>NC_092338.1:131977500-134377500 GCF_046630445.1 Rutidosis leptorrhynchoides | reverse complement strand
TAACGCGTACAATGAGGTAGAAAACGCCATGATACCGGTAACATTAGCAGGAAACGATGCATAAGACGAAGAAGGAGCACACGCAGCGTTAGGATAAGCGTTATAAGTCCAATCGAAAACATTTCGACCGTTACTTGTATTCACTGTGAAAGTGTCCTCATTTAGTAGGGCTGGCCCACCGCATGTACCGGTAACCGGATTAACCACATTAAGCGGACACGTACAATCTACAGCGTAACTAGGTAAGCCAGACCAGTTGGTTTCTGGTGAACACAAAGGATTCTTATACGAGTAATTGGTTCGGACCCAAGTACATGTTTGGTCTTCACATGAAACCGGATAGTGGCAAAGTCTGTTGTTAGGGCACTTGCCTGGATACATGTGCCAGTAGACAATGCAGTTGTGCCATATAAAGGGAGCGTCGATGTCTATAAGGGAGTTTTCCGTTCTGAATTGCTTGTTCACAAAGGATGTCATAATCTCGACACTGTAAAGGGGTTTAGCAACATCGGTATGTTTGGTTACTGGAATAACTACGGAAGAGTATGGTGGAACATATTCAGCTATAGCTTCATGTTCATGTGAGATGAAGGCTAGAATGATAACGAGTAGTTTTAGCATTTAAAGTGTTGTATATTGAAGTGTTAAAGGAGACGATACCTGTTAATATATATAGAACATAGAATATATAGGAATTAGTTTGGATTACGTTATTAAATTCATATCAATTACAGTAATATTCAAAGATCTTAGATTCCGATCTTGACCGTGACACAATCTTGTAGTGTAGGATATATATATATATATATATATATATATATATATATATATATATATATATATATATATATATATATATATATATATATATATTGAAAGGATCCTGGAAGAACTCTGCATAGCAGAGAACCCAGCGAACCCTCACCTGCCGATTTTACCAATTTTATCAGACATCAAAATCAACAAAATTGAAAGTTAAAATCGATGAAACAAGATCCTAAGGCTGCGATTATCAACTTCCTTGAAGGATTATACTCCAAATCATCATCGAATTCCTCAATTTCATGATGAACAGTGAACGAATGGATGAAGATGAACTGTAACTTTGATTTTTATGATTCAGTTGTTTTCCGACCTTGAATCCTTCACAAAATCTTCTAGTCGCTGCTATTGGAACAAGGTAACATCAATTTCAAACATTAATTCGATTGATTTAAGAATCTGCACATTCGATTGACTAGGTGAATTTTGTAGATGAACTCACGAATTCGAGCTCAAATCTAGGTGTTAGAATCTGATACTTTGCACATAGATTCACGAGATGAAATCTGCGTTTTTAATTTTTGCTATAGGTTTGATTTTGAGAGATTCAATTTCTTAAGAAGAACAGAGTGTGCCCAGATTGACTCGATCTGCACGCAGATTGAAGGTCGAGTTGTTGGTTCTCTCGGTTCTCTACCACCTCTGGTTCTCTTTGGATCCTCACCATATATATATATATATATATATATATATATATATATATATATATATATATATATATATATATATATATATATATATATATATATATATATATATATATATAGGTAGGAGTAGGATCAAGGGGGAAGTAACCAATCGGAGGGAAGCGGGGGAAGCAAATTTTTTTTTTCGTTTTTTTTTTTAAAAAACTTTGTTCACGAACATTATAGATTGAATGAAAGTATGAACATTTAATAAAGACACTTTGTGATAAATGATTTTATTTTGGCTGGAAAACGCTCGAAGAAGTAATATATAACCATTATCGTGCTTTTCGAGCGTATGTTGAGGTTTTAGATATTAGGGTTTATAGAGGTTAGATATTAGGGTTTATAGGGTTTAGAAATTTAGGGTTTAGCGTTTAGATTTAGGGTTTAGATTTAGAATTTAGATTGAGTTTTTAACACGAAAGGTTTAGGGTTTAGGGTTTGGGGTATTGGGTTTACGGACTAAAGCCAAAACACCAAACCCTAAACCCTACACCCTGAACCCTAAACTCTAAATCGGGTTAAATTTTACTTCACAAAACATGAAGAAAAAAAATCGTTAACATTCTTCACGATTAATATTATCTTGAATGTTATGTTTGTCGATCGTTTTCCCGACTAAATAATAACATTCATCACGAAGTGTCTTTTTTAAATGTTCAAATTTTCGTGTGATCTTAATGCCTGAAAAAAAATTTTAAAAAAAAAAACGAAATTTTTTTTGCTTCCCCCCGCTACCCCCGATTGGTTACTTCCCCATTGATCCTGCCCCTATATATATATATATATATATATATATATATATATATATATATATATATATATATATATATATATATATAGGGGCAGGATCAATGAGAAAGTAACCAATCGGGGGTAGCGGGGGGAAGCAAATTTTTTTTTTTTTTTCGTTTTTTTGAAAATACTTTGTTCACGAACATTATAGATTGGATGAAAATAAGAACATTTAGAAAAGACACTTCGTGATGAATGTTATTATTTTGGCGGGAAAACGATCGACAAAAATAACATTCAAGATAATATTGTTCGTGAAGAATGTTAACGTTTTTTTTCTTCATGTTTTGTGAAGTAAAATTTAGCCCGATTTTGAGTTTAGGGTTTAGGGTTTGGTGTTTTGGGTTTATTTCATAAACCCAAAACCCTAAACCCAAAACCCTAAACTCTAAACCGTTCGTGTTAAAAACTCAATCTAAATCCTAAATCAAAACCCTAAACCCTAAATTTCTAAACCCTAATATCTAAACCCTATAAACCCTAATATCTAAACCCTAATGTCTAAAACCTCAACATACGCTCGAAAAACACGATAATTGTTATATATTACTTCTTCGAGCGTTTTTCCTCCAAAATAATAACATTCATCACGAAGTGTCTTTTCTAAATGTTCTTATTTTCATCCAATCTATAATGTTCGTGAACAAAGTTTTTTCAAAAAACGGGAAAAATAAATTTGCTTCCCCCCGCTTCCCCCCGATTGGTTACTTCCCTCTTGATCCTACCACTATATATGTATGTATGTATATATATATATATATATATATATATATATATATATATATATATATATATATATATATATATATATATAGTCAAAAAGTTTAAATGAGAACAAAAAAAAAAGTAAGAACTGCGAGCAAAGTTGTAAAAGACGCGAGTCGGAGACGCATCGACCATGCTTAAAAAACGACGCGTCGGACGCAACGGTGACGCAACGGGCGTCGACTAACGTTGACTTTTTAAAATAGTTATATTAAATATATATTTATATATAATATTATATTGATCGAATCTTAAAATATAAACTATATTTACAATAAACATGAACAATTAACAATTACTAACAATATTACAAAAAAAAAGAAAAAAAAGTTGACCGACTTTGACCGATTCTGACCGACTTTGACCGACTTTGACCGACTTTACCGACTTTGACCGACTTTAACCGACTTTTTCCGAATTTAACCGACTTTTTCTGACTTTTTACCTTTGACCGACTTTTTAGCAACGACGCATCGGTCATGCTCAAAAAACGACGCGTCGACTAACGCGTCGGTCAAGTCGGCCGACTTTTACAACACTGACTGCGAGTGTAGTGACCCGAACTTTTCCATGATTATATATTATATGATATCTATATTTACATGATTAAATGTTTCCAACATGTTAAGCAATCAAACTTGTTAAGACTTGATTAATTGAAACGGATTTTGTGTTAACGTTTGACCACCCAGTTTGTCCGATGATTCACGAATGTCATAACTTGTATATGACATGATATTATATATATGAACATATATATATATATATATATATATATATATATATATATATATATATATATATATATATATATATATATATATATATATATATATATATGTTTAACATGATGAAATTATAATTAAGTATCTCATTATGTATATTAACAATGAACTTTATACATTAAACAAGACTACTAACTTAAGAAATTCAAAACGATATCTATACGTAACGATTATCGTTGTAATAACGTCTTAATATTTATATATCATATTAATATATATTAATACATCATGTTATCATGATAATGTAACAATTTAACATCTCATTAGATATAATAACAATGAGATTAATTACATTTAACGAAATTGTTAACTTAAAGGTTCCGAAACAACACGTACATGTAACGACTAACGATGACTTAACGACTCAGTTAAAATGTATATACATGTAGTGTATTAAGGTATATCAATACAATTTTGAAAGACTTCAAGACACATATCAAAGCACTTCTATTTAACAAAAATGCTTACACTTACATTCCCATTCGTTTTCATCAACAATTCTACTCGTATTCATTCAAGTATTGTACTCGTATTATACCCAGCTTCTAGATGTATATACTATTGGTATATACACATAAAAATCTGCTCCTTAGCAGCCTTAAATGATTAAGAAACATGTGGGAACTAACCATTTAACATCTAGTATGACTAATGAGCTAGAAACAAACTTAAGGATCTTTTTTTTTCTTATAACAAGTAATCTCGTTTTTATGATTTCACCTTATTTTTCATTCCATTTTCTCATACTTACACTCCAAATTCTCTCTCAAAATACTCCTAACATCATACTTGATCATCTCCAAGCATTTTCACCATCTTTTAGCTTCAATTACAAGCTTTAATCATCATAAAAACAACCATTCAAGAACACTTCAAGAAATCTTTCAAACTTGCTAGATTACTTCCAAGCTTTCAAATCCATTCCAAGTAATCATCCAAGATTAAGAAACTTTTGTTAATCTCAGTAGGTTTTCATTCTAAATCAAAGGTAAGAATCATATTCAAGCTTTGATTCAATTTCTATAAACATAACTATCTTAATTCAAGTAGTAATCTTACTTGAACTTGTTTTCGTGTCATGATTCTACTTCAAGAACTTCCAAGCCATCAAAGATCCTTTGAAGCTCAAGTTATTTTCTCATCATTTCTATTAGGTTTACCTACTATAATTGAGGTAGTAATGATGTTCATAACAACATTCGATTCATATATATATATATATATATATATATATATATATATATATATATATATATATATATATATATATATATATATATATATATATATATATATATATATATATATATATAATTATCTTATTCGAAGATTTAAACTTGTAATCACTAGAACATAGTTTAGTTGATTCTAAACTTGTTCGCAAACAAAGTTAATCCTTCTAACTTAACTTTTAAAATCAACTAAACACATGTTTTATATCTATATGATATGCTAATATAATGATTTAAAACTTGGAACCGCAAAGATCACCGTAAAACCGGACATACGCCGTCGTAGTTAAACCGGGGGCTGTTTTGGGTTGGATAATTAAAAACTATGATAATATTTGATTTAAAAGTTGTTCTTATGGGAAAATTATATTTCTTATGAACATAAAACTATATCCAAAAATCATGGTTAAACTCAAAGTGGAAATATGTTTTTAAAAATGGCCATCAAGATGTCGTTCTTTCGACGGAAATGACTACCTCTTTCAAAAATGACTTGTAACCTATATTTCTAACTATAAACCTATACTTTTTATTTTTAGATTATTAATGTTCGGTTCGATACGAAACCATAGCAATTTGTTTCACTTAGAACGGATTTGTAACGAAGAAATGGTGGGTAAAACAAAATTGGGAAAAATTACTAGTTTTAGCTATGAAAATTTTTATAACAAATCTATACTAACCATATCCTAACTAACTTATACTATATTCTCTCTCTCTCTCTATATATATATATATATATATATATATATATATATATATATATATATATATATATATATATATATATATATATATATATATATATATATTTATATATATATATACCTTGATAGACCATAGACACGTATATAATATTTTGACATATCATAGAAATCATCTATATATACATATCATATTTATATATATATATATATATACATAAATTGTAATATATATTATATATAAAAAAATTAAATTAATTAAATAATCAATATATGTTAATATACATATGTGGCTCCAAAGTTAGTTATTAAATGAAAGTAATTATATAAAAAAAATTAAGTTAATTAAATAATCAATATATGTTAATATACATATGTGGCTCCAAAGTTAGTTATTAAACGAAAGTAACACTCACTTGTAAGTTAATTGATATTAAGCGAAGTTAAAAATGAATACTTATACACTATATACTTATAAGTTATTTAATATACATAGTTATTATAGGTATATTATAGATATATATGTATATATACATAATTTATAAATATTATAAGAAGAAATTAGAATATTTTTGCATATGTAAATATCAATATGTTAATATTAATTTGTTATATTAATGTATTAAATATTACCATTATTATTAATATTATAAAAATTAAAATTTTAAATAACTTTACTAAAGTGATGATTTAACTAAACTAATGGTTATTATTATGGATTTCAAAATTTTCAATTTATTATTATTATTAAACGTCATAAATATTGATATCATTCTTATTATTTGTATTATTTCATTTATTAATATTATTATTATTATATCTATTATTATCATTATTAGTATTTTATAAATTCTATAAAATTAATAACTGTATTATTATTAATAATGTTTTTATATTTATTTAGTATTAATGTTAAATGTAAAACAGCAGATACTGGATTCAACTCTGTTAAAAAATCACAAGCGTACTTATTTATTTATTCATATAGTTTTTGTACCTGTCGACTCTTGTTATCCATCGATATCAATTCTTTTTACAAACCAAAAATCGATCAAATCACCTTTATTATCTGCAATCAGTCGAGTATTATTTATCTGTGATGATATCCATTACTATATTTCAAAATGAATTAAAACAGAACCCATGAACAATTTAAACCGTTCCTCTGATATTGACCACGAACATCAAAAGCCTGATTTTGAATCGTTTTTCAAAAACTATCAATGCAGAACTATTAGGAATCTCTTTCTAAATCTTTCTGCAAAAGCTCAGGTCTCAATTTGCTATATCGAATCCAAATCTCGAAGTCAAAGATGATTTTCAAAAAAGTCAACCGAATCGTTCATGGTAAAATTCGAATTTGTTTTGATGTTTTAAGTTTAATTGATGGTTCAAATAGTTTCTAGTAATTGTTTAAAACTTATTTCATATAGTAATTGTGATCTAAAACTATCAAAACTTTTAGTTTTGATTTGGTGTTCATAGTGTCATTGACTGTGATGATCAATAGTTCTAATTCAAATGAATTTCAAAAATGTGTAAATATAGTTGTGTTAGTAATCGTATAAACAATCTTTCTGTAAAATGTGAATCTTCAATTCTTTAAATTGAGGTTTAATTTGGAGGTCAAAGTTTAATGGGAAAAAGTCAAATGAACGTTCAAGGATCAAATTAAGGTCATAGGTTTTGTTTCCGGTTGAATTGATAATTCCTAATGTTTCTAAAAGTTATTTTTAACATAATTTGTTTTATAACTTTTGTCTAAAACAGTCCCGAAATCAAAATCAAAATTTTATTTATAGTTTTTGTGTGCAGTCGTTGAATACAGTAGTTTTTTTTTATATCAAAAGGAATTCATTGTAAGACTTTTATATTTAAGCTTCAAGTTAAATACAACTCTAAATTAGTATTTGGATTCTGGTCGTTCTGATTTTACAAAGATGAAGAAGAGGGATATATATATATATATATATATATATATATATATATATATATATATATATATATATATATATATATATATATATATATATATATATATATATATATATATATATATATACGGTTAGCGTTATAAAACAGAAAAGCAAGCATAGCAGAATGGTTTAGGAGAGTGTCGGGGAAGCGAGAGGTCTCGTGTTCGAGCCCTGCTTCCGACTTTTTTTTAAAGGGCTTTCTAAAGGTAGTTTTCCATATCAAATTATTACTAATATTATTATTATTGTTATTATGATTATTATTAGTTGTTATGAATATTATGATAATGATTATTATTATTATTATTACCATTAAGTATTAGAATTATAATCGTTATTAGTATTATTATTATTAAATATTACGAATATTAGTTATTATTATTATGGTTACTAATACAAAGTATTAATTACCCTTTATTATAATTATTATTATCATAACTCTAGTTACAATTAAGATTATTATTATGATTATTGTTATTACTAATATTAATATCATTATAAGTAATAATATTAAGTAGTATAATTATTAATAATATCATTTTCAATAAGATCTCTATTATTATTATTATAAGTTATTAATATTATTATAGTTATTATTATTATTATTATTATTATTATTATTATTATTATTATTATTATTATTATTATTATTATTATTATTATTATTATTATTATTATTATTATTATTATTATTATTATTACTACTACTACTATTACTACTATTATTAATAACATAAGTATCATTAATGAACTACTACAAAAATTATTATCTTTAGTAATTAAAATGGTTATTATTTAATTTTTTTGTAGTTATTATTAATATCAGTATTATTACCGTTATTGTTAATACTAGAAGTATCATTATTATTAACATTATAAGCATCATTAAAATTATCAATATATATAAAGTTTTCATAATTATTATTATTATCAAATCTAATAGTATTATTACCCTTATTTTAATATTTTCATAGAGTTAATTAACAAATGATATCCAGATAACAATATACTTAGTACACATCATAAAATTATATTAATATCTTATTTATTAAAATATATAAAATAAATATACTTAATAAGATATTTAGTTTATTAATATAAAAATGATATCACTAATAATAATGTATATATATTTGTCCGATTACAAGTATATGTTTTAGTATATATACAAATGATATAGGTTCGTGAATCCGAGGCCAACCCTGCTTTGTTCAGTTGTTCAATGTCGTCATATGTATTTTTACTACAAAATACAGTATAGTGAGTTTCATTTGCTCCCTTTTTAAATGCTTTTGCAATATATAATTTTGGGACTAAGAATACATGCGCTGTTTTTATAAATGTTTGACGAAATAGACATAAGTACTCAAAACTACATTCTATGGTTGGATTATCGAAATCGAATATCACCTTTTTAGCTTGGTAGCCTAAGAATTAGGGAACAGACACCCTAATTGACGCGAATTCTAAAGGTAGATCTACGGGCACTAACTCCCCCCATACTGGAAAATGGTATGCTTTAGTACTTCGAGTTATTAATACAGATGGATTTCTGTTTTGGGGATATTCTGTATGCATTATGTTAATGTCGGTTACCAGGTGTTCAATCCATATGAATGATTTTTAAACACTTGCGAGTGTATGATTATTGGATAAAGAAAATCTTGTGGTCTATTAAAATTATGGAAATGATTGATTAAGATAAACCTATGAACTCACCAACTTTTTGGTTGACACTTTAAAGCATGTTTATTCTCAGGTATGAAAGGAATCTTCCGCTATACATTTGCTCATTTTAGAGATATTACTTGGAGTCATTCATGACATATTTCAAAAGACGTTGCATTCGAGTCGTTGAGTTCATCAAGATTATTATTAAGTCAATTATAGTTGGATATGTTATGAAATGGTATGCATGCCGTCAACTTTCGATGTAATGAAAGTTTGTCTTTTAAAAACGAATGCAATATTTGTAAAATGTATCATATAGAGGTCAAATACTGAAAGGACCCGTTTAACTAAAAGGTTGGTGAGTTCATAGGTTTATCATAACAATCATTTCAATATATTAATAGACCACAAGATTTCCGTTTATAAATATATGTACACTCGCAAGTGTATAAAAGTATTCTATAAGTTGTAGGCACCCGGTAACAAGCCTTAACATTCATGTTTTACCCTCTGAAGTACACCAGATCAGGTGTGTTTAAAATAACCTCGAAGTACTAAAGCATCCCATAGTCAGGATGGGGTTTGTCAGGCCCAATAGATCTATCTTTAGGATTCGCACCTACCGTACATAGACAAGTAGTTTAATGTTACCAAGCTAAGGGTATATTTCTGGTTTAAACCCTCGTAGAATTAGTTTTAGTACTTGTGCCTATTTCGTAAAACATTTATAAAAACAGCGCATGTATTCTCAGTCCCAAAAATATATATAAAAGGGAGCAAATGAAACTCACAATATTGTATTTTGTAGTAAAAATACATATGACGTCATTGAACAAGTGCAATGTTGGCCTTGGATTCACGTACGTATCAATATTGAGATTCAATATTGCAGGAAAAGTACGTAGACGCAACGGAGATGATAAACACTAGTTTGACTCACGAGCAATACTCCCGAACCATACCCATAACCTCCATAGCTTTAACCCATAATTTCCTTAGCTCTATCCCGCTCGAAAAACAATTTCGAAATCACTCGGACAGCACTCCGTCGTAATATTTTATGTATACTGATAATATCTTGAAATAATACGGAGTAAATATATATATGTAAATCGATTGAGAGAGTTTAGAGAAAATATTTTCAAGTTTCTATCAAATAATGAAACCTATTGAATTCTATTTATAATAGATTTTTGAATTATTAAAGTGAATTATTAAAGTATGAATTATTAAAGTGAATTATTAAAGTATGAATTATTAAAGTGAATTATTAAAGCATGAATTATTAAAGTGAATTATTAAAGTATGAATTATTAAAGTGAATTATTAAAGTATGAATTATTAAAGTTAAGGTAAAGTAAAAATAAAGTAAAGGTAAAGTTTAAGTATAGTAAAAGTATAAAACTATGTACGTATAATACGCGTATAAATATATATAATATGAATTTAAATCGTTATATATATTTAATAAAATAAAATATAAATATCGTTATCTTTATCATACTAATTAAGTAATGAGTTGTTAAAAGTGGTTCTAGATATTTATAAAAGTTATATACGTTTTAATAATAAAGTTCTTTTTAAACTGAAAATGTTTTTGTACGTTTGAAACTAAATCAAATAAATATGATAATTTTGTTTTCCAAAACTAAATATATTTAAGAAGCATTTTGTTTAAAGGTTAAAATAATGGAAATCGTTATATCATAAAACGTTTTAGAAAAGTAAAATCATATATTTTCATAATAGGTTTCAAGTTTTTAAATTACAGTCTGTTGGTGAAGCATGCGATAAAGTTCAAAGGTTAAATAAACGTATGAAATAATCTTAATGAAAAATGTCGAGTTACTTAACTTGTTGATATCCAACATCTAAGTTATTTACACTCCACGTTCTTACTTATAAATCACTTTACCATTTTCCGAATGTCGTCAAAAAGAATAGATTTCTTAAATCACAGTGGACCTTATAACATAGACCCGTGATCATATCACAATGTATCTGATAAATCAATCATTTGATATTATCTTCTAATTCCATCGATAAACATATTGAAATAAATACGTTCATGTAAAGTATTATACGTTTAATACTTTATTAATATTTTTAAGTTATAATATATATATATATATATATATATATATATATACATATATATACATATTTATTTATATATAACGGTTCATGAATCGTCGGAATTTGGTCGAGGTTATAATGAATGAATGAACACAATTTAAAATTCTTGAGATTTAACTTAACAAACTTTGCTTATCGTGTCGGAATAATATAAAGATAAAGTTTAAATTTGGTCGGAAATTTCCGGATCGTCACAGTACCTACCCGTTAAAGAAATTTCGTCCCAAAATTTGAGTAAGGTCGTCATGGTTAACCATAAAACTGTTTTCATGACGAATATGAGTTGGTAAATAGAGTTTCATCATTACTGAGTAATGTAGATAAAACGATTCGATTATGTGAAGCGTACGAGGGTAGCTGTCACAACAGTTTGAGATAGAAATTTAACTTTTGACGTAGTCACGGTGGATTTCTGGAATTCAAGGGATTTAAAGAAATCTTTAAAATCTGAATAAAATTTGATTCTTCGGAGATTAAGGAATAGGATCTTCTTTGGTTAAATGCGATAATCTGTTTTGATTGCTCTGTCGAATATTTCATTATAAATCCACCCTCTTTATTTCCTGTATATTTTGGAGTTCCATCCTTTTGTTTTCTCTTCTCGACTTTAAGTCAGCGAATAATGGTTCAGAATTCCTAAGTATGGAGTTTCGAATGAACATGACTAATGTTCTAAGGAAGAAATTGTAATAACACGATCTTGATTGGTTAAATTACCAGAATTCAAGAGAAAATACAGAATTATCAAGAAATTATGTTCTTGATATGTTTAGAGATTAGATAGAATGTAAGAGTCGCGTAACATGGCACATGATGACGTTATGGTCTGTGAATCATCATGTTTCATTAGAAACTCAGCATGACTTACTGTAATATAATCAGGTTGATCAAGTGTCATTATATTATACTAACTCATGCTTCAGTTCCCAACACTACTTCGAAAACATTCATACTTCAAACTCGAAGATTTCAGATTTTAGAAACTAAACAGTTTCCTTTATGATATAACACTGATATCGCGAAGAGATAAATGATTTCGGACTAGAATACTTATGAAAATATCCTCAGAAATATCGAAGATATTTATGATGATATTTTTGGAATTTCTAAGATCGAAGGTTGACGAAGAAAGATTTTTCGCAAGATTTTAACATGACTTCGAAGCAGGATATTCTCTAAAGATTTCATCGGATCCAGAATTACCTGGATTCTTTGAATATAGGGTTTGGTCCTTGTATTTGTCCTTGGTCTCCTTCATGGTTAGCTCAATCTGTTTTTCAGTACCAAATTTTCTATCGAGCGTTCCCAACATTTCATTCTTTATTATCAAACTTTTGGCTGTTTAGACCATCTACGATTTTGCTGTTTCCTCTGCATTTAATGCAACCATATCTGGGTCATCGGTTATCAATCCGAGGTGGTTTCAAGAGAATTGTGTTTTTAGATGATTAAACGTTGATGGTAATATGGTGGAATATAAAAGGTTCCCCGGTAACAATAAAGAGCACGCATATATATCAAAATTATGATATGGTTGTTTCGAACGAAAAGTCGAAGTTGATTTGCTGGAGCTGTGACAAAATTTGCTACTTTGAAAAGGAATTGCAAAGTGATTTTCGGTAATAACAACGCCCAGGGAGCTAGCACAGATACGTGTTAAACGTTTACTCAGGTTCCGAGTGTTTTCAGGTGCATAACTATATGCATCGATCTTTTCTTCCGTAGATGAAGTGCGGTTGGTTTATCCTCTCGATTGAGGTGTTTTCAAGAATCATGAAAGATTTGAATGCAGATTGTAATCGTCAAGATAAAAATGAAGTTTAGGATGAAATCAAGTGGCAAACTTGAAGAATTGTTTAGTTTCATATGTTATAATCAATATTTTAATTCATTTTAATTGTCCGATGTTATTAGTCCACAATCAATAGTCCACAATTAACAGTCCAATAATTCATATATAGTTTAATATATAATATTCGAATTAATTAATACGTATCGTGACCCATATACATGTCTCAGACTCGATCATAACTCAAAGTATATATATTATTGTAGAATCAACCTCAACCCTGTATAGCTAACTCCAGCATTACTGCATATAGAGTGTCTATGGTTATTCCAAATAATATATATATATATATATATATATATATATATATATATATATATATATATATATATATATATATATATATATATATATGCGTCGATATGATATGTCAAAACCTTGTATACGTGTCTCGATATTTAAAGTGCGTAAAAATAAATAACAGAAATTAAATGAAAAATAAATAACAGAAATTAAATGACGATAAATAAAATTGAAAGAATATAAATTGCGATAAATAAAATGTAATCAGTTAGCTAGGAACAGTTAGCTAGGAACAGTTAGCGTGAATTCTTAACAAAATTTCTCATAGTTAATTTGTTTGTTTCTAACAAATTTTATTTTGTCCAATGTTTTCTTCATTATGCCACTTGTTGGATTCTGATAGGTCAAAATCCAAATATAAAATTGGATGAAAATGATTATTCTGCGGTGAACGGATACGTATATCGGTGGTTGTAAGTAGGATAGTAAATGACTGTTGAATCAGATTCGAAGAATGTACAATGTAACTTATTAATGTGAAATCTAAATATTCCTCAGGTATTACCTACCCGTTAAAATATTTTCACCATTAACAGTTTGTACGAAAGAATTTTTAATTACAATCTTTATGAAAAAAAATATATATACCTATATATTTTCTTCGGATGTAATCATGGATTTAATGAGTCAATATGATATTAAACTCATTTGATTTACCGTTAGAACAAGAATATATAATCTCTAAAACATTAGAGATTACATAATCGCTATGTCGAATGAAAATAAATGATGTAGAACGTCATGTAGAACGATGATTATACTCGAGGTACAGAATGAGATGTCGAAGCTGGTGACGCGGATGTTGTTGTTGGTGGTACTAGTGCTGTTGGTGCTAAGGCTGGTGATGTTACTGGTGTTGGTGATACTGCAGGTGCTTGCAAATTGTGTACCGTGCTCTCTAAAGTTAACACTCGAGCTCCGAGTTCTTTAACTTCTTCTACTAACCCTGGTTGGTTATCAGTGTGAGGTAAAGGTCGGATATCTTCTCTAGTTCCGTTAATGGTAGTCTCAAGACGAAAAATTCTTGCAAAAAGGGTATAAACGGTGTTGCGAACGGGTTCGCCGGTTAGCGGGTCAAGTACTCCAAGGTTAGGTGGTAGATTTGGTTCATGATATGGAGTACCTTCTTCCCTTCTCCATAGGGTGAGTATGTCGCGAACCCACCCCCATTTTCTCCAGTAATCATGGTAGTTGATTGGTTGGTGTGCTCCTGTCACACTGTCTTCGGAGTCAGAGGAACTTGGTCGATTCGTAGAGGCCATCTTAAGCGATCACAGAAAAGATTTTTGGTATGAAGAGTTTAGTGACAGAAATTGATAGTTGGATGGTATTCTCAATGCATAATGTGCATAGATATATATAGTACCAGGATCCCTAAAATTACGGAGAAATTTACGAGAGATATCAGGTGAAAGGACCCGTCCTAATCCATCCGGACGAAGTCCATATTGATTATAAACGATTCACATCAGTTGATTACATCGCGAGGTACTTGACCTCTATATGATACATTTTACAAACATTGCATTCGTTTTTGAAAAGACAATCTTTCATTACATCTAAAGTTGACAGACATGCATACCATTTCATAATATATCCAACTATAATTGACTTAATAATGATCTTGATAAACTCAATGACTCGAATGCAACGTCTTTTGAAATATGTCATGAATGACTCCAAGTAATATCTTTAAAATGATCAAATGCACAGCGGAAGATTTCTTTCGTACCTGAGAATAAACATGCTTTCAAGTGTCAACCAAAAGGTTGGTGAGTTCATTAGTTTAGCATAAATAATCATTTCATAATTTTAAAAGACCACAAGATTTCATATTTCCATTTCTCATAAACATACGTCCCATGCATAGAGACAAAATATATCATTCATATGGATTGAACACCTGGTAACCGACATTCACAATTTGTATATAAGAATATCCCCATCATTCCGGGATCCTCTATCGGACAGGATATAAATTTCGAAGTACTAAAGCATCCGGTACTTTAGATGGGGTTTGTTAGGCCCAATAGATCTATCTTTAGAGTTCGCGTCAATTAGGGTGTCTGTTCCCTAATTCTTAGATTACCAGACTAAATAAAAAGAGGCATATTCGATTTCGATCATTCAACCATATAATGTAGTTTCGATTACTTGTGTCTATTCCGTAAAACATTTATAAAAGCAGCGCATGTATTCTCAGTCCCAAAAATATATATTGCAAAAGCATTTAAAAAGGGAGCAAATGAAACTCACGCATATAAATATTGTAAAACAGTTAATAAAGCATTTGCATGTATTCTCAGCCCAAAAATGTATATAAAAAGGGAATAATGAAACTCACACATATAAATATTGTAAAACAGTTAATAAAGCATTTGCATGTATTCTCAGCCCAAAAACGTAAAGAGTAAAAAGGGAGCAAATGAAACTCACGCATATAAATATTGTAAAACAGTTATTAAAACAGTGCATGTATTCTCAGCCCAAAAATGTAAAGAGTAAAACGGGTAAATGAAACTCACCATACTCTATTTTGTAGTAAAAATACATATGACGACATTGAACAACAGAACAATGCAGGGTTGGCCTCGGATTCATGAACCTATATCATTTGTATATATATTAATACCTATAATCGTAATCGAACAAGTTTATATATATAAGTTATTAGTTATATCATTCTTATATTAATAATTTATATGTTTCATATATTCATTTTATATATTTTAAATAAATAAAAATATTAATTTTGTTATGTTATATATAATAGTTATATTTTATATAATTAATATTTGTTGTAATGATAAAAAATAATAATAATGCTAATAGTAATATTAGTAATACAAATAATGATAGTAATAATAATGTTAAAAATAATAATTTTAATGTTAAAATGATAATGTTAATAATAATAATTATAAAATTAATAATGATAGTAATTTTCATAAACATAATAGTAATATTCATAAAATAATAATAATGATAAAATAATGATAACTCTAATAATAATAATGATAGTTTTAACAATAAAAATGATAATTTTAATAATAATAATAATAATAATAATAATGATAATAATAATGATAATAATAATAATAATAGTAAAACTTATACCTTAAATAACTAAAAGAGTCCATTAGTATAAAAGCAGAAATCCAAGAAAGAAAAGCCCAATATGTGTTCTGTTAATTGGATTCACTTAAGCCCAAAAATATATTTTATAAACCGATAGATGGAATGGTGGGTGTGTGTGTGATGATGTCGTCCAGTCCCAAGTCCAAGCAGATAAAACAGCAACAAGTCGATCCAGCTCTTTGGTTGAGCAATCGATCAATTAATCAGGAATAGAAGAAGGTAGCTGCACAAATTGCGATTGCAGAGTAGCAGCAACCTTCAACAGGTGGATGTTAGGTTGGTGTCTGTTCGATCTGGAAAAAAGGTTAAACTCATCAGCATGAAATCACCGGATCTGCATCAAATCATCATCATCGATCTAATCCTCATCAATTGATTCCGAAATCGGTTCATTTATTAATCAAGTAGGTAATGGATTCATAGATTTTCTCTTAATTTTCATTAATCCATTTATAATCTCTGTATAACTAATTGGTAGAACATTAGCAGTAATTTAATGATGTTCGTGGTGGTTTGATAAGAATAATCGAAAAGGTAATGATGAGATTGCAAACGACATAACCGATATTGAGATCTATTCAGCTTTTAAAGGTTTTTAATATAGATCCTAATTAAGCTGTTAATCGTCTGTTATCTCACGGTTTAAAAGAGATTTAATTTGTTTGCCTTTTGATTTTATTTATATATATATATACAGAGATGATGCAGGAGATGGTTGAAGGTTGGGTGAGTCATGGTGGTTGGACAGGAAACACAAACAGCCGTAGTAATAGCAGAAAAATAATATTAGCTGCAGCACTTTAAGGTGGTCGATGGGTGTACCTGATGGGATTTAGACAGAAAACATAAGTATGCCGTTGGCGATGGTTTGAGGTTACTGTCGGTGGGGCTTTGACAGAATACCAAAACTTGCAGCTGTAGTGACAATAATCTGATGACAGCAGGGGGATAGTGATCGAGCAGTGGCGATTTGAATTGTGGTGGTGAGGTGATTCACGATGATGGTTTCAACATAAAACATGAAGGTGGTTTGTGGGTTTCAATGGTGAAGTTGATCATGGTTATTCTTAATGTGTTCGTTGTACAGCAAAACAGAAAAATGGTGAATGATTTATTGGTTGTAAACCGAATTAAAACGGATTAGGAGTTGTATATTATGATTTTGTTTTGGTGCCAAAATCAAACAATAAGTAGCAGGTTAGTAGAGGTGTCTGAGTGATGAGTGGTGTGTCTCTTGCGTCCAACAGCAACCAGGAATGGGCTGCAGCTCGAGTAAAACATGTGGTGGTTTTGTCCGAACAAGAAAAGAGGGGTTGAGTTTACAACCGAGAGTGCAGTTGTTGGATTATATGATCATGTATATGTGTATGGTTTCAAGTAGTAAAACAAGTCGTAGTGGTTTCTTCAAATGTTAAGAGAAAAACTTAAGTGGTGATGATTCTTGATATAGTAGCACAGAGGTGATGGTGTATGTATATTGTAATTGAATACATGATGTACTAGTTGCAATTGATCATAATTGATTTGGTGAAGTTGACATGTAACAAATTCAGATAGCAAACAAAATAGCTAAAAGTATGATTATGATATCTAACATATTTATATTATTAATTGAATTTATAATATTTAATAATTTATAAATATAGTACATTAATAATAGTATGGCTGTAATATTATTTAATAAAATGATAATAGTGTTAATGTTAATTTTAAATAATAATTTTCATAATAATAATAATACTATCAAAAATAACACTAGAATGAATAAAATTAATGATAAAAATAATAAAAGTAATGATACTGATAACTATATTCGTAATATTAATAATAATATTAAATATAATAATACTAATTTTATTAATGATAATAATAATATTAGTAATAATATATATATCAAAATTCATATCTATAATCTATAATAATATTTAAAATACTGATTTTAATATTGATAATAACAATGAAAGTAGTAATAATATTTTCAGTATAACAACTATATTGTTAATTTGTAATTGCACTTAATATGTTAATATTATAATATATCGATTATATTATAGTTATTAATTATCTAATATATAATTGATTATTTATACACTGTATATATGTATTACAATATACCTATAATAATGTTTATACATAGAAATCATATATATTTATATATATAGATTCGTTTTATATTACACTTAATTATTTTGTATCTTATTTTACATATTTAATTATACTTTATAATTTATTACATATATATATATATATATATATATATATATATATATATATATATATATATATATATATATATATATATATATATATATATATATATATATATATATATATATATATATATATATATATATATATATATATATATATAATTATTTACAAACAATTGTTCGTGAATTATCGGGAATAGTCAAGGGTTAAATGATTCCATTTAATAGTTCAAAAATTTTGAGACTTGGTCTAACAGACTTTGCTTATCGTATCAAAATCATGTAAAGATTAAGTTTAAATTTGGTCAGAAATTCCCGGCTCGTCACAGTACCTACCCGTTAAAGAAATTTCGTCCCGAAATTTGAGTGAGGTGGTCATGGCTTACAATAAAAATGTTTTCATGACGAATATGAATTGATAAATAGAGTTTTATCAGCATTGAATAATAATGCTAAAATAATTCGATTATTCTAAGAATATGAACGAAGCTATCGCAAAAGATTGAAATAGGAAAAGTAAAGATTCGTCTTAACTTTTGACAGAGTCAGGGTTGAATTCCGGAATTCAAAGGATTTAAAGAAAATCTTCGAAATCAAAAAGATTTGATTCTTCGGTGAATAAGGAAATTAAGATCTCTCGAATTAAATGCGGTGATCTGCTTTGATTACTCTGTCTGATATTTCCATTATAAATTAATCTCTTCCGTTCCATTATTCTCACCCTTCCTATACTTTCCTTCTTGTTTCATACATCCAAAAGATTCTGAAAATGCTTAATCCAGTTCTGATCCTTGTCCTCATCCTTATTATCGCAACAATCATTCTCCTTTTCCAACTTCCACCAGAGGAATCTGTTTTCTTCTATTTCGCCCTTAGGGTTATAGTGCTTTTAATCCTCCCGTGTCTTTATGTTGCTATAAACATTGATATACACGGTTTGTAATTTATGTTTTGTTATCGGCTTTATATCTTTCCTTATACTTTGAAGTCCTTGTTTCTGTTTCTATAATTATTGTCATTCACATTTAATACTCTCTCCTATTTGCTGTGATTTATACCCCCCATTTCTATTTCGGAGATTCATTCTTTTGTTTTCTCTTCCCGACTTTAAATCAAGCGAATAATGGTCCAGAATTCGTAGACATAGAGTTTTGAATGATTATAATGTTCTAAGCAGGAAAGAACGTGATAGCACGATTTGATTTTCAAATTTATCAACATCACATAAGGTAGATCCATCAAGAATACATTTTCTTGATATGTTCAGAAGTTAAGTAGAATGAAAGAGTTATGTAACATGACACATGATGACGGTATGATCTACTGTGAACCGTCATCACGTTTCATTAGAAACTCAGCATGACCTACTGTAATATAATCATGTTGATCAAGTGTCATTATATTATACTAACTCATGCATCAGTTCCCAACATTACTTCAATAACATTCATATTTTAAGCTCGAAAGTTTACAGATTATAGAAATTAACAGTTTCTATATGATGTAACACTGATAACACGAAGAGATTAATGATTTCAGATAAGAATAGTTATAAAAAAATATTTTCAGAAATATGGAGGATATTTATAATGAATGATACGATGATATCTTAGAATTTCTAATATCAATGGATGATGAAGAAGACTTATCCGTAAGGGTTTAGATTCGGAAGCAAGGTATTCGCTAAAGATTTCATCAGAAACAGAATCATTTGAATTCTTTGAAGTCAAACTTATTCTTTGTGATTTGTCCACGGCTTTCTTCATAGTTTCGCATAATTTGCTTTTCGGTACTAAATTTTCTATTGAATGTTTCCAATATAATGACACACAGGAAGCACGAAGAGGTATATAATTTCGGACGAGAATATTTATGAAAATATCCTCAGAAATATCGAAGATATTGATGATGATATTTTGGAATTTCTAAGTTCGATGGTTGATGGGGAAAGATTTTCCGCAAGATTTTAACATGACTTCGGAGTAAGATATTCTCTAAAGATTTCAACGGATCTAGATTTATCTGGGTTCTATGAATTTTGGGTATGTTACTTGTATTTCTCCTTGGTTTCTTTTATGGTTAGCTCAATCCGCTTTCCAGTTTCAACTTTTCTGATCTTTTCCAACATACTAATCTTTATCATCAAACTTTCGATGATTATGGTCGTTTACGGTTATCTACAGTTTCTGCTGCTTCATTCAGCTTTTTCAACATTCAGAGTATTGATTTGTGACTGAGTGCTTTTCAGAATTTCAGAATGAGAGATCATTATTCCAAGAGATAAATGTCATATATATAACTGTTGATGTAGATATGCTGTGAGTTTTCAAAGTACTGATAGCTGATTCCCAGTAATTGATATGGCAGTTCTCGTTACAAGATGCGGATGAGTATATGATGGGGTTTCAATGAAGAAATATAATGATTTATCGGAGAGATTTAAACCAAGAAGCAACGAGGTTGCTGGTACGTCTGTTAGTAATATGGTAAAATATGAAAGGTTCCCTGGTAACAATAAAAGAACATACATAATAATCAAGGTGATAATAAGGTTGTTTCGAACGAAAAGTCGAAGTTGATTTGCTGAAGCTGTGACAAAATTTGCTACCTTGAAAAGGGATTGCAAAGTTATTTTTGCTAATAAATGCCAAAGGATCTAACGCGGCTACGTGTTAAACTTTTACTCAGTTACCGAGAGTTTCTCAGGTGCATAACTATATGCATAAATCTTTCCTTCCGTAGATAAAGCGCGGTTGATTCATCCTATCGATTGAGGTGTTTTCAAGAATCATGAAAGGTTTGAACGCAGATTGTAATCGTCAAGATACAAATGAGGTTTAAGATGAAATCAAGTGGCAAACTTGAAGAATTATTTAGTTTCATATGTTATAAACAGTATTTTAATTCATTTTAATTGTCCAATATTATTCGTCCACAGTCGATAGTCCACAGTTGACAGTCCAATAATTCATATATAATTTAATATATAATATTCGAATTAATTAATATGTATTGTGACCCGTGTACATGTCTCAGACTCGATCACAACTCAAAGTATATATATTATTATAGAATCAACCTCAACCCTGTATAGAGAACTCGATCATTACTGCATATAGAGTGTCTATGGTGATTCCAAATAATATATATAGATGGGTCGATATGATATGTCAAAACCTTGTATACGTGTCCCGATTTTTAAAGTGCGTAAAATAAATAACAAAAATTAAATGACGATAAATAAAATTGCGAGAATATAAATTGCGATAAATAAACTGCGATAATTAAATTGCGATAAATAAATTGAGATAAAATAAAATGTAATACGGAATTAACAGTTAGCTAGGAACAGTTAGCTAGGATCTTGTTAGCGTGGTTTCTTAACAAAATTTCATATTGTTAATTAGTCTGTTTCTAATCAATTTTTATTGTGTCCATTATTTCTTCATTATGCCACTTGTTGGATTCTGATAGGTCAAAATCCAAATATGAAATTGAATCTGAATGAAAATAGTTATTCTTTGGTGAACGGATACGTATAGCGGTGGTTGTAAATAGGATAGTAAATGATCGTTTAATCAAATTCGAAGAATGTACAGTGTAACTTATTAATGTGAAATCTAAATATTCCTCGGGTATTACCTACCCGTTAAAATATTTTCACCATTAACAGTTTGTACAAAAGAATTTTTAATTACAATCTTTATGAAAACATATATACATATATATTTTCTTCAGATGTAATCTTGGATTTAATGAGTTAATATGATATTAAACTCATTTGATTTACCGTTAGAACAAGAATATATAATTTTTGAAACATTAGAGATTACATAATCGCTATGTCGAACGAAGATAAAATAGATAGAACGATACATAGTACGATGTTTATACTCGAGGTACAGAATGAGATGTTGAGACATGAATTGTTGATGGTACTGGTGCTGTTACTGATGGTACTGTTGGTGTCGGTGATGTTGCTGAAGCTGGTACATTTTGCACCATATTCTCCAAATTGATTACTCGAGCGTGAAGTTCGTTGACTTCTTGTATTACTCCGGGATGATTGTCGGTCGGAACGAGCGGATGAATAAGCTTTCAAATTTTGAGATATTATATAATCATGGCGAGATATTCGGAAAATGATGGTGAAAATAGTGTTTCGGACTGGTTCGCCGGTAAGTGCGTCAGGTTCTTTGCCAATAGGTGAATTCGGTTGGTGGAAGGGATAGCCTTCTTCGCGTCTCCATTGGTTAGGTCAACTACGAACCCATTAAATGAATTGGTTGATTCATTCTGGTGACACTGCTTTTGGAGCTTAGGTGAACATCTATATCAGAATAGCTGTCGGAATAACTACCGGAATAGCTATCGAAATCTGAGGGACTCGAACTGGTTGAAGTATTCATCTCGTACGATCAGATACAGGATTTTCGATAGGAAATAGATTATAGGATGTAGATTAGTACCCTGCAATACATAATTTACATATGCATATATAATACTAAAATCCCATAAGTTACGGAGGAATCTACAGAAGCTGTCAGGCAAAGATAACAATAACAGATAAGCTAAGATATGAATTTATCTATACACTATCTATGCAATAGAGGCAGTAAGACGTGTCTAGACTTTAAGGATGATAAGCAATTTATTTTCGACACTAATGATAAGCAAAACTTTTGACATGCAGACACGGTCGAAGTCCAGACTCACTAATGCATCCTAACGACTATCAGTTAGACATACTAATGCAAGACCTAGTTCGCTAAGACCACCGCTCTGATACCAACTGAAAGGACCCGTCCTAATCCATCCGGACGAAGTCCATATTGATTATAAACGATTCACATCAGTTGATTACATCGCGAGGTACTTGACCTCTATATGATACATTTTACAAACATTGCATTCGTTTTTGAAAAGACAATCTTTCATTACATCTAAAGTTGACAGACATGCATACCATTTCATAATATATCCAACTATAATTGACTTAATAATGATCTTGATAAACTCAATGACTCGAATGCAACGTCTTTTGAAATATGTCATGAATGACTCCAAGTAATATCTTTAAAATGATCAAATGCACAGCGGAAGATTTCTTTCGTACCTGAGAATAAACATGCTTTCAAGTGTCAACCAAAAGGTTGGTGAGTTCATTAGTTTAGCATAAATAATCATTTCATAATTTTAATAGACCACAAGATTTCATATTTCCATTTCTCATAAACATACGTCCCATGCATAGAGACAAAATATATCATTCATATGGATTGAACACCTGGTAACCGACATTCACAATTTGTATATAAGAATATCCCCATCATTCCGGGATCCTCCATCGGACATGATATAAATTTCGAAGTACTAAAGCATCCGGTACTTTGGATGGGGTTTGTTAGGCCCAATAGATCTATCTTTAGAGTTCGCGTCAATTAGGGTGTCTGTTCCCAAATTCTTAGATTACCAGATTAAATAAAAAGGGGCATATTCGATTTCGATCATTCAACCATATAATGTAGTTTCGATTACTTGTGTCTATTCCATAAAACATTTATAAAAGCAGCGCAAGTATTCTCAGTCCCAAAAATATATATTGCAAAAGCATTTAAAAAGGGAGCAAATGAAACTCACGCATATAAATATTGTAAAACAGTTAATAAAGCATTTGCATGTATTCTCAGCCCAAAAATGTATATAAAAAGGGAATAATGAAACTCACGCATATAAATATTGTAAAACAGTTAATAAAGCATTTGCATGTATTCTCAGCCCAAAAACGTAAAGAGTAAAAAGGGAGCAAATGAAACTCACGCATATAAATATTGTAAAACAGTTATTAAAATAGTGCATGTATTCTCAGCCCAAAAATGTAAAGAGTAAAACGGGTAAATGAAACTCACCATACTATATTTTGTAGTAAAAATACATATGACGACATTGAACAACAGAACAATGCAGGGTTGGCCTCGGATTCACGAACCTATATCATTTGTACATATATTAATACCTATAATCGTAATCGAACAAGTTTATATATATAAGTTATTAGTTATATCATTCTTATATTAATAATTTATATGTTTCATATATTCATTTTATATATTTTAAATAAATAAAAATATTAATTTTGTTATGTTATATATAATAGTTATATTTTATATAATTAATATTTGTTGTAATGATAAAAAAAATAATAATGCTAATAGTAATATTAGTAATACAAATAATGATAGTAATAATAATGTTAAAAATAATAATTTTAATGTTAAAATGATAATGTTAATAATAATAATTATAATATTCATAAAATTAATAATGATAGTAATTTTCATAAACATAATAGTAATATTCATAAAATAATAATAATGATAAAAATAATGATAACTCTAATAATAATAATGATAGTTTTAACAATAAAAATGATAATTTTAATAATAATAATAATAATAATAATAATAATAATAATGATAATAATAATGATAATAATAATAATAATAGTAAAACTTATACCTTAAATAACTAAAAGAGTCCATTAGTATAAAAGTAGAAATCCAAGAAAGAAAAGCCCAATATGTGTTCTGTTAATTGGATTCACTTAAGCCCAAAAATATATTTTATAAACCGATAGATGGAATGGTGGGTGTGTGTGTGATGATGTCGTCCAGTCCCAAGTCCAAGCAGATAAAACAGCAACAAGTCGATCTAGCTCTTTGGTTGAGCAATCGATCAATTAATCAGGAATAAAAGAAGGTAGCTGCACAAATTGCGATTGCAGAGTAGCAGCAACCTTCAACAGATGGATGTTAGGTTGGTGTCTGTTCGATCTGGAAAAAAGGTTAAACTCATCAGCGTGAAATCACCGGATCTGCATCAAATCATCATCATCGATCTAATCCTCATCAATTGATTCCGAAATCGGTTCATTTATTAATCAAGTAGGTAATCGATTCATAGATTTTCTCTTAATTTTCATTAATCCATTTATAATCTCTGTATAACTAATTGGTAGAACATTAGCAGTAATTTAATGATGTTCTTGGTGGTTTGATAAGAATAATCGAAAAGGTAATGATGAGATTGCAAACGGCATAACCGATATTGAGATCTATTTAGCTTTTAAAGGTTTTTAATATAGATCCTAATTAAGCTGTTAATCGTCTGTTATCTCACGGTTTAAAAGAGATTTAATTTGTTTGCCTTTTGATTTTATTTATATATATATACAGAGATGATGCAGGAGATGGTTGAAGGTTGGGTGAGTCATGGTGGTTGGACAGGAAACACAAACAGCCGTAGTAATAGCAGAAAAATAATATTAGCTGCAGCACTTTAAGGTGGTCGATGGGTGTACCTGATGGGATTTAGACAGAAAACATAAGTATGCCGTTGGCGATGGTTTGAGGTTACTGTCGGTGGGGCTTTGACAGAATACCAAAACTTGCAGCTGTAGTGACAATAATCTGATGACAGCAGGGGGATAGTGATCGAGCAGTGGCGATTTGAATTGTGGTGGTGAGGTGATTCACGATGATGGTTTCAACATAAAACATGAAGGTGGTTTGTGGGTTTCAATGGTGAAGTTGATCATGGTTATTCTTAATGTGTTCGTTGTACAGCAAAACAGAAAAATGGTGAATGATTTATTGGTTGTAAACCGAATTAAAACGGATTAGGAGTTGTATATTATGATTTTGTTTTGGTGCCAAAATAAAACAATAAGTAGCAGGTTAGTAGAGGTGTCTGAGTGATGAGTGGTGTGTCTCTTGAAATGTCCCGTTCTTATTGATTAAAAACGTTCCATATTAATTGATTTCGTTGCGAGGTTTTGACCTCTATATGAGACGTTTTTTCAAAGACTGCATTCATTTTTAAAACAAACCATAACCTTTATTTCATAAATAAAGGTTTAAAAAGCTTTACGTAGATTATCAAATAATGATAATCTAAAATATCCTGTTTACACACGACCATTACATAATGGTTTACAATACAAATATGTTACATCGAAATCAGTTTCTTGAATGCAGTTTTTACACAGCATCATACAAACATGGACTCCAAATCTTGTCCTTATTTTAGTATGCAACAGCGGAAGCTCTTAGTATTCACCTGAGAATAAACATGCTTTAAACGTCAACAAAAATGTTGGTGATTTATAGGTTTAACCTATATATATCAAATTGTAACAATAGACCACAAGATTTCATATTTCAATATACATCCCATACATAGAGATAAAAATCATTCATATGGTGAACACCTGGTAACCGACATTAACAAGATGCATATATAAGAATATCCCCATCATTCCGGGACACCCTTCGGATATGATATAAATTTCGAAGTACTAAAGCATCCGGTACTTTGGATGGGGCTTGTTGGGCCCGATAGATCTATCTTTAGGATTCGCGTCAATTAGGGTGTCTGTTCCCTAATTCTTAGATTACCAGACTTATTAAAAAGGGGCATATTCGATTTCGATAATTCAACCATAGAATGTAGTTTCACGTACTTGTGTCTATTTTGTAAATCATTTATAAAACCTGCATGTATTCTCATCCCAAAATATTAGATTTTAAAACTGGGACTATAACTCACTTTAACAAATTTTTTACTTCGTCAGAAAGTAAGACTTGGCCACTGGTTGATTCACGAACCTATAACAATATATACATATATATCAAAGTATGTTCAAAATATATTTACAACACTTTTAATATATTTTGATATTTTAAGTTTATTAAGTCAGTTGTCCTCGTTAGTAACCTACAACTAGTTGTCCACAGTTAGATGTACAGAAATAAATCGATAAATATTATCTTGAATCAATCCACGACCCAGTGTATACGTATCTCAGTATTGATCACAACTCAAACTATATATATTTTGGAATCAACCTCAACCCTGTATAGCTAACTCCAACATTCACATATAGAGTGTCTATGGTTGTTCCGAAATATATATAGATGTGTCGACATGATAGGTTGAAACATCGTATACGTGTCTATGGTATCTCAAGATTACATAATATACAATACAAGTTGATTAAGTTATGGTTGGAATAGATTTGTTACCAATTTTCACGTAGCTAAAATGAGAAAAATTATCCAATCTTGTTTTACCCATAACTTCTTCATTTTAAATCCGTTTTGAGTGAATCAAATTGCTATGGTTTCATATTGAACTCTATTTTATGAATCTAAACAGAAAAAGTATAGGTTTATTGTCGGAAAAATAAGTTACAAGTCGTTTTTGTAAAGGTAGTCATTTCAGTCGAAAGAACGACGTCTAGATGACCATTTTAGAAAACATACTTCCACTTTGAGTTTAACCATAATTTTTGGATATAGTTTCATGTTCATAATAAAAATCATTTTCTCAGAATAACAACTTTTAAATAAAAGTTTATCATAGTTTTTAATTAACTAACCCAAAACAGCCCGCGGTGTTACTACGACGGCGTAAATCCGGTTTTACGGTGTTTTTCGTGTTTTCAGGTTTTAAATCATTAATTTAGCATATCATACAGATATATAACATGTGTTTAGTTGATTTTAAAAGTCAAGTTAGAAGGATTAACTTTTGTTTGCGAACAAGTTTAGAATTAACTAAACTATGTTATAGTGATTACAAGTTTAAACCTTCGAATAAGATAGCTTTATATGTATGAATCGAATGATGTTATGAACATCATTACTACCTTAAGTTCCTTGGATAAACCTACTGAAAAAGAGAAAAATGGATCTAGCTTCAATGGATCCTTGGAAGGCTCGAAGTTCTTGAAGCAGAATCATGACACGAAAACAAGTTCAAGTAAGATCATCACTTGAAATAAGATTGTTATAGTTATAGAAATTGAACCAAAGTTTGAATATGATTATTACCTTGTATTAGAATGATAACCTACTGTAAGAAACAAAGATTTCTTGAGGTTGGATGATCACCTTACAAGATTGGAAGTAATCTAGCAAACTTGAAAGTATTCTTGATTTTATGTAACTAGAACTTGTAGAATTTATGAAGAACACTTAGAACTTGAAGATAGAACTTGAGAGAGATCAATTATATGAAGAAAATTGAAGAATGAAAGTGTTTGTAGGTGTTTTTGTTCGTTGGTGTATGGATTAGATATAAAGGATATGTAGTTTTGTTTTCATGTAAATAAGTCATGAATGATTACTCATATTTTTGTAATTTTATGAGATATTTCATGCTAGTTGCCAAATGATGGTTCCCACATGTGTTAGGTGACTCACATGGGCTGCTAAGAGCTGATAATTGGAGTGTATATACCAATAGTACATACATCTAAAAGCTGTGTATTGTACGAGTACGAATACGGGTGCATACGAGTAGAATTGTTGATGAAACTGAACGAGGATGTAATTGTAAGCATTTTTGTTAAGTAGAAGTATTTTGATAAGTGTATTGAAGTCTTTCAAAAGTGTATTAATAAATATTAAAACACTACATGTATATACATTTTAACTGAGTCGTTAAGTCATCGTTAGTCATTACATGTAAGTGTTGTTTTGAAACCTTTAGGTTAACGATCTTGTTAAATGTTGTTAACCCAATGTTTATAATATCAAATGAGATTTTAAATTATTATATTATCATGATATTATCATGTATGAATATCTCTTAATATGATATATATACATTAAATGTCTTTACAACGATAATCGTTACATATATGTCTCGTTTAAAAATCATTAAGTTAGTAGTCTTGTTTTTACATATGTAGTTCATTGTTAATATACTTAATGATATGTTTACTTATCATATTATCATGTTAACTATATATATATATATCCATATATATGTCATCATATAGTTTTTACAAGTTTTAACGTTCGTGAATCACCGGTCAACTTGGGTGGTCAATTGTCTATATGATACCTATTTCAATTAATCAAGTCTTAACAAGTTTGATTGCTTAACATGTTGGAAACATTTAATCATGTAAATATCAATCTCAATTAATATATATAAACATGGAAAAGTTCGGGTCACTACAGTACCTACCCGTTAAATAAATTTCGTCCCGAAATTTTAAGCTGTTGAAGGTGTTGACGAATCTTCTGGAAATAGATGCGGGTATTTCTTCTTCATCTGATCTTCATGCTCCCAGGTGAACTCGGGTCCTCTACAAGCATTCCATCGAACCTTAACAATTGGTATCTTGTTTTGCTTAAGTCTTTTAACCTCACGATCCATTATTTCGACGGGTTCTTCGATGAATTGAAGTTTTTCGTTGATTTTGATTTCATCTAACAGAATAGTGAGATCTTCTTTAGCAAAACATTTCTTAAAATTCGAGACGTGGAAAGTGTTATGTACAGCCGCGAGTTGTTGAGGTAACACAAGTCGGTAAGCTACTGGTCCGACACGATCAATAATCTTGAATGGTCCAATATACCTTGGATTTAATTTCCCTCGTTTACCAAATCGAACAACGCCTTTCCAAGGTGCAACTTTAAGCATGACCATCTCTCCAATTTCAAATTCTATATCTTTTCTTTTAATGTCAGCGTAGCTCTTTTGTCGACTTTGGGCGGTTTTCAACCGTTGTTGAATTTGGATGATCTTCTCGGTAGTTTCTTGTATAATCTCCGGACCCGTAATCTGTCTATCCCCCACTTTACTCCAACAAATTGGAGACCTGCACTTTCTACGATAAAGTGCTTCAAACGGCGCCATCTCAATGCTTGAATGGTAGCTGTTGTTGTAGGAAAATTCTGCTAACGGTAGATGTCGATCCCAACTGTTTCCGAAATCAATAACACATGCTCATAGCATGTCTTCAAGCGTTTGTATTGTCCTTTCGCTCTGCCCATCAGTTTGTGGATGATAGGCAGTACTCATGTCTAGACGAGTTCCTAATGCTTGCTGTAATGTCTGCCAGAATCTTGAAATAAATCTGCCATCCCTATCAGAGATAATAGAGATTGGTATTCCATGTCTGGAGACGACTTCCTTCAAATATAGTCGTGCTAACTTCTCCATCTTGTCATCTTCTCTTATTGGTAGGAAGTGTGCTGATTTGGTGAGACGATCAACTATTACCCAAATAGTATCAAAACCACTTGCAGTCCTTGGCAATTTAGTGATGAAATCCATGGTAATGTTTTCCCATTTCCATTCCGGGATTTCGGGTTGTTGAAGTAGACCTGATGGTTTCTGATGCTCAGATTTGACCTTAGAACACGTCAAACATTCTCCTACGTATTTAGCAACATCGGCTTTCATACCTGGCCACCAAAAATGTTTCTTGAGATCCTTGTACATCTTCCCCGTTCCAGGATGTATTGAGTATCTGGTTTTATGAGCTTCTCTAAGTACCATTTCTCTCATATCTCCAAATTTTGGTACCCAAATCCTTTCAGCCCTATACCGGGTTCCGTCTTCCCGAATATTAAGATGCTTCTCCGATCCTTTGGGTATTTCATCCTTTAAATTTCCCTCTTTTAAAACTCCTTGTTGCGCCTCCTTTATTTGAGTAGTAAGGTTATTATGAATCATTATATTCATAGATTTTACTCGAATGGGTTCTCTGTCCTTCCTGCTCAAGGCATCGGCTACCACATTTGCCTTCCCCGGGTGGTAACGAATCTCAAAGTCGTAATCATTCAATAATTCAATCCACCTACGCTGCCTCATATTCAGTTGTTTTTGATTAAATATGTGTTGAAGACTTTTGTGGTCAGTATATATAATACTTTTGACCCCATATAAGTAGTGCCTCCAAGTCTTTAATGCAAAAACAACCGCTCCTAATTCCAAATCATGCGTCGTATAATTTTGTTCGTGAATCTTCAATTGTCTAGACGCATAAGCAATCACCTTCGTTCGTTGCATTAATACACAACCGAGACCTTGCTTTGATGCGTCACAATAAATCACAAAATCATCATTCCCTTCAGGCAATGACAATATAGGTGCCGTAGTTAGCTTTTTCTTCAATAACTGAAACGCTTTCTCTTGTTCATCATTCCATTCAAATTTCTTCCCTTTATACGTTAATACAGTCAAGGGTTTTGCTATTCTGGAAAAGTCTTGGATGAACCTTCTGTAGTAACCAGCTAGTCCTAAAAACTGGCGTATGTGTTTCGGAGTTTTCGGGGTTTCCCACTTTTCAACAGTTTCTATCTTTGCCGGATCCACCTTAATACCTTCTTTGTTCACTATGTGACCGACGAATTGAACTTCTTCCAACCAAAATGCACACTTTGAAAACTTAGCGTACAATTCTTCCTTCCTCAATACTTCTAACACCTTTCTCAAATGTTCACCGTGTTCTTGGTCATTCTTTGAGTAAATAAGTATGTCATCAATGAAAACAATGACAAACTTGTCAAGGTATGGTCAACACACTCGGTTCATAAGGTCCATGAACACAGCTGGTGCATTAGTTAAACCAAACGGCATGACCATAAACTCGTAATGACCGTAACGTGTTCTGAAAGCAGTCTTTGGAATATCATCTTCTTTCACCCGCATTTGATGATACCCGGAACGTAAGTCAATCTTTGAATAAACAGACGAGCCTTGTAGTTGATCAAATAAGTCGTCGATTCTCGGTAGTGGGTAGCGGTTCTTGATGGTAAGTTTGTTCAACTCTCGGTAGTCGATACACAACCTGAATGTACCATCTTTCTTCTTGACAAACAAAACAGGAGCTCCCCACGGTGATGTGCTTGGTCGATTGAAACCACGCTCTAAAAGTTCTTGTAATTGGCTTTGCAGTTCTTTCATCTCGCTGGGTTCTAGTCTGTAAGGAGCACGAGCTATTGGTGCAGCTCCTGGTACAAGATCTATTTGAAATTCAACGGATCGATGTGGGGGTAATCCCGGTAATTCTTTCGGAAATACATCGGGAAATTCTTTTGCAATGGGAACATCATTGATGCTCTTTTCTTCAGTTTGTACTTTCTCGACGTGTGCTAGAACAGCATAGCAACCATTTCTTATTAGTTTTTGTGCCTTCAAATTACTAATAAGATGTAGCTTCGTGTTGCCCTTTTCTCCGTACACCATTAAGGGTTTTCCTTTTTCTCGTATAATGCGAATTGCATTTTTGTAACAAACGATCTCTGCTTTCACTTCTTTCAACCAGTCCATACCGATTATCACATCAAAACTCCCTAACTCTACTGGTATCAAATCAATCTTAAATGTTTTGCTAACCAGTTTAATTTCTCGATTCCGACATATATTATCTGCTGAAATTAATTTACCATTTGCTAATTCGAGTAAAAATTTACTATCCAAAGGCGTCAATGGACAACTTAATTTAGCACAAAAATCTCTACTCATATAGCTTCTATCCGCACCCGAATCAAATAAAACGTAAGCAGATTTATTGTCAATAAGAAACGTACCCGTAACAAGCTCCGGGTCTTCCTGTGCCTCTGCCGCATTAATATTGAAAACTCTTCCGCGGCCTTGTCCATTCATGTTCTCCTGGTTCGGGCAATTTCTAATAATGTGGCTCGGTTTTCCACATTTATAACAAACTACATTGGCATAACTTGCTCCGACACTACTTGCTCCGCCATTACTCGTTCCGACAACATTTATTCCTTTCGTTATATTAACCCCTGGTCTGTAGACCTCACACTTCGCCGCGCTATGACCATTTCTTTTACACTTGTTGCAAAATTTGGTGCAGAACCCCGAGTGATACTTTTCACACCTTTGGCATAGCTGCTTCTGATTGTTGTTGTTGTTGCGGTTATTATTGTTGTTGGGATGATTGTTGTAGTTGCTGTTGTTGTTGTTGTTGTTGTTGTTGTTGTTGTTGTTGTTGTTGTTGTTGTTGTTGTTGTTGTTGTTGTTGTTGTTGTTGTTGTTGTTGTTGTTGTTGTTGTTGTTGTTGTTGTTGTTGTTGTTGTTGTTGTTGTTGTATTGGTGATTCTTATCACCGTTTTCCTCCCACTTTCTTTTGACTTGCTTCACATTGGCCTTTTCAGCAGTCTGTTCTTTAATTCTTTCTTCAATCTGGTTCACTAGTTTGTGAGCCATTCTACATGCCTGTTGTATGGAGGCGGGCTCGTGTGAACTTATATCTTCTTGGATTCTTTCCGGTAATCCTTTCACAAACGCGTCGATCTTCTCTTCCTCATCTTCGAATGCTCCCGGTCACAATAGGCACAATTCTGTGAATCGTCTTTAGTACGTGGTAATATCAAATCCTTGGGTTCGTAACCCTCTAAGTTCTGTCTTGAGCTTATTGACCTCAGTTCTGGGACGGTACTTCTCGTTCATTAAGTGCTTGAATGCTGACCACGGTAGTGCATAAGCATCATCTTGTCCCACTTGCTCTAGATAGGTATTCCACCATGTTAATGCAGAACCTGTGAAGGTATGCGTAGCGTACTTCACTTTGTCCTCTTCAGTACACTTACTTATGGCAAACACCGATTCGACCTTCTCGGTCCACCGTTTCAATCCGATCGGTCCTTCGGTTCCATCAAATTCTAAAGGTTTGCAGGCAGTGAATTCTTTGTAGGTGCATCCTACACGATTTCCTGTACTGCTAGATCCAAGGTTATTGTTGGTATGTAGCGCAGCCTGTACTGCGGCTATGTTTGAAGCTAGAAAAGTACGGAATTCCTCTTCATTCATATTCACGGTGTGTCGAGTAGTCGGTGCCATTTCCTTCAAAATAGTCAAATGGAACAAGTTAATCATACAGAATATTAAGAGTAGTTAATAGTATTTCGTAGCATAATATGAACTCATTTATAAAAGCTTTTTCTTCATATTAGAGTTTTATAAGTTTAAATTCGGGTAGTACCTACCCGTTAAGTTCATACTTAGTAGCTAATATACAATTCAACTACTACAATTCTATATGAAAAACTGATTATAATAATATTTCGCGTTCAAACTTTTACACAATATTTTACAAACTTACAATACCGCTTATTTTACATATAGCATGAAATATAGCACACAATAAATTTGATACAAGATGGTTGTGAAGATAATTCTAGCTAGTACACAAGTCGTTCAGCAAAGGCAATAAAGACACGTAATTCATACGTCCAGAAACAAGTCATGCATTCTGGTTTTACTAGGATTACTTCCCATCCTTGGTCTTGTGGAACATAACCGTTATGGCCGTTGATAAGACAGCGTGTTGTAACTTCGTTAAAGGGTCGAGGGTTACGTAATAACCAACAGTCTCGTAATAACCTAAAAATCTCATTTCTTACCCCAATTACCGACTCCGTCACTTGTGGGAACGTTTTGTTTAATAGTTGTAGCCCGATGTTCTTGTTCTCACTTTGGTGAGAAGCGAACATTATTAACCCGTAAGCATAACATGCTTCTTTATGTTGCATGTTAGCCGCCTTTTCTAAATCACGAAGTCCTATATTCGGATATACTGAGTCAAAATAATTTCTTAACCCGTTGCGTAAAATAGCATTTGGGTTCCCCGCAATATATGCGTCAAAGTAAACACATCGTAACTTATGGATTTCCCAATGTGATATCCCCCATCTTTCGAACGAAAGCCTTTTATAAACCAAGGCATTCTTGGAACGTTCTTCGAATGTCTTACAAACTGATCTCGCCTTAAATAGTTGTGCCGAAGAATTCTGACCGACTCTAGACAAGATTTCATCAATCATGTCTCCGGGTAGGTCTCTTAAAATATTGGGTTGTCTATCCATTTTGTGTTTTTATACTGTAAAATAGACAAGAGTTAGATTCATAAAAAAAATACTTATTAATACAAGCAATTTTTACATATATCATAAAGCATAAGCACACTATATTACTTATATTACACCACACGAATACAACTATCTTATTCCGACTCGCTTGTTTCTTCTTCTTCGGTTTTGGTTCGTTTTGCCAAGTTTCTAGGGATATATGATGTTCCCCTAATACGAGCCGTCGTTATCCACATTGGTTTAGAAAAACCTAGTGGTTTAGAGGTTCCCGGGTCATTGTTACAACTTAAGGACTTCGGGGGTTGACGATACATATAAAGTTCATCGGGGTTGGAATTAGATTTCTCTATTTTTATGCCCTTTCCCTTATTATTTTCTTTTGCCTTTTTAAATTCAGTTGGGGTAATTTCTATAACATCATCGGAATTCTCGTCGGAATCCGATTCATCGGAGAATTGGTAATCCTCCCAATATTTTGCTTCCTTGGCGGAAACACCATTGACCATAATTAACCTTGGTCGGTTGGTTGAGGATTTTCTTTTACTTAACCGTTTTATTATTTCCCCCACCGGTTCTATTTCTTCATCCAGTTACGATTCTTCTTCAAGTTCCGATTCTTCTTCCGGTTCCGACTCTTCTTCCGGTTCCTCTTCGGGAACTTGTGAATCAGTCCATGAATCATTCCAATTTACATTTGACTCTTCATTATTATTAGGTGAGTCAATGGGACTTGTTCTAGAGGTAGACATCTATCACATAATATCAAACGCGTTAAGAGATTAATATATCACATAATATTCACATGTTAAAAATATATAGTTTCCAACAAAATTTGTTAAGCAATCATTTTTCAAGTAAACACGGTCGAAGTCCAGACTCACTAATGCATCCTAACAAACTTGATAAGACACACTAATGCAAAATTCTGGTTCTCTAAGACCAACGCTCTGATACCAACTGAAATGTCCCGTTCTTATTGATTAAAAACGTTCCATATTAATTGATTTTGTTGCGAGGTTTTGACCTCTATATGAGACGTTTTTTCAAAGACTGCATTCATTTTTAAAACAAACCATAACCTTTATTTCATAAATAAAGGTTTAAAAAGCTTTACGTAGATTATCAAATAATGATAATCTAAAATATCCTGTTTACACACGACCATTACAAAATGGTTTACAATACAAATATGTTACATCGAAATCAGTTTCTTGAATGCAGTTTTTACACAGTATCATACAAACATGGACTCCAAATCTTGTCCTTATTTTAGTATGCAACAGCGGAAGCTCTTAGTATTCACCTGAGAATAAACATGCTTTAAACGTCAACAAAAATGTTGGTGAGTTATAGGTTTAACCTATATATATCAAATTGTAACAATAGACCACAAGATTTCATATTTCAATATACATCCCATAAATAGAGATAAAAATCATTCATATGGTGAACACCTGGTAACCGATATTAACAAGATGCATATATAAGAATATCCCCATCATTCCGGGACACCATTCGGATATGATATAAATTTCGAAGTACTAAAGCATCCGGTACTTTGAATGGGGCTTGTTGGGCCCGATAGATCTATCTTTAGGATTCGCGTCAATTAGGGTGTCTGTTCCCTAATTCTTAGATTACCAGACTTAATAAAAAGGGGCATATTCGATTTCGATAATTCAACCATAGAATGTAGTTTCACGTACTTGTGTCTATTTTGAAAATCATTTATAAAACCTGCATGTATTCTCATCCCAAAATATTAGATTTTAAAAGTGGGACTATAACTCACTTTCACAGATTTTTACTTCGTCGGAAAGTAAGACTTGGCCACTTGTTGATTCACGAACCTATAACAATATATACATATATATCAAAGTATGTTCAAAATATATTTACAACACTTTTAATATATTTTGATGTTTTAAGTTTATTAAGTCAGTTGTCCTCGTTAGTAACCTACAACTAGTTGTCCACAGTTAGATGTACAGAAATAAATCGATAAATATTATCTTGAATCAATCCACGACCCAGTGTATACGTATCTCAGTATTGATCACAACTCAAACTATATATATTTTGGAATCAACCTCAACCCTGTATAGCTAACTCCAACATTCACATATAGAGTGTCTATGGTTGTTCCGAAATATATATAGATGTGTCGACATGATAGGTCGAAACATTGTATACGTGTCTATGGTATCTCAAGATTACATAATATACAATACAAGTTGATTAAGTTATGGTTGGAATAGATTTGTTACCAATTTTCACGTAGCTAAAATGAGAAAAATTATCTAATCTTGTTTTACCCATAACTTCTTCATTTTAAATCCGTTTTGAGTGAATCAAATTGCTATGGTTTCATATTGAACTCTATTTTATGAATCTAAACAGAAAAAGTATAGGTTTATAGTCGGAAAAATAAGTTACAAGTCGTTTTTGTAAAGGTAGTCATTTCAGTCGAAAGAACGACGTCTAGATGACCATTTTAGAAAACATACTTCCACTTTGAGTTTAACCATAATTTTTGGATATAGTTTCATGTTAATAATAAAAATCATTTTCTCAGAAAAACAACTTTTAAATCAAAGTTTATCATAGTTTTTAATTAACTAACCCAAAACAGCCCGCGGTGTTACTACGACGGCGTAAATCCGGTTTTACGGTGTTTTTCGTGTTTCCAGGTTTTAAATCATTAAGTTAGCATATCATACAGATATAGAACATGTGTTTAGTTGATTTTAAAAGTCAAGTTAGAAGGATTAACTTTTGTTTGCGAACAAGTTTAGAATTAACTAAACTATGTTCTAGTGATTACAAGTTTAAACCTTCGAATAAGATAGCTTTATATGTATGAATCAAATGATGTTATGAACATCATTACTACCTTAAGTTCCTTGGATAAACCTACTGGAAAAGAGAAAAATGGATCTAGCTTCAATGGATCCTTGGATGGCTCGAAGTTCTTGAAGCAGAATCATGACACGAAAACAAGTTCAAGTAAGATCATCACTTGAAATAAGATTGTTATAGTTATAGAAATTGAACCAAAGTTTGAATATGATTATTACCTTGTATTAGAATGATAACCTACTGTAAGAAACAAAAATTTCTTGAGGTTGGATGATCACCTTACAAGATTGGAAGTGAGCTAGCAAACTTGAAAGTATTCTTGATTTTATGTAACTAGAACTTGTAGAATTTATGAAGAACACTTAGAACTTGAAGATAGAACTTGAGAGAGATCAATTAGATGAAGAAAATTGAAGAATGAAAGTGTTTGTAGGTGTTTTTGGTCGTTGGTATATGGATTAGATATAAAGGATATGTAGTTTTGTTTTCATGTAAATAAGTCATGAATGATTACTCATATTTTTGTAATTTTATGAGATATTTCATGCTAGTTGCCAAATGATGGTTCCCACATGTGTTAGGTGACTCACATGGGCTGCTAAGAGCTGATCATTGGAGTGTATATACCAATAGTACATACATCTAAAAGCTGTGTATTGTACGAGTACGAATACGAGTGCATACGAGTAGAATTATTGATGAAACTGAATGAGGATGTAATTGTAAGCATTTTTGTTAAGTAGAAGTATTTTGATAAGTGTATTGAAGTCTTTCAAAAGTGTATTAATACATATTAAAACACTACATGTATATACATTTTAACTGAGTCGTTAAGTCATCGTTAGTCGTTACATGTAAGTGTTGTTTTGAAACCTTTAGGTTAACGATCTTGTTAAATGTTGTTAACCCAATGTTTATAATATCAAATGAGATTTTAAATTATTATATTATCATGATATTATCATGTATGAATATCTCTTAATATGATATATATACATTAAATGTCTTTACAACGATAATCGTTACATATATGTCTCGTTTAAAAATCATTAAGTTAGTAGTCTTGTTTTTACATATGTAGTTCATTGTTAATATACTTAATGATATGTTTACTTATCATAGTATCATGTTAACTATATATATATCCATATATATATCATCATATAGTTTTTACAAGTTTTAACGTTCGTGAATCACCGGTCAACTTGGGTGGTCAATTGTCTATATGATACCTATTTCAATTAATCAAGTCTTAACAAGTTTGATTGCTTAACATGTTGGAAACATTTAATCATGTAAATATCAATCTCAATTAATATATATAAACATGGAAAAGTTCGGGTCACTACATCTCTTGCGTCCAACAGCAACCAGGATTGGGCTGCAGCTCGAGTAAAACATGTGGTGGTTTTGTCCGAACAAGAAAAGAGGGGTTGAGTTTACAACCGAGAGTGTAGTTGTTGGATTATATGATCATGTATATGTGTATGGTTTCAAGTAGTAAAACAAGTCGTAGTGGTTTCTTCAAATGTTAAGAGAAAAACTTAAGTGGTGATGATTCTTGATATAGTAGCACAGAGGTGATGGTGTATGTATATTGTAATTGAATACATGATGTACTAGTTGCAATTGATCATAATTGATTTGGTGAAGTTGACATGTAACAAATTCAGATAGCAAACAAAATAGCTAAAAGTATGATTATGATATCTAACATATTTATATTATTAATTGAATTTATAATATTTAATAATTTATAAATATAGTACATTAATAATAGTATGGCTGTAATATTATTTAATAAAATGATAATAGTGTTAATGTTATTTTAAATAATAATTTTCATATTAATAATAATACTATCAAAAATAACACTAGAATGAATAAAATTAATGATAAAAATAATAAAAGTAATGATAATGATAACTATATTCGTAATATTAATAATAATATTAATTATAATAATACTAATTTTATTAATGATAATAATAATATTAGTAATAATATATATATCAAAATTCATATCTATAATCTATAAAAATATTTAAAATACTGATTTTAATATTGACAATAACAATGAAAGTAGTAATAATATTTTCAGTATAACAACTATATTGTTAATTTGTAATTGCACTTAATATGTTAATATTATAATATATCGATTATATTATAGTTATTAATTATCTAATATATAATTGATTATTTATACACTGTATATATGTATTACAATATACCTATAATAATGTTTATACATAGAAATCATATATATTTATATATATAGATTCGTTTTATATTACACTTAATTATTTTGTATCTTATTTTACATATTTAATTATACTTTATAATTTATTACATATATTTACATCTATATATATATATATATATATATATATATATATATATATATATATATATATATATATATATATATATATATATATATATATATAAAATTATTTACAAATAATTGTTAGTGAATTATCGGGAATAGTCAAGGGTTAAATGATTCCATTTAATAGTTCAAAAATTTTGAGACTTGGTCTAACAGACTTTGCTTATCGTATCAAAATCATATAAAGATTAAGTTTAAATTTGGTCAGAAATTCCCGGGTCGTCACAGTACCTACCCGTTAAAGAAATTTCGTCCCGAAATTTGAGTGAGGTGGTCATGGCTTACAATAAAAATGTTTTCATAACGAATATGAATTGATAAATAGAGTTTTATCAGCATTGAATAATAATGCTAAAATAATTCGATTATTCTAAGAATATGAACGAAGCTATCGCAAAAGATTGAAATAGGAAAAGTAAAGATTCGTCTTAACTTTTGACAGAGTCAGGGTTGAATTCCAGAATTTAAAGGATTTAAAGAAAATCTTCGAAATCAAAAAGATTTGATTCTTCGGCGAATAAGGAAATTAAGATCTCTCGAATTAAATGCGGTGATCTGCTTGATTACTCTGTCTGATATTTCCATTATAAATTAATCTCTTCCGTTCCATTATTCTCACCCTTCCTATACTTTCCTTCTTGTTTCATACATCCAAAAGATTCTGAAAATGCTTAATCCAGTTCTGATCCTTGTCCTCATCCTTATTATCGCAACAATCATTCTCCTTTTCCAACTTCCACCAGAGGAATCTGTTTTCTTCTATTTCGCCCTTGGGGTTATAGTGCTTTTAATCCTCCCGTGTCTTCATGTTGCTATAAACATTGATATACACGGTTTGTAATTTATGTGTTGTTATCGGCTTTATATCTTTCCTTATACTTTGAAGTCCTTGTTTCTGTTTCTATAATTATTGTCATTCACATTTAATACTCTCTCCTATTTGCTGTGATTTATACCCCCCATTTCTATTTCGGAGATTCATTCTTTTGTTTTCTCTTCCCGACTTTAAATCAAGCGAATAATGGTCCAGAATTCGTAGACATAGAGTTTTGAATGATTATAATGTTCTAAGCAGGAAAGAACGTGATAGCACGATTTGATTTTCAAATTTATCAACATCACATAAGGTAGATCCATCAAGAATACATTTTCTTGATATGTTCAGAAGTTAAGTAGAATGAAAGAGTTATGTAACATGACACATGATGACGGTATGATCTACTGTGAACCGTCATCACGTTTCATTAGAAACTCAGCATGACCTACTGTAATATAATCACGTTGATCAAGTGTTATTATATTATACTAACTCATACATCAGTTCCCAACATTACTTCAATAACATTCATATTTTAAGCTCAAAAGTTTAAAGAATAAAGAAACTAACAGTTTCTATATGATGTAACACTGATAACATGAAGAGATTAATGATTTCAGATAAGAATAGTTATAAAAAAATATTTTCAGAAATATGGAGGATATTTATAATGAATGATACGATGATATCTTAGAATTTCTAATATCGATGGATGATGAAGAAGATTTATCCGTAAGGGTTTAGATTCGGAAGCAAGGTATTCGCTAAAGATTTCATCAGAAACAGAATCATTTGAATTCTTTGAAGTCAAACTTATTCTTTGTGATTTGTCCACGGCTTTCTTCATAGTTTCGCATAATTTGCTTTTCGGTACTAAATTTTCTATTGAATGTTTCCAATATATTGACACACAGGAAGCACGAAGAGGTATATAATTTCGGACGAGAATATTTATGAAAATATCCTCAGAAATATCGAAGATATTGATGATGATATTTTGGAATTTCTAAGTTCGATGGTTGATGGGGAAAGATTTTCCGCAAGATTTTAACATGACTTCGGAGTAAGATATTCTCTAAAGATTTCAACGGATCTAGATTTATCTGGGTTCTATGAATTTTGGGTATGTTACTTGTATTTCTCCTTGGTTTCCTTTATGGTTAGCTCAATCCGCTTTCCTGTTTCAACTTTTCTGATCTTTTCCAACATACTAATCTTTATCATCAAACTTTCGATGATTATGGTCGTTTACGGTTATCTACAGTTTCTGCTGCTTCATTCAGCTTTTTCAACATTCAGAGTATTGATTTGTGACTGAGTGCTTTTCAGAATTTCAAAATGAGAGATCATTATTCCAAGAGATAAATGTCATATATATAACTGTTGATGTAGATATGCTGTGAGTTTTCAAAGTACTGATAGCTGATTCCCAGTAATTGATATGGCAGTTCTCGTTACAAGATGCGGATGAGTATATGATGGGGTTTCAATGAAGAAATATAATGATTTATCGGAGAGATTTAAACCAAGAAGCAACGAGGTTGCTGGTACGTCTGTTAGTAATATGGTAAAATATGAAAGGTTCCCTGGTAACAATAAAAGAACATACATAATAATCAAGGTGATAATAAGGTTGTTTCGAACGAAAAGTCGAAGTTGATTTGCTGAAGCTGTGACAAAATTTGCTACCTTGAAAAGGGATTGCAAAGTTATTTTTTCTAATAAATGCCAAAGGATCTAACGCGGCTACGTGTTAAACTTTTACTCAGTTGCCGAGAGTTTCTCAGGTGCATAACTATATGCATAAATCTTTCCTTCCGTAGATAAAGCGCGGTTGATTCATCCTATCGATTGAGGTGTTTTCAAGAATCATGAAAGGTTTGAACGCAGATTGTAATCGTCAAGATACAAATGAGGTTTAAGATGAAATCAAGTGGCAAACTTGAAGAATTATTTAGTTTCATATGTTATAAACAGTATTTTAATTCATTTTAATTGTCCAATATTATTCGTCCACAGTCGAGAGTCCACAGTTGACAGTTCAATAATTCATATATAATTTAATATATAATATTCGAATTAATTAATATGTATTGTGACCCGTGTACATGTCTCAGACTCGATCACAACTCAAAGTATATATATTATTATAGAATCAACCTCAACCCTGTATAGAGAACTCGATCATTACTGCATATAGAGTGTCTATGGTGATTCCAAATAATATATATAGATGGGTCGATATGATATGTGAATACCTTGTATACGTGTCCCGATTTTTAAAGTGCGTAAAATAAATAACAGAAATTAAATGACGATAAATAAAATTGCGAGAATATAAATTGCGATAAATAATCTGCGATAAATAAATTGCGATAATTAAATTGCAATAAATAAATTGAGATAAAATAAAATGTAATACGGAATTAACAGTTAGCTAGGAACAGTTATATACGTTTTAATAATAAAGTTCTTTTTAAACTGAAAACGTTTTTGTACGTTTGAAACTAAATCAAATAAATATGATAATTTTGTTTTCCAAAACTAAATATATTTAAGAAGCATTTTGTTTAAAGGTTAAAATAATGGAAATCGTTATATCATAAAACGTTTTAGAAAAGTAAAATCATATATTTTCATAATAGGTTTCAAGTTTTTAAATTACAGTCTGTTGGTGAAGCATGCGATAAAGTTCAAAGGTTAAATAAACGTATGAAATAATCTTAATGAAAAATGTCGAGTTACTTAACTTGTCGATATCCAACATCTAAGTTATTTACACTCCACGTTCTTACTTATAACTCACTTTACCATTTTCCGAATGTCGTCAAAAAGAATAGATTTCTTAAATCACAGTGGACCTTATAACATTGACCCGTGATCATATCACAATGTATCTGATAAATCAATCATTTGATATTATCTTCTAATTCCATCGATAAACATATTGAAACAAATACGTTCATGTAAAGTATTATACGTTTAATACTTTATTAATATTTTTAAGTTATAATATATATATACATATATATACATATTTATTTATATATAACGGTTCATGAATCGTCAGAATTTGGTCGAGGTTATAATGAATGTATGAACACAATTTAAAATTCTTGAGATTTAACTTAACAAACTTTTCTTATCGTGTCAGAATAATATAAAGATAAAGTTTAAATTTGGTCGGAAATTTCCGGATCGTTACAAATACCTCGCGATGTAACCAAATGTAATGTATTAGTCCAGATGGATTAGGACGGGTCATTAGAGTTGGTATCAGAGCGGTGGTCGTAGTGAAACAGGTAGTTGTTAGGATGCATTAGTGTGTCTGGACTTCGACCTAGTAGTTGTTAGGTTATATTAATGAGTCTGGACTTGAACCTGGTCTGCATGATTAAAAGTTTCACTTATCATTTCGTGTCGAAAATTACCTGCTTATCATTCTTAGGAAATCACTTGTTTATCATTCTTTATCTTGACACATCTTATTGCATTGATTGAATGAATAGTGTATAGACAAAATTCATATCTTAGCGTATCTGCTAATTCAAATCTTAGCGTATCTGTTACTGTAAACTTTGCCTGACAGCTTTCGAAAATTCCTCCGTAATCTACGGGATCTTCTGTACTATATATAGGTATTCTATGTAATTAGAATATCATCCAATATCTGAAAATCATTTTATACCGAAAAATCCTTTATTGAATCGTACGAAATGGAACTCACCACTAGTTCAAGTCCCTCGGATTCCGATATGGAGTTTCACTCGAGCTCTGAAAGCAGTGTGACCGGAATGGATCAACCAATCAATCATCCCCAATTCATCTGATGAGTTCGTAGTCGACTTAATCAACGAAAACGAGAAGAAGGCAATTCCTTTCCACCAACCAAATTTCCCTCTTGACGAAGAACCTGAAACACTTACCGGCTGATCAGTTCGAAACACCATTTTCACCCTCATTTCCAGGATATCTCGTAACTATTATATATTATCCACAATTTTAATGTCATAACCCGTCCTTAACCGTAAGAACGTGTTAGATAACGTATGATTTCATTGCGAGGTATTGACCTCTATATGCGACATTTTTAAAAGAAAAACTGCATATATTATACATTACAAACCATGATTCTTATTTTTGATACAAGCTTTGGACAAAATAAAGATGATTATCGTTTAGCGATAATCTTCGACTTATAAACTTTACAAATGATGATAACAACACGATTTCTAGCATATTTTACAACACAAGTTCTTGGATATGCAGTCTTATTTTTGACACAAATATGCGTACGCAAGATCCTGCTCAAATTCAACATAATGCAGCGGAAACTTCTAATTATCACCTGAGAATAAACATGTTTAAAACGTCAACATAAAGTTGGTGAGATATAGGTTTAGTGCCGGCAGCAATATATATATAGACCACAAGATTTCATATATAAACAGTTTAATAAAAATATTCTAAGTGGTTGAGCACTTGGTAACCATACTTAACATTTAATCACGTCGCATATTCCCTTTATTATGAAATCTTACTACACCGTACCAAGTGTAGTCACGAACGAAGTACTGTGCAACCGTTGAATACTGGTCGTCCAGTCCGGTTGGGGTTGTCAGGCCCAATAGATCTATCAACAGGATTCGCGTTTACAATACCGCTGTAAATATTAGTTACCAAGCTACAGGGAAGTATGCCAGTGGTACAACTCAACGTAGAATATATTTTTCAGTTACTTGTGTCCATAACGTAAAACATAAAATACATGTATTCTCATCCCGAAATATTTAGAGTTTAAAAGTGGGACTATATACTCACTTTCGTCTTGAAGATATGTAATTTCGACTTGGTCTCCGATTGATATCACGAACCTATCCATATATAGTTTATCAATATATTTCTATTTTAAACAATCGTCACATATATATACTTTTTATACTTTTAATAGTTTTAATAATTTCTTAGTCCGTAGTTAGAAGTCCGATGTTAGTAATTCAATTTTAATGGTTCATTTTTAGGTGTTTAATAAACCCCCAATGAAATAAATAAAAACCCCCATCGTATATGTATTGGTCGAGATTAATCTTGACCCATGGTACCGGTGTTGTCAAATGACGTGTTGCGTACATAAAGTACCGGTGTTGTCAAATGACGTGTTGCGTACAATCATGGGATCTTATGATTAATCTTCTCGTATTGTTTACGGGTGATCCTGAACCATATAAAATTAAATTATGAGTACATATATATAAAATATCATGTTATTTTAAAAAGATGTGATTTATTTAATTTTCTCCAATTATTTTCGTAGCCAAACTAGTCTTAGATATCCGATCTCGTTTTGGTCATAGTTTCTTCGTTACAACTCCGTTTTCGTTGATTCAACTTGCCACTTCCTTGGATCGAGTCCCTCTTTAAGACTATGAACTGTAAATACCTTAGTTTGTATTCGAAATCACAGGTCATAGGTCAAACTTTAGTGAAACTTATGAAGTTAATCATTTTCCATCATGTAAACAACCTTAAATGATTATTTTTCTAAAAATACTTATACTTTGAGTTAAATCATGAAATTTTTATGTGTTATCATATTCATAGTAAAAATCATTTTTCCAGAAAATAAACCTCCAATTCAAAGTTTAAGATGGTTTTTAATTATCCAACCCAAAACAGCCCCCGGTTGCACTCCGACGTCGTAAAAACAGTTTTTAAGGTGTTCTTTGAAAAACCAAGTTATACCTTGTTAAATTAGCATATTTTTAAGTTATATTACAGGTCTTGAAGTATTTTAAAAGTTAAGTTATAATAATCTATTTAGTTTGCAAACAAGTTTGAAAACATTCAAACTATGTTCTTGTTGTTAAAATTTTATACCACAAAATAAGATAGCTATATATATATGAATCGAATAAGGTTATGAACATAGTTACTACCTCAAGTTCCTTGGACAAGGTTGCTGTAAAAGAGGAGTAAAAAGCTAGAACCAAAAGGGTGATGGAATTGAATGAAAGATTGGAAGTAAGTTTGTGTTCTTGGAAGGATTTCTTGAAGTGTTTTTGTAAGGTTTTCTTATGAGGTTTAAGTGTTGTTTTTGAAGCTAAATGATGGGGAAAATGCTTAGAGATGATCAAGTATGAAGTTAAGAGTATTTTGAGAGAGAAATGGAAGTGTAAGTATGAGAAAATGGGGTGAAGAAATGGTGTGCATGCATAAAAACGTTTTTAGGTTATAAAGGAAAAAAAAATACCTAACTTTGTTTTCTTGCTAAATAATTCATGCTACTTGACAAATGGTTGGTTCCACATGTTTCTTAATCATTTAAGGCTGCTAAGGAGCAGATTTTTATTGGTATATACCAATAGTAAATACATCTAGAAGCTGCGTATGATACGGGTACATATACCCTAGGTATACGTATAGAAATCTTTGAGAAAACGGAACGAGGATTCAAATATAGCTATCTTTTGTAAATATACTTATATTGTTTTATGTATTTAAGTCTTTAAAAGTGATTAAATACATTACTTATACGATATATGTATAAACATTATAGGTCATAAGTATTTAAGTCAAATAACGTTACGTATGGTTATCGTTTTGAAAACTTAAGTTAGTAGTTTCAAAATATACTTATAACTTATTGTTATTAATACAAAATGAGATATTAAAACATTCTTAGATCATGTTAAATATGTATATATACATATATATACACAAACGTATAATTATCATATATTGTATAGTTCGTGATATCATCGGTCAAACTAGACGGTCAAACGTTGTGTAAAACTCTTTTCGAAAACATAAGTCTCAACAATTTGGATTGCTTATCATGTTGGTAAGGTTTAATTTATATAAATATTAATCTTATAAGTATAGAACGATCGAAAAAGTGCGGGTCATTACAGTACCTACCCGTTAAATAAATTTCGTCCCGAAATTTTAAAATTGTACCTATTTTGCGTCATCGGAAAACAAGTGTGGATATTTTTGTTTCATTTGATCCTCTCGTTCCCAAGTAAACTCAGGACCCCTTCGAGCATTCCAACGAACCTTAACGATCGGTATGTTGCTCTGCTTGAGCCGTTTAACTTCACGATCCATGATTTCGATTGGTTCTTCGATGAATTGTAGTTTCTCGTCGACATGGATTTCTTCAAGAGGAATGGTGAGGTCTTCCTTTGCAAGACACTTCTTAAGGTTTGAGACGTGAAAGGTATTATGTACTCCGGAGATTTGTTGTGGTAACTCGAGTCGATAAGCTACCGGTCCAATGCGTTCGATAATCTTGAACGGGCCTACATATCTTGGGTTCAGTTTACCCCTTTTTCCGAAGCGTATTACACCTTTCCACGGTGACACCTTTAACATAACCATGTCACTGATCTGAAACTCTAATGGTTTCCTTCGAACATCGGCGTAGCTCTTTTGGCGACTACGGGCTGTTTTCAATCTCTCCTTGATTGGTACTATCTTCTCAGTCGTTTCGTGTATGATCTCGGGACCAGTTAATTGTCGATCTCCTACTTCATTCCAACAAATAGGAGATCTACACTTCCTTCCGTACAATGCTTCGAATGGCGCAGCTTTAATGCTCGCATGATAACTATTATTATACGAGAATTCTGCTAATGGTAGATATTTATCCCATCCGTTTCCAAAATCGATCACACATGCCCTGAGCATGTCTTCAAGAGTCTGAATCGTTCTTTCACTCTGCCCGTCGGTTTGCGGATGATACGCGGTACTCATATCCAAACGAGTTCCTAGGGCCTCCTGTAGTGATTGCCAGAACTTTGATGTAAATCTACTATCACGATCGGATATAATGGAAATAGGTATTCCATGCCTTGAAACAACTTCCTTTATATACAATCGTAATAGTTTCTCCATTCTATCTGTTTCCTTTATAGGCAAGAAGTGTGCAGACTTGGTGAGACGATCAACAATCACCCAAATGGTGTCGTATCCCCAGGCAGTCTTTGGTAACTTCGTGATGAAATCCATGGTAATACCATCCCATTTCCATTCTGGGATTTCTGGTTGTTGAAGTAACCCTGACGGCTTCTGGTGTTCAGCTTTGACTTTGGAACAAGTTAAACATTCCCCAACATATGTTGCAACGTCTGTCTTTAAATTAGGCCACCAATAATGTGTCTTAAGATCTTGGTACATCTTTCCAACTCCAGGATGTATCGAGTATCTTGTCTTATGTGCCTCATTTAATATCAACTTCCATAATCCACCCAACTTCGGTACCCAAATACGATTTGCAAAATATCGAATTCCATCTTCCCGCATAACGAGTTGCTTCTCATACTTCTTCATTATTTCATTTCCTATATTTTCTTTAGTAAGTGCTTCTCGTTGAACTTCTTTGATTTGTGAGTTGAGATTCATGCGAATTTTTATGTTCATCGCTCGTACTCGAATTGGTTCTCGTTCCTTTCTGCTTAGAGCGTCGGCCACCACGTTCGCTTTCCCGGGATGATAACGAATTTCACAATCATAGTCGTTTATTAACTCGACCCACCTACGTTGTCTCATGTTCAGCTGTTTCTGATCAAAAATATGTTGAAGGCTTTTATGATCAGTAAACACAGTGCATTTAACCCCATACAAGTAGTGTCTCCATATCTTCAATGCAAACACGACTGCTCCCAGTTCTAGATCATGCGTCGTATAATTCCGCTCGTGAATCTTCAATTGTCGGGATGCGTATGCAATAACTTTCTTTCATTGCATAAGAACGCAACCAAAACCTTGTCGCGAAGCGTCACAATATATTTCAAAATCATCGTTCCCTTCTGGTAACGATAAAATAGGCGCCGTAGTCAACTTCTTTTTCAGTAACTGAAATGCACTCTCCTGCTCAGAAGTCCATTCATATTTCTTCCCTTTTTGCGTTAACGCTGTCAACGGCTTAGCTATTCGGGAAAAATCTTGAATAAACCTTCTATAATAACCGGCTAAACCCAAAAATTGGCGTATCTGCATTGGTGTCTTAGGAGTCTCCCATTTTTTAATGGCTTCAATTTTTGCTGGATCAACCTGAATTCCTTTGCTACTAACAACGTGGCCAAGAAATTGCACTTCTTTCAACCAGAAAGCACATTTAGAAAATTTAGCATATAGCTGTTCTTTTCTCAACAACTCTAATATCAACCTTAAATGCTGCTCATGCTCTTGCTCACTCTTGGAATAGATAAGAATATCATCAATGAAAACGATAACAAACTTATCTAAATATGGACTACAAACTCGATTCATGAGGTCCATGAATACAGCTGGCGCATTTGTCAACCCAAACGGCATGACCAAAAATTCGTAATGACCATAACGTGTCCGAAAAGCAGTTTTCGGAATGTCCTCTTCTTTGACACGTAATTGATGATAGCCCGACCTTAAGTCAATTTTTGAGTACACACATGATCCTTGGAGTTGATCAAATAAGTCGTCAATTCTCGGTAGTGGATACCGATTCTTGATAGTTAACTTATTTAATTCACGATAATCTATACACATCCTAAAAGATCCATCTTTCTTTTTAACAAATAGAATCGGAGCTCCCCACGGTGAAGTACTTGGTCGTATGAATCCATGATCCAGTAATTCTTTTAACTGACTCTGAAGTTCTTTTAACTCGGACGGTGCAAGTCTATATGGAGCACGAGCCACTGGTGCAGCTCCTGGTACTAAATCTATTTGATATTCTACAGATCTAAATGGAGGTAATCCCGGCAACTTTTCCGAAAAGACTTCAGGAAAATCTCTTACCACAGGCACGTCATTGATGCTCTTCACTTTTTCCTTTGTTTCGACTTTATTAACATGTGCTAAGATAGCATAGAACCCTTTCTTCAAGCACTTTTGAGCTTTCAAATAACTAATGAGTTTTAGCTTTGAGTTACCCTTCTCTCCATAAATCATTACTGGCGTTTTATCCTTACGAGGAATGCGAATTGCCTTCTTGGCGCACACAACTTCAGCTCCTATTTTGGACATCCAGTCCATGCCGACTATTACATCAAAACTTCCTAATTCTACGGGTATCAAGTCAATTTTAAACGTTTCTCCGGCTAAATTTATTTTACAATCACGGAAAATTTTATCGGCTTTAATTAGTTTACCATTAGCTAACTCAATCATGTACTTAGCATCGAGAGGTAATGATGAACAATTCAATTTAGCGTGAAAGTCTCTACACACGTAACTTCTATCAGCACCAGTATCAAATATAATAGATGCGGATAAGTTATTAATGGTAAACGTACCCGTAACAAGCTCCGGGTCTTGACATGCCTCTCTAGCATTAATAACAAATGCTCTCCCACGTGCAGGTCCGATATTCTTCTCTGGATTCGGGCACTGGCTCTTATAGTGACCTTGTTTTCCACACCCAAAACAAGTAATGGTAGCCAAAGCAGTTCTATTTGCATTGGTGGCAGGAGTCTTGGTACCATTTGTATTTGTAACGAGAGCCCTACAATCTTCAGCAAGATGACCCTTTCGATTACATTTGTTGCATACCACATTACAGTAACCAGAGTGATGTTTGTGGCATCGGTTGCATAAAGGATTTTGTCCTTTATAACCAAAGCTTAAACCACTACCCGTACCTTGCGTGTTTTCTTGTTTCTTAAAAGATTGTTGTTGGTTACCTCGATCATAATTTCCATTCCACTTTCTTTTGTTACCTGATACCTTCACATCAGTATTGGATACTTTCTTATCCATGATGACCTGATCCATTAGCTCGTTTGCCATGGTTATAGCTTCATGAATTGTCTTAGGTTTCGATGCTGTAACATTTGCCTTGACCTTTTTGGGCAAACCATCTTTGTACATTTCAATCTTCCGTTCTTCGGTTGGAACCAATTCAGGACATAGCAAAACTAATTCCATGAATCGCTGATTGTAGTTGGTGATTTCAGTACCAATAACCTTCAGACTTCGTAACTCATCTTCCAACTTCCTAACCTCGTTCCTTGGACAATATTCATTGATTAACATTGTTTTGAATTCTTCCCACGGAGTATCATAAGCTACATCTCCTCCTACAGCCTTCACATAATTTTTTCACCACGTGAGTGCACTATCTTGTAAAGTGCACGATGCGTATTTGGTCATGTCCTTTTCAACACAACCACTGATTTTGAACACAGTTTCCATCTTTTCTATCCAACGGGTTAAACCGATAGGTCCTTCTGTTCCACTGAATGATGAGGGCTTGCAAGCTTGAAAAGTTTTGTAAGTGCACCCCACACGAGGATTTGGGTTAACTGCAGCACCTCTTGCAGCCTCGACCCATAACATTCTGTCGTTCACTCGCTGATTGATGAGTTCCTGGATTTCTTGTTCCGTCATTCGGTTCAATCGCGCCATATTCTTCTATAAGAATGAAAAGAAAATAATTATTCACATGGAATATTATAGATGTAGTGTATATTTACAGTACATTATAGCTTATTAATAATATGAACCAGGTATTATTATAAAAGCCTTTTCTTCTTATTAGCGTTTTATAATTATATCTAGGGTAGTACCTACCAGTTAATGTCCATACTTAATAGCTTAGTACAGAATCAATTACTACCATCTAAATAATACTTAACCATGGAAAATTATTGCATTTCACACTTCACTATTTTTACATATGCTTATCTTACATCGAACATTAAGCAAACCACACTGATAATATTATACAAAACATTATATGATCCCATGGTTTAATACGGCAGCGCATGGTTTGGTCTATTTTCTAGGACGTTTAGGTTCAGAGAATCGCTTAACGCTTATCCTGGCTGTCTGCCTATATTTTGGCTGTGGGACTGAGGAACTGGATGCCGGGATAGAATGAATAGGAATAGCGGGAATAGGGGTGGTAGTGTCTAGTGGAGTTGGTGCCACATCATCCTTATTAAACTCAGGATTTGAATTTTCTAATTCATTAGCCTTTCGTTTCTTTCCTAGTTCGAACTCTTCTTTTGTAATTTCCTGTATTTCTTCCTCGGGTTCACTTTCCTCCTCGGGTTCACTTTCCTCCTCGGGTTCACTTTCCTCCTCGGGTTCACTTTCCTCCTCGGGTTCACTTTCCGGGTTCTCTATAGTCGGTTCATCCGGAATTTGTGAGTCTTCCCCAAAGATATTATTTTCGTCATCGGATAGGTTAATGACTGGAACACCATCTGAAGATTCTGGTTCGGAGTCGCTGAATGTGATAACAAGTTTTGAGCCCGACATCTATCACACAACAACTAACCCATTAGTACTACATAATATTTACATATAAATTTTAACCAACAATGATAAGCAATGGTTTTTAAATCAGACCCGGTCAAAGTCCAGACTTACTAATGTATCCTAACGACTTATCAGTTAGACACACTAATGCAAACCTGGTTCGCTAAGACCACCGCTCTGATACCACATGTCATAACCCGTCCTTAACCGTAAGAACGTGTTAGATAACGTATGATTTCATTGCGAGGTATTGACCTCTATATGCGACATTTTTAAAAGAAAAACTGCATATATTATACATTACAAACCATGATTCTTATTTTTGATACAAGCTTTGGACAAAATAAAGATGATTATCGTTTAGCGATAATCTTCGAATTACAAACTTTACAAATGATGATAACAACACGATTTCTAGCATATTTTACAACACAAGTTCTTGGATATGCAGTCTTATTTTTGACACAAATATGCGTACGCAAGATCCTGCTCAAATTCAACATAATGCAGCGGAAACTTCTAATTATCACCTGAGAATAAACATGTTTAAAACGTCAACATAAAGTTGGTGAGATATAGGTTTAGTGCCGGCAGCAATATATATATAGACCACAAGATTTCATATATAAACAGTTTAATAAAAATATTCTAAGTGGTTGAGCACTTGGTAACTGTCATAACCCGTCCTTAACCAATAGAACGTGTTAGATAACGTATGATTTCATTGCGAGGTATTGACCTCTATATGCGACATTTTTAAAAGAAACTGCATATATTATACATTACAAACCACAACCGTTATTTTTGTTACAAGCTTTAGACAATAAAAAGATGATTATCGTTTAGCGATAATCTTCGACTTACAAACTTTACAAATGATAATAACAACACGGTTTCTAGCATATTTTACAGTACAACATCTCGGATATGCAGTTTTATTTTTGACACAAACATGCGTACGCAAGATCCTGCTTAGATCCAACATAATGCAGCGGAAGCTTTAGAAATCACCTGAGAATAAACATGTTTTAAAAGGTCAACATAAAGTTGGTGAGATATAGGTTTAGTGCCGGCAGCAATATATATATATATAGACCACAAGATTTCGTATATAAACAGTTTCATAAAAGTATTCTAAGTGGTTGAGCACTCGGTAACCATACTTAACATTTTCACGTCGCATATTCCCTTTAATATGAAATCTTACTACACCGTACCAAGTGTAGTCACAAAACGAAGTACTGTGCAACCGTTGAATACTGGTCGTCCAGTCCGGTTGGGGTTGTCAGGCCCGATAGATCTATCAACAGGATTCGCGTTTACAATACCGCTGTAAATATTAGTTACCAAGCTACAGGAAAGTATGCCAGTGGTACAACTCAACGTAGAACATATTTTTCAGTTACTTGTGTCCATATCGTAAAACATAAAATACATGTATTCTCATCCCGAAATATTTAGAGTTTAAAAGTGGGACTATATACTCACTCTTGTCTTGATGATATATATATTTTGACTCGGTCTTCCGGTTGATATCACGAACCTATCCATATATAATATATCAATATGTTTTCATTTTAAAACAAATGTTATATATATATATATACTTGTTATACTTTTAATATTTTGAATATTTCCTTAGTCCGTAGTTAGCAGTTCGTTGTTAGTAATTCAATTTTAATGGTTCATTTTTAGATGTTTAATATACCCGCAATGAAATAAATAAAACCCCCAACGAAATAAATAAAACCCCATCGTATATGTATTGGTCGAGATTAATCTTGACCCATGGTACCGGTGTTGTCAAATGACGTGTTGCGTACATAAAGTACCGGTGTTGTCAAATGACGTGTTGCGTACAATCATGGGATCTTATGATTAATCTTCTCGTGTTGCTTACGGGTGATCCTGAACCATATGAAATTGAATTATGAGTACATATATATAAAATATCATGTTATCTTAGAAGTATGTGATTTTATGTAAATTTTTCCAATGAATCCCGAAGTTGAAAATGTCTAGGATAGCCAATTTTGTTTCGGTCATAGTTTCTTCGTTACAAGTCCGTTTTCGTTGATTCAAATTGCCATCTTCTTGGATCGAGTTCTTCTTTAAGACTATGAACTGTAAATACCTTGGTTTGTATTCAAAATCATACGGCATAAGTGAAAGTTTAGTGAAACATATGAAGTTAAACATTTTGTTACAACAAAATCATTTAATGACCATTTTTCCAAAAATACTTATACTTTGAAAAACCAAGTTTTACCTTGTTAAATTAACATATAAATAAGTTATGTTACATGTCTTGAAGTATTTTAAAAGTTAAGTTAGAAGGATCTATTTAGTTTGCAAACAAGTTTGAAACATTCAAACTATGTTCTTGTTGTTAAACTTTTGTACCACAAAATAAGATAGCTATATATATATGAATCAAATAAGGTTATGAACATAGACTCTACCTCAAGTTCCTTGGATAAGTTTGCTGTAAAAGAGGAGTAAGAAGCTAGAATCAAAAGGGTGTTGGAAGTGGATGAAAGATTGGAAGTAAGTTGGTGTTCTTGGAGGGTTTTCTTGAAGTGTTTTTGTATGGTTTTCTTATGGTGTTTTAGTATGGTTTTTGAAGCTAGATCTTCTTGGTAAGTTGCTGAAGTGTTATGGAGTTTAGAGTTCTTGAAAGAGTGTGTGTTTTTGCTAAGATAATTGAAGTGAAAGTGAATCAAAAATGGGAAATGAATGGAAGTATTTAAGGTGGTGATGGTGGCTTTTTTGATGGTGTACAAGGACAAAAGTTTTAGTTGTTTTCTTGTATAATTAGTCAAGTAATCATCCAAAAGTAATTACCTAGCTCTAAGGGCATGAATAATGGCTGGTTAGGTGGTGATTTTGATGTGTATTTACTATTAGTAAATACGTATAGGAGCTAGGTATGATACGAGTACAAATACTCTAGGTATACGTATAGAAATTTTGTGAAAAATGAAATGAGGATTCAAATATAGCTATCTTTTGTGAATACACTTATATGGTTTTATGTATTTAAGTCTTTAAAAGTGATTAAATACATTACTTATACAATATATGTATAACATTATAAGTCTTAAGTATTTATGTCAAATAACGTTAGGTATAGTTATCGTTTTGAAAACTTAAGTTAGTAGTTTCAAAATACACATATAACTTGTTGTTATTAATACAAAATGAGATATTAAAACATTTATTAATCATGTTAAATATGTATATATACATTTATATACACAAACGTATAATTATCATATATTGTATAGTTCGTGATATCATCGGTCAAACTAGACGGTCAAACGTTGTGTAAAACTCTTTTCGGAAATATAAGTCTCGACAATTTGGATTGCTTATCATGTTGGCAAGGTTTAATTTATGTAAATATTAATCTTATAAGTATAGTATGATCGAAAAAGTGCGGGTCGTTACATTACCTCCCCGTTAAATAAATTTCGTCCCGAAATTTTAAAATTGTACCTATTTTGCGTTATCGAGAAACAAGTGTGGATACTTTCGTTTCATCTGATCCTCGCGTTCCCAAGTAAACTCGGGACCTCTTCTAGCATTCCAACGAACCTTAACAATCGGTATATTACTCTGTTTGAGCTGTTTAACTTCACGGTCCATGATTTCGATTGGTTCTTCGACGAATTGTAGTTTCTCGTCGACATGGATTTCTTCAAGAGGAATGGTGAGGTCTTCCTTTGCAAGACACTTCTTAAGGTTTGAGACGTGAAAGGTATTATGTACTCCGGCGAGTTGTTGTGGTAACTCGAGTCGATAAGCTACCGGTCCAATGCGTTCGATGATCTTAAACGGGCCTACGTACCTTGGGTTCAGTTTACCCCTTTTTCAGAAACGTATTACACCTTTCCAAGGTGACACCTTTAGCATAACCATGTCCCCGACCCGAAACTCTAATGGTTTCCTTCGGACATCGGCGTAGCTCTTTTGGCGACTACGGGCTGTTTTCAATCTCTCCTTGATTTGCACTATCTTCTCAGTCGTTTCATGTATGATCTCGGGACCAGTTAAATGTCGATCTCCTACTTCATTCCAACAGATGGGAGATCTACACTTCCTTCCGTACAATGCTTCGAATGGCGCAGCTCCAATGCTCGCATGATAACTATTATTATACGAGAATTCTGCTAACGGTAGATATTTATCCCATCCGTTTCCAAAATCGATCACACATGCCCTGAGCATGTCTTCGAGAGTCTGAATCGTTCTTTCACTCTGTCCATCGGTTTGTGGATGATATGCGGTACTCATATCCAACCGAGTTCCTAGTGCCTCCTGTAGTGATTGCCAGAATTTTGAGGTAAATCTACTATCACGATCGGATATAATGGAAATAGGTATTCCATGCCTTGAAACAACTTCCTTTATATACAATCGTAATAGTTTCTCCATTCTATCCGTTTCCTTTATAGGTAAGAAATGTGCAGACTTGGTGAGACGATCAACAATCACCCAAATGGTGTCGTATCCCCAGGCAGTCTTTGGTAACTTCGTGATGAAATCCATGGTAATACCATCCCATTTCCATTCTGGGATTTCTGGTTGTTGAAGTAACCCTGACGGCTTCTGGTGTTCTGCTTTGACTTTGGAACAAGTTAAACATTCCCCAACATATGTTGCAACGTCTGTCTTCAAATTAGGCCACCAATAATGCGTCTTAAGATCTTGGTACATCTTTCCAACTCCAGGATGTATCGAATATCTTGTCTTATGTGCCTCGTTCAATATCAACTTCCTTAATCCACCCAACTTCGGTACCCAAATACGATTTGCAAAATATCGAATTCCATCTTCCCGCATAACGAGTTGCTTCTCATACTTCTTCATTATTTCATTTCCTTTATTTTCTTTAGTAAGTGCTTCTCGTTGAACTTCTTTGATTTGTGAGTTGAGGTTCATGCGAATTTTTATATTCATTGCTCGAACTCGAATTGGTTCTCGTTCCTTTCTGCTTAAAGCATCGGCCACCACGTTCGCCTTTCCGGGATGATAACGAATTTCACAATCATAGTCGTTTATTAACTCGACCCACCTACGTTGCCTCATGTTCAATTGTTTCTGATCAAAAATATGTTGAAGGCTTTTATGATCAGTAAACACAGTGAATTTAACCCCATACAAGTAGTGTCTCCACATCTTCAATGCAAACACGACTGCTCCCAATTCTAGATCATGCGTCGTATAATTTCGCTCGTGAATCTTCAATTGCCGGGATGCAAATGCAATAACTTTCTTCCGTTGCATAAGAACACAACCAAAACCTTGTCGCGAAGCGTCACAATATATTTCAAAATCATCGTTCCCTTCTGGTAACGATAAGATAGGCGCCGTAGTTAACTTCTTCTTCAGTATTTGAAATGCGTTCTCCTGCTCCGAGGTCCATTCGTATTTCTTCCCTTTTTGCGTTAATGCTGTCAACGGCTTAGCTATTCGGGAAAAATCTTGAATAAACCTTCTATAATAACCGGCTAAACCCAAAAATTGGCGTATCTGCGTTGGTGTCTTAGGAGTCTCCCATTTTTCAATAGCTTCAGTTTTTGCTGGATCAACCTGAATTCCTTCGCTATTAACAACGTGACCAAGAAATTGCACTTCTTTCAACCAGAAAGCACACTTAGAAAATTTAGCATATAGTTGTTCTTTTCTCAACAATTCTAATATCAACCTTAAATGCTCTTCATGCTCTTGCTCACTCTTGGAATAGATAAGAATATCATCAATGAAAACGATAACAAACTTATCTAAATACGGACTACAAACTCGATTCATGAGGTCCATGAATACAGCTGGCGCATTCGTCAATCCAAACGGCATAACCAAAAATTCGTAATGACCATAACGTGTCCGAAAAGCAGTTTTCGGAATGTCCTCTTCTTTGACGCGTAGTTGATGATAGCCCGATCTTAAGTCGATTTTCGAATACACACATGATCCTTGCAATTGATCAAATAAGTCATCAATTCTCGGTAGTGGATACCGATTCTTGATAGTTAACTTATTTAATTCACGATAATCTATACACATCCTGAAAGATCCATCTTTCTTCTTAACAAACAAAATTGGAGCTCCCCACGGTGAAGTACTCGGTCGTATGAATCCACGGTCCAGTAATTCTTTTAACTGACTTTGAAGTTCTTTTAACTCGGACGGTGCAAGTCTATATGGAGCACGAGCCACTGGTGTAGCTCCTGGTACTAAATCTATTTGAAATTCTACCGATCTAAATGGAGGTAATCCCGGCAATTCTTCCGGAAAAACTTCAGGAAAATCTCTTGCCACCGGCACGTCGTTGATGCACTTTTCTTTCTTTTCGACTTTATTAACATGTGCTAAAATAGCGTAACATCCCTTTTCTAAACACTTCTTGGCTTTCAAACAGCTAATGAGTTTTAGCTTTGAATTACACTTCTCTCCATAAATCATCACCGGTATTTTATCCTTACCAGGAATACGAATTGCCTTCTTAGCACAAACAACTTCCGCTCCTATTTTGGACATCCAGTCCATGCCGACTATTACATCAAAACCTCCTAATTCTACGGGTATTAAGTCGATTTTAAACGTTTCTCCGGCTAGATTTATTTCACAATCACGACAAATTTTATCGGCTTTGATTAGTTTACCATTAGCTAACTCAATCAAGTACTTAGCATCTAGAGGTAATGATGAACAATTCAATTTAGTGTAAAAATTTATACACACGTAACTTCTATCGGCGCCAGTATCAAATAAAATAGATGCTGATAAGTTATTGATGGTAAACGTACCCGTAACAAGCTCCGGGTCTTCACGTGCCTCTCTAGCATTAATAACAAACGCTCTTCCACGTGCAGGTCCGCCATTCTTTTCTGGATTCGGGCACTGACTCTTATAATGACCTTGTTTTCCACACCCAAAACAAGTAACGTTAGCCAAAGCAGTTCTATTTGCGTTGGTGGCAGGAGTCTTGTTACCATTTGCATTTGTAACGAGAGCCTTACAATCTTCAGCAAGATGTCCCTGTCGATTGCATTTGGTGCACAACACACTACAGTAACCAAAGTGATGTTTGTGACAACGGTTGCATAAAGGACTTTGTCCTTTGTAACCAAAGCCTGAACCGCTACCCGCACCTTTCATGGTTTCTTGTTTCTTATAAGGTTGTTGTTGGTTACCTCGATCATAACCTCCATTCCACTTTTTCTTGTTCCCCAATACCTTCACCTCAGTATTGAATGCTTTCTTGTCCAAAATGACCTGATCCATTAGCTCGTTCGCCATGGTTATAGCTTCATGAATTGTTTTAGGTTTCGATGCTGTAACGTTTGCCTTGACCTTTTTGGGCAAACCACCTTTGTACATTTCTATCTTCCGTGCTTCGGTTGGAACCAATTCAGGACATAGTAAAACCAATTCCATGAATCGCTGATTGTAGTTGGTGATTTCAGTACCAACCACCTTCAAACTTCGTAACTCATCTTCTAACTTAATAACCTCATTCCTTGGACAATACTCGGTGATTATCATTGTTTTGAATTCTTCCCACGGAGTATCATAAGCTACATCTCCTCCTACAGCCTTCACATAATTTTTCCACCACGTGAGTGCACTATCTTGTAAAGTGCACGATGCGTATTTGGTCATGTCCTTTTCAACACAACCACTGATTTTGAACACAGTTTCCATCTTTTCTATCCACCGGGTTAAACCAATCGGTCCTTCCGTTCCACTGAATGATGATGGCTTGCAAGCTTGGAACGTCTTGTAGGAGCATCCTACACGAGGATTTGGATTAACTGCAGCAGCTCTTGCAGCCTCAACCCATAACATTCTGTCGTTCACTCGCTGGTTGATGAGTTCCTCGAGTTCTTGTTCCGTCATTCGATTCAATCGCGCCATTTCCTAATGAAAGAAAATAATTATTCACATGGAATATTATAGATGTAGTGTGTATTTATAGTACATTTATAGCTTGTTAATAATATGAACCAGGTATTATTATAAAAGCCTTTTCTTCTTATTAGCGTTTTATAATTATATCTAGGGTAGTACCTACCCGTCAATGTTCATACTTATTAGCTTAGTACAATCTAAATAATACTTAACCATGGAAAATTATTGCATTTCATACTTCGCTATTTTACATATGCTTATCTTACATCGAACATTAAACAAACCACACTAATAATATTATACAAAACATTATTTGATTCCATGGTTTAATTCGGCAGCGCATCGTTTGATCTATTTCCCAAAACATTTATGTCCAGGGAATCCCCCAACGCGAATCCTAGCTGTCTCCCTACGTTTTGGCTGAGGAGCCGAAGAACTAGATGCGGGGATAGCACTAATAGGAATAGCGGGGATAGGAGTGGTAGTGTTGAGTGGAATTGGTGCCACATCATTCTCATTAAACTCGGGATTTGGATTTTCTAATTCATTAGCCTTTCGTTTCTTTCCTAGTTCGAACTCGTCTTTTGTAATTTCCTGTATTTCTTCCTCGGGTTCACTTTCCTCCTCGGGTTCACTTTCCTCCTCGGGTTCACTTTCCTCCTCGGGTTCACTTTCCGATATTTCTATAGTTGGTTCATCCGGAAATTGTGAGTCTTCCCCAAAAATACCACTTTCGTCATCGGATATGTTAATGACTGAAACACAATCTGAAGGTTCTGATTCGGAGTCGCTGAATGTGATAATAAGTTTCGAGCCCGACATCTATCACACAACAACTAACCCATTAGTACTTACATAATATTTACACACAAATTTTAACCAACAGTGATAAGCAATGTTTTTTTTTTTTTTTTTTTTTTAAATCAGACCCGGTCAAAGTCCAGACTTTACTAATGTATCCTAACGACTCTCGGTTAGACACACTAATGCAAACCTGGTTCGCTAAGACCAACGCTCTGATACCACATGTCATAACCCGTCCTTAACCAATAGAACGTGTTAGATAACGTATGATTTCATTGCGAGGTATTGACCTCTATATGCGACATTTTTAAAAGAAACTGCATATATTATACATTACAAACCACAACCGTTATTTTTGTTACAAGCTTTAGACAATAAAAAGATGATTATCGTTTAGCGATAATCTTCGACTTACAAACTTTACAAATGATAATAACAACACGGTTTCTAGCATATTTTACAGTACAACATCTCGGATATGCAGTTTTATTTTTGACACAAACATGCGTACGCAAGATCCTGCTTAGATCCAACATAATGCAGCGGAAGCTTTAGAAATCACCTGAGAATAAACATGTTTTAAAAGGTCAACATAAAGTTGGTGAGATATAGGTTTAGTGCCGGCAGCAATATATATATATAGACCACAAGATTTCGTATATAAACAGTTTCATAAAAGTATTCTAAGTGGTTGAGCACTCGGTAACCATACTTAACATTTTCACGTCGCATATTCCCTTTAATATGAAATCTTACTACACCGTACCAAGTGTAGTCACAAAACGAAGTACTGTGCAACCGTTGAATACTGGTCGTCCAGTCCGGTTGGGGTTGTCAGGCCCGATAGATCTATCAACAGGATTCGCGTTTACAATACCGCTGTAAATATTAGTTACCAAGCTACAGGGAAGTATGCCAGTGGTACAACTCAACGTAGAACATATTTTTCAGTTACTTGTGTCCATATCGTAAAACATAAAATACATGTATTCTCATCCCGAAATATTTAGAGTTTAAAAGTGGGACTATATACTCACTCTTGTCTTGATGATATATATATTTTGACTCGGTCTTCCGGTTGATATCACGAACCTATCCATATATAATATATCAATATGTTTTCATTTTAAAACAAATGTTATATATATATATATACTTGTTATACTTTTAATATTTTGAATATTTCCTTAGTCCGTAGTTAGCAGTTCGTTGTTAGTAATTCAATTTTAATGGTTCATTTTTAGATGTTTAATATACCCGCAATGAAATAAATAAAACCCCCAACGAAATAAATAAAACCCCATCGTATATGTATTGGTCGAGATTAATCTTGACCCATGGTACCGGTGTTGTCAAATGACGTGTTGCGTACATAAAGTACCGGTGTTGTCAAATGACGTGTTGCGTACAATCATGGGATCTTATGATTAATCTTCTCGTGTTGCTTACGGGTGATCCTGAACCATATGAAATTGAATTATGAGTACATATATATAAAATATCATGTTATCTTAGAAGTATGTGATTTTATGTAAATTTTTCCAATGAATCCCGAAGTTGAAAATGTCTAGGATAGCCAATTTTGTTTCGGTCATAGTTTCTTCGTTACAAGTCCGTTTTCGTTGATTCAAATTGCCATCTTCTTGGATCGAGTTCTTCTTTAAGACTATGAACTGTAAATACCTTAGTTTGTATTCAAAATCATACGGCATAAGTGAAAGTTTAGTGAAACATATGAAGTTAAACATTTTGTTACAACAAAATCATTTAATGACCATTTTTCCAAAAATACTTATACTTTGAAAAACCAAGTTTTACCTTGTTAAATTAACATATAAATAAGTTATGTTACATGTCTTGAAGTATTTTAAAAGTTAAGTTAGAAGGATCTATTTAGTTTGCAAACAAGTTTGAAACATTCAAACTATGTTCTTGTTGTTAAACTTTTGTACCACAAAATAAGATAGCTATATATATATGAATCAAATAAGGTTATGAACATAGACTCTACCTCAAGTTCCTTGGATAAGTTTGCTGTAAAAGAGGAGTAAGAAGCTAGAATCAAAAGGGTGTTGGAAGTGGATGAAAGATTGGAAGTAAGTTGGTGTTCTTGGAGGGTTTTCTTGAAGTGTTTTTGTATGGTTTTCTTATGGTGTTTTAGTATGGTTTTTGAAGCTAGATCTTCTTGGTAAGTTGCTGAAGTGTTATGGAGTTTAGAGTTCTTGAAAGAGTGTGTGTTTTTGCTAAGATAATTGAAGTGAAAGTGAATCAAAAATGGGAAATGAATGGAAGTATTTAAGGTGGTGATGGTGGCGTTTTTGATGGTGTACAAGGACAAAAGTTTTAGTTGTTTTCTTGTATAATTAGTCAAGTAATCATCCAAAAGTAATTACCTAGCTCTAAGGGCATGAATAATGGCTGGTTAGGTGGTGATTTTGATGTGTATTTACTATTAGTAAATACGTATAGGAGCTAGGTATGATACGAGTACAAATACTCTAGGTATACGTATAGAAATTTTGTGAAAAATGAAATGAGGATTCAAATATAGCTATCTTTTGTGAATACACTTATATGGTTTTATGTATTTAAGTCTTTAAAAGTGATTAAATACATTACTTATACAATATATGTATAACATTATAAGTCTTAAGTATTTATGTCAAATAACGTTACGTATAGTTATCGTTTTGAAAACTTAAGTTAGTAGTTTCAAAATACACATATAACTTGTTGTTATTAATACAAAATGAGATATTAAAACATTTATTAATCATGTTAAATATGTATATATACATTTATATACACAAACGTATAATTATCATATATTGTATAGTTCGTGATATCATCGGTCAAACTAGACGGTCAAACGTTGTGTAAAACTCTTTTCGGAAATATAAGTCTCGACAATTTGGATTGCTTATCATGTTGGCAAGGTTTAATTTATGTAAATATTAATCTTATAAGTATAGTATGATCGAAAAAGTGCGGGTCGTTACAGTAACCATACTTAACATTTAATCACGTCGCATATTCCCTTTATTATGAAATCTTACTACACCGTACCAAGTGTAGTCACGAACGAAGTACTGTGCAACCGTTGAATACTGGTCGTCCAGTCCGGTTGGGGTTGTCAGGCCCGATAGATCTATCAACAGGATTCGCGTTTACAATACCGCTGTAAATATTAGTTACCAAGCTACAGGGAAGTATGCCAGTGGTACAACTCAACGTAGAATATATTTTTCAGTTACTTGTGTCCATAACGTAAAACATAAAATACATGTATTCTCATCCCGAAATATTTAGAGTTTAAAAGTGGGACTATATACTCACTTTCGTCTTGAAGATATGTAATTTCGACTTGGTCTCCGATTGATATCACGAACCTATCCATATATAGTTTATCAATATATTTCTATTTTAAACAATCGTCACATATATATACTTTTTATACTTTTAATAGTTTTAATAATTTCTTAGTCCGTAGTTAGCAGTCCGATGTTAGTAATTCAATTTTAATGGTTCATTTTTAGGTGTTTAATAAACCCCCAATGAAATAAATAAAAACCCCCATCGTATATGTATTGGTCGAGATTAATCTTGACCCATGGTACCGGTGTTGTCAAATGACGTGTTGCGTACATAAAGTACCGGTGTTGTCAAATGACGTGTTGCGTACAATCATGGGATCTTATGATTAATCTTCTCGTATTGTTTACGGGTGATCCTGAACCATATAAAATTAAATTATGAGTACATATATATAAAATATCATGTTATTTTAAAAAGATGTGATTTATTTAATTTTCTCCAATTATTTTCGTAGCCAAACTAGTCTTAGATATCCGATCTCGTTTTGGTCATAGTTTCTTCGTTACAACTCCGTTTTCGTTGATTCAACTTGCCACTTCCTTGGATCGAGTCCCTCTTTAAGACTATGAACTGTAAATACCTTAGTTTGTATTCGAAATCACAGGTCATAGGTCAAACTTTAGTGAAACTTATGAAGTTAATCATTTTCCATCATGTAAACAACCTTAAATGATTATTTTTCTAAAAATACTTATACTTTGAGTTAAATCATGAAATTTTTATGTGTTATCATATTCATAGTAAAAATCATTTTTCCAGAAAATAAACCTCCAATTCAAAGTTTAAGATGGTTTTTAATTATCCAACCCAAAACAGCCCCCGGTTGCATTCCGACGTCGTAAAAACAGTTTTTAAGGTGTTCTTTGAAAAACCAAGTTATACCTTGTTAAATTAGCATATTTTTAAGTTATATTACAGGTCTTGAAGTATTTTAAAAGTTAAGTTATAATAATCTATTTAGTTTGCAAACAAGTTTGAAAACATTCAAACTATGTTCTTGTTGTTAAAATTTTATACCACAAAATAAGATAGCTATATATATATGAATCGAATAAGGTTATGAACATAGTTACTACCTCAAGTTCCTTGGACAAGGTTGCTGTAAAAGAGGAGTAAAAAGCTAGAACCAAAAGGGTGATGGAATTGAATGAAAGATTGGAAGTAAGTTTGTGTTCTTGGAAGGATTTCTTGAAGTGTTTTTGTAAGGTTTTCTTATGAGGTTTAAGTGTTGTTTTTGAAGCTAAATGATGGGGAAAATGCTTAGAGATGATCAAGTATGAAGTTAAGAGTATTTTGAGAGAGAAATGGAAGTGTAAGTATGAGAAAATGGGGTGAAGAAATGGTGTGCATGCATAAAAACGTTTTTAGGTTATAAAGGAAAAAAAAATACCTAACTTTATTTTCTTGCTAAATAATTCATGCTACTTGACAAATGGTTGGTTCCACATGTTTCTTAATCATTTAAGGCTGCTAAGGAGCAGATTTTTATTGGTATATACCAATAGTAAATACATCTAGAAGCTGCGTATGATACGGGTACATATACCCTAGGTATACGTATAGAAATCTTTGAGAAAACGGAACGAGGATTCAAATATAGCTATCTTTTGTAAATATACTTATATTGTTTTATGTATTTAAGTCTTTAAAAGTGATTAAATACATTACTTATACGATATATGTATAAACATTATAGGTCATAAGTATTTAAGTCAAATAACGTTACGTATGGTTATCGTTTTGAAAACTTAAGTTAGTAGTTTCAAAATATACTTATAACTTATTGTTATTAATACAAAATGAGATATTAAAACATTCTTAGATCATGTTAAATATGTATATATACATATATATACACAAACGTATAATTATCATATATTGTATAGTTTGTGATATCATCGGTCAAACTAGACGGTCAAACGTTGTGTAAAACTCTTTCGAAAACATAAGTCTCAACAATTTAGATTGCTTATCATGTTGGTAAGGTTTAATTTATATAAATATTAATCTTATAAGTATAGAACGATCGAAAAAGTGCGGGTCATTACATTTAAACCTTATTCATCCACTCGTTCCGACCGACAATCATCCCAGAATAATAGAAGAAGTCAACGAACTTCGCGCTCGAGCAATCAATTTGGAGAATATGGTGCAAAATTTACAAGCTTCAGTAACATCAGCGGCACCAACAGTACCATCAGTAACAGCACTGGTACCATCAACAATCCATGCCTCAACATCTCATTCTGTACCTCGAGTATAATCATCGTTCTACGAATCGTTCTACATCATTTATCTTCGTTCTACATGGCGATTATGTAATCTCTAATGTTTTAGAAATTATGTATTCTAGTTCTAACGGTAAATCAAACGAGTTTAATATCATATTGACTCATTAAATCCATGATTACATCTAAAGAAAATATATATGTATATATGTTTTCATAAAGGTTGTAATAAAAAATTCTTTTGTACAAACTGTTAATGGTGAAAATATTTTAACGGGTTAGATTTCACATTAACAAGTTACACTGTACATTCTTCGAATCTGATTCAACAGTCATTTACTATCCTACTTACATCCACAGATATATGTATCCGTTCACCACAAAATAACCATTTTCATTCAATTTCATATTTGGATTTTGACTTACCAGAATCCAACAAGTGGCATAATGAAGAAAACATTGGACAAAAATAAAATTTGTTAGAAACAAATAAATTAACTATGAGAAATTTTGTTAAGAATCCACGCTAACAAAATCCTAGCTAACTGTTCCTAGCTAACTGTTAATTCCGTATTACATTTTATTTATCGCAACTTAATTATCGCAATTTATTTATCGCAATTTTAATTCTCGCAATTTTATTTATTGTCATTTAACTTCTGTTATTTATTTTACACACTTTAAATATCGGGACACGTATACAAGGTTTTGACATATCATATCGACGCATCTATATATATTATTTGGAATCACCATAGACACTCTATATGCAGTAATGCTTGAGTTAGCTATACAGGGTTGAGGTTGATTCTATAATAATATATATACTTTGAGTTGTGATCGAGTCTGAGACATGTACACGGGTCACGAGACGTATTAATTAATTCGAATATTATATATTAAACTATATATATGTATTATTGGACTGTTAACTGTGGACTATCAACTGTGGACTAATAACATTGGACAGTTAAAATGAATTAAAATATTTATTATAACATATGAAACTAAACATTTCTTCAAGTTTGCCACTTGATCTCATCTTAAACCTCATTTGTATCTTGACAATTACAATCTGCGTTCAAACCTTTTATAATTCTTGAAAATACCTTAATCGAGAGGATGAATCAACTGCACTTCATCTATGGAAGAAAAGATTGATGCATATAGTTATGCACTTGAAAACACTCGGAACCTGAGTAAACGTTTAACATGTATCTGTGCTAGCTTCTTTGGCGTTATTATTACCGAAAATGACTTTACAATCTCCCTAAATTAGCCAATTTTGTCACAGCTCCAGCAAATCAGCTTCAATTTTTTATTCGAATAAACCTTATTATAAAGATTACCCCTTCATCATCGTTACTGGAGAATCGTTTATATTCCACCACATTAGCAGTAAACTTATCAACAACTGTGTTGATCTTTGATTTTACAAAAAATCATTATATTCATTGAAACCCTATCATATACTCAACCGCATCTTGTAACGAGTATTGTCATACCAATTACAGAGAATCAACAATCAGTACTTTGAATCTCGCAACGTTTCTACATCAATAGTTATATGTATACATATAACATTTATCTCTTATAATTATGATCTTCCATTCTAAAATTTTGAAAAGCACCCAGTTTGCGAATCGATACTTCAACTTTTGAAAAAGCTAATGAAGCAGTGAAAACTGAAGACTGCCTTAACAGTCAAAAGTTTGATGATAAAGAATGAAGTGTTGAAAAAGCTCAAAGATTTGGATACTGAAAAATGGATTGAGCTAACCCTGAAGGAGACCAAGGACAAATACAAGGACCAAACTCTATATTCAAAGAATCCAGGTAATTCTGGATCCAATGAAATCTTCAGCAAATATCTTGCTCCGAAGTCATGTTAAATTTTGTGAAAAAAAATCATTCTTCATCAACCTTCGATCTTAGAAATTCTAAAATATCATCATAAATATCTTAGTTATTTCTGAAGATATCTTCATAAATATTCTTGTCCGATATTAATTATCTTTTCGCGTTATCCAGTGTTATATCATAAAAGAAAACTGCTTTAGTTTCTAAATCTCTGAAAGCTTGGAGTTTGAATTATGAATGATTTTGAAGTAGTATTGGGAACTGAAGCATGAGTTAGTATAATATAATGACACTTGATCAACGTGATTATATTACAGTAAGTCATGCTGAGTTTCTAATGAAACATGATGATTCACAGACCATAACGTCATCATGTGCCATGTTACACGAATCTTACATTCTATGTAATATATAAATATATCAAGAACATAATTTCTTGATAGTTCTATCTTTTCTCTTAAATTCTGGTAATTTAACCCCTCAATATCGTGCTATTACAATCTCTCTCTTAGAACATTAGTCATATTCATTCGAAACTTCATACCTACGAATTCTGGACCATTATTCGCTTGACTTGAAGCCGGGAAGAGAAAACAAGAGCATGGAGCTCCGAAATATAAAAAGAAATATAAGGCTCATCAATAATACAGAAATTACAAACCGTGAATATCAACGTTTATTGCAACATAAAGATACGGGAGAATTAAAAACACTATAACCCCAAGGGCGAAGTAGAAATAAACAGATTCCTCCGGTGGAAGTTGGAAAAGGAGAATGATTGTTGCGGTAGTCAAGATAAGGCCAAAGATCAGAACTGGATTAAGCATTTTCACAATCTTTTGAATTTGAGAATTGAGTATAGGAATGGTAAAAATAATGGAATTAAAGAGGTTCATTTATAGTGGGAGTATTAGCCAATGAAAACGAAACAGATTATCGCATTTAATTAAAGAGATCTTAATTTCCTTAAATCCTGAAGAATCAGATCTTATAGATTTCTAAGATTTTCTACTAAATCCCTTGAATTCTGGAATTCAAACTTGACTACGTCAGAGGTTAGGACAAATCTATATTTTCTCATTCCAGTCTTTTCTGATAGCTTCACTCATACGCTTCGAGTAATCGAATCATTTTATCCACATTACTCTGTGGTAACAAAATTCTATTTTATCAACTCGTATGTGTCATGAAAACATACTTATTGTCAGTCATGATAATCTCAATCAAATTTCGGGACGAAATTTATTTAACGGGTAGGTACTGTGACGACCCGGAAATTTTCGACCAAATTTAAACTTAACCTCTATCTGATTTCGACATAATAAGCAAAGTTTGTAATGGTGAGTCTCAAAAATTTTGAAACTGTGTTCATAAAACCAATTACCCTCTGACTGTGCCCGATGATTCACGAACAATTATTTGTAAATATATATATATATATATATATATATATATATATATATATATATATATATATATATATATATATATATATATATATATATATATATATATATATATATATATATATATATATATATATATATATATATATATATGTAAGGATATATGATAATAGGAAATAATAAAATATAATTAAAATTAAATATGTAAAATAATATACAGAATAATAATTAAGTTACTATTAAAATAAATATATACATATATAAATATATAGATATAGATAGACATATATATATATTATTTAATTAATTTAAATTTTTTTTATATATAATATATATTACAATTTATGTATAGAAATATATAAATATATATATATATATATATGTATAGAAATATATAAATATATATATATAAAAATATATATATATATATAAATATATATATATATATATATTTATATTTCTATACATAAATTGTAATATATATTATATATAAAAAAATTTAAATTAATTAAATAATCAATATATGTTAATATACATATGTGGCTCCAAAGTTAGTTATTAAACAAAAGTAACACTCACTTGTAAGTCAATTGATATTAAGAGAAGTTAAAAACGAATACTTATACACTATATACTTATAAGTTATTTAATATACATAGTTATTATAGGTATATTATAGATATATAGGTGTATATATATATATATATATATATATATATATATATATATATATATATATATATATATATATATATATAATTTATAAATATTATAAGAAGAAATTAGAATATTTTAGCATATGTAAATATCTATATGTTAATATTAATTTGTTATATTAATGTATTAAGTATTACCATTATTATTAATATTATAAAAATTAAAATTTTAAATAACTTTACTAAAGTGATGATTTAACTAAACTAATGGTTATTATTATGGATTTCAAAATTTTCAATTTATTATTATTATTAAACGTCATAAATATTGATATCATTCTTATTATTTGTATTATTTCATTTATTAATATTATTATTATTATATCTATTATTATCATTATTAGTATTTTATAAATTCTAAAAAATTAATAACTGTATTATTATTAATAATGTTTTTATATTTATTTAGTATTAATGTTAAATGTAAAACAGCAGATAGTGGTTTCAACTCTGTTAAAAAAATCACAATCGTACTTATTTATTTATTCATATAGTTTTTGTACCTGTCGGCTCTTGTTATCCATCGATATCAATTCTTATTACAAACCAAAAATTGATCAAATCACCTTTATTATCTGCAATCAGTCGAGTATTATTTATCTGTGATGATATCCATTACTATATTTCAAAAAGAATTAAAACAGAACCCATGAACAATTTAAACCGTTCCTCTGATATTGACCACGAACATCAAAAGCCTGATTTTGAATTGTTTTTCAAAAACTATCAATGCAGAACTATTAGGAATCTCTTACTAAATCTATCTGCAAAAGCTCAGGTCTCAATTTGCTATATCGAATCCAAATTTCGAAGTCAAAGATGATTTTTAAAAAGTCAACCGAATCGTTCATGGTAAAATTCGAATTTGTTTTGATGTTTTAAGTTTAATTGATGGTTCAAATAGTTTCTAGTAATCGTTTAAAACTTATTTCATTTAGTAATTGTGATCTAAAACTATCAAAATTTTTAGTTTTGATATGGTGTTCATAGTGTCATTGACTGTGATGATCAATAGTTCTAATTCAAATGAATTTCCAAAATGTGTAAATATAGTTGTGTTAGTAATCGTATAAACAATCTTTCTGTAAAATGTGAATCTTCAATTCTTTAAATTGAGGTTTAATTTGGAGGTCAACGTTTAATGGGAAAAAGTCAAATGAACGTTCAAGGATCAAATTAAGGTCATAGGTTTTGTTTCCGGTTGAATTGATAATTCCTAATGTTTCTAAAAGTGATTTTTAACATAATTCGTTTTATAACTTTTGTCTAAAACAGTCCCGAAATCAAAATCAAAATTTTATTTATATAAATTTTTTTTTTTTTGTGAAGTCGCTGAATACAGCAGTTTTTTTCCTTTTTTTTTTTTTTTCTTTTTCTTTTCCAAAAGGAATACATTGTAAGACTTTTATATTTAAGCTTCAAGTTAAATACAACTCTAAATTAGTATTTGGATTCTGGTCGTTCTGATTTTACAAAGATGAAGAAGAAGAGGGATAAACAGATATATATATATATATATATATATATATATATATATATATATATATATATATATATATATATATATATATATATATATATATATATATATATATATAGTTAGCGTTATAAAACAGAAAAGCAAGCATAGCAGGAATGGTTTAGGAGAGTGTCGGGGAAGCGAGAGGTCTCGGGTTCGAGCCCTGCTCGCGACTTTTTTTTAAGGGGCTTTCTAAAGGTAGTTTTCTATATCAAATTATTACTAATATTATTATTATTGTTATTATGATTATTATTAGTGTTATGAATATTATGATAATGATTATTATTATTATTATTACCATTAAGTATTAGAATTATAATCGTTATTAGTATTATTATTATTAAATATTACGAATATTAGTTATTATTATTATGGTTACTAATACAAAGTATTAATTACCCTTTCTTATAGTTATTATTATCATAACTCTAGTTACAATTAAGATTATTATTATGATTATTGTTATTACTAATATTAATATCATTATAAGTAATAACATTAAGTAGTATAATTATTAATAATATCTTTTTCAATAAGATCTCTATTATTATTATAAGTTATTAATATTATTATAGTTATTATTATTATTATTATTATTATTATTATTATTATTATTATTATTATTATTATTATTATTATTATTATTACTACTACTACTACTACTACTACTACTACTATTATTAATAACATAAGTATCATTAATGAACTACTACAAAAATTATTATCTTTAGTAATTAAAATGCTTATTATTTAATTTTTTTTGTAGTTATTATTAACATCAGTATTATTACCGTTATCGTTAATACTAGAAGTATCATTATTATTAACAATATAAGTATCATTAAAATTATCAATTTATATAAAGTTTTCATAATTATTATTATTCTCAAATCTAATAGTATTATTACCTTTATTTTAATATTTTCATAGAGTTAATTAACAAATGATATCCAGATAACAATATACTTAGTACACATCATAAAATTATATTAATATCTTATTTATTAAAATATTTAAAATAAATATACTTAATAAGATATTTAGTTTATTAATATAAAAATGATATCACTAATAATAATGTATATATATTTGTCCGATTACAAGTATATGTTTTAATATATATACAAATGATATAGGTTCGTGAATCCGAGGCCAACCCTGCTTTGTTCAGTTGTTCAATGTCTTCATATGTATTTTTACTACAAAATACAGTATAGTGAGTTTCATTTGCTCCCTTTTTAAATGCTTTTGCAATATATAATTTTGGGACTGAGAATACATGCGCTGTTTTTATACATGTTTGATGAAATAGACACAAGTACTCAAAACTACATTCTATGGTTGGATTATCGAAATCGAATATCACCCTTTTAGCTTGGTAGCCTAAGAATTAGGGAACAGACACCCTAATTTACGCGAATTCTAAAGGTAGATCTACGGGCACTAACTCCCCCCATACTGGAAAATGGTATGCTTTAGTACTTCGAGTTATTAATACAGATGGATTTCTGTTTTGTGGATATTCTATATGCATTATGTTAATGTCGGTTACCAGGTGTTCAATCCATATGAATGATTTTTAAACACTTGCGAGTGTATGATTATAAGATAAAGAAAATCTTGTGGTCTATTAAAACTATGGAAATGATTGATTAAGATAAACCTATGAACTCACCAACCTTTTGGTTGACACTTTAAAGCATGTTTATTCTCAGGTATGAAAGAAATCTTTCATTGTGCATTTGCTCATTTTAGAGATATTACTTGGAGTCATTCATGACATATTTCAAAAGACGTTGCATTCGAGTCGTTGAGTTCATCAAGATTATTATTAAGTCAATTATAGTTGGATATGTTATGAAATGGTATGCATGCCGTCAACTTTCGATGTAATGAAAGTTTGTCTTTTAAAAACGAATGCAATGTTTGTAAAATGTATCATATAGAGGTCAAATACCTCGCGATGTAATCAAATTTAATGTATTCGTCCACATGGATTAGGACGGGTCATTAGAGTTTTTTTTAAAATTCGAATGCAGTCTTTGAAAAATGTCTCATATAGAGGTCAAAACCTCGCAAAGAAACCAATTAATATGAAACGTTTATAATCGATATGAACGGGACATTTCAGTTGGTATCTGAGCGTTGGTATTAGAAAACCAGAAATTTGCATTAGTATGTCTAACCGAGTTTGTTAGGATGCATTAGTGAGTCTGGACTTCGACCGTGTTTAATTTAAAAAAAAAACGATTGCTTAACAATTTTGTTGGAAACTATATACTTTTAACATGTAAATATTATGTGATATATTAATCTCTTAACGTGCTTGCTATTGTGTGATAGATGTCTACTTCTAGTATAAATCCCATCAACTCACCTAATAACAATGAAGAGTCGAATGTATTTTGGGAAGATTCACAAATTTCGGAAGAAGAAGAACCGGAAGAAGAGGAACCGGAAGAAGAGGAACCGGAAGAAGAGGAACTGGAAGAAGAAGTTCCGGAGGAGGAAATTTTGAAAAACCACAGAAAAACAATTAAATAAAAGAAAATCATCAACCAATGGACCAAAGTTAAAAATGGTCAATGGTGTTTCCGCCGAGGAAGAAAAATATTGGGAAAATTACCAATTTTCTGATGAATCGGATCCCGATGAGGATTTTGATGAAGTGATAGAAATTACACCGGCCCAATTTAAAATACGAAAAGAAAACAATAAGAGAAAAGTTATCAAAATAGAGAAACCCGAGTCCAAACCCGATGAACTCTATGTTAACATGAAATATCCCGATGGGATATATCGTAAACACTCGTATTTCTTAAATTTTAACTATAACCCGGGAACATCTACGCCACCAGGTTTTTCTAGATCATTTGTGAAAAGGACGGCTCATATTAGAGGAGCACCATTTATCCCTAGAAAATTAGCAAAACGAACCGAGTCCGAGAAAGAAGAAACAAGTGACTCGGAATAAAGAGTTGAAGTCATTTACTCTTATCATGCCGTGTATTATATGTACTGTAGTATGCTTGTACTTTTATGCTGTATGTAAAAATTGCTTGTAATGTTTGTATTCTATCATCCTTTACAAGATCTAATTTTTCATCTCTTTTACAGTATAAAAATACAAAATGGACGTTAAGGATAGACAACCGAATATTTTAAAAGACCTACCACGGGATATGATTGATGAAATCTTGTCCAGAGTTGGTCAGGATTCTTCAGCTCAATTGTTTATGGAAAAATTAGTTTGTAAAATGTTTGAAAGATGTTCCAGGCATGCCTTGGTTTATAGAAGGCTTTCCTTCGATAGGTGGTGTATATCGCATTGGGGAAACCTTAAGTTACGTCATATTTTCTATATGGCTATGTGTGCGGGAAACCCTAATGCAATTTTCCGCCACGGGTTGAGGGCCTATTTTGACTCTGAATATCCCAATATAGAATTTCATTCATTAAAAAGGGCTTCAAACATGCAACTTAAAGAAGCATGTTCCGTTTACGGGTTAGTGATGTTCGCCTCTCATCAAATTAAGAAAAAGAACATCGGTTTGCAACTTCTTAATGAAACATTCACACAAGTGACAGATTCAGTAGTTGGAGTAAGAGATAAGGTTTTTAACTTGTTACGGTGCTGTTGGATATTACGTAACCCCCGTCCTTTTGATGACGTTACAACGTGCTGCCTTGCCAACGGTCACAACGGTTATTCCCCACTTAATCAAGGATGGGAAATAGTACTAGTGAAACCCGAATGCATGACTTGTTTCTGGTCTTATGAATCACGTGTCTTTATTGCCTTCACTGAACAGTTTGAGTTTCACTAGAATTGTTCTAACAGCTACCTGGTATTATGGTCATCGTGTGCCTTATTTCATGTTGTATGTAAAATAACGGTATTGTATGATTGTATGATATTGTATCGAAAGTTTAAGCGTGAAATGTTAATGAATTAAAGTTTTTCATGATAGAATATTATGTTGATAGTAGTAGTTAATTTTTGTACTAGCTGTTAAGTATGAACTTTAACAGGTAGGTAATACCCTAATCACAATTATAAAATGCTAATATGAAGAAAAAGCTCTTATAATAAGTTCATATTATGCTACAAAATACTACCCTTAATATTCTAAATGATTAACTTAATTCTTTTGGCTATTTTTGAAGGAAATGGCACCGACTACTAGGCAGAACTTGAATATGAGCGAGCAAGATTTCCGTGCGTTCCTTGCTACAAATATAGCCGCAGTACAGGCTGCGATGCAAAATAACAATAACTCTGAATCCAGCAATGGAACAAATTCCACAAGAAATCGTGTAGGATGCTCCTACAAGGAATTCACTGCCTGTAAACCTCTGAATTTCGATGGAACCGAAGGATCAATCGGATTAAAACGGTGGACCGAGAAGGTCGAATCAGTGTTTTCCATAAGTAAATGAACTAAAGAAGAGAAGGTAAAGTACGCCATGCATACCTTCACGGGTAATGCGTTAACATGGTAGAACACCTATCTCGAGCAGGTGGGACAAGATGCTGCTTATGCACTACCGTGGTCAGCATTCAAACACATGATGAATGAGCAGTACCGTCCCAGAAACGAGGTCAATAAGCTCAAGGCAGAGCTTAGAGAATTACGAACACAAGGATTCGATATCACCACATACGAACGACGATTCACAGAGTTGTGCCAATTGTTTCTAAGAGTGTTCGAAGAAGAAGAAGAGCAGATTGACGCGTTTGTAAAAGGGTTACCAGAAAGGATTCAGGAGGATGTGAGTTCAAACGAGCCCACCTCTATACAAAAGGCAAGTCGAATGGTGTAGTGACCCGAACTTTTCCATGTTTATATATATTAATTGAGATTGATATTTACATGATTAAATGTTTCCAACATGTTAAGCAATCAAACTTGTTAAGACTTGATTAATTGAAATATGTTTCATATAGACAATTGACCACCCAAGTTGATCGGTGATTCACGAACGTTAAAACTTGTAAAAACTATATGATGACATATATATGGATATATATATATAGTTAACATGATACTATGATAAGAAAACATATCATAAAGTATATTAACAATGAACTACATATGTAAAAACAAGACTACTAACTTAATGATTTTTAAACGAGACATATATGTAACGATTATCGTTGTAAAGACATTTAATGTATATATATCATATTAAGAGATATTCATACATGATAATATCATGATAATATAATAATTTAAAATCTAATTTGATATTATAAACATTGGGTTAACAACATTTAACAAGATCGTTAACCTAAAGGTTTCAAAACAACACTTACATGTAACGACTAACGATGACTTAACGACTCAGTTAAAATGTATATACATGTAGTGTTTTAATATGTATTTATACACTTTTGAAAGATTTCAATACACTTATCAAAATACTTCTACTTAACAAAAATGCTTACAATTACATCCTCGTTCAGTTTCATCAACAATTCTACTCGTATGCACCCGTATTCGTACTCGTACAATACACAGCTTTTAGATGTATGCACTATTGGTATATACACTCCAATGATCAGCTCTTAGCAGCCCATGTGAGTCACCTAACACATGTGGGAACCATCATTTGGCAACTAGCATGAAATATCTCATAAAATTACAAAAATATGAGTAATCATTCATGACTTATTTACATGAAAACAAAATTACATATCCTTTATATCTAATCCATACACCAACGACCAAAAACACCTACAAACACTTTCATTCTTCAATTTTCTTCATCTAATTGATCTCTCTCAAGTTCTATCTTCAAGTTCTAAGTGTTCTTCATAAATTCCAAAAGTTCTAGTTTCATAAAATCAAGAATACTTTCAAGTTTGCTAGCTCACTTCCAATCTTGTAAGGTGATCATCCAACCTCAAGAAATCTTTGTTTCTTACAGTAGGTTATCATTCTAATACAAGGTAATAATCATATTCAAACTTTGGTTCAATTTCTATAACTATAACAATCTTATTTCAAGTGATGATCTTACTTGAACTTGTTTCCGTGTCATGATTCTGCTTCAAGAACTTCGAGCCATCCAAGGATCCATTGAAGCTAGATCCATTTTTCTCTTTTCCAGTAGGTTTATCCAAGGAAATTAAGGTAGTAATGATTTTCATAACATCATTCGATTCATACATATAAAGCTATCTTATTCGAAGGTTTAAACTTGTAATCACTAGAACATAGTTTAATTAATTCTAAACTTGTTCGCAAACAAAAGTTAATCCTTATAACTTGACTTTTAAAATCAACTAAACACATGTTCTATATCTATATGATATGCTAACTTAATGATTTAAAACCTGGAAACACGAAAAACACCGTAAAACCGGATTTACGCCGTCGTAGTAACACCGCGGGCTGTTTTGGGTTAGTTAATTAAAAACTATGATAAACTTTGATTTAAAAGTTATTATTCTGAGAAAATGATTTTTATTATGAACATGAAACTATATCCAAAAATTATGGTTAAACTCAAAGTGGAAGTATGTTTTCTAAAATGGTCATCTAGACGTCGTTCTTTCGACTGAAATGACTACCTTTACAAAAACGACTTGTAACTTATTTTTCCGACTATAAACCTATACTTTTTCTGTTTAGATTCATAAAATAGAGTTCAATATGAAATCATAGCAATTTGATTCACTCAAAACGGATTTAAAATGAAGAAGTTATGGGTAAAACAAGATTGGATAATTTTTCTCATTTTAGCTACGTGAAAATTGGTAACAAATCTATTCTAACCATAACTTAATCAACTTGTATTGTATATTATGTAATCTTGAGATACCATAGACACGTATACAATGTTTCGACCTATCATGTCGACACATCTATATATATTTCGGAACAACCATAGACACTCTATATGTTAATGTTGGAGTTAGCTATACAGGGTTGAGGTTGATTCCAAAATATATATAGTTTGAGTTGTGATCAATACTGAGATACGTATACACTGGGTCGTGGATTGATTCAAGATAATATTTATCGATTTATTTCTGTACATCTAACTGTGGACAACTAGTTATAGGTTACTAACGAGGACAGCTGACTTAATAAACTTAAAACATCAAAATATATTAAAAGTGTTGTAAATATATTTTGAACATACTTTAATATATATGTATATATTGTTATAGGTTCGTGAATCAACAGTGGCCAAGTCTTACTTCCCGACGAAGTAAAAATCTGTGAAAGTGAGTTATAGTCCCACTTTTAAAATCTAATATTTTTGGGATGAGAATACATGCAGGTTTTATAAATGATTTACAAAATAGACACAAGTACGTGAAACTACATTCTATGGTTGAATTATCGAAATTGAATATGCCCCTTTTTATTAAGTCTGGTAATCTAAGAATTAGGGAACAGACACCCTAATTGACGCGAATCCTAAAGATAGATCTATTGGGCCTAACAAACCCCATCCAAAGTACCGGATGCTTTAGTACTTCGAAATTTATATCATATCCGAAGGGTGTCCCGGAATGATGGGGATATTCTTATATATGCATCTTATTATTGTCGGTTACCAGGTGTTCACCATATGAATGATTTTTATCTCTATGTATGGGATGTGTATTGAAATATGAAATCTTGTGGTCTATTGTTACGATTTGATATATATAGGTTAAACCTATAACTCACCAACATTTTTGTTGACGTTTAAAGCATGTTTATTCTCAAGTGAATATTAAAAGCTTCCGCTGTTGCATACTAAAATAAGGACAAGATTTGGAGTCCATGTTTGTATGATATTGTGTAAAAACTGCATTCAAGAAACTGATTTCGATGTAACATATTTGTATTGTAAACCATTATGTAATGGTCGTGTGTAAACAGGATATTTTAGATTATCATTATTTGATAATCTACGTAAAGCTTTTTAAACCTTTATTTATGAAATAAAGGTTATGGTTTGTTTTAAAAATGAATACAGTCTTTGAAAAACGTCTCATATAGAGGTCAAAACCTCGCAACGAAATCAATTAATATGGAACGTTTTTAATCAATAAGAACGGGACATTTCAGTTGGTATCCGAGCGTTGGTCTTAGAGAACCAGAAAATTTTCATTAGTGTGTCTTATCGAGTTTGTTAGGATGCATTAGTGAGTCTGGACTTCGACCGTGTTTTCTTTAAAAATGATTGCTTAACATTTTTGTTGGAAACTATATATTTTTAACATATGAATATTATGTGATATATTAATCTCTTAACGTGTTTGATATTATGTGATAGATGTCTACCTCTAGAACAAGTCCCATTGACTCACCTAATAATAATGAAGAGTCAAATGTAAATTGGAATGATTTGTGGATTGATTCACAAGTTCCCGAAGAGGAACCGGAAGAAGAGTCGGAACCGGAAGAAGAATCGGAACCGGAAGAAGAATCGGAACCGGATGAAGAAATAGAACCGGTGGGGGAAATAATAAAACGGTTAAGTAAAAGAAAATCCTCAACCAACCGACCAAAGTTAATTATGGTCAATGGTGTTTCCGCCAAGGAAGCAAAATATTGGGAGGATTACCAATTCTCCGATGAATCGGATTCCGACGAGAATTCCGATGAAGTTATAGAAATTACCCCAACTGAATTTAAAAAGGCAAAAGAAAATAATAAGGGAAAGGGCATAAAAATAGAGAAATCTAATTCCAACCCCGATGAACTTTATATGTATCGTCAACCCCCGAAGTCCTTAAGTTGTAACAATGACCCGGGAACCTCTAAACCACCAGGTTTTTCTAAACCAATGTGGACAACGACGGCTCGTATTAGGGGAACATCATATATCCCTAGAAACTTGGCAAAACGAACCAAAACCGAAGAAGAAGAAACGAGCAAGTCGGAATAAGATAGTTGTATTCGTGTGGTGTAATATATGTAATATAGTGTTCTTATGCTTTATGATATATGTAAAAATTGCTTGTATTAATAAGTATTTTTTTTATGAAACTAACTCTTGTCTATTTTACAGTTTAAAAACACAAAATGGATAGACAACCCAATATTTTAAGAGACCTACCCGGAGACATGATTGATGAAATCTTGTCTAGAGTCGGCCAGAATTCTTCGGCACAACTATTTAAGGCGAGATCAGTTTGTAAGACATTCGAAGAACGTTCCAAGAATGTCTTGGTTTATAAGAGACTTTCGTTTGAAAGATGGGGGATATCACATTGGGAAACCCATAAGTTACGATGTGTTTACTTTGACGCATATATTGCAGGGAACCCAAATGCTATTTTACGCAACGGGTTAAGAAATTATTTTGACTCAATATATCCGAATATTGGACTTCGTGATTTAGAAAAAGCGGCTAACATGCAACATAAAGAAGCATGTTATGCTTACGGATTAGTAATGTTCGCTTCTCACCAAAGTGAGAACAAGAACATCGGGCTACAACTATTAAACAAAACGTTTCCACAAGTGACGGAGTCGGTAATTGGGGTAAGAAATGAGGTTTTTAGATTATTACGGGACTGTTGGACATTACGTAACCCTCGTCCCTTTGATGACGTTACAACACGCTGTCTTATCAACGGCCATAACGGTTATGTTGCACAAGACCAACGATGGGAAGTAGTCCTAGTAAAACCAGAATGCATGACTTGTTTCTGGACGTATGAATTACGTGTCTTTATTGCCTTTGCCGAACGACTTGTGTACTAGCTAGAATTGTCTTCACAACTATCTTGTATCAAAGTTATTGTGTGCTATATTTCATGCTTTATGTAAAAAAAGCGGTATTGTAAGTTTGTAAAATATTGTATAAAAGTTTGAACGCGAAATATTATTACAATCAGTTTTTCATATAGAATTGTAGTAGTTGAATTGTATATTAGCTACTAAGTATGAACTTAACGGGTAGGTACTACCCGAATTTAAACTTATAAAATGCTAATATGAAGAAAAAGCTTTTATAAATGAGTTCATATTATGCTACGAAATACTATTAACTACTCTTAATATTCTGTATGATTAACTTGTTCCATTTAACTATTTTGAAGGAAATGGCACCGACTACTCGACACACCGTGAATATGAATGAAGAGGAATTTCGTACTTTTCTAGCTTCAAACATAGCCGCAGTGCAGGCTGCGCTACATACCAACAATAACCTTGGATCTAGCAGTACAGGAAATCGTGTAGGATGCACCTACAAAGAATTCACTGCCTGCAAACCTTTGGAATTTGATGGAACCGAAGGACCGATAGGATTGAAACGGTGGACCGAGAAGGTTGAATCGGTGTTTGCCATAAGTAAGTGTACTGAAGAGGACAAAGTGAAGTACGCTACGCATACCTTCACAGGTTCTGCGTTAACATGGTGGAATACCTATCTAGAGCAAGTGGGACAAGATGATGCGTACGCACTACCGTGGTCAGCATTCAAGCACTTGATGAACGAGAAGTACCGTCCCAGAACCGAAGTCAATAAGCTCAAGACAGAACTTAGAGGGTTACGAACCCAAGGATTTGATATTACCACGTACGAAAGACGATTCACAGAATTGTGCCTATTGTGTCTGGGAGCATTCGAAGATGAGGAAGAGAAGATCGACGCGTTTGTGAAAGGATTACCGGAAAGAATCCAAGAAGATATAAGTTCACACGAGCCCGCCTCCATACAACAGGCATGTAGAATGGCTCACAAACTAGTGAACCAGATTGAAGAAAGAATTAAAGAACAGACTGCTGAAGAGGCCAATGTGAAGCAAGTCAAAAGAAAGTGGGAGGAAAACGGTGATAAGAATCACCAATACAACAACAACAGAAATTACAACAATAATCGCAACAATTATCCCAACAATCGCAACATCAATCGTAACTACAACAAACGGCCCAACAACAACAACAACAACAACAACAGCAACTACAACAATCATCCCAACAACAATAATAACCGCAACAACAACAACAATCAGAAGCAGCTATGCCAAAGGTGTGAAAAGAATCACTCGGGGTTCTGCACCAAATTTTGCAACAAGTGTAAAAGAAATGGTCATAGCGCGGCGAAGTGTGAGGTCTACGGACCAGGGGTTAATAGAACGAAAGGAACAAATGGTGTCGGAACGAGTAATGGCGGAGCAAGTAGTGTCGGAGCAAGTTATGCCAATGTAGTTTGTTATAAATGTGGAAAACCAGGCCACATTATTAGAAATTGCCCGAACCAGGAGAACACGAATGGACAAGGCCGTGGAAGAGTTTTCAATATTAATGCGGTAGAGGCACAGGAAGACCCGGAGCTTGTTACGGGTACGTTTCTTATTGACAATAAATCTGCTTACGTTTTATTTGATTCGGGTGCGGATAGAAGCTATATGAGTAGAGATTTTTGTGCTAAATTAAGTTGTCCATTGACGCCTTTGGATAGTAAATTTTTACTCGAATTAGCAAATGGTAAATTAATTTCAGCAGATAATATATGTCGGAATCGAGAAATTAAACTGGTTAGCGAAACATTTAAGATTGATTTGATACCAGTAGAGTTAGGGAGTTTTGATGTGATAATCGGTATGGACTGGTTGAAAGAAGTGAAAGCGGAGATCGTTTGTTACAAAAATGCAATTCGTATTATACGAGAAAAAGGAAAACCCTTAATGGTGTACGGAGAAAAGGGCAACACGAAGCTACATCTTATTAGTAATTTGAAGGCACAAAAACTAATAAGAAAAGGTTGCTATGCTGTTCTAGCACACGTCGAGAAAGTACAAACTGAAGAAAAGAGCATCAATGATGTTCCCATTGCAAAAGAATTTCCCGATGTATTTCCGAAAGAATTACCGGGATTACCCCCACATCGATCCGTTGAATTTCAAATAGATCTTGTACCAGGAGCTGCACCAATATCCCGTGCTCCTTACAGACTCGCACCCAGCGAGATGAAAGAACTGCAAAGCCAATTACAAGAACTTTTAGAGCGTGGTTTCATTCGACCAAGCACATCACCGTGGGGAGCTCCTGTTTTGTTTGTCAAGAAGAAAGATGGTACATTCAGGTTGTGTATCGACTACCGAGAGTTGAACAAACTTACCATCAAGAACCGCTACCCACTACCGAGAATCGACGACTTATTTGATCAACTACAAGGCTCGTCTGTTTATTCAAAGATTGACTTACGTTCCGGGTATCATCAAATGCGGGTGAAAGAAGATGATATTCCAAAGACTGCTTTCAGAACACGTTACGGTCATTACGAGTTTATGGTCATGCCGTTTGGTTTAACTAATGCACCAGCTGTGTTCATGGACCTTATGAACCGAGTGTGTGGACCATACCTTGACAAGTTTGTCATTGTTTTCATTGATGACATACTTATTTACTCAAAGAATGACCAAGAACACGGTGAACATTTGAGAAAGGTGTTAGAAGTATTGAGGAAGGAAGAATTGTACGCTAAGTTTTCAAAGTGTGCATTTTGGTTAGAAGAAGTTCAATTCCTCGGTCACATAGTGAACAAAGAAGGTATTAAGGTGGATCCGGCAAAGATAGAAACTGTTGAAAAGTGGGAAACCCCGAAAACTCCGAAACACATACGCCAGTTTTTAGGACTAGCTGGTTACTACAGAAGGTTCATCCAAGACTTTTCCAGAATAGCAAAACCCTTGACTGCATTAACGCATAAAGGGAAGAAATTTGAATGGAATGATGAACAAGAGAAAGCGTTTCAGTTATTGAAGAAAAAGCTAACTACGGCACCTATATTGTCATTGCCTGAAGGGAATGATGATTTTGTGATTTATTGTGATGCATCAAAGTAAGGTCTCGGTTGTGTATTAATGCAACGAACGAAGGTGATTGCTTATGCGTCTAGACAATTGAAGATTCACGAACAAAATTATACGATGCATGATTTGGAATTAGGCGCGGTTGTTTTTGCATTAAAGACTTGGAGGCACTACTTATATGGGGTCAAAAGTATTATATATACCGACCACAAAAGTCTTCAACACATATTTAATCAGAAACAACTGAATATGAGGCAGCGTAGGTGGATTGAATTATTGAATGATTACGACTTTGAGATTCGTTACCACCCGGGGAAGGCAAATGTGGTAGCCGATGCCTTGAGCAGGAAGGACAGAGAACCCATTCGAGTAAAATCTATGAATATAATGATTCATAATAACATTACTACTCAAATAAAGGAGGCGCAACAAGGAGTTTTAAAAGAGGGAAATTTAAAGGATGAAATACCCAAAGGATCGGAGAAGCATCTTAATATTCGGGAAGACGGAACCCGGTATAGGGCTGAAAGGATTTGGGTACCAAAATTTGGAGATATGAGAGAAATGGTACTTAGAGAAGCTCATAAAACCAGATACTCAATACATCCTGGAACGGGGAAGATGTACAAGGATCTCAAGAAACATTTTTGGTGGCCGGGTATGAAAGCCGATGTTGCTAAATACGTAGGATAATGTTTGACGTGTTCTAAGGTCAAAGCTGAGCATCAGAAACCATCAGGTCTACTTCAACAACCCGAAATCCCGGAATGGAAATGGGAAAACATTACCATGGATTTCATCACTAAATTGCCAAGGACTGCAAGTGGTTTTGATACTATTTGGGTAATAGTTGATCGTCTCACCAAATCAGCACACATCCTACCAATAAGAGAAGATGACAAGATGGAGAAGTTAGCACGACTGTATTTGAAGGAAGTCGTCTCCAGACATGGAATACCAATCTCTATTATCTCTGATAGGGATGGCAGATTTATTTCAAGATTCTGGCAGACATTACAGCAAGCATTAGGAACTCGTCTAGACATGAGTACTGCCTATCATCCACAAACTGATGGGCAGAGCGAAAGGACGATACAAACGCTTGAAGACATGCTACGAGCATGTGTTATTGATTTCGGAAACAGTTGGGATCGACATCTACCGTTAGCAGAATTTTCCTACAACAACAGCTACCATTCAAGCATTGAGATGGCGCCGTTTGAAGCACTTTATGGTAGAAAGTGCAGGTCTCCGATTTGTTGGAGTGAAGTGGGGGATAGACAGATTACGGGTCCGGTGATTATACAAGAAACTACCGAGAAGATCATCCAAATTCAACAACGGTTGAAAACCGCCCAAAGTCGACAAAAGAGCTACGCTGACATTAAAAGAAAAGATATAGAATTTGAAATTGGAGAGATGGTCATACTTAAAGTTGCACCTTGGAAAGGCGTTGTTCGATTTGGTAAACGAGGGAAATTAAATCCAAGGTATATTGGACCATTCAAGATTATTGATCGTGTCGGACCAGTAGCTTACCGACTAGAGTTACCTCAACAACTCGCAGCTGTACATAACACTTTCCACGTCTCGAATTTAAAGAAATGTTTTGCTAAAGAAGATCTCACTATTCCGTTAGATGAAATCCAAATCAACGAAAAACTTCAATTCATCGAAGAACCCGTCGAAATAATGGATCGTGAGGTTAAAAGACTTAAGCAAAACAAGATACCAATTGTTAAGGTTCGATGGAATGCTCGTAGAGGACCCGAGTTCACCTGGGAGCGTGAAGATCAGATGAAGAAGAAATACCCGCATCTATTTCCAGAAGATTCGTCAACACCTTCAACAGCTTAAAATTTCGGGACGAAATTTATTTAACGGGTAGGTACTGTAGTGACCCGAACTTTTCCATGTTTATATATATTAATTGAGATTGATATTTACATGATTAAATGTTTCCAACATGTTAAGCAATCAAACTTGTTAAGACTTGATTAATTGAAATATGTTTCATATAGACAATTGACCACCCAAGTTGATCGGTGATTCACGAACGTTAAAACTTGTAAAAACTATATGATGACATATATATGGATATATATATATAGTTAACATGATACTATGATAAGAAAACATATCATAAAGTATATTAACAATGAACTACATATGTAAAAACAAGACTACTAACTTAATGATTTTTAAACGAGACATATATGTAACGATTATCGTTGTAAAGACATTTAATGTATATATATCATATTAAGAGATATTCATACATGATAATATCATGATAATATAATAATTTAAAATCTCATTTGATATTATAAACATTGGGTTAACAACATTTAACAAGATCGTTAACCTAAAGGTTTCAAAACAACACTTACATGTAACGACTAACGATGACTTAACGACTCAGTTAAAATGTATATACATGTAGTGTTTTAATATGTATTTATACACTTTTGAAAGACTTCAATACACTTATCAAAATACTTCTACTTAACAAAAATGCTTACAATTACATCCTCGTTCAGTTTCATCAACAATTCTACTCGTATGCACCCGTATTCGTACTCGTACAATACACAGCTTTTAGATGTATGCACTATTGGTATATACACTCCAATGATCAGCTCTTAGCAGCCCATGTGAGTCACCTAACACATGTGGGAACCATCATTTGGCAACTAGCATGAAATATCTCATAAAATTACAAAAATATGAGTAATCATTCATGACTTATTTACATGAAAACAAAATTACATATCCTTTATATCTAATCCATACACCAACGACCAAAAACACCTAAAAACACTTTCATTCTTCAATTTTCTTCATCTAATTGATCTCTCTCAAGTTCTATCTTCAAGTTCTAAGTGTTCTTCATAAATTCCAAAAGTTCTAGTTTCATAAAATCAAGAATACTTTCAAGTTTGCTAGCTCACTTCCAATCTTGTAAGGTGATCATCCAACCTCAAGAAATCTTTGTTTCTTACAGTAGGTTATCATTCTAATACAAGGTAATAATCATATTCAAACTTTGGTTCAATTTCTATAACTATAAAAATCTTATTTCAAGTGATGATCTTACTTGAACTTGTTTTCGTGTCATGATTCTGCTTCAAGAACTTCGAGCCATCCAAGGATCCATTGAAGCTAGATCCATTTTTCTCTTTTCCAGTAGGTTTATCCAAGGAAATTAAGGTAGTAATGATGTTCATAACATCATTCGATTCATACATATAAAGCTATCTTATTCGAAGGTTTAAACTTGTAATCACTAGAACATAGTTTAGTTAATTCTAAACTTGTTCGCAAACAAAAGTTAATCCTTCTAACTTGACTTTTAAAATCAACTAAACACATGTTCTATATCTATATGATATGCTAACTTAATGATTTAAAACCTGGAAACACGAAAAACACCGTAAAACCGGATTTACGCCGTCGTAGTAACACCGCGGGCTGTTTTGGGTTAGTTAATTAAAAACTATGATAAACTTTGATTTAAAAGTTGTTATTCTGAGAAAATGATTTTTATTATGAACATGAAACTATATCCAAAAATTATGGTTAAACTCAAAGTGGAAGTATGTTTTCTAAAATGGTCATCTAGACGTCGTTCTTTCGACTGAAATGACTACCTTTACAAAAACGACTTGTAACTTATTTTTCCAACTATAAACCTATACTTTTTCTGTTTAGATTCATAAAATAGAGTTCAATATGAAATCATAGCAATTTGATTCACTCAAAACGGATTTAAAATGAAGAAGTTATGGGTAAAACAAGATTGGATAATTTTTCTCATTTTAGCTACGTGAAAATTGGTAACAAATCTATTCCAACCATAACTTAATCAACTTGTATTGTATATTATGTAATCTTGAGATACCATAGACACGTATACAATGTTTCGACCTATCATGTCGACACATCTATATATATTTCGGAACAACCATAGACACTCTATATGTGAATGTTGGAGTTAGCTATACAGGGTTGAGGTTGATTCCAAAATATATATAGTTTGAGTTGTGATCAATACTGAGATACGTATACACTGGGTCGTGGATTGATTCAAGATAATATTTATCGATTTATTTCTATACATCTAACTATGGACAACTAGTTATAGGTTACTAACGAGGACAGCTGACTTAATAAACTTAAAACATCAAAATATATTAAAAGTGTTGTAAATATATTTTGAACATACTTTAATATATATGTATATATTGTTATAGGTTCGTGAATCAACAGTGGCCAAGTCTTACTTCCCGACGAAGTAAAAATCTGTGAAAGTGAGTTATAGTCCCACTTTTAAAATCTAATATTTTTGGGATGAGAATACATGCAGGTTTTATAAATGATTTACAAAATAGACACAAGTACGTGAAACTACATTCTATGGTTGAATTATCGAAATCGAATATGCCCCTTTTTATTAAGTCTGGTAATGTAAGAATTAGGGAACAGACACCCTAATTGACGCGAATCCTAAAGATAGATCTATTGGGCCTAACAAACCCCATCCAAAGTACCGGATGCTTTAGTACTTCGAAATTTATATCATATCCGAAGGGTGTCCCGGAATGATGGGGATATTCTTATATATGCATCCTGTTATTGTCGGTTACCAGGTGTTCACCATATGAATGATTTTTATCTCTATGTATGGGATGTGTATTGAAATATGAAATCTTGTGGTCTATTGTTACGATTTGATATATATAGGTTAAACCTATAACTCACCAACATTTTTGTTGACGTTTAAAGCATGTTTATTCTCAGGTGAATATTAAAAGCTTCCGCTGTTGCATACTAAAATAAGGACAAGATTTGGAGTCCATGTTTGTATGATATTGTGTAAAAACTGCATTCAAGAAACTGATTTCGATGTAACATATTTGTATTGTAAACCATTATGTAATGGTCGTGTGTAAACAGGATATTTTAGATTATCATTATTTGATAATCTACGTAAAGCTTTTTAAACCTTTATTTATGAAATAAAGGTTATGGTTTGTTTTAAAAATGAATGCAGTCTTTGAAAAACATCTCATATAGAGGTCAAAACCTCGCAACGAAATCAATTAATATGGAACGTTTTTAATCAATAAGAACGAGACATTTCAAATGGCTCACAAACTCATAAACCAGATTGAGGGAAGAATTAAAGAGCAGGCGGCCGAAGAGACCAAAATGAAGAATGTCAAGAGAACGTGGGAAGAAAACAGTAACAAGGGTCACCAATACAACAACAACAACAATCACAACCACCATCGCAACCACAACCGCAACATTTACCGCAACAAGAATAGCAATCCCAACGACAACTACAACAACCGTACCAATAACAATAACAACCGCAACAACAACAATCCCAATAATAACAACAAGAGGTAGAAACCATGCCAGAGGTGTGAAGGATACCATCCGAATGGGTACTGTACGGCATCATGTGCTAATTGTAATATAAAGGGTCATGGTGCGACGAAGTGTGAAGTTTACGGACCAATGCCTAACAAGAATAAAGGGACAAATAATGTCGGGAAATATAATGCCGCCATTATTTGTTATGGATGCGAAAAGCTGGGTCATATCAGAAACGAATGCCTAAATCAAGGAAATAATAACGGACAAGGCCGCGGAAGAGTTTTTAATATTAATGCGGCAGAAACGCAGGAAGACCCGGAGCTTGTTACGGGTACGTTTTGTAGTGACCCGAACTTTTCCATGTTTATATATATTAAATGAAATTGTTATTTACATGATTAAGTGTTTCCAACATGTTAAGCAATCAAACTTGTTAAGACTTGATTAATTGAAATAGGTTTCATATAGACAATTGACCACCCAAGTTGACCGGTGATTCACGTACGTTAAAACTTGTAAAAACTATATGATGACATATATATATGATTATATATATAGTTAACATGATATTATGATAAGTAAGTATCTCATTAGGTATTTTAACAATGAGTTATATACATAAAATTGAGTTTATTGAATTAAGAAACTCGAAATGATATATATAACGATTATCGTTATAACAACGTCTTACTAAATACTTATGAATCATATTAAGATATTGATACACTATGTTTAATCATGATAAATGATAAGTAAACATGTCATTAAGTGTATTAACAATGAACTACACATGTAAAAGCAAGACTACTAACTTAATGATTTCGAAACGAGACATATATGTAACGATTATCGTTGTAACAAAATTTAACTGTATATATATCATACTAAGATATATTAATATATCATAATATCATGATAATGTAATAATTTAACATCTCTTTAGATATAATAAACAATAGGTTAACAACATTTAACAAGATCGTTAACCTAAAGGTTTCAAAACAACATTTACATGTAACGACTAACGATGACTTAACGACTCAGTTAAAATGTATATACATGTAGTGTTTTAATATGTATTCATACACTTTTGAAAGACTTCAAGACACTTATCAAAATACTTCTACTTAACAAAAATGCTTACAATTACATCCTCGTTCAGTTTCATCAACAATTCTACTCGTATGCACCCGTATTCGTACTCGTGCAATACACAGCTTTGAGATGTATGCACTATTGGTATATACACTCCAATAATCAGCTCTTAGCAGCCCATGTGAGTTACCTAACACATGTGAGAACCATCATTTGGCAACTAGCATGAAATATCTCATAAAATTACAAAAATATTAGTAATCATTCATGACTTATTTACATGTAAATAAAATTACACATCATTTATATCTAGTCCATATACCAACGACCAAAAACACCCACAAAAACTTTCATTCTTCAATTTTCTTTATCTAATTGATCTCTCTCAAGTTCTATCTTCAAGTTCTAAGTGTTCTTCATAAATTCTATAAGTTCTAGTTTCATAAAATCAATAATACTTCCAAATTTGCTCATATTTATAGTAAGATATCTTTCTAATACAAGGTAATACTCATATTCAAACTTTGATTCAATTTCTATAACTATAACAATCTTATTTCGAGTGGAAATCTTACTTGAACTTGTTTTCGTGTCATGATTCTGCTTCAAGAACTTTCATGCCATCCAAGGATCCTATGAAGCTAGATCTATTTTTTTAATTTCTAGTAGGTTTACATACTAAAATTAAGGTAGTAATGATGTTCATAACATCATTCGATTCATACATATAAAACTATCTTATTCGAAGATTTAAACTTGTAATCACTAGAACATAGTTTAGTTAATTCTAAACTTGTTCGCAAATAAAGCTAATCCTTCTAACTTGACTTTTAAAATCAACTAAGCATATGTTCTATATCTATATGATATGCTAACTTAATGATTTAAAACCTGAAAACACGAAAAACACCGTAAAACCGGATATACGCCGTCGTAGTAACACCGTGGGCTGTTTTGGGTTAGTTATTTAAAAACTATGATAAACCTTGATTTAAAAGTTGTTCTTCTGGAAAAATGATTTTTCTTATGAACATGAAACTATATCCAAAAATCATGGTTAAACTCAAAGTGGAAGTATGTTTTTCAAAATGGTCATCAAGACGTCGTTCTTTCGACTAAAATGACTACCTCTTACAAAAATGACTTGTAACTTATATTTCTGACTATAAACCTATAATTTTTCTATTTAGATTCATAAAATACAGTTCAATATGAAACCCTAGCAATTTGATTCACTCAAAACGGATTTAAAACGAAGAAGTTATGGGTAAAACAAGATTGGATATTTTTGCTTGTTGTAGCTACGTGAAAATTAGTAACAAATTTATATTAATCATATCCTAGCTAACTTATATTGTATTATACATGTATTCTAATATATTATGTAATCTTGGGATACCATAGACACGTATGCAAATGTTTTGACATATCATATCGACCCATCTATATATATTATTTGGAACAACCATAGACACTCTATATGCAGTAATGTTGGAGTTAGCTATACAGGGTTGAGGTTGATTCCAAAAATATATATAGTTTGAGTTGTGATCTAGCCTGAGACGTGTATACACTGGGTCGTGGATTGATTCAAGATAATATATATCAATTTATTTTTGTACATCTAACTATGGACAACTAGTTGTAGGTTACTAACGAGGACAGCTGACTTAATAAACTTAAAACATCAAAATGTATTAAAAATATTGTAAATATATTTTGAACATACTTTGATATATATATATGTATATATTTGTGATAGGTTCGTGAATCGACCAGTGGCCAAGTCTTACTCCCGACGAAGTAAAAATCTGTAAAAGTGAGTTATAGTCCCACTTTTAAAATCTAATATTTTGGGATGAGAATACATGCAGTTTTATAAATGTTTTACGAAATAAACACAAGTAAATGAAACTACATTATATGGGTGAATGATCGAAGCCGAATATGCCCCTTTTTCTTGGTAGCCTATGAATTAGTAAACCGATCTACTGATTGACGCGAATCCTAAAGATAGATCTATTGGGCCTAACGAACCCCATCCAAAGTACCGGTGTAGTGACCCGAACTTTTCCATGTTTATATATATTAATTGAGATTGATATTTACATGATTAAATATTTCCAACATGTTAAGCAATCAAACTTGTTAAGACTTGATTAATTGAAATATGTTTCATATAGACAATTGACCACCCAAGTTGACCGGCGATTCACGAACGTTAAAACTTGTAAAAACGACATGACGATATATATATGGATATACATATGGTTAACATGAGATTATGATAAGTAAGTATCTCCATAAGTATATTAACAATGAGTTATATACATATAAACAAGACTACTAACTTAAGGATTTCGAAACGAGACATATATGTAACGATTATCGTTGTAACGACATTTAAATGTATATATATCATATTAAGATATATTAATATATCATAATATCATGATAATATAATAATTTAATATCTCATTAGATATAATAAACAATGGGTTAACAACATTAATTGAGATCGTTAACTTAAAGGTTTCAAAACAACACTTACATGTAACGACTAACGATGACTTAACGACTCAGTTAAAATGTATATACATGTAGTGTATTTAGATGTATTAAAATACTTTTGGAAGACCTCAAGACATATATCAAAACACTCATACTTAACGAAAATGGTTACAGTTACTTTCCCATTCTTTTCTTTCATCAAGAATTCTAGTCGTATTCTTACCCGTATTATACACAGCTTCAAAACGTACTTACTATGGGTATATACCAACAGGAACTAGCATGGGATTCCACTCTTGATTATGTCATGTATGACTAATCAATTTTAACTTCTACCATGAGCTAGTCAACTAACTAGAACTCCTTTTAACCCCACTCACCACTCACCAATTACCACTCATCATTCACTCCATTTCACTTCCAATTCTCTTTCTAATTCTCTCTCAACACACACACACTATTATGAACGTATTTTTCCAGTAGTTAATCATCATCTTCATCAAAAATCACTTCAAGAATCAAGCTATAATCATCATAGGAAGAACACTTCAAGAACACTTCAAAAATCCCTTCAAGTTTACTAATTTACTTCCAAGCTTTCTAATCCATTCCAAGTAATCATCTAAGATCAAGAAACCTTTGTTATATACAGTAGGTTATCTTTCTTATTCAAGGTAATATTCATATTCAAACTTTGATTCAATTTCTATAACTATAAACTATCTTAATTCGAGTAAAAATCTTACTTGAACTTGTTTTTGTGTCATGATCCTACTTCAAGAACTTTCAAGCCATCCAAGATCCTTTAAAGCTAGATCATTTCTTGTTACTTCCAGTAGGTTTACCTACTAAACTTGAGGTAGTAATGATGTTCATAACATCATTCGATATATATATATATATATATATATATATATATATATATATATATATATATATATATATATATATATATATATATATATATATATATATATATATATATATATATATATATATATATATATATATATATATATATAAAACTATCTTATTCGAAGGTTTAAACTCGTAATCACTAGAACATAGTTTAGTTAATTCTAAACTTGTTCGCAAACAAAAGTTAATCCTTCTAACTTGACTTTTAAAATTAACTAAACACATGTTCTATATCTATATGATATGCTAACTTAATGATTTAAAACCTGGAAACACGAAAAACACCGTAAAACTGGATTTACGCCGTCGTAGTAACACCGCGGGCTGTTTTGGGTTAGTTAATTAGAAACTATGATAAACTTTGATTTAAAAGTTGTTATTCTGAGAAAATGATTTTTATTATGAACATGAAACTATTATGGTTAAACTCAAAGTGGAAGTATGTTTTCTAAAATGGTCATCTAGACGTCGTTCTTTCGACTGAAATGACTACCTTTACAAAAATGACTTGTAACTTATTTTTTCTACTATAAACCTATACTTTTTCTGTTTAGATTCATAAAATAGAGTTCAATATGAAACCATAGCAATTTGATTCACTTAAAACGGATTTAAAATGAAGAAGTTATGGGTAAAACAAGATTGGATAATTTTTCTCATTTTAGCTACGTGAAAATTGGTAACAAATCTATTCCAACCATAACTTAATCAACTTGCATTGTATATTATGTAATCTTCAGATACCATAGACACGTATACAATGTTTCGACCTATCATGTCGACATATCTATATATATTTCGGAACAACCATAGACACTCTATATGTGAATGTTGGTGTTAGCTATACAGGGTTGAGGTTGATTCCAAAATATATATAGTTTGAGTTGTGATCAATACTGAGATACGTATACACTGGGTCGTGGATTGATTCAAGATAATATTTATCGATTTATTTCTGTACATCTAACTGTGGACAACTAGTTGTAGGTTACTAACGAGGACAGCTGACTTAATAAACTTAAAACATCAAAATATATTAAAAGTGTTGTAAATATATTTTGAACATACTTTAATATATATGTATATATTGTTATAGGTTCGTGAATCAACAGTGGCCAAGTCTTACTTCTCGACGAAGTAAAAATCTGTGAAAGTGAGTTATAGTCCCACTTTTAAAATCTAATATTTTTGGGATGAGAATACATGCAGGTTTTATAAATGATTTACAAAATAGACACAAGTACGTGAAACTACATTCTATGGTTGAATTATCGAAATCGAATATGCCCCTTTTTATTAAGTCTGGTAATCTAAGAATTAGGGAACAGACACCCTAATTGACGCGAATCCTAAAGATAGATCTATTGGGCCTAACAAACCCCATCCAAAGTACCGGATGCTTTAGTACTTCGAAATTTATATCATATCCGAAGGGTATCCCAAAATGATGGGGATATTCTTATATATGCATCTTGTTAATGTCGGTTACCAGGTGTTCACCATATAAATGATTTTTATCTCTATGTATGGGATGTGTATTGAAATATGAAATCTTGTGGTCTATTGTTACGATTTGATATATATAGGTTAAACCTATAACTCACCAACATTTTTATTGACGTTTAAAGCATGTTTATTCTCAGGTGAATATTAAGAGCTTCCGCTGTTGCATACTAAAATAAGGACAAGATTTGGAGTCCATGTTTGTATGATATTGTGTAAAAACTGCATTCAAGAAACTGATTTCGATGTAACATATTTGTATTGTAAACCATTATGTAATGGTCGTGTGTAAACAGGATATTTTAGATTATCATTATTTTATAATCTACGTAAAGCTTTTTAAATCTTTATTTATGAAATAAAGGTTATGGTTTGTTTTAAAAATGAATGCAGTCTTTGAAAAACGTCTCATATAGAGGTCAAAACCTCGCAACGAAATCAATTAATATGGAACATTTTTAATCAATAAGAACGGGACATTTCTGTTGGTATCAGAGCGTTGGTCTTAGAGAACCAGAATTTTGCATTAGTGTGTCTTATCGAGTTTGTTAGGATGCATTAGTGAGTCTGGACTTCGGCCGTGTTTACTTGAAAAATGATTGCTTAACAAATTTTGTTGGAAACTATATATTTTTAACATGTGAATATTATGTGATATATTAATCTCTTAACGCGTTTGATATCATGTGATAAATGTCTACCTCTAGAACAAGTCCCATTGACTCACCTAATAATAATGAAGAGTCAAATGTAAATTGGAATGATTCGTGGACTGATTCACATGTTCCCGAAGAGGAACCGGAAGAAGAGTCAGAACCCGAAGAAGAATCGAAACCGGAAGAAGAATCGGAACCGGATGAAGAAATAGAACCGGTGGGGGAAATAATAAAACGGTTAAGTAAAAGAAAATCCTCAAACAACCGACCAAGGTTAATTATGGTCAATGGTGTTTCCGCTAAGGAAGCAAAATATTGGGAGGATTACCAATTCTCCGATGAATCGGATTCTGACGAGAATTCCGATGATGTTATAGAAATTACCCCAACTGAATTTAAAAGGGCAAAAGAAAATAATAAGGGAAAGGGCATAAAAATAGAGAAATCTAATTCCAACCCCGATGAACTTTATATGTATCGTCAACCCCCGAAGTCCTTAAGTTGTAACAATGACCCGGGAACCTCTAAACCACCAGGTTTTTCTAAACCAATGTGGAAAACGACGGCTCGTATTAGGGGAACATCATATATCCCTAGAAACTTGGCAAAACGAACCAAAACCGAAGAAGAAGAAACAAGCGAGTCGGAATAAGATAGTTGTATTCGTGTGGTGTAATATATGTAATATAGTGTGCTTATGCTTTATGATATATGTAAAAATTGCTTGTATTAATAAGTAATTTTTTTTATGAATCTAACTCTTGTCTATTTTACAGTATAAAAACACAAAATGGATAGACAACCCAATATTTTAAGAGACCTACCCGGAGACATGATTGATGAAATCTTGTCTAGAGTAGGTCAGAATTCTTCGGCACAACTATTTAAGGCGAGATCAGTTTGTAAGACATTCAAAGAACGATCCAAGAATGCCTTGATTTATAAAAGGCTTTTGTTCGAAAGATGGGGGATATCACATTGGGAAATCCATAAGTTACGATGTGTTTACTTTGACGCATATATTGCGGGGAACACAAATGCTATTTTACGCAATGGGTTAAGAAATTATTTTGACTTAATATATCCGAATATTGGACTTCGTGATTTAGAAAAAGCGGCTAACATGGAACATAAAGAAGCATGTTATGCTTACGGATTAGTAATGTTCGCTTCTCACCAAAGTGAGAACAAGAACATCGGGCTACAACTATTAAACAAAATGTTCCCACAAGTGACGGAGTCGGTAATTGGGGTAAGAAATGAGGTTTTTAGATTGTTACGGGACTTTTGGACATTACGTAACCCTCGTCCCTTTGACGACGTTACAACACGCTGTCTTATCAACGGCCATAACGGTTATGTTCCACAAGACCAAGGATGAGAAGTAGTCCTAGTAAAACTAGAATGCATGACTTGTTTCTGGACGTATGAATTACGTGTCTTTATTGCCTTTGCTGAACGACTTGTGTACTAGCTAGAATTATCTTCACAACTATCATGTATCAAAGTTATTGTGTGCTATATTTCATGCTTTATGTAAAATAAGCGGTATTGTAAGTTTGTAAAATATTGTATAAAAGTTTGAACGCGAAATATTATTATAATCAGTTTTTCATATAGAATTGTAGTAGTTGAATTGTATATTAGCTACTAAGTATGAACTTAACGGGTAGGTACTACCCGAATTTAAACTTATAAAACGCTAATATGAAGAAAAAGCTTTTATAAATGAGTTCATATTATGCTACGAAATACTATTAACTACTCTTAATATTCTGTATGATTAACTTGTTCCATTTGACTATTTTGAAGGAAATGGCACCGACTACTCGACACACCGTGAATATGAATGAAGAGGAATTCCGTACTTTTCTAGCTTCAAACATAGCCGCAGTACAGGCTGCGCTACATACCAACAATAACCTTGGATCTAGCAGTACAGGAAATCGTGTAGGATGCACCTACAAAGAATTCACTGCCTGCAAACCTTTGGAATTTGATGGAACCGAAGGACCGATCGGATTGAAATGGTGGACCGAGAAGGTCGAATCGGTGTTTGCCATAAGTAAGTGTACTGAAGAGGACAAAGTGAAGTACGCTACGGATACCTTCACCGGTTCTGCGTTAACATGGTGGAATACCTATCTAGAGCAAGTGGGACAAGATGATGCGTACGCACTACCGTGGTCAGCATTCAAGCACTTGATGAACGAGAAGTACCGTCCCAGAACCGAGGTCAATAAGCTCAAGACAGAACTTAGAGGGTTACGAACTCAAGGATTTGATATTACCACGTACGAAAGATGATTCACAGAATTATGCCTATTGTGTCCGGGAGCGTTCGAAGATGAGGAAGAGAAGATCGACGCGTTTGTGAAAGGATTACCGGAAAGAATCCAAGAAGATATAAGTTCACACGAGCCCGCCTCCATACAACAGGCATGTAGAATGGCTCACAAACTAGTGAACCAGATTGAAGAAAGAATTAAAGAACAGACTGCTGAAGAGGCCAATGTGAAGCAAGTCAAAAAAAAGTGGGAGGAAAACGGTGATAAGAATCACCAATACAACAACAACAGCAATTACAACAATAATCGCAACAATTATCCCAACAATCGCAACATCAATCGCAACTACAACAAACGGCCCAACAACAACAACAACAACAACAACAGCAACTACAACAATCATCCCAACAACAATAATAACCGCAACAACAACAACAATCAGAAGCAGCTATGCCAAAGGTGTGAAAAGTATCACTCGGGGTTCTGCACCATATTTTGCAACAAGTGTAAAAGAAATGGTCATAGCGCAGCGAAGTGTGAGGTCTACGGACCAGGGGTTAATAGAACGAAAGGAACAAATGGTGTCGGAACGAGTAATGGCGGAGCAAGTAGTGTCGGAGCAAGTTATGCCAATGTAGTTTGTTATAAATGTGGAAAACCGGGCCACATTATTAGAAATTGCCCGAACCAGGAGAACACGAATGGACAAGGCCGCGGAAGAGTTTTCAATATTAATGCGGCAGATGCACAGGAAGACCCGGAGCTTGTTACGGGTATGTTTCTTATTGACAATAAATCTGCTTACGTTTTATTTGATTCGGGTGCGGATAGAAGCTATATGAGTAGAGATTTTTGTGCTAAATTAAGTTGTCCATTGACGCCTTTGGATAGTAAATTTTTACTCGAATTAGCAAATGGTAAATTAATTTCAGCAGATAATATATGTCGGAATCGAGAAATTAAACTGGTTAGCGAAACATTTAAGATTGACTTGATACCAGTAGAGTTAGGGAGTTTTGATGTGATAATCGGTATGAACTGGTTGAAAGAAGTGAAAGCAGAGATCGTTTGTTACAAAAATACAATTCTCATTATATGAGAAAAAGGAAAACCCTTAATGGTGTACGGAGAAAAGGGCAACACGAAGCTACATCTTATTAGTAATTTGAAGGCACGAAAACTAATAAGAAAAGGTTGCTATGCTGTTCTAGCACACGTCGAGAAAGTAGAAACCGAAGAAAAGAGCATCAATGATGTTTGTAGCGACCCGACCAAACCATGTTTGACGGCGCCGTCTACTTAGGTCCCGTTACGTGGTCATAAGTCTTTAAGACAAAGTTTGACCAAAATATGTCGCCTTCATTTCATAATAAAGATTGTTCCCAAAGTTTACAAGAATTGTTCAACCAATAGTTAAGTTACAACGTTATAATACGAATGAAATCTAGGCGACATGGTTTAAAGTAAAGTCAAAAGACGCTCCATGAAATGCACATATACTCGACATCCAATGCAAGTATCAAATAATGAGCGGAAGCATGTATCATGTATCGTTCAAGGACCTGAGAAAAACATAGAAATCTGTCAACGAAAACGTTGGTGAAATCATAGGTTTAAGTAAGTAAGTACAAGTGAACCACAAGATTTGCATCAATGAAATAATAGTAATACATTCCAAAAGTTTGTTTCACGAGCACCCAATTATCAATGCTTAACATTTCCTTCCATTGAACCCCATCACTTAGTGCTAGAACATACACTGTTTCTCGAAAATATATTTCATTCGTAAACGGTAGCGAACCGTTTGAATGAGGGTTTGTCAAACCCATATGGATCCATACAACATAAGTTCTCGCTTACACCCGGCAAGTGTAACTAATGATAATCGAATTGAGGATTTTGTTCTAAACTCGTATGTAGAATGTTTGTTTTCCTGTACTTGTGTTCACTTAGTAAAAGAAATGTTTATGTTTTCTCATCCCAAATGTAAGTTCAAATAGAGTAAAAGTGGGACTATGATCTCACCTTGAGTGTACGAGTAGTAAAGTACTTCGACAAGTAAATGTGTGCAAAGAACAATGCTAGTCTTGACCTAAACAATAGGTCGTATCAATAACGGTAAACACGATAGGTCAAAGATGTTCAATTAGTCCTATGGCTCGTTACGACTCAATAATGTAGCATGTGAGTCAAGTTGTCATGTTTCATGCAAGATACAAGTATAAAAACATGTTAGAACGATTGCACAAGTATTTGGTTAAGTTTGATTAAAAGTCAACTTGGTCGGGTCAAAGTCAACAGAAAAGTCAACGGGGTCGGGTTGGATATCCGACAATTTTTCTAAGTTATATAATCATATATGAGCATGTTGGCCAAGTTTCATGTTAATCGGAGGTCCGTAGCATAGCAAACATTTTCATGTCAAATGACCAAGGCGAACAGTCAGTTTTAGCACAATGGGACGGCGTCCCAAAGAGCTAGACGGCGTCCCACAATGAAGGGTGGGACGGCGTCCTGCCATCCTAGACGGCGTCTAGGTTCAAATGGTGGGACGGCGTCCCAAGTATCTGGACGGCGTCCCAAATGCCTTACAGGCCCTGTTTGCTGAATTTCTCAATTGCACGAACCAAAACACAAACCAACACATTTTACAAACCGCGAACAATTAGAACATGTAGTTTATATCATCGGAAAGCTCTTTCGACAAGGAACGCAACTAAGCACTTTTCATCAAGCAAAAACATCATATACTATAACCGAAATCCCGTCAAGCGATCAATAGAGGTTTATTTTCAAGTTTCAAGTTTATCAATTTTAATTTAAGTTTCGGGAATCCAATTTATACATATGATATGCCGTTTTGAAGGTAATTAAGCATACAACACAACCTAACACTTACAACTAACATTCCATGTCATTCAAATCATTAAAAGTCCATTTTAAGTTCATGAAACCTTAATCTAAATTCACCAAATTTCATAATCAAGTTTAGGAGGTTTCATTAATCAAACTATACATCATAATGAAGCTAGTAACACTAGAAACACAATTAAAACATGATCTCTTAGCATCAAACAACATATGAACACTCAAATTTCAAGATCAACACACCAAAATTCAAGTTCATGCTAGTTACACTAAAACAACGAGATCGAGCATATAAATCACATAAACAAACTAGACTCGAGCCATAGACACTAATTAACAACCTTATAACTTAAAAATCTCAAGAACACAAGAATTAGTGATTTTAGAAAGTTACCCAAAATTGATGAAATCGGTATGGAAACGAAGAGGAGATCACGAGGAGTTCAAATATGCAATTTGTTTTGATCGAATCCTTCTTGAACGAATTTGGATGATGATTGAAGGTTTGAGGGTTTTGAGAGAAAAAGGGTGAAGTATTATTTGGGAGGTGATAAAATGAATGGAGAGGAAAGAGTTGACTAGTTGACCTAGTCATCTCTTTCTCCATTTGGCAACTTTAGTCCCTCAACTTAGGAAACGGGTACGGGAATTACCTAAACGAGATAATTCAAACGCGTATTAACGAGATGTGTTATAAACATATAACGGAATTTAAATAGTTAAACGGAAAAGTAAATGGAAAAAGGCGGGATGTTACATTACCTACACCTTAAAAGAAATTTCGTCCCGAAATTTACGTAGGCGTAGTAGTCGTTGTTTCTTCCTCGAGATCTTGCGTTTCCGAATTCACGAATAGATGAGGATACTTCCTTTGCATTTGATCTTGTCTTTCCCAAGTAAACTCGGGTCCTCTTTTGGCATTCCAACGAACCTTGACAATCGGGATTCGGCTTTGTTTCAATGTCTTGACGGAGGTGTCCACAATTTCAACCGGTTCCTCCACAAAATGAAGTTTGTCATCAATAGTAAGTTCTTCGAGAGGGATGACGATATCGGGTTCGGCAAGACACTTTTTCAAGTTAGATACATGGAAGGTAGGATGAACGGAGTTCAATTGAGGCGGAAGATCTAAACGATAAGCAACGGTTCCAATACGCTCCAAGATTTCGAAAGGACCAATATACCGCGGATTTAGCTTCCCGCGTTTCCCAAAACGGATTACACCCTTCCAAGGTGCGACTTTTAACATTACTCGGTCACCGACTTGAAATTCAAGATCGTTGCGTCGTTTGTCGGTATAGCTCTTTTGACGACTTCGGGCCGTCCTAAGCCTATCTCGGATTTGAACGATTTTCTCGGTGGTTTCGTGAATGAGTTCGGGTCCGGTGATTTGCACGTCGCCTACCTCGGCCCAACAAAGAGGTGAACGACATTTGCGGCCATATAGCGCTTCAAAAGGTGCGGCTTTAATACTCGCGTGATAACTATTGTTGTAAGAGAACTCGGCGAGAGGTAAGTGCTTGTCCCAAGCTTTTCCGAAATCAACCACGCAAGCTCGTAACATGTCCTCTAAGGTTTGAATTGTACGTTCGCTTTGTCCATCGGTTTGAGGATGATATGCGGTGCTCATGTCTAAACGTGTTCCCAACGCTTCTTGCAATGTACGCCAAAATCTAGAAACGAAACGACCATCTCGGTCGGAGATAATCGATAAAGGTACACCGTGTCGGGCTACGATCTCCTTAATGTAAAGTTGTGCAAGTTTCTCCATTTTGTCCGTTTCTTTCATGGCAAGGAAGTGTGCGGATTTGGTGAGACGGTCAACAATAACCCAAATGGTATCATAACCGCCCGTCGTTTTTGGTAGCTTGGTGATAAAATCCATCGTTATCCCTTCCCACTTCCATTGCGGGATCTCGGGTTGTTGAAGTAATCCGGACGGTCTTTGGTGTTCGGCCTTGACTTTGGAACATGTCAAACACTTGGAAACATAAGTAGCTACGTCCCTTTTGATGTTCGGCCACCAATATAGTTGTTTAAGGTCGTGGTACATCTTATTGGCACCGGGGTGAATCGAGTATCGTGACTTATGGGCTTCATCTAAAATAAGGCTTCGTAGATCCCCATAACTAGGCACCCAAATTCTTCCGGCGAAATATCGGAGTCCGGTTTCTTTAACTTCGAATCGAGAGGTGAGGACGTTCAAGTGTTCGAGAGAGATGTTTTCATCCTTGAGAGCCTCATCTTGGGCTACCCGAATTTGGCTATTAAGGTTGGTGTGAATGGTGATGTTTAAAGCTCGGACACGGAGAGGCACCGCTCTTTCTTTTCGACTTAAGGAATCGGCTACTACATTTGCCTTCCCGGGATGGTAACGAAGCTCGCAATCGTAATCGTTTAAGGTTTCAATCCACCTTCGTTGTCTCATGTTTAGTTGCTTTTGATCGAAAATGTGTTGGAGACTTTTGTGGTCGGTAAAGATAGTACTCTTGGTTCCATAAAGATAGTGTCTCCACATTTTAAGTGCAAAGACAACGGCTCCGAGTTCGAGATCATGCGTCGTGTAGTTTCGTTCATGAATTTTGAGTTGTCGAGAAGCATAAGCAATGACTTTCGTTCGTTGCATCAATACACACCCAAAACCATGTTTTGAGGCATCGCAATATACAACAAAGTCATCATTGCCTTCGGGAAGTGACAAGATAGGAGCGGTGGTTAGCTTCGTTTTCAAGATTTGGAATGCGGATTCATGTTCGGTCGCCCAAATGAATTTCTTTCCCTTGTGAGTCAATGCGGTTAGAGGACGTGCAACCAAAGAGAAATTTTCGATGAATCTACGATAGTACCCGGCGAGACCCAAAAATTGACGAATGTGAGTAGGAGTAGTAGGAGTCTCCCATTTACTAATGGCTTCGATTTTCGTGGGATCGACTTTAATACCTTGATCACTTACAACATGACCAAGAAATTGAACTTCCTTTAACCAAAATTCACACTTGGAGAATTTGGCATAGAGTTGTTCTTGTCTTAAAAGTTCAAGCACAAGTCGGAGGTGTTCCTCGTGTTCTTCTTCGCTTTTTGAATAGACTAAAATATCATCGATGAACACGATAACGAATTTGTCAAGATACGGTTTGCACACGCGGTTCATAAGATCCATGAACACCGCCGGTGCGTTAGTGAGACCAAATGGCATGACAAGGAATTCATAACTACCATAACGAGTTCGGAAAGCGGTTTTGGAGACATCTTCCCCCTTAACCCTCAATTGATGATAACCCGAGCGGAGATCGATTTTCGAATATACACAAGACCCTTGTAGTTGATCAAAGAGGTCATCGATGCGAGGAAGAGGATATCGGTTCTTAACCGTCAATTTATTTAGTTCACGATAATCAATGCACATTCGTAGGGATCCGTCTTTCTTTTTAACAAACAAAATAGGAGCGCCCCAAGGTGAATGGCTAGGTTGGATAAAACCACGATCAAGTAGTTCTTGGATTTGACTTTGCAATTCTTGCATTTCGGATGGGGCGAGTCTATATGGTGCACGTGCTACGGGTGCGGCCCCCGGAATAAGATCGATTTGGAATTCAACCGGTCGATGAGGCGGAAGACCCGGCAATTCGTCGGGAAATACATCGGAATAGTCACTAACAATTGGCACATCATCGATATGCTTATCATCGGACTCGACTTTCTTAACGTGGGCAAGGATCGCAAAACAACCCTTACGGAGCAGTTTTCTAACTTTAAGGCACGAAACGAGGTTGAGTCTGGTGCAACTCTTATCGCCATAAACAATCAAAGGTTCACCATTCTCGATAGGAATTCGGATTGCGTTAAGATCACAAAGGATGTGAGATTTCGTTTTGGCTAACCAATTCATACCGATTATTACATCAAAGCTTCCTAGTTCCATGGGTATCAAGTCAATTTCAAATTCCTTACCCAAAATGTTTATCGTACACCCTCGGTAATATGTGTTGGCACTTAATAGTTTCCCGTTAGCCACTTCAATGGTATAAGCGGTATCTAATGGAAGAGGTGGAGTGCTAAAAGAATGAGTCAAAGTCTCGGATACAAAGCATTTATCGGCACCCGAATCGAATAAGCAAGAGACATAAGAATTGTTGAGAAGAAACGTACCCGTGACTAGTTCAGTGTCATCCCGGGCTTCCTCGGTGTTGATGTTGAAAGCTCGGCCGCGCGTATTGGTGTTATCTTTCCTTTTCGGGCATGCATTTCTATAATGACCCGTTTGACCACATTCGTAACAAGTGCCCGTCTTTGGTGCATTGGGCCACTTTCGAGCAACGGGAGTGGCACTTTTACAATCGTTGGCCTTATGACCAACTCCTTGGCACCGGTGGCAAATTAACTTGCCACATTCACCAAAGTGATGTTTGTTGCATTTGTTGCAAAGAGGTAGGTTCCCGGCATAACCCTTCTTGCCGTCGAAAGTGAAGGATTTCTTGGCAAAGTTGTTGTTGCTTGATTGGGAGGGTTCCCACTTTCTTTTGTTGCCGCCCGATTTATCCTCGGCCTTAGGTGCCGGAACTACGATTTCGTCAACCGTTTCAATTAGTTGGCGAGCCATGTTCATAGCGGCTTGATGAGTAGTGGGTTTGGATGACATCACCCCTTGTTTGATGCTTTTTGGAAGACCGAGCATGTAGAGCTCAATCCTTTGAGATTCGGGGTTAACAAGATTAGGACACATCAAGGATAGTTCGGCGAAGCGTTGATTATAAGCTTTAAGATCGTTTCCGACCGCTTTCAAAGCTCTTAGTTCTTCCTCAAGTTTTCGGGTTTCTTCGCGCGGAAAATATTCAACAATCATCTTTTCCTTTAGATCGGCCCAAGAGAGGGCATGAGCTTCATCGGTACCCACCGATTGAACATAGGTGTTCCACCATGTTAGAGCAATTCCGGAGAAAGTGTGAGTGGAGTATTTGACCTTGTCTTGGTCCCGACAACCGCTTATGCTAAAGACGGCTTCCGTTTGCTCAAACCATCGGGTGAGCACGACCGGTCCCCCGGTTCCATCAAAAGTGTGAGGTTTGCATCCCATGAAAGCTTTATAGGAGCATCCCTCGTTTGAGTTTCCGGCTCCATTGTTGTTGTTGTTGTTGTTGTTATTGTGGTTGTTATTATTATTGTTGTTGGATGAGTGACCGGCCATGGCCGCATCTACGGCGGTTGCTATCATCCGTTCGAGAGCTTGTTCAGGAGTTTCATTGCGGCGTACACGACGAGGAGCCATTGTTCCTTCAAGACACAAGAATATCATTGATTAGTATTCTCAATAATACTAACCGTGATATAGAATAAAGATAAAGAGAAGTTTTTCCTCGACTCGCCTTAAATTCTTTATGTCATAATGTCGGAACGTTCATATGAGTCACCGTAATATAATCCCGGAAATTATATTACCCTGATTCATATGTGCATTCGACATCATTTCATATAGTCAAGGTGGCGCGTCGATCAAATTAAACAACGTGAGATTAAGATGAACTAAGAGTAGGTATGAGTAGAAGCGTTCGAGTATAAATGCACAAGTAGTCAAGTAATTCCTACTTCAAGTCTATATGCCGGTTGTAGTCTAGACTCACTAATGTACCCTATGACTCGGGGTTGACACCAATGAACTCTAAATCCCTACAACCAACGCTCTGATACCATCTGTAGCGACCCGACCAAACCATGTTTGACGGCGCCGTCTACTTAGGTCCCGTTACGTGGTCATAAGTCTTTAAGACAAAGTTTGACCAAAATATGTCGCCTTCATTTCATAATAAAGATTGTTCCCAAAGTTTACAAGAATTGTTCAACCAATAGTTAAGTTACAACGTTATAATACGAATGAAATCTAGGCGACATGGTTTAAAGTAAAGTCAAAAGACGCTCCATGAAATGCACATATACTCGACATCCAATGCAAGTATCAAATAATGAGCGGAAGCATGTATCATGTATCGTTCAAGGACCTGAGAAAAACATAGAAATCTGTCAACGAAAACGTTGGTGAAATCATAGGTTTAAGTAAGTAAGTACAAGTGAACCACAAGATTTGCATCAATGAAATAATAGTAATACATTCCAAAAGTTTGTTTCACGAGCACCCAATTATCAATGCTTAACATTTCCTTCCATTGAACCCCATCACTTAGTGCTAGAACATACACTGTTTCTCGAAAATATATTTCATTCGTAAACGGTAGCGAACCGTTTGAATGAGGGTTTGTCAAACCCATATGGATCCATACAACATAAGTTCTCGCTTACACCCGGCAAGTGTAACTAATGATAATCGAATTGAGGATTTTGTTCTAAACTCGTATGTAGAATGTTTGTTTTCCTGTACTTGTGTTCACTTAGTAAAAGAAATGTTTATGTTTTCTCATCCCAAATGTAAGTTCAAATAGAGTAAAAGTGGGACTATGATCTCACCTTGAGTGTACGAGTAGTAAAGTACTTCGACAAGTAAATGTGTGCAAAGAACAATGCTAGTCTTGACCTAAACAATAGGTCGTATCAATAACGGTAAACACGATAGGTCAAAGATGTTCAATTAGTCCTATGGCTCGTTACGACTCAATAATGTAGCATGTGAGTCAAGTTGTCATGTTTCATGCAAGATACAAGTATAAAAACATGTTAGAACGATTGCACAAGTATTTGGTTAAGTTTGATTAAAAGTCAACTTGGTCGGGTCAAAGTCAACAGAAAAGTCAACGGGGTCGGGTTGGATATCCGACAATTTTTCTAAGTTATATAATCATATATGAGCATGTTGGCCAAGTTTCATGTTAATCGGAGGTCCGTAGCATAGCAAACATTTTCATGTCAAATGACCAAGGCGAACAGTCAGTTTTAGCACAATGGGACGGCGTCCCAAAGAGCTAGACGGCGTCCCACAATGAAGGGTGGGACGGCGTCCTGCCATCCTAGACGGCGTCTAGGTTCAAATGGTGGGACGGCGTCCCAAGTATCTGGACGGCGTCCCAAATGCCTTACAGGCCCTGTTTGCTGAATTTCTCAATTGCACGAACCAAAACACAAACCAACACATTTTACAAACCGCGAACAATTAGAACATGTAGTTTATATCATCGGAAAGCTCTTTCGACAAGGAACGCAACTAAGCACTTTTCATCAAGCAAAAACATCATATACTATAACCGAAATCCCGTCAAGCGATCAATAGAGGTTTATTTTCAAGTTTCAAGTTTATCAATTTTAATTTAAGTTTCGGGAATCCAATTTATACATATGATATGCCGTTTTGAAGGTAATTAAGCATACAACACAACCTAACACTTACAACTAACATTCCATGTCATTCAAATCATTAAAAGTCCATTTTAAGTTCATGAAACCTTAATCTAAATTCACCAAATTTCATAATCAAGTTTAGGAGGTTTCATTAATCAAACTATACATCATAATGAAGCTAGTAACACTAGAAACACAATTAAAACATGATCTCTTAGCATCAAACAACATATGAACACTCAAATTTCAAGATCAACACACCAAAATTCAAGTTCATGCTAGTTACACTAAAACAACGAGATCGAGCATATAAATCACATAAACAAACTAGACTCGAGCCATAGACACTAATTAACAACCTTATAACTTAAAAATCTCAAGAACACAAGAATTAGTGATTTTAGAAAGTTACCCAAAATTGATGAAATCGGTATGGAAACGAAGAGGAGATCACGAGGAGTTCAAATATGCAATTTGTTTTGATCGAATCCTTCTTGAACGAATTTGGATGATGATTGAAGGTTTGAGGGTTTTGAGAGAAAAAGGGTGAAGTATTATTTGGGAGGTGATAAAATGAATGGAGAGGAAAGAGTTGACTAGTTGACCTAGTCATCTCTTTCTCCATTTGGCAACTTTAGTCCCTCAACTTAGGAAACGGGTACGGGAATTACCTAAACGAGATAATTCAAACGCGTATTAACGAGATGTGTTATAAACATATAACGGAATTTAAATAGTTAAACGGAAAAGTAAATGGAAAAAGGCGGGATGTTACAATGTTCCCATTGCAAAAGAATTTCCCGATGTATTTTCGAAAGAATTACCGGAATTACCCCCAAATCGATCCGTTGAATTTCAAATAGATCTTGTACCAGGAGCTGCACCAATAGCTCGTGCTCTTTACAGACTCGCACCCAGTGAGATGAAAGAACTGCAAAGCCAATTACAAGAACTTTTAGAGCGTGGTTTCATTCGACCAAGCACATCACCGTGGGGAGCTCCTGTTTTGTTTGTCAAGAAGAAAGATGGTACATTCAGGTTGTGTATCGACTACCGAGAGTTGAACAAACTTACCATCAAGAACCGCTACCCACTACCGAGAATCGACGACTTATTTGATCAACTACAAGGCTCGTCTGTTTATTCAAAGATTGACTTACGTTCTGGGTATCATCAAATGCGGGTGAAAGAAGATGATATTCCAAAGACTGCTTTTAGGACGCGTTATGGTCATTACGAGTTTATGGTTATGCCGTTTGGATTGACTAACGCACCAGCTGTGTTCATGGACCTTATGAACCGAGTGTGTGGGCCATATCTTGACAAGTTTGTCATTGTTTTCATCGATGACATACTTATTTACTCAAAGAATGATCAAGAGCACGAAGAACATTTGAGAAAAGTTCTAGAAGTATTAAGGAAAGAAAAACTGTACGCTAAGTTTTCAAAGTGTGCATTTTAGTTGGAAGAAGTTCAATTCCTCGGTCACATAGTGAACAAAGAAGGTATTAAGGTGGATCCGGCAAAGATAGAAACTGTTGATGAAATGTCCCGTTCTTATTGATTAAAAACGTTCCATATTAATTGATTTCGTTGCGAGGTTTTGACCTCTATATGAGACGTTTTTCAAAGACTGCATTCATTTTTAAACAAACCATAACCTTTATTTCATCAATAAAGGTTTAAAAAGCTTTACGTAGATTATCAAATAATGATAATCTAAAATATCCTGTTTACACACGACCATTACATAATGGTTTACAATACAAATATGTTACAACAAAATAAGTTCCTTGAATGCAGTTTTTACACAATATCATACAAGCATGGACTCCAAATCTTGTCCTTATTTAAGTATGCGACAGCGGAAGCTCTTAATAATCACCTGAGAATAAACATGCTTAAAACGTCAACAAAAATGTTGGTGAGTTATAGGTTTAACCTATATATATCAAATCGTAACAATAGACCACAAGATTTCATATTTCAATACACATCCCATACATAGAGATAAAAATCATTCATATGGTGAACACCTGGTAACCGACAATAACAAGATGCATATATAAGAATATCCCCATCATTCCGGGACACCCTTCGGATATGATATAAATTTCGAAGTACTAAAGCATCCGGTACTTTGGATGGGGTTTGTTAGGCCCAATAGATCTATCTTTAGGATTCGCGTCAATTAGGGTGTCTGTTCCCTAATTCTTAGATTACCAGACTTAATAAAAAGGGGCATATTCGATTTCGATATTTCAACCATAGAATGTAGTTTCACGTACTTGTGTCTATTTTGTAAATCATTTATAAAACCTGCATGTATTCTCATCCCAAAAAATATTAGATTTTAAAAGTGGGACTATAACTCACTTTCACAGATTTTTACTTCGTCGGGAAGTAAGACTTGGCCACTGGTTGATTCACGAACCTATAACAATATATACATATATATCAAAGTATGTTCAAAATATATTTACAACACTTTTAATATATTTTGATGTTTTAAGTTTATTAAGTCAGCTGTCCTCGTTAGTAACCTACAACTAGTTGTCCACAGTTAGATGTACAGAAATAAATCGATAAATATTATCTTGAATCAATCCACGACCCAGTGTATACGTATCTCAGTATTGATCACAACTCAAACTATACATATTTTGGAATCAACCTCAACCCTGTATAGCTAACTCCAACATTCACATATAGAGTGTCTATGGTTGTTCCGAAATATATATAGATGTGTCGACATGATAGGTCGAAACATTGTATACGTGTCTATGGTATCTCAAGATTACATAATATACAATACAAGTTGATTAAGTTATGGTTGGAATATATTTGTTACCAATTTTCACGTAACTAAAATGAGAAAAATTATCCAATCTTGTTTTACCCATAACTTCTTCATTTTAAATCCGTTTTGAGTGAATTAAATTGCTATGGTTTCATATTGAACTCTATTTTATGAATCTAAATAGAAAAAGTATAGGTTTATAGTCGAAAAAATAAGTTACAAGTCGTTTTTGTAAAGGTAGTCATTTCAGTCGAAAGAACGACGTCTAGATGACCATTTTAGAAAACATACTTCCACTTTGAGTTTAACCATAATTTTTGGATATAGTTTCATGTTCATAATAAAAATCATTTTCTCAGAATAACAACTTTTAAATCAAAGTTTATCATAGTTTTTAATTAACTAACCCAAAACAGCCCGCGGTGTTACTACGACGGCGTAAATCCGGTTTTACGGTGTTTTTCGTGTTTCCAGGTTTTAAAACATTAAGTTAGCATATCATATAGATATAGAACATGTGTTTAGTTGATTTTAAAAGTCAAGTTAGAAGGATTAACTTTTGTTTGCGAACAAGTTTAGAATTAACTAAACTATGTTCTAGTGATTACAAGTTTAAACCTTCGAATAAGATAGCTTTATATGTATGAATCGAATGATGTTATGAACATCATTACTACCTTAAGTTCCTTGGATGAACCTACTGGAAAAGAGAAAAATGGATCTAGCTTCAATGGATCCTTGGATGGCTCAAAGTTCTTGAAGCAAAATCATGACACGAAAACAAGTTCAAGTAAGATCATCACTTGAAATAAGATTGTTATAGTTATAGAAATTGAACCAAAGTTTGAATATGATTATTACCTTGTATTAGAATGATAACCTACTGTAAGAAACAAAGATTTCTTGAGGTTGGATGATCACCTTACAAGATTGGAAGTGAGCTAGCAAACTTGAAAGTATTCTTGATTTTATGAAACTAGAACTTTTGGAATTTATGAAGAACACTTAGAACTTGAAGATAGAACTTGAGAGAGTTCAATTAGATGAAGAAAATTGAAGAATGAAAGTGTTTGTAGGTGTTTTTGGTCGTTGGTGTATGGATTAGATATAAAGGATATGTAATTTTGTTTTCATGTAAATAAGTCATGAATGATTACTCATATTTTTGTAATCTTATGAGATATTTCATGCTAGTTGCCAAATGATGGTTCCCACATGTGTTAGGTGACTCACATGGGCTGCTAAGAGCTGATCATTGGAGTGTATATACCAATAGTACATACATCTAAAAGCTGTGTATTGTACGAGTACGAATACGGGTGCATACGAGTAGAATTGTTGATGAAACTGAACGAGAATGTAATTGTAAGCATTTTTGTTAAGTAGAAGTATTTTGATAAGTGTATTGAAGTCTTTCAAAAGTGTATAAATACATATTAAAACACTACATGTATATACATTTTAACTGAGTCGTTAAGTCATCGTTAGTCGTTACATGTAAGTGTTGTTTTGAAACCTTTAGGTTAACGATCTTGTTAAATGTTGTTAACCCAATGTTTATAATATCAAAAGAGATTTTAAATTATTATATTATCATGATATTATGATGTACGAATATCTCTTAATATGATATATATACATTAAATGTCGTTACAACGATAAATGTTACATATATGTCTCGTTTCAAAATCATTAAGTTAGTAGTCTTGTTTTTACATATGTAGTTCATTGTTAATATAATTAATGATATGTTTACTTATCATAATATCATGTTAACTATACATATAACCATATATATGTCATCATATAGTTTTTTACAAGTTTTAACGTTCGTGAATCACCGGTCAACTTGGGTGGTCAATTGTCTATATAAAACCTATTTCAATTAATCAAGTCTTAACAAGTTTGATTGCTTAACATGTTGGAAACATTTAATCATGTAAATATCAATCTCAATTAATATATATAAACATGGAAAAGTTCGGGTCACTACAGTACCTACCCGTTAAATAAATTTCGTCCCGAAATTTTAAGCTGTTGAAGGTGTTGACGAATCTTCTGGAAATAGATGCGGGTATTTCTTCTTCATCTGATCTTCACGCTCCCAGGTGAACTCGGGTCCTCTACGAGCATTCCATCGAACCTTAACAATTGGTATCTTGTTTTGCTTAAGTCTTTTAACCTCACGATCCATTATTTCGACGGGTTCTTCGATGAATTGAAGTTTTTCGTTGATTTGGATTTCATTTAACGGAATAGTGAGATCTTCTTTAGCAAAACATTTCTTCAAATTCGAGACGTGGAAAGTGTTATGTACAGCCGCGAGTTGTTGAGGTAACTCAAGTCGGTAAGCTACTGGTCCGACACGATCAATAATCTTGAATGGTCCAATATACCTTGGATTTAATTTCCCTCGTTTACCAAATCGAACAACGCCTTTCCAAGGTGAAACTTTAAGCATGACCATCTCTCCAATTTCAAATTCTATATCTTTTCTTTTAATGTCAGCGTAGCTCTTTTGTCGACTTTGGGCGGTTTTCAACCGTTGTTGAATTTGGATGATCTTCTCGGTAGTTTCTTGTATAATCTCCGGACCCGTAATCTGTCTATCCCCCACCTCACTCCAACAAATCAGAGACCTGCACTTTCTACCATAAAGTGCTTCAAACGGCGCCATCTCAATGCTTGAATGGTAGCTGTTGTTGTAGGAAAATTCTGCTAACGGTAGATGTCGATCCCAACTGTTTCCGAAATCAATAACACATGCTCGTAGCATGTCTTCAAGCGTTTGTATCGTCCTTTCGCTCTGCCCATCAGTTTATGGATGATAGGCAATACTCATGTCTAGACGAGTTCCTAATGCTTGCTGTAATGTCTGCCAGAATCTTGAAATAAATCTGCCATCCCTATCAGAGATAATAGAGATTGGTATTCCATGTCTGGAGATGACTTCCTTCAAATACAGTCGTGCTAACTTCTCCATCTTGTCATCTTCTCTTATTGGTAGGAAGTGTGCTGATTTGGTGAGACGATCAACTATTACCCAAATAGTATCAAAACCACTTGCAGTCCTTGGCAATTTAGTGATGAAATCCATGGTAATTTTTTCCCATTTCCATTCCGGGATTTCGGGTTGTTGAAGTAGACCTGATGGTTTCTGATGCTCAGCTTTGACCTTAGAACACGTCAAACATTCTCCTACGTATTTAGCAACATCGGCTTTCATACCCGGCCACCAAAAATGTTTCTTGAGATCCTTGTACATCTTCCCCGTTCCAGGATGTATTGAGTATCTGGTTTTATGAGCTTCTCTAAGTACCATTTCTCTCATATCTCCAAATTTCGGTACCCAAATCCTTTCAGCCCTATACCGGGTTCCATCTTCCCGAATATTAAGATGCTTCTCCGATCCTTTGGGTATTTCATCCTTTAAATTTCCCTCTTTTAAAACTCCTTGTTGCGCCTCCTTTATTTGAGTAGTAATGTTATTATGAATCATTATATTCATAGATTTTACTCGAATGGGTTCTCTATCCTTCCTGCTCAAGGCATCGGCTACCACATTTGCCTTCCCCGGGTGGTAACGAATCTCAAAATCGTAATCATTCAATAATTCAATCCACCTACGCTGCCTCATATTCAGTTGTTTCTGATTAAATATGTGTTGAAGACTTTTGTGGTCGGTATATATAATACTTTTGACCCCATATAAGTAGTGCCTCCAAGTCTTTAATGCAAAAACAACCGCGCCTAATTCCAAATCATGCGTCGTATAATTTTGTTCGTGAATCTTCAATTGTCTAGACGCATAAGCAATCACCTTCGTTCGTTGCATTAATACACAACTGAGACCTTGTTTTGATGCGTCACAATAAATCACAAAATCATCATTCCCTTCAGGCAATGACAATATAGGTGCCGTAGTTAGCTTTTTCTTCAATAACTGAAACGCTTTCTCTTGTTCATCATTCCATTCAAATTTCTTCCCTTTATGCGTTAATGCAGTCAAGGGTTTTGCTATTCTGGAAAAGTCTTGGATGAACCTTCTGTAGTAACCAGCTAGTCCTAAAAACTGGCGTATGTGTTTCGGAGTTTTCGGGGTTTCCCACTTTTCAACAGTTTCTATCTTTGCCGGATCCACCTTAATACCTTCTTTGTTCACTATGTGACCGAGGAATTGAACTTCTTCCAACCAAAATGCACACTTTGAAAACTTAGCGTACAATTCTTCCTTTCTCAATACTTCTAACACCTTTCTCAAATGTTCACCGTGTTCTTGGTCATTCTTTGAGTAAATAAGTATGTCATCAATGAAAACAATGACAAACTTGTCAAGGTATGGTCCACACACTCGGTTCATAAGGTCCATGAACACAGCTGGTGCATTAGTTAAACCAAACGGCATGACCATAAACTCGTAATGACCATAACGTGTTCTGAAAGCAGTCTTTGGAATATCATCTTCTTTCACCCTCATTTGATGATACCCGGAACGTAAGTCAATCTTTGAATAAACAGACGACCCTTGTAGTTGATCAAATAAGTCGTCGATTCTCGGTAGTGGGTAGCGGTTCTTGATGGTAAGTTTGTTCAACTCTCGGTAGTCGATACACAATCTGAATGTACCATCTTTCTTCTTGACAAACAAAACAGGAGCTCCCCACGGTGATGTGCTTGGTCGAATGAAACCACGCTCTAAAAGTTCTTGTAATTGGCTTTGCAGTTCTTTCATCTCGCTGGGTGCGAGTCTGTAAGGAGCATGAGCTATTGGTGCAGCTCCTGGTACAAGATCTATTTGAAATTCAACGGATCGATGTGGGGGTAATCCCGGTAATTCTTTCGGAAATACATCGGGAAATTCTTTTGCAATGGGAACATCATTGATGCTCTTTTCTTCAGTTTGTACTTTCTCGACGTGTGCTAGAACAGCATAGCAACCTTTTCTTATTAGTTTTTGTGCCTTCAAATTACTAATAAGATGTAGCTTCGTGTTGCCCTTTTCTCCGTACACCATTAAGGGTTTTCCTTTTTCTCGTATAATGCGAATTGCATTTTTGTAACAAACGATCTCCGCTTTCACTTCTTTCAACCAGTCCATACCGATTATCACATCAAAACTCCCTAACTCTACTGGTATCAAATCAATCTTAAATGTTTCGCTAACCAGTTTAATTTCTCGATTCCGACATATATTATCTGCTGAAATTAATTTACCATTTGCTAATTCGAGTAAAAATTTACTATCCAAAGGCGTCAATGGACAACTTAATTTAGCACAAAAATCTCTACTCATATAGCTTCTATCCGCACCCGAATCAAATAAAACGTAAGCAGATTTATTGTCAATAAGAAACGTACCCGTAACAAGCTCCGGGTCTTCCTGTGCCTCTACCGCATTAATATTGAAAACTCTTCCACGGCCTTGTCCATTCGTGTTCTCCTGGTTCGGGCAATTTCTAATAATGTGGCCTGGTTTTCCACATTTATAACAAACTACATTGGCATAACTTGCTCCGACACTACTTGCTCCGCCATTACTCTTTAACGCCTTGATTCGAGTAAAATTTTTTTTTTTTTTTTTTTTTTTTTTTTTTTGAAAAGTTAAGTCACTGGCCGGACAAGGCTTATGCCGCGGCGCGGCAAGCCTTGTCGCGGCGCGACACAACACAGGAAATTTTAGACTCCTTAACCTTGCTTCTGTTCCCAACTTCAGTTATATGCCGCGGCGCGGACCCCTCTGCCGCGGCGCGACATAACCCTAATCCGGGTGCCTGACCTGCAACATTGTATTTAAACCAACTTTTGCACGTTCCATCATTCTCAAACACATTTAAAACAACCAAATTCATACACAAACTTAAGATTCAGTTTCTAACATCGTATACCATCTAGTAACAACATTTAGACATCAAACGTGTTTTCATGAAACAAAACCATCATTTGGTCCCAAATTCAATAATGACAAACATGACACTTCAAATACATGGCGTTTGATAAGCGGTAACCATAGAGCGTGATTACAAAAGGGACTTGCAATACCACTTACGCTAATGCCAATGCTCCTCCAGCTCTTCACACGGGTTCCTTACCTTCTCGATGAACCTTAGCACCTAAAACATAAAACATCATGGGGGTAAGCTTTTACACTTAGTGAGTTATAGGAAAGTAACAAAACACAAAACATAAATCATTTGGGCATAATCAAAACACTTATCCTTCAACCCTTAGATTGCTTGCATACTTTCGGATCCGATCATTCATACCATAGGCATGACTTACTAGGCCGAACCTAGTAATCATGTCTAAGCTAAACATAGACATACTAAATATGCCTAAGCTATCATCATCTCATACATAGACACCCGAAGTGTCTAAGCTAACATGAACCATAGGCAAGATTACTAGCAATGTAATAACCTTGCCTAAGCTAAGCATCATCCATAGACACAACTATTGGGCTAACCCAATAGTTCTATCTAAACTACGTAACTAGTGCACTTAGTCGTTACTCTCTTGCACGGATGCAATCCGAGAACACTAAGCCACTCTTGACCCGCCCATATTACCCCCTATAAACTCACCTTGTTTAAATGGATTTCCTTGGTCACTTGAGGCTCCTTTACCTTGATTAGCACCTATACATGAGCTAATCTCATTAATAACACAACTTAATCAAAATCACAACTTTCACAAGCTTTTAACACATTCATACACTTACACATTTACTTAACCCCCTAATCACATCAAATACACAAGAACAATTTCACACATAGCCTTTGATCTCATCTTTTCTAATATAACAACATTATCAATCCAACATCATTTTCCTTAATCATGCAAATCTCTAGTTCATCTCTTTTAACCATAACATGCAATTTCCTTCAATTCTTCCATTAAATATCAAATGTGCATAAATCCATTTCCATTACTAGCAACCCTAAATTATCAATTATTCAAATTCTATGACTTACAACAATAACAATAATTCATACATGAACATTCTTCTTCAAAATTACTAACTAGAACACATCAACATTTCATTGAGGCATTTCATCAAACACTTAGTGTGCATGACTAGAATTTAAGCTAGAACATCATCGAATTGACCATAATCATTCCATACTTTCATAATGCAAGTTCATACTTGAACTTATTCCCAAAATTACTAACAAATTCGTTTTCAATCATACAAGCGTGCACAATAACAACAAACAACAACATTTAAGCCTAAAATTCATCACAATCATCCAACAATAGCAACACTTAGTCATAGAAACTCATACCTTAGCTTTTAGAGTTCAAGAACTCTAATTATGCACAAAGAGGATGAAATTGAAGATTCAAGACTTGCTAGAGTGCTTAAGATGTCTTAGATTTCACTAAATCAAGCTTGCATGAACACAATTTTAACAATTGATGATTTCTCCTTGCTCTTCCTCTTGGGTCGCCACTTACAGACACACACACACACAATAAACTCTCTGCACTTTTATTTTTTTATAAAATGAGTTCCAGCCTTTTTCTTTTCTTTTATTTAAAACAACTATGACTTATTTGCAATTTCTACCCTCCCCATCACAACTATAGTTAGGGAGGTCCTTAATCTTAACTTTGCATCCTTAGTCCTTCCTAACTTAACCAACAAACTTAACTTTTGACCATTTAAATAAAATAACCTATACCCTTTAATTTCTAAATAATAAAATTTACGTAAAATAATACCTTAAATATTTGGGATGTTACAACTCTCCCCCTCTTGGATCGTTCGCGTCCTCGCGAACCATTCTTGATGCAACGACGGATAATACTTCATGAGCCATTCTTCGGGTTCCCATGTACATTCGGAACCTTTTCTAAATTGCCATAACACCTTCAACAATATAACCGACTTATTTCTCAAGTGCTTAACCTTTTGATCCAAAATCTTTATCGGCTTCTCCGCATATCTTAACTTATTATCGACCTCAATTTCATTCAAAGGAACATAGGTTGAATCATCCGCCAAACACTTTCTCAATTGTGACACGTGAAACGTGTCATGTATATTACTTAATTCATCGGGTAAAGCCAAACGGTAGGCTACCTTCCCCACTTTCGCCACTATCTTAAATGGTCCCACGAACCTTGGACCCAATTTTCCCCTTTTTCTAAAACGGATGATGCCTTTCCATGGAGAAACTTTTAGCATCACTTTATCACCTACTTGAAATTCTATCGGCTTTCTCCTCTTATCAACATATGACTTTTGTCTATCTTGTGCCGCCTTCATTCTTTCACGAATTTGATCAATCATCTCGGTGGTTTGTTGTACTATTTCCGTGCTTCCTAATTCTCGTTGACCTACTTCGCCCCAACATATCGGGGTTCTACACCTCCTTCCATACAACATTTCATATGGTGCCATCCCAATCGTAGAGTGATAACTATTGTTGTATGAAAATTCAACTAACGGTAAATGAGTATCCCAACTTCCACCAAAATCAATGACACATGCTCTTAACATATCCTCAAGAGTTTGTATAGTCCGTTCACTTTGACCATCCGTTTGTGGGTGAAACGCGGTACTTATATGTAACTTAGTACCCATTTCCTCTTGAAACTTTCTCCAATATCTAGATGTAAATCGAGTGTCTCGATCCGAAACTATGGAAACCGGCACTCCATGCCTTGCAACAACTTCTTTCATATATAACTTTGACATTGCTTCCGACGACGAAGCTTCTCTTATTGCCAAAAATAATGCACTCTTAGTCAATCTATCAACAATAACCCAAATTGCATCGTGTTGTCTAGGGGTCTTAGGCAACTTAGTCACTAAATCCATCGTAATATGCTCCCATTTCCACACCGGTACCTCTAAAGGTTGCATTTTACCGTAGGGCATTTGATGATCGGCTTTCACTTGAAGACAAGTAAGACACTTGTGCACATACTTAACTATATCCCTCTTCATTCCCGGCCACCAATAGTCTTTCCTTAAATCTCTATACATTTTCGTAGCACCGGGGTGAATCGAATACTTAGACTTGTGAGCTAAGTCAAGGAGCTCACTTCTAACATCACTTTGCAAAGGTACCCAAATTCTCCCATATCTAAGCCTTAAACCACGAGAATCTACCACAAAATCGTCAACTTGCCCCTTGATTCTTTCTTTTCTCACGTTTTCGGGCGATAATGCTCCACCTTGTGCAACACGAATATCATCAAATATTTGAGGTGATATTACCATAGCCAAGCTTGTTATCTTAATCGGTTGATGACTTGACTTCCTACTAAGAGCATCCGCTACTACATTCGCTTTTCCGGGGTGATATAAGATCTCACAATCATAATCTTTCACCAAATCGAGACCTCTCCTTTGCCTATCGTTCAAATCCCTTTGATCAAACAAATACTTTAAGTTCTTATGATCGGTATAAATGGAAAACTTAACACCATAAAGATAATGACGCCAAATCTTTAGAGCAAAAACCACGGCCGTCAATTCTAAATCATGCGTAGGATAGCGTTTCTCGTGTTCCTTCAATTGTCGGGAAGCATAAGCTATGACCTTCCCATTTTGCATCAATACACACCCTAAGCCTTTCTTAGAAGCATCACAATAAACCGTCATGTTCTCATTCCCTTCCGGTAAAACCAATATGGGAGCTTGAACAAGTTTCTCTTTAAGGAGTTGAAACGCTTGTTCTTGCTTTTCTTCCCATTTCCATGGCACACTTTTACGAGTCAACTTGGTGAGTGGGGTGGCTATTCTAGAGAAATCTTGTATAAACCGTCGGTAATACCCCGCTAAACCTAGAAAACTCCTAACTTCGGTAGGATTCGTAGGTGGTTCCCATCTCATAATTGCCTCTATCTTTACCGGATCAACACAAATACCCTTCCTATTAATGACATGACCCAAAAATTGAACTTCACGAAGCCAAAACTCGCACTTAGAGAACTTAGCAAACAATCTTTCTCTTCTTAGAGTCTCTAATACTTGTCTCAAATGTACCGCATGCTCCTCTTCACTCTTAGAATATACCAAAATATCATCAATAAATACAATCACAAACCTATCAAGCATAGGCCGACAAACTCTATTCATCAAATCCATAAACGCGGCCGGTGCATTCGTTAACCCAAACGGCATAACCACAAACTCGTAATGACCATACCTTGTTCGAAAAGCTGTTTTAGGGACATCTTCTTCCCTCACTTTCAATTGATGGTAACCCGACCTTAAATCTATCTTTGAAAAGAAACTTGCACCTTGTAATTGATCAAACAAATCGTCTATCCTCGGCAACGGATACTTATTCTTAATAGTGACCTTGTTCAATTCTCTATAATCAATGCACATTCTCATAGTCCCATCTTTCTTTTTCACAAATAAAACCGGAGCTCCCCAAGGTGAACTACTAGGGCGTATAAAACCTTTATCTATCAAATCTTGCAATTGAGTCATCATTTCTCTCATTTCCGACGGGGCTAATCGATATGGAGCTTTGGCAATTGGCATGGCCCCGGGTATCAAATCTATTCTAAACTCTACCTCACGCTCGGGAGGTACACCGGGCAATTCACTTGGAAACACGTCCGGAAACTCGTTAACAATTGGTACATCATCTAATTCAACAACCTTTTTCGAATTATCAACAACATGTGCCAAAAACGCACAACACCCATGAGATAAAAATCTTTTAGCATTAGCATACGTGCATATAGGTATAGCACGCCTAGCTCGTTCCCCATAAATCCATATAACCTTTCCACTAGGTGATTGAACTAACACAATTTTCTTACGACATAAAATTATCCCTTCATTGTCCTCTAGCCAATCCATACCCACAATTACTTGAAATTCCCCCATATGCATGGGTATTAAATCAATGACAAACTTTTCATCATCCAAAATAATTTCACACCCTTTAATGATACTATACACCATCACAGTCTTATTATCCGCTATTTCAACCTCTAGTGGGTGTTCTAACATACTAGGGGTCATATTAAAATGCTTACAAAAAGAATATGATACAAACGACCGCGTAGCACCGGAATCAAACAAAACATGCGCAGGTAAAGAGTTTACAATAAAGGTACCTGACACCACATTTTGGGACTCCTTCGCTTCGAGTGCGGTAATCTGATGAGCTCGGGTCCTTGGTCGGCTATCACTAGTCTTCAGTTCCGTCTTAACCTCTTTCTTAACACTACCACTAGCTAAATCCTTCTTGTATTCCGGACATTCGGCTTGAAAGTGACCTTTCTCAAAACAATAATAACATTGCTTACCTTTCTTAGGACATTCGGCGGCCCTATGTCCCGGCTTTCCACAAGAGTAACAATCGGAGGTACCCGCTTTACATTCACCCGTATGATTTTTACCACATCTAGTACACAACTTGGCTTCTTTCCCACCGCTCTTACCCGACACAAAACCCCCTTTTGACTTGTGCGGGGATTCGAAACCAAACTTACCCTTTTTCGGACTAACATTTTGCATTACCTTGGAGTCTTGATCTAATTTTCGCTTAAACGCCGCCTTCTTCCTAAGTTCGTGTTCTCTAACAAGTGCTCTATTCATCATTTCGGCCAAAGTCTTATACGTGCTCTTGTCGATAAACTCACTTATCTCGGGATTCAACTTCTCATGATAATGATCCATCATCAACTTGGGACTCGACACAAAGTCCGGACAAAATCGAGACTTATCATTGAACTCGGCATTAAACTCGGTCACCGACTTACTTCCATGCTCTATATTCATAAACTCGGATTTCAACCTACTAACCTCGGCGGGTGGAGCAAATTGGGTCATAAACATTTCACGGAACTTGTCCCATGAGAAACTCGTAGCCACGTCTCGCCCATGAGACTTAACTATAAAATTCCACCACTCGTATCCACTACCCTTCATTTGATGAGCCGCATATATTACCTTCAAATGTTCGGGGCATTCACACAACATGAAGGTTTCTTCAATCTCATCAATCCATCTTTGACTAACAATAGGGTCAACCTTACCATGAAACTCGGGAGGATGGCAATTTGCGAAGTTCTTATATTCAAAACGGTCATCCTTTCTCTTAGGGGCTTCTACCTCTTCTTGCCTTACTCCACTTCCCCCTTCACCTCTTAAGGTAGGGTTATTAGCAACAAAAGTCTTTAACTTCTCATCTAATTGATCATTGATCAACGTCTTAATCTTCTCTAACAAAGTTGGAGTATAACGTATCAAGGCTTGCCCTATTTGCCCCGAAATGTCATTTGGCATGTTAACTTCTCCCGATTCGTTTTGAGAGTCTTCTATAGACTCCGCGGATGGGGTGCGGACGTACTCATCATCCTCATCTTGACCTCGGTTTGGTGATACAATAGCCATTTCTAAAAAAAATATTGCATTCAACCCATTAGTTCAAATACCGATAACACCATTATTCAACAAAACCAAACCATTCGAAAGAATTCCTAACTCGATTCACCATGACTATAGTAGACGTTCATGTGTACTAAAATGAAGTAATAACAATGGCCTGTTGTTATTACACCATTTCATTACACATTAAGTCCACTATGGCATCATGGCTAACGGGTATCAAACTCCTTTCATAGATCAATCATTATACTACGGGTCTAGTCGATGACTCTACCCTATGGAGCATGGCACAACTATACGACTATAACACTTATGCAAGTCCTAAACCGCTTATCCTTTCACAACAATGGTTTAAGCCTAGATAATCCCTATCGTGGATTACCCAAGTCCCTTAAACCACAGCTCTGATACCAACTTTTAACGCCTTGATTCGAGTAAAATTTTTTTTTTTTTTTTTTTTTTTTTTTTTTTGAAAAGTTAAGTCACTGGCCGGACAAGGCTTATGCCGCGGCGCGGCAAGCCTTGTCGCGGCGCGACACAACACAGGAAATTTTAGACTCCTTAACCTTGCTTCTGTTCCCAACTTCAGTTATATGCCGCGGCGCGGACCCCTCTGCCGCGGCGCGACATAACCCTAATCCGGGTGCCTGACCTGCAACATTGTATTTAAACCAACTTTTGCACGTTCCATCATTCTCAAACACATTTAAAACAACCAAATTCATACACAAACTTAAGATTCAGTTTCTAACATCGTATACCATCTAGTAACAACATTTAGACATCAAACGTGTTTTCATGAAACAAAACCATCATTTGGTCCCAAATTCAATAATGACAAACATGACACTTCAAATACATGGCGTTTGATAAGCGGTAACCATAGAGCGTGATTACAAAAGGGACTTGCAATACCACTTACGCTAATGCCAATGCTCCTCCAGCTCTTCACACGGGTTCCTTACCTTCTCGATGAACCTTAGCACCTAAAACATAAAACATCATGGGGGTAAGCTTTTACACTTAGTGAGTTATAGGAAAGTAACAAAACACAAAACATAAATCATTTGGGCATAATCAAAACACTTATCCTTCAACCCTTAGATTGCTTGCATACTTTCGGATCCGATCATTCATACCATAGGCATGACTTACTAGGCCGAACCTAGTAATCATGTCTAAGCTAAACATAGACATACTAAATATGCCTAAGCTATCATCATCTCATACATAGACACCCGAAGTGTCTAAGCTAACATGAACCATAGGCAAGATTACTAGCAATGTAATAACCTTGCCTAAGCTAAGCATCATCCATAGACACAACTATTGGGCTAACCCAATAGTTCTATCTAAACTACGTAACTAGTGCACTTAGTCGTTACTCTCTTGCACGGATGCAATCCGAGAACACTAAGCCACTCTTGACCCGCCCATATTACCCCCTATAAACTCACCTTGTTTAAATGGATTTCCTTGGTCACTTGAGGCTCCTTTACCTTGATTAGCACCTATACATGAGCTAATCTCATTAATAACACAACTTAATCAAAATCACAACTTTCACAAGCTTTTAACACATTCATACACTTACACATTTACTTAACCCCCTAATCACATCAAATACACAAGAACAATTTCACACATAGCCTTTGATCTCATCTTTTCTAATATAACAACATTATCAATCCAACATCATTTTCCTTAATCATGCAAATCTCTAGTTCATCTCTTTTAACCATAACATGCAATTTCCTTCAATTCTTCCATTAAATATCAAATGTGCATAAATCCATTTCCATTACTAGCAACCCTAAATTATCAATTATTCAAATTCTATGACTTACAACAATAACAATAATTCATACATGAACATTCTTCTTCAAAATTACTAACTAGAACACATCAACATTTCATTGAGGCATTTCATCAAACACTTAGTGTGCATGACTAGAATTTAAGCTAGAACATCATCGAATTGACCATAATCATTCCATACTTTCATAATGCAAGTTCATACTTGAACTTATTCCCAAAATTACTAACAAATTCGTTTTCAATCATACAAGCGTGCACAATAACAACAAACAACAACATTTAAGCCTAAAATTCATCACAATCATCCAACAATAGCAACACTTAGTCATAGAAACTCATACCTTAGCTTTTAGAGTTCAAGAACTCTAATTATGCACAAAGAGGATGAAATTGAAGATTCAAGACTTGCTAGAGTGCTTAAGATGTCTTAGATTTCACTAAATCAAGCTTGCATGAACACAATTTTAACAATTGATGATTTCTCCTTGCTCTTCCTCTTGGGTCGCCACTTACAGACACACACACACACAATAAACTCTCTGCACTTTTATTTTTTTATAAAATGAGTTCCAGCCTTTTTCTTTTCTTTTATTTAAAACAACTATGACTTATTTGCAATTTCTACCCTCCCCATCACAACTATAGTTAGGGAGGTCCTTAATCTTAACTTTGCATCCTTAGTCCTTCCTAACTTAACCAACAAACTTAACTTTTGACCATTTAAATAAAATAACCTATACCCTTTAATTTCTAAATAATAAAATTTACGTAAAATAATACCTTAAATATTTGGGATGTTACATACTCGTTCCGACACCATTTGTTCCTTTCGTTCTATTAACCCCTGGTCCGTAGACCTCACACTTCGCCGCGCTATGACCATTTCTTTTACACTTGTTGCAAAATTTGGTGCAGAACCCCGAGTGATTCTTTTCACACCTTTGGCATAGCTGCTTCTGATTGTTGTTGTTGTTGCGGTTATTATTGTTGTTGGGATGATTGTTGTAGTTGCTGTTGTTGTTGTTGTTGTTGTTGTTGTTGGGCCGTTTGTTGTAGTTACGATTGATGTTGCGATTGTTGGGATAATTGTTGCGATTATTGTTGTAATTTCTGTTGTTGTTGTATTGGTGATTCGTATCACCGTTTTCCTCCCACTTTCTTTTGACTTGCTTCACATTGGCCTCTTCAGCAGTCTGTTCTTTAATTCTTTCTTCAATCTGGTTCACTAGTTTGTGAGCCATTCTACATGCCTGTTGTATGGAGGCGGGCTCGTGTGAACTTATATCTTCTTGGATTCTTTCCGGCAATCCTTTCACAAACGCGTCGATCTTCTCTTCCTCATCTTCGAATGCTCCCGGACACAATAGGCATAATTCTGTGAATCGTCTTTCGTACGTGGTAATATCAAATCCTTGGGTTCGTAACCCTCTAAGTTCTGTCTTGAGCTTATTGACCTCGGTTCTGGGACGGTACTTCTCGTTCATCAAGTGCTTGAATGCTGACCACGGTAGTGCGTACGCATCATCTTGTCCCACTTGCTCTAGATAGGTATTCCACCATGTTAACGCAGAACCTGTGAAGGTATGCGTAGCGTACTTCACTTTGTCCTCTTCAGTACACTTACTTATGGCAAACACCGATTCAACCTTCTCGGTCCACCGTTTCAATCCGATCGGTCCTTCGGTTCCATCAAATTCCAAAGGTTTGCAGGCAGTGAATTCTTTGTAGGTGCATCCTACACGATTTCCTGTACTGCTAGATCCAAGGTTATTGTTGGTATGTAGCGCAGCCTGTACTGCGGCTATGTTTGAAGCTAGAAAAGTACGGAATTCCTCTTCATTCATATTCACGGTGTGTCGAGTAGTCGGTGCCATTTCCTTCAAAATAGTTAAATGGAACAAGTTAATCATACAGAATATTAAGAGTAGTTAATAGTATTTCGTAGCATAATATGAACTCATTTATAAAAGCTTTTTCTTCATATTAGCATTTTATAAGTTTAAATTCGGGTAGTACCTACCCGTTAAGTTCATACTTAGTAGCTAATATACAATTCAACTACTACAATTCTATATGAAAAACTGATTATAATAATATTTCGCGTTCAAACTTTTATACAATATTTTACAAACTTACAATACCGCTTATTTTACATAAAGCATGAAATATAGCACACAATAACTTTGATACAAGATAGTTGTGAAGACAATTCTAGCTAGTACACATGTCGTTCAGTAAAGGCAATAAAGACACGTAATTCATACGTCCAGAAACAAGTCATGCATTCTGGTTTTACTAGGACTACTTCCCATCCTTGGTCTTGTGCAACATAACCGTTATGGCCGTTGATAAGACAGCGTGTTGTAATGTCATCAAAGGGACGAGGGTTACGTAATGTCCAACAGTCCCGTAATAATCTAAAAACCTCATTTCTTACCCCAATTACCGACTCCGTCACTTGTGGAAACGTTTTGTTTAATAGTTGTAGCCCGATGTTCTTGTTCTCACTTTGGTGAGAAGCGAACATTACTAATCCGTAAGCATAACATGCTTCTTTATGTTGCATGTTAGCCGCTTTTTCTAAATCACGAAGTCCAATATTCGGATATATTGAGTCAAAATAATTTCTTAACCCGTTGCGTAAAATAGCATTTGGGTTCCCCGCAATATATGCGTCAAAGTAAACACATCGTAACTTATGGGTTTCCCAATGTGATATCCCCCATCTTTCAAACGAAAGTCTCTTATAAACCAAGACATTCTTGGAACGTTCTTCGAATGTCTTACAAACTGATCTCGCCTTAAATAGTTGTGCCAAAGAATTCTGGCCGACTCTAGACAAGATTTCATCAATCATGTCTCCGGGTAGGTCTCTTAAAATATTGGGTTGTCTATCCATTTTGTGTTTTTAAACTGTAAAATAGACAAGAGTTAGATTCATAAAAAAATACTTATTAATACAAGCAATTTTTACATATATCATAAAGCATAAGAACACTATATTCCATATATTACACCACACGAATACAACTATCTTATTCCGACTCGCTCGTTTCTTCTTCTTCGGTTTTGGTTCGTTTTGCCAAGTTTCTAGGGATATATGATGTTCCCCTAATACGAGCCGTCGTTGTCCACATTGGTTTAGAAAAACCTGGTGGTTTAGAGGTTCCCGGGTCATTGTTACAACTTAAGGACTTCGGGGGTTGACGATACATATAAAGTTCATCGGGGTTGGAATTAGATTTCTCTATTTTTATGCCCTTTCCCTTATTATTTTCTTTTGCCTTTTTAAATTCAGTTGGGGTAATTTCTATAACATCATCGGAATTCTCGTCGGAATCCGATTCATCGGAGAATTGGTAATCCTCCCAATATTTTGCTTCCTTGGCGGAAACACCATTGACCATAATTAACTTTGGTCGGTTGGTTGAGGATTTTCTTTTACTTAACCGTTTTATTATTTCCCCCACCGGTTCTATTTCTTCATCCGGTTCCGATTCTTCTTCTGGTTCCGATTCTTCTTCCGGTTCCGACTCTTCTTCCGGTTCCTCTTCGGGAACTTGTGAATCAGTCCACAATTCATTCCAATTTACATTTGACTCTTCATTATTATTAGGTGAGTCAATGGGACTTGTTCTAGAGGTAGACATCTATCACATAATATCAAACACGTTAAGAGATTAATATATCACATAATATTCATATGTTAAAAATGTATAGTTTCCAACAAAAATGTTAAGCAATCATTTTTAAAGAAAACACGGTCGAAGTCCAGACTCACTAATGCATCCTAACAAACTCGATAAGACACACTAATGCAAATTTTCTGGTTCTCTAAGACCAACGCTCGGATACCAACTGAAATGTCCCGTTCTTATTGATTAAAAACGTTCCATATTAATTGATTTCGTTGCGAGGTTTTGACCTCTATATGAGACGTTTTTCAAAGACTGCATTCATTTTTAAACAAACCATAACCTTTATTTCATCAATAAAGGTTTAAAAAGCTTTACGTAGATTATCAAATAATGATAATCTAAAATATCCTGTTTACACACGACCATTACATAATGGTTTACAATACAAATATGTTACAACAAAATAAGTTCCTTGAATGCAGTTTTTACACAATATCATACAAGCATGGACTCCAAATCTTGTCCTTATTTAAGTATGCGACAGCGGAAGCTCTTAATAATCACCTGAGAATAAACATGCTTAAAACGTCAACAAAAATGTTGGTGAGTTATAGGTTTAACCTATATATATCAAATCGTAACAATAGACCACAAGATTTCATATTTCAATACACATCCCATACATAGAGATAAAAATCATTCATATGGTGAACACCTGGTAACCGACAATAACAAGATGCATATATAAGAATATCCCCATCATTCCGGGACACCCTTCGGATATGATATAAATTTCGAAGTACTAAAGCATCCGGTACTTTGGATGGGGTTTGTTAGGCCCAATAGATCTATCTTTAGGATTCGCGTCAATTAGGGTGTCTGTTCCCTAATTCTTAGATTACCAGACTTAATAAAAAGGGGCATATTCGATTTCGATATTTCAACCATAGAATGTAGTTTCACGTACTTGTGTCTATTTTGTAAATCATTTATAAAACCTGCATGTATTCTCATCCCAAAAAATATTAGATTTTAAAAGTGGGACTATAACTCACTTTCACAGATTTTTACTTCGTCGGGAAGTAAGACTTGGCCACTGGTTGATTCACGAACCTATAACAATATATACATATATATCAAAGTATGTTCAAAATATATTTACAACACTTTTAATATATTTTGATGTTTTAAGTTTATTAAGTCAGCTGTCCTCGTTAGTAACCTACAACTAGTTGTCCACAGTTAGATGTACAGAAATAAATCGATAAATATTATCTTGAATCAATCCACGACCCAGTGTATACGTATCTCAGTATTGATCACAACTCAAACTATACATATTTTGGAATCAACCTCAACCCTGTATAGCTAACTCCAACATTCACATATAGAGTGTCTATGGTTGTTCCGAAATATATATAGATGTGTCGACATGATAGGTCGAAACATTGTATACGTGTCTATGGTATCTCAAGATTACATAATATACAATACAAGTTGATTAAGTTATGGTTGGAATATATTTGTTACCAATTTTCACGTAACTAAAATGAGAAAAATTATCCAATCTTGTTTTACCCATAACTTCTTCATTTTAAATCCGTTTTGAGTGAATCAAATTGCTATGGTTTCATATTGAACTCTATTTTATGAATCTAAATAGAAAAAGTATAGGTTTATAGTCGGAAAAATAAGTTACAAGTCGTTTTTGTAAAGGTAGTCATTTCAGTCGAAAGAACGACGTCTAGATGACCATTTTAGAAAACATACTTCCACTTTGAGTTTAACCATAATTTTTGGATATAGTTTCATGTTCATAATAAAAATCATTTTCTCAGAATAACAACTTTTAAATCAAAGTTTATCATAGTTTTTAATTAACTAACCCAAAACAGCCCGCGGTGTTACTACGACGGCGTAAATCCGGTTTTACGGTGTTTTTCGTGTTTCCAGGTTTTAAAACATTAAGTTAGCATATCATATAGATATAGAACATGTGTTTAGTTGATTTTAAAAGTCAAGTTAGAAGGATTAACTTTTGTTTGCGAACAAGTTTAGAATTAACTAAACTATGTTCTAGTGATTAGAAGTTTAAACCTTCGAATAAGATAGCTTTATATGTATGAATCGAATGATGTTATGAACATCATTACTACCTTAAGTTCCTTGGATGAACCTACTGGAAAAGAGAAAAATGGATCTAGCTTCAATGGATCCTTGGATGGCTCAAAGTTCTTGAAGCAAAATCATGACACGAAAACAAGTTCAAGTAAGATCATCACTTGAAATAAGATTGTTATAGTTATAGAAATTGAACCAAAGTTTGAATATGATTATTACCTTGTATTAGAATGATAACCTACTGTAAGAAACAAAGATTTCTTGAGGTTAGATGATCACCTTACAAGATTGGAAGTGAGCTAGCAAACTTGAAAGTATTCTTGATTTTATGAAACTAGAACTTTTGGAATTTATGAAGAACACTTAGAACTTGAAGATAGAACTTGAGAGAGTTCAATTAGATGAAGAAAATTGAAGAATGAAAGTGTTTGTAGGTGTTTTTGGTCGTTGGTGTATGGATTAGATATAAAGGATATGTAATTTTGTTTTCATGTAAATAAGTCATGAATGATTACTCATATTTTTGTAATCTTATGAGATATTTCATGCTAGTTGCCAAATGATGGTTCCCACATGTGTTAGGTGACTCACATGGGCTGCTAAGAGCTGATCATTGGAGTGTATATACCAATAGTACATACATCTAAAAGCTGTGTATTGTACGAGTACGAATACGGGTGCATACGAGTAGAATTGTTGATGAAACTGAACGAGAATGTAATTGTAAGCATTTTTGTTAAGTAGAAGTATTTTGATAAGTGTATTGAAGTCTTTCAAAAGTGTATAAATACATATTAAAACACTACATGTATATACATTTTAACTGAGTCGTTAAGTCATCGTTAGTCGTTACATGTAAGTGTTGTTTTGAAACCTTTAGGTTAACGATCTTGTTAAATGTTGTTAACCCAATGTTTATAATATCAAAAGAGATTTTAAATTATTATATTATCATGATATTATGATGTACGAATATCTCTTAATATGATATATATACATTAAATGTCGTTACAACGATAAATGTTACATATATGTCTCGTTTCAAAATCATTAAGTTAGTAGTCTTGTTTTTACATATGTAGTTCATTGTTAATATAATTAATGATATGTTTACTTATCATAATATCATGTTAACTATACATATAACCATATATATGTCATCATATAGTTTTTTACAAGTTTTAACGTTCGTGAATCACCGGTCAACTTGGGTGGTCAATTGTCTATATGAAACCTATTTCAATTAATCAAGTCTTAACAAGTTTGATTGCTTAACATGTTGGAAACATTTAATCATGTAAATATCAATCTCAATTAATATATATAAACATGGAAAAGTTCGGGTCACTACAGTTGAAAAGTGGGAAACCCCAAAAACTCCAAAACACATACGCCAGTTTTTAGGACTAGCTGGTTACTACAGACGGTTCATCCAAGACTTTTCCAGAATAGCAAAACCCTTGACTGCATTAACGCATAAAGGGAAGAAATTTGAATGGAATGATGAACAAGAGAAAGCGTTTCAGTTATTGAAGAAAAAGCAAACTACGGCACCTATATTGTCATTGCCTGAAGGGAATGATGATTTTGTGATTTATTGTGACGCATCAAAGCAAGGTCTCGGTTGTGTATTAATGCAACGAACGAAGGTGATTACTTATGCGTCTAGACAATTGAAGATTCACGAACAAAATTATACGACGCATGATTTGGAATTAGGCGCGGTTGTTTTTGCATTAAAGACTTGGAGGCACTACTTATATGGGGTCAAAAGTATTATATATACCGACCACAAAAGTCTTCAACACATATTTAATCAGAAACAACTGAATATGAGGCAGCGTAGGTGGATTGAATTGTTGAATGATTACGACTTTGAGATTCGTTACCACCCGGGGAAGGCAAATGTGGTAGCCGACGCCTTGAGCAGAAAGGATAGAGAACCCATTCGTGTAAAATCTATGAATATAATGATTCACACTAACCTTACTACTCAAATAAAGGAGGCGCAACAAGGAGTTTTAAAAGAGGGAAATTTAAAGGATGAAATACCCAAAGGATCGGAGAAGCATCTTAATATTCGGGAAGACGGAATCCGGTATAGGGCTGAAAGGATTTGGGTACCAAAATTTGGAGATATGAGAGAAATGGTACTTAGAGAAGCTCATAAAACCAGATACTCAATACATCCTGGAACGGGGAAGATGTACAAGGATCTCAAGAAACATTTTTGGTGGCCGGGTATGAAATCCGATGTTGCTAAATACGTAGGAGAATGTTTGACGTGTTCTAAGGTCAAAGCTGAGCATCAGAAACCATCAGGTCTACTTCAACAACCCGAAATCCCGGAATGGAAATGGGAAAACATTACCATGGACTTCATCACTAAATTGCCAAGGACTGCAAGTGGTTTTGATACTATTTGGGTAATATTTGATCGTCTCACCAAATCAGCACACTTCCTGCCAATAAGAGAAGATGTCAAGATGGAGAAGTTAGCACGACTGTATTTGAAGGAAGTCGTCTCCAGACATGGAATACCAATCTCTATTATCTCTGATAGGGATGGCAGATTTATTTCAAGATTCTGGCAGACATTACAGCAAGCATTAGGAACTCGTCTAGGCATGAGTACTGCCTATCATCCACAAACGGATGGGCAGAGCGAAAGGACGATACAAACGCTTGAAGACATGCTACGAGCATGTGTTATTGATTTCGGAAATAGTTGGGATCGACATCTACCGTTAGCAGAATTTTCCTACAACAACAGCTACCATTCAAGCATTGATATGGCGCCGTTTGAAGCACTTTATGGTAGAAAGTGCAGGTCTCCGATTTGTTGGAGTGAAGTGGGGGATAGACAGATTACGGGTCCGGAGATTATACAAGAAACTACCGAGAAGATCATCCAAATTCAACAACGGTTGAAAACCGCCCAAAGTCGACAAAAGAGCTACGCTGACATTAAAATAAAAGATATAGAATTTGAAATTGGAGAGATGGTCATGCTTAAAGTTGCACCTTGGAAAGGCGTTGTTCGATTTGGTAAACGAGGGAAATTAAATCCAAGGTATATTGGACCATTCAAGATTATTGATCGTGTCGGACCAGTAGCTTACCGACTTGAGTTACCTCAACAACTCGTGGCTGTACATAACACTTTCCACGTCTCGGAGTTAGCTATACAGGGTTGAGGTTGATTCTAAAAATATATATAGTTTGAGTTGTGATCTAGCCTGAGACGTGTATACACTGGGTCGTGGATTAATTCAAGATAATATATATCAATTTATTTTTGTACATCTAACTATGGACAACTAGTTGTAGGTTACTAACGAGGACAGCTGACTTAATAAACTTAAAACATCAAAATGTATTAAAAATATTATAAATATATTTTGAACATACTTTGATATATATATATATATGTATATATTTGTGATAGGTTTGTGAATCGACCAGTGGCCAAGTCTTACTCCCGACGAAGTAAAAATCTGTAAAAGTGAGTTATAGTCCCACTTTTAAAATCTAATATTTTGGGATGAGAATACATGCAGTTTTATAAATGTTTTACGAAATAAACACAAGTAAATGAAACTACATTATATGGGTGAATGATCGAAGCCGAATATGCCCCTTTTTCTTGGTAGCCTATGAATTAGTAAACCGATCTACTGATTGACGCGAATCCTAAAGATAGATCTATTGGGCCTAACGAACCCCATCCAAAGTACCGGTGTAGTGACCCGAACTTTTCCATGTTTATATATATATTAATTGAGATTGATATTTACATGATTAAATGTTTCCAACATGTTAAGCAATCAAACTTGTTAAGACTTGATTAATTGAAATATGTTTCATATAGACAATTGACCACCCAAGTTGACCGGCGATTCACGAACGTTAAAACTTGTAAAAACGACATGACGATATATATATGGATATACATATGGTTAACATGAGATTATGATAAGTAAGTATCTCCATAAGTATATTAACAATGAGTTATATACATATAAACAAGACTACTAACTTAAGGATTTCGAAACGAGACATATATGTAACGATTATCGTTGTAACGACATTTAAATGTATATATATCATATTAAGATATATTAATATATCATAATATCATGATAATATAATAATTTAATATCTCATTAGATATAATAAACAATGGGTTAACAACATTAATTGAGATCGTTAACTTAAAGGTTTCAAAACAACACTTACATGTAACGACTAACGATGACTTAACGACTCAGTTAAAATGTATATACATGTAGTGTATTTAGATGTATTAAAATACTTTTGGAAGACCTCAAGACATATAACAAAACACTCATACTTAACGAAAATGGTTACAGTTACTTTCCCATTCTTTTCTTTCATCAAGAATTCTAGTCGTATTCTTACCCGTATTATACACAGCTTCAAAACGTACTTACTATGGGTATATACCAATAGGAACTAGCATGGGATTCCACTCTTGATTATGTCATGTATGACTAATCAATTTTAACTTCTACCATGAGCTAGTCAACTAAATAGAACTCCTTTTAACCCCACTCACCACTCACCAATTACCACTCATCATTCACTCCATTTCACTTCCAATTCTCTTTCTAATTCTCTCTCAACACACACACACACACACACACACACATACACACACACTATTATGAACGTATTTTTCCAGTAGTTAATCATCATCTTCATCAAAAATCACTTCAAGAATCAAGCTATAATCATCATATGAAGAACACTTCAAGAACACTTCAAAAATCCCTTCAAGTTTACTAATTTACTTCCAAGCTTTCTAATCCATTCCAAGTAATCATCTAAGATCAAGAAACCTTTGTTATATACAGTAGGTTATCTTTCTTATTCAAGGTAATATTAATATTCAAACTTTGATTCAATTTCTATAACTATAAACTATCTTAATTCGAGTAAAAATCTTACTTGAACTTGTTTTTGTGTCATGATCCTACTTCAAGAACTTTCAAGCCATCCAAGATCCTTTGAAGCTAGATCATTTCTTGTCACTTCCAGTAGGTTTACCTACTAAACTTGAGGTAGTAATGATGTTCATAACATCATTCGATATATATATATATATATATATATATATATATATATATATATATATATATATATATATATATATATATAAAACTATCTTATTCGAAGGTTTAAACTCGTAATCACTAGAACATAGTTTAGTTAATTCTAAACTTGTTCGCAAACAAAAGTTAATCCTTCTAACTTGACTTTTAAAATTAACTAAACACATGTTCTATATCTATATGATATGCTAACTTAATGATTTAAAACCTGGAAACACGAAAAACACCGTAAAACCGGATTTACGCCGTCGTAGTAACACCGCGGGCTGTTTTGGGTTAGTTAATTAGAAACTATGATAAACTTTGATTTAAAAGTTGTTATTCTGAGAAAATGATTTTTATTATGAACATGAAATTATTATGGTTAAACTCAAAGTGGAAGTATGTTTTCTAAAATGGTCATCTAGACGTCGTTCTTTCGACTGAAATGACTACCTTTACAAAAATGACTTGTAACTTATTTTTCCGACTATAAATCTATACTTTTTCTGTTTAGATTCATAAAATAGAGTTCAATATGAAACCATAGCAATTTGATTCACTCAAAACGGATTTAAAATGAAGAAGTTATGGGTAAAACAAGATTGGATAATTTTTCTCATTTTAGCTACGTGAAAATTGGTAACAAATCTATTCCAACCATAACTTAATCAACTTGTATTGTATATTATGTAATCTTGAGATACCATAGACACGTATACAATGTTTCAACCTATCATGTCGACACATCTATATATATTTCGGAACAACCATAGACACTCTATATGTGAATGTTGGAGTTAGCTATACAGGGTTGAGGTTGATTCCAAAATATATATAGTTTGAGTTGTGATCAATACTGAGATACGTATACACTGGGTCGTGGATTGATTCAAGATAATATTTATCGATTTATTTCTGTACATCTAACTGTGGACAACTAGTTGTAGGTTACTAACGAGGACAACTGACTTAATAAACTTAAAACATCAAAATATATTAAAAGTGTTGTAAATATATTTTGAACATACTTTAATATATATGTATATATTGTTATAGGTTCGTGAATCAACAGTGGCCAAGTCTTACTTCTCGACGAAGTAAAAATCTGTGAAAGTGAGTTATAGTCCCACTTTTAAAATCTAATATTTTTGGGATGAGAATACATGCAGGTTTTATAAATGATTTACAAAATAGACACAAGTACGTGAAACAACATTCTATGGTTGAATTATCGAAATCGAATATGCCCCTTTTTATTAAGTCTGGTAATCTAAGAATTAGGGAACAGACACCCTAATTGACGCGAATCCTAAAGATAGATCTATTGAGCCTAACAAACCCCATCTTAAGTACCGGATGCTTTAGTACTTCGAAATTTATATCATATCCGAAGGGTGTCCCGGAATGATGGGGATATTCTTATATATGCATCTTGTTAATGTCGGTTACCAGGTGTTCACCATATAAATGATTTTTATCTCTATGTATGGGATGTGTATTGAAATATGAAATCTTGTGGTCTATTGTTACGATTTGATATATATAGGTTAAACCTATAACTCATCAACATTTTTGTTGACGTTTAAAGCATGTTTATTCTCAGGTGAATATTAAGAGCTTCCGCTGTTGCATACTAAAATAAGGACAAGATTTGGAGTCCATGTTTGTATGATATTGTGTAAAAACTGCATTCAAGAAACTGATTTCGATGTAACATATTTGTATTGTAAACCATTATGTAATGGTCGTGTGTAAACAGGATATTTTAGATTATCATTATTTGATAATCTACGTAAAGCTTTTTAAACCTTTATTTATGAAATAAAGGTTATGGTTTGTTTTAAAAATGAATGCAGTCTTTGAAAAACGTCTCATATAGAGGTCAAAACCTCGCAACGAAATCAATTAATATGGAACGTTTTTAATCAATAAGAACGGAACATTTCAACCGGATGCTTTAGTAATTCGAATTCATTTTTATCAGGTCCGAAGGATTTCCCGGAATGATAGGGGATATTTTTATATGCATCTTGTTAATGTCGGTTACCAGGTGTTCACCATATGAATGATTTTTATCTCTATGTATGGGATGTATATTGAAATATGAAATCTTGTGGTCTATTATGATTTGATAATATACAGGTTAAACCTATAACTTCCAACATTTTTGTTGACGTTTTAAGCATGTTTATTCTCAGGTGATTATTAAGAGCTTCCGCTGTTGCATACTAAAATAAGGACAAAATTTGGAGTCCATGTTTGTATGATATCATGTAAAAACTGCATTCAAGAAACTTATTTTTGATGTAATATATTCTTATTGTAAACCATTATGTAATGGTCGTGCGTAAACGGTATATTTTAGATTATCATTATTTGATAATCTACGTAACGCTTTTTAACCTTTATCGATAAAATAAAGGTTATGGTTGTTTTAAAAATGAATGCAGTCTTTGAAAAACGTCTCATATAGAGGTCAAAACGTCGCGACGAAATCAATTAATATGGAACGTTTATAATCAATATGAACGGGACATTTCAGTTGGTATTCGAGCGTTGGTCTTAGAGAACCAGAAATTTGCATTAGTGTGTCTTATCGAGTTTGTTATGATACATTAGTGAGTCTGGACTTCGACCGTGTTTACTTTAAAAACTATTGCATAACACTTTTGTTGGAAACTATATATTATTAACATGTAAATATTATGTGATATATTAACCTCTTAATGTGTTTGATATTGTGTGATAGATGTCTACCATTAGTACAAATTCCCTCGATTCACCTAATAATAATGAAGAGTCGAATATATTTTAGGAAGATTCACAAATTCCCGAAGTGGAACCGGAAGAAGAGGAACCGGAAGAGGAGGAACCGGAAGAGGAGGAACCGAAAGAGGAGGAACTGGAAGAGGAGGAACCGGAAGAAGAAGAGGTTCCGGAGGAAGAAATATTGATACCTATAGTAAAATGATTAAATAAAAGAAAATCCTCAACCAACGGACCAAAGTTAATAATAGTCAATGGTGTTTCCGCCGAGGAAGCAAAATATTGGGAAGATTATCAATTTTCCGATGAATCGGATCCCGTTGAGGATTCCGATGATGTTATAGAAATTACCTTGACCCAATTTAATAAAGCGAAAGAAAATAATAAGGGAAAAGGTATAAAAATAGAGAAACCCGATTCCAATCCCGATGAACTTTATATGTATCGGCAATATCCGTATTTCCTAAAATGTAACAATGACCCGGGAACCTCTAAACCACCAGGTTTTTCTAAACCATTGTGGAAAACGACGGCTCGTATTAGAGGAACACCATATATTCCTAGAAAATTAGGAAAACGAACCAAGTCCGAAGAAGAAGAAACCAGTGATTCAGATTAGAGGGTTGTAATCATGTTGTATATTATATGTATTGTAATGTGCTTGTACTTTTATGTTCTATGTAAAAATTGCTTGTATTATTTGTAAATTATCTTTTACGAATCTAATCCTTTTCTATTTTACAGTATAAAAACAAAATGGACGTTAAGGGTAGACAACCGAATATTTTAGAAGATCTACCAGAGGATATGATTGAGGAAATCTTGTCTAGAGTCGGTCAGAATTCATCAGCACATTTAGTTATGGCGAAATTAACTTGTCAAACATTTGAAAGACTTTCCAGAAATGCCTTAGTTTATAAAAGGCTTTCCTTTGATAGGTGGGGTATATCACATTGGGGAGACCGTAAGTTACGCCGTGTTTTCTTTAAAGCATTAAATGCGGGGAACCCAAATGCAATTTTACGCTACGGGTTAAGAACCTATTTTGACTCAACATATCCCAACATAGGATTTTGTGAGTTAGAAAGAGCTTCTAACATGCAACATAAAGAAGCATGTTATGCTTACGGGTTAGTGATGTTCGCTTCTTACCAAAGTGAGAAAAAGAACATCGGATTGCAGCTTTTAAATAAAACCTTCCCACAAGTGACGAATTCAGTAGTTGGGGTGAGAAACAAGGTTTTTAGATTATTACGGGGCTGTTGGACATTACGAAACCCTCGTCCTTTTGACGACATTACAACATGCTGCCTAGCCAATGGTCATAACGGTTATTTTCCACAATACCAAAGATGGGAAGTCTTCTTAGTAAAACCAGAATGCATGACTTGTTTCTGGATTTATGAATTATGTGTCTTTATTTCCTTTGCTGAACAACTTGCGTATTAACTAGATTTATCTTCAAAACTGTCCTGTATCAAAGTGTAATATATTTCATGTCATATCTAATATAGCGATGTTGTAAGTTTGAAGAATATTTATATGTGATATATTATTATAATTAGTTTTTCATATGGAATTGTAGTAGTTGAATTGTATATTAGCTACTAAGTATGAACTTAACGGGTAGGTAGTACCCGAATTTAAACTTATAAAACGCTAATATGAAGAAAAAGCTTTTATAAATGAGTTCATATTATGCTACGAAATACTATTGACTACTCTTAATATTCTGTATGATTAACTCGATTCAGTTGGCTATTTTGAAGGAAATGGCACTGACTACTCGACACACCATGAATATGAGCGAAGAGGAATTTCGTACCTTTCTTGCTGCAAACATAGCCGCAGTACAGGCTACGCTACATACCAACAATAACTCTGAATCTAGCAATGCAGCTAACGGCGCAAGAAATCATGTAGGATGCTCCTACAAAGAATTCACTGCCTGCAAACCTTTGGAATTTGATGGAACCGAAGGACCAATTGGATTGAAGGTGGACCGGGAAAGTCGAATCGGTGTTTGCCATAATTAAGTGTACTAAAGATGACAAAGTTAAGTACGCTACGCATACCTTCACAGGTACTACGTTAACGTGGTGGAACACCTATCTTGAACAAGTAGGACAAAATGCTGCTTACGCACTACCGTGGTCGACATTCAAGCAATTGATGAACGAGCAGTACCGTCCTAGAAACGAAGTCAATAAACTCAAGGCAGAACTTAGAGAGTTACGAACACAAGGGTTCGACGTTACCACATATGAACGACGATTCACAGAGTTGTGCCTATTGTGTCCGAGAGCGTTCGAAGATGAAGAAGAGAAGATCGACGCATTTGTAAAAGGGTTACCAGTAAGGATTCAAGAAGATGAGAGTTCACAGGAACCCGCTTCCATACAAAAGGCAAGTCGAATGGCTCATAAACTCATAAATCAGATTGAGGGAAGAATTAAAGAGCAGGCGGCCGAAGAAGCCAACACGAAACCACTCAAGAGGAAGTGGGAGGAAAACAGCGACAAGAGTCACCAGTACAACAACAATAACAATCGCAACAACTATCCCAACAACCGCAACAACAATCGCAACAATAACCGCAATCCTAACAATAACTACAACAAACATCCCAACAACAACAACAACAACAACTAGAACAACCGTTTCAACAACAATAACAATCCCAACAACAACCTCAATAACAACAACGGCAACAAAAACCAAAAACAACTATGTCATAGGTGTGAAGAAAATCATCAGGGGTTTTGCACGACATTTTGCAACATGTGTAAAAGAAATGGTCATAGTGCGACAAAGTGTGAGGTCTACGGACCAAAGTTTAACAGAACTAAAGGAACAAATAGTGTCGGAACAAGTAATGCCGGAATGAATAGTGTCGGAGCAAGTAATACCAACGCTGTTTGTTATAAATCTGGAAAACCAGGCCACATTATTAGAAATTACCCGAATCAGGGGAATACTAATGGGCAGGGTCGTGGAAGAGTTTTCAATATTAATGCGGCAGAAACATAGGAAGACCCGGAGCTTGTTACGGGTACGTTTCTTATTGACAATAAATCTGCTTATGTTTTATTTGATTCGGGTGCGGATAGAAGCTATATGAGTAAAGATTTTTGTGCCAAAATAAGTTGTCCATTGACGCCTTTGGATAATACATTTTTACTCGAATTAGCAAATGATAAATTAATTTCAGCAGATAATATATGTCGAAATCGAGAAATTAAACTGGTTAGGGAAACATGTAAGATTAATTTGATACCAGTAGAGTTAGGGAGTTTTGACGTGATAATTGGTATGGATTGGTTGAAAAAGGAGAGATCAGAGGTTGTATGTTACAAAAATGCGATTCACATCGTACGAGAAAAAGGAAAACCCTTAATGGTGTACGGAGAAAAGAGCAACGCGAAGTTAAATCTTATTAGTAGCTTGAAGGCGCAAAAACTAATAAGAAAAGGTTGCTATGTCATTCTAGCACACATCGAGGAAGTTAAACCTGAAGAAAAGAACATCAGTGATATTCCCGTCGCAAAAGAATTTTCCGATGTATTTCCGAAAGAATTACCGGGATTACCCCCACATCGATCCGTTGAATTTCAAATAGATCTTGTACCAGGAGCTGCACCAATAGCTCGTGCTCCATACAGGCTCGCACCCAGTGAAATGAAGGTATTACAAAGTCAGTTACAGGACCTTTTAGAGCGTGGTTTCATTCGACCAAGTACATCACCATGAGGAGCTCCTGTTCTGTTTGTCAAGAAGAAAGATGGTACATTCAGGTTGTGTATCGACTCCCGAGAGTTGAACAAACTTACCATCAAGAACCGTTACCCACTACCGAGAATCGATGACTTATTTGATCAACTACAAGGTTCGTCGGTTTATTCGAAGATTGATTTACGTTCTGGGTATCATCAAATGCGGGTGAAGGAGGATGATATTCCGAAGACTGCTTTTAGGACGCGTTACGATCATTACGAGTTTATGGTTATGTCGTTTGTATTGACTAACGCACCAGCTGTGTTCATGGACCTCATGAACCGAGTGTGTGGGCCATATCTTGACAAATTTGTCATTGTTTTCATCGATGACATACTTATTTACTCGAAGAATGATCAAGAGCACGAAGAACAATTGAGAAAAGTGCTAGAATTGTTGAGGAAGGAAAAATTATAAGCTAAATTTTCAAAGTGTGCATTTTGGTTGAAAGAAGTTCAATTCATCGGTCATATAGTGAGCAAAGAAGGTATTCAAGTTGATCCGGCAAAGATTGAAACCGCTGAGAAGTGGGAAACACCGAAAACTCCTACGCAGATACGCCAATTTTTAGGATTGGCTGGTTACTACAGAAGATTCATCCAAGATTTTTCCAAAATAGCAAAACCCTTGACTGCATTAACGCATAAAGGGAAGAAATTTGAATGGAGGATGAGCAAGAGAAATCGTTTCAATTGTTGAAGAAAAAACTAACTACATCACCTATATTGTCATTGCCTAAAGGGAATGATGATTTTGTTATTTATTGTTATGCTTCAAAGAAAGGTCTCAGTTGTGTATTAATGCAACGAAAGAAGGTAATTGCTTATGCGTCTAGACAATTGAAGATTCATGAGCAGAATTATACGACTCACGATTTGGAATTGGGCGATGTTGTTTTTGCATTAAAGATATGGAGGCACTATCTATATGGGGTCAAATGTACCATATATACCGACCACAAAAGTCTCCAACATATATTTGATCAAAAACAACTGAACATGAGGCAACGTAGGTGGAGTGAGCTGTTAAATGATTACGACTTTGAGATTCGTTACCACCCGGGAAAGGCAAATGTGGTAGCCGATGCCTTGAGTAGAAAGGACAGGGAACCTATTCGAGTAAAAGCTATGAATATAATTATTCATACTAACCTTACTACTCGAACAAAGGAGGCGCAACAAGGAGTTTTGAAAGAAGGGAATATGAAGAATGAAATACCCAAAGGATCGGGAAACATCTTAATATTCAGGAAGACAGAACCCGGTAAAAGGATAAAAGAATTTGGGTACCAAAGTTTAGAGAGGTGAGAGAAATGGTACTTAGGGAAGCACATAAAACCAGATATTCAATACATCCTGGAGCTGGAAAGATGTACCAAGATCTCAAGAAACAATTTTGGTGGCTGGGTATGAAAGCTGATATCGCTACATACGTGGGGGAATGTATGACTTGTTCTAAAGTCAAAGCTGAACATCAGAAACCATTAGGTCTACTTCAACAACCAGATATCCCGGAATGGAAATGGGAAAACATTACCATGGATTTCATTACTAAATTGCCAAAGACTGCAAGTGGTTATGATACAATTTGGCTAATAGTCGATCGTCTTACCAAGTCAGCACACTTTCTACCAATAAGGGAAGATGATAAAATGGAGAAGTTGGCACGACTATACTTGAAAGAAGTCGTCTCCAGACATGGAATACCAGTCTCTATTATCTCTGATAGGGATGGTAGATTTGTTTCAAGATTTTGGCAGACGTTACAACAAGCATTGGGAACTCGTCTAGACATGAGTACTGCCTATCATCCACAAACCGATGGGCAGAGCAAAAGGACGATACAGACTCTTGAAGACATGCTACGAGCATGTGTTATTGATTTTGGAAACGGTTGAGATCGACATCTACCATTAGCAGAATTTTCCTACAACAACAGTTACCACTCGAGTATTTAGGAAGCACCGTTTGAGGCACTTTATGGTAGAAAGTGCAGGTCTTCGATTTGTTGGAGGGAAGTGGGAGATCGACAAATTACGGGTTCGGAGATAATCCAAGAAACTACAGAGAAAATCATCCAAATTCAACAACGATTAAAAACCGCCCAGAGTCAACAAAAGAGCTACGCAGACAGTAAAAGAAAAAATATAGAATTTGAAATTGGCGACATGGTCATAATTAAAATACCACCTTGGAAAGGTGTTGTTCGTTTTGGAAAATGGGAAAAACTAAACCCAAGATACATTGGGCCATTCAATATTATTGATCGTGTCGGACCGGTAGCTTATCAACTTGAAATACCGCGACAATTAGCCAGTGTAAATAATACCTTTCACGTCTCGAATCTGAAGAAATGCTTAGCTAAAGAAGATCTCACGATTCCTTTAGACGAGATTAAGATCAACAAAAAACTACAATTCGTTGAAGAATCCATCGAGGTAATGGATCGTGAGGTTAAAGGACTTAAGCAAAACAAGATACCAATCGTTAAAGTTTTATGGAATGCTTGTAGAGGACCTGAGTTTACCTGGGAACGTGAAGATCAGATGAAGCAGAAATACCCGCACTTATTTCCAGAAGATACGCCAACATCTCCTACTGCCTGAAATTTTGGGACGAAATTTATTTAACGGGTAGGTACTGTAGTGACCCGAACTTTTCCATGATTATATATTATATGATATGTATATTTACATAATTAAATGTTTCCAACATGTTAAGCAATCAAACTTGTTAATACTTGATTAATTGAAACGGATTTTGTGTTAACGTTTGACCACCTAGTTAGTCCGATGATTCACGAACGTTATAACTTGTATATAACATGATATTATACATATGAACATATATATATGTTTAACATGATGAAAATTAAGTATCCCATTATGTATATTAACAATGAACTTTATACATAAAACAAGACAACTAACTTAAGAAATTAAAAACGATATCTATACGTAATGATTATCGTTGTAATAACGTCTTAATATTTATATATCATATTAAGATATATTAATACATCATGTTATCAAGATAATGTAACAATTTAACATCTCATTAGATATAATAACAATGAGATTATTTATATTTAACGAAATCATTAACTTAAAGGTTCCGAAACAACACGTACATGTAACGACTAACGATGACTTAACGACTCAGTTAAAATGTATATACATGTAGTGTATTAAGATGTATCAATACACTTTTGAAAGACTTCAAGACACATATCAAAGTACTTCTATTTAACAAAAATGCTTACACTTACATTCCCATTCGTTTTCATCAACAATTCTACTCGTATTCATTCAAGTATTGTACTCGTATTATACCCAGCTTCTAGATGTATATACTATTGGTATACATTCAAGTATTGTACTCGTATTATACCCAACTTTTAGATGATAATTAAGCAGCCTTAAATGATTAAGAAACATGTAGGAACTAACCATTTAACATCTAGTATGACTAATGAGCTAGAAACAAACTTAAGGATCTTTTTTTTCTTTATAACAAGTAATCCCGTTTTTATGATTTCACCTCATTTTTCTATTCCATTTTCTCATACTTACACTCCAAATTCTCTCTCAAAATACTCCTAACATTATACTTGATCATCTCCAAGCATTTTTAGCATCTTTTAGCTTCAATTACAAGTTTTAATCATCATAAAAACAACCATTCAAGAACACTTCAAGAAATCTTTCAAACTTGCTAGATTACTTCCAAGCTTTCAAATCCATTCCAAGTAATCATCCAAGATCAAGAAAATTTTGTTAATCTCAGTAGGTTTTCATTCTAAATCAAAGGTAAGAATCATATTCAAGCTTTGGTTCAATTTCTATAAACATAACTATCTTAATTCAAGTAGTAATCTTACTTGAACTTATTTTCGTGTCATGATTCTACTTCAAGAACTTCCAAGCCATCAAAGATCCTTTGAAGCTCAAGTTATTTTCTCATCATTTTCAGTAGGTTTACCTACTATACTTGAGGTAGTAATGATGTTCATAACATCATTTGATTCATATATATATATATATATATATATATATATATATATATATATATATATATATATATATATATAACTATCTTATTCGAAGATTTAAACTTGTAATCACTAGAACATAGTTTAGTTGATTCTAACCTTGTTCGCAAACAAAGTTAATCCTTCTAAATTAAATTTTAAAATCAACTAAACACATGTTTTATATCTATATTATATGCTAACATAATGATTTAAAACTTGGAACCGCAAAGAACACCGTAAAACCGGACATACGCCGTCGTAGTTAAACTAGGGGCTGGTTTGGGTTGGATAATTAAAAACTATGATAATCTATGATTTAGAAGTTGTTCTTCTGAGAAAATGATATTTCTTATGAACATGAAACTATATCCAAAAATCATGGTTAAACTCAAAGTGGAAATATGTTTTTAAAAATGGTCATCAAGATGTCGTTCTTTCGACGGAAATGACTACCTCTTTCAAAAATGACTTGTAACCTGTATTATTGACTATAAACCTATACTTTTTCTATTTAGGTTATTAATGTTCGGTTCGATACGAAACCATAGCAATTTGTTTCACTTAAAACAGATTTGTAACGAAGAAATGGTGGGTAAAACAAAATTGGGAAAAATTACTAGTTTTAGCTACGAAAATTTTTATAACTAATCTATACTAACCATATCCTAACTAACTTATACTATATTCTCTCTCTCTATATATATATATATATATATATATATATATATATATATATATATATATATATATATATATATATATATATATATATATACCTTGATAGACCATAGACACGTATACAATGTTTTGACATATCATATTGACATCATCTATGTATATTATTTTGGAATAACCGTAAGACACTATATGCGGTAATGCTCGAGTTAGCATATAATGGGTCGAGGTTGATTCTAAAATAATATATATACCTTGAGTTGTGATCGAGTCTGAGACATGTATACACTGGTTCGTGGATTGATTCGAGATAATATGCATATGTTAATTTATTTATGTACTACTAACTTTGGACTACTAATTGTGGACTACTAACGTTGGACTGCTAACTTATCAACTTAAATTGTCAACATGTTATAAAAAATGTTGTGAATATATTTCGATCATACTTTGATATATATGTATATATTTGTTATAGGTTCGTGAATCGACCCGTGACCAAGTCTAATTCTCGACGAATTGATAATCTGTGAAAGTGAGTTATAGTCCCACTTTTAAAATCTAATATTTTTGGGATGAGAATACATGCAGTTTTATAAATGTTTTACAAAATAGGCATAAGTACGCGAAACTACATTCTATGGTTGGATTATTAAACCGAATATCGCCCCTTCAAGCTTGGTAGCCTAAGAATTAGGGAAATGACCCCTAATTGACGCGAATCCTAAAGATAGATCTATTCGGCTTAACAACCCCCATTCAGGTTATGGATGGCTTTAGTACTTCGATTAAATGGTGATTGTAATTGCCAGTATATGGCATACTTGCGAGTATGCGAGGGATATTCTATATGCATTAAAGTTAATGTCGGTTACCAGGTGTTCATCATACGAATGATTTTTATACACTTGCGAGTGTATGATTATTTATTAAATGAAATCTTGTGGTCTATTATTACAATTTAATATATATAGGTTAAACCTATAACTCACCAACATTTTTGTTGACGTTTTTAAGCATGTTTATTCTCAGTGATTATTAAGAGCTTCCTCTGTTGCATGCTAATTAAGGACAAGATTTGGAGTCAGCATGCTTGTATAATATTATTTAAAAACTTCATTCGAGAACTTATTTTGTTGTAACATATTATTATCGTATACCATTATGTAATGGTCGTGTGTAAGCGTGATATTTTAGATTATCATTACTTGATAATCTAGGTTATGTCCTTTAAACCTTTGTCGATAAAATAAAGGTTATGGTTTGTTTTAAAAATCGAATGCAGTCTTTGAAAAACGTCTCATATAGAGGTCAAAAACCTCGCAACGAAACCAATTAATATGAAATGTTTATAATCGATATGAACGGGACATTTCAGCGAGAAATTTTAATTTACATAGATTTCACATGTGAGTAGATTGAATCACCCATAAATGTTGATGAGGAGTAAAAATGAATATAAAATAGTTTGAAAAACGTATATTTTACATATATAATCAAATATATAGTTTTTCATTCACATGTGCAAATTTGTTTTGTAAACATGTGAACATTTAATATAATTAACAAATTAACGTATAATTTGTGGTAATGAACATATGTGTGTTAATGATATGAACACTAATTAACATGTAATTTGTTGCATATAAATGCATAAAAACTATGAAATTAAAGAGTTCTCGCAGTTCTCGCCCTGTTTGTGGTTCTCGTTTAAACCTACCCATATATATATATATATATATATATATATATATATATATATATATATATATATATATATATATATATATATATATAGGGTTCTTTCCTATGTCAAGTTCTCTCTAGATCCTTTCACTATATATATATATATATATATATATATATATATATATATATATATATATATATATATAGTGAAAGGATCTAGAGAGAACTTGTATCACACCCCCAGTTAGGGCCTGGGCGAAATGTGACTTAATATCAAAATATACCAACATATTATAATAACGAGAACAATACTAAATGACAAAATCAAACTTTAATGAGAGTACGCAGCGGAAAATGAAATGTCGTTATAAAGGAATAAGTAAATGTTTAAATGCAATAGTAATAAATGCGATAATCTCTTGATCCTATGTCCAAGTAGCATCACATAAGCAGTAGATAAGTAAGCTTGAATCAAACAGCACCTAAGACAAAATGTGCTAAAGTGTCAACCAAAAAGGTTGAGTGAAGTTCATAGGTTTAACAAAAGTTTGACCGTTATTTTAGACCACAAGATTTTGTTTGCAAAGTTGATCTCCCGCAGGATCAAAAAGTTATGCCAAAGCGTGATATTTAGATTAAACGTTCAAGTTTTCCCCATGACAAGTTGTGTCTGTCCTTGTAGGTTTAATTTCATTATCAAGTAATACAAAGACTTAGTCAAATGTATCGGGGACGTTACTCCCGATAGGCCTACCCCCAATAATTAAGCATGCCGCAACAATTAAAAATATCACTGTAGGGACTTAGTCGGACATAGCCGGGTATAGCATAGTTTAATAGTTTGGTACTTGTGTCTAAGTTGTAAAAAGTAAAAACAGCATGTGTCTCACCCCAAGAAAAGTAAATAAGTTTGCTAGCAATAAAGAGGGGCTATGAATTCACCTTAGTAGAGAGAGTTAGTTATTCCTTGGAATAGAAAGTTGGACGAGTGAGCAGGAAAGTCAACCTATTGACATTTAAGAGTAGTTAAGTGTTTTGCCCATGTTTAAGTTTAAGTATGTGTTTAAGTTTAAGTGTGTAAGTATAATTTGTTTTACTAAGTTTCTATTCCTAGTAAGTTTTCACTTTTAGAAAGTTTCCATTTTTAGAAAGTTTCTTATTTTAGTAGGTTCCTTATTTTAGTAAGTTTCTATAATTAGTAAAGTTTCTACTTTAAGGGTGTTTTCCATTTTAGGATACTTGCCGTATTAGATAAGCTTCCAATCACCCCTTTCTCTTCGAATGGCCATTTCAGGTCTAGGGGCTTGAGCTATAGGACCCTTTAAATCCAAAATCCAAACCCTTCCGCCTGAAATGTCCCGTTCTTATTGATTAAAAACGTTCCATATTAATTGATTTCGTTGCGAGGTTTTGACCTCTATATGAGACGTTTTTCAAAGACTGCATTCATTTTAAAACAAACCATAACCTTTATTTCATCAATAAAGGTTTAAAAAGCTTTACGTAGATTATCAAATAATGATAATCTAAAATATCCTGTTTACACACGACCATTACATAATGGTTTACAATACAAATATGTTATAACAAAATAAGTTTCTTAAATGCAGTTTTTACACAATATCATACAAGCATGGACTCCAAATCTCGTCCTTATTTAAGTATGCGACAGCGGAAGCTCTTAGTATTCACCTGAGAATAAACATGCTTTAAACGTCAACAAAAATGTTGGTGAGTTATAGGTTTAACCTATATATATCAAATCGTAACAATAGACCTCAAGATTTCATATTTCAATACACATCCCATACATAGAGATAAAAATCATTCATATGGTGAACACCTGGTAACCGACATTAACAAGATGCATATATAAGAATATCCCCATCATTCCGGGACACCCTTCGGATATGATATAAATTTCGAAGTACTAAAGCATCCGGTACTTTGGATGGGGTTTGTGAGGCCCAATAGATCTATCTTTAGGATTCGCGTCAATTAAGGTGTCTGTTCCCTAATTCTTAGATTACCAGACTTAATAAAAAGGGGCATATTCGATTTCGATAATTCAACCATAGAATGTAGTTTCACGTACTTGTGTCTATTTTGTAAATCATTTATAAAACCTGCATGTATTCTCATCCCAAAAATATTAGATTTTAAAAGTGGGACTATAACTCACTTTCACAGATTTTTACTTCGTCGGGAAGTAAGACTTGGCCACTGGTTGATTCACGAACCTATAACAATATATACATATATATCAAAGTATGTTCAAAATATATTTACAACACTTTTAATATATTTTGATGTTTTAAGTTTATTAAGTCAGCTGTCCTCGTTAGTAACCTACAACTAGTTGTCCACAGTTAGATGTACAGAAATAAATCGATAAATATTATCTTGAATCAATCCACGACCCAGTGTATACGTATCTCAGTATTGATCACAACTCAAACTATATATATTTTGGAATCAACCTCAACCCTGTATAGCTAACTCCAACATTCACATATAGAGTGTCTATGGTTGTTCCGAAATATATATAGATGTGTCGACATGATAGGTCGAAACATTGTATACGTGTCTATGGTATCTCAAGATTACATAATATACAATACAAGTTGATTAAGTTATGGTTGGAATAGATTTGTTACCAATTTTCACGTAACTAAAATGAGAAAAATTATCCAATCTTGTTTTACCCATAACTTCTTCATTTTAAATCCGTTTTGAGTGAATCAAATTGCTATGGTTTCATATTGAACTCTATTTTATGAATCTAAACAGAAAAAGTATAGGTTTATAGTCGGAAAAATAAGTTACAAGTCGTTTTTGTAAAGGTAGTCATTTCAGTCGAAAGAACGACGTCTAGATGACCATTTTAGAAAACATACTTCCACTTTGAGTTTAACCATAATTTTTGGATATAGTTTCATGTTCATAATAAAAATCATTTTCTCAGAATAACAACTTTTAAATCAAAGTTTATCATAGTTTTTAATTAACTAACCCAAAACAGCCCGCGGTGTTACTACGACGGCGTAAATCCGGTTTTACGGTGTTTTTCGTGTTTCCAGGTTTTAAATCATTAAGTTAGCATATCATATAGATATAGAACATGTGTTTAGTTGATTTTAAAAGTCAAGTTAGAAGGATTAACTTTTGTTTGCGAACAAGTTTAGAATTAATTAAACTATGTTTTAGTGATTACAAGTTTAAACCTTCGAATAAGATAGCTTTATATGTATGAATCGAATGATGTTATGAACATCATTACTACCTTAAGTTCCTTGGATAAACCTACTGAAAAAGAGAAAAATGGATCTAGCTTCAACGGATCCTTGGATGGCTCGAAGTTCTTGAAGCAGAATCATGACACGAAAATAAGTTCAAGTAAGATCGTCACTTTCTCGACGTGTGCTAGAACAGCATAGCAACCTTTTCTTATTAGTTTTTGTGTCTTCAAATTACTAATAAGATGTAGCTTCGTGTTTCCCTTTTCTCCGTACACCATTAAGGGTTCTCCTTCTTCTCGTACAATGCGAATTGCATTTTTATAACATACAATATCTGCTTTCACCTTCTTCAGCCAGTCCATGCCAACTATTACATCAAAACTCCCTAACTCTACTGGTATCAAATCAATCTTAAATATTTCGCTACCCAGTTTAATTTCTCGATTCCGGCATATATTATCTGCTGAAATTAATTTACCGTTTGCTAATTCGAGTAAAAATTTACTATCCAATGGCTTCAATGGACAACTTAATTTAGCACAAAAATCTCTACTCATATAGCTTCTATCCGCACCCGAATCAAATAAAACGTAAGCAGATTTATTGTCAATAAGAAACATACCCGTAACAAGCTCCGGGTCTTCCTGTGCATCTGCCGCATTAATATTGAAAACTCTTCCGCGGCCTTGTCCATTCGTGTTCTCCTGGTTTGGGCAATTTCTAATAATGTGGCCCGTTTTTCCACATTTATAACAAACTACATTGGCATAACTTTCTCCGACACTACTTGCTCCGCCATTACTCATTCCGACACCATTTGTTCCTTTCGTTCTGTTAACCCCTGGTCCGTAGACCACACACTTTGGCGCGCTATGACCATTTCTTTTACACTTGTTGCAAAATTTAGTGCAGAACCCCGAGTGATACTTTTCACACCTTTGGCATAGCTGCTTCTGATTGTTGTTGTTGTTGCGGTTGTTATTGTTGTTGGGATGATTGTTGTAGTTGCTGTTGTTGTTGTTGTTGTTGTTGTTGTTGTTGTTGTTGTTGTTGTTGTTGTTGTTGTTGTTGTTGTTGTTGTTGTTGTTGTTGTTGTTGTTGTTGTTGTTGTTGTTGTTGTTGTTGTTGTTGTTGTTGTTGTTGGGCCGTTTGTTATAGTTGCGATTGATGTTGCGATTGTTGGGATAATTGTTGCGATTATTATTGTAATTGCTGTTGTTGTTGTATTGGTGATTCTTATCACCGTTTTCCTCCCACTTTCTTTTGACTTGCTTCACATTGGCCTCTTCAGCCGTCTGTTCTTTAATTCTTTCTGGTAATCCTTTCACAAACGCGTCGATCTTCTCTTCCTCATCTTCGAACGCTCCCGGACACAATAGGCACAATTCTGTGAATCGTCTTTCGTACGTGGTAATATCAAATCCTTGGGTTCGTAACCCTCTAAGTTCTGTCTTGAGCTTATTGACCTCGGTTCTGGGACGGTACTTCTCGTTCATCAAGTGCTTGAATGCTGACCACGGTAGTGCGTACGCATTGTCTTGTCCCACTTGCTCTAGATAGGTATTCCACCATGTTAACGCAGAACCTGTGAAGATATGTGTAGCGTACTTCACTTTGTCCTCTTCAGTACACTTACTTATGGAAAACACCGATTCGACCTTCTCGGTCCACCGTTTCAATCCGATCGGTCCTTCGGTTCCATCAAATTCCAAAGGTTTGCAGGCAGTGAATTCTTTGTAGGTGCATCCTACATGATTTCCTGTACTGCTAGATCCAAGGTTATTGTTGGTATGTAGCGCAGCCTGTACTGCGGCTATGTTTGAAGCTAGAAAAGTACGGAATTCCTCTTCATTCATATTCACGGTGTGTCGAGTAGTCGGTGCCATTTCCTTCAAAATAGTCAAATGGAACAAGTTAATCATACAGAATATTAAGAGTAGTTAATAGTATTTCGTAGCATAATATGAACTCATTTATAAAAGCTTTTTCTTCATATTAGCGTTTTATAAGTTTAAATTCGGGTAGTACCTACCCGTTAAGTTCATACTTAGTAGCTAATATAAAATTCAACTACTACAATTCTATATGAAAAACTGATTATAATAATATTTCGCGTTCAAACTTTTACACAATATTTTACAAACTTACAATACCGCTTATTATACATATAGCATGAAATATAGCACACAATAAATTTGATACAAGATGGTTGTGAAGATAATTCTAGCTAGTACACAAGTCGTTCAGCAAAGGCAATAAAGACACGTAATTCATACGTCCAGAAACAAGTCATGCATTTTGGTTTTACTAGGATTACTTCCCATCCTTGGTCTTGTGGAACATAACCGTTATGGCCGTTGATAAGACAGTGTGTTGTAACGTCGTCAAAGGGACGAGGGTTACGTAATGTCCAACAGTCCCGTAACAATCTAAAAACCTCATTTCTTACCCCAATTACCGACTCCGTCACTTGTGGGAACGTTTTGTTTAATAGTTGTAGCCCGATGTTCTTGTTCTCACTTTGGTGAGAAGCAAACATTACTAATCCGTAAGCATAACATGCTTCTTTATGTTGCATGTTAGCCGCTTTTTCTAAATCACGAAGTCCAATATTCGGATATATTGAGTCAAAATAATTTCTTAACCCATTGCGTAAAATAGCATTTGGGTTCCCCGCAATATATGCGTCAAAGTAAACACATTGTAACTTATGGATTTCCCAATGTGATATCCCCCATCTTTCGAACGAAAGCCTTTTATAAACCAAGGCATTCTTGGAACGTTCTTCGAATGTCTTACAAACTGATCTCGCCTTAAATAGTTGTGTTGAGGAATTCTGACTGACTCTAGAAAAGATTTCATCAATCATGTCTCCGGGTAGGTCTCTTAAAATATTGGGTTGTCTATCCATTTTGTGTTTTTATACTGTAAAGTAGACAAGAGTTAGATTCATAAAAAAAATACTTATTAATACAAGCAATTTTTACATATATCATAAAGCATAAGCACACTATATTACATATATTACACCACACGAATACAACTATCTTATTCCGACTCGCTCGTTTCTTCTTCTTCGGTTTTGGTTCGTTTTGACAAGTTTCTAGGGATATATGATGTTCCCCTAATACGAGCCGTCGTTTTCCACATTGGTTTAGAAAAACCTGGTGGTTTAGAGGTTCCCGGGTCATTGTTACAACTTAAGGACTTCGGGGGTTGACGATACATATAAAGTTCATCTGGGTTGGAATTAGATTTCTCTATTTTTATGCCCTTTCCCTTATTATTTTCTTTTGCCTTTTTAAATTCAGTTGGGGTAATTTCTATAACATCATCGGAATTCTCGTCGGAATCCGATTCATCGGAGAATTGGTAATCCTCCCAATATTTTGCTTCCTTGGCAGAAACACCATTGACCATAATTAATCTTGGTCGGTTGGTTGAAGATTTTCTTTTACTTAACCGTTTTATTATTTCCCCCACCGGTTCTATTTCTTCATCCGGTTCCGATTCTTCTTCCGGTTCCGATTCTTCTTCCGGTTCCGACTCTTCTTCCGATTCCTCTTCGGGAACTTGTGAATCAGTCCACGAATCATTCCAATTTACATTTGACTCTTCATTATTATTAGGTGAGTCAATGGGACTTGTTCTAGAGGTAGACATCTATCACATAATATCAAACGCGTTAAGAGATTAATATATCACATAATATTCACATGTTAAAAATATATAGTTTCCAACAAAATTTGTTAAGCAATCATTTTTCAAGTAAACACGGTCGAAGTCCAGACTCACTAATGAATCCTAACAAACTCGATAAGACACACTAATGCAAAATTCTGGTTCTCTAAGACCAACGCTCGGATACCAACTGAAATGTCCCGTTCTTATTGATTAAAAACGTTCCATATTAATTGATTTCGTTGCGAGGTTTTGACCTCTATATGAGACGTTTTTCAAAGACTGCATTCATTTTAAAACAAACCATAACCTTTATTTCATCAATAAAGGTTTAAAAAGCTTTACGTAGATTATCAAATAATGATAATCTAAAATATCCTGTTTACACACGACCATTACATAATGGTTTACAATACAAATATGTTACAACAAAATAAGTTTCTTGAATGCAGTTTTTACACAATATCATACAAGCATGGACTCCAAATCTCGTCCTTATTTAAGTATGCAACAGCGGAAGCTCTTAGTATTCACCTGAGAATAAACATGCTTTAAACATCAACAAAAATGTTGGTGAGTTATAGGTTTAACCTATATATATCAAATCGTAACAATAGACCACAAGATTTCATATTTCAATACACATCCCATACATAGAGATAAAAATCATTCATATGGTGAACACCTGGTAACCGACATTAACAAGATGCATATAGAAGAATATCCCCATCATTCCGGGACACCCTTCGGATATGATATAAATTTCGAAGTACTAAAGCATCCGGTACTTTGGATGGGGTTTGTTAGGCCCAATAGATCTATCTTTAGGATTCGCGTCAATTAGGGTGTCTGTTCCCTAATTCTTAGATTACCAGACTTAATAAAAAGGGGCATATTCGATTTCGATAATTCAACCATAGAATGTAGTTTCACGTACTTGTGTCTATTTTGTAAATCATTTATAAAACCTGCATGTATTCTCATCCCAAAATATTAGATTTTAAAAGTGGGACTATAACTCACTTTCACAGATTTTTACTTCGTCGGGAAGTAAGACTTGGCCACTGGTTGATTCACGAACCTATAACAATATATACATATATATCAAAGTATGTTCAAAATATATTTACAACACTTTTAATATATTTTGATGTTTTAAGTTTATTAAGTCAGCTGTCCTCGTTAGTAACCTACAACTAGTTGTCCAGTTAGATGTACAGAAATAAATTGATAAATATTATCTTGAATCAATCCACGACCCAGTGTATACGTATCTCAGTATTGATCACAACTCAAACTATATATATTTTGGAATCAACCTCAACCCTGTATAGCTAACTCCAACATTCACATATAGAGTGTCTATGGTTGTTCCGAAATATATATAGATGTGTCGACATGATAGGTCGAAACATTGTATACGCGTCTATGGTATCTCAAGATTACATAATATACAATACAAGTTGATTAAGTTATGGTTGGAATAGATTTGTTACCAATTTTCACGTAGCTAAAATGAGAAAAATTATCCAATCTTGTTTTACCCATAACTTCTTCATTTTAAATCCGTTTTAAGTGAATCAAATTGCTATGGTTTCATATTGAACTCTATTTTATGAATCTAAACAGAAAAAGTATAGGTTTATAGTCAGAAAAATAAGTTACAAGTCGTTTTTGTAAAGGTAGTCATTTCAGTCGAAAGAACGACGTCTAGATGACCATTTTAGAAAACATACTTCCACTTTGAGTTTAACCATAATTTTTGGATATAGTTTCATGTTTATAATAAAAATCATTTTCTCATAATAACAACTTTTAAATCAAAGTTTATCATAGTTTTTAATTAACTAACCCAAAACAGCCCGCGGTGTTACTACGATGGCGTAAATCCGGTTTTACGGTGTTTTTCGTGTTTCCATGTTTTAAATCATTAAGTTAGCATATCATATAGATATAGAACATGTGTTTAGTTGATTTTAAAAGTCAAGTTAGAAGGATTAACTTTTGTTTGCGAACAAATTTAGAATTAACTAAACTATGTTCTAGTGATTACAAGTTTAAACCTTCGAATAAGATAGCTTTATATGTATGAATCGAATGATGTTATGAACATCATTACTACCTTAAGTTACTTGGATAAAACTACTGGAAAAGAGAAAAATGGATCTAGCTTCAACGGATCCTTGGATGGCTCGAAGTTCTTGAAGCAGAATCATGACACGAAAACAAGTTCAAGTAAGATCATCACTTGAAATAAGATTGTTATAGTTATAGAAATTGAACCAAAGTTTGAATATGATTATTACCTTGTATTAGAATGATAACCTACTGTAAGAAACAAAGATTTCTTGAGGTTGGATGATCACCTTACAAGATTGGAAGTGAGCTAGCAAACTTGAAAGTATTCTTGATTTTATGTAACTAGAACTTGTAGAATTTATGAAGAACACTTAGAACTTGAAGATAGAACTTGAGAGAGAGATCAATAAGATGAAGAAAATTGAAGAATGAAAGTGTTTGTAGGTGTTTTTGGTCGTTGGTGTATGGATTAGATATAAAGGATATGTAATTTTGTTTTCATGTAAATAAGTCATGAATGATTACTCATATTTTTGTAATTTTATGAGATATTTCATGCTAGTTGCCAAATGATGGTTCCCACATGTGTCAGGTAACTCACATGGGCTGCTAAGAGCTGATCATTGGAGTGTATATACCAATAGTACATACATCTAAAAGCTGTGTATTGTACGAGTACGAATACGGGTGCATACGAGTAGAATTGTTGATGAAACTGAACGAGGATGTAATTGTAAGCATTTTTGTTAAGTAGAAGTATTTTGATAAGTGTATTGAAGTCTTTCAAAAGTGTATAAATACATATTAAAACACTACATGTATATACATTTTAATTGAGTCGTTAAGTCATCGTTAGTCGTTACATGTAAGTGTTGTTTTGAAACCTTTAGGTTAACGATCTTGTTAAATGTTGTTAATCCAATGTTTATAATATCAAATGAGATTTTAAATTATTATATTATCATGATATTATCATGTATGAATATCTCTTAATATGATATATATACATTAAATGTCTTCACAACGATAATCGTTACATATATGTCTCGTTTAAAAATCATTAAGTTAGTAGTCTTGTTTTTACATATGTAGTTCATTGTTAATATACTTAATGATATGTTTACTTATCATAGTATCATGTTAACTATATATATATATATATCCATATATATGTCATTATATAGTTTTTACAAGTTTTAACGTTCGTGAATCACCGGTCAACTTGGGTGGTCAATTGTCTATATGAAACATATTTCAATTAATCAAGTCTTAACAAGTTTGATTGCTTAACATGTTGGAAACACTTAATCATGTAAATAACAATTTCGTTTAATATATATATAAACATGGAAAAGTTCGGGTCACTACACCGCCTAGGGTTTCGTAGAAACCATTCGTCCAGAAAGTTCGAAGATCTATACATCTCTAATACATATCCCAAAATGTCTTTACGTGTTATAATATAAGTAATAGCTTTTAGGTGTTAATAATAGTAACAGTGTATATATGACACCCAGTACAAAACCATCATGTACGGATCATCAACAGGATTATTACAAGGTCAAACACTATATGTTGTTTGAAAACCAGTTTTGCATTCATAAAAAGATAGCGTTTACAAAAGATAACCTGACACAAAGGTCGTTACAAAGTTATTATTTGAAAATAACATAAATTAAGAATGCAAAAGAAAAGTTCCATGATTCAGACATCTCTAAGTAATGCAGCGGAAATCTAACATAGCAGGTCCATAACAGCAAGTCTATAATGTAGTGAACCGAACTTTTCCATGTTTATACATATTAAATGAAATTTATATTTATATGATTAAGTGTTTCTAACATGTTAATCAATCAAACTTGTTAAGACTTGATTAATTGAAATAGGTTTTATATAGACAATTGACCACCCAAGTTGACCGGTGATTCACGAACGTTAAAACTTGTAAAAACTATATGATGTCATATATATGGATATATATATATAGTTAACATGGAATTATGATAAGTAAACATATCATTAAGTATATTAACAATGAACTACATATGTAAAAACAAGACTACTAACTTAATGATTTCGAAACGAGACATATATGTAACGATTATCGTTGTAACGACATTTAATTGTGTATATATATATATCATATTAAGATATATTAATATATCATAATATCATGATAATGTAATAATTTAACATCTCAATTGATATAATAAACAATGGGTTAACAACACTTAACATGATCGTTAACCTAAAGGCTTCAAAACAACATTTACATGTAACGACTAACGATGACTTAACGACTCAGTTAAAATGTATATACATGTAGTGTTTTAATATGTATTTATACACTTTTGAAAGACTTCAAGACACTTATCAAAATACTTCTACTTAACAAATATGCTTACAATTACATTCTCGTTCAGTTTCATCAACAATTCTACTCGTATGTACCCGTATTCGTACTCGTACAATACACAGCTTTTAGATGTATGTACTATTGGTATATACACTCCAATGATAAGCTCTTAGCAGCCCATTTAAGTCACCTAACACATGTGGGAACCATCATTTGGCAACTATCATGAAATATCTCATAAAATTACAAAAATATGAGTAATCATTCATGACTTATTTACATGAAAACAAAATTACATATCCTTTATATCTAATCCATATATCAAAGACCAAAAATACCTACAAACACTTTCATTCTTCAATTTTCTTCATCTAATTGATCTCTCTCAAGTTCCATCTTCAAGTTCTAAGTGTTCTTCATAAATTCTATAAGTTCTAGTTTCATAAAATCAAGAATACTTCCAAGTTTGTTAGCTTACTTCCAATCTTGTAAAGTGATCATCAACCTCAGGAAATCTTTCTTATTTATAGTAAGATATCTTTCTAATACAAGGTAATACTCATATTCAAACTTTGATTCAATTTCTATAACTCTAACAATCTTATTTCGTGTAGAAATCTTACTTGAACTAGTTTTCGTGTCATGATTCTGCTTCATGAACTTTCAAGCCATCCAAGGATCCTTTGAAGCTAGATATATTTTTTTCATTTCCAGTGGGTTTATCCACAAAACTTGAGGTAGTAATGATGTTCATAACATCAGTCGATTCATATATATAAAACTACCTTATTCGAAGGTTTAAACTTGTAATCACTAGAACATAGTTTAGTTAATTCTAAACTTGTTTGCAAACAAAAGTTATTCCTTCTAACTTGACTTTTAAAATCAACTAAACATATGTTCTATATCTATATGATATGCTAACTTAATGATTTAAAACCTGAACACACGAAAAACACCGTAAAACTGGATATACGCCGTCGTAGTAACACCGCGGGCTGTTTTGCGTTAGTTAATTAAAAACTATGATAAACTTTGATTTAAAAGTTGTTCTTCTGGGAAAATGATTTTTCTTATGAACATGAAACTATATCCAATAATCATGGTTAAACTCAAAATGGTCATCTAGACGTCTTTCTTTCGACTGAAATGACTACCTTTACAAAAATGACTTGTAACCTGTATTTCCGACTATAAACTTATACTTTTTCTTTTTAGATTCATAAACTTAAGTTCAATATGAAACCATAGCAACTTGAAACACTCGAAACGGATTTAAAACGAAGAAGTTATGGGTAAAACAAGATTGGATAATTTTTCTTGTTGTAGCTATGTGAAAATTGGAAACAAATCTATATTAATCATATCCTAGCTAACTTATATTGTATTACATGTATTCTAATATATTATGTAATCTTGGGATACCATAGACACGTATGCAAATGTTTTGACATATCATATCGACCCATCTATATATATTATTTGGAACAACCATAGACACTCTATATGCAGTAATGTTGGAGTTAGCTATACAGGGTTGAGGTTGATTCTAAAAATATATATACTTTGAGTTGTGATCTAGCCTGAGACGTGTATACACTGTGTCGTGGAATGGGTCAAGATAATATATATCAATTTATTTCTGTACATCTAACTATGGACAACTAGTTGTAGGTTACTAACGAGGACAGCTGACTGAAAATATTTAAAACATTAAAACGTATTAAAAAATGTTGTAAATATATTTTGAACATACTTTGATATATATGTACATAATTGTTATAGGTTCGTGAATCGACCAGTGGCCAAGTCTTACTTCCTGACGAAGTAAAAATCTATGAAAGTGAGTTATAGTCCCACTTTTAAAATCTAATATTTTGGGATGAGAATACATGCAGTTTTATAAATGTTTTACGAAATAGACACAACTAAATGAAACTACATTATATGGGTGAATGATCGAAGCCGAATATGCCCCTTTTGATTGGTAGCCTAAGAATTACTAATTGACGCGAATCCTAAAGATAGATCTATTGGGCCTAACGAACCCCATCCAAAGTACCGGATGATTTAGTACTTCGATGTTGTTTTTATCATGTCCGAAGGATTTCCCGGAATGATAGGAGATATTCTTATATGCATCTTGTTAATGTCGGTTACCAGGTGTTCACCATATGAATGAATTTTATCTCTATGTATGGGATGTATATTGAAATATGAAATCTTGTGGTCTATTATTATGATTTGATAATATATAGGTTAAACATATAACTCACCAACTTTTTTGTTGACGTTTTAAGCATATTTATTCTTAGGTGATTATTAAGAGCTTCCGCTGTTGCATACTAAAATAAGGACAAGATTTGGAGTCCATGCTTGTATGATATTATGTAAAAACTGCATTCAAGAAACTTATTTTTGATGTAATATATTCTTATTGTAAACCATTATGTAATGGTCGTGTGTAAACGGTATATTTTAGATTATCATTATTTGATAATCTACGTAATTCTTTTTAAACCTTTATCGATAAAATAAAGGTTATGGTTGTTTTAAAAATGAATGCAGTCTTTGAAAAATGTCTCATATAGAGGTCAAAACCTCGCGACGAAATCAATTAATATGGAACGTTTATAATCAATATGAACAGGACATTTCAGTTGGTATCCGAGCGTTGGTCTTAGAGAACCAGAAAATTGCATTAGTGTGTCTTACCGAGTTTGTTAGGATGCATTAGTGAGTCTGGACTTCGACCGTGTTTTTCTTCAAAAACGATTGCTTAACATATTTTTGTTGGAAACTATATATTATTAACATGTAAATATTATGTGATATATTAATCTCTTAACGTGTTTGATATTGTGTGATAGATGTCTACCTCTAGTACAAATCCCATTGATTCACCTAATAATAATGAAGATTCGAATATATTTTGGGAAGATTCACAAATTCCCGAAGAGGAATCGGAAGAGGAGGAACCGGAAGAAGAGGAACCAGAAGAGGAGGAATCGAAAGAGGAGGAACCAGAAGAAGAAGAAGTTCCGGAGGAAGAAATATTGATACCTATAGTAAATCGATTAAATAAAAGAAAATCCTCAACCAACGGACCAAAGTTAATAATGGTCAATGGTGTTTCCGCCGAGGAAGCAAAATATTGGGAAGATTACCAATTTTCCGATGAATCGGATCCCAATGAGGATTCCGATGATGTTATAGAAATTACCTCAACCCAATTTAATAAAGCGAAAGAAAATAATAAGGGAAAAGGTATAAAAATAGAGAAACCCGATTCCAACCCCGATGAACTTTATATGTATCGGCAACATCCGTATTTCCTAAAATGTAACAATGACCCGGGAACCTCTAAACCACCAGGTTTTTCTAAACCATTATGGAAAACGACAGCTCGTATTAGGGGAGCATTATATATCCCTAGGAAATTAGCAAAACGAACCAAGTTCGAAGAAGAAGAAACGAGTGAGTCGGATTAAAGAGTTGTAATCATGTTGTGTATTATATGTATTGTAGTGTACTTGTACTTTTATGTTCTATGTAAAAATTGCTTGTATTGTTTGTTAATTATCTTTTTCGAATCTAATCCTAGTCTATTTTACAGTATAAAAACACAAAATGAACGTTAAGGATAGACAACCAAAAATTTTAGAAGACCTACCGGAGGATATGATTGATGAAATCTTGTCTAGAGTAGGTCAGAATTCATCAGCACAATTAGTTATGGCGAAATTAACTTGTCAAATATTTGAAAGACTTTCCAGAAATGTGGTGACCCGTCCTTATCCCCCTGGACGAAGTCATCAACATTTGGTCCCATTGCGATGATCGACTCCAAGTAATGTCCTTAAAATGAGCAAATGCACAGCGGAAGACTTAATTCGTACCTGAGAATAAACATGCTTAAAAGTGTCAACCAAAAGGTTGGTGAGTTCATAGGTTTATCGTAAAAATTATTTCAATATGTTAATAGACCACAAGATTTCATAATCATAAACATAATACACTCGCAAGTGTATGTAAAGCATTCTAAGTGGTTGAGCACTTGGTAACCATACTTAACTATTAATCAACGTCGCATATTCCCTTGATTATGAAATCTCACTACGCTGTACCAAGTGTAGCCTACAAAACGAAGTACTGTGCAACCGTTGAATACTGGTCGTCCAGTCCGGTTGGGGTTGTCAGGCCCGATAGATCTATCAACAGGATTCGCGTTTACAATACCTATGTAAATAGTAGTTACCAAACTACAGGGAAGTATGCCAGTGGTACAACTCAACGTAGAATATATTTTTAAGTACTTGTGTCTATTTCGTAAACATTTATAAAAGCAGCGCATGTATTCTCAGCCCAAAAATATATATTGCGAAAGCAATTAAAAAGGGAGCAAATGAAACTCACGCATATAAATATTGTAAAACAGTTAATAAAGCATTTGCATGTATTCTCAGCCCAAAAATGTAAAGACTAAAAGGGGCAAATGAAACTCATCATACTGTATTTTGTAGTAAAAATACATATGACATCATTTACAAGAGTAGGGTTGATCTCAAATTCACGAACCTATATCATTAATGTATATTAACACATATATTTGTAATCGAACAAAATTATATATAATTTTTCTTAGTTTATATGTATATATATTTAATTTGTATATATTTAAAATGATTAATATTTTTATATGTAGATATCTTAATATGTATATTAGTATTTTATTAATAATTTGTTATTTGTAATATTTATAAAAATAATGTTAATATGTTTAGTATATAATTTTATGTAATATAAGTATAATATTTATTTGCTATAAAAATAATGACAATTCTAATAATAGTAATGATAATTTTAATGAAAATAAAATGATGATTTTAATAATACTAATAATAGTAATAGTAATATTAAATTAAATTTTTTTTTTAAGAATGATAATTTTAATATCACTGATAACAATAGTTACTAGTAGTGATAATATTAATAATATTGGTAGTTTTTAATAATAATAATAATAATAATAATAATAATAATAATAATAATAATATAATAATAATAATAATAATAATGATAATAATAATAATAATTATAATAATAATAATAATAATAATAATAATAATAATAATAATAATAATAATAATAATAATAATAATAATAATAATAATAATAATAATAATAATAATAATAATAATAATAATAAAGTTATACCTTAGAAACACTAAAAAGAGATTAAACTGCCTGGAATGGGACTTGAACCCACAACCTCCCGCAAACCTGCTAACACCTTAAACCATGGGACTGTGGCCCATTTTCTGTTTTATAAACACAATTTAATTAATATAACCCGTGATTTATTCAACTTTCTTCTTCCTCATTCAAATCGACTAGCAGTGAAACAGACCAAAGATCAATTCCCATTTATTAACAGGTTTCTAATAAATTTTAGGGTTAATGAATAACACAGGAACGATTTGGAATTGATTTAAAACAACAAACAACAGAAAAACCCCGTACCGACCCGTAGTCCTACAAGTCCCGCATTTATGGCTTTAACCCTTTATATTAAGTTACTAACACCACTCAAAACCACTATTAAAATTTGTCAACACCACTCAAAATCACTATTAAAATTTGTTAACACCACAGGCTCTTAAACTCAAAACAAATGATTTTTAGTGTAATTGTGTTTAAATTGATTGTATATTGTGCTTGTATAACCTAGGTTGATGCTATTTAACATGATTAGAAGCCTTAAACTTCAAATTTTGATTCTTGCAAATGAGGGTATTACAATATCTTAAGTGTGGGAAGAGGTTAAATTCTTTCGGATTTTTAAAATTTTAAAAGATAAGTAATACGAAATCACAACGTGGAGCTGCAATCGAGCCGACATGTCAAAAAAAGTTTGTGTCAACGAATAATGCATGCACACAAGATTCGCTACACTATTAGTTAAAAAAATATTTTAACCAATTGTATATGTTGATTATGTTTGTGATCTAATTTGTTATTTAATTTATAGGATATTCAAATACCGAATTTGTTACTTTATGCAGAGACGGACCGTTCATATGTTTAGACTGAGCAACCCCCACCCCAAGTAAAGAGCTTTTGGTCATGTTTATTTTAAGTCCAGAAACTTTCTCAAAACATATCAGAGTTTTTTGCACGTTCGACCCTCTATACTCTGGCTATGAAAAACATGTCATCAAATCCACAGCCCCTTTGCTTGGTTTCAAATCAAACTTCGAATTATAGGACGTTTTAGAGAAAGAGTATAACATGAAATACGTTTGAAATCATCTATAGAAAGTTTAGAATTCATTAATTTCCACAGAAACAACACCTACCGCTTTAATTTAATTGAAGAACAACGTTTTGACTTTTTATTTTTAAAACTTTGACTCGAAAATTCATCTTTGTTTTCGCGAATTAAGATTTGTAAATTTGTAGAACGATTGAACGAATGATGGCTAACAAAACTGCAATATTAGATTTTTACAATTGATTTAATTTCTAATTTTTGCCAATAAATTGAAAATATAGAGAACTCGTGTTGCAGTGTATTATCTGTGTTATATTTATATTAATTTTTTTTAAACAGCCACTCCAACATTATATAACGATATAGAAGGTGTTAAATCAACATTTCGAGCAGTGTTATACTTGTATTCTAGTAATAATTGATTACAGAGTCACGGGTTTAACAGAAATAACTAGAATAGAAACAGATAGATAATCACATGTATTAGAACAGTAATTATATATAATTAACTAATTAGTTTTAATAAATATTTGTATTTTTATATATAGCAGTATTTATTTATTTCGTTATCTGTTATATATTTATACATATCTATTATAATACTGTATTTTGTTTATTTATTTGTTATATATATATAGCTGTATATATATATATATATATATATATATATATATATATATATATATATATATATATATATATATATATATATATATATATATATATATATATATATATATATATATATATATATATATTATATCTGTATTTATAAAGTATATAATCAATATCAATAGCAAACATATATATAAGTAATAATAATAATTCTAACTAATAAAGTTTATATTAATAATACTTTTTATTAATTTTATAAATCGGAATACTAATAATACAAATAATAGAAATACTTATAATAATAAAAGTAAATATAATAAGAGTATAAAAAAATGATAATAATAATATTATTAGTAACACTGATAATAATACAAATTTTAACAATATAAATTAAATGATAATAATAGTGTCAACAATAATACTAGTAATCTATTAATCTATACATATCTGATTTCATATTTTATATCATACTATTAGAAATTCTGATATTAATATTAATATATTTATTTTTAATTATAACACAAAAGTAATTATATCGATTCTATTTTAACTTGTACATACTATTATACATTATTTATTTATTTTTATGTTATATTTACAAATTATATAATATACTCATTTTATTAGTAACTTAATTATTATATATATTACTTTAAATTTCCAATTTAACTTAAATGATTTGTTTGTATTTAATTTAAGTTAATATTTACACTTATAGTTATATTTATATATATACACATACATATTTATTTATAACATTCGTTCGTGAATCGTCAAAAGTAATCAAAAGTCAATTGAATATATGAAGCAGTTCAAAATTTTTGAGACTCAACCTAACAAACTTTATTTATCGTGTCAAAGATAATGAATCGTATCAAGAGTTTGGTTCAAAATTAGTCAAAATTTTCCGGTTGTGACAGTTGTGATGACCCGGCAATTTCTGACCAAATTTAAACTTTATTCTTATATGATTCCGGCACGATAAACAAAGTCTGTAATGTCGAAGTCTCAAAACTTAGAACAATGTTCATGTATACATTTGACCTCTGAACTATTTATATGGATTCATTATAACCTTTGACCATTCTCGACGATTCACGAACAATTATTTGTAAGTAAGTGTGGGTATATATATAGATATATAAACATTTAATATTAGATAACTAATAATATATAGTATTAGTATATGTAATTACAAGTTAAAATATAATTAATATATTAGTATTGTTACTTTTACTTTTCTTATTAAGATGAATATTAATATTAATATTAATATCAGTATTGTCAATATTATTATTATTATATATATTATATAAATGTAGAAATTTGATACATATAATAGGTATATCCAGATTACTACTAGTATTATTATTTTAAATATATAACTACAAGATAGGAAATTTTGATATATAAATTGTTATATTATAATTATCACTGATGTTATTATGATTAGTATTATTATTAATATCAATGATAATAGTATTCTTATCATTTTTATTTTTATCTTATTTCTATTATTATTAGCATCATTTTTTTTTATGTATTATTAATACTAGCAACATTATATTCCTAATATTATTAGAATTCTTATTAAAAATTATTCCCAGAATTATATTAATAACCAATATTATGAAATTTAATAAAATAGATATACATAAACAGATATATATATATATACAAATACACTTATATAAAAATACAGCTACATAAATAAATGTTTAAACAAATATAAAGGAAAATCCAGTTAATTATAGATATTCATGTATTCATATATGTATAAGAATACAATACAGATAAATATATTCTGTTAGAGATCACATCAGCTTTACTTGTTTTTCTTCTTCTACTGTTCGATAATCTTGTTTCTGTCTCTAAGATTATTACCAATAGATTTCAACTTCACAGAAACAACCAAAATCTGTTGCACGTCCCAATCTGCTTTACATTTTTTATTTTTTTCGTACGTCCTGAATGATTCTCCTTGTCGACCCTTTAAGCCATAAATGAAACGAGTTACATAATGATATGAAAGAGTTAGTCATTTATCCATCACCATTATCAATTAAAACTCTATCATCACCTTCACACCATGATATTACAACTGTCACCATTACTTGAAATCTGAGTATCACCATCTTTTCTCTCTCTCTCTCTCTACTATGTAAACCGTCACCACCTCATCACCTTGTTTATGTTTTCTTCGATGGCTGCAGAAGACTATTCAACTCAATCCACAAACCACGAACTCCATAAGACATACAACCTTCTGTCGATTGCCACTACCCAATGTAACTGCTACGGCAGTAACTTGTATTTCTGTTTATTGTGACGACCACAACCTATTATTGTATATATTTTTTTATGTTTCCTGTACAAACGGACGAAGTGAATAATACTGTGATTTTTTTTTCTCTCTTCGAATCAACTGGTACCGAAGGAACTAAATAAGGAATGATGATGATTGAATTTTTTTCTTTCCTTGAGGCTGACACTCGTCCAATTAGGAATCCCACCGAAAAACCCACTTGCAAATATCATACTTCCTTTTATCATATAACCCCACCATTTTATGTTATTAATCATAGTATTTTTTTTTTAAAAGCTGTACAGCTTCCCTATTTTCCCGAATGAACCCCACATGACTTATTTAATTCACAAGCCTTCTACAAGTGATGGTAATCTGTCGAGTTGATTATGATAAAGAAGGGATCGGACAGCATATTTTTTTTGGGTGTGGGACAAGATAGAGACACATTCTTGGATTCCAAATTCCACTTCCTAAGTACTTAACCCCATTCGAAAGTTTTTATGAAGGTGATGCCATGTAACGATAGAAGATGATGATCATGATGAATATGATGTATTCTTATAATACGACGTATAGATGAAGTGATGATATCGATTAAAGATAATGATGGATATGTTTAGAAGAAGGAAACAGAAATTTTTGGTTTATTTATTTATTTATTTTTCTTTTTCTAGTTACTTTTCCATCAACAGAAGTATAAAAGAATCGATGGTTGGGATGCTGGTTGGACTGCTATTCTGTTGGGCCACAGGTTTTTATGTTGGGCCGAATTCTGGTTGGGCTGTTAGCAGTCTATAAACACGAGATAGAAATTAAACGAGTTATATATATTTTCGGATGATATCAATTATAGAAAAGCATAATTGGATGTATGGTTTGGGTGTTTGTTGGGGTTCAAGAGGTTGTAGGTTCGATTCTCGTCTGGGACATTTTTTTAGAAAAAGCTTGGAGAGGGTATACCCTTTTATTTTATTTCTATCATTATTATTATTATTATTATTATTATTATTATTATTATTATTATTATTATTATTATTATTATTATTATTATTATTATTATTATTATTATTATTATTATTATTATTATTATTATTAACATATAACAATTTATTTACTAATATTATCATCACTATTAGTATTATAAGTATTTTCATTTTATTTACAACATCATTATTTTTGACATTATTAATATTTATTACTACTAGTATCATTAATATTATAATAACTATATTATTATTATCATCAATATTACTATAAATATTATTATTATTATCACAATAAAAATTAGTTATAAAAATATATATAAATATATAATTAATTAAGTTATTAATAACACACCTAATATAAAATAACAAATAAAATCACTAATAATATATATATTCGTTCGATTACCGTTACATGTATTAATATACATGATTAAATATAGGTTCGTGAATTCGAGGCCAACACTACACTTGTTAAATGATGTCATATGTATTTTTACTACAAAATACAGTATGGTGAGTTCCTTTGATCCCCTTTTACTCTTTACATTTTTGGGACTGAGAATACATGCGCAACTTTTATAATTGTTTTACAAAATAGACACAAGTAATTAAAATGACATTATATGGTTGAATGATCAAAATCGAATATGCCCCTTTTTATATAGTCTGGTAATCTAAGAATTAGGAAACAGACACCCTAATTGACGCGAACCCTAAAGATAGATCTATCGGGCCCAACAAGCCCCATCCAAAGTACCGGATGCTTTAGTACTTCGAAATTTATATCTTGTCCGATGGAGGATCCCGGAATGATGGGGATATTCTTATATGTATATTGTGAATGTCGGTTACCAAGTGTTCAATCAATATGAATGATATTTTTGTCTCTATGCATGGGACGTATAACTATGATAAATGAAAATCTTGTGGTCTATTAAAATGATGGAAATGATTATTTATGTTAAACTAATGAACTCACCAATCTTTTGGTTGACACTTTAAAGCATGTTTATTCTCAGGTACGAAAGAAATCTTCCGCTGTGCATTTGCTCATCTTAGAGATATTACTTGGAGTCATTCATGACATATTTCAAAAGACATTGCATTCGAGTTATTGAGTTCATCAAGATTATTATTAAGTCTATTATAGTAATATATAGTACGAAGTGGTATGCATGTTGTCAACTTTCGATGTAATGAAAGATTGTCTTTTCAAAAACGAATGCAATGTTTGTAAAATGTATAATATAGAGGTCAAGTACCTCGCGATGTCATCAACTGTTGTGAATCGTTTATAATCGATATGGACTTCGTCCGGATGGATTAGGACGGGTCCTTTCAGTTGGTATCAGAGCAATGGTCTTAGCGAACCAGGTCTTGCATTAGTGTGTCTAACTGATAGTCGTTAGGATGCATTAGTGAGTCTGGACTTCGACCGTGTCTACATGTCAAAAGTTTTGCTTATCATTTTTATCGGAAATCATCTGCTTATCACCCTTAGGAAATTACCTACTTATCATTCCTAGTCTAGACACATCTTACTGCAATGATTGCATGAATAGTGTATAGACAAAATTCGTATCTTAGCGTATCTGCTAATTCATATCTTAGCATATCTGTTACTGTAGACTTTGCCTGACAGCTTCCGTAGACTTCCGCAGATTCCTCCATAACTTATGGGATTTTAGTATTATATATGCATATGTAAATTATGTATTGCAGGGTACTAATCTACATCCTATAATCTATTTCTTATCGAAAATCCTTCATCTGATCGTACGAGATGAATACTACAACCAGTTCGAGTCCCTTAGATTCCAATAGCTATTCCGATAGTTATTCCGACAGCTATTCCGACATAGATGTTCACCTAAGCTCCGAAAACAACGTCATCGGCATGAATCAACCAATCAGCCACTATCAATTCATCTGATGGGTTCGTAGTCGACTTAATTAATGGAAACGCGCAGAAGGTAATCCCTTCCACCAACCGAATTCACCTCTTGACAATGAACCTGAAGCGTTTACCGGCGAACCTATTCGAGAATCCACTTTCAGTCTCATTTCCAGGGTAACTCGACAAGATTATACTCTATCCACAATTCTGAACCTTATTCATCCGCTCGTTCTGACCGACAATCATCCTGGAGTAATAAGTCAACGAACTTCGCGCTCGAGTAATCAATTCGGAAAATATGGTGCAAAATGTACCAGCTTCAGCAACATCACCGGCACCAACAGTACCATCAATAACAGCACCAGTACCATCAACAATCCCTGCTTCAATATCATCATCTGTACTTTGAGTATTATCTTCGTTCTACGTATCGTTCTACCTTATTTATCTTCGTTCGACATGGCGAATATGTAACCTCTAAAGTTTTAGAGATTATTTATTCTAGTTCCAACCGAAAAGCAAATGAGTTTAATATCATATTAACTTATTAAATCCATGATTATATCCGAAGAAAATATATATGCATATATGTTTTCATAAAGAATGTAATTAACAATTCTTTTGTACAAATTGTTAATGGTGAAAATATTTTAACGGGTAGGTAATACCCGAGGGATACTTAGATTTTACATTAATAAGTTACACTGTACATTCTTTCAAATCTGATTCAACAGTTATTTAATATCCTGTTTACCTCTACAGATATACGTATCCATTCACCGCAGAATAACCATATTCATCCAATTTCATATTTGGATTTTGATTTATCAAAAATCAAGTGGCATAATGAAGAAAACATTTGACAAAATAAAATTTGTTAGAAACCAACAGATTAACTATGAGAAATTTTGTTAAGAATCCACGGTAACTGTTCCTAGCTAATTGTTCCTAGCTAACTGATTACATTTTTATTTATCGCAATTTAATTATCGCAATTTACATTCTCGCAATTTTATTTACCGTCATTTAATTTCTGTTATTTACTTTACGCACTTTATTTATCGTCATTTATTTCCTGTTATTTATTTTACGCACTTTAAATATCGGGACACGTATACAAGGTTTTGACATATCATATCGACACATCTATATATATTATTTGGAATCACCATAGACACTCTATATGCAGTAATGATCGAGTTCTCTATACAGGGTTGAGGTTGATTCTACAATAATATATATACTTTGAGTTGTGATCGAGTCTGAGACAAATACGGGTCACGATACGTATTAATTAATTCGAATATTATATATTAAACTATATATGAATTATTGAATTGCTAACTGTGGACTATCAACTGTGGACTACCAACATTGGACAATTAAAATGAATTAAAATATTGACTATAACATATGAAACTAAACAATTCTTCAAGTTTGCCACTTGAATTCATCTTAAACCTCATTTGTATCTTCACGATTACATTCTGCGTTCAAACCTTTCATGATTCTTGAAAACACCTCAACCGAGAGGATGAATCAACCGCACTTCATCTACGGAAGGAAAGATTTGTGCATATAGTTATGCACCTGAGAAACTCTCGGCAACTGAGTAAAAGTTTAACACGTAGCCGCGTCAGATCCTTTGGCATTTATTAGCAAAAATAACTTTGCGATCCCTTTTCAAAGTAGCAAATTTTGTCACAGCTTCAGCAAATCAACTTCGACTTTTCGTTTGAAATAACCTTATTATCACCTTGATTTATATGTATGCTCTTTTATTGTTACCGGGGAACCTTTTATATTCCACCATATTACCATCAGCGTTTAATCATCTAAAAACACAATTCTCCTGGAACTACCTCGGATTAATAACCGATGATTCAGATATCATAGCATTAAATGCAGAGGAAACAGAAAAATGGTAGATGGTCTAAACGGACAAAAGTTTGATGATAAAGAAAGGAGTGTTAGGAACGCTCGATAGAAAATTGGGTATTGAAAAACAGATCGAGCTACCCATAAAGGAGACCAAGGACAAATACAAGGACTAAACCCTATATTCAAAGAATTCAGGTAATTCTGGATTCGTTGAAATCTTTAGAGAATATCTTGCTCCGAAGTCATGTTAAAATCTTACGGAAAATCTTTCTCCATCAACCATCGAACTTAGAAATTCCAAAATATCATCATCAATATCTTCGATATTTCTGAGGATATTTTCATAAATATTCTCGTCCGAAATTATATACCTCCTTATGCTTCCTGTGTATCATTATATTGGAAACATTCAATAGAAAATTTAGTATCGAAAAACAGATTATGCGAAACTAAGAAGAAAACCGTGGACAAATCACAAAGAATAAGTTTGACTTCAAAGAATCCAAATGATTCAATGTCTGCTAAAGTCTTTAGTGAATATCTTGCTCCTTACTCTAAACCCTTGCAGCTAATAGTTACTATCATCCTCTGATCTTAGATATTCCGAGATATTATCGTATCTTTCATTATAAATATCCTCGATATTTCTGAATATATTTTTATAACTAATACTATCTGAAATCATTTATCTCTTCATGTTATCAGTGTTACCTCATATAGAAACTATAAGTTTCTATATTCTGTAAACTGTCGAGCTTAAAATATGAATGTTATTGAAGTAATGTTGGGAACTGATGCATGAGTTAGTATAATATAATGACACTTGATCAACGTGATTATATTACAGTAAGTTATGCTGAGTTCTAATGGGACATGATGGTTCACAGTAGATCATACCACCATCATGTGTCATGTTACATAACTCTTTCATTCTAAATAACTTCTGAACATATCAAGAAAGTATATTATTGATAGCTCTATTCTCAATGATTCTGGTAATTTGACGAATCAAATCGTGCTATTACGTTCTTTCTTGATTATAACATTAAATTCATTCGAAACTCCATACTTACAAATTCTAGACCATTACTCGTTTTACTAGAGATCGAGAGGAGATTAAAAAGACGAAGAGCTCCGAAACATAAAGCAAGATATAAAACTCGACAACAACACTGAAATTACAATAATTAAAAATTAAAACATCACGACAATTAAAAATTTAGAAGATTACAATCAAACTACTCGTCGTCGTCAATTGTCATCTGCAAAGTAGCGTTCACCAGTCATTTCACCATCCGTGAGGTACTCTGGAGACATCGGTATTTCTCTTGATGCCTCAACTGCTGCTTCAGCTGATTCATCGAGGTAACGATAACCCAACGTCCCTTTATCTTCAAGAACCGCATACAAAGAAATGCGTTTACCACGATCTTCAATGGTATCTTTTATAAAGTACCATTGATCATCGGTACACAAAAAACTTACCCTACAATCCGCATCATAATCGTCTTTATAAAAGAACACAGACGTGAATTCACACAGAACTTTTTCCTTCAGAAAGGATAGTAAGTCTTGTAAACCAACATCACGAATGTCGATATCTTCAAACGAAATACTGTCGCCCCACTTATATTCCTTCATTTGATTACAGAAATCACCTCCGTAATGAACATCGAATGAAACAATCATTGGGGGAAGTGTTAACATTTTGCAAATTGGGAGTGTTTGATTTTGATTTTGAGAAAGGTGGAAATATAAAAGAAATATATGTTTGAGTGTATAAAATGAAGTATATGGTTGGTGTTTTTATAGTGTAAAAGTGACCGTTGGGATAGCCGTTGAATTTTTTTTTTAACGGCTAAAAATTTGGGCAAGTTTTTTGGGCGAAGGTGGACGATGCCCGTTGGGACCTCTCTCATGATAGTTTCATTCGTGCTCTTCGAATAATCGAATTATTTTATCTATATTATTCTGTAATGATGAAAACTCTATTTATCAGCTCAGATTCGTCAAGAAAAACATATTTATTGTTAGCCATGACGACCTCACTCAAATTTCGGGACGAAATTTCTTTAACGGGTAGGTACTGTGATGACCCGGCAATTTCCGACCAAATTTAAACTTTATTCTTATATGATTCCGGCACGATAAACAAAGTCTGTAATGTCGAAGTCTCAAAACTTAGAACAATGTTCATATATACATTTGACCTCTGAACTATTTATATGGATTCATTATAACCTTTGACCATTCTCGACGATTCACGAACAATTATTTGTAAGTAAGTGTGGGTATATATATAGATATATAAACATTTAATATTAGATAACTAATAATATATAGTATTAGTATATGTAATTACAAGTTAAAATTTAATTAATATATTAGTATTGTTACTTTTACTTTTCTTATTAAGATGAATATTAATATTAATATTAATATCAGTATTGTCAATATTATTATATATATTATATAAATGTATAAATTTGATACATATAATAGGTATATCCAGATTACTACTAGTATTATTATTTTAAATATATAACTACAAGATAGGAAATTTTGATATATAAATTGTTATATTATAATTATCACTGATGTTATTATGATTAGTATTATTATTAATATCAATGATAATAGTATTCTTATCATTTTTATTTTTATCTTATTTCTATTATTATTAGCATCATTTTTTTTTATGTATTATTAATACTAGCAACATTTTATTCCTAATATTATTAGAATTCTTATTAAAAATTATTCCCAGAATTATATTAATAACCAATATTATGAAATTTAATAAAATAGATATACATAAACAGATATATATATATATATATACAAATACACTTATATAAAAATACAGCTACATAAATAAATGTTTAAACAAATATAAAGGAAAATCCAGTTAATTATAGATATTCATATATTCATATATGTATACGAATACAATACAGATAAATATATTCTGTTAGAGATCACATCAGCTTTACTTGTTTTTCTTCTTCTACTGTTCGATAATCTTGTTTCTGTCTCTAAGATTATTACCAATAGATTTCAACTTCACAGAAACAACCAAAATCTGTTGCACGTCCCAATCTGCTTTACATTTTTTATTTTTTTCGTACGTCCTGAATGATTCTCCTTGTCGACCCTTTAAGCCATAAATGAAACGAGTTACATAATGATATGAAAGAGTTAGTCATTTATCCATCACCATTATCAATTAAAACTCTATCATCACCTTCACACCATGATATTACAACTGTCACCATTACTTGAAATCTGAGTATCACCATCTCTTCTCTCTCTCTCTCTACTATGTAAACCGTCACCACCTCATCACCTTGTTTATGTTTTCTTCGATGGCTGCAGAAGACTATTCAACTCAATCCACAAACCACGAACTCCATAAGACATACAACCTTCTGTCGATTGCCACCACCCAATGTAACTGCTACGGCAGTAACTTGTATTTCTGTTTATTGTGACGACCACAACCTATTATTGTATATATTTTTTTATGTTTCCTGTACAAACGGACGAAGTGAATAATACTGTGATTTTTTTTTTCTCTCTTCGAATCAACTGGTACCGAAGGAACTAAATAAGGAATGATGATGATTGAATTTTTTTCTTTCCTTGAGGCCGACACTCGTCCAATTAGGAATCCCACCGAAAAACCCACTTGCAAATATCATACTTCCTTTTATCATATAACCCCACCATTTTATGTTATTAATCATAGTATTTTTTTTTAAAAGCTGTACAGCTTCCCTGTTGGCCCGAATGAACCCCACATGACTTATTTAATTCACAAGCCTTCTACAAGTGCTGGTAATCTGTCGAGTTGATTATGATAAAGAAGGGATTGGACAGCATATTTTTTTTTGGGTGTGGGACAAGATAGAGACACATTCTTGGATTCCAAATTCCACTTCCTAATTACTTAACCCCATTCGAATTTTTTTATGAAGGTGATGCCATGTAACGATAGAAGATGATGATCATGATGAATATGATGTATGCTTATAATACGACGTATAGATGAAGTGATGATATCGATTAAAGATAATGATGGATATGTTTAGAAGAAGGAAACAGAAATTTTTGGTTTATTTATTTATTTATTTTTCTTTTTCTCGTTACTTTTCCATCAACAGAAGTATAAAAGAATCGATGGTTGGGCTGCTGGTTGGACTGCTATTCTGTTGGGCCGCAGGTTTTTATGTTGGGCCGAATTCTGGTTGGGCTGTTAGCAGTCTATAAACACGAGATAGAAATTAAACGAGTTATATATATTTTCGGATGATATCAATTATAGAAAAGCATAATTGGATGTATGGTTTGGGTGTTTGTTGGGGTTCAAGAGGTTGCAGGTTCGATTCTCGTCTGGGACATTTTTTTTAGAAAAAGCTTGGAGAGGGTATACCCTTTTATTTTATTTCTATTATTATTATTATTATTATTATTATTATTATTATTATTATTATTATTATTATTATTATTATTATTATTATTATTATTAACATATAACAATTTATTTACTAATATTATCATCACTATTAGTATTATAAGTATTTTCATTTTATTTACAACATCATTATTTTTGACATTATTAATATTTATTACTACTAGTATCATTAATATTATAATAACTATATTATTATTATCATCAATATTACTATAAATATTATTATTATTATCACAATAAAAATTAGTTATAAAAATATATATAAATATATAATTAATTAAGTTATTAATAACACACCTAATATAAAATAACAAATAAAATCACTAATAATATATATATTCGTTCGATTACCGTTACATGTATTAATATATATGATTAAATATAGGTTCGTGAATTCGAGGCCAACACTACACTTGTTAAATGACGTCATATGTATTTTTACTACAAAATACAGTATGGTGAGTTCCTTTGATCCCCTTTTACTCTTTACATTTTTGGGACTGAGAATACATGCGCAACTTTTATAATTGTTTTACAAAATAGACACAAGTAATTAAAATGACATTATATGGTTGAATGATCAAAATCGAATATGCCCCTTTTTATATAGTCTGGTAATCTAAGAATTAGGGAACAGACACCCTAATTGACGCGAACCCTAAAGATAGATCTATCGGGCCCAACAAGCCCCATCCAAAGTACCGAATGCTTTAGTACTTCGAAATTTATATCATGTCCGATGGAGGATCCTGGAATGATGGGGATATTCTTATATGTATATTGTGAATGTCGGTTACCAGGTGTTCAATCCATATGAATGATATTTTTGTCTCTATGCATGGGACGTAAAACTATGATAAATGAAAATCTTGTGGTCTATTAAAATGATGGAAATGATTATTTATGTTAAACTAATGAACTCACCAACCTTTTGGTTGACACTTTAAAGCATGTTTATTCTCAGGTACGAAAGAAATCTTCCGCTGTGCATTTGCTCATCTTAGAGATATTACTTGGAGTCATTCATGACATATTTCAAAAGACATTGCATTCGAGTTATTGAGTTCATCAAGATTATTATTAAGTCTATTATAGTAATATATAGTACGAAGTGGTATGCATGTTGTCAACTTTCGATGTAATGAAAGATTGTCTTTTCAAAAACGAATGCAATGTTTGTAAAATGTATCATATAGAGGTCAAGTACCTCGCGATGTCATCAACTGTTGTGAATCGTTTATAATCGATATGGACTTCGTCCGGATGGATTAGGACGGGTCCTTTCAACAGTACCTACCCGTTAAAGAAATTTCGTCCCGAAATTTGATCGAGGTGGTCATGGCTAACAATAAAATGTTTTCATGACAATTATTAGTTGACAAATAGAGTTTTATCATTATCGATTAATGATTCGATTATGTGAAGCGTACGAGTGAAGCTGTCACAAAAGATTGAGATAGAGATTTAACTTTTGATGTAGTCATGGTGAATTTTTGGAAAAATAAGGTTCGTCTTAACTTTTGACGTTGTCTCGATTGAATTCTGAAATTCAAGGGATTTAAAAGAAAATCTTGGAAATCTATAGGATTTGATTCTTCGGAATTTATGGAAAATTATGATCCTTTTTAATTTAATGCGATTATCTGTCTCGATTGCTTTGTCTGGTATCTTCTCTATAAATGAACTTCATTCGTTCCATTATTTTCACCACTCCAATTCTTTCTTTCTCGATCCATACTTTCAAAAGATTGTGAAAATGCTTAATCCAGTTCTGATTCTTGTCCTCATCCTTACTATCGCAACATTCATTCTCCTTTTTCAACTTCCACCAGAGGAATCTACTTTCTTCTACTTCGTCTTTGGGGTTATAGTGTTTTTAATTCTCCCGTGTCTTTATGTTGCGATAAACATTGACATACACGGTTTGTAATTTATGCGTTGTTATCGAGCTTTATATTCTCCCTTATATTTCGAAGCTCTATGCTTTTGTTTTCTCTTCCCGACTTCAAGTCAAGCGAATAATGGTCCAGAATTCGTAGATATAGAATTTCGAATGATTATAATGTTCTAAGCAGGAAGGAACGTGATAGCACGATTTGATTTTCAAATTTATCAAAATTATTGAAAATAGAACTATCAAGAATATATTCTTCTTGATATGTTTGGAGGTTATGTAGAATGAAAGAGTTATGTAACATGACACATGATGAAGTTATGATCTATGAATCATCACGTTCCATTAGGAACTCAACATGACTTGCTGTAATATAATCACGTTGGCCAAGTGTCATTATATTATACTAACTCATGCTTCAATTCCCAACACTTCTCTACAATTCATTCATAATTCATACTCAGATTTTACAGAAGTTTCCAATATAATGAAATTCTGAAAACACGAAGAGGTAGATAATTCGGACAAGAATAAATATCCTCAGAAATATCGAAGATATTTACGATGATATTTTTGGAATTTCTAAGTCCGAAGATTGATGGAGAAAATTTTCCGCAAGATTTTAACGTGGGTACGGAGCAAGATATTCTCTAAAGATTTCATCGAATTCAGATTTATCTAGGTTCTATGAATTTGGAGTATGTTACTTGTATTTCTCCTTGGTTTCCTTTATGGTTAGCTCAATCCGTTTTTCAATTCCAAATTTTCTGAGCTTTTCAAACATACCATTCTTATTGTCAAGCTTTTGGCCATTAAGACCATCTATAGCTTTCGCTGCTTCGTCAGCATTTTCAAAGTTAACGGATCTGGATCATCGGTTATCAAATCGAGGTGTTTTCCGGAGAATTGTGTTTTTAGATGATTAAACACTGATGGTAATATGGTGGAATATAAAAGGTTCCCCAGTAACAATAAAGAGTACACATATATATCAAGTTTATAATAAGGTTGTTTCGGATGAAAAGTCGGAGTTGACTTGCTGGAGCTGTGACAAAATTTGTTACTTTGAAAGGGATTACCAAATTATTTTGGGTAATAATAACACTAAAGGAATTAGCACAGCTACGTGTTAATCGTTTACTCAGTTTTCGAGGGTTTTTCAGGTGCATAACTATATGCATCAATCTTTTCTTCCGTAGATGAAGTGCGGCTGGTTCATCCTCTCGATCGAGGTGTTTTCAAGAATCATGAAAGGTTTGACGCAGATTGTAATTGTCAAGATACAATTGAGGTTTAAGATGAAATCAAGTGGCAAACTTGAAGAATTGTTTAGTTTCATATGTTATAATCAATATTTTAATTCTTTTTAATTGTCCAATGTTATTAGTCCGCAGTCGATAGTCCACAGTTAACAGTCCAGTAATTCATATATAGTTTAATATATTATATTCGAATTAATTAATACGTGTCGTGACCCGTATACGTCTCAGACTCGATCACAACTCAAACTATATATATTATTATAGAATCAACCTCAACCCTGTATAGAGAACTCGATCATTACTGCATATAGAGTGTCTATGGTTATTCCAAATAATATATATAGATGCGTCGATATGATATGTCAAAACCTTGTATACGTGTCCCGATATTTAAAGTGCGTAAAAAAAATAACAGAAATTAAATGACGATAAATAAAGTGCGTAAAGTAAATAACAGAAATTAAATGACGATAAGTAAAATTGCTAGAATGTAAATTGTGATAAATAAATTGCGATAAATAAAATGTAATCAGTTAGCTAGGAACAATTAGCTAGGAATAGTTAGCGTGGATTCTTAACAACATTTTTCTCGTAGTTAATTTGTTTGTTTCTAACAAATTTTATTTTCTCAAATGTTTTCTTCATTATGCCACTTGTTGGATTCTGATAAATCAAAATCCCAATATGAAGTTGAAAGACAATGGTTATTTTGCGGTGAACGGATACGTATATTGGTAGTTGTAAGTAGGATAGTAAATGACTATTGAATCAGATTAGAAGAATGTACAGTGTAATTTATTAATGTGAAATCTAAATATTCCTCGGGTATTACCTACCCGTTAAAATATTTTCACCATTAACAGTTTGTACAAAAGAATTTTTAATTACAATCTTTAAAAAAAAATATATACATATATATTTTCTTTAGATGTAATCATGGATTTAATGAGTCAATATGATATCAAACTCATTTGATTTACCGTTAGAACAAGAATATATAATCTCTAAAACATTAGAGATTACATAATTGCCATGTCAAACGAAGATAAATAATGTAGAATGGTACGTAGAACGAGGATTATACTCAAGGTACATAATGAGATGTTGAGGCATGGATTGTTGATGGTACTGTTATTGATGGTACTGTTGTTGCTGTTGATGGTGGTACTGGTTATGCTGCTGGTGCTGCTGCTGCTGGTGTTTGTAACCTTCGCATCATATTCTCTAAAGCCACCACTCGAGCGCGAAGCTCGTTGACTTCTTCTATTACTCCGGGGTGACTGTCGATTCGGACGAGTGGATAGATAAGATCAAGAATTTGGTATAGTATATGATCGTGACGAGATACTCAAGAAATGAGAGAGAAAATGGTGTTTCGGACAGGTTCTCCGGTAAGTGCTTCAGGTTCTTCACCCAGAGGTGAATTCGGTTGGTGGAAGGGATAACATTCTTCATGCCTCCAATGATTAAGTAGGCTACGAACCCATCCCCAATTCATCCAGAATTGGTGATGACTAACTGGTTGATCCATTCCAGTTACACTGTCTTCGAAGCTTGAGTCGAAATCCATATCGGAATAGCTGTGGGAATCTAAGGAATTTGAACTAGTTGCGAGTTCCATCTTATACGGTTAGATAAAGGATTTTCGATATGAGATGATTTTTGGATATCGGATGATATTCTAATTGTATAAAATACATAAATATAGTATAGAAGATCCCGTATATTACGGAGGGAATTAAGGAAACGTGTCAGATATAGTCTAAAATGACAGATACGCTAAGATATGGATTAGCAGATATGCTAAGATATGACTTTGTCTATACACTATCAATGTAGTAATTGCAATAAGACGTCTCGAGACTGAAAATGATAAGTAGATATTTTTTTTTTTTTTTGACAAATGGTGGTAAGCAAAAACTTTTGACATGCAAACCAGGTTCAAATCTAAACTCATTAATATAACCTAACAACTACTATGCCAAAGTCCAGACTCATTAATGCATCCTAACAACTACTATTTAGACACACTAATGTAAGACCTGGTTCGCTATGACCACCGCTCTGATAGCACCTGTAGTGACCCGTCCTTATCCCCCTGGACGAAGTCATCAACATTTGGTCCCATTGCGATGATCGACTCCAAGTAATGTCCTTAAAATGAGCAAATGCACAGCGGAAGACTTAATTCGTACCTGAGAATAAACATGCTTAAAAGTGTCAACCAAAAGGTTGGTGAGTTCATAGGTTTATCGTAACAATTATTTCAATATGTTAATAGACCACAAGATTTCATAATCATAAACATAATACACTCGCAAGTGTATGTAAAGCATTCTAAGTGGTTGAACACTTGGTAACCATACTTAACTATTAATCAACGTCGTATATTCCCTTTATTATGAAATCTCACTACACTGTACCAAGTGTAGCCTACAAAACGAAGTACTGTGCAACCGTTGAATACTGGTCGTCCAGTCCGGTTGGGGTTTTCAGGCCCGATAGATCTATCAACAGGATTCGCGTTTACATTACCTATGTAAATAGTTGTTACCAAGTGATGTTTCGCGAGGTGTATATAAAATACTATTAAATTTTACAAGGAAATACTATTAAATACGATACAATTTTACACAAGATATTTATTTATTTATAGAATGGATATACTTAAACCTTGCTACAACACTTATAGGCAGTGTACCTAATCGTACAGTAGTGTAGTTTTTAGTAAGTTCGGTTCGTTCCACAGAGAAAATCTTTAAACAAAGCTTAACGCTATATTAGTTTACTTTTATAAAAATACAAATATATATACAAGTAATATTATTATTATAAAGGGGGGTTTTTACCGTTTAATGACCGGTTTGTCGATTTTAAAACTTTAGTCGCAGTTAAAACCAAATGTAAAATATTAAAAATAAATACAAGACTTAAATTAAAGCGTAAATTAAATAACGATAATGAAATTTCGAATAATAAAAGTGCGATAAAATAAACTTTGCGATAATTAAAAAGTACGATAATTAAAAGTGCAATTAAATACAATAATAATAAATAAAAATGCGATAATTAGAAGTGCAATTAAATATAAAATAAAGGAAGTTAAATATTAAATAAAAGAATTATGCTTATTTAAACTTCCGTAATCATGATGTTTGACGTGTTGATTTTAGTTTTATGCCCATGGGTTAATTGTCCTTTGTCCTGGATTATTTAATATGTCCGTCTGGTTTTTGTCCATAACAGACCATTAGTCATAAATATAAAGTGCGAGTGTCCTCGTCAAATTATTCTTATACCCGAAGTTAAATATTCTAACTAATTGGGGACTTAAACTGTAACAAGATTTTAATACTTTGTTTAATAATTATACCAGGATGTCGACTGAGTGTAACCCAAGGTTTTAATATTTTGTTATCAATTATACCAAGTGTCCTTGTACATAATTTCACCCCTGTTTTAATTATTCTAGTGGCTATTAATCCATTCCCGTGTCCGGTTAAATGAACAATTATTCGTACATATAAATACCCCGCCCATCGTGTCCGATTGAGTGCATATGGTAATTTATAGGGACGCCCAATTGTAAATCTTTATATTAACATTAACAAACTATCATTTAGTTAAACAAATATAAAGCCCATTAATAGCCCATAGTCTAATTTCCACAAGTGTCGTTCCTTTGTCCAAACCCCAATTATGGTACAAAGCCCAATTACCCAATTTTAGTAATTAGTCCAACATCATGATTACTTCGGATTAAATAAGCATAATAATAACTTAGCTACGAGACATTAAATTAAAAAGGTTGAACATAACTTACAATGATTAAAAATAGCGTAGCGTTACACGGACAGAATTTCGACTTACACCCTTACAACATTCGCTAACATACCCTTATTATTAGAATTAAAATTAAAATTAAAATTAAAATTATAATATATATATATATATATATATATATATATATATATATATATATATATATATATATATATATATATATATATATATATATATATATTACGTTTGTAAGATAGAGAGATAGGATGGATTTTACGTTCACCAAACTGCGAATTTATAGGCCTGTGAACTGAAAAAGGAGCTCATGCGATCGCATGAGCTTTGCTCTTCAAGGCCATGCGATCGCATGGCCAGCTGGGGAGGCTCACATTTGGTTGTTTTCTTCTGCCGACGGTTTTATAAATAAAAATAATATATTAAATAATTATAAGAATTATTTAAATATTATATTATATTTATGTGCATAGTTGACTTGTAATTTTTAGTCCGTTGCACCGAGCGTTGAGAGTTGACTCTGGTCCCGGTTTCGGATTTTCGAACGTCCTTGCGTACAATTTAATATCTTGTACTTTTTGTTTTGAATCTTATACTCTTGTAATTTTGAGACGTTTCTTATCAATAATTGGAACCTCGTTGATTGTATTTTGTACTTTTGAGCTTTTTGGTCGTTTGCGTCTTCAATTCGTCGAATCTGTCTTTTGTCTTCACCTTTTATTATTTAAACGAATATTACTTGTAAATAGAACAATTGCAACTAAAAGCTTGTCTTTCTTGAGGAATAATGCTATGAATTATATGTTCGTTTTTAGCATTATCAAATATTCCCACACTTGAGCGTTGCTTGTCCTCAAGCAATATAGTCTTGAAATACAAGAATCACTTCTTTATTCTTCACACTTTGTACATCAGTGATTTCTATACGGCGGTATAAACAATGATAGTAACGATGTGGTTTACAGTCCCATATGACTATATAAAAATTTAGATCCATTAAGAAAATTGGATCTTTATAAAAACATTTGATCTTTTGAATATTAAATCTAGTTTTTACCCTAGATAAGTTTTCCGGAATAACCCTTCACCGGTGTTTGCAAAATATTTTTGTGGGCTTGGTGGGTTTCAGATTTGAAAATTTTAGCTCAAAACTTGCGGTTTTGTGTCACCCACTTGCTAACTTGTATTAGGAAAGCAACACGTCCAGTTTACTTGTCCCGTATATTACCTTTCGATAAACTACCGTCCGGTTGTAAAGGAAAGCGTTGAACAAGCAACTGTTAAGGCAATGTCCCCTGACATGCTTTTAATTATGGTCTATAACGTGTCGGACACAATTACTATCCTTGGTAGGAGCAATAGTAAAGCTCACCCTTATGATTTTTCAGGCTGGTACAAGGTCCTGTCTTCGACCATGCTATGCAACCACCGTTCTTACGGTTGACACCCAATTTGGTTCAGGTGACCTAATGAATTCCAGGTGAATTCCTAGGATTTTACGTTCAATGGTAATGAACGCATTGAAAATAGGGTTTTCAGAAAACAAATCGGTTTGTAATTTTGATCAAAATATTTTCTCGTTCAAGCTCGAGTTTAGATATCATTGAATTCCATGAGTTTGAATTCTCAATCTTTAAGGTCAATCTCTAGGATTGAGTAATATCAGGCTTAAAAGCTGATTTTTAATCTTTAAGGAGATTATCCTTTCTGGGGATCTGATTCATTAGTCTTATCCAGCTAATTTGCACGGTGCCCCCCCATTTTACGAGATAAATCCTTCTCATGGTTAGGATAAATCTGACCACTTGGCGACCCTGTTTGATGCTGAGGTCCGTGGATTTCCTGCTGATTTTAGTGATGACTTTTCTAAGTTTTTCGTCAACCTACAGCTGGTCTGGACGACAACTTCATGACCTAACTCAAGAAGCGCGTTTTTTTTTCGGAAGACTTTACTTCCTTTTAATGATGGAATTGATTCATCGTGTAGATCCATTTCTTCTTTTCTTTCATCGGGTAAAATAGTTTAGTTTAGTCCAAAGCAAAAGTATTTTCAGTTATTTGTTACAGAAATATGTGACATATGTTTAAGATAACTTGGTAATTTTTCCCACACTTGGCTTTTATTTTCATTTTTATTGTTCTCTATTCCATTTTAAATGAATTTTAACATTTTGGTTTGTTTCTCAATTTATGTCCTTTCCGAGGTAACAATAATTTCGGTGTTAACACCTAGTTTTATCGTTCATAAATATGTATAAACATGATTTTGAGTTCATTTAATTGAAAATTTTGAAAAATTTTACTAGAATTGGGTAGTCAGTATATAAGACTAGGGCTGTTCTTTATTATCAGAGAGCACTAGATTCTAATACAACTACTACGTTACTAGTATTTTTAATGGTAACCAAGTGTATAAAGATAAAAAATTTTAAAAATCCGAAAGAATTTAACCCCTTCCCACACTTAAGATCTTGCAATGCCCTCATTTGCAAGAAATCAGTACAATTTAAATTATTGAGGGTGATTAGCGTAGAAATGATTAAATTTTACCAAAGTTTCCAAACATATTGGCGTTTGTTTGCTGAATGATAAATGGTGCATATCATTTGTTCATTTCGTCTGTTGTTACATCACATTTATTTGTCATCTTTTCGTCAAAATTAGTAGCTTTTGCTGAACTTAATGCCAGTTTTTGAAAATGCGCTGTTTTACCCTGTTGTTTACATGATAAAATACAAACATATATACATATTTAATCATGAATGGCAATTTGAAATGGGACTTAATATCCCACTTTCAAATTCTAAATATGAAATATTAGTACACAATAATAATAAAATAATAAAAATTACACAAATATATCCAATAACATAAGTTTAAACATGAAAAAGTCAAAAGATAAAAACATAAAAATCATAAAAATAACCAAATGGAACTAAATCAGTCTGGATAGGGGTTCCAGTTCATCTCATCGGGTGGGTTCCATTGTTGGTTATAGGTGTTCTGATAGGCTTGGTTATAGTTATACCGGTTAAAGGGTGGTCGGATATCGGGGCTATGTGGTGGAAAATGAGCAGGTCGCGTAGGTACATAGTTATTTGGTACCTGATATGATAGCTTGCTCATGATTTGGTGCTGATGAACTAACCAGCTATCGTGTTGGCGTCGCCTATAATCCTCGTATACTCGCTCGGAGTTCCACTGCTCATACATACTATATCTTACCACGTTCGTCATTGCTTCCTCATCTATACGAACGTGGACGTCAAGAATAGCATCTCGAAAGACATCCCTAATGTCTTCCGCCTCCTCCATTTCCTCGTCTGAGCCTCTCTCTACCTGAGGATGAGATCCCTCATAGGGTACTGCCTGGTTACGTCTACTTTTCAATACCTTAGCACCCACATAAACTTTCAATCCTAAGGGCTCAACCTGTTCTCTACAAATCTGTAATGGACCCCCTTGGTTCCTATCAACACCTAAATACTCTCCAATGAGAGTAACAAAAATACCTCCTCCTATTATACTCCCGTCCTGCATTCCCTCTACCATTTTAGATAAATAAAAAGCAACACAGTAAGGGATATTGACAAAGCTTCTAGGATCCCGAATACACTTTAGGTAGAATAAATCATATAAGGTAATTTTTTTCTTTATTATGACCTCTTTGTGTAATCGAGTTAGCCAAAAATCTATGAATAATACGAAGCTCGGCTCTGTCAATATGTGTATAGGAGTGTCCTCCTGCTCGCGTAAAAACATCAAAATGTGACATACGCCTCCAAATGGAGTCGACGTCAAAGTTACTATCTACCCGTTCACCATAATGAATCAAGTTTGTACAATCGGGTAATAGCAACTCACCAGGAGTATATATCTGTAAGGCCCTGGCCATGTCTAGCATGGACATTCTGTACATCCTACCGCCAAGGATAAACCTAAGAAATCTTCTATCATCTATTCTAACTATATTTGTATCAAGTGATACAGTACTCATCAACTCAACACACCATTCCTTATATACAGGTCTACGAATGGTGAAAAGACGTTCCCAATCTGTAAAAGAAGAACTGCCATACCTTTGAACTAAAAGCTGTCTAACACGGTCAGCTAGATGAACCGTTTCCAAAAGGGCCCAATCGATTACCCTTGGCACCTCTACATTTTTTGTTACCAATTTGAATTTGTTCCTTTGATATGTCTCGTAATCTCTCCATCTTCTATCAAATCTCAGATTAGGATGTAGAGTGTGCTCAGGAATCGTTGGAAATTCTACTGGCGGCCTCATTGGGAATACTATGAATTCATCAATAAACTGTACCGGATCATAATAAGGTATGTGCTGATCAGGTTGTTGTTGTTGTTCCTGTTGTGGTTCTTGTTCCTGTTCTGGTTCTGGTTCTGGTGCTGGTGCTGGTCGTCTAGATGATGATGCTCCTGAACCTCCAGTATCGGCTTTCTGCAAAACACATTAAACACAAAATTTGTGCATCCAAATATGCATTAGTGTTAGCAAAATAACAACTTAAAACAATCACTATAACATGTTAAATCAAAATTAAACTTATACACATTTTCACAATTTTTCACAATTCTACACTTTTCAAATAAGCACATATGAAAATGTATACAAAATTCATAAGCATTTAACTCAAATAACATGTCAAAATATTCATTACTAATAATTAAACAAGTCTCAAATGGCAAATATATCAAATTAATCAAGTTCATGAATTTTGGATTTAAAAAGTCCACTTTAATCTCCAAAAATCATGTTTAGGATCATTGTTTGGACCATTTAACTATCTAAACATGTTACACTACTCAATTTAGCAATAATTCATGACAAAAATCGGCCATAACCTGTTTATATCAAAAAGCCCCAAATTGCTCAAGAACACAAACCCTAGATTTCTAAAAATTTTGAAGTTTTTGGCTTCAAATCTTGTTAAATAGCATCAATCTAGGTTATACATGCATAAAATACTAACAATTTAACACTAATTACACTAGAAATTAACAAAATTGCATTAGGTAAAAAATTGGTAATTATCACAAAAACTAGGAATTTATAGAGTTTAGGGGTGTAATTTTTACCAATTTGCTGAAGAATGAGAATCTAGGCATGATTAGAGCAAGAATTTTGATGAATTACGGTGAAAAAATGGCGAAAATTGGTGAATTTTTGGGTGAGTTTCGTGAATGTATGTGTGTGTTTGTGTTGAGGCAGAACCGAGCTGCTGTATGTATCAGGCCTGCATTTGGTCCCCATGCCATCGCATGGGTTCCAAGTGCAAACCCCATGCGATCGCATGGGGTGCCGGCTACAGTGATTTCAGTTTTTTTTTTTTTTTTTATAAAACCTTATACTTTATAAAACTTATAATTAATTAAATTTTAAAAATTTTGTTTTCCTTTAGGAGCGAGGGCGTTTCGGATCGTTGTCCTAGTCTGTCCCTCGACAAAATTTTAAAATTTGTCAAATCAAAGCGCGGTTTTTAAAAGTAAAGATTTTTGGGTTTTTTAATGTTTTTGGCATACTTTAATTCAATAAGATTAAAAATAATGATAATAAAAGTTCTCGTCCCTCCCTCGGGTAAAGCAATTTCGGTTCAAAGACCTAGTCTTTAACTTACGACGAATTTTAAAAATCATATTTTTAACTTAATGAGATAAAGTAAATTTTTGTTTTTAAATTCACACAACTTAAATATAAAATTCAAAATTAATATTAAAAATTCACACCAAACTTAAAAGTTGAAATGCATAAAATTAAAAATTCATATTTTAAAAATTAAAAATTCACACCAAACTTAATTTAAAAATTCATATTATAAATTCACACCAAACTTATATTAATTTTTCAAATATTTACAATTTTAAATATATTGATTTTACAAAGTTTACAATATTAATTTAAGATTTATATATTAATTTTAAAAACATGGTAAAAATAAAATTAAAAATCTTTTTGGCTTTTTATCTCACTTTAATCAATCAAATATTATCAAAAATATACGCCCCTCTTTTCGGTAAAGTAATTTCGGTTCCAAAACCTAATTTTAACTCATGACGAATTTTTGAAATATTTTGTGTTGATTGATTAAAGATATTTATACCTTAAGAATAAACGTTAAATTTTGCAGTGATGTAATAAATTTTTGTATGATATCAATAATTTCGGTCGCCAAACCTAATTTTATTTAATACCAATTTAATACTTTATAGCGAACAAATTAGCGTTTATTATCAAAAGGTTAAAAAAAAAACTGTACAGACTTACCTGTGAGATAGTATTCTTAGTTATATGATCTATCCCATTCATAAGATAGTCGGTTTAATTGGTTTTCCATGGCTACATAGGCGTAACCTCGAGCATTCAGTGTCTTTTCTTCTAAACATATGAACGGTCCGTCTCTGCATAAAGTAACAAATTCGGTATTTGAATAGGTTTGATTATTTGAACATTTACCTCCATGTGACCATTTTCCGCATTTGTGATATCTTTCTAGGTGTCGTGCTCTTTTTTTCGCTGCGGATTTTGATTTTCCTTTACCAAATTGTAACTTATTATCTTCGCATCTGGATTCTTTTCTAACTCCGTCCAATCTTTCTCTGATTACTGATACTATTTCACTCGGAAGTGTGTCATTATTACGTTTAGTGATCAAAGCGTGTAGCATTAGACCATGGTTTAGTTCACAGGCAGTCTTCATTTTGTAAAAACCTAAAAAAAAATAAAAATTCAGAATGGGGGGAGAAGACTAGTTTTTAGGGTCTGCTAGGGAAAGACCATTCGGGTTCCATTTTCGAGAACTACACGAAAACAGACAATCTAACTCTAACAGAAATACATAAACCCCTTTAAAGACTTGATTCTCCCCACACTTAGTTAGCTGTGGTATCGAAATTGTGATTAACTTCATTGTCAACTTCCATCGGACCATGTATGTAATGTTTAATTCTGTGACCATTAACTTTAAATTCAATTCCATTTGAATTTATTAATTCTATCGTTCCGTATGGGAAAACTCTTTTAACTATGAATGGTCCAGACCATCTTGATTTCAATTTTCCAGGAAATAGCTTGAATCGTGAATTGAAAAGAAGAACTCTGTCTCCTTCTTTAAATTCTTTTAAACTTCTGATTCTTTTATCATGCCATTTCTTCGTTCTTTCCTTATAGATTAACGAATTATCGTATGCTTCATGTCTTAATTCTTCTAATTCGTTTAGTTAACTTAACCGTAGATGTCCAGCTTCATGTAAATCAAGATTACATGTCTTCAAAGCCCAAAATGCTTTGTGTTCAATTTCTACTGGAAGATGACATGCTTTTCCATAAACAAGTCTAAAAGGTGTGGTTCCAATTGGAGTTTTGTAGGCTGTTCTAAAAGCCCAGAGTGCATCCTCCAATTTAATGGACCATTCCTTCGGATTTGATCCTACGGTTTTCTCTAGAATACGTTTTAAAGCTCGGTTGGTATTTTCAACTTGTCCACTTATTTGTGGATGATATGCAGTTGAGATTTTATGAGTTACTCCATATCTTTTAAGAACTTTCTCAAGTTGATTATTACAGAAATGAGTTCCCCGATCACTTATTAAAGCTTTCGGTGTTCCAAACCTTGCCAAAAGACGTTTTAAAAAATTGACTGCAACTCGTGCATCGTTAGTTGGGAGAGCTTGTGCTTCCGCCCATTTAGATACATAATCAATGGCTACGAGAATATAGAGATTATTATGAGATTTTGGAAATGGACCCATAAAGTCAATACCCAAAATGTCAAATACTTCACATACTTGGATGACATTTTGTGGCATTTCATCACGTTGACTTATTTTTCTGGCCCTTTGACATGCATCACAGGATTTGCAAAGAAGGTGTGCGTCTTTGTAAATTGTAGGCCAATAGAATCCAGCATCATAAACTTTTCTTGCTGTTAGTTGAGGCCCATAATGCCCTCCTGTTGGTCCTGTGTGACAATGGTTTAAAATTTTACTAGCTTCATCTCCAAATACACATCGGCGTATTATTCCATCTTGACAACTTTTAAACAGGTGTGGATCTTCCCAAAAATAGTGTTTTATATCACTGAAGAATTTCTTTCGTTTTTGGTACGATAATCCTTTTTCAAGGAATCCACAAACTAAGTAGTTTGCATAGTCTGCAAACCATGGGATTTCATTATAATCTATCTTCAATAGATATTCATCAGGAAAGTTGTCTTGTATGGCCGATTCATTTAGAACTTCTAATTCGGGATTTTCAAGACGAGAAAGATGATCAGCGGTGAGATTTTCTGCTCCTCTTTTATCTCGGATTTCAATATCAAACTCTTGTATGAGTAAGATCTAACAGATTAATCTTGGTTTAGCATCTTGTTTTGAAAATAGGTATCTAAGAGCAGAATGGTCGGTATAGACCACCGTTTTTGCTAGAACGAGATATGAACGAAATTTGTCAAAAGCAAAGACAATAGCAAGGAGTTCTTTTTCAGTAGTTGTATAGTTCGTTTGTGCTCCTTGTAACGTCTTACTAGCATAATATATAGGTTGAAATCGTTTTTCAATCCTTTGTCCTAAAATGGCTCCCATTGCAAAATCACTTGCATCGCACATTAGTTCAAATGGTAGATTCCAATTTAGTGTTATCATGATCGGCGTATTAGTGAGTTTCTCTTTAAGAATATTAAAAGATTTGATACACTCATCTGAAAAGATGAATGGAGCATCCTTTTCTAGGAGTTTATTCATAGGAGTGGCAATTTTAGAAAAATCTTTTATGAAACGTCGGTAAAAACCGGCATGCCCTAGAAAACTCCTAACTCCTCTAACATTGGTGGGATATGGAAGTTTAGCAATTACATCTACTTTAGCTCTATCCACTTCAATTCCTTCTTTTGAAATTTTATGTCCAAGAACGATGCCTTCTTTAACCATGAAATGGCATTTCTCCCAATTAAGTACTAGATTTGATTGTTCGCATCTAATAAGCATTCGTTCAAGATTAACTAGACATGTTTCAAATGTATCACCGAAGACTGAAAAGTCATCCATGAAAACTTCCATGCATTCTTCTATCATGTCGTGAAAAATCGCCATCATGCACCTTTGAAAGGTTGAAGGGGCGTTGCAAAGTCCAAATGGCATGCGTTTGTAAGCAAAAGTACCATAAGGGCACGTGAACGTGGTTTTCTCTTGGTCCTCGGGTGCTATTAGAATTTGAAAATATCCGAAAAATCCATCTAGAAAACAATAGTAACTATTTCCGGCTAATCTTTCCAACATTTGATCAATGAAAGGTAAGGGAAAGTGATCTTTTCTGGTGGCGTCATTTAATTTTCTATAATCAATACATACACGCCATCCTGTTACAGTCCTAGTAGGAATAAGCTCATTTTTTTCATTTGTAATGACAGTCATGCCACCCTTCTTAGGCACGCATTGAACTGGGCTTACCCATGGACTATCAGAAATTGGATAAATTAGACCTGCATCTAGCAGTTTAATAATCTCTTTCTTAACTACATCTTGCATATTAGGATTTAGTCTTCGTTGGCGTTGCACATACGTTTTATGACCTTCTTCCATAACGATTTTATGTGTGCAATACGAAGGACTTATTCCTTTAATATCATGAATCTTCCATGCAATGGCTGGTTTATGAGCTTTCAACACAGAAATGAGTTGTGATTTCTCATTTTCAGTAAGAGAAGACGATATTATTACAGGTAATTCAGATTCACCATGTAAATAAGCGTATTCCAAATGGTTTGGAAGTGGCTTTAATTCTAATTTCGAAGGTTCTTCTATCGATGATTTATATCGATATCTGTCTTCTTCTTTTAGCATTTGAATTTCTTCCGTTGTTGGTTCATATCCATTAGCTATAAGTGTAGCTAACATTTCAGCTTCATCAATTGGTTCATTACCTTCTCCTAAAGAACATTCTCCTGTTCCTTGTAATTCTGGAAATTCTTCTAATAATTCTGCATGTGCATCTATAGTTTGAATATAATAATATGTATCATCTGCAGATTGTGGTTGTTGCATTGCTCTATCAACTGAAAAGGTAACACTCTCATCCTCTATACTTAGGGTCAGTTTCTTACCGAACACGTCTATCATTGCTTTAGCCGTATTTAAGAATGGTCTTCCTAATATGAGAGGAACTTGAGAATCTTCTTCCATGTCCAGAACAACAAAATCTACTGGAAATACTAAAGTACCAACTTTAACTAGCATGTTCTCCATTATCCCTCTAGGATATTTTATTGATCTATCGGCTAGTTGTATGCTTATTCTGGTTGGTTTCAATTCTCCAAGGTCTAGTTTAGCGTATAGTGAATATGGCATTAGATTTATACTAGCACCTAAGTCTGCCAATGCTTCTATTGAACTAAGACAACCCAGAAAACATGGAATTATGAAACTTCCTGGATCAGATAGTTTTTCTGGTATCTTATTCAACAGCACTGCTGAACAATTAGCATTCATAGTAACAGCCGAGAGTTCTTCCATTTTCTTTCTATTTGAGATTAGATCTTTCAAGAATTTAGCATATCTAGGCATTCCTGAAATCACATCAATGAAAGGAAGATTTACATTTATCTGTTTAAACATATCCAAGAATTTGGATTGCTCGGCTTCAAGTTTCTCTTTCTTCATTTTACTCGGGTAAGGAAATGGTGGTTGGTATGGTTTAACATAAGGTTTAGCCTTAACTGTGTTATCTTCATTAACCTTTTCAACTACCGGTTCTTTTTCCTTATCTTGATTAGGTTGTGGTTCTTGTGGAGTAGGAATAGCTTCATCAGAAGTTACAGGTATTTCAGGTGGTTTAAGTGTTGTACCACTTCTTGTGGTAATGGCTTTAGCTGTTTCATTCCGGGGGTTAGCATTTGTATCACTAGGTAGACTTCCCGGTTTTCTTTCACTTATTAACCTTGCTAAGTTACTTACTTCTTGTTCCAGATTTTGAATAGAAGCTTGTTGATTTCTAAATGCTTGAGCATTTTGTTCATTGGTTTGTTTCTGAGATGTGAAAAACTGCGTTTGAGTTTCAACTAGCTTCGTCATCATGTCTTCTAAATTCGGCTTTTTATCATCGGTTTGTTGTGGTGGTTTGTTTTGAAAATTAGGTCTTTGCTGATTGTAATTATTATTGGATACTTGTTGATTGCTAGGACCTTGTTGGTTGTTCTATGGAATATTTCGGTTATAGTTCTGGTTTTGATTGTAAATCGGTCTTGGCGGTTGATAATTATTCTGATAGTTATTTTCAGGCCTTTGGTTTATGTATGAAATATTCTCTCTTTGTTCCATTGTTAATTCAATACTGAGACAATCTTTTGTCAAATGTGGTCCTCCACACTGCTCACAACTAATTCGTATTGAGTGAATATCCTTAGTCATCTTTTCCATTCGTCTCTCGATAGCATCTATCTTTGCGGAAATGGAATCTAAGTCATGGCTAGAATCGGCTCTAGCTGCTTTAGATGATCTAACGATATCTTTTTCTTGGTGCCACTCGTGTGAGTGGGAAGCAGTGTTATCAATAATTTTGTAAGCATCAGTTTCGGTTTTCTTCATAATAGAACCACCAGCTGCTATATCTATGTCTTTCCTTGTAGTGATGTCGCATCCTTGGTAGAATATTTGTACTATTTGACAGGTATCTAAACCATGTTGCGGACATCCTCTTAATAACTTTCCAAATCTTGTCCACGCCTCATATAGAGTTTCATTTGGTTTCTGTGTGAACGTAACAATTTCTCCTTGAAGTCTTACGGCTTTAGATGCAGGAAAGAATTGTTTAAGAAATTTTTCAACTAAAACGTTCCATGTATCGATCGCCCCTTCAGGTAATGATTCCAACCAATCTTTGGCTTCTCCCTTTAAAGTCCAGGGAAATAACATGAGATATATCTGTTCATCCTCCACTTCTCGGATTTTAAATAGTGTGCAGATCCTATTAAAGGTACGAAGATGTTCATTTGGATATTCCTTCGGCGCACCACTAAATTGACATTGATTAGTCACCATGTGTAGAATTTGTCCTTTGATTTCATAATATGGCGCATTAATATCTGGATGAGTAATTGCGTGACCTTGGCCAGTGCGTTTATCTCTCATTCGATCTTCCATACTTAAAGGTTCCAGATTCTCCATAATTGAATTTTTTGAATCGGAATCACTAGAGGATTCTGATTTAATGGTTCGTTCCTCAACAATCTCTGTTTGAATGATTGGTGGTTCCGGAGGAAAGTTTAGTGGTTCAGGATCTACGAATCGTCCCTGAATATTCTCCGGATTCTCAATTGTGAGGTCGGGTTCAAAAAATGGATTATCGGAAATTTGAACTAGAGTACTTGGTCGACTGGATGATGATTCTAAAGAAAAATCAACGGCAGTAATATTTGCTAAATGTCTTGATCTAGTTACAGGTGGTGAACGTACAAAAGGTGGTGAACGTCTTGCTCGGTGCATTCACTGAATATCCTATTAGTTTTTTAAAAGGAAAGAAAAATTATAATAAGTTATCCAATCAATAGACTTTTCTGATTTTTCCCACGTTTCGAATAGCCAAAAGATGCAGCAGAGGGGCAGGATTCGTTTGGTCTCAATATAATTGAGGACTGTTTGGCTCCAATAACCCAGTCCACGTATAAATCCAACTATTACTACGAACCAGAAAATTTTGATGTCTATCAATTTAACCACTTAAAATAAATTTTCGTAATTTAAAGAAATTTAGATAAGAAGTAGAATAAAAATCTATGTCCTAAAAACTAGAATAGCGAGAAATAAGAAAGAAAAAGAGTTCGTTGGAAAAAGATCAAAAAAGAAAAATAAGAAAGAAAGATAAAAGGCGACGAAAAAATAAAAAAAACTTATAAAACTTAAAAACACTTGACTAACCCAACCTTATCACTACAACTAACTTAAAATTATAATCGCAAATTGAGATTACTAATTGGAATGATAATTGATACATAGGTAAAAGGTGTCTAAAAATATTAAAGCTTACAGGAAAAACTATATCCCAAATGGAAAGAACTTAAAAAGAAACTAAAACTTAAAAAGGCGTCGCAAAATTCTAAAGTACCTAAATCTTAGTCTAAAGAAAAACACTTAAGGGATTTTACGGCAAAGCCTAAAAATCTAGAAGTAAAAATAACTATGGCAAAAACTAAGTTTAAAACTAAATATGAGCTAAAAATACAAATATTACGCTAAAACGATTAAAAGGGGACAAAATATAAAAATATACAAAAAGTTGTAAAAAATACAATTTTTATAAAAATATTATTTTTATATTATTTATTTTATAAAACTATTAATTTTACAATTTAATTAAACTAATTAAACTAAATAATACAAATAATAAATAAAACTAAATTAATATATTAATTAACTAATAAACCCTAATTAGGGTTTTAATAATAATAATAATTAAAATATACTCCGTAATTAATGCAGTTGCAGTCTGGCGTGTCAGATGGGCTCATGCGATCGCATGAGTCCTAAACAATCCGGCCATGCGATCGCATGGGCTAGGGTTTCGGGCCACAGAGTGGGCTGCTACAGTACCGGACTCGAGTTTTAATTTAATTTTTTTTTTCTGTTTTTGCTGTAAAATATAAAATATATTTATTAATTAAATAAAACTTATATTTTTACAAACTAAAAGAAATAGAAATAAAGAAACTTTATAAAACTTAAATATTTACCAAACTCTAAAAAAAATATTTATATTTTTGTTTTTCTTTTAATATTTTTGAATATTTAAAACGTGTTTTTACAAAAGCGTACTAAAAATAAAAATCTTTTTTTTATATATATTAGCGTTGCGCTTCCGGCTTTTAAGCTAGATTGATTCCCCGACAACGGCGCCAAAAATAACTTGATGTTTCGCGAGGTGTATATAAAATACTATTAAATTTTACAAGGAAATACTATTAAATACGATACAATTTTACACAAGATATTTATTTATTTATAGAATGGATATACTTAAACCTTGCTACAACACTTATAGGCAGTGTACCTAATCGTACAGTAGTGTAGTTTTTAGTAAGTCCGGTTCGTTCCACAGGGAAAATCTTTAAATAAAGCTTAACGCTATATTAGTTTACTTTTATAAAAATATAAATATATATACAAGTAATATTATTATTATAAAGGGGGTTTTTACCGTTTAATGACCGGTTTGTCGATTTTAAAACTTTAGTCGCAGTTAAAACCAAATGTAAAATATTAAAAATAAATACAAGACTTAAATTAAAGCGTAAAGTAAATAACGATAATGAAATTTCGAATAATAAAAGTGCGATAAAATAAAATTGCGATAATTAAAAAGTACGATAATTAAAAGTGCAATTAAATACAATAACAATAAATAAAAATGTGATAATTAGAAGTGCAATTAAATATAAAATAAAGAAAATTAAATATGAAATAAAAGAATTATGCTTATTTAAACTTCCGTAATCATGATGTTTGACGTGTTGATTTTAATTTTATGCCCATGGGTTAATTGTCCTTTGTCTTGGATTATTTAATATGTCCGTCTGGTTTTTGTCCATAACAGTCCATCAGTCATAAATATAAAGTGCGAGTGTCCTCGTCAAATTATTCTTATCCCCGAAGTTAAATATTCCAACTAATTGGGGACTTAAACTGTAACAAGATTTTAATACTTTGTTTAATAATTATACTAGGATGTCGACTGAGTGTAACCCAAGGTTTTAATATTTTGTTATCAATTATATCAAGTGTCCTTGTACATAATTTCACCCCTGTTTTAATTATTCTAGTGGCTATTAATCCATTCCCGTGTCCGGTTAAATGAACGATTATTCGTACATATAAATACCCCGCCCATCGTGTCCGATTGAGTGTATATGGTAATTTATAGGGACGCCCAATTGTAAATCTTTATATTAACATTAACAAACTATCATTTAATTAAACAAATATAAAGCCCATTAATAGCCCATAGTCTAATTTCCACAAGTGTCGTTCCTTTGTCCAAACCCCAATTATGGTACAAAGCCCAATTACCCAATTTTAGTAATTAGCCCAACATCATGATTACTTCGGATTAAATAAGCATAATAATAACTTATCTACGAGACATTAAATTAAAAAGGTTGAACATAACTTACAATGATTAAAAATAGCGTAGCGTTACACGGACAGAATTTCGACTTACACCCTTACAACATTTGCTAACATACCCTTATTATTAGAATTAAAATTAAAATTATAATATATATATATATATATATATATATATATATATATATATATATATATATATATATATATATATATATATATATATATATATATATATTACGTTTGTAAGATAGAGAGATAGGATGGATTTTACGTTCACCAAACTGCGAATTTATAGGCCTGTGAACTGAAAAAGGAGCTCATGTGATCGCATGAGCTTTGCTCTTCAAGGCCATGCGATCGCATGGCCAGCTGGGGAGGCTCACATTTGGTTGTTTTCTTCTGCCGACGGTTTTATAAATAAATATAATATATTAAATAATTATAAGAATTATTTAAATATTATATTATATTTATGTGCATAGTTGACTTGTAATTTTTAGTCCGTTGCGTCGAGCGTTGAGAGTTGACTCTGGTCCCGGTTCCGGATTTTCGAACGTCCTTGCGTACAATTTAATATCTTGTACTTTTTGTTTTGAATCTTGTACTCTTGTAATTTTAAGACGTTTCTTATCAATAATTGGAACCTCGTTGATTGTATTTTGTACTTTTGAGCTTTTTGGTCGTTTGCGTCTTCAATTCGTCGAATCTGTCTTTTGTCTTCACCTTTTATTATTTAAACGAATATTACTTGTAAATAGAACAATTGCAACTAAAAGCTTGTCTTTCTTGAGGAATAATGCTATGAATTATATGTTCGTTTTTAGCATTATCAAATATTCCCACACTTGAGCGTTGCTTGTCCTCAAGCAATATAGTCTTGAAATACAAGAATCACTTCTTTATTCTTCACACTTTGTACATCAGTGATTTCTATACGGCGGTATAAACAATGGTAGTAACGATGTGGTTTACAGTCCCATATGACTATATAAAAATTTAGATCCATTAAGGAAATTGGATCTTTATAAAAACATTTGATCTTTTGAAAATTAAATCTAGTTTTTACCCTAGATAAGTTTTCCGGAATAACCCTTCACCGGTGTTTGCAAAATATTTTTGTGGGCTTGGTGAGTTTCAGATTTGAAAATTTTAGCTCAAAACTTGCGGTTTTGTGTCACCCACTTGCTAACCTTGTATTAGGAAAGCAACACGTCCAGTTTACTTGTCCCGTATATTACCTTTCGATAAACTACCGTCCGGTTGTAAAGGAAAGCGTTGAACAAGCAACTGTTAAGGCAATGTCCCCAGGCATGCTTTTAATTATGGTCTATAATGTGTCGGACGCAATTACTATCCTTGGTAGGAGCAATAGTAAAGCTCACCCTTATGATTTTTCGAGCTGGTACAAGGTCCTGTCTTCGACCATGCTATGCAACCACCGTTCTTACGGTTGACACCCGATTTGGTTCAGGTGACCTAATGAATTCCAGGTGAATTCCTAGGATTTTACGTTCAATGGTAATGAACGCATTGAAAATAGGGTTTTCAGAAAACAAATCGGTTTGTAATTTTGATCAAAATATTTTCTCGTTCAAGCTCGAGTTTAGATATCATTGAATTCCATGAGTTTGAATTCTCAATCTTTAAGGTCAATCTCTAGGATTGAGTAATATCAGGCTTAAAAGCTGATTTTTAATCTTTAAGGAGATTATCCTTTCTGGGGATTTGATTCATTAGTCTTATCCAGCTAATTTGCACGGTGCCCCTGTGACGACCCGGGAATTTTTGACCAAATTTAAAATTTATCTTTATATCATTCCGACACGATAAGCAAAGTTTGATAAGTTAAATCTCAAGAATTTTAAACTATGTTCATACATTCATTTAACCTCGACCAAATTGCAATGATTCACGAACCATTAAACGAACGTAAAAGATTATATATGAATACGCGTATATATTATAACTTGATAACGTTAACGAAATATTAAGTATAAATACTTTACAATATAGTATTTGATTCCATATGTTTGTCGATGGAATTCCATAATAATCAATTGATGTAGTTTTCAAAACACTTTTTCATATAACCGGACTTGTCTATCTAAACTGCCTTTGAATAAATAAACGTAAGTTGAAATATTGGTTGTAACGTGTATTTAAAACGTATTCATTAAATATATATGTTTTCAAATTAAGTATACGGTAGTAACACCCGCCTAGTGACGCAATTAATATTTAAAAACGATTATTACTTGTATCCATTTAAAATCTTAAAAAGAAAAACGTTACGCGCTAAACTATTTTCCTAAATGAAATAAAAATAAACTTTGAAAAAGAAAAAAAAAATAGTTTTGAAAAACTAAATGTTATATTGTTATATGAAAGATTTTAGATACAAAGTTATATTTCTAAAACTGACAATCACCCGGTGTAATAGAAGAAGTCAATGAGCTTCGCGCTCGGGTAGTGGCTTTGGAGAATATGGTACAAAGATTACAAACTCCATCAGCAGCATCAGCAGCATAACCAGTACCACCATCATCAACGCCAACAATACCATTACCACCTCCAACCACAACTGCGTCGTAACCCTCAACTTCACAATCTGTCCCACGAGCATCAACGTCATTCGCACCATAGATACCAAGGAATACCAACAACAATAACTGACGAAGTATTAATTCATAACTTCATTGGAGAAACATTCCGCGGAGATTATGTAATCTATAAAGTCTTAGAGATTATCTAATCTAGCCCTAACCATAAAGCAGTTAAGCAAACCAAAATGATAGAAGGAAGAGTAGAAACCCTGACAAAAATGGTGTGTGATTAACCAGCTAAACTTGTTTTACAAATAGCATCATCAGTACCGTCAGCGTCACCAGCATCGTCAGTGCAGTCAGCATCAGAATCAACAACATCTATAACATCACAAACTCCGTCAATTCAAGAATCAATGTGGACATCATTACGAATCAATAACGCGTATATTGTATTAGCGAGTTATGAAGAATTAACTCATTCCCTCTGAAGAAATTATATGTATATTTTACATATATATATATTTTGAAAAAAAAATAAATAATAATAATAATAATAATAATAATAATAATAATAAAATAAAAAAAATCTTTTCGTGCTAAGCTATTGTGTATGAATCTTAACTACTTGGTTAATTCATATTACAAATATGCAATAATGTACGTCTTTCGCCCGCAACTTAACCAGCATTAACTAAAATCTCTGTCTCAATTCAACAAATTCCAATTCATAATAAATCAAGTATATATTTGATTTTACACTTTCATCATCGATGTACCCGAAACTTTTCAGATAACATCATCCGTACTTTGCGAAGTTCACAAGAATTTAACGAAAACCAACATCACGCCTCAACAAATAACGAAGTATTGATTTATAATTTCAATATTATTGAAGAAATACTTATGTAATCTCTAAAGCCTTCAAGGGATTATCCAATTCTAGTTCCAACCGTAAATCGAATGAGTTTAATTTAGTATTAACTCATTAAAATCTATGTTACATCTGAGGAGAATATATACAGATATATTTTCATAAAAACTGTAATAAAATTCTTATGTACAAAATATTAATTGTGAAAAAAAATTTTAACGGGTAGGTAATACCTGAGAGAGATATATATATATGTATATATTCACAATTAATATGTTACATTCTTCGAATTAGATTAAGCAAATTATCAACTATACTTCCTACTTTCACAATAATATACATTCTTTCATAGAAATCAAAACAACCATACTCATTCAAACCCAATTACATATTTTGATTTTGAAACCTCAGAATTCAATTCGAGATATAACTGGTACCATCACTTTTTGATTCTTACATCTTTCGAAGCTATACTTTGACTTCAAAACTGTGTTAGAACATCAAATGTATATTAGCGATTACAATCTGTGTTCAAACCCTTTAAAAATTTCTGAAGACACTTCAATTAATGAGCAATTGAGATGATGATCCAACCACATATTGCCCACAGTTATGTACTTAAAAAGCTCTCGAAACCAAAGTCATAACTCAACACATATCTGTGTCAGATCTTTTGGCATTTATTAGCAAAAATAACTTTGCAATTCCTTTTTCAAAGTAGCAAATTCTATCACAGCTCCAGCAAGACAACTTCGATTTTTCATTCAGAGTAGCCTTATCATAATCTTGATAAATGTGATGCCCTTTTCGCCATCGTTACCGGGGAACCGCTTATATTTCACCACATTAGCAAGTAAACTTATCAGCAACTATAATGATCTAGGATTTTCCAAAAAAATCATTATATTTATCAAAATCCCATCATTTACTCATCTGCATCTTGTAACTAGAATTGTCATACGAATCATCGGGAATAGCAATCAGTATTTTGAAATCTCGCAGCATGCCTATGCCAACAGTTATATGTGTACATATAACATCTATCATCTGGACTTACATGCTTGAATGTGAAGTTTCTGAAAAACACCCCGAACTACGAACTAGTCCTCGAAATGCTGATGAAGCAGCAAAAACCGTAAACGACCTTAATCGTCGGAAGTTTTATGATAAAGAATAGTATGTTGGAAAAGCTCAGACAAGCTGGAATTGGAAAATGGATTGAGCTAACCATGAAGGAGACCAAGGACAAATACAAGGACCATACCCTATATTCAAAGAATCCAGGTAATTCTGGATCCGTTGAAATCTTTAGAGAATATCTTGCTCCGAAGTCATGTTAAAATCTTGCGAAAAATTTTTCTTCATCAACCTTCGAACTTGGAAATTCCAAAATATCATCATAAATATCTTCGATATTTCTGAGGATATTTTCATAAATATTCTCGTTCGAAATCATATACGTCTTCGTGTTTCCTGTGTTTCATTATATTGAAAACATCTGTAAAATTTAAGTTTAATTTATGAATGAATTCTAGAGAAATGTAAAGAAATTGAAGCATGAGTTAGTATAATATAATGACACTTGATCAACATGATTATACTACAGTAAGTCATGCTGAGTTTCTAAAATGGAACGTGGTGATTCACAGATCATAACGTCATCATGTGTCATGTTACACGACTCTTACACTCTATCTGATCTATAAATATATCAAGAACATATTTTCTTGATAGTCCTATCTTTTCCTTGAATTCGGGTAATTTGACAAGTCAGATTATGCTATTATCATTCCTTCTTAGAACATTAACAATGTTCATTCTGAAACTTATGTCTGCGAATTCTGGATCATTACAAGAGATGCCTAATCGCAAGAAGAAGAAACGGAGGGACAAAGCTCCGAAACAAAAATGGGGGTATAAATCGCAGCAAATAAAAGAAAGCATTAACTGGGGATGACAATGATTATAGAAAACAGAAATAGGGACATTGAAATATAAGGGGAGATATAAAGCCCGATAACAACACATAAATTACAAACCGTGTATATCAATGTTTATCGCAACATAAAGACACGGAAGAACTATAAGTACTATAACCCCATGGGCAAAGTAGAAATAAGCAGATTCCTCTGGTGGAAGTTGAAAAGGAGAATAATTGTTGCGATAGTAAGGATAAGGACAAGGATTAGAACTGGATTAAGCATTTTCATAATCTTTTGAATTTAGGAATTGAGTATAGGAATGATAAAAATAATGGAACGAAAGAAGTTAATTTATAGTGAAATAATTGATAAGAGAAATTAAGGCAGATCTCCGCATTTAATTAGAGAATCATAATTTTCTTATTCGCCGAAGAATCAAATCTTTTAGATTTTGAAGATTTTCTTTAAATCCCTTGAATTCCAGAATTTCAACCAATACCATGTCGAAAGTTAAGACGAAACTCTATTTCTCATTCCAATCTTTTTGTGAAAACTTCATTCGTACTCTTCAAGTAATCGAATCGTTTTATCTATATTACTCGATAATGATAAAACTCTATATATCAACTCATATTCGTCATAAAAACATTTTTATGATTAGCCATGACGACCACGATCAAATTTCGGGACGAAATTTCTTTAACGGGTAGGTACTGTGACGACCCGGGAATTTTCGACCAAATTTAAAATTTATCTTTATATCATTCCGACACGATAAACAAAGTTTGATAAGTTAAATCTCAAGAATTTTAAACTATGTTCATACATTCATTTAACCTCGACCAAATTCCAATGATTCACGAACCATTAAACGAACGTAAAAGATTATATATGAATACGCGTATATATTATAACTTGATAACGTTAACGAAATATTAAGTATAAATACTTTCCAATATAGTATTTGATTCCATATGTTTGTCGATGGAATTCCATAATAATCAATTGATGTAGTTTTCAAAACACTTTTTCATATAACCGGACTTGTCTATCTAAACTGCCTTTGAATAAATAAACGTAAGTTGAAATATTGGTTGTAACGTGTATTTAAAACGTGTTCATTAAATATATATGTTTTCAAATTAAGTATACGGTAGTAACACCCGCCTAGTGACGCAATTAATATTTAAAAACGATTAGTACTTGTATCCATTTAAAATCTTAAAAAGAAAAACGTTACGCGCTAAACTATTTTCCTAAATGAAATAAAAATAAACTTTGAAAAAGAAAAAAAAAATAGTTTTGAAAAACTAAATGTTATATTGTTATATGAAAGATTTTGGATACAAAGTTATATTTCTAAAAATGTATATATATATATATATATATATATATATATATATATATATATATATATATATATATATATATATATATATTTTAACCTCGTCATAAAACGCCTTAATTTAAAATAAAATATTTTAGTAAACAACGAGTCACTGATTTATAGAAGCAAATGACCACGACGCTCAAATTTTATAAGATACATTTTTACAAAGTAATTTATTGATGAATAAATCAAACTATCTCTAAAGGTACACGCCGCGTAACGTAAAGGCTAGTTTTCTAAACGTACGAAAGTGCGCTCGAAAAATGGAAAGTGGTACATGAGTCGTGAGACCACGTCCGTGTCATTTTAGTAAAATTACATTTTTACCATAAACGTAAATATAATATAATATATAATTAATTATATAAATATAATATATTATATATATTATAATATAAGGAAGAAAAAAAATGTGTTGGGACATGTATACAATCAAATTCACGAGATTTTTCTTTTAGTTCTTGGGCCCTAGTACTTCACGTGAAGGTTAGAAATAAAATCCCACATTGATTCTCACTTTAAAGGTGCGCCGTCTATATTTACGCATTATTGTAAAGTTAGTCACATGCCAACTTCTTAGATAATCTGCTCACAAAAAAAAATGGAAACATAATATTATGTTATGCTTCCCATATCTTTTCCATATCTAAATTTTTAAATTGATTAAATTAAATAATACTCCATACTTTGAATATCATTAACTAATTCAGACTATTAAAAAAAAATTGTAACGGTGTAAAAGGATGTATGGATCCACACACTCGCTTTGTTTTATATCAAATGAATTTCATAATTTACATGTTTCAAGAGATATAGGACGGAAGATAGTAAATGAATAAATTTATTATATATATTTAAAAATACATGAGATGGGCTTAATCACTAACTTTAAAACTTAAGTTTTTGTTAAAATTTGTAATTATATTTAGTATATAAACTATAGATTTTATATATTACATTTTGAGTGATTAGTTTTTTTTTTTTCCCTTAAAAACGTATATTGTATTTTAGACATAGACACAACTCCATTTTTTTTATTTTTTTCAAGATTCCTTACGTTATACTACACTAATATTAATATAAAAAAATGATATATGTTAACACGTAGCTTTCATGTTGCTATCAAGATGAATTTTATTTAATTGAGTGGCTAAGTGCACATCATTTACAACAAATTCGGTAGAGTTAGACTATAGCAAAATGACCAAATTTTTTTTTATAATTAAATATATATATATATATATATATATATATTTGTTTAATCGATACAACCCACACACACAGAAAATGACATATGTTTGTATTATTTTTCTTCTATGTCTCACGGATCAACATAGCTCGCAAGCGAGAAAACAAGTCACGATTTATATATTTTTTTTTTGTTTTGATCCTTGCAAACGTGGATAGCCTAGAATAGGTTAAAAGAGGCTAGATTTTTGTTTAATTCATGTTGATGTGTATATATAATAAATCTCTCTTTCTGTAAACACACAACACACACGCATGTACTACTCATTTCCTTTTTCTCCTTTTTGTTATAACCCACACATACTTTACATATCTATATATATACACTCCGTATTTTATTTATTAGTTTCATAACGTTATAAGTTATATACTATAAGCAAGATTCGCAAGAGATTTTAAGACGATTTTCAAATCAAGTTTTCAAATGGGTTAAAACTAAGGAATTCATGGGTATTAAATAAGTAGTTTATGGGTATTGATCAGGGGTATTGTTCGTGAATCTGAGACCAACTCTACACTTGTTTAATGTTGTTATATGTATTTTTACTACAAAATACAGGATGGTGAGCTTCATTATTCCCTTTTTAAATGCTTTTGCAATATATATTTTTGGGACTGAGAATACGTGCGCTGTTTTTTATAACTGTTTTACGAAATAGACACAAGTAATTGAAACTACATTATATGGTTGAATGATCGAAATCGAATATGCCCCTTTTTATTAAGTCTGCTAATCTAAGAATTAGGGAACAGACACCCTAATTGACGCGAATCCTAAAGATAGATCTATCGGGCCCAACAAGCCCCATCCAAAGTACCGGATGCTTTAGTACTTCGAAATTTATATCATGTCCGAAGGAGGATCCCGGAATGATGGGGATATTCTTATATGCATATTGTTAATGTCGGTTACCAGGTGTTCAATCCATATGAATGATATTTTTTTGTCTCTATGCATGGGACGTATGTTTAAGAGAAATGGAAATATGAAATCTTGTGGTCTATTAAAATTATGAAATGATTATTATGTTAAACTAATGAACTCACCAACCTTTTGGTTGACACTTTAAAGCATGTTTATTCTCAGGTACGAAAGAAATCTTCCGCTGTGTAATTTCTCATTTTAAAGATATTATTTGGAGTCATTCATGACATATTTCAAAAGACGTTGTATTCGAGTCGTTGAGATCATCAAGATTATTATTAAGTCAATTATAGTTAGATATATTATGAAATGGTGTGCATGCCGTCAACTTTCGATGTAATGAAAGATTGTCTTTTCAAAAATGAATGCAATGTTTGTAAAATGTATCATATAGAGATCAAGTACCTCGCGATGTAATCAACACTTATGAATCGTTTATAATCGATATGGACTTCGTCTGGATGGATTAGAACGGGTCCTTTCAGCCCCCCCATTTTACGAGATAAATCCTTCTCATGGTTAGGATAAATCTGACCACTTGGCGACCCTGTTTGATGCTGAGGTCCGTGGATTTCCTGCTGATTTTAGTGATGACTTTTCTAGGTTTTTCGTCAACCTACAGCTGGTCTGGACGACAACTTCATGACCTAACTCAAGAAGCGCGTTTCTTTTTCGGAAGACTTTACTTCCTTTTAATGATGGAATTGATTCATCGTGTAGATCCATTTCTTCTTTTCTTTCATCGGGTAAAATAGTTTAGTTTAGTCCAAAGCAAAAGTATTTTCAGTTATTTGTTACAGAAATATGTGACATATGTTTAAGATAACTTGGTAATTTTTCCCACACTTGGCTTTTATTTTCCTTTTTATTGTTCTCTATTCCATTTTAAATGAATTTTAACATTTTGGTTTGTTTCTCAATTTATGTCCTTTCCGAGGTAACAATAATTTCGGTGTTAACACCTAGTTTTATCGTTCTTAAATATGTATAAACATGATTTTGAGTTCATTTAATTGAAAATTTTGAAAATACTATTAAATTTTGGTAATAACTTGATGTTTCGCGAGGTGTATATAAAATACTATTAAATTTTACAAGGAAATACTATTAAATACGATACAATTTTACACAAGATATTTATTTATTTATAGAATGGATATACTTAAACCTTGCTATAACACTTATAGGCAGTGTACCTAATCGTACAGTAGTGTAGTTTTTAGTAAGTCCGGTTCGTTCCACAGGGAAAATCTTTAAACAAAGCTTAACGCTATATTAGTTTACTTTTATAAAAATACAAATATATATACAAGTAATATTATTATTATAAAGGGGGGTTTTTACCGTTTAATGACCGTTTTGTCGATTTTAAAACTTTAGTCGCAGTTAAAACCAAATGTAAAATATTAAAAATAAATACAAGACTTAAATTAAAGCGTAAAGTAAATAACGATAATGAAATTTCGAATAATAAAAGTGCGATAAAATAAACTTGCGATAATTAAAAAGTACGATAATTAAAAGTGCAATTAAATACAATAACAATAAATAAAAATGCGATAATTAGAAGTGCAATTAAATATAAAATAAAGGAAATTAAATATGAAATAAAAGAATTATGCTTATTTAAACTTCCGTAATCATGATGTTTGACGTGTTGATTTTAGTTTTATGCCCATGGGTTAATTGTCCTTTGTCCTGGATTATTTAATATGTCCGTCTGGTTTTTGTCCATAACAGTCCATCAGTCATAAATTTAAAGTGCGAGTGTCCTCGTCAAATTATTCTTATACCCGAAGTTAAATATTCCAACTAATTGGGGACTTAAACTGTAACAAGATTTTAATACTTTGTTTAATAATTACACCAGGATGTCGACTGAGTGTAACCCAAGGTTTTAATATTTTGTTATCAATTATACCAAGTGTCCTTGTACATAATTTCACCCCTGTTTTAATTATTCTAGTGGCTATTAATCCATTCCCGTGTCCGGTTAAATGAACGATTATTCGTACATATAAATACCCCGCCCATCGTGTCCGATTGAGTGTATATGGTAATTTATAGGGACGCCCAATTGTAAATCTTTATATTAACATTAACAAACTATCATTTAGTTAAACAAATATAAAGCCCATTAATAGCCCATAGTCTAATTTCCACAAGTGTCGTTCCTTTATCCAAACCCCAATTATGGTACAAAGCCCAATTACCCAGTTTTAGTAATTAGCCCAACATCATGATTACTTCGGATTAAATAAGCATAATAATAACTTAGCTATGAGACATTAAATTAAAAAGGTTGAACATAACTTACAATGATTAAAAATAGCGTAGCGTTACACGGACAGAATTTCGACTTACACGCTTACAACATTCGCTAACATACCCTTATTATTAGAATTAAAATTAAAATTAAAATTAAAATTATAATATATATATATATATATATATATATATATATATATATATATATATATATATATATATATATATATATATATATATATATATATATATTACGTTTGTAAGATAGAGAGATAGGATGGATTTTACGTTACCAAACTGCGAATTTATAGGCCTATGAACTGAAAAAGGAGCTCATGCGATCGCATGAGCTTTGCTCTTCAAGGCCATGCGATCGCATGGCCAGTTGGGGAGGCTCACATTTGGTTGTTTTCTTCTGCCGACGGTTTTATAAATAAATATAATATATTAAATAATTATAAGAATTATTTAAATATTATATTATATTTATGTGCATAGTTGACTTGTAATTTTTAGTCCGTTGCGTCGAGCGTTGAGAGTTGACTCTGGTCCCGGTTCCGGATTTTCGAACGTCCTTGCGTACAATTTAATATCTTGTACTTTTTGTTTTGAATCTTGTACTCTTGTAATTTTGAGACGTTTCTTATCAATAATTGGAACCTCGTTGATTGTATTTTGTACTTTTGAGCTTTTTGGTCGTTTGCGTCTTCAATTCGTCGAATCTGTCTTTTGTCTTCACCTTTTATTATTTAAACGAATATTACTTGTAAATAAAACAATTGCAACTAAAAGCTTGTCTTTCTTGAGGAATAATGCTATGAATTATATGTTCGTTTTTAGCATTATCACCAAGCTATAGGGAAGTATGCCAGTGGCACAACTCAACGTAGAATATATTTTTAAGTACTTGTGTCTATTTCGTAAACATTTATAAAAGCAGCGCATGTATTCTCAGCCCAAAAATATATATTGCGAAAGCAATTAAAAAGGGAGCAAATGAAACTCACGCATATAAATATTGTAAAACAGTTAATAAAGCATCTGCATGTATTCTCAGCCCAAAAATGTAAAGAGTAAAAGGGGCAAATGAAACTCACCATACTGTATTTTGTAGTAAAAATACATATGACGTCATTTACAAGAGTAGGGTTGATCTCAAATTCACGAACCTATATCATTAATGTATATTAACACACATATTTGTAATCGAACAAAATTATATATAATCTTAGTTTATATGTTATATATATTTAATTTGTATATATTTAAAATGATTAATATTTTTATATGTAGATATCTTAATATGTATATTAGTATTTTATTAATAATTTGTTATTTGTAATATTTATAAAAATAATGTTAATATGTTTAGTATATAATTTTATGTAATATAAGTATAATATTTATTTGCTATAAAAATAATGACAATTCTAATAATAGTAATGATAATTTTAATGAAAATAAAATGATGATTTTAATAATACTAATAATAGTAATAGTAATATTAAATTAAATTTTTTTTTTTAAGAATGATAATTTTAATATTACTGATAACAATAGTTACTAGTAGTGATAATATTAATAATATTTGTAGTTTTTAATAATAATAATAATAATAATAATAATAATAATAATAATAATAATAATAATAATAATAATAATAATAATAATAATAATAAAGTTATACCTTAGAAACACTAAAAAGAGATTAAACTGCCTGGAATGGGACTTGAACCCACAACCTCCCGCAAACCTGCTAACACCTTAAACCATGGGACTGTGGCCCATTTTCTGTTTTATAAACACAATTTAATTAATATAACCCGTGATTTATTCCGCTTTCTTCTTCCTCATTCAAATCGACTAGCAGTGAAACAGACCAAAGATCAATTCCCATTTATTAACAGGTTTCTAATAAATTTTAGGGTTAATGAATAACACAGGAACGATTTGGAATTGATTTAAAACAACAAACAACAGAAAAAAAACAAAAGAGCTGTAACAGATTCGAAAAAAATAAAATATATATATCGATGAACTTTAAATCAAACTTCGAATTATAGGACGTTTTAGAGAAAGAGTATAACATGAAATACGTTTGAAATCATCTATAGAAAGTTTAGAATTCATTAATTTCCACAGAAACAACACCTACCACTTTAATTTAATTAAAGAACAACGTTTTGACTTTTTATTATTAAAACTTTGACTCGAAAATTCATCTTTCTTTTCGCGAATTAAGATTTGTAAATTTGTAGAACGATTGAACGAATGATGGCTAACAAAACTGCAATATTAGATTTTTACAATTGATTTAATTTCTAATTTTTGCCAATAAATTGAAAATACAGAGAACTCGTGTTGCAGTGTATTATATGTGTTATATTTATATTATTATTATTTTTAAACAGCCACTTCAGCATTATATAACAATATAGAAGGTGTTAAATCAACATTTCGAGCAGTGTTATACTTGTATTCTAGTAATAATTGATTACAGAGTCACGGGTTTAACAGAAATAACTAGAATAGAAACAGATAGATAATCACATGTATTAGAACAGTAATTATATATAATTAACTAATTAGTTTTAATAAATATCTGTATTTTTATATATAGCAGTATTTATTTATTTCTTTATCTGTTATATATTTATACATATCTATTATAATACTTTATTTTATTTATTTATTTGTTATATATATAGCTGTATATATATATATATATATATATATTATATCTGTATTTATAAAGTATATAATCAATATCAATAGCAAACATATATATAAGTAATAATAATAATTCTAACTAATAAAGTTTATATTAATAATACTTTTTATTAATTTTATAAATCGAAATACTAATAATACTAATAATAGAAATACTTATAATAATAAAATTAAATATAATAATAGTATAAAAAATGATGATAATAATATTATTAGTAACACTGATAATAATACAAATTTTAACAATATAAATTAAATTATAATAATAGTGTCAACAATAATACTAGTAATCTATTAATCTATACATATCTGATTTCATATTTTATATCATACTATTAGAAATTCTGATATTAATATTAATATATTTATTTTTAATTATAACACAAAAGTAATTATATCGATTCTATTTTAACTTGTACATACTATTATACATTATTATTTTTTTTATGTTATATTTACAAATTATATAATATACTCATTTTATTAGTAACTTAATTATTATATATATTACTTTAAATTTCCAATTTAACTTAAATGATTTCTTTGTATTTAATTTAAGTTAATATGTACACTTATAGTTATATTTATATATATATACACATACATATTTATTTATAACATTCGTTCGTGAATCGTCAAAAGTAATCAAAAGTCAATTGAATATATGAAGCAGTTCAAAATTTTTGAGACTCAACCTAACAGACTTTACTTATCGTGTCAAAGATAATGAATCGTATCAAGAGTTTGGTTCAAAATTAGTCAAAATTTTCCGAGTCGTTACAAGAAATGCCTTAGTTTATAAAAGGCTTTCCTTTGATAGGTGGGGTATATCACATTGGGGAGACCGTAAGTTACGCCGTGTTTTCTTTAAAGCGTTAAATGCGGGGAACCCAAATGCAATTTTACGCTACGGGTTAAGAACCTATTTTGACTCAACATATCCCAACATAGGATTTCGTGAGTTAGAAAGAGCTTCTAACATGCAACATAAAGAAGCATGTTATGTTTACGGGTTAATAATGTTCGCTTCTCATCAAATTGAGAAAAAGAACATTGGGTTGCAACTTTTAAATAAAACATTCCCACAAGTGATGGACTCGGTAGTTGAGATGAGAAAAAAGGTTTTTAGATTATTACGGGGCTGTTGGACATTACGAAAACCTCGTCCTTTTGACGACATTACAACATGCTGTCTTGTCAACGGTCACAACGGTTATGTTCCACAAGACCAAGGATGGGAAGTAGTCATAGTAAAACCAGAATGCATGACTTGTTTCTGGACGTATGAATTACGTGTCTTTATTGCCTTTGTTGAACGACTTGCGTATTAACTAGAATTGTCTTCGCAACTGTTTTGTATCAGAGTTTTTATGTGCTATATTTCATGCTATATGTAAAATAGCGGTATTATAAGTTTGCAAAATATTGTATAAAAGTTTGAATGTGAAATATTATTATAATCAGTTTTCATATAGAATTGTAGTAGTTGAATTGTATGTTAGCTACTAAGTATAAACTTAACGGGTAGGTATTACCCGAATTAAAACTTATAAAATGCTAATATGAAGAAAAAGCTTTTATAAATGAGTTCATATTATGCTACGGAATACTATTGACTACTCTGAATATTCTATATGATTAACTTAATTCTTTTGGCTATTTTTGAAGGAAATGGCACTGACTACTCGTCAGAACTTGAACATGAGTGAGGAAGACTTCCGTGCTTTCCTTGCAGCAAATATAGCCACAGTACAGGCTGCAATGCAAAACAACAATAACTCAGGGTCTAGCAGTGGAGTTAACTCCACAGGAAACCGTGTAGGATGCTCCTACAAGGCTTTCACTGCCTGTAAACCTCTGGAATTCGATGGAACTGAAGGACCAGTCGGACTGAAACGATGGACCGAAAAGGTCGAATCTGTGTTTGCTATAAGCAAATGTGCTGAGGAAGATAAGGTAAAGTACGTCACGCATATATTCACAGGTACTGCGTTAACATGGTGGAATACCTATCTCGAACAAGTGGGACAAGATGCTGCTTACGCACTACCGTGGTCAGCATTCAAACATTTGATGAACGAGCAGTACCATCCCAGAAACGAAGTCAATAAGCTCAAGACAGAGCTTAGAGAATTACGAATGAAGGGATTAGATATCACCACATACGAGCAACGATTCATCGAGTTGTGTTTATTGTGCCCAAGAGTGTTCGAAGATGAAGAAGAGCAGATCGATGCGTTTGTAAAGGGGTTACCAGAGAGAATTCAGGAGGATGTGAGTTCAAGCGCGCCCACTTCAATGCAAAAGGCAAGCCGAATGGCTCACAAACTTATAAACCAGATCGAGGGAAGGATTAAAGAGCAGGCGGTCGAGGAGGCTAAAATGAAACAAATCAAGAGAAAGTGGGAAGAACCCAGTGACAAGAGTCATAATTTCAACAATCAACACCACAATCACAACCACAATCACACCAATTTTTGCAACAACGAACGCAACAACAACAACCACCCCAGCAACAACTACAACAACCGTTTCAACAAAAATAACAATCGCAACAACAACAATCCCAACAATAACAACAAGAGGCAGAAATTCTGCCAGAGATGTGAAGGATACCATCCAACTGAGCTCTGTACAGCAATGTGTACTAAGTGTAATAGAAACGGCCATGGTACGACAAAGTGCGAAATCTACGAATCAATGGCTAAGGGAACAAATAATGCCGGAACAAGTTATGCAGACATTACTTGTTTCGGATGCGGGAAGAAGGGCCATTACAAAAATATGTGTCCAAATCAAGGGGATAATAATGGACAAGGCCGAGGAAGAGTCTTCAATATTAATGCGGTTGAAGCGCAGGAAGACCCGGAGCTTGTTACGGGTACGTTTCTTATTGACAATACAGCTGCTTATGTTTTATTTGATTCGGGTATGGATAGAAGCTATATGAGTAAGGATTTTTGTGCTAAATTAAGTTGTCCATTGATGCCTTTGGATAATTAGTTTATACTAGAATTAACAAACGGTAAATTAATTGCAGTAGATAATATATGTCGGAATCGAGAAATTAAACTGGTTAGCGAAACATTTAAGATTGATTTGATACCAGTAGAGTTGGGGAGTTTTGATGTGAAAATTGGCATGGACTGGTTGAAAGAGGTGAAAGCAGAGATTGTATGTTACAAAAATGCAATTCGCATTCTACGAGAAGAAGGAAAACCCTTAATGGTGTACGGAGAAAAGAGCAACGCGAAGCTAAATCTTATTAGTAATTTGAAGGCGCAAAAGTTAATAAGAAAGGGTTGCTATGCTGTTCTAGCACACATCGAGAAAGTACAAACTGAAGAAAAGAGCATCAATGATGTTCTCATCGCAAAAGAATTTCCCGATGTATTTCCGAAAGATTTACCGGGATTACCTCCACACCGATCCGTTGAATTTCAAATAGATCTTGTACCGGGAGCTGCACCAATAGCTCGTGCTCTATACAGACTCGCACCCAGCGAAATGAAGGAACTTCAAAGCCAATTAAAAGAACTTCTAGAGCGTGGTTTCATACGACCAAGTACATCACCATGGGGAGCTCCTGTTTTGTTTGTCAAAAGAAGGATGGTACATTCAGGTTGTGTATCGACTACCGACAGTTGAACTAACTTACCATCAAGAACCGTTACCCACTACCGAGAATCGATGACTTATTTGATCAATTACAAGGCTCGTCAGTTTATTCGAAGATTGATTTACGTTCTGGGTATCATCAAATGCGGGTGAAGGAGGATGATATTCCGAAGACTGCTTTTAGAACGTGTTACGGTCATCACGAGTTTATGGTTATGCCGTTTGGATTGACTAACGCACCAGCTGTGTTCATGGACCTCATGAACCGTGTGTGTGGGCCATATCTCGACAAGTTTGTCATTGTTTTCATTGATGACATACTTATCTACTCAAAGAATGATCAAGAGCACGAAGAACATTTGAGAAAAGTGCTAGAGTTGTTGAGGAAAAAAAAACTATACGCTAAGTTTTCAAAGTGTGCATTTTGGTTGGAAGAAGTTCAATTCCTCGGTCACATAGTGAACAAAGAAGGTATTCAGGTGGATCCAACAAAGATTGAGACCGTTGAAAAGTGGGAAACCCCTAAAACTCCGAAGCATATACACCAATTTTTAGGACTGGCTGGTTACTACAGAAGATTCATCCAAGATTTTTCCAAAATAGCAAAACCCTTGACTGCATTAACGCATAAAGGGAAGAAATTTGAATGGATGGATGAACAAGAAAAAGCGTTTTGATTGTTGAAGAAAAAGTTAACTACGGCACCTATATTGTCATTGCCTGAAGGGAATGATAATTTTGTGATATATTGTGACGCCTCAAAGCAAGGCCTCGGTTGTGTATTAATGCAACGAACGAAGGTAATTCCTTATGCGTCTAGACAATTGAAGATTCACGAGCAGAATTATACGACGCATGATTTGGAATTAGGCGCAGTTGTTTTTGCATTAAAGACTTGGAGGCACTACTTATATGGGGTCAAAAGTATTATATATACCGACCACAAAAGTCTTCAACACATATTTATTCAGAAACAACTGAATATGAGGCAGCGTAGGTGGATTGAATTGTTGAATGATTACGATTTCGAGATTCGTTACCACCCGGGGAAGGCAAATGTGGTAGCCGACTCTTTGAGTAGAAAGGACAGAGAACCAATGCGGGTAAAAGCTATGAATATAATTATTCGTACTAACCTTACTACTCAAATAAAGGAGGCGTAGCAGAGAGTTGTAAAAGAGGGAAATTTAAAGGATGAAATACCCATAGGATCGGAGAAGCATTTTAATATTCGGGAAGACGGAACCCGGTATAGGGCTGAAAGAATTTGGGTACCAAAATTTGGAGATATGAGAGAAATGGTACTTAGAGAAGCTCATAAAACCAGATACTCAATACATCCTGGAACGGGGAAGATGTATAAAGATCTCAAGAAACATTTTTGGTGGCCATGTATGAAAGCCGATGTTGCCAAATACGTAGGGGAATGTTTGACGTGTTCTAAGGTCAAAGCTGAGCATCAGAAACCATCAGGTCTACTTCAACAACCCGAAATCCCGGAATGGAAATGGGAAAACATTACCATGGATTTCATCACTAAATTGCCAAGGACTGCAAGTGGTTTTGAAACTATTTGGGTAATAGTTGATCGTCTCACCAAATCAGCACACTTTCGGCCAATAAGAGAAGATGACAAGATGGAGAAGTTAGCACGACTGTATTTGAAGGAAGTCGTCTCCAGACATGGAATACCAATCTCTATTATCTCTGATAGGGATGGCAGATTTGTTTCAAGGTTTTGGCAGACATTACAACAAGCATTGGGAACTCGTCTAGACATGAGTACTGCCTATCATCCACAAACCGATGGGCAGAGCAAAAGGACGATACAGACTCTTGAAGACATGCTACGAGCATGTGTTATTGATTTTGGAAATAGTTGGGATCGACATCTACCATTAGCAGAATTTTCCTACAACAACAGTTACCACTCGAGTATCGAAATGGCACCGTTCGAAGCACTTTATGGTAGAAAGTGTAGATCTCCAATTTGTTGGAATGAATTGGGGGATAGACAGATTACGGGTCCGGAGATAATCCAAGAAACTACAGAGAAAATCATCCAAATTCAACAACGGTTGAAAACCGCTCAGAGTCGACAAAAGAGCTATGCGGACCTTAAAAGGAAAGATATAGAATTTGAAATTGGGGAGATGGTCATGCTTAAGGTTTCTTCTTGGAAAGGCGTTGTTCGATTTGGTAAATGGGGGAAACTAAATCCAAGATACATTGGACCATTCAAGATTTTAGACCGTGTCGGACCAGTAGCCTACCGACTTGAATTACCTCAACAACTTGCCAATGTACATAATACATTTCACGTCTCGAATCTGAAGAAGTGCTTAGCTAAAGAAGATCTCACTATTCCTTTAGACGAAATTAAAATCAATGAAAAACTACAATTCATTGAAGAACCCGTCGAGATAATGGATCGTGAGGTTAAAAGGCTCAAGCAAAACAGGATACCAATTGTTAAAGTTCGATGGAATGCTCGTAGAGGACCCAAGTTCACCTGGAAATGAGAAGATCAGATGAAGAAGAAATACCCGCACTTATTTCCAGAAGATACGCCAACTCCTCCAACTGCTTAAAATTTCAGAACGAAATTTATTTAACGGGTAGGTACTGTAGTGACCCGAACTTTTTCATGTTTATATATATTAAATGAAATTGATATTTATATGATTAAGTGTTTCCAACATGTTAAGCAATCAAACTTGTTAAGACTTGATTAATTGAAATAGGTTTTATATAGATAATTGACCACCCAAGTTGACCGGTGATTCACGAACGTTAAAACTTGTAAAAACTATATGATTTCATATATATGGATATATATATAGTTAACATGGAATTATGATAAGTAAACATATCATTAAGTATATTAACAATGAACTACATATGTAAAAACAAGACTACTAACTTAATGATTTCGAAAAGAGACATATATGTAACGATTATCGTTGTAACGACATTTAATTGTATATATATCATATTAAGATATATTAATATATCATAATATTATGATAATGTAATAATTTAACATCTCATTTGATATAATAAATAATGGGTTAACAACACTTAACATGATCGTTAACCTAAAGGCTTCAAAACAACATTTACATGTAACGACTAACGATGACTTAACGACTCAGTTAAAATGTATATACATGTAGTGTTTTAATATGTATTTATACACTTTTGAAAGACTTCAAGACACTTATCAAAATACTTATACTTAACAAAAATGCTTACAATTACATCCTCGTTCAGTTTCATCAACAATTCTACTCGTATGCACCCGTATTCGTACTCGTACAATACACAACTTTTAGATGTATGTACTATTGGTATATACACTCTAATGATCAGCTCTTAGCAGCCTATTTAAGTCACCTAACACATGTGGGAACCATAATTTTTCAACTAGCATGAAATATCTCATAAAATTACAAAAATATGAGTAATCATTCATGACTTATTTACATGAAAACAAAATTACATATCCTTTATATCTAATCCATATACCAATGACCAAAAATACCTACAAACACTTTCATTCTTCAATTTTCTTCATCTAATTGATCTCTCTCAAGTTAAATCTTCAAGTTCTAAGTGTTCTTCATAAATTCTATAAGTTCTAGTTTCATAAAATCAAGAATACTTCCAAGTTTACTAGCTTACTTCCAATCTTGTAAAGTGATCATCCAACCTCAAGAAATCTTTTTTTATTTATAGTAAGATATCTTTCTAATACAAGGTAATACTCATATTCAAACTTTAATTCAATTTCTATAACTCTAACAATCTTATTTCGAGTAGAAATCTTACTTGAACTTGTTTTCGTGTCATGATTCTGCTTCAAGAACTTTCAAGCCATCCAAGGATCCTTTGAAGCTAGATATATTTTTCTCATTTCCAGTGGGTTTATCCACAAAACCTGAGGTAGTAATGATGTTCATAACATCATTCGATCATATATATAAAACTACCTTATTCGAAGGTTTAAACTTGTAATCACTAGAACATAGTTTAGTTAATTCTAAACTTGTTCGCAAACAAAAGTTAATCCTTCTAACTTAAATTTTAAAATCAACTAAACACATGTTCTATATCTATATGATATGCTAACTTAATGATTTAAAACCTGAAAACACGAAAAACACCGTAAAACTGGATATACGCCGTCGTAGTAACACCGCGGGCTGTTTTGGGTTAGTTAATTAAAAACTATGATAAACTTTGATTTAAAAGTTGTTCTTTTGGGAAAATGATTTTTCTTATGAACATGAAACTATATCCAAAAATCATGATTAAACTCAAAATGGAAGTATGTTTTCTAAAATGGTCATCTAGACGTCGTTCTTTCGACTGAAATGACTACCTTTACAAAAATGACTTGTAACCTGTATTTCCGACTATAAACTTATACTTTTTCTATTTAGATTCGTAAACTTAAGTTCAATATGAAACCATATCAACTTGAAACACTCGAAACGGATTTAAAAAGAAGAAGTTATGGGTAAAACAAGATTGGATAATTTTTCTTGTTGTAGCTACGTGAAAATTGGTAACAAATCTATATTAATCATATCCTAGCTAACTTATATTGTATTACATGTATTCTAATATATTATGTAATCTTGGGATACCATAGACACGTATGCAAATGTTTTTACATATCATATCGACCCATCTATATATATTATTTGGAACAACCATAGACACTCTATATGCAGTAATGTTGGAGTTAGCTATACAGGGTTGAGGTTGATTCGAAAAATATATATACTTTGAGTTGTGATCTAGCCTGAGACGTGTATACACTGGTTCGTGGATTGGGTCAAGATAATATATATCAATTTATTTCTTTACATCTAACTATGGACAACTAGTTGTAGGTTACTAACGAGGACAGCTGACTGAAAAATATTTAAAACATTAAAACGTATTAAAAAATGTTGTAAATATATTTTGAACATACTTTGATATATATGTACATAATTGTTATAGGTTCGTGAATCGACTAGTGGCCAAGTCTTACTTCCCGACGAAGTAAAAATCTGTGAAAGTGAGTTATAGTCCCACTTTTAAAATCTAATATTTTGAGATGAGAATACATGCAGTTTTATAAATGTTTTACGAAATAGACACAAGTAAATGAAACTACATTATATGGGTGAATGATCGAAGCTGAATATGCCCCTTTTGCTTGGTAGCCTAATAATTAGTAAACCGATCTACTAATTGACGCGAATCCTAAATCTATTGGGCCTAACGAACCCCATCCAAAGTACCGGATGCTTTAGTACTTCGATGTTGTTTTTATTATGTCCTAAGGATTTCCCGGAATGATAGGGGATATTCTTATATGCATCTTGTTAATGTCGGTTACCAGGTGTTCACCATATGAATGAATTTTATCTCTATGTATGGGATGTATATTGAAATATGAAATCTTGTGGTCTATTATTATGATTTGATAATATATAGGTTAAACCTATAACTCACCAACATTTTTGTTGACGTTTTAAGCATGTTTATTCTCAGGTGATTATTAAGAGCTTCCGCTGTTGCATACTAAAATAAGGACAAGATTTGGAGTCCATGCTTGTATGATATTATGTAAAAACTGCATTCAAGAAACTTATTTTTGATGCAATATATTCTTATTGTAAACCATTATGTAATGGTCGTGTGTAAACGGTATATTTTAGATTATCATTATTTGATAATCTACGTAATGCTTTTTAAACCTTTATCGATAAAATAAAGGTTATGGTTGTTTTAAAAATGAATGCAGTCTTTGAAAAACGTCTCATATAGAGGTCAAAACCTCGCGACAAAATCAATTAATATGGAACGTTTATAATCAATATGAACGAGACATTTCATATAACACCAAGACAGCAAGTCTAACAGCGAAAGCAACAACGTATAAGCACCTGAGAAATACATGCTTAAAAAGTCAACACGAATGTTGGTGAGCTATAGTTTGTTTGTAATCAGTAATGTAATGTAGGCCATGAGATTTCAGTGCTTCAACCAGCAGTTTAAATCAGTAATTCAAATCAGTATGATAAAGTATATGCTTATCCGTGGGCACTTGGTAACTAACTTAACGTTTATAACCCCCTAAAAGTACACTTGGCGAGTGCATAAGTTTACAAAGTATTAAACACCCGTTAAATGCTAGCGCGACTAGCCCGAGTGGGGATGTTAAACCCTATGGATCCATATCTAAGATTCGCGTTCACCGGTTCAAAGACTAATGACTAAACGTTACCGAGCTAAGGGGAAAGTTTATGCCGTTGTATAACCCACACATATATAAAGTTTAAGTACTCGTGCCAAGTATGTAAAACTTAAAAAGCGCATGTATTCTCAATCCCAAAATAGTTAAAGTAAAAAAGGGATGCTATAACTCACAGTGATAAGAGCGGTAAAGTCGATAATGAAAGTATGCGAGTAGTAAGTCGGTTCGAAAGGTCGTCAACCTAATTCAAAGTTTACTAGGTTAGTATGTTATCCTCATAAGTGTAAAAGTGAATAAATTAAGTTTAAGTGTCATCATCATCATCGTTCATCATCATAAAAGCTAAGTAAGTTTGACAAGAATAGAGATCGAAACAATAGGCTGACTTCGGTCAGCTGCTACGACCTCTACGTAAATCGAAAAGATGCGTAGTCAGTGGCTATGGCTCCGTATATGAGTCCCCTAACCTCTGACCAATTTTCAGAAACTAACTCATCTTCGTTTGACCGTGGCGATGGTTTAAGTGCTAATAGGTCAGAAATTTCAGCACAACATTACGACGGCGTAGTGACTTTCGGAGGGCCGTAAATCCTAAACTGTAACTCGGATTAAGACGAGGCCTAAACAGAAAATCATCTACTCGAACCGAACTAACTGAAAATTAAGTTTTCATTAGCCCAGGTTTTCTGATCAGATCCCGAAAACAGTAAGAAAGGTGCTCCGGTGGGGTTCTTAGTGCTTGATGCTCATCACAGTTCTCATCCTTGATGCTTGTAGCTTCAAGTGTACAACTCGTTGATGGGTTAGCATCACCTTGACCAATATTCTACCATCAACACACAATATGTTAAGAATAAGTAAGAACACAACTCATTTAAGAGTCTTAGATGGATGATGAACCAAGGTTACATCATATCCTTAGTCTTAACACAATTACAAGTTACATTTACAACTAAAGCTACAAACTTTACTTCAATCAAGAAAATGTGAACATATTCTAAGTCAAATGAAGTGATGGAAACCTAAGTTAGAGAGCTTGGATCCCTTTCACACAAGTTTTAAGGTCACAAAGCTAGAAAACTTGAACCTTTAGTGTTCTTGAAGAACTTGAAGCATAATGCTTAGATCTTTAAGTTATATGAAGACCATAAACACAAGTTTTGATCTTTATAACAAAATAAAGAGATCATAAGTTAGAAAACTTAGATCCAACAAAAGATATGAAGATTCAAGCTAGAAAGCTTTCATCTTGGTTGTTCTTGAAGATCTTGAAGCATAAAGTTTGGATCTTTAAGTTGCATGAAGATTACAAACACAAGTTTGAATCTTTATAACAAAATAACATGATTAAAGTTAAAAGATATAGATCTACAAAGTGGGTGAAGATTCAAATCTAGAAAGCTTGAATCTTCCATGTTCTTGAAGGATTCAAATCCATGTTTGAATCTACAAGATGTAATCAAGATCAAAAGCTAAAAAGCTTGACCCATGATGATGATGATGATGAATTCGTGATGATGAGAAGGAGAAGAGGAAGAGAAATTCAAAATACTTACACTTTTAGAGAGAGAAAGACTAGAGAGAGAATTAGAGAGTGAGTGTGTGTGAATTACAAATGAAAGCAAGTGTAAAATGGATGGAATAAGGCTAGTATTTATAGGTGGTAAGGGGATGGTGGTGTTGTTTGTGGCCATTGGGATTAGGGGGGACAAGGGGGACAAAAGTTTGCTTTTTGGTTAATGGTTGTCTAAAGTTAGTGCTTATGTTGGGATCCCATGCAACATTAAGGATAATACTTGACATAAGTGCTAGTATGTTCCCTCTAATAAATAGACATTTGTCTTACATATTAATGGGTCACTAGCTAATATTAATTGGGCTAATTAAATAGTCCACTAACTTGTGTAGGGTGGGCTAAGGCCCAACAAGGTAGAAAGTCCAACAAGACTAACTAGTAAGCATAAGTAAATTACTACGCGTAATTAAGCATCCAAAAACCCAAGTAATTATTATTATAAAATAATAATTAAACGTGTATGCAGTACGCAGTTTGTTCGTAAAGTCAAGTGACACTAACGGTCATAAAGGTTTCCGGTGATCATGTTAAGTAACCTACGTACTTAAAGGCACGTTTTAACACATAAGTGAAAGTAAGCCATGTGTATAAAGATTCCAGAGTATAAAGTAGCACAGTACGCACAAATACGCAGTTTCGTAAAAACACAAGGCACAAAAGCAAGTTGAAAAAGTCGGGTCGTTACATTACCCACCTGTTAATGGAAATTTCGTCCCGAAAATTGAGGAGTGACTAAGAGTGGTACCGTATTTAATTAAGAAGTAGCGTATTAAAGTTCTGTGAGACCCGTGGGCTCAGAAGTGAGTTATTTACCTTGAAGGGTACTTCGGCGTATAAAAGTAAGAATAGGTATATGCCATTTATTAAGTCTCTTGTCCTAAGAGATCAACAAGTTGATTTTGTTTCTTGCTAACATGAATATGTCATCCGAATATATATACCCACAAAAGGAAATATGATGTTTTTAACCCTACAGGCATCTTCAGTAAGCCGGATGCATGAAATACATCATGAATGTTTCTAAACTTACCTAAAATATTGAGCGCTTGTGTCGCAATACAAAGCTGATAGATAGAATAGAAAACATGATGATCACAACATACTACGTGTGAACTTACCTTGGATGGAATGAAAGCACAGTTCCATATTGTAACTTTATCCATTCAGTTACATGTTGAAGTAATGGTTATTATTAACTAGAACAACATAAAGTTGCAATCAACGAAGAAAGAAATATGTAGAGTATCCACATCAGTGCCGTAAATGTTTTAAGCAGTCACCTTCCAAAAGAATAACGAGATTCATAGATTCCTAAAGTATCTTACACTACAATTCCGAAAGAAAATCGCACGAAAGGTGTGGTCCTTGAACTAGAGTGAACTCTTCGAGTGGATTGATCCAAATTTATCCTTATACTTATGGGGATGCGCGGATGAGAGGATATGTGAACCCTTGGTCATAAAGAACGGTTTACTCTAAGTGAAAAGAATCTCAAAAATGATTCCTTGTACCTCAACCTAATGATTCATAGAGATAACGTTTACGAGGGTGTTGCGATTTAGCCGTGAAACATTGAGAGCAAAAATCCGCCTAGTGCCTTTCCTACGATAGGGTGACCACTGAGTGTTTCCCAAAAAACTTGATTTATCGGCCCGCGGTTTTGCCATGTCTAACCTTAAAAGGAACATTTCATGAGCGCAAAGACTTCTTGACAAATTTTATAATACTGCCACCCAAAGTGGCTCAAGAGTTTTTAACAAAGATTTTAATAGTAAGCTTTATCCCCAACGGAGGACGAGAAGAAGTTTGATCCATACATGGTGTAGTCTAATACGAAAACCTTCAATAAAATCAACCAAGGGAGTTTTGAAAAACCTTTAAACGTTTGATGTGATAACATAAACGGAACGAAGTTCTTATTAAATTCAGAAGTATGTACAACGTGTACCATTTTGCACAAACTATTTGACTTAAGTTAAACAACTCAATAAAGGAGCGACTTTTAAATATCTTGAAGGTATAACTTAGTATGTACTAACCCAAAATAAGTAAGGGTAAATTTATTCATATATGATTTTATAAATCGCATAAGTGATAGAAAAGTTTTTAGTACTTTCATTTGTCCATAAATCTCGTGAGGACCGCACAAATAAGCAACGTGTAAAATTTTTTTGATAAACATAGTTTTTCATATTTCAGAGGTTACGATTTGAAAAAGATTGAGTGGAAAATCTTTGAATCATCAGTTGACATGTTACTAGGTAATGAAAACTAATGAATTAAATATAGTTTTGATGATTATCAGGGACTTAAGTCTTTAGCCCAAAAATGTTCACGTGCGAAGCCGTTGCTAAAAAGTGAGGTATGAAGGATAGAGCATGAGGATGAGAAGTTAATCACTTCTTGACTTTGCAAAATGCCAAACAGGTTATGGACAATATTAAAGTCGAAGTACTGATGGTGTTAATATCACTAAATGTGAATCCCTTAGAATAAGTCAGGACTTAGGGTTATGTAAGAAAGAGCATTGCTCCGACCGGTGTGACAAATGAGATTCCTGGGTAACGCATTAATTTTGAATGGCTTAAGTGTTAGTGGGTGTCCGAAGGCTCTGCATGACGTGGTAGTAAGTGCCTTCATCACATACACACACACACACACACACACACGAATCTCTCAATTTCGTCGGTTGTGAAGTCTTCATGATGACTTGGATACGAATAAGCAACGAAAAAAATTTATATAATAAGGAACGAAAAGTTTATAGAAATCGTTTTAGGTTACAATGTAAGAAAAGAAACGAGGTTCTTAGTAACTGGAGTTATGTACAACATGTACTGTTCTAAGTAACATATCTTTCGAATAAAAGAATGGATTTGTAAAAGTGAAAGTAAAATTTCATGTGTACTCGTAAAAATAAGTAATTATTTACTTTAACATATACGGTTTCTAAAATTTGTACGAATGACAATAAAATAAATTTATTTTTATAAAACTTTGAGAGGATCGCACAGTAAAATAGTGTGTGTAAAATTTTGGCAAACAAAATTTTCATATTTCAGAGGCTACAAGTTGAAAAAAGCTTCATGAGTAAAAGATTTTTGAAAATTTCCGGTGATTTTTGAGGTAATGAAAACTATTGCATGTAAATGTGGTTGATGACTATTAGTAGGGCATAAGTCCTTTGACCAAAAATGCTTAAGTGTGAAGTTGTTGCTTATAAGTGAGATACGAAAGAGAGAGTATGAGGATGAGAATTAACCTCCCATTGATTCGAAAAATTTTGAACAGGTATGACTAATATCAAAGTACGAAGGATGATGGTGTGGTTATCACCGAACAAGGAATCTCTCGGAATAAGTTAGGATTTAGAATTGCGTAAGAATGAGTATCAAATAAGATTCCTGGCTAGTCCTTAAGATAGAATTTGAATTACCGAAGTGACGGAATACAATTTCCTTTATGTATCGTCGTGTAAGTTTGTCCATTGTATCGGTTTCTTTCATGGCTAGAAGGTGAGCAGATTTGGTGAGGCGGTCAACGATAACCCATATAGTGTCATAACTGCCTATTGTTTTTGGTAGCTTCGGGATGAAATCCATTGTTATTCCTTCCTATTTCCATTGTGGGATCTCAGGTCGTTGAAGTAACCCAGATGGTTTTTGGCTCACCATTCTCGCGATGTATATAAATAATATTCTTACTATAAATAACTTTCGCTTTCATCCTTAAAAGCCAGTCCATTCCTACTATTTCATCAAAGCTTCCTAACTTGATGAGTATTAGGTTAATCCTAAAGTCCATTCCAACTTTTACATCAAGCTTCCTGACTTGATGGGTGTTAGGTTAATCATAAGGTTCATTCTAACCAAATTTTATCGTACTACCGTGAAAAATTCTATCAATCTTCTCAGATAACATCTGCTTGTGTGTAGGTAACTAATCCTTTCCACTACTACTTTAAAACTTCCAAGTTTTGCTTACATGAGGTCATCTCCAAATGACCCACCTGTTAATTTTAAGGTACTACCTTAAATTATTCCTCTATCTCTGCCAGCTTACCATTACTTTGTCCTATAGAATACTTAACTCTCATGGTTGTTAATGGCTTACTAGTCATAACACTAAGGTTCTTAGATGTAAGGTTTCTATCACTCTAGTATTAAACAACTTCGAGACAATAATCGTTGTGAAGAAATGTACCCTAACTAAGATCAGGACCCATGCGAGTCTCCATAGTTGAGATAACGATTGCTCTACCGCAAGTAAGTCCAATGTTTTTCCTATCTGAGAACTTTTTCCTTAAGTATCCAGGGTGTCTATATTTATAATAAATTTTTGGGTTATCAATTCTGCAATCAAGGCCCTTCTTGTACAGTATCTGGGCTAAGTGGTTATTCTTTCCCTACATCTAGCAGACCATAATGCGTATACTCAAGTGGTTCCTACCAAAATTTCCTTTGAATCACTTCATATTCCTTATATAGTAGCATTGGGACTTCTGCATGATTTACTTCAATATAATCACGCTGGCCTGGCGTCATTATATTGTACTAAATCGTACGTTCATTCCAATATTACTCCGTATGGTCAATGTAACGTGATCACTTCATGTTCTACTCAATTTCACCTAACGGTGCTTTATCCATGCTATCTCAAAACAAAATCTACATAATTAATCTCACGGTTTCTCGGTGTAGGTGCGTAGGTTCCGTAGGTCATGCACCAATGCCTAAATGTCCTGAAATTTCTTCAAAATGTTCGGGTTCAGGTAACATCGTTAGGTTCCTTTCTAAAAATTTAATCTGGGTCTCGCGTCAAGTTGTACGTGTAGCAAGTAGTAATACGATATGGCTTGAGGTGAATCCCAAGTCTTTGGGTATGGCTGAGCATCAGTAGAAGGCACTCTGACCTTGTGAAAGGAGATGTCCTCCCGACTTCCCCAATGCGTAAGAGTATTAGGGTCCTAAATCCAGAAGTGTCGTTAGATCGTCGAGTAGTGGTGAAGAACGAAAGAGATAAGTGACGGTCATGAAAGCGTACGGGATATGGGTCACCTTGCGGGAAGTGAACAACCTTCTAATGTTCATACGTTGTACGTGGCTAATTAGAGTGAGTTCGGGGTGTGGTTACTCCGACAAGTCCTCACATATCTCCTCCTCCGAGGATCAACTTTAGTGGGCGCGTAATCCGAGGGGTACTCCTCCAAGCTTGCGTGAAGTAATGTTTCGATCTCCAGAACGGTGGAACGACAGTAACAGGTGGATTACAATACTAATCCTTAGGGTTAGATGAGTGGGAAAAGGGTTCAGAAAAACATCTAAACTAGGAAAGATAAATTTTCCAAGTCAGTACAGCAAATAGCAGGCATGAAGCAAGCACGTAATCAGGCACTACAGCAACCTAGATCATCTACAGCAGTATATAGCATGGCAATATTAACAGTACTAAACATAAGTAACATGCAATCGAAAGCAGATAGTAGTATGCAGTAGCGAGGATAAGCAATAGCATACAGCGAGTTCACATAACAGTAAGAGTAAGCAGTAGCATGCAGCAGATCATATGGCAGTATAAGTAAGCAGTAACATGCAGCAGTAGTAAGCAGAACAAGTAAACGAGCAAGTTGTAGATTAGTCCTATTAGTGAATCCTACTTGGTCTGGTCTAGACTTACTAATGCAACCTAATTCCATACAACCAATGCTCTGATACCAAATGTGCTGCCCCATACAAAACCATCGTGTACGGATCCGCAACAATAGGATCATTACAAGGTCAAACACTATATGCTGTTTGAAAACCAGTTTTGCATTCATAAAAAGATAGCGTTTACAAAAGATGACCTGACACAAAGATCGTTACAAAGTCATTATTTTAAAATAACATAAATTACGAATGCAAAAGAAAAGTTCCATGATTGAGACATCTCTAAGTAATGCAGTGGAAATCTAACATAGTAGGTCCATAACAGCAAGTCTATAACACCAAGACAGCAAGTCTAACAGTGGAAGCAACAACGTCTAAGCACCTGAGAAATACATGCTTAAAAAGTCAACACGAATGTTGGTGAGCTATAGTTTGTTTGTAATCAGTAATGTAATGTAAGCCACGAGATTTTAGTGCTTCAACCAGCAGTTTAAATCAGTAATTCAAATCAGTATGATAAAGTATATGCTTATCCGTGGGCACTTGGTAACTAACTTAACGTTTATAACCCCCTAAAAGTACACTTTGCGAGTGCGTAAGTTTACGAAGTATTAAACACCCGTTAAATGCTAGCGCGACTAGCCCGAGTGGGGATGTCTGTGATGACCCAGAAATTTCTGACCAAATTTAAACTTAATCTTTGTATGAGTAACATTTTCGACACGATAAACAAAGTCTGTAAAACTGAATCTCAAAATTTTTGAACTATTTTCATATATTCAAATACCTTTCAGTTGTTCTCGACGATTCGCGAACAATTATATGTATATATATATATATATATATATATATATATATATATATATATATATACTATAACTTGAAAACGTAACTATTAATTTTTTTTATACCGTACATTAAACTTATTGGTTTAAATATTTATTTGAATATATATGATAAGTTGGAATATTAATTGTATGAATAACTTACGACATATATTTAAAACGTGTTTATGAATGTTGAAAATATATATTAACTTGGTCATAAAACGATTTGTTATTATATATATATATATATATATATATATATATATATATATATATATATATATATATATATATATATATATATATATATATATATATATTATAGAAGTAAATGACCAAAACACTCGAAAGTTTAAGATACACTTTGAATGATATAGTTTATTGATAATTTAAGACTATATTTTGACTAAAGTACGAGCCACAAAACGTAAATTGCAAGTTTTCTAAGCGTACGAAAATGCGTTCGAGAAACCGGAACCGGGACATAAGTCGAGTGACAACGTAGGAGTCATCGGAACAAAAATTACAAGTCAACTATGCACATGAATTTAATATAATATATAATTAATTATTTAAATTATATATATTATATATATTATATTTAATTATTAGTATTATTAATTATTAATTAGTAATATACATAAAATACTACGACGAGGTTATGAGCGTGTCACTTTCAAAAATGGGTTTTTGAGCGGGATAAAGTTAAGGAAATTATGGGTTATAGCTATGGAGGTTATGGGTAATGTTCATGGGTATTATTTACAAGTCAAACCTGCTGTTATCATCTATGTTGCGTCTACGTACTTTTTTGTAATATTGAATCACAATATTGATACGTAAGCATTTATATTTTATCTTTTATATACTAATAGTGTATCCATGTCTAGTGCTCGAGTATATATATTTATGCATGCTCGTATGCAAAATTTCGTCGTTAAACAGTTTATGATGAATCACGAATTAAATACATATATTACTGGTAAAAGGTATATGATATGCATGATTTTGGAAAGCTGGCGAAAAATCAATGACTTTTCATTTAGATATTGAATAGTTTCGATGAACGGATTAAAAGATATGATCAACTGAATTATGATTGACGTTAATTGAAATTGATTTTGAATATGCAATTAAGATTTAAACAACTTGTTTACGAGATTGATAAATTGGATTTTTGAATATTACCAACCGAGTAAATGAATCCTTATAGAAGGTACGTCTCATTTTGTTAAACAACTGTCAAAATTGACTTTTTGAAACGACTTTGGATAACTTTTGTATGTCGATCTCGAGCATTAGGATTATGATACACTATGACCCGACCTAGCTTGATAGTCATTTATTGACCAACATATGTTCTCTAGGTTGAGATCTACGATTATTTGATATTTCGAGTTTCGGTCACATTACGATGAACAACTTTATGTGCTGCTAAGGTGAGTTTCATATGATCCCTTTTACTCAATACATTTTTGGGCTGAGAATACATGCAATTTATTTTAAACGCAATGGTCACAAGTACATACTAAATTCTACACTGAGTTTGAACCGAAAATCCCTTAGCTTTGGTAACTAGTAACTGTCGGTTATAAGAACCGATGGGCGCGAATAGAGGTATATGGATCCATAGGGCTTGATATCCCCGTCTGAGCTAGGCACTAGCCTTTTAACAGACGTATGCTATTTGAGAAGCGTACACGTTGGTTTTCGTGTATTATTAAGATGATTATACAAAGGGTATAAATTATATATACGTTAAGTTTAGTTACCAGGGTGCTCAATTTCGTAGAATATTTTGATAAACGTTTCGGATGAAACAACTGAAATCTTGTGATCCACCTTTATATACAGATTATGCGAAACACTAAAACTATGAACTCACCAACCTTTGTATTGACACTTGTTAGCATGTTTATTCTCAGGTTCCCTAGAAGTCTTCCGCTATTTGCTTATATGTTAGACAAGCTATGTACATGGAGTCTTACATGGCATATTTATCAAGGAAACGTTGCATTCACCAAATCATCAGCATGTATCTTATTTTGACTGCATGGTCAACGGAATTACTATTGTAAACTATTATTTACGGTGATTGTCTATATGTAGAAATCATCAGATGTTGAAAACCTTTGATTTAAATATTCATTTATGGTGTGCCTTTTCAAAAGAATGCAATGTTTACAAAACGTATCATATAGAGGTCAAATACCTCGCAATGAAATCGATGAATGACGTGTTCGTTCATATGGATTTGGAGCGATCGTCACAGTTGGTATCAGAGCGTTGGTCCTAGTGAACCAGGTATTGCATAAGTGTGTCTAACTGATAGTTGTTAGGATGCATTAGTAAGTCTGGACTTCGACTGTGTCTGCATGTCAAAAGTTTTGCTTATCATTTCTTGTCAGAAATTACCTGTCTATCATCTTAAGTCTAAACGCGTCTTATTGCATTGATTGCATAGATAGTGTATAGACAAAATTCATATCTTGGCATATCTATTACAGTAAACTTTGACTGCCATCTTCCGAAAATTTCTCCGTAATTTACGGGATTTTGGTATTATATATACATATGTAAATTATGTATTGAAGAGTACCAATCAAATTCTATAATCTATTTCATATCAAAAATTATCTCTCTAATTATACAAGATGGATCCCGTATCAAGTTCAAATTCTTTAAATTCCGACAGCTATTCCGATATGGATATTCACCTGAACTCTGAAGAAAGTGTAACCAGAATGGATCAACCAATCAGCCATCACCTATTCTGGATGAATTGGGGATGGGTTCGTAGCCTACTTAATCATTGGAGACAAGAAGAAGGTGATCCCTTCCATCCACCACATTCACCTCTTGGCGAAGAACTTGAAGCACATACCGGCGAACCTATTCGTAATACTATTTTCTCTCTCATTTCCAGAGTATCTCATCATGATTATATACTATCCCATATTATAAATCTTATTTATCCGATCGTCCAAACCACCGATCATCCCGGTATAATAGAAGAAGTCAACCAGCTTCGTGCTCGGGTAGTGGCTTTGGAGAATATGGTGCAAGGGTTACGAACACCAGCAGTAGCACCCGCAGCATAACCGGTACCACCATCATCCACACCAACAGGATCAACACCACCACCAACAACCACATCCGCATCACACGCCTCAACATCATAATTTTTACCTCGGATATCAACATCATACGCACCATTGGTACCAAGAAGTACCAGCAACGACAAATGATGAAGTATGGATTCATAACTTCATCGGAGAAACATTCTATGGCGATTATGTCATTTCTAAAGTTTAGAGATTATCTATTCTAGCCTTAACCCTAAATCAGATAGAGTAGAAACCCTTATCCGAATGGTGTAAGATACAAGCTAGACTTGTTTTACCAACAGCATCAACAGTACCCTTAGCTCACCAGCACAGTCAGTGCTGTCAACATCGTCAGAATCAGCAGCACCTCTAACATCACAAGCTCCGTCAGTTCAAGAAAGCACCGTGGACATCATTACGAGTCAACAACGAGTATATTGTATCAATGAGTTATGAAGTAATAACTCAATTCATCTAAAGAATTTATATGTATATCTTATATATATAAATTTTAAAACCATCATGAATCTTTTCGTACTAAGCTATTACGTGTGAATTTTAAGGGGTAGATACTACTCGGTTAATTCATATTACTAATATGCTATGATGTACATCCTTCGTTAACAACTTAACCATCGTTAACTATAAATATCTGTTTCAACTCAGTGAATTCCATTTCATAATGAACTTAGTGTATTAATCAATTACATGTTTGATTTTACACTTTTATCTTCGATGTACTCGAAACTTTTTAGAAAACATCATTTATATCTTATGAAGTTCATAAGAATTCCACGAGCATCAACATCCTTCACCGAGGAATAAGAATAAATAATGAAGTATTGATTTCATTAGTGAAATACTCCGCGAAGATTATGTAATCCTTAATGTTTTAGAGATTATTCATTCAATTTAAAAATCAAATGAGCTTAATATGATATTAACTCATCAAATATGTATTACATCTGAAGAAAATATACATACATATATTTTCATAAAGACGGTAATAAAAAAATTATTTTGTACAAAGTATTAATTGTGAAATCTTTAATGGGTAGGTAATACTCGGGAAATATATAAGTTCACAATTAATATGTTATACTGTACATTCTTCAATTTTGATTCAAAAATTATTAACTATGCTCACAGCGATATACAATCGTTTCCATACAAATTTAATTACATATTCTGATTTTGAAAAATCAGAATCCAAGCCAAGATTTAACAGAAAACATCACTCTTAGATTCTTACATCTTTCAAATGCTATACTTTGACTTCAAAACTGTGCTAGAACATCACTTCTATTCATAAACCCAGAAAAAAAAAGAAAAAAAAAATTTGTATCGTTCAAAATTTTAGAACATCATATGTATCTTGACAATTACAATCTTCATGCAAACCCTTCAAACTTTTGAAAACACCTCGGATTAATAACCAACGATTCAGTTATGATAACTTTGAATGCTGATGAAGCAGCAAAAACTGTAAACGACCTTAACAGCCAAAAGTTTGATGATAAAGAATAGTGTGTTGGCAAAGCTCAGAAAAAGAGAAGGTTTGGAACTGGAAAACAGATTGAGCAAAGTATGAAGGAGGTTGTGGATAAATCACAAAGACTAAACCTGCCTTCAAAGAATCCAAATTATTTAGTATCTGCTGAAGCCATTAACTAATACCTTGCTTCCGAATCTAAACCCTTGCGGACAATATTCTTCATCATCCTCTGATATTAGAAATTCTAAGATATTATCGTATCTTTCATTATAAATATCCTCCATATTTCTGGAGATAATTCCATAATCATTCTCATCGGAAATCAATTTTCTCCTTGCGATATATGTATAACATCATAAAAGAAACTATTTTAGTTTCTAAATTCTGAAACCTTCGAGTTTAAAATATGAATATTTTTGAAGTGGTGTTGGGAACTGAAGCATGAGTTAATATAATATAATGACACTTGATCAACGTGATTATATTACAGTAAGTCATGCTGAGTTTCTAATGAAACGTGATAAAGGTTCACAGATCAAACCCTCATTATAAACCCTGTTACATAACTCTTTCATTCTATTTAACCTCTAAACTATCAAGAAAATATTTTCTTAATGATTCGGTCTTTTTTGAGGTATTCTGGTAATTTGACAAGTCAGATTGTGCTATTACCGTTTTTTTTAGAACATTAATTATGTTCATTCCGAAATTCATACCTACGAATTCTGGACCATTATTCGCTTGATTTAAAGTCGGGAAGATAAAACAAAAGCATGAAGCTTCAAAATATCAATGGGAGTATATATAAATCACAGTAAATTGGAGAGAGTATTAACTGTGGATATCAATGATTATGGAAAGACAGAAGCAGAGACATCGAAATATAAGGGAATATATAAAACCCAACAACCACCCAGAAATTACAAACCGTGTATATCAATGCGTATAGCAATATAAAGACACGGGAGAATGAAAAACACTGTAACCCCAAGGTAATTGTAGAAGAAAATAACTTCCTCCGGTGGTAGATGAAAAAGAAGAATGACATATATGAAAGTTAGGAGTATATCAAGAATCAGAACTGGATGAAGCATTTTTACAATTTTTTGAAAATAGGAAATGAGGAAGAAGATGTAAGAGTGATGAAAATAATGAAACGGAAGAGGTCAATTTATAGCGAAATATCAAATATAGCAATCGAGGCAAATTACGCATTTAATCAAAAGAAATCTTAATTTCCTTAAATTCCGAAGAATCAAATCTTATTTAGATTATGAAGATTTTCTATTCCTTAAATTACGGAAATCAATCCTTAATACGTCAAGAGTTAAGACGAATCTCTATTCTCCATTTCACTCTTTTACGATAACTTCTCTCGTACGCTTCGAATAATCGGATTATTTTATCCATATTATTCAACGGTGATAAAACTCTATTTATCAACACATATACGGCATGAAAACATTTTTATTGTTAGTCATGACGACCTCACTCAAATTTCGGGACGAAATTTCTTTAACGGGTAGGTACTGTGATGACCCGGAAATTTCTGACCAAATTTAAACTTAATCTTTGTATGAGTAACATTTTCGACACGATAAACAAAGTCTGTAAAACTGAATCTCAAAATTTTTGAACTATTTTCATATATTCAAATACCTTTCGGTTGTTCTCGACGATTCGCGAACAATTATATGTATATAGATATATATATATATATATATATATATATATATATATATATATATATATATATATATATATATATATATATATATATATATATACTATAACTTGAAAACGTAACTATTAATTTTTTTTATACCGTACATTAAACTTATTGGTTTAAATATTTATTTGAATATATATGATAAGTTGGAATATTAATTGTATGAATAACTTACGACATATATTTATAACGTGTTTATGAATGTTGAAAATATATATTAACTTGGTCATAAAACGATTTGTTATTATTATTATTATTATATATATATATATATATATATATATATATATATATATATATATATATATATATATATATATATATATATATATATATATTAACAAATAGCGAGACAATGATTTATAGAAGTAAATGACCAAAACACTCGAAAGTTTAAGATACACTTTGAATGATATAGTTTATTGATAATTTAAGACTATATTTTGACTAAAGTACGAGTCACAAAACCTAAATTGCAAGTTTTCTAAGCGTACGAAAATGCGTTCGAGAAACCGGAACCGGGACATAAGTCGAGTGACAACGTACGAGTCATCGAAACAAAAATTACAAGTCAACTATGCACATGAATTTAATATAATATATAATTAATTATTTAAATTATATATATTATATATATTATATTTAATTATGTCGACAAACAAGAAAACAAAAAATATGTGAGCTGGATCTGACGGCCATGCGATCGCATGAGAAATAGGCATAAAACCCATGCGATCGCATGGGCATCAGAATCAGGCCATATTGTAAAGCTCAATCATTCGGTTCAGTTTTGCACACCCAATTCACTTCTCTCGATCTCTCAATCATATAAATACAAAAAATATTTATTATTAATTTTATTATTATTATTATTATTATTATTATTATTATTATTATTATTATTATTATTATTATTAAGATTAATATTATTATTAATCTTATTAATTATTAGTATTATTAATTATTAATTAGTAATATACATAAAATACTACGACGAGGTTATGAGCGTGTCACTTTCAAAAATGGGTTTTTGAGCGGGATAAAGTTAAGGAAATTATGGGTTATAGCTATGGAGGTTATGGGTAATGTTCATGGGTATTATTTACAAGTCAAACCTACTGTTATCATCTATGTTGCGTCTACGTACTTTTTTGTAATATTGAATCACAATATTGATACGTAAGCATTTATATTTTATCTTTTATATACTAATAGTGTATCCATGTCTAGTGCTCGAGTATATATATTTATGCATGCTCGTATGCAAAATTTCGTCGTTAAACAGTTTATGATGAATCACGAATTAAATACATATATTACTCGTAAAAGGTATATGACATGCATGTTTTTGGAAAGCTGGCGAAAAATCAATGACTTTTCATTTAGATATCGAATAGTTTCGATGAACGGATTTAAAGATATGATCAACTGAATTATGATTGACGTTAATTGAAATTGATTTTGAATATGCAATTAAGATTTAAACAACTTGTTTACGAGATTGATAAATTGGATTTTTGAATATTACCAACCGAGTAAATGAATCCTTATATAAGGTACGTCTCATTTTGTAAAACAACTGTCAAAATTGACTTTTTGAAACGACTTTGGATAACTTTTGTATGTCGATCTCGAGCATTAGGATTATGATACACTATGACCCGACCTAGCTTGATAGACATTTATTGACCAACATATGTTCTCTAGGTTGAGATCTACGATTATTTGATATTTCGAGTTTCGGTCACATTACGATGAACAACTTTATGTGCTGCTAAGGTGAGTTTCATATGATCCCTTTTACTCAATACATTTTTGGGCTGAGAATACATACAATTTATTTTAAACGCAATGGTCACAAGTACATACTAAATTCTACACTGAGTTTGTACCGAAAATCCCTTAGCTTTGGTAACTAGTAACTGTCGGTTATAAGAACCGATGGGCGCGAATAGAGGTATATGGATCCATAGGGCTTGATATCCCCGTCTGAGCTAGACACTAGCCTTTTAACGGACGTATGCTATTTGAGAAGCGTACACGTTGGTTTGCGTGTATTATTAAGATGATTATACAAAGGGTATAAATTATATATACGTTAAGTTTAGTTACCAGGGTGCTCAATTTCGTAGAATATTTTGATAAACGTTTCGGATGAAACAACTGAAATCTTGTGATCCACCTTTATATACAGATTATGCGAAACACTAAAACTATGAACTCACCAACCTTTGTATTGACACTTGTTAGCATGTTTATTCTCAGGTTCCCTAGAAGTCTTCCGCTATTTGCTTATATGTTAGACAAGCTATGTACATGGAGTCTTACATGGCATATTTATCAAGGAAACGTTGCATTCACCAAATCATCACCATGTATCTTATTTTGACTGCATTGTCAACGAAATTACTATTGTAAACTATTATTTACGGTGATTGTCTATATGTAGAAATCATCAGATGTCGAAAACCTTTGATTTAAATATTCATTTATGGTGTGCCTTTTCAAAAGAATGCAATGTTTACAAAACGTATCATATAGAGGTCAAATACCTCGCAATGAAATCGATGAATGACGTGTTCGTTCATATGGATTTGGAGCGATCGTCACAATATCAAACCCTATGGATCCATATCTAAGATTCGCATTCACCGGTTCAAAGACCAATGACTAAACGTTACCGAGCTAAGGGGAAAGTTTATGCCGTTGTATAACCCACACATATATAAAGTTTAAGTACTCGTGCCTAGTAAGTAAAATGTAAAAAACGCATGTATTCTCAGTCCCAAAATATAGTTAAAGTAAAAAGGAATGCTATAACTCACAGTGATAAGAGCGGTAAAGTCGATAATGAAAGTATGCGAGTAGTAAGTCGGTCCGAAAGGTCGTCAATCTAAGTCAAAAGTTACTAGGTCAGTATGTTATCCTCATAATTGTAAAAGTGAATAAATTAAGTTTAAGTGTCATCATCATCATCGTTCATCATCATAAAAGCTAAGTAAGTTTGACAAGAATAGAGATCGAAACAATAGGCTGATTTCGGTCAGCTGTTAAGACCTCTACGTAAATCGAAAAGACGCGTAGTCAGTGGCTATGGATCCGTATATGATTCCCCTAACCTCTGACCAATTTTCAGAACCTAACTCGTCTTTGTTTGACCATGGCGACGGTATAAGTGCGAGTAGGTCAGAAATTTCAGCACAACGTTACGACGGCGTAGTGACTTTCGGAGGACCGTAAATCCTAAACCGTAACTCGGATTAAGACGAGGCCTAAATGGAAAATCATATACTCGAACCGAACTAACTGAAAATTTACTTTCCAGTTGCCCAGGCTATCTGATCAGATCCCGAAAATAGTAAGCAAGGTGCTCCGATGGGGTTCTTAGTGCTTGATGCTCATCACGGTTCTCATCCTTGATGGTTGTAGCTTCAAGTGTACAACTCGTTGATGGGTTAGCATCACCTTGACCAAGATTCTACCATCAACACACAATATGTTAAGACCAAGTAAGAACACAACTCATTTAAGAGTCTTAGATGGATGATGAACCAATGTTACATCATATCCTTAGTCTTAACACAATTACAAGTTACATTTACAACTAAAGCTACAAACTTTACTTCAATCAAGCAAATATGAACATAATCTAAGTCAAATAAAGTGATGGAACCCTAAGCTAGAGAGCTTGGATCCCTTTCACATAAGTTTTAAGGTCACAAAGCTAGAAAGCTTGAACCTTTAGTGTTCTTGAAGAACTTGAAGCACAAAGCTTAGATCTTTAAGTTATATGAAGACCATAAACACAAGTTTTGATCTTTATAACAAAATAATGAGATCATAAGTTAGGAAACTTGGATCCAACAAAAGATATGAAGATTCAAGCTAGAAAGCTTGCATCTTGGTTGTTCTTGAAGATCTTGAAGCATAAAGCTTGAATCTTTAAGTTGCATGAAGATTACAAACACAAGTTTGAATCTTTATAACAAAATAACAAGATTAAAGTTAAAAGATATAGATCTACAAAGTGGGTGAAGATTCAAAGCTAGAAAGCTTGAATCTTCCATGTTCTTGAAGGATTCAAATTAATGTTTGAATCTACAAGATGTAATCAAGATCAAAAGCTAAAAAGCTAGACCCATGATGATGATGATGATGAATTTGTGATGATGAGAAGGAGAAGAAGAAGAGAAATTCAAAATACTTACACTTTTAGAGAGAGAAAGACTAGAGAGAGAATTAGAGAGTGAGTGTGTGTGAATTACAAATGAAAGCAAGTGTAAAATGGATGGAATAAGGCTAGTATTTATAGGTGGTGAGGGGATGGTGGTGGTGTTTGTGGCCGTTGGGATGAGGGGGGACAAGGGGGGATAAAAGTTTGCTTTTTGGATAATGGTTGTTTAAAGTTGGTGCTTATGTTGGGATCCCATGCAACATTAAGGATAATACTTGATATAAATGATAGTATGTTCCCTCTAATAAATGGACATTTGTCTTACATATTAATGGGTCACTAGCTAATATTAATTGGGCTAATTAAATAGTCCACTAACTAGTGTAGGGTGGGCTAAGGCCCAACAAGGTAGAAAGTCCAACAAGACTAACTAGTAAGCATAAGTAAATTACTACGCGTAATTAAGCATCCAAAAACCCAAGTAATTATTATTATAAAATAATAATTAAGATTTCGTAGTTATAATATTACGATTACGACAAAAGTTAAACGTGTACGCAGTACGCAGTTTGTTCTTAACGTCAAGTGACACTAACGATCATAAAGCTTTCCGGTGATCAAGTTAAGTAACCTACGTACTTAAAGGCACGTTTTAACACATAAGTGAAAGTAAGCCATGTGTATAAAGATTCCAGAGTATAAAGTAGCACAGTACGCACAAATACGCAGTTTCATAAAAACACAAAGCACAAAAGCAAGTCGAAAAAGTCGGGTCGTTACAGTATACATGTTAATTAATAGTATAAGTAGTATTAGGATTTCATTAATTAGAGTTAGTTATTTAAAGTAGTATTTAATAACTAGGGTTTAGTAATTAATGTCTTAGGGTTTCATAAATTAGGGTTTAGTAAATTAGGGTTTTATTTAATGTAGTAATGATTAGGGTTTAATAATTAAAGTGGTATTAATTAATTAGGGTTAGGTTTAATGAATTAGGGTTTAATAATTAATTAGGTTTTTAATAAAACTAGGGTTTTGATTAAAGTAGTATAATTTAAATTAGGGTTTAGGGTTTTAGTGTATATATGTATATGATGTCGTGTGTATATATATATATATATATATATATATATATATATATATATATATATATATATATTTAATTTTTACATGTATATATATGTATATGTCGAATTATATGTATATATATGTAGGTTTATTTTGTTTCCTTAATTAAACACTAACAAATCTCCTAAGTGTATCTAGGGTTTTAAGGATCAAAGTTTCCTTCCTTCTTTTTTTTTTTCTTTCTAGTCAACACACACACACACACACATGTATAGATTTATATTTTTTTTTTCTTACATGTATAGATCTAGGTTTGTTCTTATGTTTATATGTTTATGAATCCATATGAATATAGATTAAAACAAAGATCAAAGAATTAAGGAAATAGTTTAGGGTTTTATGTTATAGCTTTGAAGATCCAAGAAGATTAACAAAGAAAAGAAAAACTCGATGAAGATGAAAGATCAAAGCCTTGAATATCTTGAAGAACACCTTGAAGATTCTTGAAGAACACGAAGAACGCGAAGAACACTTGAAGATTACTTGGAAACCCTCAAGGATTTCATTGAGGTGGTGGTGGATTTCGGTTTTTGGGGCCGAAATCAAGAGGGAAAGAGAGAGATTTTTGAGTGAGGGATTTGTTTGTGATTTGGTACATGGAATGGTTTAGCCTAGGTCCCTATTTATAGGAGTGTTAGGATTATTCTAGAATTAGGGTTTTATAAGGAATTACTTAGGGAACAAGTCTAACTTGGAGAAGGGGTTAGGAGGGTTACTTAGGCCAAAAATTTGAAGGGCAAAAAGGGTATTTTACCCTCTCTTAAATCGGCTAGGTTAATTCTGGTTAGGGTTAACATTTTTCACTTTAAACCTTGCCCTTTAATTTAGCTTAATAACCCTTAATTATCCAAGTTTATTTATTTTAAATACACAAGTCTTTATAGTTATTTATTTACTCACAAAAGTTTATTAACTTATTATTTTTATTAACTTGTCAATTAATGTACAAAGTTAATTATCGTATTTTATAATTCTTAACGCTTAACAATTATCGATTAAAGTTTAATTATTAAGGTTAATTATTTTGTTGGGCATTTAATAAGGAAAAGTATAGAATGGAAAAATGAGAAATATAGAATGGAAAAATGAGAAATATAGAATGGAAAAATGAGAGTCGTTATAGTACCTCCCCGTTATTGAAAACTTCGTCCCGAAGTTTTTAGGTAGATTCCTCATTTACATCAGCAGTTGAGAAGAGATTGGGATATTTCCGTTTCATGTGGTCTTTTCATTCCCAGGTATATTCGGGGCCTCTACGCAAATTCCACCAGACTTTAACGATAGGTATGTTGCTTTTACGCTTTTGTTTGACCTCTCCTTCCATGATTTCTATAGGTTCTTCAACGAAGTGCATTTTCTCATTAATGCAAACATCATCCAGAGGAATAACGAGTTTGTCATCAGCAAGACACCATTTAAGATTTGAGACATGAAACACATCATGCACTTGACTGAGTTCGGTTGGTAGTTCTAATCGGTATGCCACGGGACCGACACTTTCAGTGACTGTGAAAGGTCCAACATATCGTGGACTGAGTTTGCTTCGTTTACCGAAACGGACAACACCTTTCCAAGGGGATACTTTCAACATGACTTTATCTCCAACTTGGTATTCGATGTCTTTTCGTTTCCTATCAGCATAGCTCTTTTGTCGGCTACGGGAAGTTTCTAAACGTTGAATTTTAGGACCAGTTAAATGTCTGTCCTCAAGTTCATCCCAACACAGAGGGGATCTACACTTCCGTCCATATAAAGCTTCAAAAGGTGCAGCTTTAATGCTAGAGTGATAACTGTTATTGAAAGAAAATTCAACCAAAGGTAGATGTCTATCCCACCCTTTGCCGAAATCGATTGCACAAGCACGTAGCATATCTTCCATGGTTTGAATAGTCCGTTCACTTTGGCCATCCGTTTGAGGATGATAGGCTGTACTTATGTCGAGTTGAGTTCCAAGAGCAAATTGTAAAGTTTTCCAAAATCTAGAAACGAATCGACTGTCGCGATCAGAAATAATCGAAATAGGCACACCATGACGTGAGACATTTTCTTTAATATAAAGCTGTGCTAATCTCTCCATCTTGTCGGTTTCCTTGATTGGTATGAAATGTGCAGATTTAGTAAGATGATCAACTATGACCCAAATAGTATCGTTACCCTTCACAGTCTTAGGTAACTTAGTAACAAAGTCCATAGTCATACATTCCCACTTCCACTACGAAATATCGGGTTGTGTCAACAGACCAGAAGGCTTTTAATGTTCGGCCTTGACCTTTAAACAAGTAAGACACTTACTAACATAAGTAGCAATGTCGGCTTTCATGTTAGGCCACCAGTAAAATTGCTTCACATCGTGATACATTTTACCGGAACCGGGATGAATAGAATATCTAGTCTTATGTGCTTTATCCAAGACGAGTTCACGGAGATTACCGAAACGAGGAACCCAAATTCTGTTGCCAAAGTACCGTGTATCATTAGCTTTCACTTGAAGTTGGTTCTCAAAACCAATGGGTCATTCACCTTCGATAAGTGTCGGTTTAATGGCTTCCAATTGAGCTTCACAGATTCGTGAGATAAGATTTGATTTGATTTTCAGGTTTAGAGCACGAACACATTTAACATCGTCTTTTCGACTAAGGGCATCGGCAACTACATTCGCCTTGCCAGAATGCTATTTCAGCTCACAGTGATAATCGTTCAATAACTCGAGCCATCGGCTTTGCCTCATGTACAGCTGTTTTTGATCAAAGATATGTCGAAGACTTTTATGATCAGTGTACACCGTAAAATGGGTACCATACAAATTGAAATGTCCCGTTCATATTGATTATAAACGTTCCATATTAATTGATTTCGTTGCGAGGTTTTGACCTCTATATGAGACGTTTTTCAAAGACTGCATTCATTTTTAAAACAACCATAACCTTTATTTTATCAATAAAGGTTTTAAAAACATTACGTAGATTATCAAATAATGATAATCTAAAATATACTGTTTACACACGACCATTACATAATGGTTTACAATAGAAATATATTACATCGACATATGTTTCTTGAATGCAGTTTTTACACGATATCATACAAACATGGACTCTGAATCTTGTCCTTATTTTAGTATGCAACAGCGGAAGCTCTTAGTATTCACTTGAGAATAAACATGCTTTAAATGTCAACAAAAATGTTGGTGAGTTATAAGTTTAACCTATATATATCAAATCGTAACAATAGACCACAAGATTTCATATTTCAATACACATCCCATACATAGAGATAAAAATCATTCATATGTTGAACACCTGGTAACCGACATTAACAAGATGCATATATAAGAATATCTCCATCATTCCGGGACACCCTTCGGATATGATATAAATTTCGAAGTACTAAAGCATCCGGTACTTTGGATGGGGTTTGTTAGGCCCAATAGATCTACCTTTAGGATTCACGTCAATTAGGGTGTATTTTCCCTAAATCTTAGATTACCAGACTTAATAAAAAGGGGCATATTCGATTTCGATAACTCAACCATAGAATGTAGTTTCATGTACTTGTGTCTATTTTGTAAATCATTTATAAAACCTGCATGTATTCTCATCCCAAAAATATTAGATTTTAAAAGTGGGACTATAACTCACTTTCACAGATATTACCTTCCTCGGAAATAAGACTTGGCCACGGATCGATTCACGAACCTATACCAATATGTACATATATATCAAAGTATGATCAAAAAATAATTACAACCATTTTTATTATGTTTTAAAGATTTGAGTGTATTAAGTCAGCTGTCCTCGTTAGTAACCTACAACTAGTTGTCCACAGTTAGATGTATAGAAATAAATCGATATTTATTATCTTGAATCAATCCACGACCCAGTGTATACACGTCTCAGGCTAAATCACAACTCAAAGTATATATATTTTTGGAATCAACCTCAACCCTGTATAGCTAACTCCAACATTACTACATATAGAGTGTCTATGGTTATTCCAAATAATATATATACATGGGTCGATATGATATGTCAAAACATTTGCATACGTGTCTATGGTATCCCAAGATTACATAATATATTAGAATACATGTATAATACAATATAAGTTAGCTAGGATATGATTTGTATAGATTTGTTAAACATTTCCCGTAGCTAAAAAGATTAAAAATATCCAATCTTTTTTACCAATAACTTCTTCATTTAAAATCCATTTTGAGTGAATCAAATTGCTATGGTTTCATATTGAACTCTAATTTAAGAATCCAAACAGAAAAAATATAGGTTTATAGTCAGAAATTTAAGTTACATGTCAATTACTAAAGAGGTAGTCATTTCCGTCGAAAGAACGACATCTTGATGACCATTTTGAAAAACATACTTTCACTTTGAGTTTAACCAAGATTTTTGGATATAGTTTCATGTTCATATGAAAAATCATTTTCCCAGAAGAAAAACTTTTAAATCAAAGTTTATCATAGTTTTTAATTATCCAAACCAAAACGGCCCCCGGTTTCACTACGAAGGCGTATATCCGATTTTATGGTGTTCATCGTGTTTCCAGGTTTTAAATCATTAAGTTAGCATATCATATAGATATAGAACATGTGTTTAGTTGATTTTAAAAGTCAAGTTAGAAGGATTAACTTTTGTTTGCGAACAAGTTTAGAATTAACTAAACTATGTTCTAGTGATTACAAGTTTAAACCTTCGAATAAGATAGCTTTATATGTATGAATCGAATGATGTTATGAACATCATTACTACCTCAAGTTTTCTGGATAAAACTACTGGAAATGAGAAAAATGGATCTAGCTTCAAAGGATCCTTGGATGGCTTGAAAGTTCTTGAAGCAGAATCATGATACGAAAACAGGTCAAGTAAGATTTTCACTCGAAATAAGATTGTTATAGTTGTAGAAATTGAATCAAAGTTTGAATATGAATATTACCTTGAATTAGAAAGATAACCTAATATAAATAACAAAGGTTCCTTGATCTTAGATGATTACTTGGAATAGATTAGAAAGCTTGGAAGTAGACTTGCAAACTTGGAAGTATTCTTGATTTTTATGAAACTATACTTATGGAATTTATGAAGAACACTTAGAACTTGAAGATGGAACTTGAGAGAGATCAATTAGATGAAGAAAATTGAAGAATGAAAGTGTTTGTAGGTGTTTTTGGTCATTGGTATATGGATTAGATATAAAGGATATGTAATTTTGTTTTCATGTAAATAAGTCATGAATGATTACTAATATTTTTGTAATTTTATGAGATATTTCATGCTAGTAGCCAAATGATGGTTCCCACATGTGTTAGGTGACTCACATGGGCTGCTAATAGCTGATCATTGGAGTGTATATACCAATAGTACATACATCTAAAAGCTGTGTATTGTACGAGTACGAATACGGGTGCATACGAATAGAATTGTTGATGAAACTGAACGAGGATGTAATTGTAAGCATTTTTGTTAAGTAGAAGTACTTTTATATGTGTCTTGAAGTCTTTCAAAAGTGTAAGAATACATATCAAAATAAAACATGTATATACATTCTAATGGAGTCGTTAAGTCTTCGTTAGTCGTTACATGTAAGTGTTGTTTTGAAACCTTTAAGTTAACGATCTCAATTAATGTTGTTAACCCAATGTTTATTATATCAAATGAGATGTTAAATTATTATATTATCTTGATATTATGATGTATGAATATCTCTTAATATGATATATACATTAAAATATCGTTACAACGATAATCGTTACAACGATAATCGTTACATATAAGTCTCGTTTCGTAATTCTTGAGTTAGTTGTCTTGTTTTTACATATGTAGTTCATTGTTAACACACTTAATGATATATTTAAATATAATTTTATCATGTTAAATATAGTGTATCAATATCTTAATATGATACATATATATTTAGTATACGTTATCATAACGATAATCGTTATATATATCATTTCGAGTTTCTTAACTTAGTAATCTCATTTCTTATGTATATCACACATTGTTAATATACTTAGTGAGATACTTACTCATCATAATCTCATGTCAACCATATATATATGTCTATATATACCACAACATGTAGTTTTTACAATTTTGTAACGTTCGTGAATCGCCGGTCAACTTGGGTGATCAATTGTCTATATGAAACTTATTTCATTTAATCAAGTCTTAAAAAGTTTGATTGCTTAACATGTTGGAAAAATTTAGTCATGTGAATATCAATCTCAATTAATATATATAAACATGGAAAAGTTCGGGTCACTACAGTACCTACCCGTTAAATAAATTTCGTCCCGAAATTTTAAGCTGTTGAAGGTGTTGACGAATCTTCTGGAAATAGATGCGGGTATTTCTTCTTCATCTGATCTTCACGCTCCCAGGTGAACTCAGGTCCTCTACGAGCATTCCATCAAACCTTAACAATCGGTATCTTGTTTTGCTTAAGTCTCTTAACCTCACGATCCATTATTTCGACGGGTTCTTCAATGAATTGAAGTTTTTCATTGATTTGGATTTCGTCCAACGGAATAGTGAGATCTTCTTTAGCAAAACATTTCTTCAAATTCGAGTCGTGGAAAGTGTTATGTACAGCCGCGAGTTGTTGAGGTAGCTCCAGTTGGTAAGCTACTGGTCCGACACGATCTATAATCATGAATGGTCCAATGTACCTTGGATTTAGTTTCCCCTGTTTACCAAATCAAACAACGCCTTTCCAAGGTAAAACCTTAAGCATGACCATTTCTCCAATTTCAAACTCTATATCTTTTCTTTTACTGTCCGCGTAGCTCTTTTGTCGACTCTGGGCGGTTTTCAATCGTTGTTGAATTTGGATGATTTTCTCGGTAGTTTCTTGTATTATCTCCGGACCCGTAATCTGTCTATCCCCCACTTCATTCCAACAAATCGGAGACCTGCATTTTCTACCATAAAGTGCCTCAAACGACGCCATCTCAATACTAGAATGATAACTGTTGTTGTAGGAAAAATCTGCTAACGGTAGATGTCGATCCCAACTGTTTTCGAAATCAATAACACATGCTCGTAGCATGTCTTCAAGCGTTTGTATCGTCCTTTCGCTCTGCCCATCAGTTTGTGGATGATAGGCAGTACTCATGTTTAGACGAGTCCCCAATGCTTGTTGCGACGTCTGCCAGAACCATGAAACAAATCTACCATCCCTATCAGAGATAATAGAGATGGGTATTCCATGTCTGGAGACAACCTCCTTCAAATACAATCGCGCCAACTTCTCCATTTTGTCATCTTCTCTCATTGGCAGGAAGTGTGCTGACTTGGTGAGACGATCAACTATTACCCAAATAGTATCATAACCAGTTGCAGTCCTTGGCAATTTAGTAATGAAATCCATGGTAACGTTTTCCCATTTCCATTCCGAGATTACAGGTTGTTGTAGTAGACCTGATGGTTTTTGATGTTCAACTTTGACCTTAGAACACGTCAAACATTCTCCTACATATTTAGCAATATCGGCTTTCATACCCGGCCACCAAAAGTGTTTCTTGAGATCTTTATACATCTTCCCCGCTACGGGATGTATTGAATATCTAGTTTTATGTGCTTCTTTAAGTACCATTTCTATCACATCTCCAAACCTTGGTACCCAAATTCTATCAGCCCTATATCGGGTTCAGTCTTCCCGAATGTTAAGATGTTTCTCTGATCCTTTGGGTATCTCATTCTTCAACTTTCCTTCTTTTTCAACCCCCTGTTGCGCCTCCTTTATTTGAGTAGTAAGGTTAGTACGAATAATTATATTCATAGCTTTTACCCGTATAGGTTCGCTGTCCTTTCTACTCAAAGCGTCGGCTACCACATTCGCCTTCCCCGGGTGGTATCGAATCTCAAAATCATAATCATTCAACAGTTCAATCCACCTGCGTTGTCTCATATTCAGTTGCTTCTGATTAAATATATGTTGGAGACTTTTGTGGTCGGTATATATAATACTTTTGACTCCATATAAATAATTCCTCCAAGTCTTTAATGCAAAAACAACAGCACCCAATTCCAAATCGTGAGTTGTATAATTTTGCTCGTGAATCTTCAATTATCTAGACGCATAAGCAATCACCTTCGTTCGTTGCATTAATATACAACCGAGACCTTACTTTGATGTGTCACAATAAATCATAAAATCATCATTCCCTTCAGGCAATGACAATATAGGTGCTGTAGTTAGCTTTTTCTTCAATAACTGAAACGCCTTCTCTTGTTCATCCTTCCATTCAAATTTATTCCCTTTATGCGTTAATGCAGTCAAGGGTTTTGCTATTTTGGAGAAATCTTGGATGAATCTTCTGTAGTAACCAGCCAATCCTAAAAATTGACGTATACACTTCGGAGTTTTTAGGGTTTCCCACTTTTCAACGGTTTCGATCTTTGCCGGGTCCACTTGGATACCTTCTTTGTTCACTATGTGACCGAGGAATTGAACTTCTTCCAACCAAAATGCACACTTTGAAAACTTAGCGTACAGTTTTTCTTTCCTCAATACTTCTAGCACTTTTCTCAAATCTTCTTCGTGCTCTTAATCATTCTTTGAGTAAATAAGTATTTCATCGATGAAAACAATGACAAACTTGTCAAGATATGGCCCACACACTCGGTTCATAAGGTCCATGAACACAGCTGGTGCATTAGTCAATCCAAACGGCATAACCATAAAATCGTAATGACCATAACGCGTCCTAAAAGCAGTTTTTGGGATATCATCCTCCTTTACTCGCATTTGATGAAATTCAGAACGTAAATCGATTTTCAAATAAACCGACGAGCCTTGTAGTTGATCAAATAAGTCGTCAATTCTCAGCAGTGGATAATGGTTTTTGATGGTAAGTTTATTCAACTCTCTGAAGTCAATACACAACCTAAATATACCATCCTTCTTCTTGACAAACAAAACAGGAGCTCCCCATGGTGATGTGCTTGGTCGAATGAAACCACGTTCTAATAGTTCTTGCAGTTGGCTTTGCAGTTCTTTCATCTCGCTGGGTGCGGGTCTGTAAGGAGCACGAGCTATTGGTGCAGCTCCTGGTACAAGATCTATTTGAAATTCAACAGATCGATGTGGAGGTAGTCCCGGTAATTCTTTCGAAAATACATCGGGAAATTCTTTTACAACGGGAACATCATTGATGCTCTTTTATTCAGTTTGTACTTTCTCGACGTGTGCTAGAACAGCATAGCAACCTTTTCTTATTAGTTTTTGTGCCTTCAAATTACTAATAAGATGTAGCTTTGTGTTGCCCTTTTCTCCGTACACCATTAAGGGTTCTCCTTCTTCTCGTACAATGCGAATTGCATTTTTGTAACATACGATCTCTGCTTTCATCTCCTTCAGCCAGTCCATGCCAACTATTACATCAAAACTCCCTAACTCTACTGGTATCAAATCAATCTTAAATATTTCGCTACCCAGTTTAATTTCTCGATTCCGGCATATATAATCTGCTGAAATTAATTTACCGTTTGCTAATTCGAGTAAAAATTTACTATCCAACGGCATCAATGGACAACTTAATTTAGCACAAAAATCTCTATTCATATAGCTTCTATCCGCACCCGAATCAAATAAAACATAAGCAGATTTATTGTCAATAAGAAACGTACCGGTAACAAGCTCCGGGTCTTCCTGTGCCTCTACCGCATTAATATTGAAAACTCTTCCGCGGCCTTGTCCATTCGTGTTCTCCTGGTTCGGGCAATTTCTAATAATGTGGCCCAGTTTTCCACATTTATAAAAAACTACATTGGCATAACTTGCTCCGACACTACTTGCTCTGCCATTACTCATTCCGACACCATTTGTTCCTTTCGTTCTATTAACCCCTGGTCCGTAGACCTCACACTTCGCTGCGCTATGACCATTTCTTTTACACTTGTTGCAAAAATTTTTGCAGAACCCCGAGTGATACTTTTCACACCTTTGGCATAGCTGCTTCTGATTGTTATTGTTGTTGCGGTTGTTATTGTTGTTGGGATGATTATTGTAGTTGTTGTTGTTGTTGTTGTTGTTGTACCGTTTGTTGTAGTTGCGATTGATGTTGCGATTGTTGGGATAGTTGTTTTTGTTTTGGTATCTCTTATCACCGTTTTCCTCCCACTTTCTTTTGACTAGCTTCACATTGGCCTCTTCGGCCGCCTGTTCTTTAATTCTTCCCTCAATCTGGTTCACTAGTTTGTGAGACATTCTACATGCCTTTTGTATGGAGGATGGCTCGTGTGAACTTATATCTTCTTGGATTCTCTCCGGTAACCCTTTCACAAATGCGTCGATCTTCTCTTCCTCATCTTCGAACGCTCTCGGACACAATAAGCACAATTATGTGAATCGTCTTTCGTACGAAGTAATATCGAATCCCTGTGTTCGTAACCCTCTAAGTTCTGACTTGAGCTTATATACCTCGGTTCTGGGATGGTACTTCTCGTTCATCAAGTGCTTGAATGCTGACCACGGTAGCGCGTAAGCAGCTTCTTGTTCCACTTGCTCTAGATAGGTATTCCACCATGTTAACGCAATACATGTGAAGGTATACGTAGCGTACTTCACTTTGTCTCCTTCAGCACACTTACTTATGGCAAACACCGATTCAACTTTCTCGGTCCACCGTTTCAATCCGATTGGTCCTTCGGTCCCATCAAATTCTGAAGGTTTGCAGGCAGTGAATTCCTTATAGGAGCATCCTGCACGATTTCTTGCGCCGTTAGCTGTATTGCTAGATTCAGAGTTATTGTTAGTATGTAGCGCGGCCTATACTGCGACTATGTTTGAAGCAAGAAAGGCACGAAATTCCTCTTCGCTCATATTCAAGGTGTGTCGATTAGTCGGTGCTATTTCCTTCAAAATAGTCAAATGAAACAAGTTAATCATACAGAATATTAAGAGTAGTCAATCGTATCTTGTAGCATAATATGAACTCATTTATAAAAGCTTTTTCTTCATATTAGCGTTTTATAAGTTTAAATTCGGGTACTACCTACCCGTTAAGTTCATACTTAGTAGCTAATATACAATTCAACTACTACAATTCCATATGAAAAACTGATTATAATAATATATCACATACAAATATTCTTCAAACTTACAACTTCGCTATATTACATATAACATGAAATATAGTACACTATGATACAGGACAGTTTTGAAGATAAATCTAGTTAATACGCAAGTTGTTCAGTAAAGGAAATAAAGACACGTAATTCATAAGTCCAGAAACAAGTCAAGCGTTCTGGTTTTACTAAGACGACTTCCCATCCATGGTCTTGTGGAAAATAACTGTTATGACCATTGGCTAGGCAGCATGTTGTAATGTCGTCAAAAGGACGAGGGTTTCGTAATGGCCAACAGAACCGTAATAATCTAAAAACCTTGTTTCTCACCCCAACTACTGAATCCGTCACTTGTGGGAAAGTTTTATTTAAAAGCTGCAATCCGATATTCTTTTTCTCACTTTGGTAAGAAGCGAACATCACTAACCCGTAAGCATAACATGCTTCTTTATGTTGCATGTTAGAAGCTCTTTCTAATTCACGAAATCCTATGTTGGGATATGTTGAGTCAAAATAGATTCTTAACTCGTAGCGTAAAATTGCATTTGGGTTCCCCGCATTTAACGCTTTAAAGAAAACACGTCGTAACTTAAAGTCTCCCCAATGTGATATACCCCACCTATCAAAGGAAAGCCTTTTATAAACTAAGGCATTTCTTGTCACGACCCGGGAAATTTTGACTAAAAGTACAAGCACACTACAATACATTTATTACACAACATGCTCACACCCCTCTAATCTGAATCACTGGTTTTTTCTTCTTCGGACTTGGTTTTTTTTCCTAATCTTCTAGGGAAATATGATGTTCCTCTAATACGAGTCATCGTTTTCCACATTGGTTTAGAAAAACCTGGTGGTTTAGAGGTTCCCGGGTTATTGTCACGATATTGAAAATACGGGTGTTGACGGTACATATAAAGTTCATCGGGGTCGGAATCAGATTTCTCTATTTTGATGCCTTTTCCCTTATTATTTCCTTTTGCCTCATTAAATTGGGTCAGGGTAATTTCTATAACATCATCGGAATCCTCATCAGGATCCGATTCATCGAAAAATTGTTAATTTTCCCAATATTTTGCTTCCTTAGCGGAAACACCATTGACCATTATTTACTTTGGTCCATTGGTTGAGGATTTTCTTTTATTTGACCGGTTTTCTGTGGTTCCTACTATTCCCCCCTCCGGAACCTCTTCTTCTTTCGGTTCCTCTTCTTCCGGTTCCGTTTCCTCTTCTTCCGGTTCTTCGGGAACTTGTGAATCTTGCCAATATATATTCGACTCTTCGTTATTATTAGGTGAGTCAATAGGATTTGTGCTAGAGGTAGACATCTATCACACAATATCAACCATGTTAAGAGATTAATATATCACATAATATTTACATGTTAATAATATATAGTTTCCAACAAAAATGTTAAGCAATCATTTTTAAAGAAAATACGGTCGAAGTCCAGACTCACTAATGCATCCTAACAAACTCGATAAGACACACTAATGCAAATTTTCTGGTTCTCTAAGACCAATGCTCGGATACCAACTGTAATGTCCCGTTCATATTGATTATAAACGTTCCATATTAATTGATTTCGTTGCGAGGTTTTGACCTCTATATGTGACGTTTTTCAAAGACTGCATTCATTTTTAAAACAACCATAACCTTTATTTTATCAATAAAGGTTTTAAAAACATTACGTAGATTATCAAATAATGATAATCTAAAATATACTGTTTACACACGACCATTACATAATGGTTTACAATAGAAATATATTACATCAACATATGTTTCTTGAATGCAGTTTTTACACAATATCATACAAACATGGACTCCAAATCTTGTCCTTATTTTAGTATGCAACTGCGGAAGCTCTTAGTATTCACTTGAGAATAAACATGCTTTAAACGTCAACAAAAATGTTGGTGAGTTATAGGTTTAACCTATATATATATCAAATCGTAACAATAGATCACAAGATTTCATATTTCAATACACATCCCATACATAGAGATAAAAATCATTCATATGGTGAACACCTGGTAACCGACATTAACAAGATACATATATAAGAATATCTCCATCATTCCTGGACACCCTTCGGATATGATATAAATTTCGAAGTACTAAAGCATCCGGTACTTTGGATGGGGTTTGTTAGGCCCAATAGATCTATCTTTAGGATTCGCGTCAATTAGGGTGTCTGTTCCCTAATTCTTAGATTACCAGACTTAATAAAAAGGGGCATATTCGATTTCGATAATTCAACCATAGAATGTAGTTTCACGTACTTGTGTCTATTTTGTAAATAATTTATAAAACCTGCATGTATTCTCATCCCAAAAATATTAGATTTTAAAAGTGTGACTATAACTCACTTTCACAGATATTTCCTTCCTCGGAAATAAGACTTGGCTACGGATCGATTCACAAACCTATACAAATATGTACATATATATCAAAGTATGATCAAAATATAATTACAACCATTTTTATTATGTTTTAAAGATTTGAGTGTATTAAGTCAGCTGTCCTCGTTAGTAACCTACAACTAGTTGTCCACAGTTAGATGTACAGAAATAAATCGATATATATTATCTTGAATCAATCCACGACCTAGTGTATACACGTCTCAGGCTAAATCACAACTCAATGTATATATATTTTTGGAATCAACCTCAACTCTGTATAGCTAACTCCAATATTACTGCATATAGAGTGTCTATGGTTATTCCAAATAATATATATACATGGGTCGATATGATATGTCAAAAAATTTGCATACGTGTCTATGGTATCCTAAGATTACATAATATATTAGAATACATGTATAATACAATATAAGTTAGCTAGGATATGATTTGTAAAGATTTGTTAAACATTTCCCGTAGCTAAAAAGATCAAAAATATCCAATCTTGTTTTACCAATAACTTCTTCATTTTAAATCCGTTTTGAGTGAATCAAATTGCTATGGTTTCATATTGAACTCTAATTTAAGAATCCAAACAGAAAAAGTATAAGTTTATAGTCAGAAATTTAAGTTGCATGTCAATTACTAAAGAGGTAGTCATTTCCGTCGAAAGAACGACATCTTGATGACCATTTTGAAAAACATACTTCCACTTTGAGTTTAACCAATATTTTTGGATATAGTTTCATGTTCATATGAAAAATTATTTTCCCAGAAGAACAACTTTTAAATCAAAGTTTATCATAGTTTTTAATTATCCAAACCAAAACAGCCCCCGGTTTCACTACGACGGCGTATATCCGATTTTATGGTGTTCATCGTGTTTCCAGGTTTTAAATCATTAAGTTAGCATATCATATAGATATATAACATGTGTTTAGTTGATTTTAAAAGTCAAGTTATAAGGATTAACTTTTGTTTGCGAACAAGTTTGGAATTAACTAAACTATGTTCTAGTGATTACAAGTTTAAACCTTCGAATAAGATAGCTTTATATGTATGAATCGAATGATGTTATGAACATCATTACTATCTCAAGTTTTCTGGATAAAACTACTGGAAATGAGAAAAATGGATCTAGCTTCAAAGGATCCTTGGATGGCTTGAAAGTTCTTGAAGCGGAATCATGACACGAAAACAGTTCAAGTAAGATTTTTACTCGAAATAAGATTGTTATAGTTGTAGAAATTGAATCAAAGTTTGAATATAAATATTACCTTGAATTAGAAAGATAACCTACTGTAAATAATAAAGGTTCCTTGATCTTAGATGATTACTTGGAATAGATTAGAAAGCTTGGAAGTAGACTTGCAAACTTAGAATTATTCTTGATTTTTATGAAACTATACTTATGGAATTTATGAAGAACACTTAGAACTTGAAGATGGAACTTGAGAGAGATCAATTAGATGAATAAAATTGAAGAATGAAAGTGTTTTTAGGTGTTTTTGGTCGTTGGTATATGGATTAGATATAAAGGATATGTAATTTTGTTTTCATGTAAATAAGTCATGAATGATTACTAATATTTTTGTAATTTTATGAGATATTTCATGCTAGTTGCCAAATGATGGTTCCCATATGGTTTAGGTGACTCACATGGGCTGCTAAGAGCTGATAATTGGAGTGTATATACCAATAGTACATACATCTAAAAGCTGTGTATTGTACGAGTATGAATACGGGTGCATACGAGTAGAATTGTTGATGAAACTGAACGAGGATGTAATTGTAAGCATTTTTGTTAAGTAGAAGTACTTTGATATGTGTCTTGAAGTCTTCCAAAAGTGTAAGAATACATATCAAAACACAACATGTATATACATTCTAATGGAGTCGTTAAGTCTTCGTTAGTCGTTACATGTAAGTGTTGTTTTGAAACCTTTAAGTTAACGATCTCAATTAATGTTGTTAACCCAATGTTTATTATATCAAATGAGATGTTAAATTATTATATTATCTTGATATTATGATGTATGAATATCTCTTAATATGATATATACATTAAAATATCGTTACAACGATAATCGTTACATATAAGTCTCGTTTCGTAATTCTTGAGTTAGTAGTCTTGTTTTTACATATGTAGTTCATTGTTAACACACTTAATGATATATTTAAATATCATTTTATCATGTTAAATATAGTGTATCAATATCTTAATATGATACATATATATTTAGTAGACGTTATCATAATGATAATCGTTATATATATCATTTCGAGTTTCTTAACTTAGTAATCTCATTTCTTATGTATATCACACATTGTTAATATACTTAGTGAGATACTTACTCATCATAATCTCATGTCAACCATATATATATGTCTATATATACCACAACATGTAGTTTTTACAATTTTGTAACGTTCGTGAATCGCCGGTCAACTTGGGTGATCAATTGTCTTTATGAAACTTATTTCATTTAATCAAGTCTTAACAAGTTTGATTGCTTAATATGTTGGAAACATTTAGTCATGTAAATATCAATCTCAATTAATATATATAAACATGGAAAAGTTCATGTCACTACACAAATAATGTCTCCATATCTTTAATGCAAATACCACGGCACCTAACTCAAGGTCATGTGTGGTATAGTTCTCTTCATATTTCTTCAACTGCCTACATGCGTAGGCAATAACCTTTTCACGTTGCATTAGAACACAACCAAAGGCTTGCTTTGAAGCATCGCAGTAAACAACAAAGTCGTCAGTACCTTCAGGTAAAGATAGAATCGGGGCTGTGATCAATTTCTCCTTCAGAATCTTGAAAGCAGATTCCTGTTCTTTGGACCACTCAAATTTCTTCCCTTTTTGAGTTAGCTTCGTAAGAGGTTTAGCAATGAGAGAAAAATCTTATATGAACCTTTGATAGTAACCGACAAGTCCCAAAAATTGGTGAATATGCTTCGCAGTCTTTGGTATCTCCCAGTTCTGAATAGCAGTAATCTTAGCTGGATCGACATGTATTCCATCTCTATCAACAACATGTCCAAGGAATTGTACGGTTATGAGCCAAAACTCGCACTTAGAAAATTTAGCATAGAGTTGTTCCTTTCTTAAGAGTTCAAGAATCATGCGCAAATGTTGCTCATGTTCTTCCTCACTCTTGGAATAGATCAAGATGTCATCAATGAATACAATGATGAATTTATCGAGATAGGGTTTGCAAACATGGTTCATAAGATCCATGAACACAGCAGGAGCATTAGTCAAACCAAAAAGCATGACACAGAATTCATAATGTCCATATCGAGTACGAAAAGCAGTCTTAGGAATATCGGATTCCTTGACTTGGAGTTGATGATAACCAGATCTCAAATCAATTTTTGAATAGACGCTTGACCCTTGAAGTTGGTCAAATAGATCATCAATACGTGGGAACGGATAACGGTTCTTGATAGTAAGCTTGTTAAGTTCACGATAATCAATGCACATCCTTAACGTACCATCTTTTTTCTTAACAAACAGAATAGGAGCTCCCCATGAGGACGAGCAAGGACGAATGAAACCTTTATCCAATAGTTTTTGGAGCTGGTTGGATAATTCCTTCATCTCAGAGGGTGCTAAACGATACGGCGCTTTAGCAATAGGAGCAGCACCGGGAGTTAAATCAATTTGAAATTCAACTTGTCGAGGAGGTGGAAGACCAGGAAGATCTTCGAGAAACACATCGGGAAAGTCTTTAACCACTGGTACATCTTCAATATGCTTCTCTTTCGATTCAATCATCTTAACGTGAGCTAGAATAGCTGGATAACCTTTCATAAGGTATTTGCGAGTTTTAATACAGGAGATGATGTTGAGATTGAAACCACTCTTTTCACCTTGGATGATGAGAGTCTCTCCATTTCCCAATGGAACATGAACATTTTTATCGTAAAACATGATAGCACCATGTGATGGACGTAACCAATCCATTCCAACTACAACGTCAAAACTTCCGAGCTTGACCGGCAAAAGGTCTATGTCACGACTCGGAAAATTCCGGCTAATTTTAAACGAAACTCTCGATACGATTTAATATTCTTGACACGATAAGAGAAATCTGTTAGGTTGAGTCTCAAAAATCTTGAACTGTTTCAAATATTCAATCGACCTTTGACTATGCCCGACGATTCACAAACATCGATGTGTAAATAAAAAAAATGTAAATATATATATATATATATATATATATATATATATATATTCTATATATATGTAGAACTGTAATGTACACATACATATATAATTAATAAAAATTAAAGATTTAATAAATTCTAGATATTATATAATAAATAGAAATATATTAAACTTAAAATTACAAGTTTAAAAATAACTGTTGTATTAATATTAACATGACTACTCTAATTATTATTTTTATTATTAATATTTAAAAGTATTATTATTATTAATGAATTTATATTTATTAATTATTAACATTAAAATTATAATTCAACTAATCATTTGAGTTGTTAAGTATCACAATCAAATTGATTATCTTCTCCTGATTTCTCGATTTATGTTGTCAATGAATCATATAATTTGATTCGTGAATTTTAACCATCACCTTTATACTCTTGTTTATGCTCGATCAACTTACTGCACAAACCCCAAACTATCATCTTATATATATCTATCTATATATATACACAAACACTACATGAACTAAAACACCATAACACCATTTATTTTCTCATTTAAGAACTACTATCAATATCACCTTCCTTCTTGTCTTCTATTTCATGAGACCCCAATTCCACCAAAACCATCGTTGATTTCCAAAACCACCGTCAACAAACTTGAACTCTTGCTCGTCTTATTTGTTTTTGTCGAAGAGAAGAACCACACCCTTGATCACCACAAGGCTGAAAAACCACCACCATGATGTTACAACAACCATCACGACACCATCACCATCCCAACCCGCCACCATTTGAATCACCTACACCCATATCCCTCTCTCTCTCATTCCTTTCTTTCTTATTCTGTTGGAGCCATAAACCCATAAACGTCCAACATCGGATTCCATTAAATGATTTAAATCACCACATCAAACCAACATAACCATCCTCGTTCGCCACCTCCCACACCAACTTGTTACCATCGAAAAACATCATTAGAATCACTATTGTTGCTACTTTCGTTCCTGTTTTTATTTCTCATCGACCACCACTTCGACACCCTCACTATCTCCTAACATCACCATAACCCGTCACTACTCAATCTTCCATCATGTCACCACTTTTAGACAGCCATAAAACACTCACCAAAGACAATCTCCATCGACTAATGGCTACTACGATGCCAACTGTTTTTCTGTTTTGGTTCTTCCACCCCCGCCCTTCATCGGCAACCACTTTAAACCATCACTGGTTCCTGTTTTTAATTCGATAACCAACACCACAACCACCCTGTTTACAAGCTTTACACCATCACCACCATGGATAACGATGATGAAGCTGTCTTACTGTTCCGGTTTGCTGCTGCAATATCTGTTCCATCCTTAATCTTGTTGCAACGAAGTCGATGATGATATCATAATATGATTATGATGTATATGATGGACTGAAATAATGATGATGGTACGTGGTGATAAAGAGAGATGATGATGGAGACGAATGATAATAATGAATAAAGGAGATGAGCTGTAAAGTTTAGATAACGACTTTTTTTTTATTCCTGTCATATATACCTAACGTATTAAACATGGGGTATTTAAACCTGTTTTTGGACCAAAGTCCTTCAACTTCAATTTGGGCTAAATCCATTGTGTGTTATTCTGTTGGGCCGTATATATATTTTAGAGCTATCGGGCCAAGACCCAACATAAATAAATCCAATACACAAGCAATTTTAACCTGTTTCGGTTACTATATATATATATACCTCACTATTTTTTTCTGTTGAACACGAATTAAAAATGATGAGATGAGGATTAAGAAGATGATGGGAACAAGGATGAGATGATGATTAAAATTATGATAAGTATGATATTGATAATAATGAGGATAAACGGTTCATATACATTAAATAATTAAATGCGCGAATTATAACAATAATGTATCGAATGGTTCAATGGATTGGTGGTGTTTGTTAACCGAGAGGTCGTGGGTTCGAGTCCTGCTCAGGGCATTTCTTTTTGGAAAAAGCTATAAAAAGGGTATACACTCTCATATTATTTTTCCTAATATTATTACTATTAGTTATTATTATTATGTTTATTATTATTCTTATTGTTATTGTTATTATTATTAGTATTAGTGATATTGATATATGTATTATTATGATTAGGAAGATCATTATTTTCATTACTACAAAAATACCACAAACTAGATTTATTATCATTAATATTAGTATTAGTATCACTTTTGTAAAAGTTAGTATTATTATTATCATTATTATTATTATCATAAGTATTAATATAATTATTAGAAAAATCATTATTTTTGTAGTTATTATTATTAGTATTCCTTATTATTATTAAACTTATCACTTTTATAAAAATTAATATTATTAACAAGAGTATAATTATTATTGTTATTACAAATAAATTTAGTATTATTAAAATTATTATTTTTTTTACAAACAAAAGATATCTATATAGAAATATATTTATTACATATATCTTAGGTATATCTAGCCTACTAATTTAATATAAAAATAACTCATGTAGATATATAATATTGAAAATAATAAATACATTACTCTTTTAAATAAGTAATGTATTAAATAACTGATATATGTAACCCAGTCTGAATGCCATTACATATTCAATATATATTTTAATATATACAAAAATGATATAGGTTCGTGAATCCGAGGCCAACCTTGCATTGTTTAGTTGTTCAATGTCGTTATATGTATTTTTACTACAAAATACATTAGGTGAGTTTCATTTGCTCCCTTTTTAATTGCTTTTGCAATATATATATTTTTGGGCTGAGAATACATGCGCTGCTTTTATAAATGTTTACGAAATAGACACAAGTACTTAAAAATATATTCTACGTTGAGTTGTACCACTGGCATACTTCCCTGTAGCTTGGTAACTAATATTTACATGGGTATTGTAAACGCGAATCCTGTTGATAGATCTATCGGGCCTGACAACCCCAACAGGACTGGACGACCAGTATTCAACGGTTGTACAGTACTTCGTTCTGGTGACTACACTTGGTACGGTGTAGTGAGATTTCATAATAAAGGGAATATGCGACGTTGATTAAATGTTAAGTATGGTTACCAAGTGCTCAACCACTTAGAATGCTTTACATACACTTGCGAGTGTATTATGTTTATAGATATATGAAATCTTGTGGTCTATTAACATATGGAAATGATTGTTATGATAAACCTATGAACTCGCCAACCTTTTGGTTGACACTTTTAAGCATGTTTATTCTCAGGTATGAAAGAAGTCTTCCGCTGTGCATTTGCTCATATTACTTGGAGTCATTCCTGCATATTTAGGATAGTACCTCGCAATGGGACCAAATGTTGATGACTTCGTCCAGGTGGATTAGGACGGGTCTTTACAGTTGGTATCAGAGCGGTAGTCGTAGCGAACCAGGTCTTGCATTAGTGTGTCTAACTGATAGTTGATTAGATGCATTAGTGAGTCTGAACTTCGACCGTGTCTGCATGTCAAAAGTTTTGCTTATCATTCCGTGTCGAAAATTTTCTGCTTATCATTCTTAGGGAATCACTTGCTTATCATACTTAATCTAGACATATCTTACTGCCTGGATTGCATGAATAGTGTATAGATAAAATTCATATCTTAGCATATCTGCTAATTCATATCTTAGCATATCTGTTACTGTAAACTTTGCCTAACATATTCCGTAGATTCCTTCGTAACTTATGGGATTTTAGTATTATATATGCATATGTAAATTATGTATTGCAGGGTACTAATCTACATCCTATAATATATTTCTTATCGAAAATCCTTCATCTGATCGTACGAGATGAATCCCTCAACCAGTTCGAATTCTTCAGATTCCGACAGCTATTCTAATATGGAGTTTCACCTAAGCTCCGAAAGTAGTGTCACCAGAATGAATCAACCAATCATCTATCCCCAATTCATCTGATGGGTTTGTTGTCGACTTAATCAATGGAGACGCGCAGAAGGCGATCCCTTCCACTAACCGAATTCACCTTTTGGGCAAAGAACCTGAATCACTTACCGACGAGCCTGTTCAAAACACCATTTTCACTCTCGTTGCCTGAATATCTCGCCACGATTATATTCTATCCACAATTCTAAACCTTATTCATCCCCTCGTTCTAACCGACAATCATCCCGGAATAATAGAAGAAGTCAACGAGCTTCACGTTCGAGTCGTGGCGTTGGAAAATATGGTGCAAAACGTACCAGCTTTAGAAACATCAACAGTACCACAAACATCAATATCAGTACCACCAACAACCCAAGTTTCAACACCAGACGCCGCCATATCATAATCTACACCACGAGTATGATCTTCGTTCTACATACCGTTCTACATCGATTATCTTCGCTCGACATGGTGATTATGTAATTTCTAAAGTTTTATAGATTATGTAATCTAGTACTAAGGATAAATCAAATGAGTTTAATATCTTATTAACTCATAAAATCCATGATTACATCTGAAGAAAATATATATATGTATGTATATTTTCATAAAGATTGTAATTAAATTTTGTACAAACTGTTAATGGTGAAAATATTTTAACGGGTAGGTAATACCCGAAGAATATTTAGATTTCACATTAATAAGTTACACTGTACATTCTTCAATTCAGATTCAGCAGTCATTAACAATACTACTCAAATTTACATATATACATATCCGTTCACCAAAGAACAACTATTTCATTCAAATTCAATTTCATATTTGGATTTTGGCCTATCAGAATCCAACAAGTGACATAATGAAGAAAACATCGGACAAAGTAAAATTTGTTAGAAACAAACGAATTAACTAATTGAAATATTGTTAAGAATCCACGCTAACTGTTCCTAGCTAACTGTTCCTAGCTAGCTGGTTACATTTTATTTATCGCAATTTAATTATCGCAATTTACATTCTCGCAATTTTATTTATCGTCATTTAATTTCTGTATTTATTTTACGCACTTTAAATAACGGGACACGTATACAAGGTTTTGACATATCATATTGACCCATCTATATATTTATCTTGGAACAACCATAGACACTCTATATGTAAATGACGGATTTAGCTATACAGGGTTGAGGTTGATTCCAAAATATATATATAGTTTGAGTTGTGATCAATACTGAGACCGGTACACGGGTCACGATACGTATTAATTAATTCGAATGTTATATATTAAACTATATATGAACTATTGGACTGTTAAATGTGGACTATCGACTGTGGACGAATAATATTGGACAATTAAAATGAATTAGAATACTGATTATAACATATGAAACTAAATAATTCTTCAAGTTTGCCACTTGATTTCATCTTAAACCTCATTCGTATCTTGACGATTACAATTTGCGTTCAAACCTTTCATGGTTTTTGAAAACACCTCGATCGAGAGGATGAACCAGCCGCACTTTATCTACGGAAGAAAAGATTGATGCATATAGTTATACACCTGAAAAACCCTCAGAAACTGAGTAAACGTTTAACACGTAGCTGTACTAATTCCTTTAGTGTTATTATTACCCAAAATGATTTGGTAATCTCTTTCAAAGTAGCAAATTTTGTCACAGCTCCAGCAAGTCAACTCCGACTTTTCATTCGAAATATCCTTATTATAACCTTGATATATATGCGTACTCTTTATTGTTACTGGAGAATCTTTTATATTCCACCATATTACCATCAGCGTTTAATCATCTAAAAATACAATTCTCCTGAAACCACCTCAGTTTGATAACCGATGACCCAGATCCGTTAACTTTGAAAATGCTGACGAAGTAGCATGTTGTAGATGGTCTTAATAGTCAAAAGTTTGATGATAAAGAATAGTATGGTGGTAAAGCTGAGAAAAAGAAAAGGGTTGGAACTGGAAAACGGATTGAGCAAAGTATGAAAGAGGCTGTGGATAAACCACAAAGACTGAACCTGCCTTCAAAGGATCTAAATGATTCAGTATCTGCTGAAACCTTTAAATGAATATCATGTTCATTACTTATTCTAAATCCTTGCGGATACATTTTCTTCATCATCCTTCGAACTAGAAATTTCAAAATATAGTCATAAATATCTTCAATATTTCTAAAGGTATCTTCATAAATATCTTCGTCCGAAATTATCTATCTTCACGTGCCATTTATGTTACCTTATAAAAGAAACTGTTTCAGTTTCTATCCTTCTATAAAATTTGAATTTAAATTATGGATGATTTTTGGAGAAGTGTAGGGAATTGAAGCATGAGTTAGTATAATATAATGACGCCGGGCCAACGTGGTTATATTACAGTAAGTCATGCTAAATTTCTAATGTAACGTGATGATGATTTCCAGACCTTATCCTCATCATGTGCCATGTTACACGACTCTTTCATTCTACTTAATCTTTAAGCACATCACGAAAATATTTCCTTGATATTCCTGTTCTTCCGTAAATTCCAATAGTTTGCTAATAAATCGTGCGATTACATTTCTTTCTGATTAGAAGATTTCTTTAAAATTCCTTGAATTCTGAAAATCAACCGTGACTACGTCAAAAGTTAAGACGAACCTCTAATCACTTCAATTCACTATTTTGTGATAGCTTCATTCGTACGCTTCGAGTAATCGAATCGTTTTATCTATAATGATAAAACACTATTTATCAACTCATATTCGTCATAAAAATATTTTTATTGTTAGCCATGACGACTTCACTCAAATTTCGGGGACGAAATTTATTTAACGGGTAGGTACTGTCACGACCCGGAAAATTCCGGCTAATTTTAAACGAAACTCTCGATACAATTTAATATTCTTGACACGATAAGAGAAATCTGTTAGGTTGAGTCTCAAAAATCTTGAACTGTTTCAAATATTCAATCGACCTTTGACTATGCCCGACGATTCACAAACATCGATGTGTAAATAAAAAAAATGTAAATATATATATATATATTCTATATATATGTAGAACTGTAATGTACATATACATATATAATTAATAAAAATTAAAGATTTAATAAATTCTAGATATTATATAATAAATAGAAATATATTAAACTTAAAATTACAAGTTTAAAAATAACTGTTGTATTAATATTAACATGACTACTCTAATTATTATTTTTATTATTAATATTTAAAAGTATTATTATTATTAATGAATTTATATTTATATTAATTATTAACATTAAAATTATAATTCAACTAATCATTTGAGTTGTTAAGTATCACAATCAAATTGATTATCTTCTCTTGATTTCTCGCGATTTATGTTGTCAATGAATCATATAATTTGATCCGTGAATTTTAACCATCACCTTTATACTCTTGTTTATGCTCGATCAACTTACTGCACAAACCCCAAACTATCATCTTATATATATCTATCTATATATATACACATACACTACATGAACTAAAACACCATAACACCATTTATTTTCTCATTTAAGAACTACTATCAAAATCACCTTCCTTCTTGTCTTCTATTTCGTGAGACCCCAATTCCACCAAAACCATCGTTAATTTCCAAAGCCACCGTCAACAAACTTGAACTCTTGCTCGTCTTATTTGTTTTTGTCGAAGAGAAGAACCACACCCTCGATCACCACAAGGCTGAAAAACCACCACCATGATGTTACAACAACCATCACGACACCATCACCATCCCAACCCGCCACCATTTGAATCACCTACACCCATATCCCTCTCTCTCTAATTCCTTTCTTTCTTATTTTGTTGGAGCCATAAACCCATAAACCGCCACCATCGGATTCCATTAAATGATTTAAATCACCACATCAAACCAACATAACCATCCCCGTTCGCCACCTCCCACAGCAACTTTTTACCATCAAACAACATCATTAGAATAACTATTGTTGCTACTTTCGTTCCTGTTTTTATTTCTCATCGACCACCACTTCGACACCCTCACTATCTCCTAACATCACCATAACCCGTCACTACTCAATCTTCCATCATGTCACCACTTTTAGACAGCCATAAAACACTCACCAAAGACAATCTCCATCGACTAATGGCTACTACGATGCCAACTATTTTTCTGTTTTGGTTCTTCCACCGCCGCCCTTCATCGGCAACCACTTTAAACCATCACTGGTTCCTGTTTTTAATTCGATAACCAACACCACAACCACCCTGTTTACAAGCTTTACACCATCACCACCATGGATGACGATGATGAAGCTGTCTTACTGTTCCGGTTTGCTGCTGCAATATCTGTTCCATCCTTAATCTTGTTACAACGAAGTCGATGATGATATCATAATATGATTATGATGTATATGATGGACTGAAATAATGATGATGGTACGTGGTGATAAAGAGAGATAATGATGGAGACGAATGATAATAATGAATAAAGGAGATGAGCTGTAAAGTTTAGATAACGACTTTTTTTTTATTCCTGTCATATATACCTAACGTATTAAACATGGGGTATTTAAACCTGTTTTTGGACCAAAGTCCTTCAACTTCAATTTGGGCTAAATCCATTGTGTGTTGTTCTGTTGGGCCGTATATATATTTTAGAGCTATCGGGCCAAGACCCAACATAAATAAATCCAATACACAAGCAAGTGTAACCTGTTTCGGTTACTATATATATATACCTCGCGATTTTTTTCTGTTGAACACGAATTACAAATGATGAGATGAGGATTAAGAAGATGATGGGAACAAGGATGAGATGATGATTAAAATTATGATAAGTATGATATTGATAATAATGAGGATAAACGGTTCATATACATTAAATAATTAAACGCGCGAATTATAACAATAATGTATCGAATGGTTCAATGGATTGGTGGTGTTTGTTAACCGAGAGGTCGTGGGTTCGAGTCCCGCTCAGGGCATTTCTTTTTGGAAAAAGCTATAAAAAGGGTATACACTCTCATATTATTTTTCCTAATATTATTACTATTAGTTATTATTATTATGTTTATTATTATTGTTATTGTTATTATTATTAGTATTAGTGATATTGATGTATGTATTATTATGATTAGGAAGATCATTATTTTCATTACTACAAAAATACCACAAACTAGATTTATTATCATTAATATTAGTATTAGTATCACTTTTGTAAAAGTTAGTATTATTATTATCATTATTATTATTATTATCATAAGTATTAATATAATTATTAGAAAAATCATTATTTTTGTAGTTATTATTATTAGTATTCCTTATTATTATTAAACTTATCACTTTTATAAAAATTAATATTATTAACAAGAGTATAATTATTATTGTTATTACAAATAAATTTAGTATTATTAAAATTATTATTTTTTTTACAAACAAAAGATATCTATATAGAAATATATTTATTACATATATCTTAGGTATATCTAGCCTACTAATTTAATATAAAAATAACTCATGTAGATATATAATATTGAAAATAATAAATACATTACTCTTTTAAATAAGTAATGTATTAAATAACTGATATATGTAACCCAGTCTGAATGCCATTACATATTCAATATATATTTTAATACATACAAAAATGATATAGGTTCGTGAATCCGAGGCCAACCTTGCATTGTTTAGTTGTACAATGTCGTTATATGTATTTTTACTACAAAATACATTAGGTGAGTTTCATTTGCTCCCTTTTTAATTGCTTTTGCAATATATATATTTTTGGGCTGAGAATACATGCGCTGCTTTTATAAATGTTTACGAAATAGACACAAGTACTTAAAAATATATTCTACGTTGAGTTGTACCACTGGCATACTTCCCTGTAGCTTGGTAACTAATATTTACATGGGTATTGTAAACGCGAATCCTGTTGATAGATCTATCGGGCCTGACAACCCCAATCGGACTGGACGACCAGTATTCAACGGTTGCACAGTACTTCGTTCTGGTGACTACACTTGGTACGGTGTAGTGAGATTTCATAATAAAGGGAATATGCGACGTTGATTAAATGTTAAGTATGGTTACCAAGTGCTCAACCACTTAGAATGCTTTACATACACTTGCGAGTGTATTATGTTTATAAATATATGAAATCTTGTGGTCTATTAACATATGGAAATGATTGTTATGATAAACCTATGAACTCACCAACCTTTTGGTTGACACTTTTAAGCATGTTTATTCTCAGGTATGAAAGAAGTCTTCCGCTGTGCATTTGCTCATATTACTTGGAGTAATTCCTGCTTATTTAGGACAGTACCTCGCAATGGGACCAAATGTTGATGACTTCGTCCAGGTGGATTAGGACGGGTCTTTACAGTCTATCTTAAATTCCTTACCGGCTAAGATTAAGTTGCAGTTTTTATAGATTTTATCGACTTGCATGATCTTTCCATTGGCTACTTCTACTAATCGTTTAGTTTCTAAGGGTTGAGGCTTTTCAGTAAATAGGGTGCAAAAATCACTAGACACGTAACTTCGGTCGGCACCAGTATCGAATAAAATAGTTGCATGACAATTATTGACAAGATACGTATCTGTGATGACCTCATCCTCATCTCGAGCTTCAGCAGCAGTAATAACAAACGCACGACCCTTCGCAGCAGTAGTATTACCTCCAGTAGCGGGATTATCCTTCTTTTTAGGACAATTAGGACTAATGTGTCCCTTTTCTCCACAAGTATAGCAGGTTGGAGGAGCTTTGGCTGGAACAATAGCCTTATCCTTTGGAGGAGTCTTACACATCTTAGCAACGTGTCCCACTTTCTTACACAATGCACAAACCGCAGTACACTTCCCCGAGTGATGCCTCTCACAACGAATACAGAAGGGATAAGTACCATTATAATTTGACCTTGTGTTATCCGCAGGCTTCTTATTATCATTCTGAGCCGAACCTTGAGATGGCTCAAACTTCCTCTTACCATCATTACCCTTGGTTTCAACCTGCTTATTAGCCGACGCTCTTCTTCTCTTGGCCAACATCAGATTTTGTGCCATAAGAATCACAGTATCCAGAGTAACCTTCTCAGCAGCTATAACATTCCCTTGAACATCCTCGGGAAGACCTTCAATATACCGCTCAATTCTTCTAGCTTCGGTAGGAAACATCTCAGGACATAGAGTAGAAAGTTCCAAATAACGATTGGTGTAGTTCTCAATATCAGTACCCTTGACCTTGAGTTCCCAGAACTCAGCTTCAAGTTTCTGAACTTGACTCCTCGGGCAAAATTTGTTGACCATCATTCTTTTGAATTCATCCCAAGGAATTGCATTAGCATTGTCAATCCCTACAGACTTGGCATGAGCTGACCACTAAGTTAAAGCATTACCACCTAATGAGCTAGTGGCATACTTTACTCGATCGTCATCTCCACAGTTGCAAATACGGAAAATAGATTCCATCTTCTCGAACCAGCGAACTAGCTCGACAGCTTCTTCATTTCCTTTGAACGCAGGAGGGTGACAGTTTGAAAAATCCTTGTAGGAACAAGGTTTCGATTGAGGATTAACATTGTTAGCTTGATTGTTGCCTTGTGCGGCAGTGAGTAGTTATTGAAATTGCTCGGTAGTCAAAACAATATTGTTAACAGTAGGTGCAGCTGGACGAACCATGATGTCGCTACATAAGTGAACATAAGTCGGATAAGTTAACAAATTATAGGGTTGAGCAATTACAAGTAGGAATAAGATAAAGTATTGATATCACATGATATATATAAAACACTTTATATTATTAAGGAACGAGGCATTAAATAAGCCTTTTTATTACACGATTCGGAAATAGAAATAGTTTTAAGGCATAACCTTTACATAGATGGAAAAATAGGAAAGATAACTAAAGAATATTAAGATTGAAATAGTCTTCATATTTCTTCTTCTCGTCCTCGAACTACTTCATCACTTTTTTCATGTTATCCTTCACAAGTTTCTCTATCCTTTCAGTTTGAGAGTCGAGGGATTCTTTGATAAACTTATCATATCGCTCGTTCTTCCCTTTTTTGCTTTTCGTAGAGATATTCGAGATTGTCGTAAAGGTTGGTAACACGACTGTTAATGGCATTGGTGTCGTATTCCCTTAAGGCAAGTTGTTTGTCGACTTGGCTTCTCTCCATTTTCATTCGGAAGTTAACATCCTCCTGGAGATGAGCAAGTGATTGCTTCCCCCAACGAGTGTTGCGTTCTTCCTCGTACTTTAGGAGGCTTAATTCTTTTCTTATTTTAACATTTTCCTCCACCAACTTCTTAATTTCGCGGTCCTTCTCATCCATACGGACCTCCACTCTCGCCATGTGGCGAAGCAAACCCTCATACTTAGCAGCATCATTATAAGAAGGAGTCCGGGCTCTCTTCCTTGATGGACCGGCTTCTTCATGACGTTTTCCTTTATCTCCAATTCTGGGAGTTGGATAATATTGAGGAGACCTTTGTGAATTTCGCAGAGTATTTGGACTATAGTTTGGTGAAGCAGGAATGCAAGAAGGACTTCGAACAGTTCTTGATGTTTCAGAGTGTCCAATACCTACTTCGGTAGTAGGGTTGTGAGTTGCCTTGTTGGGCTTGTTAACGCTTGAGCTTGACATCCTATCATTAGGAAAGAGACTTTGATTAGAATCTTTTAGTCAAGTTTAGGAAAGCATAAATGTTAAGATTATAGGGCAATCCAAAGTGCTTTAAAGTCTAAGGCAGGAAAGATTATAGTTTCCTAGATTGCTAAGGCACCCTATGAAATGTCCCGTTCATATTGATTATAAACGTTTCATATTAATTGATTTTGTCACGAGGTTTTGACCTCTATATGAGACATTTTTCAAAGACTGCATTCATTTTTAAAACAACCATAACCTTTATTTTATCGATAAAGGTTTAAAAAGCATTACGTAGATTATCAAATAATGATAATCTAAAATATACCGTTTACACACGACCATTACATAATGGTTTACAATAAGAATATATTACATCAAAAATAAGTTTCTTAAATGCAGTTTTTACATAATATCATACAAGCATGGAATCCAAATCTTGTCCTTATTTTAGTATGCAACAGCGGAAGCTCTTAATAATCACCTGAGAATAAACATGCTTTAAACGTCAACAAAAATGTTGGTGAGTTATAGGTTTAACCTATATATTTATCAATTGAAATAATAGACCACAAGATTTCATATTTCAATACATCCCATACATAGAGATAAAAATCATTCATACGGTGAACACCTGGTAACCGACATTAACAAGATGCATATAGAATATCCCTATCATTTCGGGACACCCATCAGACATGATAATTTCGAAGTACTAAAGCATTCCAAATTCCAGAATGGGGCTTGTTGGGCCCGATAGATCTATCTTTAGGATTCGCGTTAATTTGGGGGTCTGTTCCTAAATTCTTAGGCTACCAAGCTAAAAAGGGGCATATTCGGCTTCGATCATTCACCCATATAAAGTAGTTTCATTTACTTGTGTCTATTTCATAAAACATTTATAAATTTGTATGTATTCTCATCCCAAAATATTAGATTTTAAAAGTGGGACTATAACTCACTTTCACAGATTTTTACTTCGTCGGGAAGTAAGACTTGGCCACTGGTCGATTCACGAACCTATAACAAATATGTACATATATATCAAAGTATGTTCAAAATATATTTACAATATTTTTAATATGTTTTAATGTTTTAAGTTTATTAAGTCAGCTGTCCTCGTTAGTAACCTACAACTAGTTGTCCATAGTTAGATGTACAGAAAATAAATTGATATATATTATCTTGACCCAATCCATGACCCAGTGTATACACGTCTCAGGCTAGATCACAACTCAAAGTATATATATATTTTTGGAATCAACCTCAACCCTGTATAGCTAACTCCAACATTACTGCATATAGAGTGTCTATGGTTGTTCCAAATAATATATATAGATGGGTCGATATGATATGTCAAAACATTTGCATACGTGTCTATGGTAACCCAAGATTACATAATATATTAGAATACATGTTTTATACAATACAAGTTAGTTAGGATATGATTAATATAGATTTGTTACCATATTTCCCGTAGCTACAACAATCAAAAAATATCCAATCTTGTTTTACCCATAACTTCTTCGTTTTAAAACTGTTTTGAGTGAATCAAATTGCTATGGTTTCATATTGAACTTAAGTTTATGAATCTAAACAAAAAAAGTATAAGTTTATTGTCGGAAATACAGGTTACAAGTTGTTTTGGTAAAGGTAGTCATTTCAGTCGAAAGAACGACGTCTAGATGACCATTTTGGAAAACATACTTCCACTTTGAGTTTAACCATGATTTTTGGATATAGTTTCATGTTCACAAGAAAAATCATTTTCCCAGAAGAACAACTTTTAAATCAAAGTTTATCATAGTTTTTAATTATCAAACCCAAAACAGCCCGCGGTGTTACTACGACGGCGTATGTCCGGTTTTACGGTGTTTTTCATGTTTCCAGGTTTTAAATCATTAAGTTAGCATATCATATAGATATAGAACATGTGTTTAGTTGATTTTAAAAGTCAAGTTAGAAGGATTAACTTTTGTTTGCGAACAAGTTTAGAATTAACTAAAATATGTTCTAGTGATTTCAAGTTTAAACCTTCGAATAAGGTAGTTTTATATATATGAATTGAATGATGTTATGAACATCATTACTACCTCAGGTTTTGTGGATAAACCTACTGGAAATGATAAAAATAGATCTAGCTTCAAAGGATCCTTGGATGGCTTGAAAGTTCTTGAAGCAGAATCATGACATGAAAACAAGTTCAAGTAAGATTTCCACTCGAAATAAGATTGTTATAGTTATAGAAATTGAATCAAAGTTTGAATATGAGTATTACCTTGTATTAGAAAGATATCTTAATATAAATAATAAAGATTTCTTGAGGTTGGATGATCACTTTACAAGATTGGAAGTAAGCTAGCAAACTTGGAAGTATTCTTGATTTTATGAAACTAGAACTTATAGAATTTATGAAGAACACTTAGAACTTGAAGATAGAACTTGAGAGAGATCAATTAGATGAAAAAAATTGAAGAATGAAAGTGTTTGTAGGTATTTTTGGTCGTTGGTATATGGATTAGATATAAAGTATGTGTAATTTTGTTTACATGTAAATAAGTCATGAATGATTACTAATATTTCTGTAATTTTATGAGATATTTCATGCTCGTTGCCAAATGATGGTTCCCACATGTGTTAGGTGAATCACATGGGCTGCTAAGAGCTGATCATTGTAGTGTGTATACCAATATTACATACATCTAAAAGCTGTGTATTGTACGAGTACGAATACGGGTGCATACGAGTAGAATTGTTGATGAAACTGAACGAGGATGTAATTGTAAGAATTTTTGTTAAGTAGAAGTATTTTGATAAGTGTCTTGAAGTCTTTCAAAAGTGTATGAATACATATTAAAACACTACATGTATATACATTTTAACTGAGTCGTTAAGTCATCGTTAGTCGTTACATGTAAATGTTGTTTTGAAGCCTTTAGGTTAACGATCCTGTTAAGTGTTGTTAACCCATTGTTTATTATATCAAATGAGATGTTAAATTATTACATTAACATGATATTATGATGTATTAATATATATTAATATGATATATATACAATTAAATGTCGTTACAACGATAATCGTTACATATATGCCTCGTTTCGAAATCATTAAGTTAGTTGTCTTGTTTTTACATATGTAGTTCATTGTTAATATACTTAATGATATGTTTACTTATCATAATACCATGTTAACTATATATATATATATATATATATATATATATATATATATATATATATATATATATATATATATATATATATATATATATATATATATATATATATATATATATATATATATATATATATATATATATATATATATATATATATATATATATATATATATATATATATATATATATATATGACATCATATAGTTTTTACAAGTTTTAACGTTCGTGAATCACCGGTCAACTTGGGTGGTCAATTGTCTATATAAAACCTATTTCAATTAATCAAGTCTTAACAAGTTTGATTGCTTAACATGTTGGAAACACTTAATCATGTAAATAACAATTTCATTTAATATATATAAACATGTAAAAGTTCGGGTCGTCTACGAGCATTCCATCGAACCTTAACAATTGGTATCTTATTTTGCTTAAGTCTTTTAACCTCAAGATCCATTATTTTGACGGGTTCTTCGATGAATTGAAATTTTTCGTTGATTTGAATTTCATCTAACGGAATAGTGAGATCTTCTTTAGCAAAACATTTCTTCAAATTTTAGATGTGGAAAGTGTTATGTACAGCCGCGAGTTTTTGAGGTAACTCAAGTCGGTAAGCTACTGGTCCGACACGATCAATAACCTTGAATGGTCCAATATACCTTGGATTTAATTTCCTTCATTTACCAAATCGAACAACGCCTTTCCAAGGTGCAACTTTAAGCATGACCATTTCTCCAATTTCAAATTCTATATCTTTTCTTTTAATGTCAGCGTAGCTCTTTTGTCGACTTTGGGCGGTTTTCAACCGTTGTTGAATTAGGATGATCTTCTATGTAGTTTCTTGTATTATCTCCGGACCCGTAATCTGTCTATCCCCCACTTCACTCCAACAAATTGGAGACCTGCACTTTCTACCATAAAGTGCTTCAAACGGCGCCATCTCAATGCTTGAATGGTAGCTGTTGTTGTAAGAAACTTCTGCTAACGGTAGGTGTCGATCCCAACTGTTTCCGAAATCAATAACACATGCTCGTAGCATGTCTTCAAGCATTTGTATCGTCCTTTCTGAAATGCCCCTTCCTAATCCATCCGGACGAAGTCCATATCGATTATAAACGATTCATAATAGTTGGTTACATCGCGAGGTACTTGACCTCTATATAATACATTTTACAAACATTGCATTCGTTTTTAAAAGACAAACTTTCATTTTCATCGAAAGTTGACGACATGCATACCATTTCATAATACATCCAACTATATTTGACTTAATAATAATCTTGATGAACTCGATGACTCGAATGCAACGTCTTTTGAAATATCTCATGAATGACTCCAATAATATCTCTAAAATGAGCAAATGCACAGCGGAAGATTTCTTTCGTACCTGAGAATAAACATACTTTAAAGTGTCAACCAAAAGGTTGGTGAGTTCATTAGTTTAACATAAATAATCATTTCATAATTTTAATAGACGACAAGATTTCATATTTCCATTTCTCATAAGCATACGTCCCATACATAGAGACAAAAATATCATTCATATGGATTGAACACCTGGTAACCGACATTCACAATATGTATATAAGAATATCCCCATCATTCCGGGATCCTCCTTCAGACATGATATAAATTTCGAAGTACTAAAGCATCCGGTACTTTGGATGGGGCTTGTTGGGCCCGATAGATCTATCTTTAGGATTCGCGTCAATTAGGGTATCTGTTCCCTAATTCTTAGATTACCAGACTAAAAAGGGGCATATTCGGTTTAATAATCCAACCATAGAATGTAGTTTCATTTACTCGTGTCTATTTCGTAAAACAGTTATAAAAGCAGCGCATGTATTCTCAGCCCAAAAATATAAAGTGTAAAAAGGGGCAAATGAAACTCACGCATATAAATATTGTAAAACAGTTAATAAAGCATTTGCATGTATTCTCAGCCCAAAAATGTAAAGAGTAAAAAGGGGGCATATGAAACTCACGCATATAAATATTGTAAAACAGTTAATAAAGCATTTGCATGTATTCTCAGCCCAAAAATGTAAAGAGTAAAAAGGAGCAAATGAAACTCACCAAATGTATTTTGTAGTAAAAATACATATAACGACCTTGAACAAAAGTAGGGTTGTCCTCGGATTCACGAACCTATATCATTTGTATATATATTAATACATATACTTGTAATCGAACAACTATGTGTATTATTAGTAATATACGTTTTAATATAAATACTTATATGTTTTATTATATTCATTCTATTTATTTTTAATAAATAAGATATTAATATAGTTACTTTTATGAATTAAATATATTGTTATATGAATATCATTTGTTAGTTAATTTAATGAAAATATTAAAATATGGGTAATAATACTATTAAATCTAATTAATAATAATAATAATGCAAATTTTATATAAGATGTTGAGTTTAATAGTAACTATAATGTTAATGATAATGATACTACTTAGTTTTTTTTAATAAAAGTATAGTTTAAAATAATGATACTTTCTAGTACTAACGATAATAGTAATAATATTGATATTATTATTAATAACTATAAAATAACCATTTTATTACTAATAATAGTTTCAATAATGGTTCATTAAATGATTCTCATAACAATAATAATAATCCAAATCATAATAATACTTATTTTCATATTAGTAATACTAATAATAACATTAATAATACTCACAATAATAGTAATAACAATTATTATAATACTTAATACTATGATAATAATAGATTGTATTGTTTCCTTAAAAATGGTAATAATAATCTTAATTATACTAATAATGATAATACTTATACTAATAATAATAATAATGATGGTAAGAATTATATTTTTAATAATAATAACAATAATAATACTTAAGGATACTACTAACATGATAATAATATTAGTAATAACAATATTAGTAATACTTATAGCTACTATGATCATAATCATAATAATAATAATAATAACTAGTAATTAATGTTAGTGAAAATTATAATACTAATAATAATATCATTAATAATAATAATAAAAATTTTGGAAACAAAAACTCCCTCAAACAAGCTTTTCTAAAAAAAAATGCTTCAAGCCGGGCTCGAACCCGAGACCTCTCGTTCACCCCTCAAGTACCCAACCATTCTGCTGACCAGTGATACCTGTTTTAATTTACTCTTTAATTCTTTTAACCTTAATATAATCTGTTTCCTTCTTTTTCATTTCCTCAGAACCGTAATCAACCACAACCACGATCGATTAAAGTCCTAAACTGATCATAACACGAATTAAGTGTTGTTTTTCATAATACTAAACCAAAATATATATCAAGTGAGTGTATTTGAATGTAACTAAAACTAAAAAAAAAAATTATTAGCTCGCTGAAAGAACTCGAATAACTCCAAATCGATTTTTAATTTATAGCTCGTTTTAGAAGAAACTTCCAACATGAAAAGGATCTTAAATCGTTTATGTAAACTTTCTGAAACATCAATTTATCCTAAAACATTAAAATAGATTCGAATTTTAGGATGAACACAAATATTGATTTTTTTGAAATTACCTTTGACTCCGGAATTCGTGCTTGATACGAGGAATTGGAAGTTGGGATTTTGCAAGTAATTTGAGTAAAGTAATTCTAGCAAAACTGCATTACTGAATTTTGTTAATTGATTCGATTTTTGATTTTGGCCAAAAAGTGGGTGATACAGAGGACTATCGGTTTTCTTTTTAAAAAAAATTGTGTTCTTCATCTGTGATCAAAATTTCGAAAGGCTATATAAGTTTAAAGATGATTTTGAATGTTTGAAGTAGTAAAATACCACCGCTCAGATTGTATTGTATTGATAATTAAATCGACCAAGTATCACAAGGGTAAAGAAGAAAAGAACAGAAAGAAAAAAATGAAAGAGACAGGAACTGAGTTACACGTTATCTGCATTATATATAGCTACATTTACTTATTTATCTGATATATATTTTTATGTTATATTTATATATATATATATATATATATATATATATATATATATATATATATATATATATATATATGTTCTTATATATTTCAGTAATTATATATCATAATTAATTTCTTTATATAATTATATTAATATCACCCTCAATATTATAAATGATAGTAAAAGTAATAATATAATAATAATAGAAATAGAAGTAATAATAATAATAATACAACTTATACATATCTAATTTTTATATATCCATTTATATTAAAATTACTAATACAAATAATAATACTAATGTTAATAGTAATACTAATAATGATAGTAATACTAATAATATTGATATAACAAATAATGCTTATCAAACCTTATATTTATATATTATGTGTTTAAATTTATAATAATATTAATAATACTGATATCGATATTAGTAATATTTATTAATATAATAACTATCTTGTATTTTATTTATTTACATTACATATAATTAATTATGTAAGATTCATATATCATAATCGAATAGTAATATAATATACTTAGTATATTAATTGTGTACAAAAAAATTATATATATATATATATATATATATATATATATATATATATATATATATATATACATAGATTCATTCTATATATCAGTTTAATTATTTTGTATCATTCATTACGTATTTGATTCTAATGTTCCAATTATATTTTATAAATTTCAGATTATTATATGTTCTTATATTTATATATATATATATACACATATATATATATATATATATATATATATATATATATATATATATATATATATATATATATATATATATATATATATATATATTACAAATTTATATACACACAATAGTTCGTGAATCGTCGGAAATAGTCAAAGGTCAAATGCATTCATGAAAAATTGTTCAAACATTTTGAGACTTGATTTAATAAACTTTGCTTATCGCGTCAGAATCATAATAAGATTTAAGTTTAAATTTGATCGGAAATTTCCGGGTCATCACAGTACCTACCCGTTAACGAAATTTCGTCCCGAAATTGGAGTGAGGTGGTCATGGTTAACAATAAAAATGTTTTCATGACGAATATGAGTTGATAATTAGAGTTTTATCATCATTAAATAATATAGATAAAACAATTTGATTATTCGAAGAGCACGAATGAAGCTATTCACAAAAGAATGAAATGAGAAACAAAGATTTGTTTTTAACTTTTGACGTAGTCAGGCTTGAATTTAGGAAAATAAGGTTCGTCTTAACCTTTGACGTTATCTTGGTTGAATTCCGTAATTCAAGGGATTTAAAGAAAATCTTCGAAATCTAAAAGATTTGATTCTTCGGCGAGTAAGGAAATTAAGATCTCTATAATTAAATGTGGTGATCTGCATCGATTACTCTGTCTGATATTTCCACTATAAATTAAGCTCTTCCGTTCCATTATTCTCACCATTCCTATACTTTCTTTCTTAATTCATACATCCAAAAGATTGTGAAAATTCTTAATCCAATTCTAATCCTTGATGTTTTTCAAATTATCATTTCTGTCGTCCTTCTTTTCAATCTTCCACCAGAATAATCTGTTTATTTCTACTATTACCTTGGGTGATATTATTATTAATTATATCGTGTCTTTATATTGCTATTCGTATTAATATCCACGGTTTGTAATTTCTGAGTTGTTATTGGGCTTTATATTTTCTCTTATATTTTGGAGCTCTTTTGCCTTTTTATTATCTTCTCGACTCCTAGTAATGCGAGTAATGGTCCAGAATTCATAATTATGGAACTTCGAATGAACTTAATGTTCTAAATAAGAAGGAACGTAATGGCACGATTTGATTTGTCAAATTACCAGAATCACTGAGAATAGAACTATCAAGAATATACTATCTTGATGTGTTCAGAAGTTAAGCAGAATGAAAGAGTTATGTAACATGGAACATGATGACGTTATGATCTGTGAATCATCACGTCCCATTAAAAACTCAGCATGACTTACTGTAATATAATCACGTTGATCAAGTGTCATTATATTATACTAACTCATGCATCAGTTCCCAACATTACTTCAGTAACATTCATATTTTAAGCTCGAAAGTTTACAGAATATAGAAACTAACAGTTTCTATATGATGTAACACTGATATCAGGAAGAGATTAATGATTTCAGATAAGAATAGTTATGAAAATATCTTCAAAAATATGGAGGATATTTATAATGAAAGATACGATGATATCTTGGAATTTCTATTATCGATGGATGATGAAGAAGATTTATCTGTAAGGGTTTAGATTCGGAAGCAAGGTATTCGCTAAAGATTTCATCAGAAACAGAATCATTTGGATTCTTTGAAGTCAAACTTATTCTTTGTGATTTGTCCACGGCTTCCTTCATAGTTTCACATAATCCGCTTTTTTATACTAAATTTTCTATTGAGTATTTCCAATACTCCATTCTTTATCATCAAACTTTTGACAGTTAAGGTCGTGTACAGTTTGTGCTGCTGTATTCAGCTTTTTTAGAATTTGTGGTATTGATTTGTAGACTGGGTGATGTTCAAAATTTCAGAATTGAAGATCATGATTTTTAAGAGGTACATGTTATTTATATATATATATATATATATATATATATATATATATATATATATATATATATATATATATATATATATATATATATATATATATATATATATATATATATATATATATATATATACATATAACTGTTGTTGTAAAATTGTTGCGAGATTCAAAATAATGATTGCTGATTCCCGGTACTTGGTATGACAACACTCGTTACAAGATGCGGATGAGTATATGATAGGGTCTCAATGAATATAATGATTTTCGGAAAATCAAAGATCAATGGAGTTGCTGGTACATCTTCTGATAATGTCGTGGAATATAAAAGGTTCCTCGGTAACAATAAAAGAGTACACATATATATATCAAGGTTATAATAAGATTGTTTCGAACGAAAGGTCAAAGTTGACTTGCTAGAGCTGTGACAAAATTTGCTACTTTGAAAGGAATCACCAAGTTATTTTGGGTAATAATAACACTAAAAGAATTAGCACACGTTTAGTCAGGTTCCGAGTGTTTTCAGGTGTACAGTTATATGACCAATCTTTTCTCCCGTAGATGAAGTGTGGTTGGTTCATTCTCTCGATTGAGGTGTTTTTCAAGAATCATGAAATGTTTGAACACAGATTGGAATCGTCAAGATACAAATGAGGTTTAAGATGAGATCAAGTGGCAAACTTGAAGAATTGTTTAGTTTCATATGTTATAATCTATATTTTAATTCATTTTAATTGTCCAATGTTGGTAGTCCTCAGTTGATAGTCCACAGTTAGCAATTCAATAATTCATATATAGTTTAATATACAATATTCGAATTAATTAATAAATATCGTGACCTGTGTACATGTCTCAGACTCGATCACAACTCAAAGTATATATATTAGTTGAGAATCAACCTCAACCCTGTATAGAGAACTCAATCATTACTGCATATAGAATGTCTATGGTGATTCCAAATAATATATATAGATGCGTCGATATGATATGTCAAAACCTTGTAAACGTGTCCCGATATTTAAAGTGCGTAAAATAAATAACAGAAATTAAATGACGATAAATTAAATGCGTAAAGTAAATAACAGAAATTAAATGACGATAAATAAAATGCGTAAAGTAAATAACAGAAATTAAATGACGATAAATAAAATTGCGATAATTAAATTACGATAATTAAATTGCGATAAATAAAATGTAATCAGTTAGCTAGGAACAGTTAGCGTAGATTCTTAACAAAATTTCAATTAATTAATTCGTTTGTTTCTAACAACTTTTATTTTGTCCAATGTTTTCTTCATTATGCCACTTGTTGGATTATGATAAGTCAAAATCCAAATATGAAATTGAATAAAAATGGTTATTCTGCGGTGAACGGATTCGTATCTATGTAGATGTAAGTAGGATAGTAAATGAATGTTGAATCAGATTCGAAGAATGTACATGTATAACCTATTAAAGTGAAATCTAAATATTCCTCGGGTATTACCTACCCGTTAAAATATTTTCACCATTAACAGTTTGTACGAAAGAATTTTTAATTACAATCTTTATGAAAATATACTTACATATATATTTTCTTCGGATGTAATCATAGATTCAATGAGTTAATATAATATTAATCTCATTTGATTTACCGTTATAACTAGAATACATAATCTCTAAAACATTAGAGATTACATAATCGCCATGAAGAACGAAGATAATTGATGTAGAACGATACGTAGAACGATGATTGTATTCGAGGTACTGAATGAGATGTTGAGGCATGGATTGTTGATGGTACTGGTGATGTTACTGATGGTACTATTGGTGCCGGTGATGTTGTTGAAGCTGGTACATTTTGCACCATATTTTCCAAGACTACAACTCGGGTGCAAAGTTCGTTGACTTATTACTCCGGGATGATTGTTGGTCGGAACGAGCGGATGAATAAGGTTTAGAATTTTAGATAGAATATAATCTTGGCGAGATATTCGGGAAATGAGAGAGAAAATAGTATTACAAACAGGTCCGTCGGTAAGTGTTTCAGGTTCATCGCCAAGAGGTAAATTCGGTTGGTGAAAGGATCGCCTTCTTCGCGTCTCCATTGATTTAAGTCGACTACAAACCCATCAGATGAATTGGGGATGGCTGATTGGTTGATTCATTCTGGTGACACTGCTTTTCGCAGCTTACGTGAAACTCCACATCAGAATAGCTGTCGGAATCTGAGGAATTCGAACTGGTTGAGGGATTCATCTTGTACGATCAGATGAAGGATTTTCGATAAGAAATCGATTATAGGATGTAGATTAGTACCCTGCAATACATAATTTACATATGCATATATAATACTAAAATCCCATAAATTATGGAGGAATCTACGGAAGCTGTCAGGCAAAGGTAACAATAACAGATACGCTAAGATATGAATTTATCTATACACTGTTTATGCAATCCAGGCAGTAAGATATGTCTAGATTAAGAATGATAAGTAAGTAATTTTCTAAGGATGATAAGCTGATGATTTTTGACACGAAATGATAAGCAAAACTTTTGAAATGCTGACACGGTCAAAGTCCAGACTCACTAATGCATCTAAACAACTACTAGTTAGACACGCTAATGCAAGACCTGGTTCGCTAAGACCACCGCTCTGATACCAACTGAAACACAGTTGGGGACAACCACCGTCCCACCCAGTGCCTTCCCAGCTAACCGCCTGGTGACCACTGAGTGTACCTCAGATAATGATTTTAGGGCCTGCCTCTCGGCTACTGCCAACCCTCGTAAGGGATCACAAGGAGTGAGAGCCAATGCATCGTCACAGGTAACACTGTGAGAACCTCCTTTACGACTAACCCGCCACACATGGACGGCGATATACCAGCTCTGATGCCAACTGAAGCGCCCCGTCCTAATCCATCCGGACGAAGTCCATATCGATTATAAACGATTCATAATAGTTGGTTACATCGCGAGGTACTTGACCTCTATATAATACATTTTACAAACATTGCATTCGTTTTTAAAAGACAAACTTTCATTTTCATCGAAAGTTGACGACATGCATATCATTTCATAATACATCCAACAATATTTGACTTAATAATAATCTTGATGAACTCAATGACTCGAATGCAACGTCTTTTGAAATATGTCATGAATGACTCCAATAATATCTCTAAAATGAGCAAATGCACAGCGGAAGATTTCTTTCGTACCTGAGAATAAACATGCTTTAAAGTGTCAACCAAAAGGTTGGTGAGTTCATTAGTTTAACATAAATAATCATTTCATAATTTTAATAGACCACAAGATTTCATATTTCCATTTCTCATAAGCATACGTCCCATACATAGAGACAAAAATATCATTCATATGGATTAAACACCTGGTAACCGACATTCACAATATGTATATAAGAATATCCCCGTCATTCCGGGATCCTCCTTCGGACATGATATAAATTTTGAAGTACTAAAGCATCCGGTACTTTGGATGGGGCTTGTTGGGCCCGATAGATCTATCTTTAGGATTCGCGTCAATTAGGGTGTCTGTTCCCTAATTCTTAGATTACCAAACTAAAAAGGGGCATATTCGGTTTAATAATCCAACCATAGAATGTAGTTTCATTTACTCGTGTCTATTTCGTAAAACAGTTATAAAAGCAGCGCATGTATTCTCAGCCAAAAAATATAAAGGGTAATGTGACGACCAGGAAATTTCTGACCAAATTTAAACTTTAATCTTTATATTATTCCGACACGATAAGCAAAGTTTGTTAAATTAAATCTCAAGAATTTTAAACTGTGTTCATACATTCATTATAACCTCGACCAAATTCCGACGATTCACGAACTGTTATATATAAATAGATATGTATATGTATATATATATTATAACTTGAGAATATTAATAAAGTATTAAATGTATAATACTTTACACGAACGTATTTGTTTCAATATGATTTTTGACAAAATTAAAACAAATATATTAAATGATTGAATTATCAGAAACATTGAATTATGATTACAAGTCTCTGTTGAGAGGTCCACTATGATTTGAGAAAATTTATTCCTCTTAACGATATTCAGAATAATTTGTAAAGCTATTTATAAATAAAAACAAAAAGTGTCATTTACGAAAGTTAGACAAAAGTTAGTGGAGAATTGGTTTCCATAGTATTCTATTAATCTATTTTCAAACGTACAAAGACGTTTTCAGTTTAAAAAGAACTTTATTATTAAAACGTATATAACTTTTATAAATATCTAGAATCACTTTTGACAACTCATTACTTAACCAGTATAATAAATATAACGATATTTATATTTTATTTCATTAAATATATATAACGATTTAAATTAATATTATATATATTTATACGCGTATTATACATACATAGTTTTTATACTTTTACTATACTTTAACTTTACCTTTACTTTACTTTTACTTTACTTTAACTTTAATAATTCACTTTAATAATTCATACTTTAATAATTCACTTTAATAATTCATACTTTAATAATTCACTTTAATAATTCATACTTTAATAATTCACTTTAATAATTTACTTTAATCATTCATACTTTAATAATTCACTTTAATAATTCATACTTTAATAATTCACTTTAATAATTCAAAAAGCTATTATAAATAGAATTCAATAGGTTTCATTATTTAATAGAAACTTGAAAATATATTTCTCTAAACTCTCTCAATCGATATATATATATATATATATATATATATATATATATATATATATATATATATATATATATATATATATATATATATATATATATATATATATATATTTGCTCTGTATTATTTCAAGATATTATTAGTATACATAAAATATTACGACGGAGTGCTGTCCGAGTGATTTCAAAATAGTTTCTTTGAATGAGTCGAAGCTAAGGAAATTATGGGTTATAGCTATGGAGGTGATGGGTATGGTTCATGGGTATGCTCGTGAGGTCAATCTAGTGTTTATCATCTCCGTTGCGTCTACGTACTTTCCTGCAATATTGAATCTCAATATTGATACGTTCGTGAATCCGAGGCCAACCTTGCACTTGTTAAATGACGTTATATGTATTTTTACTATGAAATACAGTATTGTGAGTTTCATTTGCTCCCTTTTATATATATTTTTGGGACTGAGAATACATGCGCTGTTTTTATAAATGTTTTACGAAATAGGCACAAGTATTAAACTAATTCTACGTGGGTTTAAACCAGAAATAAACCCTTAGCTTGGTAACATTAAACTACTTGTCTATGTGTGGTAGGCGCGAATCCTAAAGATAGATCTATTGGGCCTGACAAACCCCATCCTGACTATGGGATGCTTTAGTACTTCGAGGTTATTTTAAACACACCTGATCTGGTGTACTTCAGAAGGTAAAACATGAACGTTAAGGCTTGTTACCGGGTGCCTACAACTTATAGAATACTTTTATACACTTGCGAGTGTACATATATTTATAAACGGAAATCTTGTGGTCTATTAATATATTGAAATGATTGTTATGATAAACCTATGAACTCACCAACCTTTTGGTTGACATTTTAAAGCATGTTTATTCTCAGGTATTAAAGAAATCTTCCGCTGTGCATTAGCTCATTTTAAGGATATTACTTGGAGTCATTCATGGCATATTTTGAAAGACGTTGCATCCGAGTCATTGAGTTCATCAAGATCATTATTAAGCCAATTATAGTTGGATGTATTATGAAATGGTGTGCACGCCGTCAACTTTCGTTGTAAATAAAGTTTGTCTTTTAAAAACGAATGCAATGTTTGTAAAATGTATCATATAGAGGTCAAATACCTCGCGATGTAATCAACTATTGTGAATCGTTTATAATGTATATGAACGGGTCCTTTCAGTTGGTATCAGAGCGGTGGTCTTAGCGAACCAGGTCCGCATTAGTGTGTCTAACTGATAGTCGTTAGGATGCATTAGTGAGTCTGGACTTCGACCGTGTCTGCATTTCAAAAGTTTTGCTCATCATTCTTGTCAGAAATTGCCTGCTTATCATTCTTAGTCTAGACACATCTTATTGCATTGATTGCATGAATAGTGTATAGACAAAATTCATATCTTAGCGTATCTGCTAATTCATATCTTAGCGTATCTGTTACTGTAAACTTTGCCTGACATATTCCGTAAATTCCTCCGTAATCTATGAAACCTTTTGCTCTATATAATTAGAATACCACCCGATAGCCGGAAAATCATTTCATATCGAAAAATTCTTTATTCAATTGTACGAAATGGAATTCGTCATTAGTTCAAGTCCCTCGGATTCCAAAATGGAATCCCACTCAAGTTCCGAAAGCAGTGTGACCGGAATGGATCAACCAATTAGTCATCATCTATTCTGGATGAATTGGGGATGGGTTCGTAGCCTCCTTAATCATTGGAGACAAGAAGAAGGTTGTAGTGACCCGAACTTTTCCATGTTTATATATATTAATTGAGATTGATATTTACATGATTAAATGTTTCCAACATGTTAAGCAATCAAACTTGTTAAGACTTGATTAACTGAAATATGTTTCATATAGACAATTGACCACCCAAGTTGACCGGTGATTCACGAACGTTAAAACTTGTAAAAACTATACGATGACATATATATGGTTATATATATAGTTAACATGATTTTATTATAAGTATATGTATCTCATTAGGTATTTTAAGAATGAGTTATATACATAAAAATGAGACTATTAATTTAAGAAACTCGAAAACGATATATATAATGATTATCGTTATAACAACGTCTTACTAGGTACATATGAATCATATTAAGGTATTGATACACTTGGTTAATTATGTTAAATGATAAGTAAATATATTATTAAGTGTATTAACAATGAAATACATATGTAAAAATAAGACTACTAACTTAATAATTTCTAAACGAGACATATATGTAACGATTATCGTTGTAACGACATTTAACTGTATGTATCATACTAAGATATATTATATATCATAATATCATGATAATATAACAATTTAACATCTCATTTGTTATAATAAACAATGGGTTAACAACATTCAACAAGATCGTTAACCTAAAGGTTTCAAAACAACATTTACATGTAACGACTAACGATGACTTAACGACTCAGTTAAAATGTATATACATGTAGTGTTTTAATATGTATTCATACACTTTTGAAAGACTTCAAGACACTTATCAAAATACTTCTACTTAACAAAAATGCTTACAATTACATCCTCATTCAGTTTCATCAACAATTCTACTCGTATGCACCCGTATTCGTACTCGTACAATACACAGCTTTTAGATGTATGTACTATTGGTATATACACTCCAATGATCAGCTCTTAGCAGCCCATGTGTGTCACCTAACACATGTGGGAACCATCATTTGGCAACTAGCATGAAATATCTCATAAAATTACAAAAATATGAGTAATCATTCATGACTTATTTACATGAAAACAAAATTACATATCCTTTATATCTAATCCATACACCAACGACCAAAAACACCTACAAACACTTTCATTCTTCAATTTTCTTCATCTAATTGATCTCTCTCAAGTTCTATCTTCAAGTTCTAAGTGTTCTTCATATATTCTACAAGTTCTAGTTACATAAAATCAAGAATACTTTCAAGTTTGCTAGCTCACTTCCAATCTTGTAAGGTGATCATCCAACCTCAAGAAATCTTTGTTTCTTACAGTAGGTTATCATTCTAATACAAGGTAATAATCATATTCAAACTTTGGTTCAACTTCTATAACTATAACAATCTTATTTCAAGTGATGATCTTACTTGACCTTGTTTTCGTGTCATGATTCTGCTTCAAGAACTTCGAGCCATCCAAGGATCCGTTGAAGCTAGATCCATTTTTCTCTTTTCCAGTAGGTTTATCCAAGGAACTTAAGGTAGTAATGATGTTCATAACATCATTCGATTCATACATATAAAGCTATCTTATTCGAAGGTTTAAACTTGTAATCACTAGAACATAGTTTAGTTAATTCTAAACTTGTTCGCAAACAAAAGTTAATCCTTCTAACTTGACTTTTAAAATCAACTAAACACATGTCCTATATCTATATGATATGCTAACTTAATGATTTAAAACCTGGAAACACGAAAAACACCGTAAAACCGGATTTACGCTGTCGTAGTAACACCGCGGGCTGTTTTGGGTTAGTTAATTAAAAACTATGATAAACTTTGATTTAAAAGTTGTTATTCTGAGAAAATGATTTTTATTATGAACATGAAACTATATCCAAAAATTATGGTTAAACTCAAAGTGGAAGTATGTTTTCTAAAATGGTCATCTAGACGTCGTTCTTTCGACTGAAATGACTACCTTTACAAAAATGACTTGTAACATATTTTTCCGACTATAAACCTATACTTTTTCTGTTTAGATTCATAAAATAGAGTTCAATATAAAACCATAGCAATTTGATTCAATCAAAACGGATTTAAAATGAAGAAGTTATGGGTAAAACAAGATTGGATAATTTTTCTCATTTTAGCTACGTGAAAATTGGTAACAAATCTATTCCAACCATAACTTAATCAACTTGTATTGTATATTATGTAATCTTGAGATACCATAGACACGTATACAATGTTTCGACCTATCATGTCGACACATCTATATATATTTCGGAACAACCATAGACACTCTATATGTGAATGTTGGAGTTAGCTATACAGGGTTGAGGTTGATTCCAAAATATATATAGTTTTTGTTGTGATCAATACTGAGATACGTATACACTGGGTCGTGGATTGATTCAAGATAATATTTATCGATTTATTTCTGTACATCTAACTGTGGACAACTAGTTGTAGGTTACTAACGAGGACAGCTGACTTAATAAACTTAAAACATCAAAATAAATTAAAAGTGTTGTAAATATATTTTGAACATACTTTGATATATATGTATATATTGTTATAGGTTCGTGAATCAACCAGTGGCCAAGTCTTACTTCCCGACGAAGTAAAAATCTGTGAAAGTGAGTTATAGTCCTACTTTTAAAATCTAATATTTTTGGGATGAGAATACATGCAGGTTTTATAAATGATTTACAAAATAGACACAACTACGTGAAACTACATTCTATGGTTGAATTATCGAAATCGAATATGCCCCTTTTTTATTAAGTCTGGTAATCTAAGAATTAGGGAACAGACACCCTAATTGACGCGAATCCTAAAGATAGATCTATTGGGCCTAACAAACCCCATCCAAAGTACCGGATGCTTTAGTATTCGAAATTTATATCATATCCGAAGGGTGTCCCGGAATGATGGGGATATTCTTATATATGCATCTTGTTAATGTCGGTTACCAGGTGTTCACCATATGAATGATTTTTATCTCTATGTATGGGATGTGTATTGAAATATGAAATCTTGTGGTCTATTGTTACGATTTGATATATATAGGTTAAACCTATAACTCACCAACATTTTTGTTGACGTTTAAAGCATGTTTATTCTCAGGTGAATATTAAGAGCTTCCGCTATTGCATACTAAAATAAGGACAAGATTTGGAGTCCATGTTTGTATGATATTGTGTAAAAATTGCATTCAAGAAACTGATTTCGATGTAACATATTTGTATTGTAAACCATTATGTAATGGTCGTGTGTAAACAGGATATTTTAGATTATCATTATTTGATAATCTACGTAAAGCTTTTTAAGCCTTTATTTATGAAATAAAGGTTATAGTTTGTTTTAAAATGAATGCAGTCTTTGAAAAACGTCTCATATAGAGGTCAAAACCTCGCAACGAAATCAATTAATATGGAACGTTTTTAATCAATAAGAACGGGACATTTCAGTTGGTATCCGAGCGTTGGTCTTAGAGAACCAGAATTTTGCATTAGTGTGTCTTATCGAGTTTGTTAGGATGCATTAGTGACTCTGGACTTCGACCGTGTTTACTTGAAAAATGATTGCTTAACAAATTTTGTTGGAAACTATATATTTTTAACATGTGAATATTATGTGATATATTAATCTCTTAACGCGTTTGATATTATGTGATAGATGTCTACCTCTAGAACAAGTCCCATTGACTCACCTAATAATAATGAAGAGTCAAATGTAAATTGGAATGATTCGTGGACTGATTCACAAGTTCCCGAAGAGGAACCGGAAGAAGAGTCAGAACCGAAAGAAGAGTCAGAACCGGAAGAAGAATCGGAACCGGAAGAAGAATCGGAACCGGAATCGGAACCGGATGAAGAAATAGAACCGGTGGGGGAAATAATAAAACGGTTAAGTAAAAGAAAATCCTCAACCAACCGACCAAGGTTAATTATGGTCAATGGTGTTTCCGCTAAGGAAGCAAAATATTGGGAGGATTACCAATTCTCCGATGAATCGGATTCTGACGAGAATTCGGATGATGTTATAGAAATTACCCCAACTAAATTTAAAAAGGCAAAAGAAAATAATAAGGGAAAGGGCATAAAAATAGAGAAATCTAATTCCAACCCCGATGAACTTTATATGTATCGTCAACCCCCGAAGTCCTTAAGTTGTAACAATGACCCGGGAACCTCTAAACCACCAGGTTTTTCTAAACCAATGTGGAAAATCACGGCTCGTATTAGGGGAACATCATATATCCCTAGAAACTTGGCAAAACGAACCAAAACCGAAGAAGAAGAAACAAGCGAGTCGGAATAAGATAGTTGTATTCGTGTGGTGTAATATATGTAATATAGTGTGCTTATGCTTTATGATATATGCAAAAATTGCTTGTATTAATAAGTATTTTTTTTTATGAATCTAACTCTTGTCTATTTTACAGTATAAAAACACAAAATGGATAGACAACCCAATATTTTAAGAGACCTACCCGGAGACATGATTGATGAAATCTTGTCTAGAGTCGGTCAGAATTCTTCGGCACAACTATTTAAGACGTGATCAGTTTGTAAGACATTCGAAGAACGTTCCAAGAATGCCTTGGTTTATAAAAGGCTTTCGTTCGAAAGATGGGGGATATCTGTCATAACCCGTCCTTAACCATAAGAACGAGTTAGATAACGTATGATTTCATTGCGAGGTATTGACCTCTATATGCGACATTTTTAAAAGAACAACTGCATTTATTTTACATTACAAACCATAACTCTTATTTTAATACAAGCTTTAGACAATAAAAAGATGATTATCGTTTAGCGATAATCTTAGACTTACAAACTTTACATGTGATGATAACAATACGATTTCTAGCATATTTTACATTACAAATCCTCCGATATGCAGTTTTATTTTTGACACAAATATGCATACTCAAGATCTTGTTTAAATTCAACATGTTGCAGCGGAAGCTTCTAATTATCACCTGAGAATAGACATGTTTAAAACGTCAACATAAAGTTGGTGAGATATAGGTTTAATGCCGGCAGCAATATATATATATATATATAGACCACAAGATTTCATATATAAACGTTTTAATAAAAATATTCTAAGTGGTTGAGCACTTGGTAACCATACTTAACATTTAATCACGTCGCATATTCCCTTTATTATGAAATCTTACTACACCGTACCAAGTGTAGTCACGAAACGAAGTACTGTGCAACCGTTGAATACTGGTCGTCCAGTCCGGTTGAGGTTGTCAGGCCCGATAGATCTATCAACAGGATTCGCGTTTACAATACCGCTGTAAATAATAGTTACCAAGCTACAGGGAAGTATGCCAGTGGTACAACTCAACGTAGAATATATTTTTCAGTTACTTGTGTCCATAACGTAAAACATAAAATACATGTATTCTCATCCCGAAATACTTAGAGTTTAAAAGTGGGACTATATACTCACTTTTGCCTTGAAGATATATATTTTGACTTGGTCTCCGGTTGATATCACGAACCTATCCATATGTAGTTTATCAATATATTTCTATTTTAAACAATCGTCACATATATATACTTATTATACTTTTAATAGTTTTAATAATTTCTTAGTCCGTAGTTAGTAGTCCGATGTTAGTAATTCAATTTTAATGGTTCATATTTAGGTGTTTAATAAATAAAACCCCCATCAAAATAAATAAAACCCCATCGTATTTGTATTGGTCGGGATTAATCTTGACCCACGGTACCGGTGTTGTCAAATGACGTGTTGCGTACATAAAGTACCGGTGTTGTCAAATGACGTGTTGCGTACAATCATGGGATCTTATGATTAATCTTCTCGTATTGTTTACGGGTGGTCCTGAAATATATAAAATTAAATTATGAGTACATATATATAAAATATCATGTTATTTTAAAAAGATGTGATTTATTTAATTTTTCTCCAATTATTTTCGTGGCTAAACTAGACTTGGATATCCGATTTTGTTTTGGTCATAGTTTCTTCGTTACAACTCCGTTTTCGTTGGTTCAACTTGCCACTTCCTTGGATCGAGTCCTTCTTTAAGAATATGAACTGTAAATACCTTAGTTTGTATTCTAAATCACAGGTCATAGGTCAAACTTTGGTGAAACTTATGAAGTTAATCATTTTCCATCATGTAAACAACCTTAAATGATTATTTTTCTAAAAATACTTATACTTTGAGTTAAATCATGAAATTTTTATGTGTTATCATATTCATAGTAAATATCATTTTTCCAGAAAATAAACCTCCAATTCAAGGTTCAAGATAGTTTTTAATTATCCAACCCAAAACAGCCCCCGGTTGCACTCCGACGTCGTAAAAACAGTTTTTAAGGTGTTCTTTGAAAAACCAAGTTATACCTTGTTAAATTAGAATATATTTATGATATATTACAGGTCTTGAAGTATTTTAAAAGTTAAGTTAGAAGGATCTATTTAGTTTGCAAACAAGTTTGAAAACATTCAAGCTATGTTCTTGTTGTTAAAATTTTATACCATAAAATAAGATAGCTATATATATATGAATCGAATAAGGTTATGAACAAAGTTACTACCTCAAGTTACTTGGACAAGATTGCTGTAAAAGAGGAGTAAAAACCTAGAACCAAAAGAGTGATGGAATTGGATGAAAGATTGGAAGTAAACTTGTGTTCTTGAAAGGATTCTTGAAGTGTTTTTGTAAGGTTTTTCTTATGGTGTTTAAGTGATGTTTTTATGGCTAGATCTTCATGGATACTAGCTGAATGGTTATGGAGTTTCTTAAGAGTGTGTTTTTGGTTAAAGAAATGTGTAGTAAAATGAAAATGGAATGGAGTATAAATGGTGGTGTAAAAGGTGTATAAGTTTGTAATTTTGTGAAAAAAATCTTTTAATCATGTGAAATTGTCATACTAGATAACAAAATTAGTTACCTTATACATAAGGCATTGAACAAGGGCTGGTTGGTGGTGATTTGATGTGTATATACCAATAGTAAATACGTATAGAGGTTAGGTATGATACGAGTACATGTACTCTAGATATACGTATAGAAATCTTGTGAAAAATGGAATGAGAATTCAAATATAGCTATCTTTTGTGAATATACTTATATTGTTTTATGTATTTAAGTCCTTAAAAGAGATTAAATACATTACATATACGATATATGTATAAACATTATATGTTATAAGTATTTATGTCAAATAACGTTACGTATGGTTATCGTTTTGAAAACTTAAGTTAGTAGTTTCAAAATATACTTATAACTTATTGTTATTAATACAAAATGAGATATTAAAACATCCTTAGATCATGTTAAATATGTATATATACATATATATACACAAACGTATAATTATCATATGTTATATAGTTCGTGATATCATCGGTCAAACTAGACGGTCAAACGTTGTGTAAAACTCATTTCAAAAACATAAGTCTCAACAATTTGGATTGCTTATCATGTTGGTAAGGTTTAATTTATGTAAATATTAATCTTATAAGTATAGAACGATCGAAAAAGTGCGGGTCATTACAGTACCTACCCGTTAAATAAATTTCGTCCTGAAATTTTAAAATTGTACCTATTTTGCGTCATCGAGAAACAAGTGTGGATACTTTTGTTTCATCTGATCCTCTCGTTCCCAAGTAAACTCGGGACCCCTTCGAGCATTCCAACGAACCTTAACGATCGGTATGTTGCTCTGCTTGAGCTGTTTAACTTCACGGTCCATGATTTCGATTGGTTCTTCGACGAATTGTAGTTTCTCGTTGACATGGATTTCTTCAAGAGGAATGGTGAAATCTTCCTTTGTAAGACACTTCTTAAGGTTTGAGACGTGAAAGGTATTATGTACTCCGGCGAGTTGTTGCGGTAACTCGAGTCGATAAGCTACCAGTCCAATGCGTTCGATGATCTTGAACGGGCCTACGTACCTTGGGTTCAATTTACCCCTTTTGCCGAAACGTACTACACCTTTCCATGGTGACACTTTTAACATAACCATGTCCCCAATCTGAAACTCTAATGGTTTCCTTCGGACATCGGCGTAGCTCTTTTGGCGACTACGGGCTGTTTTCAATCTCTCCTTGATTTGTACTATCTTCTCAGTCGTTTCGTGTATGATCTCGGGACCAGTTAATTGTCGATCTCCTACTTCATTCCAACAGATAGGAGATCTACACTTCCTCCCATACAGTGCTTCAAATGGCGCAGCTTTAATGCTCGCATGATAACTATTATTATACGAGAATTCTGCTAACGGTAAATACTTATCCCATCCGTTTCCAAAATCGATCACACATGCCCTGAGCATGTATTCAAGAGTCTGAATTGTTCTTTCACTCTGCCCGTCAGTTTGCGGATGATATGCGGTGCTCATATCCAAACGAGTTCCTAGTGCCTCCTGTAGTGATTGCCAGAACTTTGAGGTAAATCTACTATCACGATCAGATATAATGGAAATAGGTATTCCATGCCTTGAAACTATTTCCTTTATATATAATCGTAATAATTTCTCCATTCTATCTGTTTCCTTTATAGGCAAGAAATGTGCAGATTTGGTAAGACGATCAACAATTACCCAAATGGTGTCGTATCCCCAGGCAGTTTTTGGTAACTTCGTGATAAAATCCATGGTAATACCGTCCCATTTCCATTATGGAATTTCTGGTTGTTGAAGTAACCCCGACGGCTTCTGGTGTTCTGCTTTGACTTTGGAACAAGTTAAACACTCCCCAACATATGTTGCAACGTCTGTCTTTAAATTAGGCCACCAATAATGTGTCTTAAGATCTTGGTACATCTTTCCAACTCCAGGATGTATCGAATATCTTGTCTTATGTGCCTCGTTCAATATCAACTTCCTTAATCCACCCAACTTCGGTACCCAAATACGATTTGCAAAATATCGAATTCCATCTTCCCGCATAACGAGTTGCTTCTCATACTTCTTCATTATTTCATTTCCTATATTTTCTTTAGTAAGTGCTTCTCGTTGAACTTCTTTGATTTTTGAGTTGAGATTCATGCGAATTTTTATGTTCATCGCTCGTACTCGAATTGGTTCTCGTTCCTTTCTGCTTAGAGCATCGGCCACCACGTTCGCCTTCCCGGGATGATAACGAATTTCACAATCATAGTCGTTTATCAGCTCGACCCACCTACGTTGCCTCATGTTCAACTGTTTCTGATCAAAAATATGTTGAAGGCTTTTATGATCAGTAAACACAGTGCATTTAACCCCATACAAGTAGTGTCTCCATATCTTCAATGCAAACACGACTGCTCCCAGTTCTAGATCATGCGTCGTATAATTCCGCTCGTGAATCTTCAATTGTCGGGATGCGTATGCAATAACTTTCTTTCGTTGCATAAGAACACAACCAAAACCTTGTCGCGAAGCGTCAGAATATATTTCAAAATCATCGTTCCCTTCTGGTAACGATAAAATAGGCGCCGTAGTTAACTTCTTCTTCAGTAATTGAAATGCGTTCTCCTGCTCCGAGGTCCATTCGTATTTCTTCCCTTTTTGCGTTAATGCTGTCAACGGCTTAGCTATTCGGGAAAAATCTTGAATAAACCTTCTATAATAACCGGCTAAACCCAAAAATTGGCGTATCTGCATTGGTGTTTTAGGAGTCTCCCATTTTTCAATGGCCTCAATTTTAGCTGGATCAACCTGAATTCCTTTGCTACTAACAACGTGGCCAAGAAATTGCACTTCTTTCAACCAGAAAGCACATTTAGAAAATTTAGCATATAGCTGTTCTTTTCTCAACAACTCTAATATCAACCTTAAATGCTGTTCATGCTCTTGCTCACTCTTGGAATAGATAAGAATATCATCAATGAAAACAATAACAAACTTATCTAAATATGGACTACAAACTCGATTCATGAGGTCCATGAATACAGCTGGCGCATTCGTCAATCCAAACGGCATGACCAAAAATTCGTAATGACCGTAGCGTGTCCGAAAAGCAGTTTTCGGTATATCTTCTTCTTTGACGCGTAGTTGATGATAGCCCGATCTTAGGTCGATTTTCGAATAAACACATGATCCTTGCAGTTGATCAAATAAGTCATCAATTCTCGGTAGAGGATACCGATTCTTGATAGTTAACTTATTTAATTCACGATAATCTATACACATCCTAAAAGATCCATCTTTCTTTTTAACAAATAGAATCGGAGCTCCCCACGGTGAAGTACTTGGTCGTATGAATCCACGATCCAGTAATTCTTTTAACTGACTCTGAAGTTCTTTTAATTCGGACGGTGCAAGTCTATATGGCGCACGAGCCACTGGTGCAGCTCCTGGTACTAAATCTATTTGAAATTCTACAGATCTAAATGGAGGTAATCCCGGCAACTCTTCCGGAAAGACTTCAGGAAAATCTCTTGCCACAGGCACGTCATTAATGCTCTTCACTTTTTCCTTCGTTTCGACTTTATTAACATGTGCTAAGATAGCATAGCACCCTTTCTTTAATCACTTTTGAGCTTTCAAATAACTAATGAGTTTTAGCTTTGAGTTACCCTTCTCTCCATAAATCATTACTGGCGTTTTATCCTTACAAGGAATGCGAATTGCCTTCTTGGCACACACAACTTCAGCTCCTACTTTGGACATCCAGTCCATGCCGACTATTACATCAAAACTTCCTAATTCTACGGGTATCAAATCAATCTTAAATGTTTCTCCGGCTAAATTTATTTTACAATCACGGCAAATTTTATCGGCTTTAATTAGTTTACCATTAGCTAACTCAATCATGTACTTAGCATCTAGAGGTAATGATGAACAATTCAATTTAGCGTAAAAGCCTCTACTCACGTAACTTCTATCGGCACCAGTATCAAATATAATAGATGCGGATAAGTTATTAATGGTAAACGTACCCGTAACAAGCTCCGGATCTTCACACGCCTCTCTAGCATTAATAACAAATGCTCTCCCTCGTGCAGGTCCGATATTCTTCTCTGGATTCGGGCATTGGCTCTTATAATGACCCTGTTTCCCACATCCATAACAAGTAACGGTAGCCAAAGCAGTTCTATTTGCATTGGTGGCACGAGTCTTGATACCATTTGTATTTGTAACGAGAGCCCTACAATCTTCAGCAAGATGACCCTTTCGATTACATTTGTTGCATACCACATTACAGTAACCAGAGTGATGTTTGTGGCATCGGTTGCATAAAGGATTTTTTCCTTTATAACCAAAGCTTAAACCACTACCCGCACCTTGCGTGATTTCTTGTTTCTTAAAAGATTGTTGTTGGTTACCTCGATCATAATTTCCATTCCACTTTCTTTTGTTACCTGATACCTTCACATCAGTATTGGATACTTTCTTATCCATGATGACCTGATCCATTAGCTCGTTTGCCATGGTTATAGCTTCATGAATTGTCTTAGGTTTCGATGCTGTAACATTTGCCTTGACCTTTTTGGGCAAACCATCTTTGTACATTTCAATCTTCCGTTCTTTAGTTGGAACCAATTCAGGACATAGCAAAACTAATTCCATGAATCGCTGATTGTAATTGGTGATTTCAGTACCAATAACCTTCAGACTTCGTAATTCATCTTCCAACTTCCTAACCTCGTTCCTTGGACAATATTCGTTGATTAACATTGTTTTGAATTCTTCCCATGGAGTATCATAAGCTACATCTCCTCCTACAGCCTTCACAAAATTTTTCCACCACGTGAGTGCACTATCTTGTAAAGTGCACGATGCATACTTGGTCATGTCCTTTTCAACACAACCACTGATTTTAAACACAGTCTCCATCTTTTCTATCCACCGGGTTAAACCGATCGGTCCTTCTGTTCCACTGAATGATGAGGGCTTGCAAGCTTGAAAAGTTTTGTAGGTGCATCCTACACGAGGATTTGGGTTAACTGCAGCAGCTCTTGCAGCCTCGACCCATAACATTCTGTCGTTCACTCGCTGATTGATGAGTTCCTGGATTTCTTGTTCCGTCATTCGGTTCAATCGCGCCATAATCTTCAATAAGAATGAAAAAAAAATAATTATTCACATGGAATATTATAGATGTAGTATGTATTTACAGTACATCGTAGCTTATTAATAATATGAACCAGTTATTATTATAAAAGCCTTTTCTTCTTATTAGCATTTTATAATTATATCTAGGGTAGTACCTACCCGTTAAAGTTCATACTTAATAGCTTAGTACGAAAATCAATTACTACCACCCAAATAATACTTAACCATGGAAAATTATTGCATTTCACACTTCACTATTTTACATATGCTTATCTTACATCGAACATTAAGCAAACCACACTAATAATATTATACAAAACATTATATGATCCCATGGTTTAATATGGCAGCGCATCGTTTGGTCTATTTTCTAGGACGTTTAGGTTCAAAGAATCGCTTAACGCTTATCCTGGCTGTCTGCCTATATTTTGGCGGTGTCTCCCTATATTTTGGCTGTGGGGCTGAAGAACTAGATGCCGGGATAGAACGAATAGGAATAGCGGGAATAGGGGTGGTAGTGTCTAGTGGAGTTGGTGCCACATCATCCTCTTCGGGATTTGAATTTTCTAATTCATTAGCCTTTCGTTTCTTTCCTAGTTCGAACTTGTCTTTTGTAATTTCCTGTATTTCTTCCTCGGGTTCACTTTCCTCCTCGGGTTCACTTTCCTCCTCGGGTTCACTTTCCTCCTCGGGTTCACTTTCCGGGTTCTCTATAGTCGGTTCATCCGGAATTTGTGAGTCTTCCCCAAAGATATTATTTTCGTCATCGGATAGGTTAATGACTGGAACACCATCTGAAGATTCTGGTTCGGAGTCGCTGAATGTGATAACAAGTTTTGAGCCCGACATCTATCACACAACAACTAACCCATTAGTACTACATAATATTTACATATATATTTTAACCAACAATGATAAGCAATGGTTTTTAAATCAGACCCGGCCAAAGTCCAGACTTACTAATGTATCCTAACGACTTATCAGTTAGACACACTAATGCAAACCTGGTTCGCTAAGACCACCGCTCTGATACCACATGTCATAACCCGTCCTTAACCATAAGAACGAGTTAGATAACGTATGATTTCATTGCGAGGTATTGACCTCTATATGCGACATTTTTAAAAGAACAACTGCATTTATTTTACATTACAAACCATAACTCTTATTTTAATACAAGCTTTAGACAATAAAAAGATGATTATCATTTAGCGATAATCTTAGACTTACAAACTTTACATGTGATGATAACAATACAATTTCTAGCATATTTTACATTACAAATCCTCCGATATGCAGTTTTATTTTTGACACAAATATGCATATTCAAGATCTTGTTTAAATTCAACATGTTGTAGCGGAAGCTTCTAATTATCACCTGAGAATAGACATGTTTAAAACGTCAACATAAAGTTGGTGAGATATAGGTTTAATGCCGGCAGCAATATATATATATATATATAGACCACAAGATTTCATATATAAACGTTTTAATAAAAATATTCTAAGTGGTTGAGCACTTGGTAACCATACTTAACATTTAATCACGTCGTATATTCCCTTTATTATGAAATCTTACTACACCGTACCAAGTGTAGTCACGAAACGAAGTACTGTGCAACCGTTGAATACTGGTCGTCCAGTCCGGTTGAGGTTGTCAGGCCCGATAGATCTATCAACAGGATTCGCGTTTACAATACCGCTGTAAATAATAGTTACCAAGCTACAGGGAAGTATGCCAGTGGTACAACTCAACGTAGAATATATTTTTCAGTTACTTGTGTCCATAACGTAAAACATAAAATACATGTATTCTCATCCCGAAATACTTAGAGTTTAAAAGTGGGACTATATACTCACTTTTGCCTTGAAGATATATATTTTGACTTGGTCTCCGGTTGATATCACGAACCTATCCATATATAGTTTATCAATATATTTCTATTTTAAACAATCGTCACATATATATACTTATTATACTTTTAATAGTTTTAATAATTTCTTAGTCCGTAGTTAGCAGTCCGATGTTAGTAATTCAATTTTAATGGTTCATATTTAGGTGTTTAATAAATAAAACCCCCATCAAAATAAATAAAACCCCATCGTATTTGTATTGGTCGGGATTAATCTTGACCCACGGTACCGGTGTTGTCAAATGACGTGTTGCGTACATAAAGTACCGGTGTTGTCAAATGACGTGTTGCGTACAATCATGGGATCTTATGATTAATCTTCTCGTATTGTTTACGGGTGGTCCTGAAATATATAAAATTAAATTATGAGTACATATATATAAAATATCATGTTATTTTAAAAAGATGTGATTTATTTAATTTTTCTCCAATTATTTTCGTGGCTAAACTAGACTTGGATATCCGATTTTGTTTTGGTCATAGTTTCTTCGTTACAACTCCGTTTTCGTTGGTTCAACTTGCCACTTCCTTGGATCGAGTCCTTCTTTAAGAATATGAACTGTAAATACCTTACTTTGTATTCGAAATCACAGGTCATAGGTCAAACTTTGGTGAAACTTATGAAGTTAATCATTTTCCATCATGTAAACAACCTTAAATGATTATTTTTCTAAAAATACTTATACTTTGAGTTAAATCATGAAATTTTATGTGTTATCATATTCATAGTAAATATCATTTTTCCAGAAAATAAACCTCCAATTCAAGGTTCAAGATAGTTTTTAATTATCCAACCCAAAACAGCCCCCGGTTGCACTCCGACGTCGTAAAAACAGTTTTTAAGGTGTTCTTTGAAAAACCAAGTTATACCTTGTTAAATTAGAATATATTTATGATATATTACAGGTCTTGAAGTATTTTAAAAGTTAAGTTAGAAGGATCTATTTAGTTTGCAAACAAGTTTGAAAACATTCAAGCTATGTTCTTGTTGTTAAAATTTTATACCATAAAATAAGATAGCTATATATATATGAATCGAATAAGGTTATGAACAAAGTTACTACCTCAAGTTACTTGGACAAGATTGCTGTAAAAGAGGAGTAAAAACCTAGAACCAAAAGAGTGATGGAATTGGATGAAAGATTGGAAGTAAACTTGTGTTCTTGAAAGGATTCTTGAAGTGTTTTTGTAAGGTTTTTCTTATGGTGTTTAAGTGATGTTTTTATGGCTAGATCTTCATGGATACTAGCTGAATGGTTATGGAGTTTCTTAAGAGTGTGTTTTTGGTTAAAGAAATGTGTAGTAAAATGAAAATGGAATGGAGTATAAATGGTGGTGTAAAAGGTGTATAAGTTTGTAATTTTGTGAAAAAAATCTTTTAATCATGTGAAATTGTCATACTAGATAACAAAAGTAGTTACCTTATACATAAGGCATTGAACAAGGGCTGGTTGGTGGTGATTTGATGTGTATATACCAATAGTAAATACGTATAGAGGTTAGGTATGATACGAGTACATGTACTCTAGATATACGTATAGAAATCTTGTGAAAAATGGAATGAGAATTCAAATATAGCTATCTTTTGTGAATATACTTATATTGTTTTATGTATTTAAGTCCTTAAAAGTGATTAAATACATTACATATACGATATATGTATAAACATTATATGTTATAAGTATTTATGTCAAATAACGTTACGTATGGTTATCGTTTTGAAAACTTAAGATAGTAGTTTCAAAATATACTTATAACTTATTGTTATTAATACAAAATGAGATACTAAAACATCCTTAGATCATGTTAAATATGTATATATACATATATATACACAAACGTATAATTATCATATGTTATATAGTTCGTGATATCATCGGTCAAACTAGACGGTCAAACGTTGTGTAAAACTCATTTCAAAAACATAAGTCTCAACAATTTGGATTGCTTATCATGTTGGTAAGGTTTAATTTATGTAAATATTAATCTTATAAGTATAGAACGATCGAAAAAGTGCGGGTCATTACAATATCACATTGGGAAATCCATAAGTTACGATGTGTTTACTTTGAATCATATATTGCGGGGAACCCAAATGCTATTTTACGCAATGGGTTAAGAAATTATTTTGACTCAATATATCCGAATATTGGACTTCGTGATTTAGAAAAAGTGGATAACATGCAACATAAAGAAGCATGTTATGCTTACGGATTAGTAATGTTCGCTTCTCACCAAAGTGAGAACAAGAACATCGGCCTACAACTATTAAACAAAACGTTCCCACAAGTGACGGAGTCGGTAATTGGGGTAAGAAATGAGGTTCTTAGATTGTTACGGGACTTTTGGACATTACGTAACCCTCGTCCCTTTGACGACGTTACAACACGCTGTCTTATCAACGGCCATAACGGTTATGTTCCACAAGACCAAGGATGGGAAGTAATCCTAGTAAAACCAGAATGCATGACTTGTTTCTGGACGTATGAATTACGTGTCTTTATTGCCTTTGCTGAACGACTTGTGTACTAGCTAGAATTATCTTCACAACCATCTTGTATCAAATTTATTGTGTGCTATATTTCATGCTATATGTAAAATAAGCAATATTGTAAGTTTGTAAAATATTGTGTAAAAGTCTGAACGCGAAATATTATTATAATCAGTTTTTCATATAGAATTGTAGTAGTTGAATTGTATATTAGCTATTAAGTATGAACTTAACGGGTAGGTACTACCCGAATTTAAACTTATAAAACGCTAATATGAAGAAAAAGCTTTTATAAATGAGTTCATATTATGCTATGAAATACTATTAACTACTCTTAATATTCTGTATGATTAACTTGTTTCATTTGACTATTTTGAAGGAAATGGCACCGACTACTCGACACACCGTGAATATGAATGAAGAGGAATTCCGTACTTTTCTCGCTTCAAACATAGCCGCAGTACAGGCTGCGCTACATACCAACAATAACCTTGGATCTAGCAGTACAGGAAATCGTGTAGGATGCATCTACAAAGAATTCACTGCCTGCAAACCTTTGGAATTTGATGGAACCGAAGGACCGATCGGATTGAAACGGTGGACCGAGAAGGTCGAATCGGTGTTTGCCATAAGTAAGTGTACTGAAGAGGACAAAGTAAAGTACGCTACGCATACCTTCACAGGTTCTGCGTTAACATGGTGGAATACCTATCTAGAGCAAGTGGGACAAGACGATGCGTACGCACTACCGTGGTCAGCATTCAAGCACTTGATGAACGAGAAGTACCGTCCCAGAACCGAGGTCAATAAGCTCAAGACAGAACTTAGAGGGTTACGAACCCAAGGATTTGATATTACCACGTACGAAAGACGATTCACAGAATTGTGCCTATTGTGTCCGGGAGCATTCGAAGATGAGGAAGAGAAGATCGACGCGTTTGTGAAAGGATTACCGGAAAGAATCCAAGAAGATATAAGTTCACACGAGCCCGCCTCCATACAACAGGCATGTAGAATGGCTCACAAACTAGTGAACCAGATTGAAGAAAGAATTAAAGAACAGACTGTTGAAGAGGCCAATGTGAAGCAAGTCAAAAGAAAGTGGGAGGAAAACGGTGATAAGAATCACCAATACAACAACAACAGCAATTACAACAATAATCGCAACAATTATCCCAACAATCTCAACATCAATCGCAACTACAACAAACGGCCCAACAACAACAACTACAACAACAGCAACTACAACAATCATCCCAACAACAATAATAACCGCAACAACAACAACAATCAGAAGCAGCTATGCCAAAGGTGTGAAAAGTATCACTCGGGGTTCTGCACCAAATTTTGCAACAAGTGTAAAAGAAATGGTCATAGCGCGGCGAAGTGTGAGGTCTACGGACCAGGGGTTAATAGAACGAAAGGAACAAATGGTGTCGGAACGAGTAATGGCGGAGCAAGTAGTGTCGGAGCAAGTTATGCCAATGTAGTTTGTTATAAATGTGGAAAATCGGGCCACATTATTAAAAATTGCCCGAACCAGGAGAACACGAATGGACAAGGCCGAGGAAGAGTTTTCAATATTAATGCGACAGAGGCACAGGAAGACCCGGAGCTTGTTACGGGTACGTTTCTTATTGACAATAAATCTGCTTACGTTTTATTTGATTCGGGTGTGGATAGAAGCTATATGAGTAGAGATTTTTGTGCTAAATTAAGTTGTCCATTGACGCCTTTGGATAGTAAATTTTTACTCGAATTAGCAAATGGTAAATTAATTCCAGCAGATAATATATGTCGGAATCGAGAAATTAAACTGGTTAGCGAAATATTTAAGATTGATTTGATACCAGTAGAGTTAGGGAGTTTTGATGTAATAGTTGGCATGGACTGGCTGAAGAAGGTGAAAGCAGAGATCGTATGTTATAAAAATGCAATTCGTATTGTACGAGAAGAAGGAGAACCCTTAATGGTGTACGGAGAAAAGGGCAACATGAAGCTACATCTTATTAGTAATTTGAAGGCACAAAAACTAATAAGAAAAGGTTGCTATGCTGTTCTAGCACACGTCGAGAAATTACAAACTGAAGAAAAGAGCATCAATGATGTTCCCATTGCAAAAGAGTTTCCCGATGTATTTCCGAAAGAATTACCAGGATTACCCCCACATCGATCCTTTGAATTTCAAATAGATCTTGTACCAGGAGCTGCACCAATAGCTCGTGCTCCTTACAGACTCGCACCCAGCGAGATGAAAGAACTGCAAAGCCAATTACAAGAACTTTTAGAGCGTGGTTTCATTCGACCAAGCACATCACCGTGGGGAGCTCCTGTTTTGTTTGTCAAGAAGAAAGATGGTACATTCAGGTTGTGTATCGACTACAGAGAGTTGAACAAACTTACCATCAAGAACCGCTACCCACTACCGAGAATCGACGACTTATTTGATCAACTACAAGGCTCGTCTGTTTATTCAAAGATTGACTTACGTTCCGGGTATCATCAAATGCGGGTGAAAGAAGATGATATTCCAAAGACTGCTTTCAGAACACGTTACGGTCATTACGAGTTTATGGTCATGCCGTTTGGTTTAACTAATGCACCAGCTGTGTTCATGGACCTTATGAACCGAGTGTGTGGACCATACCTTGACAAGTTTGTCATTGTTTTCATTAATGACATACTTATTTACTCAAAGAATGACCAAGAACACGGTGAACATTTGAGAAAGGTGTTAGAAGTATTGAGGAAGGAAGAATTGTACGCTAAGTTTTCAAAGTGTGCATTTTGGTTGGAAGAAGTTCAATTCCTCGGTCACATAGTGAACAAAGAAGGTATTAAGGTGGATCCGGCAAAGATAGAAACTGTTGAAAAGTGGGAAACCCCGAAAACTCCGAAACACATACGCCAGTTTTTAGGACTAGCCAGTTACTACAGAAGGTTCATCCAAGACTTTTCCAGAATAGCAAAACCCTTGACTGCATTAACGCATAAAGGGAAGAAATTTGAATGGATGGATGAACAAGAGAAAGCGTTTCAGTTATTGAAGAAAAAGCTAACTACGGCACCTATATTGTCATTGCCTGAAGGGAATGATGATTTTGTGATTTATTGTGACGCATCAAAGCAAGGTCTCGGTTGTGTATTAATGCAACGAACGAAGGTGATTGCTTATGCGTCTAGACTATTGAAGATTCACGAACAAAATTATACGACGCATGATTTGGAATTAGGCGCGGTTGTTTTTGCATTAAAGACTTGGAGGCACTACTTATATGGGGTCAAAAGTATTATATATACCGACCACAAAAGTCTTCAACACATATTTAATCAGAAACAACTGAATATGAGGCAGCGTAGGTGGATTGAATTATTGAATGATTACGATTTCGAGATTCGTTACCACCCGGGGAAGGCAAATGTGGTAGCCGATGCCTTGAGCAGGAAGGATAGAGAACCCATTCGAGTAAAATCTATGAATATAATGATTCATAATAACATTACTACTCAAATAAAGGAGGCGCAACAAGGAGTTTTAAAAGAGGGAAATTTAAAGGATGAAATACCCAAAGGATCGGAGAAGCATCTTAATATTCGGGAAGATGGAACCCGGTATAGGGCTGAAAGGATTTGGGTACCGAAATTTGGAGATATGAGAGAAATGGTACTTAGAGAAGCTCATAAAACCAGATACTCAATACATCCTGGAACGGGGAAGATGTACAAGGATCTCAAGAAACATTTTTGGTGGCCGGGTATGAAAGCCGATGTTGCTAAATACGTAGGAGAATGTTTGACGTGTTCTAAGGTCAAAGCTGAGCATCAGAAACCATCAGGTCTACTTCAACAACCCGAAATCCCAGAATGGAAATGGGAAAACATTACCATGGATTTCATCACTAAATTGCCAAGGACTGCAAGTGGTTTTGATACTATTTGGGTAATAGTTGATCGTCTCACCAAATCAGCACATTTCCTGCCAATAAGAGAAGATGACAAGTTGGAGAAGTTAGCACGACTGTATTTGAAGGAAGTCATCTCCAGACATGGAATACCAATCTCTATTATCTCTGATAGGGATGGCAGATTTATTTCAAGATTCTGGCAGACATTACAGCAAGCATTAGGAACTCGTCTAGACATGAGTACTGCCTATCATCCATAAACTGATGGGCAGAGCGAAAGGACGATACAAACGCTTGTAGACATGCTACGAGCATGTGTTATTGATTTCAGAAACAGTTGGGATCGACATCTACCGTTAGCAGAATTTTCCTACAACAACAGCTACCATTCAAGCATTGAGATGGCGCCGTTTGAAGCACTTTATGGTAGAAAGTGCAGGTCTCCGATTTGTTGGAGTGAAGTGGGGGATAGACAGATTACGGGTCCGGAGATTATACAAGAAACTACCGAGAAGATCATCCAAATTCAACAACGGTTGAAAACCGCCCAAAGTTGACAAAAGAGCTACGCTGACATTAAAAGAAAAGATATAGAATTTGAAATTGGAGAGATGGTCATGCTTAAAGTTGCACCTTGGAAAGGCGTTGTTCGATTTGGTAAACGAGGGAAATTAAATCCAAGGTATATTGGACCATTCAAGATTATTGATCGTGTCGGACCAGTAGCTTACCGACTTGAGTTACCTCAACAACTCGAGGCTGTACATAACACTTTCCACGTCTCGAATTTGAAGAAATGTTTTGCTAAAGAAGATCTCACTTTTCCGTTAGATGAAATCCAAATCAACGAAAAACTTCAATTCATCGAAGAACCCGTCGAAATAATGGATCGTGAGGTTAAAAGACTTAAGCAAAACAAGATACCAATTGTTAAGGTTTGATGGAATGCTCGTAGAGGACCCGAGTTCACCTGGGAGCGTGAAGATCAGATGAAGAAGAAATACCCACATCTATTTCCAGAAGATTCGTCAACACCTTCAACAGCTTAAAATTTCGGGACGAAATTTATTTAACGGGTAGGTACTTTAGTGACCCGAACTTTTCCATGTTTATATATATTAATTGAGATTGATATTTACATGATTAAATGTTTCCAACATGTTAAGCAATCAAACTTGTTAAGACTTGATTAATTGAAATATGTTTCATATAGACAATTGACCACCCAAGTTGACCGGTGATTCACGAACGTTAAAACTTGTAAAAACTATACGATGACATATATATGGTTATATATATAGTTAACATGATTTTATTATAAGTATGTATCTCATTAGGTATTTTAACAATGAGTTATATACATAAAAATGAGACTATTAATTTAAGAAACTCGAAAACGATATATATAACGATTATCGTTATAACAACGTCTTACTAGGTACATATGAATCATATTAAGATATTGATACACTTGGTTAATTATGTTAAATGATAAGTAAATATATTATTAAGTGTATTAACAATGAAATACATATGTAAAAATAAGACTACTAACTTAATAATTTCTAAACGAGACATATATGTAACGATTATCGTTGTAACGACATTTAACTGTATGTATCATACTAAGATATATTATATATCATAATATCATGATAATATAACAATTTAACATCTCATTTGTTATAATAAACAATGGGTTAACAACATTCAACAAGATCGTTAACCTAAAGGTTTCAAAACAACATTTACATGTAACGACTAACGATGACTTAACGACTCAGTTAAAATGTATATACATGTAGTGTTTTAATATGTATTCATACACTTTTGAAAGACTTCAAGACACTTATCAAAATACTTCTACTTAACAAAAATGCTTACAATTACATCCTCATTCAGTTTCATCAACAATTCTACTCGTATGCACCCGTATTCGTACTCGTACAATACACAGCTTTTAGATGTATGTACTATTGGTATATACACTCCAATGATCAGCTCTTAGTAGCCCATGTGAGTCACCTAACACATGTGGGAACCATCATTTGGCAACTAGCATGAAATATCTCATAAAATTACAAAAATATGAGTAATCATTCATGACTTATTTACATGAAAACAAAATTACATATCCTTTATATCTAATCCATACACCAATGACCAAAAACACCTACAAACACTTTCATTATTCAATTTTCTTCATTTAATTGATCTCTCTCAAGTTCTATCTTCAAGTTCTAAGTGTTCTTCATATATTCTACAAGTTCTAGTTACATAAAATCAAGAATACTTTCAAGTTTGCTAGCTCACTTCCAATCTTGTAAGGTGATCATCCAACCTCAAGAAATCTTTGTTTATTACAGTAGGTTATCATTCTAATACAAGGTAATAATCATATTCAAACTTTGGTTCAACTTCTATAACTATAACAATCTTATTTCAAGTGATGATCTTACTTGAACTTGTTTTCGTGTCATGATTCTGCTTCAAGAACTTCGAGCCATCCAAGGATCCGTTGAAGTTAGATCCATTTTTCTTTTTTCCAGTAGGTTTATCCAAGGAACTTAAGGTAGTAATGATGTTCATAACATCATTCGATTCATACATATAAAGCTATCTTATTCGAAGGTTTAAACTTGTAATCACTAGAACATAGTTTAGTTAATTCTAAGCTTGTTCGCAAACAAAAGTTAATCCTTCTAACTTGACTTTTAAAATCAACTAAACACATGTCCTATATCTATATGATATGCTAACTTAATGATTTAAAACCTGGAAACACGAAAAACACCGTAAAACCGGATTTACGTCGTCGTAGTAACACCGCGGGCTGTTTTGGGTTAGTTAATTAAAAACTATGATAAACTTTGATTTAAAAGTTGTTATTCTGAGAAAATGATTTTTATTATGAACATGAAACTATATCCAAAAATTATGGTTAAACTCAAAGTGGAAGTATGTTTTCTAAAATGGTCATCTAGACGTCGTTCTTTCGACTGAAATGACTACCTTTACAAAAATGACTTGTAACTTATTTTTCAGACTATATACCTATAATTTTTCTGTTTAGATTCATAAAATAGAGTTCAATATGAAACCATAGCAATTTGATTCAATCAAAACGGATTTAAAATGAAGAAGTTATGGGTAAAACAAGATTGGATAATTTTTCTCATTTTAGCTACGTGAAAATTGGTAACAAATCTATTCCAACCATAACTTAATAAACTTGTATTGTATATTATGTAATCTTGAGATACCATAGACACGTATACAATGTTTCGACCTAACATGTCGACACATTTATATATATTTCAGAACAACCATAGACACTCTATATGTGAATGTTGGAGTTAGCTATACAGGGTTGAGGTTGATTCCAAAATATATATAGTTTGAGTTGTGATCAATACTGAGATACGTATACACTGGGTCGTGGATTGATTCAAGATAATATTTATCGATTTATTTCTGTACATCTAATTGTGGACAACTAGTTGTAGGTTACTAACGAGGACAGCTGACTTAATAAACTTAAAACATCAAAATATATTAAAAGTGTTGTAAATATATTTTGAACATACTTTGATATATATGTATATATTGTTATAGGTTCGTGAATCAACTAGTGGCCAAGTCTTACTTCCCGATGAAGTAAAAATCTGTGAAAGTGAGTTATAGTCCCACTTTTAAAATCTAATATTTTTGGGATGAGAATACATGCAGGTTTTATAAATGATTTACAAAATAGACACAAGTACGTGAAACTACATTCTATGGTTGAATTATCGAAATCGAATATGCCCCTTTTTTATTAAGTCTGGTAATCTAAGAATTAGGGAACAGACACCCTAATTGATGCGAATCCTAAAGATAGATCTATTGGGCATAACAAACCCCATCCAAAGTACCAGATGCTTTAGTACTTCGAAATTTATATCATATCCGAAGGGTGTCCCGGAATGATGGGGATATTCTTATATATGCATCTTGTTAATGTCAGTTACCAGGTGTTCACCATATGAATGAGTTTTATCTCTATGTATGGGATGTGTATTGAAATATGTAATCTTGTGGTCTATTGTTACGATTTGATATATATAAGTTAAACCTATAACTCACCAACATTTTTGTTGACGTTTAAAGCATGTTTATTCTCAGATGAATATTAAGAGCTTCCGCTGTTGCATACTAAAATAAGGACAAGATTTGGAGTCCATGTTTGTATGATATTGTGTAAAAACTGCATTCAAGAAACTGATTTCGATGTAACATATTTGTATTGTAAACCATTATGTAATGGTTGTGTGTAAACAGGATATTTTAGATTATCATTATTTGATAATCTACGTAAAGCTTTTTAAACCTTTATTTATGAAATAAAGGTTATAGTTTGTTTTAAAATGAATGCAGTCTTTGAAAAACGTCTCATATAGAGGTCAAAACCTCGCAACGAAATCAATTAATATGGAACGTTTTTAATCAATAAGAACGGGACATTTCAAAGGTGATCCCTTCCATCCACCACATTGCCCTCTTGGCGAAGAACCTGAAGCACTTACCGGCGAACCTATCCGAAACACCATTTTCTCTCTTATTTCTAGAGTATCTCGTCACGATTACATACTACACCAAATTCTAGATTTTATTTATCCGCTCGTCCGAACCGACAATCACCCCGGTGTAATAGAAGAAGTCAACGAGCTTCGCGCTCGGGTAGTGGCTTTGGAGAATATGGTGCAAAGGTTACAAACACCAGCAGCAGCACCAGCAGCATAAACAGTACCACCATCAGCAACACCAACAGTACCATCACCACCACCAACAACAACATCCACATCCCACACCGCAACATCACAATCTGTATCTCAAACATCAACGTCATACGCCCTATAAATATCCAGGAATATCAACAACAACAAACGATGAAGTATTAATTCATAAACTTCATTGAAGAGATATCTCTGCGGCAGTTATGTAATCTCCAAAATCTTAGAGATTATTTAATTCTGACCGTAAATCGGATGAGTGAACGGAGATGGTAGAGTAGAAACTTTGATCGAAAATGGTGTACGATTTACAAGCTAGAATTGTTTTACCAACAGCATCAACAGGACCGTAGCATCATCAACACAGTCAGTGCCGTCAGTATCGTCAGAATCAACAGCACCTGTAACATCACAAACTCTGTCAGTTCAAGAATCATTGTGGACATCATTACGAATCAACAACAAATATATTGTATCAACGAGTTATGAAGTATTAACTCATTTCCAATCGAAAGATTTATATGTATATTTTATATGTATAAATTTTTAAACCATAATAAATCTTCCCGTACTAAGCTATTATGTGTGAATCTTAACTACTCAGTTAATTCATATTACAAATATGCAATGATGTACGTCCTTCGTCCGCAACTTAACAATCGTTAATTACAATCTCTGTCTCAATTCAATAAAAATCCAATTCATAATAAATCAAGTGTATTATTCGAATATATGTTTGATTTTACACTTTCATCATCGACGTACTCGAAACTTTTCAAATAACATCATTCGTTCCTTGCGAAGTTCACAAGAATTTCACGAAAACCAACAAATAACAAAGTAATGATTCATAATTTCAATATTATTAAAGAAATACTTATGCAATTTATAAAGTTTTAGGGATTACTCAATTCTAGTTCCAACCATAAAACAAATGAGTTTAATTTAATATTAACTCATTAAATCTATATTACATCTAAAGAAAATATACACATATATTTTCATAAAGACTGTAATAAACTTCTATTGTACAAAATATTAATTGTGAAAATTTTTTTAACGGGTAGGTAATACCCGAGAGATATATAAATTCACAATTAATATATTACATTTTTCGAAACTGATTCAGCAATCATCAACTATACTCCCTACTTTCACAACAATATCCATTCTTTCATATAAATCAAAACAATCATACTCATTCAAATTCAATTACATATTCTGATTTTGAAATCGCATAATTCTATTCGAAATATAACCAGTATCATCACTCTTAGATTCCTATATCTTTCAAAGCTATACTTTGACTTCAAAACTGTGTTAGAGCATCATATGTATTAACGATTACAATATGTACTCAAACCCTTCGAAATTCCTAAAGACACTTCAACTAAGGAACAATTGAGATGATGATCTAACCACATGTTACCCACAGTTATACACCTGAAAAACTCTCAAAACCCAAGTGATAGTTCGACACGTATCCGTGTTAGACCCTTTGGCATTTACTAGCTAAAATAACTTTTCAATTCCGTTTCAAAATAGACAGTTTTGTCACAGCTACAGCAAGTCAACTTCGACTTCTCAATCAAAACAGTCTTATTATAACCTCGATAGATACGTTGCTCTTTCGCCAACGTTACCGGGGAATCGTTTATATTTACCACATTAGCAATAAACTTACCAACAACGTCACTGATCTTTGACTTTCCAAAAAAAAAAATCATTATAATTATTGAAACCCTATTTCGTACCTTATAACAAGAATTGCCATACCAATTATTGAGAATCTGCAATCAGTATTTTGAAACCTCACAGCATGTCTACATCAACAATTACATATACACACAACGTCTACCTCCAAGACTTACATTCTTTGAATGAGAAATTTCTGAAAACACCCTAAACTGCGAACCAGTTCTCGAAATTTTGAAAAATGCTGATGAAGCAGCAAAAACTGTAAACCACCTTAACAGTAAAAAGTTGGATGATAAAGGATAGTATATTGGCAAAGCTCAGAAAAAGAGAAGCTTTGAAACTGGAAAACGGATTGAGCAAAGTATGTAGGAGGTTGTGGACAAATCACAAAGGCTGAACCTGCCTTCAAAGAATCCAAATGATTCAGTACTTGCTGAAGTCATTAACGAATACCTTACTCCTGACTCTAAACCCCCGCGGACAATATCCTTCATCATCTTCTGATATTAGACATTCTAAGATATCATCGTATCTTTCATTATAAATATCATCCATACTTCTGAAGATATTTTTATAATTATTCTTATCTGAAATCATTTACCTCTTCGCGCTATCTGTATTATATCATAAAAGAAACTATTTTAGTTTCTAAATTCTGAAACATTCGAGTTTAAAATAGGAATATTCTTGAAGAAGTGTTGGGAGCTGAAGCATGAGTTAGTATAATATAATGACACTTGATCAATGTGATTATATTACAGTAATTCATGCTGAGTTTCTAAATGGAACATGATGATTCACAGATCATAACGTCATCATGTGCTATGTTACACAACTCTTGTATTCTCTTTGATCTCTAAATATGAAGAAAATATTTCTTGATGATTCGGCCTTTTCCGAGGTATTCCGGCAATTTGACAAGTCAAGATCGTGTCATTACAATTTCCTTCCTAGAACATTAACAATGTTCATTCCGAAATTTATATCTGCAAATTCTGGACCATTACAAGCGGTGCTTAATCGCAAGAAGAAGAAACGAAAGGACAAAGCTCCGAACTAGAAATGGGAGTATAAATCATAGCAAATAGAAGAGAGCATTAACTGTGGATGACAATGATTATAGAAGAAGCAAGGACTTTGAAATATAAGGGAAGATATAAAACCCAACAACAACCCAGAAATCACAAACCGTATATATCAATGCATATAGAAATATAAAGACATGGGAGAACTAAAAACATTATAAAACCAAGAGTATAGTAGAAGTAAATAGATTCTTCCAGAGGCAGATGAAAAAGAAGAGCGATAGATATGAAAGTGAGGAGTATATCAAGAATCAGCACTGGATGAAGCATATTGACAAATACTTTATAATATGAGTTGAGAAGGTGTGAGTTGTAAGAAAACAAATGAGGTGGATTTATAGTGAAATATCCGACAGAGAAATCAAAATGGATTATTGCATTAATTCGAAGAGGATCATAATTTTCTTAATCGCCGAATAATCAAATCCAATATAGATTACAAAGATTTTCTTTTCGGAGATCAATCGTGATGACGTCAAAAGATACGACGAATCACTATTATCTTATTTCATTCATTTACGATAACTTCACTCACACGCTTCAAGTAATCGAATTATTTTATCCATTCTTCTTGAACATGATAAAACTCTATAATCGTTATAATAACATTCTCATTGTTAGTCATGATGACCTCTATCAAATTTCGGGGACGAAATTTCTTTAACGGGTAGGTACTGTGACGACCCAGAAATTTCCGACCAAATTTAAACTTTAATCTTTATATTATTCCGACACGATAAGCAAAGTTTGTTAAATTAAATCTCAAGAATTTTAAACTGTGTTCATACATTCATTATAACCTCGACCAAATTCCGACGATTCACGAACTGTTATATATAAATAGATATGTATATGTATATATATATTATAACTTGAGAATATTAATAAAGTATTAAATGTATAATACTTTACACGAACGTATTTGTTTCAATATGATTTTTGATGAAATTAAAAAAAATATATTAAATGATTGAATTATCAGAAACATTGAATTATGATTACAAGTCTCTATTGAGAGGTCCACTATGATTTGAGAAAATTTATTCCTCTTAACGATATTCAGAATAATTTGTAAAGCTATTTATAAATAAAAACAAAAAGTGTCATTTACGAAAGTTATACAAAAGTTAGTGGAGAATTGGTTTCCATAATATTCTATTAATCTATTTCAAACGTACAAAGACGTTTTCAGTTTAAAAAGAACTTTATTATTAAAACGTATATAACTTTTATAAATGTCAAGAATCACTTTTGACAACTCATTACTTAACCAGTATAATAAATATAACGATATTTATATTTTATTCATTAAATATATATAACGATTTAAATTAATATTATATATATTTATACGCGTATTATACATACATAGTTTTTATACTTTTACTATACTTTAACTTGACCTTTACATTACTTTTACTTTACTTTAACTTTAATAATTCACTTTAATAATTCATACTTTAATAATTCACTTTAATAATTCATACTTTAATAATTCACTTTAATAATTCAAAAAGCTATTATAAATAGAATTCAATAGGTTTCATTATTTAATAGAAACTTGAAAATATATTTCTCTAAACTCTCTCAATCGATTTATATATATATATATATATATATATATATATATATATATATATATATATATATATATATATATATATATATATATATTTGCTCTGTATTATTTCAAGGTATTATTAGTATACATAAAATATTACGACGTAGTGCTGTCCGAGTGATTTTAAAATAGTTTTTTTGAATGAGTCGAATCTAAGAAAATTATGGGTTATAGCTATGAAGGTGATGGGTATGGTTCATGGGTATGCTCGTGAGGTCAATCTAGTGTTTATCATCTCTGTTGCGTCTACGTACTTTCCTGCAATATTGAATCTCAATATAGACACGTTCGTGAATCCGAGGCCAACCTTGCACTTGTTAAATGACGTTATATGTATTTTTACTACGAAATACAGTATTGTGAGTTTCATTTGCTCCCTTTTATATATATTTTTGGGACTGAGAATACATGCGCTGTTTTTATAAATGTTTTACGAAATAGGCACAAGTATTAAACTAATTCTACGTGGGTTTAAACCAGAAATATACCCTTAGCTTGGTAACATTAAACTACTTGTCTATGTGCGGTCGGCGCGAATCCTAAAGATAGATCTATTGGGCCTGACAAACCCCATCCTGACTATGGGATGCTTTAGTACTTCGAGGTTATTTTAAACACACCTGATCTGGTGTACTTCAGAGGGTAAAACATGAACGTTAAGGCTTGTTACCGGGTGCCTATAACTTATAGAATACTTTTATACACTTGCGAGTGTACATATATTTATAAACGGAAATCTTGTGGTCTATTAATATATTGAAATGATTGTTATGATAAACCTATGAACTCTCCAACCTTTTGGTTGACTTTTAAACCATGTTTATTCTCAGGTATTAAAGAAATCTTCCGATGTGCATTAGCTCATTTTAAGGATATTACTTGGAGTCATTCATGGCATATTTTGAAAGACGTTGCATTCGAGTCATTGAGTTCATCAAGATCATTATTAAGCCAATTATAGTTGGATGTATTATGAAATGGTGTGCACGCCGTCAACTTTCGTTGTAAATAAAGTTTGTCTTTTAAAAACGAATGCAATGTTTGTAAAATGTATCATATAGAGGTCAAATACCTCGCGATGTAATCAACTATTGTAAATCGTTTATAATGTATATGAACGGGTCTTTTTAGGTAAAAAGGGGCAAATGAAACTCACGCATATAAATATTGTAAAACAGTTAATAAAGCATTTGCATGTATTCTCAGCCCAAAAATGTAAAGAGTAAAAAGGGGGCATATGAAACTCACGCATATAAATATTGTAAAACAGTTAATAAAGCATTTGCATGTATTCTCAGCCCAAAAATGTAAAGAGTAAAAAGGAGCAAATGAAACTCACCAAATGTATTTTGTAGTAAAAATACATATAACGACCTTGAACAAAAGTAGGGTTGTCCTCGGATTCACGAACCTATATAATTTGTATATATATTAATACATATACTTGTAATCGAACAACTATGTGTATTATTAGTAATATACGTTTTAATATAAATACTTATATGTTTTATTATATTCATTCTATTTATTTTTAATAAATAAGATATTAATATAGTTACTTTTATGAATTAAATATATTGTTATATGAATATCATTTGTTAGTTAATTTAATGAAAATATTAAAATATGGGTAATAATACTATTAAATCTAATTAATAATAATAATAATAATGCAAATTTTATATAAGATGTTGAGTTTAATAGTAACTATAATGTTAATGATAATGATACTACTTAGTTTTTTTAATAAAAGTATAGTTTAAAATAATGATACTTCTAGTACTAACGATAACAGTAATAATATTGATATTATTATTAATAACTATAAAATAACCATTTTATTACTAATAATAGTTTCAATAATGGTTCATTAAATGATTCTCATAACAATAATAATAATCCTAATCATAATAATACTTATTTTCATATTAGTAATACTAATAATAACATTAATAATACTCACAATAATAGTAATAACAATTGTTATAATACTTAATACTATGATAATAATAGATTGTATTGTTTCCTTAAAAATGGTAATAATAATCTTAATTATACTAATAATGATAATACTTATACTAATAATAATAATAATGATGGTAAGAATTATATTTGTAATAATAATAACAATAATAATACTTAAGGATACTACTAACATGATAATAATATTAGTAATAACAATATTAGTAATACTTATAGCTACTATGATCATAATAATAATAATAACTAGTAATTAATGTTAGTGAAAATTATAATACTAATAATAATATCATTAATAATAATAATAAAAATTTTGGAAACAAAAACTACCTCAAACAAGCTTTTCTAAAAAAAATGCTTCAAGCCGGGCTCGAACCCGAGACCTCTCGTTCACCCCTCAAGTACCCAACCATTCTGGTGACCCGTGATACCTGTTTTAATTTACTCTTTAATTCTTTTAACCTTAATATAATGTGGTTCCTTCTTTTTCATTTCCTCAGAACCGTAATCAACCATAACCACGATCGATTAAACTCCTAAACTGATCATAACACGAATTAAGTGTTGTTTTTCAGAATACTAAACCGAAATATATATCAAGTGAGTGTATTTGAATGTAACTAAAACTAAATAAAAAATTATCAGCTCGCTGAAAGAACTCGAATAACTCCAAATCGATTTTTAATTTATAGCTCGTTTTAGAAGAAACTTCCAACATGAAAAGGATCTTAAATCGTTTATGTAAACTTTCTGAAACATCAATTTATCCTAAAACATTAAAACAGGTTCGAATTTTAGGATGAACACAAATATTGATTTTTTTGAAATTACCTTTGACTCCAGAATTCGTGCTTGATACGAGGAATTGGAAGTTGGGATTTTGCAAGTAATTTGAGTAAAGTAATTCTAGCAAAACTGCATTACTGAATTTTGTTAATTGGTTCGATTTTTGATTTTGGCCAAAAAGTTGGTGATACAGAGGACTATCGGTTTTCTTTTTAAAAAAAATTGTGTTCTTCATCTGTGATCAAAATTTCGAAAGGCTATATAAGTTTAAAGATGATTTTGAATGTTTGAAGTAGTAACAGATTTGATTTCAGATTGTATTGTATTGATAATTAAATCGACCAAGTATCACGAGGGTAAAGAAGAAAAGAACAGAAAGAAAAAAATGAAAGAGACAGGAACTGAGTTACACGTTATCTGCATTATATATAGCTACATTTACTTATTTATCTGATATATATTTTTATGTTATATTTATATATATATGTTCTTATATATTTCAGTAATTATATATCATAATTAATTTCTTTATATAATTATATTAATATCACCCTCAATATTATAAATGACAGTAAAAGTAATAATATAATAATAATAGAAATAGAAGTAATAATAATAATAATAATACAACTTATACATATCTAATTTTTATATATCCATTTATATTAAAATTACTAATACAAATAATAATACTAATGTTAATAGTAATACTAATAATGATAGTAATACTAATAATATTGATATAACAAATAATGCTTATCAAACCTCATATTTATATATTATGTGTTTAAATTTATAATAATATTAATAATACTGATAACGATATTAGTAATATTCATTAATATAATAACTATCTTGTATTTTATTTATTTACATTACATATAATTAATTATGTAAGATTCATATATCATAATTGAATAGTAATATAATATACTTAGTATATTAATTGTGTACATAAAAATTATATATATATATATATATATATATATATATATATATATATATATATATATATATATATATATATATATATATATATATATATATATATAAATATAAGAACATATAATAATCTGAAATTTATAAAATATAATTGGAACATTAGAATCAAATACGTAATGAATGATACAAAGTAATTAAACTGATATATAGAATGTATATATATATATATATATATATATATATATATATATATATATATATATATATATATATATATATATATTACAAATTTATGTACACACAATAGTTCATGAATCGTCGAAAATAGTCAAAGGTCAAATGCATTCATGAAAAATTGTTCAAACATTTTGATACTTGATTTAATAAACTTTTCTTATCGCGTCAGAATCATAATAAGATTTAAGTTTAAATTTGATCGGAAATTCCCGGGTCGTCACACTTTCGCTCTGCCCATCAGTTTGTGGATGATAGGCAGTACTCACGTCTAGACGAGTTCCTAATGCTTGCTATAATGTCTGCCAGAATCTTGAAATAAATCTGTCATCCCTATCAGAGATAATAGAGATTGGTATTCCATGTCTGGAGATGACTTCCTTCAAATACAGTCGTGCTAACTTCTCCATCTTGTCATCTTCTCTTATTGGCAGGAAGTGTGCTGATTTGGTGAGACGATCAACTATTACCCAAATAGTATCAAAACCACTTGCAGTCCTTGGCAATTTAGTGATGAAATCCATGATAATGTTTTCCCATTTCCATTCCGGGATTTTGGGTTGTTGAATTAGACCTGATGGTTTATGATGCTCAGATTTGACCTTAGAACACGTCAAACATTCTCCTACATATTTAGCAACATCGAATTTCATACCTGGCCACCAAAAATATTTCTTAAGATCATTGTACATCTTTTCCGTTCCAGGATGTATTGAGTATCTAGTTTTATGAGCTTCTCTAAGTACCATTTCTCTCATATCTCCAAATTTTTGTACCCAAATTCTTTCAGCCCTATACCGGGTTCCATCTTCCAGAATATTAAGATGCTTCTCCGATCCTTTGGGTATTTCATCCCTTAAGTTTCCCTCTTTTAAAACTACTTGTTGCGCCTCCTTTATTTGAGTATTAAGGTTAGTGTGAATCATTATATTCATAGCTTTTACTCGAATAGGTTCTCTGTCCTTTCTGCTCAAGGCGTCGGCTACTACATTTGCCTTCCTCGGGTGGCAACGAATCTCAAAGTCGTAATCATTCAACAATTCAATCCATCTACGCTGCCTCATGTTCAGTTGTTTCTGATTAAATATGTGTTGAAGACTTTTGTGGTCGGTATATATAATACTTTTGACCCCATATAAGTAGTGCCTCCAAGTCTTTAATGCAAAAACAACCGCGCCTAATTCCAAATCATGCGTCGTATAATTCTGCTCGTGAATTTTCAATTGTCTGGACGCATAAGCAATTACTTTCATTCGTTGCATTAATACACAACTGAGACCTTGCTTTGAGGCGTCACAATATATCACAAAATCATCATTCCCTTCAGGTAATGACAATATAGGTGCCGTAGTTAACTTTTTCTTCAACAATTGAAACGCGTTTTCTTGTTCATCCTTCCATTCAAATTTCCTCCCTTTATGCGATAGTGCAGTCAAGGGTTTTGCTATTTTGGAAAAATCTTGGATGAATTTCCTGTAATAACCAGCTAGCCCTAAAAATTGGCGTATGTGTTTCGGAGTTTTTGGGGTTTCCCACTTTTCAACTATTTCAATCTTTGCTGGATCTACTTGAATACCTTCTTTGTTCACTATATGACCGAGGAATTGAACTTCTTCCAACCAAAATGCACACTTTGAAAACTTAGCGTATAGTTTTTCTTTTCTTAACAACTCTAGAACTTTTCTCAAATGTTCTTCATGTTCTTGGTCATTCTTTGAGTAAATAAGTATGTCATCGATGAAAACAATGACAAACTTGTCAAGGTATGGTTCACACACTCGATTCATGAGGTCCATGAACACAGCTGGTGCGTTAGTAAACCCAAACGGCATAACCATAAACTCGTAATGACCGTAACGCGTCCTAAAAGCAGTCTTTAGAATATCATCCTCCTTCACCCGCATTTGATGATACCCAGAACGTAAATCAATCTTCGAATAAAACGACGAGCCTTGTAGTTGATCAAATAAGTCGTCGATTCTCGGTAGTGGGTAACGGTTCTTGATGGTAAGTTTGTTCAACTCTCGGTAGTCGATACAAAACCTAAATGTACCATCCTTCTTCTTGACAAACAAAACAGGAGATCCCCATGGTGGTGTACTTGGTCGAATGAAACCACGCTCTAAAAGTTCCTATAACTGACTTTGTAATTCTTTCATTTCACTGGGTGCGAGTCTGTATGGAGCACGAGCTATTGGTGCAGCTCCTGGTACAAGTTCTATTTGAAATTCAACGGATCGATGTGGGGATAATCCCGGTAATTCTTTCGGAAATACATCGAGAAATTCTTTTGCAACAGGAACATCACTGATGTTCTTTTCTTTAGGTTTAACTTCCTTGATGTGTGCTAGAATGACGTAACAACCTTTTCTTATTAGTTTCTGCGCCTTCAAACTACTAATAAGATTTAATTTCGCATTGTTCTTCTCTCCGTACACCATTAAAGGTTTTCCCTTTTCACGCATAATGCGAATCGCATTTTTGTAACAAACGACCTCTGTTCTCACCTTTTTCAACCAGTCCATACCAATTATTACATCAAAACTCCCTAACTCGACTGGTATTAAATCAATTTTAAACGTTTCATCCCCGAGTTTAATTTCTCTATCCTGACATATATTATCTGCTGAAATTAATTTATCGTTTGCTAATTCGAGTAAAAATTTACTATCCAAAAGCGTCAATGGGCAAATTAACTTAGCACAAAAATCTCTACTCATATAGCTTCTATCCGCACCCGAATCAAATAAAATATAAGCAGATTTATTATCAATAAGAAACGTACCCGTAACAAGCTCCAGGTCTTCCTGCGCTTCTGCCGTATTAATATTGAAAACTCTTTCGCGACCCTGCCCATTAGTATTCCCCTGATTCGGGCAATTACTTCTAATGTGGCCCGGTTTTCCACATCCATAACAAACAAAGGCGGCATTACTTGTCTCGCCACTATTTGTTCCTTTAGTTCTGTTAAACTTTGGTCCGCAGACCTCACACTTTTTCGCACCATGGCCAGTTCTTTTACACTTGGTGCAAAATGTCGTACAGAACCCATTCTGGTAGTACTCTTCACACCTTTGGCATTTTTGGTTTTTGTTGCCGTTGTTGTTATTGAGGTTGTTGTTGGGATTGTTGTTGTTGTTGGAACGGTTGTTGTAGTTGTTGTTGTTGGGATGTTTGTTGTAGTTATTGTTGGGATTGCGGTTATTGTTGCGATTGTTGTTGCGGTTATGGTTGTAATTGCTGTTGTTGTTGTATTGGTGACCCTTGTCACTAGTTTCATCCCACTTTCTCTTGAGTTGTTTCGTGTTGGCTTCTTCGGCCGCCTGCTCTTTAATTCTTCCCTCAATCTGATTTATGAGTTTATGAGCCATTCGACTTGCCTTTTGTATGGAAGCGGGCTCGTGTGAACTCACATCTTCTTGAATCCTTACTGGTAACCCTTTTATAAACGCGTCGATCTTCTCTTCTTCATCTTCAAACGTTCCTGGACATAATAGGCACAACTCTGTGAATCGTCGTTCATATGTAGTAATGTCGAACCCTTGTGTTCGTAACTCTCTAAGCTCTACCTTGAGCTTATTGACTTCATTTCTAGGACGGTACTGCTCGTTCATCAATTGCTTGAATGCCGACCACGGTAGTGCGTAAGCAGCATTTTGTCCTACCTGTTCAAGATAGGTGTTCCACCACGTTAACGCAGTACCTGTGAAGGTATGAGTAGCGTACTTAACTTTATCCTCTTCAGTACACTTACTTATGGCAAACACCGATTCGACTTTCTCGGTCCACCGTTTCAATCCAATTGGTCCTTCAGTTCCATCAAATTCCAAAGGTTTGCAGGCAGTGAATTCTTTGTAGGAGCATCCTACACGATTTCTTGTGGAATTAGTTCCACTGCTAGATCCAGAGTTATTGTTATTTTGCATCGCAGCCTGTACTGCGGCTATGTTTGATGCAAGGAAAACATGGAAGTCTTCCTCGCTCATGTTCAAATTCTGACGAGTCGCCGGTGCCATTTCCTTCAAAAATAGCCAAAAGAATTGAGTTAATCATATAGAATTTAAGAGTAGTCAATAGAATTTTGTAGCATAATATGAACTCATTTATAAAAGCTTTTTCTTCATATTAGCGTTTTATAAGTTTAAATTCGGGTACTACCTACCCGTTAAGTTCATACTTAGTAGCTAGTATACATTCAACTACTACAATTCCATATAAAAAATTGATTATAATAATATATCACATATAAATATTCTTCAAACTTACAACATCGCTATACTACATATAACATGAAATATAGTACACTTTGATACCGGACAGTTTTGAAGATAAATCTAGTTAATACGCAAGTTGTTCAGCATAGAAAATAAAGACACGTAATTCATAAGTCCAGAAACAAGTCATGCATTCTGGTTTTACTAAGACGACTTCCCATCCTTGGTCTTGTGGAAAATAACCGTTATGACCGTTGGCTAGGCAGCATGTTGTAATGTCGTCAAAAGGATAAGGGTTTCGTAATGTCCAACAGCCCCGTAATAATCTAAAAACCTTGTTTCTCACCCCAACTACTGAATCCGTCACTTGTGGGAAGGTTTTATTTAAAAGCTGCAATCCGATGTTCTTTTTCTCACTTTGGTAAGAAGCGAACATCACTAACCCGTAAGCATAACATGCTTCTTTATGTTGCATGTTAGAAGCTCTTTCTAATTCATGAAATCCTATGTTGGGATATGTTGAGTCAAAATAGGTTCTTAAGCCGTAGCGTAAAATTGCATTTGGGTTCCCCACATTTAACGCTTTAAAGAAAACACGGCGTAACTTACGGTCTCCCCAATGTGATATACCCCACCTATCATAGGAAATCCTTTTATAAACTAAGGCATTTCTGGAAAGTTTTTCAAATGTTTGATAAGTTAATTTTGCCATAATTAATTGTGCTGATGAATTCTGACCGACTCTAGACAAGATTTCCTCAATCATATCCTTTGGTAGATCTTCTAAAATATTCAGTTGTCTACCCTTAACGTCCATTTTGTTTTTATACTGTAAAATAGGCAAGGATTAGATTCGTAAAAGATAATTAACAAACAATACAATCAATTTTTACATAGAACATAAACGTACAAGCACACTACAATACATATAATACACAACATGATTACAACCCTCTAATCTGAATCACTGGTTTCTTCTTCTTCGGACTTAGTTCGTTTTCCTAATTTTCTAGGAATATATGGTGTTCCTCTAATACAAGCCGTCGTTTTCCACAATGGTTTAGAAAAACCTGGTGGTTTAGAGGTTCCCGAGTCATTGTTACATTTTAGGAAATACGGATGTTGCCGATACATATAAAGTTCATCGGGGTTGGAATCGGGTTTCTCTATTTTTATACCTTTTCCCTTATTATTTTCTTTCGCTTTATTAAATTGGGTCGAGGTAATTTCTATAACATCATCAGAATCCTCATCGGGATCCGATTCATCGGAAAATTGATAATCTTCCCAATATTTTGCTTCCTCGGCGAAAACACCATTGACCATTATTAACTTTGGTCAGTTGGTTGAGGATTTTCTTTTATTTAATCGATTTACTATAGGTATCAATATTTCTTCCTCCGGAACCTCTTCTTCTTCCGGTTCCTCTTCTTCCGGTTCCTCTTCGGGAATTTGTGAATCTTCCCAAATTATATTTGACTCTTCATTATTATTAGATGAGTCGATGGGATTTGTACTAGTGGTAGACATCTATCACACAATATCAAACACATTAAGAGGTTAATATATCACATAATATTTACATGTTAATAATATATAGTTTCCAACAAAAGTGTTAAGCAATCGTTTTTAAAGAAAACACGGTCGAAGTCCAGACTCACTAATGTATCCTAACAAACTCGATAAGACACACTAATGCAAATTTCTGGTTCTCTAAGACCAACGCTCGGATACCAACTGAAATGTCCTGTTCATATTGATTATAAACGTTCCATATTAATTGATTTCGTCGCAAGGTTTTGACCTCTATATGAGACGTTTTTCAAAGACTGCATTCATTTTTAAAATAACCATAACCTTTATTTTATAGATAAAGGTTTAAAAAGCATTACGTAGATTATCAAATAATGATAATCTAAAATATACCGTTTACACACGACCATTACATAATGGTTTACAATAATAATATATTACATCCAAAATAAGTTTCTTAAATGCAGTTTTTACATAATATCATACAAGCATGGACTCCAAATCTTGTCCTTATTTTAGTATGCAACAGCGGAAGCTCTTAATAATCACCTGAGAATAAACATGCTTTAAACGTCAACAAAAATGTTGGTGAGTTATAGGCTTAACCTATATATTTATCAATCGAAATAATAGACCACAAGATCTAATATTTCAATACATCCCATACATAGAGATAAAAATCATTCATACGGTGAACACCTGGTAACCGACATTAACAAGATGCATATAGAATATCCCCATCATTCTGGGAGTAACACCCCAGCTTAACATGACCACAATATTGTCCGCTTTGCCCGCAGGCGCACGGCTTTTTCTTGGCGACCACACACGAGAAGCACTTTCCCAGGAGGTCACCCATCCTGGTAGTGCTCTCGCCCGAGCACGCTTAACCACAACGTACTTGCACTTCTACTCAGCCTGTGATCCCAAAACGCGTTGTGTCATTTAAGCGTGAGTATTACCTTATAATCCCATGATCACTCATGTTCGTGGGCGATGTGGGATTTGCCTAGGGTGTTACATTCACCCCCCCTTAGGGACTCATCGTCCTCGATGAGGTTTGCCCCACCACCCCCAATGTCACATGAGTGGCTCTGATACCATTCTGTAATCAGTGGGGACGCATCCCACTCAGTGCCTTCCCAGCTAACCGCCTGGTGATCACTGAGCGTACCTCACACACTGATTTTACGGCCCGCCTCTCGGCAACGTACAGCCAACCCTAATAGGGACCGCGAGGAGTAAGAGCCAATGCTTCGTCACAGGTAACACTGTGAGAACCCCCTCTACGATTAACCCTCTAATAAAAGGCATTAAACCTGGCTCTGATACCATTCAGTAACACCCCAGCTTAACATGACCACAATATTGTCCGCTTTGCCCGCAGGCGCACGGCTTTTTCTTAGCGACCACACACGAGAAGCACTTTCCCAGGAGGTCACCCATCCTGGTAGTGCTCTCGCCCGAGCACGCTTAACCACAACATACTCGCACTTCTACTCAGCCTGTGATCCCAAAACGCGTTGTGTCATTTAAGCGTGAGTATTACCTTATAATCCCATGATCACTCATGTTCGTGGGCGATGTGGGATTTGCCTAGGGTGTTACACCGGGACACCCATCGGACATGATAATTTCGAAGTACTAAAGCATTTCAAATTCCAGAATGAGGCTTGTTGGGCCCGATAGATATATCTTTAGGATTCGCGTCAATTTGGGGGTCTGTTCCCAAATTCTTAGGTTACCAAGCTAAAAAGGGGCATATTCGGCTTCGATCATTCACCCATATAAAGTAGTTTCATTTACTTTTGTCTATTTCGTAAAACATTTATAAATTTGCATGTATTCTCATCCCAAAATATTAGATTTTAAAAGTGGGACTATAACTCACTTTCACAAATTTTTACTTCGTCGGGAAGTAAGACTTGGCCACTGGTCGATTCACGAACCTATAACAAATATGTACATATATATCAAAGTATGTTCAAAATATATTTACAACATTTTTAATACGTTTTAATGTTTTAAGTTTATTAAGTCAGTTGTCCTCGTTAGTAACCTAAAACTAGTTGTCCATAGTTAGATGTACAGAAAATAAATTGATATATATTATCTTGACCCAATCCATGACCCAGTGTATACACGTCTCAGGCTAGATCATAACTCAAAGTATATATATTTTTGGAATCAACCTCAACCCTGTATAGCTAACTCCAACATTACTGCATATAGAGTGTCTATGGTTGTTCCAAATAATATATATAGATGGGTCGATATGATATGTAAAACATTTGCATACGTGTCTATGGTATCCCAAGATTACATAATATATTAGGATACATGTATAATACAATACAAGTTAGCTAGGATATGATTAATATAGATTTGTTACAATATTTCCCGTAGCCACACAATCAAAAAATATCCAATCTTGTTTTACACATAACTTCTTCCTTTTAAATCCGTTTTGAGTGAATCAAATTGCTATGGTTTCATATTGAACTTAAGTTTATGAATCTAAACAGAAAAGTATAAGTTTATAGTTGGAAATATAGGTTACAAGTCGTTTTTGTAAAGGTAGTCATTTCAGTAGAACGACGTCTAGATGACCATTTTGAAAAACATACTTCCACTTTGAGTTTAACCATGATTTTTGGATATAGTTTCATGTTCATAAGAAAAATCATTTTCCCAGAAGAACAACTTTTAAATCAAAGTTTATCTTAGTTTTTAATTATCAAACCCAAAACAGCCCGCGGTGTTACTACGACGGCGTATGTCCGGTTTTACGGTGTTTTTCGTGTTTCCAGGTTGTAAATCATTAAGTTAGCATATCATATAGATATAGAACATGTGTTTAGTTGATTTTAAAGTCAAGTTAGAAGGATTAACTTTTGTTTGCGAACAAGTTTAGAATTAACTAAACTATGTTCTAGTGATTTCAAGTTTAAACCTTCGAATAAGGTAGTTTTATATATATGAATCGAATGATGTTATGAACATCATTACTACCACAGGTTTTATGGATAAACCTACTAGAAATGAGAAAAATAGATCTAGCTTCAAAGGATCCTTGGATGGCTTGAAAGTTCTTGAAGCAGAATCATGACACGAAAACAAGTTCAAGTAAGATTTTCACTCGAAATAAGATTGTTATAGTTATAGAAATTGAATCAAAGTTTGAATATGAGTATTACCCTGTATTAGAAATATATCTTACTGTAAATAAGAAAGATTTTTTGAGGTTGGATGATCACTTTACAAGATTGGAAGTAAGCTAGCAAACTTGGAAGTATTCTTGATTTTATGAAAATAGAACTTATAGAATTTATGAAAAACACTTAGAACTTGAAGATAGAACTTGAGAGAGATCAATTAGATGAAGAAAATTGAAGAATGAAAGTGTTTGTAGGTGTTTTTGGCCGTTAATATATGGATTAGATATAAAGGATGTGTAATTTTGTTTACATGTAAATAAGTCATGAATGATTACTAATATTTTTGTAATTTTATGAGATATTTCATGCTAGTTGCCAAATGATGGTTCCCACATATGTTAGGTGACTCACATGGGCTACTAAGAGCTGATCATTGGAGTGTATATACCAATAGTACATACATCTAAAAGCTGTGTATTGTACGAGTACGAATACGGATGCATACGAGTAGAATTGTTGATGAAACTGAACGAGGATGTAATTGTAAGCATTTTTGTTAAGTAGAATTATTTTGATAAGTGTCTTGAAGTCTTTCAAAAGTGTATGAATACATATTAAAACACTACATGTATATACATTTTAACTGAGTCGTTAAGTCATCGTTAGTCGTTACATGTAAATGTTGTTTTGAAGTCTTTAGGTTAACGATCATGTTAAGTGTTGTTAACCCATTGTTTATTATATCAAATGAGATGTTAAATTATTACATTAACATGATATTATGATGTATTAATATATCTTAATATGATATATATACAATTAAATGTCGCTACAACGATAATCGTTACATATATGCCTCGTTTCGAAATCATTAAGTTAGTAGTCTTATTTTTACATATGTAGTTCACTGTTAATATACTTAATGATATGTGCACTTATCATAATACCATGTTAACTATATATATATCCATATATATGACATCATATAGTTTTTACAAGTTTTAACGTTCGTGAATCACCGGTCAACTTGGGTGGTCAATTGTCTATATAAAACCTATTTCAATTAATCAAGTCTTAACAAGTTTGATTGCTTAACATGTTGGAAACACTTAATCATGTAAATAAAAATTTCATTTAATATATATAAACATGGAAAAGTTCGGGTCACTACACCCTAGCTAGCAAATAAGGAACACTTAAAGATGCAATCCTGGTTCTCTATAACAGCCTGGTTATGCTCTGATACCAATCTATCACACTCCCAGTTAGGGCCTGGGCGAAATGTGACTTAATATCAAAATATACCAACATATTATAATAACGAGAACAATACTAAATGACAAAATCAAACTTTAATGAGAGTAGGCAGCGGAAAATGAAATGTTGTTACAAAGGAATAAGTATGTGTTTAAATGAAATAGTAATAAATGTGATAATCTCTTGATCCTATGTCCAAGTAGCATCACATAAGCAGTAGATAAGTAAGCTTGAATCAAACCGCACCTGAGACAAAACATGCTAAAGTGTCAACCAAAAAGGTTGAGTGAAGTTCATAGGTTTAACAAAAGTTTGACCATTGTTTTAGACCACAAGATTTAGTTTATAAAGTTGATCTCCCGCAGGATCAAAAAGTTATGCCAAAGCGTGATATTTAGACTAAATGTTCAAGTTTGCCCCATGACAAGTTGTATCTGTCCTTGTCGGTTTAATTTCATTATCAAGTAATACAAAGACTTAGTCAAATGTATCGGGGACGTTACTCCCGATAGGCCTACCCCCAATAATTAAGCATGCCGCAGCAATTAAAAATATCACTGTAGGGACTTAGTCGGACATAGCCGGGTATAGCATAGTTTAACAGTTTGGTACTTTTGTCTAAGTTGTAAAAAGTAAAAACAGCATGTGTCTCACTCCAAGAAAAGTAAATAAGTTTGCTAGCAATAAAGAGGGGCTATGAATTCACCTTAGTAGAGAGAGCTAGTTATTCCTCAGAATAGAAAGTTAGATGAGTGAGCAGGAAAGTCAACCTATTGACATTTAAGAGTAGTTAAGTGTTTTGCCCATGTTTAAGTTTAAGTATGTGTTTAATTTTAAGTGTGTAAGTATAATTTGTTTTACTAAGTTTCTATTCCTAGTAAGTTTCCACTTTTAGAAAGTTTCCATTTTTAGAAAGTTTCTTATTTTAGTAGGTTCCTTATTTTAGTAAGTTTCTATAATTAGAAAAGTTTCTACTTTAAGAGTGTTTTCCATTTTAGGATACTTGCCGTATTAGATAAGCTTCCAATCACCCCTTTCTCTTCGAATGGCCATTTCAGGTCTAGAGGCTTGAGCTATAGGACCCTTTAAATCAGAAATCCAAACCCTTCCGCCTAGAGTTTCGTAGAAACCATTCATCCAGAAAGTTCGAAGATCTATACATCTCTAATACATATCCCAAAATGTCTTTACATGTTATAATATAAGTAATAGGTTTTAGGTGTTAATAATAGTAACAGTGTATACATGTTAATTAATAGTATAAGTAGTATTAGGATTTCATTAATTAGAGTTAGTTATTTAAAGTAGTATTTAATAACTAGGGTTTAGTAATTAATGTCCTAGGGTTTCATAAATTAGGGTTTAGTAAATTAGGGTTTTATTTAATGTAGTAATGATTAGGGTTTAATAATTAAAGTGGTATTAATTAATTAGGGTTAGGTTTAATGAATTAGGTTTTAATAATTAATTAGATTTTTAATAAAACTAGGGTTTTGATTAAAGTAGTATAATTTAAATTAGGGTTTAGGGTTTTAGTGTATATATGTATATGATGTCGTGTATATATATATATATATATATATATATATATATATATATATATATATATATATATAAATTTTAATTTTTACATGTATATATATGTATATGTCGAATTATATGTATATATATGTAGGTTTATTTTGTTTCCTTAATTAAAAAATAACAAATCTCCTAAGTGTATCTAGGGTTTTAAGGATCAAAGTTTTCTTCCTTCTTTTTTTTTCTTTCTAGTCGACACACACACACATGTATAGATTTATATTTTTTTTCTTACATGTATAGATCTAGGTTTGTTCTTATGTTTATATGTTTATGAATTCATATGAATATAGATTAAAACAAAGATCAAAGAATTAAGGAAATAGTTTAGGGTTTTATGTTATACCTTTGAAGATCCAAGAAGATTAACCAAAAAAGAAAAAGTCGATGAAGATGAAAGATCAAAGCCTTGAATATCTTGAAGAACACCTTGAAGATTCTTGAAGAACACGAAGAACACTTGAAGATTACTTGGAAACCCTCAAGGATTTTGATGGTGTGGTGGTGGATTTCGGTTTTTGGGGCCGAAATCAAGAGGGAAAGAGAGAGATTTTTGAGTGAGGGATTTGTTTGTGATTTGGTACATGGAATAGTTTAGCCTAGGTCCCTATTTATAGGAGTGTTAGGATTATTCTAGAATTAGGGTTTTATAAGGAATTACTTAGGGAACAAGTCTAACTTGGAGAAGGGGTTAGGAGGGTTACTTAAGCCGAAAATTTGAAGGGCAAAAAGGGTATTTTACCCTCCCTAAAATCGGCTAGGTTAATTAGGGTTAGGGTTAACATTTTTCACTTTAAACCTTGCACTTTAATTTAACTTAATAACCCTTAATTATCCAAGTTTTATTATTTTAAATACACAAGTCTTTGTAGTTATTTATTTACTCACAAAAGTTTATTAACTTATTATTTTTTTTAACTTGTCAATTAATGTACAAAGTTAATTATCGTATTTTATAATTCTTAACGCTTAACAATTATCGATTAAAGTTTAATTATTAAGGTTAATTATTTTGTTGGGCATTTAATAAGAAAAAGTATAGAATGGAAAAATGAGAAATATAGAATGGAAAAATGAGAGTCGTTATAACTTGACATAGGAAAGAACCCATAGCACCATGTTATTTCACTTAATTCACTTACATGTCGAGTATTTCTTAGCACCATGTTATTTCACTTATTTCACTCATATTAGTAAGGGTATTTTCATTATATCACATCAATTCATTCCTAAACATAAATTAGGGTTTAGAAATTAGGGTTTATAAATTAGGGTTTAGAGATTAGGGTTTTAGGGTTTAGATTGAGTTTTAACACGAACGGTTTAGAGTTTAGGGTTTAGAGTTTTTGGTTTAGGGACTAAACCCAAAACACTAGACCATAAACCCTAAACTGTAAATCGGGCTAAATTTTGAAAGAAATTCGAAAAAAAATATACGAAATTTTTTTTTTGAATTTTTTTCACGTCAACAGACTGACTGCCACATCAGCACAGACTGAGCCACGTGTCAGTATGTGCTGACATGGCAGTCAGTCTGGCTGATGTGGCAGTCATTCTATTGACGGGCATGCTGACTTGGAATTTAAAAAAATTTAAAATTTTTTTTCCAGAAAAAAAAATTTCTGGAATTTTTTTTTCTTTCAAAAAATAGGTCCATATGGTAGGTGCATGTACATTAATATGTGAGTTCTCTAGGTTCTCTCCCTACCCAAGTTCTCCATGGATCCTCACCCTATATATATATTTCACCTTTACTATTTCACTAGGTGCATGTACATTAATATTTCACCTTTTTTGTTCGCCCTCCCTTTTTTTGTTCGAATTTCAGTGTATTTTGGAGTTTTCAGGGTTCTCAGGCTCAAACAATTCTCATTTAATCCCTTTACTATATATATATATATATATATATATATATATATATATATATATATATATATATATATATATATATATATATATATATATATATATATATATATATAGTAAAGGGATTAAATGAGAATTGTTTGAGCCTGAGAACCCTGAAAACTCCAAAATACACTGAAATTCGAACAAAAAAAGGGAGGGCGAACAAAAAAGGTGAAATTCGAACAAAAAAGGTGAAATTCGAATAAAAAAGGTGAAAGACGAACAAAAATAAAATGGCAAGGGAAAAAAAAAGTGAAATTCGAACAAAAATGGTGAAATTTGAACAATTTTGTGTTCTACATTTTTTAAATTCGAACAAAAATTTCTAGAACATGTGCATTTCGAACAAAAAAATTGAAATTCGAACAATTTTATGTTCTACATTTTTGTAATTCGAACAAAATTTGTTTTTTTGCTCGCCCGCATTTTTTTTTTTGCTCGAATTCCTTGTTTTTTCTCACCCGCCACTTTTTTTGCTCGAATTTTAGTGTATTTTGGAGTTTCTAGAGTTCTCACACTAAAAAAGTTCTCACTCATATATATATATATATATATATATATATATATATATATATATATATATATATATATATATATATATATATATATATATATATATATATATATATATATATATATATATATATATATATAAGGTCATAATAAAAAAGGGAGCACTTTTTTGGGGGAAGGGAGAAGTAATATTAATTTTTTTATTTTCTCATATTTTTGAAATTTTTTTCCAACATTAAGATTACACGAAAATATGAACATTTAAAAAAGACACTTTGTGATAAATGTTATTACATTGGCGGGAAAACGCTCGAAGAAAAAACTGATAACATGCAACATGCGTAATGTTATTCCTGAATGTTCTATCATATGTGAAGTTTTTTTCAAGATCGAACCCGATTTAGAGTTTAGTGTTTAGGGGTGAATCAATTGGTGCTGTATCTTCATCATAGAGACTTGGTTGTGTCTCCATAGTAGTAGATTGTGTTAATGTTGTAGATACAGCTGTAGCATTTGAAATCGTGTGAGGAATATATAAAGAATCAAACGGTAGATCCAATTCCTCTGTAGTTACCATAGGAACACCCTTCTTCGAGAAAATTGAGTTTTGTGCGGAAGAAGTGGTCGCCATGTTAGGATCGGGTTTTGAACTTAGTTGTTCAAAAGCCATTCCCGATAACTCATGCAACTTAACATTAATGCTTTCCTTGATCATCCTTGTTCTTTTATGATACACACGATAAGCAACTTTTTTTGATGAGTAACCAAGAAATATGGCCTGATCGCCATAAGCATCAAACTTTCCAAGGCTGTCAAAATCATTAAGCGCATAGCATATACATCCAAAGATACGGATATATTTGACATTCGGGCGTCTACCATAAAGTAACTCATACGGAGTTTTGTCAAAATGTTTGTTTATTATACAGCGATTTTGGGTATAACAAGCAGTTGAAATGGCCTCCCCTCACATTTTAGGAGGTAGTTTGGAGTAGGCAAGCATCGTTCGTGCTGCCTCGCACAATGTACGATTACGTCGTTCGACTACTCCATTTTGTTGAGGGGTTCGTGCAACAGAGTACTTATATTCAATGCCTTAGTCTTTTAGGTAACAATCAAGCAGGTCATTCTTAAATCCCGTCCCATTATCAGTTCTGATGCTCTTAACATGTTTGTTAAAAGAGCGTTGAGTCTTTTTGATGAACTCAATGATAATGGCGGGGGTTTCAGATTTTGTCCTTAAAAGAAATATCCATGTAAAACGGGTATAGTCATCAACAATGACAAGCACATATTTTCGGCCACCGAGGCTAGAAACTCTCATGGGTCCACATATATCCGTATGCAATAATTGCAATGAATATGAAGTACTCGGGACTTGCTTAAGCGGATGTGAAGTCCGTTTCAGCTTACCCATTGCACATGATGGATACACATTATGCTTATCATATTGAAAGCTAGGAATACCATCAACCAAGTCTTTAGAGACTTGTCGATTGATACCCTTGTAGTTCAGGTGTGACATCCGATGATGCCATAACCAAGAGTTTTCTTTTGTAGAACGTGTAACCAAACACATATTACCATGTGTTGGTGCATCATGAAGGTCAATAGTATATAGTGAAGCACAACGTTTACCGATAAGGAGGTCATTTCCATTGGTGGATTACACCGAGCATTGACTTCGTTCAAATAGAACTTTGAGATCCTCATAGCAAAATTGACTTGCACTAAACAAACTACAGCTGAGACCTTCAACATAAGAGACCTGTTTGATTGTTATGCCATTTTGAACATAATCAACATATCCCGTTATCGCCGCAATTTCATCATTTCTGAATATAACCGTTCCTAGAAATTTGTCAACGAAATTGACAAGCAAGGATTTATCGCCCGTCATGTGTCGAGAGCAACCGGAATCGATATACCAAACACAGACATTGAAACCCTGTAAATGTTAATTTTCCTAGAGTTTAGGTACCCAAAGTTGCTTGAGTACCAGCAACAAACTTTGAATCAAAAATGAATGAATCACGTAAAGCATCATGCAATTTAGATATCAAAGCATCATTTAAAACCACATTACATGAAGCATCATACACAATGTCAAATTTTACATCATTATCAGAAGTCTTAACACACAACTTATGCCATGTAGATGTTTTGTTCACAGATGAAAATTGAAATACATGTGATGACTTCCTAGGTTGATTAGCAGAATTCTTGTTATGGTTTGTTACTTTCTTAGTCTTTGACTTAGGAACCCATACAAACTTGTAACTCAAATTTGGATTATAACATGTGACACGAAAAACACCTTTGTTAGTGAGACGTCCAAACTTTTCAGTTGACAGTTGAGATGATTGATTTTGCAGAATTTTCGATTTGATTTTACGTTCCTTTGCATCATACTCACTCAAATAAGGTTTAGGACTTGTGTGTTGTTTAGACTTAACCGATTTCTTTAAAAGACTTTCTTTTGATTGATTTGACATTAATATCATATGAATCTTTTCATTTGAGAAAGAACCATCATGAGAATGAACCTTCTTTACAATAAATTGTGTTGAAGGTGCAACTTTTGAAACTCTATTTCCAATTTGAGAACGTAGAGGATTTTTAAGAATAGTAATGGGTTTAGCATCCGTAGAATTTGTTATCCCCTTAACCTTCTTAGTAATCCCATAAACACAGTCAGACACTTTAGTCTCACATTCAGACATTTTGGTGTCAATTGATGAAGATTGCTTAAATGTGTTAGCCTGTTTTAGTTGAATTATTTTTTTTTAAACTTTTAATTTCAAGACATAATTCTTAGCAGAAACTACGACTTCACCTTCCTTAAAGACATAAGTACATTCTTTCTTAGGAAGTGGAGGCAGCTTATCACACAGAGCAAGCATTTGTTCTAAAGATATACATTTAAGTTGCAATTCAACATTTTTCTTTTCTAGTATATCTACTATACGATTCAAATTACTTACAGCAGATATTTTAGCATTGAAATCTATCAAAGGTTCAATTATTGGTTCATCTTGAGGTTCTACCTTTACATCTAAAGCCTTTTGACCTAGTGATTCTGGCTCAAAGAAGATACTTAGTTCATGTGCTAGGTCTTCACAGATTTTAGCATCAGAAACAGGACATGCAGGTAAAGCAGGTAGTATTGATTTTACATCAAAAGTTGGTTCATCAACACTTCATCTATGGTAATAATGCTAAAACTAGGTTTGTGTAACACTTCATTCTCAAGTATTAAGATGTATTTTTCTAGCATGAGTGTAGGAATATAAACCAATCTACTTTTAGGCACATAGTCAGCATTTTGCATATTCTGTTCATGTTCAACTAGTTCTTGTAAGAAACTAGGATGTGATTTACCTAATTTAGCATTAATCTTTTCATACATCAAGTTGATTTGATAATATTTCTTAGATGAATGATTAGCAACAACATCATCAAAATCGGCATCAGATGAATGCACAAAATGATATGGTAAACCAGCTTGAAAGTAATCTGAATGATATAATCCAGGAACTTTCTTTGAAATTTCATCCAACATCTTGGGATCTTCATACCCAACCCCCCATTTTTCACCATGAATAGTTTTTGGTCTATTCATAAAGATTGTTTGCTTTGAAAGTTCTATTTCATTTATTGCTTTTAATTGCTCAGTGCGATAAAGTTTATCTTCATATTTAACAAGCTGAGCTTTCATTTCAAGAATATCTTTATTGAATAGAGAAATTTCTGATTTCTTCCAATTGAACAATTTTCTTGTTCAACTTGGAAATGATGGGTTCATTTTGTTCTTTTAGGTCAGACAAATCCTTTTCCAAGAATTTGACTTTTTCCTCAAGACGTTCGGACTTTAAACGATAATCAGTTCGTTCAATTTTGATCGGAAGAATTGACTTCTTAAGTTCGTCCATCTCAGTGTCCATTGCACTGAGTTGGATTCTCAAACGATTTGTTTCTGATTGTGATGAAGAAGGTTTAGTCTCATTTAGTTTGATTTTATCTTTTAAAGTTCTATTTTCAGTTTTCAAACCTTTAACTTCTTTAGTGATTGAGACTAAATTCTGCAGCAAGGAGTTTTGCATGTTAATAAATTCAGGTGGGATTTCAGTTAATTGTACCTCATCATCGTCAGATGTTGAGTCATCACTTTCCTTAGCTTCCTTGGCTTTGATAAGCTTGGTCACTTTGCAAACATTTGCTTGTTCCTCCTCGAATTCTGACTCGTCAGTCCAGTTAAACCAAGTATCATCAACCGGTTTCAGCTCTTCCCCAGTTTCCATAACCTTAGCCATCAATATTTTCTTCTTGTAGTAAGCCGCATCCTTCTTCTTTGGCATTTTGCAATCACAAAAGAAATATCCGGCTTTGCCACAATTGAAACAGGTGAAATCTTCCTTCTTGGAATCATCAGATTGTTGTGGTTGAGGTTTCTTATAAAAAGAGGAAGAAGAAGAATTCTTGTGTTGGTTGATTTGCCTTTGAATTTATACTTGTTCAAAGCCTTTGTGAACATTGCAGTCATCTTGACCAATTCACGGTGAGAATCATTAACATCCGAAAGATCAAGATCTTCAGAATCAGATGATTCTTCAACAAGCACTTTATTTGATAAGCTTTTGGAAGTGGTGAATGATTTACTCTTTTTCTTAGCAATAAGAGCAAGAGGATCACTCGGATAAGACTCTTTCCTTTCAGCTTGAAGACAAGACACAGCTGGTTGATAATGCATAAGAACCCCAACAAGCTCATGAATGTTAAGCTTGTCAATCTCCTTGTTGATTGAATTATGGTTCCATAAGGAGTCCAGTCAGAATTGAGCTTTTTGAGAAACTTCATGTTGATCTCAGCATTCATCTTTTCAATCTTGCACTTTTTCAACTCATTCAGAATACCATTGAAATTTCTGTAGGTGTCCTTGAGTAATTCCTCCGGTTCTTGCTTAAAATCTTCATAAAGTCCAAGGGCCTTATTCAGCTTAATTGACGCTCGTCATGTCATAGCCTTCTTGTTGTCTACGGATCTCATCCCAAATGTCTTTAGAAGATGTGTTACTATCAACATTCTCAAACAATTCATAAGGAATTACCTGCATGATGATATTATTAGCTTCTATATCACCCTGAGCCCTTTCACATTTATCACCCGATAGTTCATAGATTGGAATTGGTAACCCCGTTTCAGGATGATATTCCACAATTGGTCAATCTCTTAAAGAAGACCAAATGTATTTTGCTTGCTCACCCTTGTAATCTATGTACTAAGTGATACGATGTAGCCACTGGTAATACTTGCCATCAAACAAGACAGGAGGTCTAGAATCAGATCCAATGATTAAGGTATCTTGAGTAGACATGATGATTAAAATGAGGTAAGATTCAGTAGATCACTGAAACTAAAAATCAGTAACAAAAATCTAACAAAAATTTCAGATTCGGTATTGGTATTGTAGATGATTCGGGTTCGGTAAGCACTGTAGCAGATTCAGTTTCGGTAAGAGACTCGGTATATGAGATTCTGTATCAGAAACTAAAAAGAATAACAAGTATCACACCCAAATTCGGTATAGATTTGGTTAACACAGGATATAAAGTCTTAAGTCACTTAAAACTTAATGAATCAAGTGAAACAGAGATTCTGGTTCGGTATCTGGTTCGGTATCTGGCTCGGTAGCCAAATTCTGTAACAAATTGAACTCAAAACAATCCAATTCCTTTGAATTAGACTCGGTAACCTTGTTGCACAAGGAAAACAAGTTAGTAATACACAGAATATCAATTAAACCGAATGTAAATTATACCGAATGTCAACTGTAGCAGTTGACAAACCGAGTCTAAGTGTAAAACTTAGAAATTCAATCGAATCCTTGCTCAAACTACACAAACTAACTGCATATGATCAAACCAAATCTGATAGAATCACAAACACACCACAAACTGCAACACTTAAGTTGAATTATCAACTTTGAAGCAGACTCGTTATGCAAGTTGCAATACCGAATGTAAATCAAATCTTCAATTATTGAAGAATTGATGAAATTGAACCGTCAATAATGTGATTAAACACTTCACGAGCACAACTGAATCCATAAACCTTCACTTAAACACAGAATCAAGCTGGAATTGATCAATACCGAGATTTTTAGCCACAAACTCTAAAAATCAACTTGATTCTCCATAACTATTGTTAAAAAGCTATAATGATGATCAAAACTCTTTCTAATACACCTAATAAAGCTTCGCTGAACTTATCACAAGAATCTGAACGTCATATTATCAAATTCAATGTTACCGAATGTGATTCAGTCTGACCGAATGTGATCAGATTCTGTAATCTTCCATCTCTGGATCGATATAGTAATGTAATATCACTCCTTGGACACTCTGATACCAAATGATAGGTCAGATCATGGTGAGAATAGAAGAAATGATAAGATTGAGTGAGACTCAGTATGTAAAGAAGAGATTTAGTATTAGAGAGATTCGGTACGAAAGAGTTCCACAGCTTCTTAAACTAGTTTACAATGCAATGGTTATCTAATTAGGACTACTTAGGTTCCTTATATAGCTATATTCTAAGGAACCTTCTTTTAGGCTTATTTCACATTAACACTATACCACTTTCGGGGTCCTAACAGTTAAGGCTATAAATACACATTAAAATTAAATTATATTACAAATGTTATGTATTAGTGACACAATTGTTTCTGGACATACAGTCATTTTCCGGTCGTTATCAGGCTTCATCCTTCCCAGCACATAATTCCTCGCAACAGGATCAACGATATCATGGTAAATGGTATGCTTATCAGGATCACTCTTTTCCTTCTCCCATTGTGCTTTTTTCCCACGATATCCCGAACAACCTACACTGGCATACCTTTCTTTCTATTTTTTCATGGCATTTAACCTTCCTTGAAATCTTAGTGTCTATAAAATGTACATGGGATTAAAGATAACATTATTTACAATATCATAATGTTAGTCCATATTACCCAACTACTATTAGGAGAACTAGACTTTGCCTTCCTATTGGTCCACTTGGCATTCCCCCTCACACACATTACTGTTCACGCTTTCCAATGCTTTTTTTTGCATATAATAAATATTAAAATTACAATCTGAATTTTTAATAAAGATAGCGTGTATGAAGAAAGTCAAGACCAAACCCTTTCCTTCCATAACTTTTAGCATCCTCTCTGACTAGCTCTCATCCTCTCTGACTCGCTCGATAGTCTTTCTTTCTCATACCCACTCTGCCATCTCATCTTCTATCTCCTCTCCTGCTTCTTCCAAAGAAATCCCTCTAGGACTCTATCCAAGAAATCGACTAAGGTTACACATGAACCGTTTTCGCGAACAGCTAGATCTGTATCTCAAAAATCGACAGCAGAAACGGATTTTTTTCCCTTTCTTCAACCTATTTTTTCAATCCTTCTTACTTCTTATTAACCTATTTTACTTCATATTGTCTCTTAAACTGGATTTTTTAAGTTGAATTTTGATAGTTGGTTTACTATTAGAGGCTACTGTTCAATCGATGTATACGAGTGTTGCTACATCATCCCTGATTCTTCTGCTAACAGTAAGTCGGTTGTTATTGATTAGGGTTTATATTTATAGTTTTTAGATGTTGATTGCGGAATGAATTTTATAGTTGTTACATGTTACATATTGTTATACATCTATTGTAACTGTTTTCATATAATTCTTGATTTTGAATTTTGATCCGTTTGCTTTTTGACGTTGATTTGTTTGATTAATTTTGTTCTACTGCTGCTTCATTTGGTTCAAAAATTCTGGAATTAGGGTTTGGAATGGGAAGAGAATTGATAACTGATTGGCATAAATGCATAATATTTTGGTATAAATCTAAATCTCTGTTGTTATTTCAACTACAAAAGGGTAAAGGGTATTCATGTCATTAGCTTTCTAATTTTTTGTGAAAACTACAGGAAACAGATGCTGCAAGAAACAAATTGGAAGCCATGAAGCAAAAGAAACATACATTAGAAGCTGAAGTTAATGTATAGTCCAGCAGTCAAGTGTGGATTAGCTTTTGCATTTGTATTAGTTAAGCGCCTCGTCAATTATACAATAGAATTTTTTTTAAACTTGCTTGGTATTATGAAATTTCTTTTAATATATGGTTTTTATTTATGTTATTGCAGATGATAGAGATGCTTTAAACTCTGCTCTTGATGAGCAAATGGGTGCTGATCCTAATGTTTTTGTGATGGGCGAAGAGATCAATTGTTCTTTTAAAGCTAAGAACTTTTTAATCTCCTTTGTGCTCACCTTTTCTTTTTTTTTTTTTTTTCTTTTTTTTTTGTCAGGTTGGAGAATACGAAGGTGCATACAAGGGTAGAATTTTTATGCTTCATTTTTTTCTTTTTCACATAGCAAATACCCTATATCTTTTCTCTGTTTTGGTCTGTATAGTCAATTTTTTTTTACTTTGTTTTGCTTTGCTATAGATCACCAAGGGATTATTGGACACATACTTTTACAGTCAGAGTTCATGAGGTTCTTATGAAAAGAATAAATGTTATTACATGTATGTTTCGAACATTTATTATTGTTTCTTTTCATCTCATAAAATATCGTGAGTATAGAATTGTATGAAAATTTGTATTCGAACATTTATTATTGTTTCTTTTCATCTCATAAAATATCGTGAGTATAGAATTGTATGGAAATTTCTATATAAGTAGTTACAAAGTTACATAATAATCATGATTTGAACATACATGTTTTCTAGGATTTTTACCTTATTTGGTGGATTTGGTTGCGATGTGTGTATTCCTCATGTATGGTATGTTTGGCAATTTCATTTTTTATTATTGTACATGTTTGCTTATTTACCTTATTGTACATGTTTTTTTATTATGATAGTTAAAAATTCTTTGAAACTAGGTTTTTGTTTTGATTTTGTTAAAATAAGGGACTGTTAAAAATTCTCTTCTCGATTTTGTTGTTGCAGGTTATAATACCAGTTTATCATTTGATTTGCTTCACGTAAGTTATGTTCTTTAGTTTTTCTGAATCATCTCCTTCTTTAATGTTCATTGAAAATTTATAGATAAAGAGGAGACATAACCATAGTTTTCATAGATTTTTGTTTTTGTTTTTGTTACTTCATTCGTGTTTTACTGCATTGTTTGACTATTTATGTTCTGATCTTTTTACTAATTGCCCTTTTTCTACAACTTTTGTTTTGCTGCATATATGTGACATTATATTTCAGATTTGTTTTTTTTATAGAAGCTAAGAAGCTGCAATGGTACAAAAGTTGATCAAGTGGATTGTAGGTATAATCTTACACACTTTCTGCATGCTTATTGCATTTGATGTCCATGCGGTGTAGTTTCAGGTTTTTTGCTCCAAAGTAACATCTAACTTTGTTGTTTGCAGGAGGTGGCAATGCGGGAAATGCTCTAACCTGTGCAGTTCAATCTTAAAGGTGACAATGTCAACCCATTTACATATTAGTGTGTCAATTTAGGTTGTGTTCTTTATTCAAAATAAATAAAAATAGACAAATCCTTATTTTGACATGTACAACTTTTTTTTTTAAAGTTTAATACAAACCATTTCTTATTACCTTATCGGTTACCAAGTCCACTTACCTTGCCACATATAGGAAAACTATTATTGCATATGGAGTTTTCATAATTTTGAAGTTCAAAGTTTGTAGCTTTTTGCAGGTGTAATTTCTTTAACAATGGAAGAAATATGGGAGGCTGGTAAAACACACTCAAGAAGTTAAAATCAGTTATTATTTTGTGTTGATTTTAACAACATTTTTTTTCCAGGAATAACAGGAAACTATGGACAAAGTTTATTAATGCTGATAATCAACATTTAGCTGTGCCGGAGGTTAGTTGGTTGTAGCAATTCTTATATTCGTTTGCTTTTTTGTAGACTACAAAATACATTTGAAGTTATTATTATCTGTTGTAATTGATGCGTTTATTTCAACGTGTAGGTGATTGACTTCCTCAACAACTGCTTCGGTACGATCATCAAGTGAGGCCAACTGCTAAAGAAGCTATGGTCAAACGATTTGGGTTTTATGTAGAGACATCACAACTGTACAGTTTTTATGGTATATTTGCCGCTATCATATTTTGCAGCCCTTAATATTTGTTGTCGTTAGTTATCTGTCTGTACAGTCGTAATAACATGAATTTTGCATAGTTTTGTAAACCTTAAACAATTGGTATGGTAAATGGCCAACGCCTTTAGTCTTCTATTTTGTTTTCAGGTAATATTTGTGTTTAATTATCTTCAACTTTAGTGTATGTGTATGTATTGGACATGTACATCTTTTGTATGAGCTTGTAAGTTCCTAAGTTCCTGACCAGAAAACAATTTAGAATGTTAATTAACTCACGTATGTAAGAATTAAATATTTGGATATGTAAATTATGTTTATATTTAATAGTCGACATTCAGTAACTATTACACAATAAACTGCTTTGTCGAATTTTATTAACGCACACTTTAGACAACTCCCTTTAAAGTTGCAGACCATCAATTCAATTTGATACACATCCTTTTACATCTGATTGTAATTGAATTTATACGTTTAACATGTATACTAGCAAATTTGTTATCAGTTACTACATTGATAGATTGTATGCGATAACGATGGTTATTTATTAGACAGTCAGTATAAATGGCCATCGATAATTCACAGCTGCGTAGCGCGTACCTTCAATCTTGTTAGTTTCAAAAGCAGGTGAATAACACTAACCATTTTTTTGAGTGTTCCTTCAATTTCACAAAACTTTGTCCATTTTTTTGGACATATGAAGTCGTAATCTTTTACTTCAACATAAGGCAGCTTGCATTCATCCATAAAAGTTAGTAATTTGTGCCTAAATCTCGTAAATGCTGTGTTGCATTTTTGAAGTGTTGTTCTCTTTGCAATATCAACTTTGATAGAATGATGTTGCTGTAAAAGTTAAATGTAACTGGTGAATGTTGTTATATAAGTAAATTAAAAGTAGTAAAACATAATTTTTATATTTTTATACCTTGATTTTCAACCATAATGCTTCTTTATATTCCGTAGATACATGTGTCCCATCTTTTGCAACAAAATCATAATGAAGCCTTGTTAAAACACCTATATTAGTAGAAAACACCGCTTGGTTTTTTCCTATGGCTTGCCCAAAATTGTCAAACTCAACCCTGATTGGAACCACATCATTGTCTTTGAGTTTGTTAACACCTCTCTTCTTGTTTTTCCCTGGTGTTTGTTGGGGCACACCCATATCAATATCATTAATATTGTTTTGGTTATGTACACAAAATACAATAGTCAACAATATGTAACTATTTTATACCACAATATGTAAACAATATGTAACAATATATAACAATATGTAAATGTTTTATACCACACACAATACGTAACCATAAGTAACTCTGTTTTGATACATAGTAAATAACAAACATATATTCATACATTATATGTTTTGATCTTAAATTTGTGTTGATGAATTGTTTTGCTTTATTATTTATCACTACACATCTAAAAACATTCATATACACCTTAAGATCTAAATATAGTAAAGACATTCATATACACCTTAAGATCGTAAACACATTCTTGTTACTTTACATTTATCATCAAACTTTTATCATATTTTGTATGTGTTATGAATAATACATCAAACTTTAATCATATTGTTTATGTGTTATGAATAATACATCAAACGAAGCACACATACACATCATGCAATAACAACTATACAGAAATACCACATAACCAAACCAATTTCAAACTGTAATTGAGAAACTTTTCATTTTTTATTTTATGAATAAAAAAGAGTAATAAATTCATACTATGAACAAACCTGAACATTAACACTATCTGGTGGTGGCCGTAACCGTGCTGCAGATCTCTTCGTCCAACCTTTTTTCATCATCTTAAATGCTTGCAGAGACCGAAAGTAATATGGATCAGGAATTGAATTGAATTACTCGAACATGAATTGAATTTGATTTGCAACAGGAGTTGAATAGGGTAATCGAACATGAATTGAATTAGGGTTGCAACAGGATTTGAATTGGGTTTTGTTTGACGAACAATTAGGTTTACAAATTTAAATGATCTGGGTTTGGGGGTTTTGTTATGTTGAATTTTGTTATTATAATTTTTGTTATGTCAATTAGGGTTTACACAATTTTGATGGTGATCGACGAGGAATTGGGAATTGGGAGATGATAAAATATATAAAGATATAAAATGATAATAATTTATGAAAGTAACTGTATTTGTGTATTGTGTTTTTATATGTTTTTATATTTAATTATAATTTATAATAATTAAATTGATCATATTTGCTTATTAATTTGTATTAATCTTTTAAGTTTTTGATTTTGTCACGGATAGATCGGAGTAAATGGATGTACGACATAGGACGCACTAGCTTCGACTATATGAAAAGGCTTCAAGAATTTATAACCATTGCAGAGACTGATCAATTAAATAAAGGAAGCACCATAATCACTTCCCCTTGTAAGAAATGTATGAATGGGAGGTCCTTCAAGGATTCTACCAAAATCAGAAATCATCTTATAATAAATGGATTTATGAGTGGGTACACGTGTTGGTCTTATCATGGTGAATCATTTACTGATCATAACCAGGGTGCTTCAGATTCTAATAAAGTAAACGAAGATTCATACATTAGTGAACACGATAATTTTGACGATATAGAGGATAATGTTGCAGAAAGTATCATGAGAAATTTCTACAACTAATTATTCTCTGAAAAACCGTTATATAACGGTTGTACAAAATTTTTAAAACTTTCTACTGTGATAAAACTGTTAAACTTAAAATTGAACAATGGTTGGAGCGACACAAGTTTCAGTAGCTTGTTATAGTTGTTGCAGAAAATGCTACCCGAAGATAATGAGTTGCCGGTTTCAACATACCATGCGATGTGCCTGATTGGATTGGAAATACAAAGAATACATTCATGTCCAAATGATTGTATGCTATACATGAATGAAAATGAAAACCTTCATCAATGTAAGGTATGTGTTACATCTAGGTATAAACGTGAAAAACCAACTGAAGATGATAATGATGTGACAGAAAATGGACCTTCTTCAAAAGTATTGTGGTATTTTCCTATCATACCAAGATTGAACAGATTATTTGCAAATGCAAAAGATGCAAAATTACTATGTTGACATGCGGAAGAGCATAAAAAGGATGGAAAAATAAGACATGTGGCCGATTCAGTTCAATTGAGAACTATTGATAATGATTTTGAATATTTGGGGGATGAGATACGAAATATAAGGTTGGAACTCAGTTCAGATGGAATTAATCCTTACGGAGATTTGAGTAGTAGTCATAGCACATGGCATGTTCTGTTATGCATTTACAACCTTCCATCTTAGCTATGTATGAAACGAAAACACATAATGTTGTCTCTTTTAATTCAAGGCCTAAAACAACCTGGAAACGACATTGATGTTTACTTGGCACCGTTGATTGATGACATGAAGTTACTATGGAATACCGGTGTACAAGTCTATGATGCATACAATAAAGAGTACTTCCAACTACGGGCAATGGTTTTTTGCACCATTAACGATTTTCCAGCTTATGGTAATTTGTCTGGATATTCTACGAAAGAGAAAAAGACATGTCCTATTTGTGAGAAAAATACTCACTCGATATGGTTGACAAATTGTAGGAAACCGGCATTTATGGGACATCGAAGAGAGCTTGCTGAGAATCACCCATATTGCTCCAAATATGACTTATTTAATGGTACTGTAGAGGAAAGCGTGCTACCAGCACCATCGGATGGAGAAACTACATTCTCCAAAGTTGTTAAGATAAAATATGTGTTGGGAAAAAACGGTAATGGACCAATGAAAGGGATGTGGAAAAAATCTATCTTTTGGGAATTACCGTATTGGAAGCATTTGTGCATCAGGCATTGTCTTGATGTTATGCATATCGAGAAAAATGTTTGTGAAAGTTTGGTGGGGTTACTGTTGAACATTCCTGGAAACAAAATATGGAATTAAGGTTTGAAAGGACATGGAACTAATGAAAATCAAACCAGAGTTAACACCTAAATCAATACCAGGAAGGTCCACCGAGTTTCTTACGCCTGCTTGTTATACCATGTCAAAGGTCGAGAAAACTAAATTTTAAGAATGTTTATATATTATTAAGGTTCCATCAGGTTACTCGGCTAACATTAGGAAGTTGGTTTCGATGAAAGATTTGAAGTTATTTGATATGAAGTCACATGACTGTCATGTATTAATGACTCAGATGATTCCTATTGCAATTCATGGAATTTTACTTGACCGCATATGACACACAATAACAAAACTATGCTTATTTTTCAACATAATTCATTCGAAAGTGATTGATCCTGAGGTTTTGGATGAATATCAAAGAGATATTATACTCACTCTTTGTGAACTTGGGATGTATTTTCCACCTTCTTTTTTTGATGTCATGGTTCACTTGTTTTCTCACATTGTCGGAGAAATCAAGGAATGCGGTCCAGTTTTCTTACGCTGCATGTATCCATTCGAAAGATATATGAGTGTCTTAAAAGGGTATGTAAGGAACCACAATCGACCAGAAGGTAGTATTGTTGAAGGATATGCTTTTAAATAGATGATCGACTTCTGCACAGACTATATGGATGGGATTAGAAGTGTCCGAATTCCATTAAGTCGATAAGAAGGTAGACTTTCCGGTCAAGGGACACTTGGGCGCGATGTGGGGTATCCAAAAAATGTTGCCGATTTACATAACGCACATTTTACTGTGGTACAACACACTACATCTATTGATCTGTACATACATGAACACGAATCGTTGTTGAAACGAGAAAACTGTCAAAGGAGTGCAAAATGGTTGGCTAAAGAACATAAAAGCAAATTTTCAGAATGGTTGAAAGACAAAGTTAGGAGCGCACTTCCAGATGTTTATAAAAAAGTAATGGTTTTAGCATTTGTAGTGACCCGAAATTTTCCATGATTATATATATTAAATGAAAACTATATTTGCATGATTAAATGTTTCCAACATGTTAAGAAATCAAACTTGTTAAGACTTGATTATTTGAAAGGAGTTTCATGTAGACAATTGACCACCCAAGTTGACCGACGATTCACGAACGTTAAAACTTGTAAAAACTATATGATGATATATATATATATAGGGATATATATATAGTTAACATGATATTATGATAAGTAAGTATCTCACTAGGTATATTAACAATGAGTTATATACATAAAATGAGATTCGTGAATTAAGAAACTCGAAACGATATATATAACGATTATCGTCATAACTGTAGTGACCCGAACTTTTCCATGTTTATATATATTAAATAAAATTGATTTTTACATGATTAAATGTTTCCAACATGTTAAGTAATCAAACTTTTAAGACTTGATTATTTGAAATGAGTTTCATGTAGACAATTGACCACCCAAGTTGACCGGCGATTCACGAACGTTAAAACTTGTAAAAATGACATGACGATATATATATATATATATATATATATATATATATATATATATATATATATATATATATATATATATATATATATATATATATATATATATATATATATATATATATATATATATATATATATATATATATGGATATACATATATTTAACATGAGATTATGATAAGTGAGTATCTCCATAAGTATATTAACAATGAGTTATATACATAAAAACAAGACTACTAACTTAAGGATTTCGAAACGAGACATATATGTAACGATTATCGTTGTAACGACATTTAAATGTATTTATATCATATTAAGATATATTAATATATCATAATATCATGATAAGATAATAATTTAACATCTCATTAGATATAATAAACAATGGGTTAACAACATTAAATGAGATTGTTAACTTAAAGGTTTCAAAACAACACTTACATGTAACGACTAACGATGACTTAACGACTCAGTTAAAATGTATATACATGTAGTGTATTTAGATGTATTAATATACTTTTGGAAGACTTCAAGACATATATCAAAACACTAATACTTAACGAAAATGGGTTCAGTTACATTCCCATTCTTTTTTCATCAAGAATTCTAGTCGTATTCATACCTGTATTATACACAGCTTCTAGACGTACTTACTGTGGGTATATACCAATAGGAACTAGCATGGGATTCCACTCTTGATTATGTCATGTATTACTAATCAATTTTAACTTCTACCATGAACTAGTCAACTAACTAGAACTCCTTTTAACCCCACTCACCACTCACCACTTACCACTCATCATTCACTCCATTTCACTTCCAATTCTCTTTCTAATTCTCTCTCAACACACACACACACTTATGAATGAATTTTTCCAGTGACTAATCATCATCTTCATCAAAAATTACTTCAAGAATCAAGCTATAATCATCTTAGGAAGAACACTTCAAGAACACTTCGAAAATCCTTTCAAGTTTACTAGTTTACTTCCAAGCTTTCTAATCCATTCCAAATAATCATCTAAGATCAAGAAACCTTTGTTATTTATAATAGGTTATCTTTCTTATTCAAGGTAATAATCATATTCAAACTTTGATTTAATTTCTATAACTATAAACTATCTTAATTCGAGTAAAAATCTTACTTGAACTTGTTTTTGTGTCATGATCCTACTTCAAGAACTATCAAGCCATCCAAGATCCTTTGAATCTAGATCATTTCTTGTCACTTCCAGTAGGTTTACCTACTAAACTTAAGGTATTAATGATGTTCATAACATCATTCGATTCATACATATAAAACTATCTTATTCGAAGATTTAAACTTGTAATCATTAGAACATAGTTTAGTTAATTCTAAACTTATTCGAAAATAAAGTTAATCCTTCTAAATTGACTTTTAAAATCAACTAAACACATGTTCTATATCTATATGATATTCTAACTTAATGATTTAAAACCCGGAAACACGAAAAACACCGTAAAACCGGACATACGCCGTCGTAGTAACACAGCGGGCTGTTTTGGGTTTGATAATTAAAAACTATGATAAACTTTGATTTAAAAGTTATTCTTCTGGGAAAATGATTTTTCATATAAACATGACACTATATCCAAAAATCATGGTTAAACTCAAAGTGGAAGTATGTTTTTCAAAATGGTCATCAAGACGTCGTTCTTTCGACTGAAATGACTACCTCTTACAAAAACGACTTGTAACTTATATTTCCGACTATAAACCTATACTTTTTCTGTATAGATTCATAAAATAGAGTTCAATATGAAACCATAGCAATTTGATTCACTCAAAATGGATTTAAAACGAAGAAGTTATGGGTAAAACAAGATTGGATATTTTTTTGATTGTTGTAGCTACGGGAAATATTGTAACAATTCTATACAAATCATAACTTAACAAACTTATATTGTATTATTCATATATTCTATTATATATTATGTAATCTTGGGATACCATATACACGTATACAATGTTTTGACATATCATATCGACCCATCTATATAATATATTTTGGAACAACCATAGACACTCTATATGTAGTAATGTTGGAGTTAGCTATACAGGGTTGAGGTTGATTCCAAAATAATATATATAGTTTGAGTTGTGATCTAGCCTGAGGCTTGTATACACTGGGTCGTGGATTGATCCAAGATAATTTATATTTATTTCTTTACATCTAACTATGGACAACTAGTTGTAGGTTATTAACGAGGACAGCTGACTTAATAAGCTTAAAACATTATAACGTATTAAAAAATGTTGTAAATATATTTTGAGCATACTTTGATATATATGTACATATTTGTATAGGTTCGTGAATCGACCAGTGGCCAAGTCTTACTTCCTGACAAAGTAAAAATCTGTGAAAGTGAGTTATAGTCCTACTTTTAAAATCTAATATTTTGGGATGAGAATACATGCAGTTTTATAAATGTTTTACGAAATAGACACAAATAAATGAAACTACATTATATGGTTGAATGATCGAAGCCGAATATGCCCATTTTACTTCGTAAACTAAGAATTAGTAAACCGATCTACTAATTAAAGCGAATCCTAAAGATAGATCTATTGGGCCTAATGAACCCCATCCAAAGTACCGGATGCTTTAGTACTTCGAATTCATTTATATCATGTCCGAAGGATTTCCCGGAATGATAGGGGATATTCTTATATGCATCCTGTTAATGTCGGTTACCAGGTGTTCACCATATGAATAATTTTTATCTCTATGTATGGGATGTATATTGAAATATAAAATCTTGTGGTCTATTATTGCGATTTGATAAATATATAGGTTAAACCTATAACTCACCAATATTTTTGTTGATGTTTTAAGCATGTTTATTCTCAGGTGATTATTAAGAGCTTCTGCTGTTGCATACTAAAATAAGGACAAGATTTGGAGTCCATGCTTGTATGATATTGTGTAAAAACTGCATTCAAGAAACTTATTTTTGATGTAATCTATTCTTATTGTAAACCATTATGTAATGGTCGTGTGTAAACAGTATATTTTAGATTATCATTATTTGATAATCTACGTAATGCTTTTTAAACCTTTATCGATAAAATAAAGGTTATGCTTGTTTTAAAAATGAATTCAGTCTTTGAAAAACGTCTCATATAGAGGTCAAAACCTCGCGACGAAATCAATTAATATGGAACGTTTATAATCAATATGAACGGGACATTTCAGTTGGTATCCGAGCGTTGGTCTTAGAGAACCAGAAAATTGCATAAGTGTGTCTTATCGAGTTTGTTAGGATATATTAGTGAGTCTGGACTTCGACCGTATTTTCTATAAAAAAAATGATTGTTTAACACTTTTGTTGGAAACTATATATTATTAACATGTAAATATTATGTGATATATTAACCTCTTAATGTGTTTGATATTGTGTGATAGATGTCTATCTCTAGTACAAATCCCATTGATTCACCTAATAAAAATGAAGAGTCGAATATATTTTGGGAGGATTCATAAATTCCCGAAGAGGAACCGGAAGAGGAGGAACCGGAAGAAGAGGAACCAGAAGAGGATAAATCGAAAGAGGAGGAACCAGAAGAAGAAGAGGTTCCGGAGGAAGAAATAGTGATACCTACAGTAAATCGTTTAAATAAAAGAAAATCCTCAACCAACGGACCAAAGTTAAAAATGGTCAATGGTGTTTCTGCCGAGGAAGCAAAATATTGGGAAGATTACCAATTTTCCGATGAATCAGATCCCGATGAGGATTCCAATGATGTTATAGAAATCACCTCGACCCAATTTAATATAGCAAAAGAAAATAATAAGGGAAAAGGTATAAAAATATAGAAACCCGATTCCAACCCCGATGAGCTTTATATGTATCGGCAACATCCGTATTTCCTAAAGTGTAACAATAATCCGGGAACCTCTAAACCACCAGGTTTTTCTAAACCATTGTGGAAAACGACGCCTCGTATTAGAGGAACACCATATATCCCTGGAAAATTAGGAAAGCGAACCAAGTCCGAAGAAGAAGAAACCAGTTATTCAGATTAGGGAGTTGTAATCATGTTGTGTACTATATGTATTATAGTGTGCTTGTACTTTTATGTTCTATGTAAAAATTGCTTGTATTGTTTGTTAATTATCTTTTATGAATCTAATCCTTGTCTATTTTACAGTATAAAAACAAAATGGACGTTAAGGGTAGACAACCGAATATTTTAGAAGACCTACCAGAGGATATGATTGAGGAAATCTTGTCTAGAGTCGGTCAGAGTTCATCAGCACATTTAGTTATGAAGAAATTAACTTGTTAAACATTTGAAAGACTTTCTAGAAATGCCTTAGTTTATAAAAGGTTTTCCTTTGATAGGTGGGGTATATCACATTGGGGAGACCGTAAGTTACGCCGTGTTTTCTTTAAAGCATTAAATGCGGGGAACCCAAATGCAATTTTACGCTACGGGTTAAGAACCTATTTTGACTCAACATATCCCAACATAGGATTTCGCGAGTTAGAAAGAGCTTCTAACATGCAACATAAAGAAGCATGTTATACTTACGGGTTAGTGATGTTCACTTCTTACCAAATTGAGAAAAAGAATATCGGGTTACAACTTTTAAATAAAACCTTTCCACAAGTGACGGATTCAGTAGTTGGGGTGAGAAACAAGGTTTTTAGATTATTACGGGGCTGTTGGACATTACGAAACCCTCGTCCTTTTGACAATATTACAACATGCTGCCTAGCCAATGGTCATAACGGTTATTTTCCACAAGACCAAGGATGGGAAGTCGTCTTAGTAAAACCAGAATGCATGACTTGTTTCTGGACTTATGAATTACGTGTCTTTATTTCCTTTGCTGAACAACTTGCGTATTAACTAGATTTATCTTCAAAATTGTCATGTATCAAAGTGTAATATATTTCATGTTATATGTAATATAGCGAAGTTGTAAGTTTGAAGAATATTTGTATGTGATATATTATTATAATCAGTTTTTCATATGGAATTGTAGTAGTTGAATTGTATATTAGCTACTAAGTATGAACTTAACGGGTAGGTAGTACCCGAATTTAAACTTATAAAACGCTAATATGAAGAAAAAGCTTTTATAAATAAGTTCATATTATGCTACGAAATACTATTGACTACTCTTAATATTCTGTATGATTAACTCAATTCAGTTGGCTATTTTGAAGGAAATGGCACCGACTACTCGACAAACCATGAATATGAGCGAAGAGGAATTTCGTACTTTTCTTGCTGCAAACATAGCTGCAGTACAAGCTGCGCTACATACCAACAATAACTCTGAATCTAGCAATGCAGCTAACAGCGCAAGAAATCGTTTAGGATGCACCTACAAAGAATTCACTGCCTGCAAACCTTTGGAATTTGATGGAACCGAAGGACCAATTGGATTGAAACGGTGGGCCGAGAAAGTCGAATCAGTGTTTGCCATAAGTAAGTGTATTGAAGAGTAGAAAGTTAAGTACGCTACGCATACCTTCACAGGTACTGCGTTAACGTAGTGGAACACCTATCTTGAACAGGTAGGACAAAATGCTGCTTACGCACTACTGTGGTCGGCATTCAAGCAATTGATGAACGAGCAGTACCGTCCTAGAAACGAAGTCAATAAACTCAAGACAGAACTTAGAGAGTTACGAACACAAGGGTTCGACGTTACCACATATGAACGACGATTCACAGAGTTGTGCCTATTGTGTCCGGGAGCATTCGAAGATGAAGAAGAGAAGATCGACGCGTTTGTAAAAGGGTTACCAGTAAGGATTCAAGAAGATGTGAGTTCACACGAGCCCACTTCTATACAGAAGGCAATTCGAATGGCTCATAAACTCATAAATCAGATTGAGGGAAGAATTAAAGAGCAGGCGGCCAAAGAAGCCAACACGAAACAACTCAAGAGGAAGTGGGAGGAAAACGGTGACAAGAGTCACCAGTACAATAACAACAACAACAATTACAACAACAATCGTAACAACTATCTCAACAACCGCAACAACAATCACAACAATAACCGCAATCCTAACAATAACTACAACAAACATCCCAACAACAACAACAACAACTACAACAACTGTTTCAACAACAATAACAATCCCAACAACAACCTCAATAACAACAACGGCAACAAAAACCAAAAACAGCCATGTCATAGGTGTGAAGAAAATCATCAGGGGTTTTGCACGACATTTTGCAACAGGTGCAAAATAAATGGTCATAGCGCGACAAAGTGTGAGGTCTACGGACCAAAGTTTAACAGAACTAAAGGAACAAATAATGTTGGAACAAGTAATGTCGAAACGAATAGTGTCGGAGCAAGTAATACCAACGCTGTTTGTTATAAATGTGGAAAACCGGGCCACATTATTAGAAATTGCCCGAATCAGGAGAATACTAATGGGCAGGGCCGTGGAAGAGTTTTCAATATTAATGCGGCAGAAGCACAGGAAGACCCGGAGCTTGTTACGGGTACGTTTCTTATTGACGATAAATCTGCTTATGTTTTATTTGATTCGGGTGCGGATAAAAGCTATATGAGTAGAGAATTTTGTGCTAAATTAAGTTGCCCATTGACGCCTTTGGATAGTAAATTTTTACTCGAATTAGCAAACGATAAATTAATTTCAACAGATAATATATGCAGGGAGAGAGAAATTAAACTGGGGGATGAAACGTTTTAAATTGATTTAATACCAGTTGAGTTAGGGAGTTTGGATGTAATAATTGGCATGGACTGGTTGAAAAAAATGAGAGCAGAGATCGTTTGTTACAAAAATGCGATTCGCATTATGCGTGAAAAAGGAAAACCTTTAATGGTGTACGGAGAAAAGAGCAACGCGAAGTTAAATCTTATTAGTAGTATGAAGGCGCAAAAACTAATAAGAAAAGGTTGTTACATCATTCTAGCACACATCGAGGAAGTTAAACCTAAAGAAAAGAACATCAATGATGTTCCCATCGCAAAAGAATTTCCCGATGTATTTCCGAAAGAATTACCGGGACTACCTCCGCACCGATCTGTTGAATTTCAGATAGATCTTGTACCAGGAGCTGTACCAATAGCTCGTGCTCCATACAGACTTGCACCCAGTGAGATGAAGGAACTCCAAAGCCAATTACAAGAACTTTTAGAGCATGGTTTCATTCGACCAAGCACATCACCGTGGGGAGCTCCTGTTTTGTTTGTTAAGAAGAATGATGGTACATTTAGGTTGTGTATCGACTACCGAGAGTTAAACAAACTTACCATTAAGAACCGCTATCCACTACCGAGAATCGATGACTTATTTGATCAACTACAAGGCTTGTCGGTTTATTGAAAGATCGATTTACGTTCCGGGTATCATCAAATGCAGGTGAAGGAGGATGATATTCCGAAGACTGCTTTTAGGACGCGTTAAGGTCATTATGAATTTATGGTTATGCTGTTTGGTTTAACTAACGCACTAGCTGTGTTCATGGACCTCATGAACCGAGTGTGTGGGCCATACCTTGACAAGTTTGTCATTGTTTTCATCGATGACATACTTATTTACTCAAAGAATGACCAAGAGCACGAAGAACATTTGAGAAAAGTTCTAGAGTTGTTAAGAAAGGAAAAACTGTACGCTAAGTTTTCAAAGTGTGCATTTTGGTTGGAAGAAGTTCAATTCCTTGATCACATAGTGAACAAAGAAGGTATTCAGGTGAATCCAGCGAAGATTGAAACCGTTGAAAAGTGGGAAATCCCGAAAACTCCAAAACTCATACACTAGTTTTTAGGACTAGCTGGTTACTACAGAAGGTTCATCCAAGGCTTTTCCAGAATAGCAAAACCCTTAACTTCATTAACGCATAAAGGGAAGAAATTTGAATGGAAGGATGAACAAGAAAAAGCGTTTCAATTGTTGAAGAAAAAGTTAACTACGGCACCTATATTGTCATTACCTGAAGGGAATGATGATTTTGTGATATATTGTGACGCCTCAAAGCAAGGTCTCGGTTGTGTATTAATGCAACGAATGAAAGTAATTGCTTATGCATCTAGACAATTGAAGATTCACGAACAGAATTATACGATGCATGATTTGGAATTAGGCGCGGTTGTTTTTACATTAAAGACTTGGAGGCACTACTTATATGGGGTCAAAAGTATTATATATACCGACCACAAAAGTCTTCAACACATATTTAATCAGAAACAACTGAACATGAGGCAGCGCAGGTGGATTGAATTGTTGAATGATTACGACTTTGAGATTCGTTACCACCCAGGGAAGGCAAATGTGGTAGCCGACACCTTGAGCAGAAAGGACAGAGAACCTATTCGTGTAAAATCTATGAATATAATGATTCACACTAACCTTACTACTCAAATAAAGGAGGCGCAACAAGGAGTTTTAAAAGAGGGAAACTTAAAGGATGAAATACCCAAAGGATTTTAGAAACATCTTAATATTCGGGAAGACGGAACCCGGTATAGGGCTGAAAGAATTTGGGTACCAAAATTTGGAGATATGAGAGAAATGGTACTTAGAGAAGCTCATAAAACCAGATACTCAATATATCCTGGAACGGGTTAGATGTACAAGGATCTCAAGAAACATTTTTGGTGGCCAAGTATGAAAGCCGACGTTGCTAAATGCGTAGGAGAATGTTTGACGTGTTCTAAGGTCAAAGCTGAGCATCAGAAACCATCAGGTCTTCTTCAACAACCCAAAATCCCAGAATAGAAATGGGAAAACATTACCATGGATTTCATCACTAAATTGCCAAGGACTGCAAGTGGTTTTGATACTATTTGGGTAATAGTTAATCGTCTCACTAAATCAGCACACTTCCTGCCAATAAGAGAAGATGACAAGATGGAGAAGTTAGCACGACTGTATTTGAAGGAAGTCATCTCCAGACATGGAATACCAATCTCTATTATCTCTGATAGGGATGGCAGGTTTATTTCAAGATTCTGGCAGACATTACAGCAAGCATTAGGAACTCGTCTAGACATGAGTACTGCCTATCATCCACAAACTGATGGGCAGAGCGAAAGGACGATACAAATGCTTAAAGACATGCTACGAGCATGTGTTATTGATTTTGGAAACAGTTGGGATCTACATCTACCGTTAGCAGAATTTTCCTACAACAACAGCTACCATTCAAGCATTTAGATGGCGCCGTTTGAAGCACTTTATGGTAGAAAGTGCAGGTCTCCGATTTGTTGGAGTGAAGTGGGGGATAGACAGATTACGGGTCAGGAGATAATACAAGAAACTACCGAGAAGATTATCCAAATTCAATAACGGTTGAAAACCGCCCAAAGTCGACAAAAGAGCTACGCCGACATTAAAAGAAAAGATATAGAATTTGAAATTAGAGAGATGGTCATGCTTAAGGTTGCACCTTGGAAAGGCGTTGTTCGATTTGGTAAACGAGGGAAATTAAATCCAAGGTATATTGGACCATTCAAGATTACTGATCGTGTCGGACCAGTAGCTTACCGACTTGAGTTACCTCAACAACTCGCGGCTGTACATAACACTTTCCACGTCTCGAATTTGAAGAAATGTTTTGCTAAAGAAGATCTCACTATTCCGTTAAACGAAATTCAAATCAACGAAAAACTTCAATTCATCGAGGAACCCGTCGAAAAAATGGATCGTGAGGTTAAAAGACTTAAGTAAAACAAGATATCAATTATTAAGGTTCGATGGAATGCTCGTAGAGGACCCGAGTTCACCTAGGAATGATAAGATTAGATGAAGAAGAAATACCCGCACTTATTTCCAGAAGATACGACAACACCTCCAACTGCTTAAAATTTCGGGACGAAATTTATTTAACGGGTAGGTACTGTAGTGACCCGAACTTTACCATGTTTATATATATTAAATGAAATTGATTTTTACATGATTAAATGTTTCCAACATGTTAAGCAATTAAACTTGTTAAGACTTGATTATTTGAAATGAGTTTCATGTAGACAATTGACCACCCAAGTTGACCGGCGTTTCACGAACGTTAAAACTTGTAAAAATGACATGACAATATATATATGGATATACATATAGTTAACATGAGATTATGATAAGTGAGTATCTCCATAAGTATATTAACAATGAATTATATACATAAAAACAAGACTACTAACTTAAGGATTTCGAAACGAGACATATATGTAACGATTATCGTTGTAACGATATTTATATGTATATATATCATATTAAGATATATTAATATATCATAATATCATGATAAGATAATAATTTAACATCTCATTATATATAATAAACAATGGGTTAACAACATTAAATGAGATTGTTAACTTAAAGGTTTCAAAACAACACTTACATGTAACGACTAACGATGACTTAACGACTCAGTTAAAATGTATATACATGTAGTGTATTTAGATGTATTAATATACTTTTGGAAGACTTCAAGACATATATCAAAACACTAATACTTAACGAAAATGGGTACAGTTACATTCCCATTCTTTTTTCATCAAGAATTCTAGTCGTATTCATACCCGTATTATACACAGCTTCTAGACGTACTTACTGTGGGTATATACCAAGAGGAACTAGCATGGGATTTCACTCTTGATTATGTCATGTATGACTAATCAATTTTAACTTCTACCATGAACTAGTCAACTAACTAGAACTCCTTTTAACCCCACTCACCACTCACCACTTACCACTCATCATTCACTCCATTTCACTTCCAATTCTCTTTCTAATTCTCTCTCAACACACACACACACACTTAAGAATGAATTTTTCCAGTAGCTAATCATCATATTCATTAAAAATTACTTCAAGAATCAAGCTATAATCATCTTAGGAAGAACACTTCAAGAACACTTCGAAAATCCTTTCAAGTTTACTAGTTTACATCCAAGCTTTCTAATCCATTCCAAGTAATCATCTAAGATCAAGAAACCTTTGTTATTTATAGTAGGTTATCTTTCTTATTCAAGTTAATAATCATATTCTAACTTTGATTCAATTTCTATAACTATAAACTATCTTAATTCGAGTAAAAATCTTATTTGAACTTGTTTTTGTGTCATGATCCTACTTCAAGAACTTTCAAGCCATCCAAGATCCTTTAAAGCTAGATCATTTCTTGTCACTTCCAGTAGGTTTACCTACTAAACTTAAGGTAGTAATGATATTCATAACATCATTCGATTCATACATATAAAACTATCTTATTCGAAGATTTAAACTTGTAATCACTAGAACATAGTTTAGTTAATTCTAAACTTGTTCGCAAATAAAGTTAATCCTTCTAACTTGACTTTTAAAATCAACTAAACACATGTTCTATATCTATATGATATTCTAACTTAATGATTTAAAACCTGGAAACACGAAAAACACCGTAAAACCGGACATACGCCGTCGTAGTAACACCGCGGGCTGTTTTAGGTTTGATAATTAAAAACTATGATAAACTTTGATTTAAAAGTTATTCTTCTGGGAAAATGATTTTTCTTATGAACATGAAACTATATCCAAAAATCATGGTTAAACTCAAAGTGGAAGTATGTTTTTCAAAATGGTCATCAAGACGTCGTTCTTTTGACTGAAATGACTACCTCTTACAAAAATGACTTGTAACTTATATTTCTGACTATAAACCTATACTTTTTCTGTATAGATTCATAAGAGTTCAATATGAAACCATAGCAATTTGATTCACTCAAAATGGATTTAAAACGAAGAAGTTATGGGTAAAACAAGATTGGATATTTTTTTGATTGTTGTAGCTACGGGAAATATTGTAACAATTCTATACAAATCATAACTTAACAAACTTATATTGTATTATTCATGTATTCTATTATATATTATGTAATCTTGGGATACCATAGACACGTATACAATGTTTTGACATATCATATCGACCCATCTATATAATATATTTTGGAACAACCATAGACACTATATATGCAGTAATGTTGGAGTTAGCTATACAGGGTTGAGGTTGATTTCAAAATAATATATATAGTTTGAGATGTGATCTAGCCTGAGGCTTGTATACACTGGGTCGTGGATTGATCTAAGATAATTTATATTTATTTCTGTACATCTAACTATGGACAACTAGTTGTAGGTTATTAACGAGGACAGCTGACTTAATAAGCTTAAAACATTATAACGTATTAAAAAATGTTGTAAATATATTTTGAGGATACTTTGATATATATGTACATATTTGTATAGGTTCGTGAATCGACCAGTGGCCAATTCTTACTTCCCGACGAAGTAAAAATCTGTGAAAGTGAGTTATAGTCCCACTTTTAAAATCTAATATTTTGGGATAAGAATACATGCAGTTTTATAAATGTTTTACGTAATAGACACAAGTAAATGAAACTACATTATATGGTTGAATGATCGAAGCCGAATATGCCCCTTTTGCTTGGTAACCTAAGAATTAGTAAACCGATCTACTAATTGACGTGAATCCTAAAGATAGATCTATTGGGCCTAACGAACCCCATCCAATGTACCGGATGCTTTAGTACTTCGAATTCGTTTATATTATGTCCGAAGGATTTCCCGAAATGATACGGGATATTCTTATTTGCATCATTTTAATGTCGGTTACCAGGTGTTCACTATATGAATGATTTTTATCTCTATGTATGGGATGTATATTGAAATATGAAATCTTGTGGTCTATTATTGCGATTTGATAAATATATAGGCTAAACCTGTAACTCACCAACATTTATGTTGACGTTTTATGCATGTTTATTCTCAGGTGATTATTAAGAGCTTCCGCTGTTGCATACTAAAATAAGGACAAGATTTCGAGTCTATGCTTGTATGATATTGTGTAAAAACTGCATTCAAGAAACTTATTTTTGATGTAATATATTCTTATTGTAAACCATTATGTAATGGTCTTGTATAAACAGTATTATTTAGAGAATCATAATTTGATAATCTACGTAATTCTTTTTAAACATTTATCGATAAAATAAAGGTTATGCTTGTTTTAAAAAATGAATGCAGTCTTTGAAAAACGTCTCATATAGAGGTCAAAACCTCGCGACGAAATCAATTAATATGGAACGTTTATAATCAATATGAACGGGACATTTCAATAACAACGTCTTACTAAATACATATGTATCATATTAAGATATTGTTACACTATATTTAACATGATAAAATGATAATTATATATATTATTAAGTATGTTAATAATGAATTACATATGTAAAACAAGACTACTAACTTAAGAATTTTGAAACGAGACATATATGTAAAGATTATCGTTGTAACGACATTTTAAATGTATATATATCATATTAAGATATATTCATACACCATGTTATCATGATAAAATGATAATTTAACATCTTATTAGATATAAAAACAATGGGTTAACTACATTAAATGAGATCGTTAACTTAAAGGTTTCAAAACAACACTTACATGCAACGACTAACGATGACTTAACGACTCAATTAAAATGTATATATATGTATTGTATTAATATATATTGGTACACTTTTGAAAGCCTTAAGAACACATATCAAAGTACTTCTACTTAAAAAAATGCTTACAATTACATTCTCATTCGTTTTCATCAACAATTCTACTCGTATTCATCCGTATTGGTACTCGTACAATACCCAGCTTCTAGATGTATTTACTATTGGTATATACCAATAGAAAATACCAATGATCAGCCATGAATGATTAAAAGACATGATAACAACTTGTAGGAACCATCCTTTGTCATTAACCATGACTTATGAGTAACAAAACAAAACTTAAACACCTTATATATCTATATCTATATCACGTCCATATACATACATACTTAACAATTCCATTTCTATTTTCTCATCTCTAATCTCTTTCTAATCTCCTACTTACTCAAGAACACTCAAAAATCCAGTAAACAAATCATTATCATCATCAAAAACCAAGCCTTAAACACCATAGAAAGAATCACTCAAGAACACTTCAAGATAGTCATCCAATTTCAAGAAGTTTACTTCCAATCTTTTGATCCATTCCAACAACACTTGAAAGATCATAAACATCCATTTAATCTCAGCAACTTTTCATCTCATAATCAAGGTAATAAACTTATTCAAGCTTTAATTCAATTCTTATAAACATAACTATCTTAATTTGAGTAGAAATCTTACTTGAACTTGTTTTCGTGTCATGATTCTACTTCAAGAACTTTCAAGCCATCCAAGAATCCTTTGAAGCTAGATCAATTTTTGTCACTTCCAGTAGGTTTACCTACTAAACTTAAGGTAGTAATGATGTTCATAACATCATTCAATTCATATATATATATATATATATATATATATATATATATATATATATATATATATATATATATATATATATATATATATATATATATAACTATCTTATTTGAAGATTTGAACATGTAATCACTAGAACATAGTTTAGTTAATTCTAAACTTGTTCGCAAACAAAGTTAGTTCTTCTAACTTGACTTTTAAAATCAACTAAACACATGTTCTATATCTATATGATATGCTAACTTAATGATTTAAAACCTGGAAACACGAAGAACACCGTAAAACCGGACATACGCCGTCGTAGTAAAACCGCGGGCTGTTTTGGGTAAGATAATTAAAAACTATGATTAACTTTGATTTAAAATTTGTCCTTCTGGGAAAATGATTTTTCTTATGAACATGAAACTATATCCAAAAATCATGGTTAAACTCAAAGTGGAAGTATGTTTTTCAAAATGGTCATCAAGACGTCGTTCTTTCGACTGAAATGACTACCTCTTTAAAAAATGACTTGTAACCTGTATTTCTGACTATAAACTTATACTTTATCTGTTTAGTATTATAAATTTTAGTTCATTATGAAACCATAGCAACTTGAATCACTCAAAACGGATTTAAAACGAAGAAATGACGGGTAAAACAAAATTGGATAAATTTGCTAGTTTTAGCTACGAAAATTTTGTAACAAATCTAGACTAACCATAACTTAATTAACTTATATTGTATTATACATGTATTCTATCATATATTATGTAATCTTGGGATACCATAGACACGTATACAATGTTTTGACATATCATATATATATATTATTTGTAACAACCATAGACACTCTATATGCAGTAATGCTTGAGTTAGCTATACAGGGTTGAGGTTGATTCTAAAATAATATATATACTTTGAGTTGTGATCTAGCCCGAGACTTGTATACACTGGGTCGTGGATTGATTCGAGATAATATATTGATTTATTTCTGTACATCTAATTGTGGACAACTAGTTGTAGATTACTAACGTTGGACTGTTAACTTAACAAACTTAAATCACTAAAACGTAATAAAAAATGTTGTGAATATATTTCGATCATACTTTGATATATATGTATACATTTGTTATAGGTTCGTGAATCAACCCGTGGCCAAGTCTTACTTCCCGATGAAGTAAAAATCTGTGAAAGTGAGTTATAGTCCCACTTTTAAAATCTAATATTTTTGGAATGAGGATACATGTAGTTTTATAAATGTTTTACAAAATAGACACAAGTACGTAAAACTACATTCTATGGTTGAATTTATTAAACTGAATATGCCCCTTTTTAGTCTGGTAATCTAAGAATTGGGGAACAGACACCCTAATTGACGCGAATCCTAAAGATAGATCTATGGGCACTAACAAGCCCCAGTCAGAGAATTTGAACTGCTTTAGTACTTCGATTTTATCATGTCCAAAGGGAGTCCCGGAATGATGGGAATATTCTATATACATCTTGTTAATGTCGGTTACCAGGTGTTCACCATATGAATAATTTTTTTATCTCTATGTATGGGATGATGTTTATGAAAAATGGAAATATGAAATCTTGTGGTCTATTATTACGATTTGATAAATATATCGGTTAAACCTATAACTCACCAACATTTTTGTTGACGTTTATAGCATGTTTATTCTCAGCTGATTATTAAGAGCTTCCGTTGTTGCATGCTAATTTATGGACAAGAGTTGGAGTCAGCATGCTTGTATAATATTGTTTAAAAACTGCATTCGAAGACATATATTGTTGTGTAATATTATTGTAAACCATTATGTAATGGTCGTGTGAAAATGTTATATTTTAGATTATCATCATTTGATAATCGTCGTAATATTTTAAAGGTTATGTTTTGTTTTAAAAATCGAATGCATTCTTTGAAAAACGTCTCATATAGAGGTCAAAACCTCGCAACGAAATCAATTAATATGGAATGTTTATAATCGATATGAACGGGACATTTCAGTTGGTATCCGAGCGTTGGTCTTAGAGAACCATAAAAATGCATTAGTGTGTCTTATCGAGTTGGTTAGGATGCATTAGTGAGTCTGGACTTCGACCGTGTTTTCTTTAAAAATGATTGCTTAACACTTTTTATTGGAAACTATATATGGTTAACATGTAAATATTATGTGATATATTAATCTCTTAACGTGTTTGATATTGTGTGATAGATGTCTACCTCTAGTACAAATCCCATCGACTCACCTAATAATAATGAAGAGTCGAATATATATTGGGAAGATTCACAAATTCCCGAAGAGGAACCGGAAGAAGAGGAACCGGAAGAAGAGGAACCGGAAGAAGAGGTTCCGGAGGAGAAAATATTAGGAACCACAGAAAAACAGTTAAATAAAAGAAAATCCTCAACCAACGGACCAAAGTTAATAATGGTCAATGATGTTTCCGCCAAGGAAACAAAATATTGGGAAAATTATCAATTTTCTGATGAATCGGATCCCGACGAGGATTCCGATGATGTTATAGAAATTACCCGACCCAAATTGAGAAAGCAAAAGAAAATAATAAGGGAAAAGGCATCAAAATAGAGAAATCTGATTCCAACCCCGATGAACTTTATATGTATCGTAAACATCCATACGCCTTAAATTTTAACAACCCGGGAACCTCTAAGCCACCAGGTTTTTCTAAACCATTTGTGAAAACAACGGCTCGTATTAGAGGAGCACCATATATCCTTAGAAAATTTGTGAAACGAACTAAGTCCGAAGAGGAAGAAACAAGTGAGTCGGAATAAAGAATTGTAACCATGTTGTGTAATATATGTATTATAGTATGCTTGTACTTTTATGTTATATGTAAAAATTACTTGTATTGTTTGTTAATTATCTTTTACGAATCTAATCCTCGTCTATTTTACAGTATCAAAACACACAATGGACGTTAAGGATAAACAACCGAATATTTTAGAAGACCTACCGGGGGATATGATTGGTGAAATCTTGTCTAGAGTTGGTCAGAATTCATCGACACAATTATTTATGGCAAAATTAGTTTGTCGAACATTTGAAGAACGTTCCAGGCATGCCTTAGTTTATAAAAGGCTTACATTTGGTAGATGGGGTATATCACATTGGGGAGACCTTAAGTTACGCCGTGTTTTCTTTAAGGCATTAAATTCGGGGAACCCAAATGCAATTTTACGCTACGGGTTAAGAACCTATATTGACTCCACATATCCCAACATAGGACTTCGTACTTTAGAAAGAGCTTCTAACATGCAATATAAAGAAGCATGTTATGCTTACGGGTTAGTGATGTTCGCTTCTCACCAAAGTGAGAAAAAGAACATCGGATTACGACTGTTAAATAAAACATTCCCACAAGTGACGGACTCAGTAGTCGGGGGTGAGAAACAAGGTTTTTAGATTATTACGGGGTTGCTGGGCATTACGTAACCATCGTCCTTTTGACGACGTTACAACATGCTGCCTAGCCAACGGTCACAACGGTTATCTTCCACATAACCAAGGATGGGAAATAATATTATTACAACCAGAATGCATGACTTGTTTCTGGACTTATGAATTACGTGTTTTATTGCCTTTGCTGAATGACTTGCGTATTAACTAGGATTGTCTTCACAATTGTTTGTATCAAAGTTATTGTGTGCTATACTTTATGCTATATGTAAAATAGCGATATTGCAAATTTGTAAAAATTGTATAAAAGTTTGAACGCGAAATATTATTGTATTTAGTTTTTCAAATAGAATCGCAGTAGTTGAATTGTATAGTAGCTACTAAGTATGAACTTAACGGGTAGGTACTACCCGAATTAAAACTATAAAACGCTAATATGAAGAAAAAGCTTTTATAAATAAGTTCATATTATGCTACGAAATACTATTGAATACTCTTAAATTCTATATGATTAACTCAATTCTTTTGGCTATTTTTGAAGGAAATGGCACCGACAACTCGTCAGAACTTGAACATGAGTGAGGAAGACTTCTGTGTTTTCCTTGCTGCGAACATAGCCGAAGTGCAGGCCGCAATGCAAAATAACAACAATAACTCTGGTTCTAGCAGTGAAACTAATTTCACAAGAAATCGTGTAGGATGCTCCTACAAAGAATTCACTGCTTGTAAACCTCCGGAATTCGATGGAACCGAGGGTCCAATCGGATTAAAACGGTGGACCGAGAAGGTCGAATCAGTGTTTGCCATAAGTAAGTGCACTGAAGAAGACAAAGTAAAGTACGCTACGCATACCTTCACAGATACTGCGTTAACATGGTGGAATACCTATCTCGAGTAAGTGGGACAAGATGCTGCTTATGTATTACCGTGGTTAGCATTCAAACACCTGATGACTGAGCAGTACCGTCCCAGAAACGATGTCAATAAGCTCAAGGTAGAGCTTAAAGGATTATGGACATAAGGATTCGACATTACCACCTACGAACGACGATTCACAGAGTTGTGCCTATTGTGTCCAAAAGCGTTCGAAGATGAAGAAGAGAAGATCGACGCGTTTGTAAAAGGCTTACTAGAAAGGATTCAAGAAGATGTGAGTTCACACGAACCCGCCTCTATACAAAAGGCAAGTCGAATGGCTCATAAACTCATAAATCAAATTGAGGAAAGAATTAAAGAACAGGCGGCCGAAGAAGCCAACACTAAACAAGTCAAGAGAAAGTGGGAAGAAACCAGTGACAAGGGTCACCAATACAACAACAACAACAATAATTACAACCACAATCGCAACAACTATCCCAACAACCGCAACATCAATTGCAAAAAAAACAATCGCAATCCCAACAACTACAATAACCACCATAACAACTACAACGAACATCCCAACAACAACTACAACAATCGTCACAACAATAATAACAATCGCAACAGCAACCATTTCAATAACAACAAATAGCAGAAACAGCCATGCGAAAGGTGTGTAGAGTACCATCCGAATGTGTTATGCACAACATTTTGCACCAAGTGTAAGAGAAATGGTCATAGCGCGGCAAAGTGTGAGGTTTACGGACCGACGAACAACATAAATAAAGGAACAAATAATGTCGGGACAAATAATGTTGCCGTAGTTTGTTATAAATGTGGAAAACCGGGCCACATTATTAGAAATTGCCCAAACCAAGGGAATACTAATGGGCAAGGCCGCGGAAGAGTTTTCAATATTAATGCGACAGAAGTGCAGGAAGACCCGGAGCTTGTTACGGGTACGTTTCTTATTGACAATACATCTGCTTATGTTTTATTTGATTCGGGTGCGGATAGAAGCTATATGAGTAGAGATTTTTGTGCTAAATTAAGTTGTCCACTGACGCCTTTAGATAATAAATTTTTACTCGAATTAGCAAACGATAAATTAATTACAGCAGATAATATATGTTGGAATCGAGAAATTAAACTGGTTAGCGAAACATTTAAGATTGATTTGATACCAGTAGATTTAGGAAGTTTTGATGTGATAATTGGCATGGACTGGTTGAAAAAGGAGAGAGCAGAGATCGTATGTTACAAAAATGCATTGTACCGGAAAAAGGAAAATCCTTAATGGTGTACGGAGAAAAGAGCAACGCGAAGCTAAATCTTATTAGTAATTTAAAGGCGCAAAAGCTAATAAGAAAAGGTTGCTATGCTGTTTTAGCACATGTCGAGAAAGTACAAACTGAAGAAAAGAACATCAATGATGTTCCCATTGCAAAAGAATTTCTCGATGTATTTTCGAAAGAATTACCAGGACTACCTCCACACCGATCCGTTGAATTTCAAATAGATCTTATACCAGGAGCTGCACCAATAGCTCGTGCTCCATACAGACTCGCACCAAGCGAAATGAAGGAATTCCAAAGCTAATTACAAGAACTTTTAGAGCGTGGTTTCATTCGACCAAGCACATCACCATGTGGAGCTCCTGTTTTGTTTGTCAAGAAGAAAGATGGTACATTCAGGTTGTGTATCGACTACCGAGAGTTGAACAAACTTACCATCAAGAACCGTTATCCACTACCGAGAATCGATGACTTATTCGATCAACTACAAGGTTCGTCGGTTTATTCGAAGATTGATTTACGTTCCGGTTATCATCAAATGCAGGTGAAGGAGGATGATATTCCAAAGACTGCTTTCAGAATGCGTTACGGTCATTACGAGTTTATGGTTATGCCGTTTGGATTGACTAACGCACCAGCTATGTTCATGGACCTCATGAACCATGTGTGCGGGCCATATCTTGACAAGTTTGTCATTGTTTTCATCGATGACATACTTATTTACTCAAAGAATGATCAAGAGCACGAAGAACATTTGAGAAAAGTGCTAGAGTGGTTGAGGAAAGAAAAATTGTACACTAAGTTTACAAAGTGTGCAATTTGGTTGGAAGAAGTTCAATTCCTCGGTCACATAGTGAACAAAGAAGGTATTCAGGTAGATCCGGAAAAGATTGAAACCGTTGAAAAATGGGAAACCCCGAAAACTCCGAAGCACATACGCCAATTTTTAGGACTGGCTGGTTACTACAGAAGGTTCATCCAAGATTTTTCCAAAATAGCAAAACCCTTGACTGCATTAACGCATAAAGGGAAGAAATTTGAATGGAAGGATGACCAGGAGAAAGCATTTCAATTGTTAAAGAAAAAGTTAACTACGGCACCTATATTGTCATTGCCTGAAGGGAATGATGATTTTGTGATATATTGTGACGCCTCAAAGCAAGGCCTAGGTTGTGTATTAATGCAACGAACGAAGGTAATTGCCTATGAGTCCAGACAATTGAAGATTCACGAGCAAAATTATACGACTCACGATTTGGAGTTGGGCACTGTTGTTTTTGCATTAAAGACTTGGAGGCACTACTTATATGGGTCAAAAGTATCATATATACCGACCACAAAAGTCTCCAACACATATTTGATCAGAAACAACTGAACATGAGGCAACGTAGGTGGATTGAATTGTTGAATGATTACGACTTTGAGATTCATTACCACCCGGGGAAGGCGAATGTGGTAGCTGACGCTTTGAGTAAAAAGGACAGAGAACCTATACGGGTAAAAGCTATGAATATAATTATTCGTACTAACCTTACTACTCAAATAAAGGAGGCACAACAGGGAGTTTTAAAAGAAGGAAATTTGAAGAATGAAATACCCAAAGGATCGGAGAAACATCTTAATATTCAAGAAGACGGAAATCGATATAGGGCTGAAAGAATTTGGGTACCAAAGTTTGGGGATGTGAGAGAAATGGTACTTAAGGAAGCACATAAAACCAGATACTCAATACATCTCGGAGCGGGAAAGATGTACAAAGATCTCAAGAAACACTTTTGGTGGTCGGGTATGAAAGCTGATATTGCTAAATACGTAGGAGAATGTTTGACGTGTTCTAAGGTCAAAGCTGAACATCAGAAATAATCAGGTCTACTTCAACAACCTGAAATCCCGGAATGGAAATGGGAAAACATTACCATGGATTTCATTACCAAATTACCAAGGACTGCAAGTGGTTATGATACTATTTGGGTAATAGTCGATCATCTCACCAAGTCAGCACACTTTTTGTCAATGAGAGAAGATGATAAAATGGAAAAGTTGGCACGTTTATACTTGAAGGAAGTCATCTCCAGACATGGAATACCAGTCTCTATTATCTCTAATAGGGATGGAAGATTTATTTCAAGATACTGGCAGATGGTGCAACAAGCATTGGGGACTCATCTAGACATGACTACTGCCTATCACCCACAAACTGATGGGAAAAGTGAAAGGACGATACAGAACCTTGAAGACATGCTACAAGCATGTGTTATTGATATTGGAAATAGTTGGGATCGACATCTACCGTTAGCAGAATTTTCCTACAATAATAGTTATCACTCGAGTATTGAGATGGCACCGTTCGAGGCACTTTATGGTCGAAAGTGCAGGTCTCTGATTTGTTGGAGTGAAGTTGGAGATAGACAGATTATGGGTCCAGAGATAATCCAAGAAACTACCGAGAAGATCATCCAAATTCAACAACGGTTGAAAACCGCCTAAAGTCGACAAAAGAGCTACGCAGACATTAAAAGAAAAGATATAGAATTTTAAATTGGAGAAATGATCATGCTTAAGGTTTCACCTTGGAAAGGCGTTGTTCGATTTGGTAAACGGGGGAAACTAAATCAAAGATACATTGGACCATTCAAGATTATTGATCGTGTCAGACCAGTAGCTTATCGACTTGACTTACCTCAACAACTCGCCTGGGTACAAAATACTTTTCATGTCTCGAATCTGAAGAAATGTTTTGCTAAAGAAGATCTCACTATTCCATTATACGAAATCCAAATCAACGAAAAACTTCAATTCATCGAAGAACCCGTCGAAATAATGGATAGTGAGGTTAAAAGACTTAAGCAAAATAAAATACCAATTGTTAAGGTTCAATGGAATGCTCGTAGAGGACCCGAGTTCACCTGGGAATGTGAAGATCAGATGAAGAAGAAATACTCGCACCTATTTCCAGAAGATGTGTTAACACCTCCAACAGCTTAAAATTTCGGGACGAAATTTATTTAACGGGTAGGTACTGTAGTGACCCGAACTTTTCCATGATTATATATATTAAATGAAAACTATATTTGCATGATTAAATGTTTCCAACATGTTAAGCAATCAAACTTGTTAAGACTTGATTATTTGAAAGGAGTTTCATATACACAATTGACCACCCAAGTTGACCGACGATTCACGAACGTTAAAACTTGTAAAAACTAAATGATGATATATATATGGATATATATATATATATATAGTTAACATGATATTTTGATAATTAAGTATCTCACTAGATATATTAACAATGAGTTATATACATAACATGAGACTAGTGAATTAAGAAACTCGAAACGATATATATAACGATTATCGTTATAACAACGTCTTACTAAATACATATGTATAATATTAAGATATTGTTACACTATATTTCACATGATAAAATGATAATTATATATATCATTAAGTATGTTAACAATGAATTACATATGTAAAACAAGACTACTAACTTAAGAATTTCGAAACGAGACATATATATAAAGATTATCGTTGTAACGACATTTCAAATGTATATATATCATATTAAGATATATTCATACACCATGTTATCATGATAAAATGATAATTTAACATCTTATTAGATATAATAAACAATGGGTTAACTACATTAAATGAGATCGTTAACTTAAAGGTTTCAAACAACACTTACATGTAACGACTAACGATGACTTAACGACTCAGTTAAAATGTATATATATGTATTGTATTAATATGTATTGGTACACTTTTAAAAGCCTTAAGAATACATATCAAAGTACTTCTACTTAAAAAAAATGCTTACAATTACATTCTCATTCGTTTTCATCAACAATTCTACTCGTATTCATCCGTATTCGTACTCGTACAATATCCAGCTTCTAGATGTATTTACTATTGGTATATACCAATAGAAAATACTAATGATCAGCCATGAATGATTAAAAGACATGATAACAACTTGTGGGAACCATCCTTTGTCATTAACCATGACTTATGAGTAACAAAACAAAACTTAAACACCTTATATATCTATATCTATATCACGTCCATATACATACATACTTAACAATTCCATTTCTATTTTCTCATCTCTAATCTCTTTCTAATCTCCTACTTACTTAAGAACACTCAAAAATCCAGTAATCAAATCATTATCATCATCAAAAACCAAGCCTTAAACACCATAGAAAGAATCACTCAAGAACACTTCAAGATAGTCATCCGATTTCAAGAAGTTTACTTCCAATCTTTTGATCCATTCCAACAACACTTGAAAGATCACAAACATCCATTTTATCTCAGCAACTTTTCATCTCATAATCAAGGTAATAAACTTATTCAAACTTTGGTTCAATTCTTATAAACATAACTATCTTAATTCGAGTAGAAATCTTACTTGAACTTGTTTTCGTGTCATGATTCTACTTCAAGAACTTTCAAGCCATTCAAGAATCCTTTGAAGTTAGATCAATTTTTGTCACTTCCAGTAGGTTTATCTACTAAACTTAAGGTATTAATGATTTTCACAACATCATTCGATTCATATATATATATAACTATCTTATTCGAAGATTTGAACATGTAATCATTAGAACATAGTTTAGTTAATTCTAAACTTGTTCGCAAACAAAGTTAGTCCTTCTAACTTGAAATTTAAAATCAACTAAACACATATTCAATATCTATATGATATGCTAACTTAATGATTTAAAACCTGGAAACACGAAGAACACCGTAAAACCGGACATACGCTGTCGTAGTAACACCGCGGGCTATTTTAGGTTAGATAATTAAAAACTATGATAAACTTTGATTTAAAATTTGTCCTTCTCGGAAAATGATTTTTCTTATGAACATGAAACTATATCCAAAAATCATGGTTAAACTCAAAGTGGAAGTATGTTTTTCAAAATGGTCATCAAGACGTCGTTCTTTCGACTGAAATGACTACCTCTTTAAAAAATGACTTGTAACCTGTATTTCTGACTATAAACTTATACTTTTTCTGTTTAGTTTCATAAATTTCAGTTCATTATGAAACCATAGCAACTTGAATCACTCAAAACGGATTTAAAACGAAGAAATGACGGGTAAAACAAAATTGGATAAATTTGCTAGTTTTAGCTACGAAAATTTTGTAACAAATCTAGACTAACCATAACTTAACTAACTTATATTGTATTATACATGTATTCTAATATATATTATGTAATCTTGGGATACTATAGACACGTATACAATGTTTTGACATATCATATTGACGCCATCTATATATATTATTTGGAACAACCATAGACACTCTATATGCAGTAATGCTTGAGTTAGCTATACAGGGTTGAGGTTGATTCCAAAATAATATATATACTTTGAGTTGTGATCTAGCCTGAGACTTGTATACACTGGGTCGTAGATTGATTCGAGATAATATATTGATTTATTTCTGTACATCTAACTGTGGACAACTAGTTGTAGATTACTAACGTTGGACTGTTAACTTAACAAACTTAAATCACTAAAACGTAATAAAAAATGTTGTGAATATATATATATATATATATATATATATATATATATATATATATATATATATATATATATATATATATATATATATATATATATATATATATTTTTTTTTTTTTTTTTGTTATACATTCGTGAATCAACCCGTGGCCAAGTCTTACTTCCCGACGAAGTAAAAATCTGTGAAAGTGAGTTATAGTCCCACTTTTAAAATCTAACATTTTTGGGATGAGAATACATGCAGTTTTATAAATGTTTTACAAAATAGACACAAGTACGTGAAACTACATTCTATGGTTGAATTTATTAAACCGAATATGCCCCTTTTTAGTCTGGTAATCTAAGAATTAGGGAACAGCTAATTGATGCGAATCCTAAAGATAGATCTAGGGCACTAACAAGCCTCAGTCAGAGAATTTGAACTGCTTTAGTACTTCGATTTTATCATGTCCGAAGGGAGTCCCGGAATGATGGGGATATTCTATATGCATCTTGTTAATGTCGGTTACCATGTGTTCACCATATGAATGATTTTTTTATCTCTATGTATGGGATGATGTTTATGAAAAATGGAAATATGAAATCTTGTGGTCTATTATTACGATTTGATAAATATATTGGTTAAACCTATAACTCACCAACATTTTTGTTGACGTTTATAGCATGTTTATTCTCAGGTGATTATTAAGAACTTCCGCTGTTGCATGCTAATTTATGGACAAGAGTTGGAGTCAGCATGCTTGTATAATATTGTTTAAAAACTGCATTCGAAGACATATATTGTTGTGTAATATTATTGTAAACCATTATGTAATGGTCGTGTGAAAACATTATGTTAAAGGTTATGGTTTGTTTTAAAAATCGAATGCAGTCTTTGAAAAACGTCTCACATAGAGGTCAAAACCACGCAACGAAATCAATTAATATGGAACGTTTATAATCGATATGAATGGGACATTTCAGCATTTGACCCAAATCAAGTGATAAGATATCAAGGCTATGAGATTAATGGGTATACATTTCACACCAAAACACAATATGATAAGGGTAAGACACAAAATAGCGGAATGACAGTGATAGCCTCTTCAACTGAAGTAACCATTGTAAATCGTGAAGAAAGATCAAGGATTGCTAAAAGCTCTTCTTACAGTGTCATTCAATAAATATGGGATTTAGATTATGGCGGTTCTGTGACAACCCGGAAATTTCCGACCAAATTTAAACTTTAATCTTTATACATTCCCGACACGATAAGCAAAGTTTGTAAGTTGAATTTCAAGAATTTTAAACGGTGTTCATACATTCATTTAACCTCGACCAAATTAAGACGATTCACGAACTATTATTTAATTGGATATGAATATGTATAGGTATATGTATATATAACAGTTTGAGAATATTAACAAAATATTAAACGTATAATACTTTAAATGAACGTATTTGTTTCAATATGATTAGCGATGGAATTAGAAGATAATATCAAATGATTGATTTATCAGATACATTGAATTATGATTACGAGCCCCTATTGAGAGATCCACTTTGATTTAGAAAACCTTTCCTTTTTAACGGTATCCGGAATTGTTGGTACAAGTGATTTACAAAAGTGTCATTTACAAGAGTTAGTCAAATGTTAGTAATCATTTCCGTTTAAATTTCAAAAGTGTACTTTACTTTGATTAACTAGTGTCCCTTGATAAATCAACCATTTAGTTTTTCATATTAAAAACATTGTTTGGTAGAATAACTACTAATATTTAAAAAGAGTTAAATTATATAAAACGAACTTTGAAATATAATTGGTTTTGAAAGACTAAATATTATATCATTAGATAAGTATTTCGAACATATATATTATGTACAAATTTACAATTTTAATATATATATATATATATATATATATATATATATATATATATATATATATTAACTTAGACAAAAACATCCTGATTTAAATAAAATATTTTGACAAACAACGAGCCACTGATTTATAAAAGCAAATGACCACAACGCTCAATTTTATAAAGTTACATTTTTATAAGGGTAATTTATTGATGAATAAATCAAACTATTACTGAAGGTACACGTCGCGTAACGTAAAAGGCTAGTTTTCTAAACGTACGAGAGTGCGCTCGAAAAACCGAAAGTGGTATATGAGTCGTGAGACCACGTCCGTGTCATTTTTGTAAAAATTATATTTTTACCATGAGCATAAATATAATATAATATTTAATTAATTCTAAAGATTAAATATAATATATATTAAATAATATATACTTTACGTATCATATGTAATAGAAGTAAAAGAAAGGGTGTCGGTAATGGAGATTGGTGGATGTTGAGCCACCTTTATTAGTCATGCAGTCACATGATTTTACCAAAGAGCCCCCATGCGATCGCATGGGGGGATTTGTGAGGAAGGGTGCATAAAGTCGAACGAGCCTGTCTTTCTAATTCATTTTTTTTTCTTTCTTTCTTTCCTTCTAACTCTCGTACTCTCTCTATATCTATATACTAATTTATTATTATTATTATTATTATTATTATTATTATTATTATTATTATTATTATTATTATTATTATTATTATTATTATTAATCATATTACTATTAGTAGGAGTATTAAGTGTTATTATTATTATGTATTATACATAAAATACTACGACGAGGTTCAGCTCGCGTGATTTCAAACTCAGTTTTTCGAATGGGATAGAGCTAAGAAAATTATGGGTTATATCTATGGAGGTTATGGGTATGGGTCATGGGTATGCTCATGAGGTCAATTTAGTGTTTGTCATCTCTATTGCATCTACGCACCTTTCCTGCAATATTGAATCTCAATATTGATACGTGAGTACTCGTAAATAAATTTTGGCATACTAATAGTGTATCCCTGACTAGTGCTCGAGAATATAGGATTATGCATGCTTGTATTTTTGATATTGCCCTTAGATAGGTTATGTTGAATCTTGAATTAGTTACACCTGTGATTTAGATAAGGTATAAGATATGCATGTCTTTGGAAAGCTAGCGAAAAAATAAGAACTTTTTCTTTAGATGTCGAATGGTTTCGATGAACGGATTAGGAGTTATAGTCAATTGAATTTTTTTGTAAAAATTATTATTATTATCGTCGTTATTATCGTCGTTCTAGTTTTATCAAATTATTATTATTATTATTATTATTATTATTATTATTATTATTATTATTATTATTATTATTATTATTATTATTATCAATAAAAAGTATTATCATTAAAAATTGTTATTTTTATTATTATTACTATCGTTAAAGTTATTATTATCATTAAAATAGTTATTAATAATATCATTATCATAATATTTATTATTATTAGTATTATTATAATTAAACTAATATTAGTAACACTTAATTATTATAATTTACTATTATTATCATTAAAATGAACGCGACATAAAATACGATTTAAAAGCTACTAACAAATCAATTAGGAAATAATGAGTATGGGTATCATGATGAAATTTAAAATATTGTAAGAAATTGATTTAAATAAAATTATCGTTTTTCATTATTTTTATCACTATTATTATTAAAAATATTATTTTTACAAAAGTTATTATTTTTAATAGGAATATCATTGTTAATATAAATTTCACTAATATCATGAATTAGAGTTATCATCTCTCATAATATCATTTTTGGTAAATATAAAAATTAATATTTTTATTAATAGGATAATAATAATTATTATTACAAAATAATACAACTTTTACCTACTATTATTATCAGTGTTATTTTTTCAAATAAATATGTAATACAAATAATAAAATTACTTTAATAAAACCTATCATAATATCTTTACTAAACGAACTTTATAAGATATGCAAAAGTATATTTTTATATAAAATTTTATTATATTATTACTCTAATAAATCTTTTAAAAATATTTAAAAATATAAAATGACGATATTTAAAATATATAATAATCATTTATAAATTCTGGAAATCATTTTTGAGTCAAATTGACTTTTGTTGACTTTTGCATATTTGTTTCGAGCATTAAGATTGTGTTACACTATAACTTGACTTAAATTATTAGACAACTATTGACCAACATATAAAAATATAATTAATATAGGTTCGTGAATCCGAAGCCAACCTTGCACATGTTCAATGACGTTATATGTATTTTTACTACGAAATACAATATGTGAGTTTCATTACTCCCTTTTTAAATGCTTTTGCAATATATATTTTTGGGACTGAGAATACATGCGCTTTTATAAATGTTCGACGAAATAGACACAAGTAATTGAAACTACATTCTATGATTGAATTATCGAAATCGAATATGCCCCTTTTTTTAAGTCTGGTAATCTAAGAATTAGGGAACAGACACCCTAATTGACGCGAATCCTAAAGATAAATCTATTGGGCCTAACAAACCCCATCCAAAGTACCGGATGCTTTAGTACTTCGAAATTTATATCATATTCGAAGGGTGTCCCGGAATGATGGGGATATTATTATATGCATCTTGTTAATGTCGGTTACCAGGTGTTCAATCCATATGAATGATATTTTTGTCTCTATGCATGGGACGTATATTTATGAGAACTGGAAATGAAATTCTTGTGGTCTATTAAAACGATGGAAATGAATGATTATGATAAACTAATGAACTCACCAACCTTTTGGTTGACACTTTAAAGCATGTTTATTCTCAGTTGTTAAAGAAATCTTCCGCTGTGCATTAGCTCATTTTAAAGACATTACTTGAAGTCTTTCATGGCATAATTTTGAAGAACGTTGCATTCGAGTCATTGAGTTCATAAAAGATTATTATTAAGTCAGTTTATAGTTGGATAGTGGATATAATGAAATGGTATGCATGCCTGTCAATTTTCGATGTAAAGAAAGTTTGTCTTTTAAAAACGAATGCAATGTTTGTAAAATGTATCATATAGAGGTCAAATACCTCGCTATGTAATCAACTATTGTGAATCGTTTATAATGTATATGAACGGGTCCTTTCAGTTGGTATCAGAGCGGTGGTCTTAGAGAACCAGGTTTGCATTAATGTGTCTAACTGATAAGTCGTTAGGATGCATTAGTGAGTCTGGACTTCGACCGTGTCTGCTTGTCAAAAGTTTTGCTTATCATTTCTAGTCGGAAATCATCTGCTTATCATCCTTAGGAAATTACCTGCTTATCATTATTAGTCTAGACACGTCTTGATACATTAATTGCATGAGTAGTGTATAGACAAAAATTCATATCTTAGCGTATCTGCTAAATCATATCTTATCGTATTTGTTACTTTAAACTTTGCCTGACATATCCTGCAAATTCCTCCGTAATCTAAGAAATCTTTTGATCTATATATATATATATAGATATTCTATATAAATATAATACCACCCGATAGCTGGAAAATCATTTTATATCAGAAAAATCCTTAATCCAATCGTACGAAATGGAATTTGTCATCAATACAAATCACTCGGATTCTGAAATGGAATCTCACTCAAGCTCCGAAAGTAGTGTGACCGAAATGGATCAACCAATCAGTCATCACCTATTCTGGATGAATTGGGGATGGGTTCGTAGCCTCCTCAATCATTGGAAACAAGAAGAAGGCGATCATTTCCATCCACCACATTGCCCTCTTGGCGAAGAACCTGAAGCACTTACCGGCGAACCTGTTCGAGACACCATTTTCTCTCTCATTTCCAGGGTATCTCGTCACGATTATATACTACATCAAATTCTAGATTTTATTTATCCGCTCGTTCGAACCGACAATCACCCCGGTGTAATAGAAGAAGTCAGCGAGCTTCGCGCTCGGGTAGTGACTTTGGAGAATATGGTGAAAAGGTTACAAACACCAGCAGCAGCACCAGCAGCATAACCAGTACCATCATCATCAACGCCAACAGTACCATTACCACCACCAACCACAACCGTGTCATAAACCTCAATTTCACAATCTGTCCCACGAGCATCAACGTCATACACACCATAGATACCAAGGAGTACCAACAACAATAACTGACGAAGTATTAATTCATAACTTCATTGGAGAAACATTCCGCGACGATTATGTAATCTCTAAAGTCTTAGAGATTATCTAATCTAGCCCTAACCATAAATCAGTTAAGCGAACCAAAATGATAGAAGGAAAAGTAGAAACCCTGACAAAAATTATGTGTGATTAACAAGCTAAACTTGTTTTACCAACAGCATCAACAGTACCGTCAGCGTCACCAGCATCGTCAGTACAGTCAACATCAGAATCAACAACACCTATAACATTACAAACTCCGTCAGTTCAAAAATCACTGTGGACATCATTACGAATCAATAACGCGTATATTGTATCAACAAGTTATGAAGAATTAACTTATTCTCTCTGGAAAAAAAAAATATATGTATATTTTATATATATATATATATATATATATATATATATATATATATATATATATATATATATATATATATATATTTTGAAATAAAAATAAATATTTCCGTGCTAAGCTATTGTGTGTGAATCTTAACTACTCGGTTAATTCATATTACAAATATGCACTAATGTACATCCCTCGCCCGCGACTTAACCATCGTTAACTACAATCTCTGTCTCAATTCAACAAAATTCCAATTCCTAATAAATCAAGTATATATTTGATTTTACACTTCATCATTGATGTAACCGAAACTTTTCAGATAACATCATTCGTACTTTGCGAAGTTCACAAGAATTTAACGAAAACCAACACCACATCTCAACAAATAACGAAGTATTGATTCATAATTTCAATATTATTGAAGAAATACTTATTTAATCTCTAAAACCTTCAATGGATTATTCAATACTAGTTTCAACCATAAATCGAATGAGTTTAATATTGACTCATTGAAATCTATGTTACATCTGAAGAGAATATATACATATATATTTTCATAAAGACTGTAATAAAATTCTTATGTACAAAATATTAATTGTGAAATTTTTTTTAACGGGTAGGTAATACCCGAGATATATATATATATATATATATATATATATATATATATATATATATATATATATATATATATTCACAATTGATATGTTACATTCTTCAAATCAGATTAAGCAAATTATCAACTATACTTCCCACTTTCACAATAATATACATTCTTTCATAGAAATCAAAACAACCATACTCATTCAAACCCAATTACATATTTTGATTTTGAAACCTCAGAATTCAATTCGAGATATAACCGGTACCATCACTTTTTGATTTCTACATCTTTCGAAGCTATACTTTGACTTCAAAACTGTGTTAGAACATCAAATGTATATTAATGATTACAATCTGTGTTCAAACCCTTCGAAAATTTCTGAAGACACTTCAATTAATGAGCAATCGAGATGATGATCCAACCACATATTACCCACAGTTATGTACTTAAAAAGCTCTCGAAACCAAAGTCATAATTCAACACATATCTGTGTCAGATCCTTTGGCATTTATTAGCAAAAATAACTATGCAATTCCTTTTTTCAAAGTAGCAAATTCTATCACAGCTCCAGCAAGACAACTTTGATTTTTCATTCGGAGTAGCCTTATCATAATCTTGATAAAAATGTTGCCCTTTCTCCATTGTTACCGGGGAACCTTTCATATCTCACCACATTAGCTGTAAACTTATCAGCAACCGTAATGATCTGAGATTTTCTAAAAAAAAAATCATTATATTTATCAAAACCCCATCATTTACTCGTTCGCATCTTGTAACGCGAATTGCCATACGAATCATCGGGAATTAGCAATCAGTATTTTGAAATCTCGCAGCATGTCCACGCCAACAGTTATATGTGTATATATAACGTCTATCTCTTGGACTTACATACTTGAATGTGAAGTTTCTGAAAAACACCCTAAACTGAGGAATAGTTCTCAAAATTGATGATGAAGCAGCAAAAACTATAAAACAACCTTAATAGTAAAAAGTTTGATAATAAAGAGTAGTGTGTTGGTAGAGTTCAGAAAAAGAAAAGAGTTGGAACTGGAAAACGGATTGAGCAAAGTATGAAGGAGGTTGTGGATAAATCACAAAGACTGAACCTGACTTCAAAGGGTCCAAATGATTCAGTACCTGCTGAAGTCATTAACGAATACCTTGCTTCTGACTCTAAACCCCTGCGGACAATATCCTTCATTAACCTATGATATTAGAAATTCTAAGATATCATCGTATCTTTCATTATAAATATCCTCCATATTTCTGAAGATATTTTCATAATTATTCTTATCTGATATCATTTACCTCTTCGCGCTATCTGTATTACATCATAAAAGAAACTATTTTAGTTTCTAAATTCTGAAACATTCGAGTTTAAAATAGGAATATTTTTGAAGTAGTGTTGGGAACTGAAGCATGAATTAGTATAATATAATGACACTTGATCAACGTGATTATATTACAGTAAGTCATGCTGAGTTTCTAAATGGAATGTGATGATTCACAGATCATAAAATCATCATGTGCCATGTTATACGACTCTTGTATTCTATTTAACCTCTAAAATATCAAGATAATATTTCTTGATGATTCCGCTTTTTCCAAGGTATTCTGGTAATTCGACAAGTCAAGATCGTGCCATCACAATTTCCTTCCTAGAACATTAACAATGTTCATTCCGAAATTCATATCTGTGAATTCTGGACCATTACAAGCGGTGCTTAATCGCAAGAAGAAGAAACGAAAGGACAAGACTCCGAAATAGAAATTGGGGTATAAATTGCAGCAAATAAAAGAGAGCATTAACTGTGAATGACAATGATTAAAGAAGACAGAAGCAGAGACTTTGAAATATAAGGGAAGATATAAAGCCTAACGACAAACCGGAAATTATAAACCATATATATCGATGCATATAGCAATATAAAGACACGGGAGAACTAGAAACACTATAAACCCAAGAGTATAGTAGAAGTAAATAGATTCTTCCGGCGGTAGATGAAAAAAGAAGAATGACCGATATGAAAGTTAGAGGTATATCGAGAATCAGAACTGGATGGAGCATATTGATGAATACTTTAAAATATTAGTTGAGGGAGAAAGAATAGAAGGTGATGAAACATGACTAGGAACTTAGAAATTAACAGATTTAACTCATTCAATGGCGGAATAAGCGAATCAAACCCTCTAGTGAATAGGTTAAGCTTTTTGGGATTAATTTAGTCAAACCACAACTAAATCAAGTATGATTAGATCAACACCTAGAGCTATCATTCACCACCTAGGTGATTTGGGCTGCGAGAAAATCGGAGGAACTCATCAGATCTGAGTGTGTGTAACAAATGAGAGGCTTAACCTAAAATGAAAAACATAAGACTTTATATACCCCTGCTATTGACTCACCCATACGATTCATCCATCACACGTACGAGTTGGCTTCATCAGTCGTACGGGTGATCACTCACTCGTGTCTTCTCATTTAGGTTGTAATTGTGACTTAGCTCAGCATCAACCGTGCGTATGAGCCTGTTAGCCGTACTAGTGAGGCTTCACTCGTACGTCTGACTAAGTTTAACATAGCCAAACATCCAAATCTCGTTCCTGCAGTTCCTGTAACCACATACAAACACGGATAGGATGATAACGAGCAACCGTGGTAGCCTGTAAACTGTTGTATCTGCAATGGACGTGGGTAGATGTTTAGGGACTTGCATTAAATGCATCAACAGAAGGTGTAAGTTGTAAGGAAACGAAGGAGGTGAATTTATAAGAAAATCTCTGCCAGAACAATTAAAATGGACGATCGCATTTAAAGCGGATCCTAATTCCCTTGGTTACCGGAGAATCAAATCTTATTACGAAGATTTTCTTCTAATCCCTTAAAATCTGGAAATCAATCATATCTACGTCAAATGATAAGATGAATCTACACTTGCTCATTTCACTCTTCTATGTTAACTTCATTCGTACTTTTCATATAAATGGATTGTTTATCCAAATTATTCGTTGATGATAAAACTATAATTTTCAGCCTGTATGCATCATGAAAACATACTTATTATCATTCACGGCCTTTCCACTCAAATTTCGAGACGAAATTTCTTTAACGGGTAAGTACTATGACAACCTGGAAATTTTCGACCAAATTTAAACTTTAATCTTTATACATTCCCGACAAGATAAGCAAAGTTTGTAAGTTGAATTTCAAGAATTTTAAACGGTGTTCATACATTCATTTAACCTCGACCAAATTAAGACGATTCACGAACTATTATTTAATTGGATATGAATATGTATAGGTATATGTATATATAACAGTTTGAGAATATTAACAAAATATTAAACGTATAATACTTTAAATGAACGTATTTGTTTCAATATGATTAGCGATGGAATTAGAAGATAATATCAAATGATTGATTTATTAGATACATTGAATTATGATTACGAATCCCTATTGAGAGGTCCACTTTCATTTAGAAAACCTTTTCTTTTTAACGGTATCCGGAATTGTTGGTAAAAGTGATTTACAAAAGTGCCATTTACAAGAGTTAGTCAAATGTTAGTAATCATTTCCGTTTAAATTTCAAAAGTGTACTTTACTTTGATTAACTAGTGTCCCTTGATAAATCAACCATTTAGTTTTTCATATTAAAAACGTTGTTTGGTAGAATAACTACTAATATTTAAAAAGAGTTAAATTATATAAAACGAACTTTGAAATATAATTGGTTTTGAAAGACTAGATATTATATCATTAGATAAGTATTTCGAACATATATATTATGTACAAATTTACAATTTTAAAATATATATATATATATATATATATATATATATATATATATATATATATATATATATATATATATATATATTAACTTATTTATAAACGTCCTGATTTAAAATAAAATATTTTGACAAACAACGAGCCACTAATTTATAAAAGCAAATGACCACAACGCTCAATTTTATAAAGTTACATTTTTATAAGGTAATTTATTGATGAATAAATCAAACTATTACTAAAGGTACACGTCGCGTAACGTAAAAGGCTAGTTTTCTAAACGTACGAGAGTGCGCTCGAAAAACTGAAAGTGATACATGAGTCGTGAGACCACGTCCGTGTCATTTTTGTAAAAATTATATTTTTACCATGAGCATAAATATAATATAATATTTAATTAATTCTAAAGATTAAATATAATATATATTAAATAATATATACTTTACGTATCATATGTAATAGAAGTAAAAGAAAGGGTGTCGGCAATGGAGATTGGTGGATGTTGAGCCACCTTTATTAGTCATGCAGTCGCATGATTTTACCAAAGAGCCCCCACGCGATCGCATGGGGCGATTTGTGAGGAAGGGTGCATAATGAAAGGACCCGTCATAATCCATCTGGACGAAGTCCATATCGATTACAAACGATTCACAATAGTTGATTACATCGCGAGGTACTTGACCTCTATATGATACATTTTACAAACATTGCATTCGTTTTTGAAAAGACAATCTTTCATTTACATCGAAAGTTGACTGCATGCATACCATTTCATAATATATCCAACTATACTTGACTTAATAATAATCTTGATGAGCTCAACGACTCGAATACAACGTCTTTTGAAATATGTCATGAATGACTCCAAGTAATAACTCTAATATGAGCAAATACACAGCGAAAGATTTCTTTCATACCTGAGAATAAACATGCTTTCAAGTGTCAACCAAAAGGTTGGTGAGTTCATTAGTTTATCATAAATAATCTTTTCATAATTTTAATAGACCACAAGATTTCATATTTCCATTTCTCATAAACATACTTCCCATGCATAGAGACAAAAATATCATTCATATGGATTGAACACCTGGTAACCGACATTCACAATATGCATATAAGAATATCCCCATCATTCCGGGATCCTCCTTCGGACATGATATAAATTTCGAAGTACTAAAGCATCCGGTACTTTGGATGGGGCTTGTTGGGCCCGATAGATCTATCTTTAGGATTCGCATCAATTGGGGTGTCTGTTCCCTAATTCTTAGATTACCAGACTAAAAAGGGGCATATTCGGTTTAATAATCCAGCCATGGAATGTAGTTTTAAGTACTTGTGTCTATTTCGTAAAACAGTTATAAAAGCAGCGCATGTATTCTCAACCCAAAAATATAAAGGGTAAAAAGGCAAATGAAACTCACCTAATGTATTTTGTAGTGAAAATACATATGGCTATATTGAAACAACTGAACAATGCAGGGTTGGCCTCGGATTCTCGAACCTATACCATTCATATATATTAAAACATATAATCGTAATTGAGTAACTATATATATATATATATATATATATATATATATATATATATATATATATATATATATATATATATATATATATATATATATTTTGTTATTAATAATTTACTTGTTATACTATATGCTATTTAGTTAAATTTAATATTTTTTGATTTATGTGTTTTATGTAACTATTTTTTATTATTAATAATAAAAACTATATATTATGGTTTAGTATATATATTTGTATAATAATTGATATAGCTTTAACTAATATCTTTTTAATAATAAAAGTATAGCGTAATGTATTTTTATATAAAAGTATTCATTAATGACAATATTAATTGTTTGGATGATAATAAGATAATAATTTTTAGTAAGAATGTTAATAATGATAATAAGTTTAATAATAATAATACTAATGATTATAGTAGTGATAATAATAATACTATTTTTAATAATACTTATGTTACTAATAATATTAATAATAGTACTAAAAGTGATACTAATACTAATATTAATCATAGTATTTAGGTTCTCATGATAATACATATATCGATCGTTAAATCAAATATAATAATAACAATATTCTTATTTATAACTATGATAATAAGAATGATAACTAATACTTGATTAACAACATTTATAATGATAAATACATTAATAATGTTAATAATAATGATAATGATTTTAAATACTTACAACTATTTTAATAAAGATAATATGTGTTTGAATACTAATAATAACAATAATATCAATAACAATAATAATAATCATCTTAATAACAATAATAATAATAATATAATAATAATAATAATAATAATAATAATAATAATAATAATAATAATAATAATAATAATAATAATAATAATAATAATAATAATAATAATAATAATGATAATACTAATACCGTTTAATGATAATACTAATAGTTATGATATAATTTTGTTAATAATAATAAATAACCTAGCAATAATAATAATAATAATAATAATAATAATAATAATAATAATAATAATAATAATAATAATAATAATAATAATAATAATAATAATAATAATAATAATAATAATAATAATAATAATAATAATAATAATAATAATAATGATGATAACAATTTAAAATAAATAAGTAAGTAAGTAAGCTACCTTATTGAGTTTTTAAAAAAAAACACAGCCTAGGTATAGGCTCGAACCCACGACTATCAGTTAACACGAACACCCCTCAAACCACCAATCTGTCTCAGCTTTTCTTGTTATAACACCATTTTATTTTCTTTTATAACATAATCAGTGTCCTTCATCTTCTTCACACCAAAAATCAAAACACTCTAACCCGATTTCAAAACGAAATACAATTTAGTTTTTAAGCTTTATTAACAACACAGAATCATACCATTGTGATACATTGGATTAAGAAAAGAGAAAAAAAAATATAATAAAAAAAAATATGCCCTGCTACCGTCGCTGCTTAAAGAAGAAAAAAAAATGATTTCAATTTCAAGGACGATTTACAAAATAATTATAACATGAAACATGTTCTATATCATCAATAAAAACTTTTTGAATCCTTAATTTCAACAGAAACAACTTCTAAAAACTCCAATTTGATCTTAGAACGCTCGTTTGACTTTTGAAAATAAAGGTTTGACTCTTCGAATTCGGGTTTGATTTAGCGAATTAAAACTTGATAATTTGAAGAATAATCACGATGCAATTTAAAACACTTCAGCATTTACAGAATTTGAAGATTGATCAGAGATTGGCTGTCGAATTTTTTTTTAAAATAGAACACGAACAGAGGTTACCGGTTTGTTCTTCCTTCTTTCTGTTTCAACTCCACAATTTTCAGTATATATGTATATACAGTGTATTAATAATACTCAAAGAAGTGGCAGCTCAGATGAATTGATTTTTATCGTGTCTTATAGTGAAAGTGGAGGTTGATTGCTCTCACGAGTTTAATAGAAGGAAGAACAAGAAGTTAAAGTGGTACAGATAATTACAGATCCTTTCAATTAATATAATATCTATTATATAATATAATAATAATAATAATAATAATTTCATTAATAATAATAATATTAATAATAATTATTATTATTTTTAACTGAATCATAACTAAAATAGATATTATATATGTTTACCTAAAAGATTTACAATCTACATATAATAATTTTATACATAAATTACATATATAATCTGTATACATTAATTTATAATTTATTTTTATTAACTTGTTTAATATCTTAGGAGGTGACAAACGAGTGTTAAAATTAATTAATAGTTATGTTCCATATACTTTATGTATCTATATATATATATTCATTTAGAACTATAAGTTTTTATTGATATTAGTAATATTTATTTAGTAATATAATATTTAGTTTTCCAAAATAACTTTTATTTCAAAGTTTGTGATTTAAAATCGTTTAAGTAATAGAATTTATTATATCACATAACGTTTTCAGTTAATATGACTATATATTATCTATACATATAACATTATATTTTACATTAAAATTTATAATATTGTAATATAAGTATTTATTTATTTAACTTCGTTTAATATTAATCGATTTACAATTGAGTGTTACCAATCTTCAAAGCCATATCTATATACTTGTATATATATATAGATTTATCTTAATAATAAGTCTCATTATACCTTATATTATTTTACATATTTATCTCAATCAACTAAATCGTATATTATTTCAATTTAATATTTATTTTTAATATACTTTATTTAATTAACATCTATAAATAACAATTTTAATTATCCTAAGTTATTTTTCATAATAACTAAATTTTATACAGTTCATTAGTATATTGAATTTAAAGTATAAGTATTTACATATATAATTATTTATGTGTACATTTCTATTTCTAATTAAAGGTTCGTGAATCGTCGACGATCGGTCAAAGGTTTAAGTATATCTATGTAAACAGTTCAAAGACTTTGAGATTCAATTAAATAGACTTTTCTTATCGTGTCGAATTCATATAAAGATCATGTTTAAATTTGGTCAGAAATTCCCGGATCATCACAGTACCTACCCGTTAAAGAAATTTCGTCCCAAAATTTGAGTGAGGCGGACATGGCTAACAATAAAAATGTTTTCATGACCAATTTGAGTTGATAATTAGAGGTTTATCATCATTGAATAATAATGATAAAATAATTCGATTATTCTAAGGATATGAATGAAGCTATAGCAAAAAAGTGAATTGAAGAAAAATAAGATTTTCCTTAGCTTTTGACGTAAACAGGGTTGAATTTAGAAATAGGGTGCGTCTTACCCTTTGACGTGGTCACGTTTGAATTCCGGAATTCAAGAGATTTAAAGGAAATCTTTGAAATCTAAAAGATTTGATTCTTCGGCGAGTAAGGAAATTAAGATCTCTATAATTAAATGCGATGATCTGTATCGATTGCTTTGTCTGGTATCTCCACTATAAATGAACTTCTTCCGTTCCCTTATTTTCATCATTCCTATTCTTTCATTCTTAATTCTTACTTCTAAAAGATTGGGAAAATGCTTCATCCAGTCCTACTCCTTGATATTTTCTTAATTATCATTTCTATCATCCTTCTTTTTAATCTTCCACCAGAAGAATCTGGTTACTTCTACTGTTACCTTGGGGTGATACAATTCTTAATTCTACCATGTCTTTATATTGCTATTAGTATTAATATCCACGATTTGTAATTTATGTGTTGTTATCGGGCTTTATATCTTCCCTTATACTTCGAAGTCCTTGCTTCTGTTTTCTATAATCATTGTCATCCCCAGTTAATACTTCCCCCTATTTGTTGCGATTTATACTCCAATTTCTGTTTCGGAGCTTTGTCCCTTCGTTTCTTCTTCTTGCGATTGAGCATCTCTTGTAATGGTCCAGAATTCGCAGATATAAGTTTCAGAATGAACATTGTTAATGTCCTAAGAAAGAAACGGTAATAGAGCAATTTGACTTGTCAAATTACCAGAATATCCCTGAAAATAGATTTATCAAGAAGATATGTTCTCGATATGTTTGGAGACTAGATAGAATGTAAGAGTCATGTACATGGCACATGATGATGTTAGAGTCTGTGAATCATCACGTATCATTAGAAACTCAGCATGACTTACTGTAATATAATCACTTTGATCAAGTGTCATTATATTATACTAACTCATGCTTCAGTTCCCAACACTACTTCAAAAACATTCATATTTTAAATTCGAAGGTTCGCAGAATATAGAACTAAAACAATTTCCTTTTATGATATAATACGAATAGTGCAGAGAGATAATTTATATCGAACGAGAATATTTATGAAGATATCTTCAGAAATATTGAGGATATTAATAAAGAAAGGTACGATGATATCTTAGGATTTCAGAATTAAATTGTGATGAAGAAATTCATTCACGATGATTTAGAGTGGTTGAGTAAAGTATTCGCTAAAGATTTCAGTAGGTATTGAATCATTTGGATTCTTTGAAGTCAAACTTATTCTTTGTGATTTGTCCACGGCTTTCTTCATAGTTTCGCATAATCCGCTTTTCGGTATTAAATTTTCTATTGAGTGTTTCCAATACTCCATTCTTTATCATCAAACTTTCTACGGTTAAAGTCGTGTACAGTTTTTTTTTTTTTTTTTTTTTTTTTGCTGCTGTATTCAGCTTTTCAGAATTTCAGAATGGAAGATCATAATTCTAAGAGATAAATGTTATATGTTTACATATAACTGTTAATGTAGACATGCTGCAAGATTTCAAGATACTGATTGCTGATTCTCAGTATTTGGTACGGCAATTCTTGTTACAAGATGCGGATGGGTATATGAATAGGTTTTAACGAACAACTATAATGGTTCTTCGAAGAGACTTAAGCCAATGAGTAATGAAGTTGCTGGTAAGTTTACTGCTAATGTGGTGGAATATAAACGGCTCCCTGGTAACGATGACGACAGGCAAACTTATATATCGAGGTTATAATAAGGCTAATTCGAATGGAAGTCGAAGTTGACTTGTTGAAGCTGTGACAAAATAGGCTAATTTGAAAAAGAGTTGAAATGCTATTTTCGGTAATAACAATGCCAAAGGAGCTAGCACAGATATGTGTTATACATTTACTTGGGTTCTGAGTGTTTTTCAGGTGCATACTATATGCATAAATCTTTCCTTCCGTAAATGAAGTGCGGTTGATTCATCCTCTCGATTGAGATGTTTTTCAAGAATCATGAAGAGTTTGAACGCAGATTGTAATCGTCAAGATACAATGAGGTTTAAGATGAAATCAAGTGGCAAACTTGAAGAATTGTTTAGTTTCATATGTTATAATCAATATTTTAATTCATTTTAATTATCCAATGTCGGCAGTCCACAGTTGATAGTCCAATATTTCATATATAGCTTAATATATAATATTTGAATTAATTAATACGTATCGTGACCCGTGTACATGTCTCAGACTCGATCACAACTCAAAGTATATATATTATTGTAGAATCAACCTCAACCCTGTATAGAGAACTCGATCATTACTGCATATAGAGTGTCTATGGTTATTTCAAATAATATATATAGATGCGTCGATATGATATGTCAAAACCTTGTATACGTGTCCCGATATTTAAAGTGCGTAAAATAAATAACAGAAATTAAATGATGATAAATAAAGTGCGTAAAGTAAATAACAGAAATTAAATGACGATAAATAAAATTGCGATAAATAAACTGCGATAAATAAAATGCAATAAGGAATTAACAGTTAGCTAGGAACAGTTAGCTAGGATTTTGTTAGCGTGGTTTCTTAACAGAATTTCTTATAGTTAATTTGTTTGTTTCTAACAAATTTTTATTTTGTCCAATGTTTTTCTTCATTTATGCCACTTGTTGGATTCTGATAGGTCAAAATCCAAATATGAAATTGAATGAATATGGTTATTCTTCGGTGAACGGATTCGTATCTTTGTAGATGTAAGTAGGATAGTAAATGAATGTTGAATCAGATTCGAAGAATGTACAGTGTAACTTATTAATGTGAAATCTAAATATTCCTCGGGTATTACCTACCCGTTAAAATATGTTCACCATTAACAGTTTGTACGAAAGAATTTTTAATTACAATCTTTATGAAAATATACTTACATATATATTTTCTTCAGATGTAATCATGAATTTAGAGATATCGATTGTTAAATCGTTGATGAAAGATGTGAATGATAACATATGTGAATTAATTATGATAGAAGCTCTTAAAGCTTCTTCTATCTTTCTCGGGTATTACCTACCCGTTAAAAATTCACATGTCATAGTTAATATGAAAAGAATTTTTATTACGATCTCGAGATATACATAAATATATATACATATATCTTTCAATCATGAATAGAAAGTAATGAATTATTATTTCATAATTCATCATTCTCGGTGCTATTCGGTGTCTGTGGTGCTTACGGAGCTCGTGGTGATGGAAATGATGTTGGTGATGGTGGTGTTGCTGTTGGTGTTGGTACTGATTGTGGTACCTGCGTAGTAGACGCGAGCCTAGCTTCTAAATCGAACACTGTCACCTCCAAGGTTTCTACTTTACGCTCGAGCCTATGAATTAGTTCTACCCATTCTTCCGTAAGGTTTGTCAATTCTTGATATTTAGTTCGAAGTCTTCTAACTTCTTCTAATAATCCTATCCGATTAGAATTTGGGAGTAGAGGACGAATACTATTTTTAATGACATCGAGTCGACCTTCGAGACAGAAAATCCGTGCGAAAAGAGTGAAAACGGTATTGCGAACAGGTTCACCGGTAAGCGGATCGAGCACTCCGACGTTAGGTGGTAAGTTCGCCTCGTGATATGGAGTACCTTCTTCATTTCTCCATAGGGTAAGTATTTTGCGAACCTATCCCCACTTTCTAAAGAAATCACGGTTGTTGATCGGTTGGTGCGCTCCCGTCATGCTATCTTCGGAGTCAGAGGAACTTGGTCGATTCGTAGAGGCCATCTTACGTGATCACAGAAAAGATTTTTGGTAAGAAAAGTCTAGTGACAGCAATTGATAGTTGGAAGGTATTCTCAGTGCATAATATGCATAGATATATATAGTACCAGGATTCCTTAAATTACGGAGAAATTTACGGGAGATATCAGGCAAAGTTTACCGTATTAGATACGCTAAGATATGAATTTTTCTATACACTATCTATGCAATAAAGGTAGTAGGACGTGTCAAGACTTAGGAATGATAAACAGATCATTTTCGACACGAAATGATAAGCAAAACTTTTGACATACAGACACGGTCGAAGTCCAGACTCACTAATGCATCTAAACAAGTATCAGTTAGACACACTAATGCGAGACCTGGTTCGATAAGACCATCGCTCTGATACCAACTGAAAGGACCCGTCCTAATCTATCTGGACGAAGTCCATACCGATTACAAATGATTCACAATAGTTGATTACATCACGAGGTACTTGACCTCTATATGATACATTTTACAAACATTGCATTCGTTTTTGAAAAGACAATCTTTCATTTACATCGAAAGTTGACTGCATGCATACCATTTCATAATATATCCAACTATACTTGACTTAATAATAATCTTGATGAACTCAACGACTCGAATACAACGTCTTTTGAAATATGTCATGAATGTCTCCATGTAATAACTCTAATATGAGCAAATACACAGCGGAAGATTTCTTTCATACCTGAGAATAAACATGCTTTCAAGTGTCAACCAAAAGGTTGGTGAGTTCATTAGTTTATCATAAATAATCATTTCATAATTTTAATAGACCACAAGATTTCATATTTCCATTTCTCATAAACATACGTCTCATGCATAGAGACAAAAATATCATTCATATGGATTGAACACCTGGTAATCGACATTCACAATATGCATATAAGAATGTCCCCATCATTCCGGGATCCTCCTTTGGACATGATATAAATTTCGAAGTACTAAAGCATCCGGTACTTTGGATGGGTCTTGTTGGGCCCGATAGATCTATCTTTAGGATTCGCGTCAATTAGGGTGTCTGTTCCCTAATTCTTAGATTACCATACTAAAAAGGGGCATATTCGGTTTAATAATCCAGCCATAGAATGTAGTTTTAAGTACTTGTGTCTATTTCGTAAAACAATTATAAAAGCAGCGCATGTATTCTCAGCCCAAAAATATAAAGGGTAAAAAGGCAAATGAAACTCACCTAATGTATTTTGTGGTAAAAATACATATGGCTATATTGAAACAACTGAACAATGCAGGGTTGACCTCGGATTCGCGAACCTATACCATTCATATATATTAAAACATATAATCGTAATTGAGTAACTATATATATATATATATATATATATATATATATATATATATATATATATATATATATATATATATATATATATATATATATATATATATATATAGTTATTAATAATATACTTGTTATACTATATGCTATTTAGTTAAATTTAATATTTTTTGATTTATGTGTTTTATGTAACTATTTTTTATTATTAATAATAAAAACTGTATATTATGGTTTAGTATATATATTTGTATAATAATTGATATAGCTTTAACTAATATCTTTTTAATAATAAAAGTATAGCGTAATGTATTTTTATATAAAAGTATTCATTTATGACAATATTAATTGTTTGGATGATAATAAGATAATAATTTTTAGTAAGAATGTTAATAATGATAATAAGTTTAATAATAATAATACTAATGATTATAGTAGTGATAATAATGATACTATTTGTAATAATACTTATGTTACTAATAATATTAATAATAGTACTAAAAGTGATACTAATACTAATATTAATCATAGTATTTAGGTTCTCATGATAATACATATATCGGTCGTTAAATCAAATATAATAATAACAATATTCTTATTTATAACTATGATAATAAGAATGATAACTAATACTTGATTAACAACATTTATAATGATAAATACATTAATAATGTTAATAATAATGATAATGATTTTTAATACTTACAACTATTTTAATAATGATAATATGTGTTCGAATACTAATAATAACAATAATATCAATAACAATAATAATAATCATCTTAATAACAATAATAATACTAATAATACTAATAATAATATTAATAATGATAATACTAATAGGTTTTAATTGATATTGATATTACCTATAATAATAATGATAATAACACTCATTATGTTAATATTAGTGATAAAAATAATTAACATAATAATAATAACATAGTTAATAATAATAATAATAATAATAATAATAATAATAATAATAATAATAATAATAATAATAATAATAAAAATAATGATAACAATTTAAAATAAATAAGTAAGTAAGTAAGCTACCTTATTGAGTTTTTAAAAAAAAACACAGCCTAGGTATAAGCTCGAACCCACGACCATCAGTTAACACGAACACCCCTCAAACCACCAATCTGTCTCAGCTTTTCTTGTTATAACACGATTTTATTTTCTTTTATAACATAATCAGTGTCCTTCATCTTCTTCACACCAAAAATCAAAACACTCCAACCCGATTTCAAAATGAAATACAATTTAGTTTTTAAGCTTTATTAGCAACACAGAATCATACCATTGTGATACATTGGATTTAGAAAAGAGAAAAAAAAATATAATAAAAAAATATGCCCTGCTACCGTCGCTACTTAAAGAAGAAAAAAAAATGATTTCAATTTCAAGGACGATTTACAAAATAATTATAACATGAAACCTGTTCTATATCATCAATAAAAACTTTTTGAATCCTTAATTTCAACATAAACAACTTATAAAAACTCCAATTTGATCTTAGAACGCTCGTTTGACTTTTGAAAATAAAGGTTTGACTCTTCGAATTCAGGTTTGATTTAGCGAATTAAAACTTGATAATTTGAAGAAATAATCACGATGCAATTTAAAACACTTCAGCTTTTACAGAATTTGAAGATTGATCAGAGATTGGCTGTCGATTTTTTTTTTAAAATAGAACACGAACAGAGGTTACCGGTTTGTTCTTCCTTCTTTCTATTTCAACTCCACAATTTTCAGTATATATGTATATACAACGTATTAATAATACTCAAAGAAGTGGCAGCTCAGATGAATTGATTTTTATCGTGTCTTATAGTGAAAGTGGAGATTGATTGCTCTCACGAGTTTAATAGAAGGAAGAACAAGAAGTTAAAGTGGTACAGATAATTACATATCCTTTCAATTAATATAATATCTATTATATAATATAATAATAATAATAATAATAATAATAATTTCATTAATAATAATAATAATATTAATAATTATTATTATTATTTTTAACTGAATAATAACTAAAATAGATATTATAAATGTTTACCTAAAAGATTTACAATCTACATATAATAATTTTATACATAAATTACATATATAATCTGTATACATTAATTTATAATTTATTGTTATTAACTTGTTTAATATCTTAGGAGGTGACAAATGAGTGTTAAAATTAATTAATAGTTATGTTCCATATACTTTATGTATATATATATATATATATATATATATATATATATATATATATATATATATATATATATATTCATTTAGTACTATAAGTTTTTATAGATATTAGTAATATTTATTTAGTAATATAATATTTAGTTTTCCAAAATAACTTTTATTTCAAAGTTTGTGATTTAAAATCGTTTAAGTAATAGAATTTATTATATCACATAACGTTTTCAGTTAATATGACTATATATTATCTATACATATAACATTATATTTTACATTAAAATTTATAATATTGTAATACAAGTATTTATTTATTTAACTTCGTTTAATATTAATTGATTTACAATTGAGTGTTACCAATCTTCAAAGCCATATCTATATACTTGTATATATATATATATATATATATATATATATATATATATATATATATATATATATATATATATATATATATATATAGATTTATCTTAATAATAAGTCTCATTATACCTTATATTATTTTACATATTTATCTCAATCAACTAAATCGTATATTATTTCAATTTAATATTTATTTTTAATATACTTTATTTAATTAACATCTTTAAATAACAATTTTAATTATCCTAAGTTATTTTTCATAATAACTAAATTTTATACAGTTCATTAGTATATGAATTTATAGTATAAGTATTTACATATATAATTATTTATGTGTACATTTCTATTTCTAATTAAAGGTTCGTGAATCGTTGGCGATCGGTCAAAGGTTTAAGTATATCTATGTAAACAGTTCAAAGACTTTGAGATTTAATTAAATAGACTTTTCTTATCGTGTCGAATTCATATAAAGATCATGTTTAAATTTGGTCGGAAATTCCCGGGTCATCACACATAAAGTCGAACGAGCCTGTCTTTCTAATTCATTTTTTTTTCTTTCTTTCTTTCCTTCTAACTCTCGTACTCTCTCTATATCTATATACTTATTTATTATTATTATTATTATTATTATTATTATTATTATTATTATTATTATTATTATTATTATTATTATTATTATTAGTATTATTATTATTATTATTATTATTATTATTATTATTATTATTATTATTATTATTATTAATCATATTACTATTAGTAGGAGTATTAAGTGTTATTATTATTATGTATTATGCATAAAATACTACGACGAGGTTCTGCTCGCGTGATTTCAAACTCAGTTTTTCGAATGGGATAGAGCTAAGAAAATTATGGGTTATAGCTATGGAGGTTATGGGTATGGGTCATGGGTATGCTCGTGAGGTCAATTTAGTGTTTGTCATCTCCGTTGCGTCTACGTACCTTTCCTGCAATATTGAATCTCAATATTGATACGTGAGTACTCGTAAATAAATTTTGGCATACTAATAGTGTATCCCTGACTAGTGCTCGAGAATATAGGATTATGCATGCTTGTATTTTTGATATTGCCCTTAGATAGGTTATGTTGAATCTTGAATTAGTTACACCTGTGATTGAGATAAGGTATAAGATATGCATGTCCTTGGAAAGCTAGCGAAAAATTAAGAACTTTTCCTTTAGATGTCGAATGGTTTCGATGAACGGATTAGGAGTTATAGTCAATTGAATTTTTTTGTAAAAATGATTATTATTATCGTCGTTATTATCTTCGTTCTAGTTTTATCAAATTATTATTATTATTATTATTATTATTATTATTATTATTATTATTATTATTATTATTATTATCAATAAAAAGTATTATCATTAAAAATTGTTATTTTTATTATTATTATTACTATCGTTAAAGTTATTATTATCATTAAAATAGTTATTAATAATATCATTATCATAATATTTATTATTATTAGTATTATTATAATTAAACTGATATTAGTAACACTTAATTATTATAATTTACTATTATTATCATTAAATTGAACGCGACATAAAATACGATTTAAAAGCTACTAACAAATCAATTAGGAAATAATGAGTATGGGTATCATGATGAAATTTAAAATATTGTAAGAAATTGATTTAAATAAAATTATCGTTTTTCATTATTTTTATCACTATTATTATTAAAAATATTATTTTTACAAAAGTTATTATTTTTAATAGGAATATCGTTGTTAATATAAATTTCACTAATATCATGAATTAGAGTTATCATCTCTCATAATATCATTTTTGGTAAATATAAAAATTAATATTTTTATTAATAGGATAATAATTATTATTATTACAAAATAATACAACTTTTACCTACTATTAAAATCAGTGTTATTTTATCAAATAAATATGTAATATAAATAATAAAATTACTTTAATAAAACCTATCATAATATCTTTACTAAACGAACTTTATAAGATATGTCAAAGTATATTTTTATATAAAATTTTATTATATTATTGCTCTAATAAATCTTTTAAAAATATTTAAAAATATAAAATGACGATATTTAAAATATATAATAATCATTTATAAATTCTGGAAATCATTTTTGAGTTAAATTGACTTTTGTTGACTTTTGCATATTAGTCTCGAGCATTAGGATTGTGGTACACTATAACTTGACTTAAATTATTAGACAACTATTGACCAACATATAAAAATATAATTAATATAGGTTCGTGAATCCGAGGCCAACCTTGCACTTGTTCAATGACGTTATATGTATTTTTACTACGAAATACAATATGTGAGTTTCATTACTCCCTTTTTAAATGCTTTTGCAATATATATTTTTGGGACTGAGAATACATGCGCTTTTATAAATGTTTGACGAAATAGACACAAGTAATTGAAACTACATTCTATGATTGAATTATCGAAATCGAATATGCTCCTTTTTCTTAAGTCTGGTAATCTAAGAATTAGGGAACAGACACCCTAATTGACGCGAATCCTAAAGATAGATCTATTGGGCCTAACAAACCCCATCCAAAGTACCGGATGCTTTAGTACTTCGAAATTTATATCATATCCGAAGGGTGTCCCGGAATGATGGGGATATTCTTATATGCATCTTGTTAATGTCGGTTACCAGGTGTTCAATCCATATGAATGATATTTTTGTCTCTATGCATGGGACGTATATTTATGAGAACTGGAAATGAAATTCTTGTGGTCTATTAAAACGATGGAAATGAATGATTATGATAAACTAATGAACTCATCAACCTTTTGGTTGACACTTTAAAGCATGTTTATTTTTAGGTGTTAAAGAAATCTTCCGCTGTGCATTAGCTCATTTTAAAGACATTACTTGAAGTCTTTCATGGCATAATTTCGAAGAACGTTGCATTCGAGTCATTGAGTTCATCAAAGATTATTATTAAGTCAGTTTATAGTTGGATAGTGGATATTATGAAATGGTATGCATGCTTGTCAATTTTCGATGTAAAGAAAGTTTGTCTTTTAAAAACGAATGCAATGTTTGTAAAATGTATCATATAGAGGTCAAATACCTCACTATGTAATCAACTATTGTGAATCGTTTATAATGTATATGAACGGGTCCTTTCAGGTTCGGTCTGTGTACCCATGTTTAAGTGTAAGTGGGCTAATAATCAAAAAGGTGTTAAAATTGATGAAGATGGTTTTACAACTTTTAATCTATCCACTAATGGCTATGTGTCAGAACCATTCATTTTAGTAAAACTAGTTACCCAAGTATTTTTTATTGAGGACTGATGTGTGAGTAATTACTTGATTGATATCGGCTAAAAAGTCACGTTTTACCGCCGATATTAGCCCCATTTATGATAAAATAATTGACTTTATCATCTAAATAAGCATTTATTTGCTTCATTGATAGATTATGTCATTACGAAGGCTATGTTACAAGAATCCATAAAAACGGATGAAAATCGAGAAAAAAATGAGCAAAACCGGCTAAGACGATTAACTCGCGTTTAAATAACTTATTTTATAATTTTTGGAAAAATTTATTTACTTAATCTTATGTTGTAGGCTATTTAATTACGAACGTGTGAGCGTAAGAATCATCGGATAAGTAACGAAGAAGTAAGAGCGAAAATAAGGATCAAATAAATTACGAACATGCGTACACGAAGTTGGGCCGAATTCCAAGACTTAAGGGCCTGAAATTCGGCCCAAAACAGGCCCAAGACGACTTCAACATCTCAGCCCAAACCCATGTGCTTAGTCTTCAAGTCCATGTTGATTAAATGCTTGGAATAATCTAAAATGTTCTTGCTCTCCAAGTTATACTTGCTCTCCAAAGTCAACAAGTCAAAAATACTTGGTCTCCAAGGTCACCCTGGCCACCAAGTTCTCAAGATGCTTTACTTGGTCACCAAGTCCATTTTCAACTATAAATACGACCACATTCCATCCATTTTAACACACACCTTCTTCACTTCTCTCTCTAAAATATCTCTCTATTGTCGCTCTCTAGTGATCAGTAGGAGATTAGTTCTCTCTCTACTCTATCTCTCTAGATTCTAGAGAGAGAAAAGTACAGAGATTAGAAAAATATTTATCTCTCTATCGTCGCTCTCTAGTGATCAATAGGAGATTAATATGTAGTTAGTAGTAGAAGCTATCAAGCATTGTAACGCTATGGATATTTTGAAGAAATACAAGTGTTATTCTGCCGACATTATTCGGTAATATCTATCCTTTCTTTTATTAATTTATTATAATATAATATTCTTGTTGGATGTTCGTGATTTATTAATATTAGAAATGCTTGTTGCCATGATGTGTGAGTAATTACTTGATTATTTTCCATGATTTAATAATGTTAGTTAGGGATGATTATCGTTCGTACTCGCTTTCTGTCTATGATATTAAACCTCGTTATTATCGTCCTTCCAAAAATAAACGTGATTAAAATCTTTTATAAAGTCGAAAATTATAAGGTAATTAATTATCTGTGTTTATACATTGGTAAAGGTATGAATTAATTATCTGTGTTTATACATTGGTCAAGGTATAAACCCATTGAAAATACTATAAAGTACATGAGGAATTATTGTAGGACCAGATCAAGACATTGGTCAAGATTAGAAGACTCGAGGAAATACTGTTGCAACAGTATAGTACAGTGTTGATGTACTATAGGACCACTTGAGCATGGTCAAGGTTAGAAGCTATGGAACCACTACAAGTATAGTACATGCTGGATAACTAAGGGATTTATTGGGGCGATTTAAGTAAGGACTGGTTTAAATCATAAATGAGAATTTAACGCACTACAATACAAACTGAGCTTATAAATCTTTAAGGATGACTGAGAACTGTCAGAGGTTCTAATTTGTCTACAAACCCTTAGATTTTACTAAACCATTGACAGAAAGAAATTCAAAACACAATCATAACCACTCACTTGGGTGACATACTAAGGTGGTGAGAAAGGTTGGATATTATATATATGTGGCTATGCTACTTTATTCGTGCACCCAAGGTATGCCTTGCATCCAAGATGGGCCACTTTTATCCTTAAACCAGATAAAGTGTCGGGAGTTGAGCATAGTCCATCCGATTAGAATCACGACTAGCCTAGTTCCTCGTGACATGCTAATCGAGAAATCAATTAGTAGGGAATCTAGTGTTTACACCAAGGTATATCTATCCAATGAATGTCTAGCAATCATCCCGGCACTACGTTATCTTAAATCATGGTGAACCACGTCTTCTCTGTCCTTAGCTGTTGCATGCTAGCTAGCTTATTTTAATTAATTTGCTTTAATATTTTAAATACAATTATAAATCATATCAACCCAACTATTTCCTTTACATAATTTGATATTTCAGATAAAGTGGTGTCTAGCATAAACCAGTTGGACTTGGTTGTGGGATTTTCCGAACAGTCGCTAATTTATTGGGACCATAAGGATCATGCCTCTCCACACAAGGTGTACCTGGTCACTAGTCTTGGACACTAAATTTTGTACAAACCAAATCTTAATTACTATTATCTGAATAAGCTCCGCTTCAAATTCGACCGCTCAAGGAACGACCCTAGGTCATATTTGCCCTAGGTCATATTTGGCCTTGCTAACCATAGGAAGGAATAATAGATTTAGGCCCAGCATATATAAATTAAACAATCAGCTTCTTCTATTTAGATCCTGAATTGACGTGTTGCGACCTAACGACACCGCATAAATAAACCATACGATTCGGGCATATCAAAGACCCGAAGGAAAGTAGATGGCACGTGGTATAATATGGAAAATGACGTATTGTTGGTGTTGAAGATGTTATCGATGAGGAAGAATACGACCAATTTGACGAGCTACCTCCATTTTCAGTCGGTGTTGCACCTATGAATGAAGTTAATAAAAATGATACAATTTATTTCAGAGACGACCTTCATGAAGGAGACGAGGTCCAAGATACATAAAAATTTATTATTGATATTTCTATTATAAAATTGTAGTTATTTTTTAATTTTTGTATTAAGATTTTTCTATCTTTTTATACACAAATAATTTATTTTGTTATTTTGTAACACTTATTATGTTATAGACTATGCAATTATTATTATTTTCTTAAAATATATTATTATTATTATTATTATTATTATTATTATTATTATTATTATTATTATTATTATTATTATTATTATTATTATTTTGTTAAAAAAAACATGGAAAAAAATTGAGATTGTAAATAAAATGTTGCTCCCTAAATAATTCATCCACCGCCAATTTATCAAAATCTATTCAAATCATCCAAACCTAATACACAATACTCACTAGCTCAGATCAAATTTCTCAAAACTGGTAACCGCCTTCGATCAACACCACTTCAACCCTAATACTCCAAAGCTTCGATCAAAAACCCCCCAAAATCATTTCCTGCATGTGACTGATGCTCCAAACATCTTTCAATTCTCATTAAGAAATCGCTAAATTCAACAATTGGATTTCTTCCATAACCTAATTGCTGCTTCAATTCGCATGACCTGCATAACGTCGACAATCTCTGTTGCACTGAAAAATCATGGTACATGTATGAATTGCTTATACTATATGTATATATAGCTAAATATGATAGATGTATAATCATTGGTATACAACCAGTTACTTATATTATATGTATGTATACGGCTTGAGTGTACATATACATATACACTCAAGAAATATGAAATTATGTGGTTTTCATGAATTTTGTGTCTGTGTATTTTAGTAGTGTAAATTTTTTGGTATGCATTTACAAAGGTTATTGAACAATTGTACTAATAATGTTACTTGAAAATGTTAGTAATGTTACATTTGTGTTCACTATTGTGTATCGTGTACGGAATCAAAGCAATAACACTGCTAATGATATGGGTGTTGCCCTACAACCACAAAGGAATAACAACACAAAGAGAGGTGTTAACAAACTAAAAACACCAGTGGTTCCGATTGAGATAGAGTTTAACAATTTCGGGGAAGCGATAGGAGAAAACCAAAAGATTTTTTCCACTAATATAGGTGTTATAACTAGGCGGAGGATTGATTATCTTGTAGATGATTGGCAACTAATAACTCCTGAGGAGAAAGAAGCATTATGGTTGGAAATCAAGGTATAAAATTAGTAGATTTTGTATATGTAATTTTAATTTATATGTGTAACAACTAAGTTTAATTCTACAGAAAACACATTATATCAGAGATGATTTTGCAAAGATAAAAACACTTCATCATTGCAACGACGCGTTTAAGAGATTTAGGTAAAATTTACGCAAGTATATGGATGATGACTGTGACGACCCGGAAATTTCCGACCAAATTTAAACTTTATCTTTATATTATTCCGACACGATAAGCAAAGTTTGTTAAGTTAAATCTCAAGAATTTTAAACTTTGTTTGTACATTCATTTAACCTTGACCAAATTTCGACGATTCACGAACCATTATATAAATGAATATGATTATATGTGTGTGTATATATATACGTGTACATATTATAACTTAGAACGTTAACAAAGTATTAAACGCATAATACTTTACATGAACGTATTTATTTCAATATGTTTATCGATGGAATTAGAAGATAATATCAAATGATTGATTTATCAGATACATTGTATGATTACGAGTCTCGGTTGGGAGGTCCAGTTTGATTTAAGAAACCTTTCCTTGTTAACTATATTCGGAATATTTGGTAAAGAAATTTACATGTAAGAACAAATGTGTCAATTAACGGGAACTAGACAAGGGTTAGTGGAGATTCTCATTTGATTTTCAATTTATGCTTTACAATAATTGTCTCGTGACTTTTGATAAGATAAACTATTAAACTTGTATATTAATGTGGAAGAAAAATTGTAGAATATATATAACTTAGAAAATGGATATCGACAAGTTAAGTAAATTAACGTTTTACATTAAAATAATTTTATACGTTTATCTAACCTTCGGATTTTATCTTACGCTTCACCAGCAACGGTAATTTAAAAACTTGAAAACCTGTTATGAGTTATATACGATCTTACTTTTCTAAAACATTTTATGGTATAACTATTTCCATTATCTTAACCTTTTATCAAAATGGTTCCTAATTATATTTAGCTTTGAAAAACAAATTTTCTTATTTACTTAATTTAGTTTCAAACGTACTAACAACGTTTTCAGTTAAAAAGAGCTTTTTATTTAAAACGTTTTATAAAGTAATTTGTTTAGGTATATAAAAATTTGAAGAACTTAATTAAAAGCTTGGTGTTATAAATTTACAAATATATTTTATTGTTTCAAAAAGGAAAAAGTATTACTAAATAATAATTTCGAAAAAAATATAAATTATATAATGAACTGTGAAATATAATTAGTTTTGAAAAACTATATATTCTTAAATAAATATTTTAAATATATATTTCGAAATGAATATATATACATATTTTACAATGTAATAAATTTAATAATTATTTTAGTTATAAAATGTTTTGAGTTAAAAGGATACTATTATATACATATGTATATGTATATATAATGAGACGATAATTTATAGAAGCAAATGACCAAAACATTCAAATGATTACTTTACACTTTAAGTGGGATAGTTTTTCATTGATTTGAGTCTTGTTATATATAAAGGTACGTTACACAAAACATAAAGTATCAGTTTTCTAAACGTACGAAAATGCGTTCGAGAAACTGAAACTGAGACATGAGTCGAGTGACAACGTACGAGTCATCGGGATAAAAATTACAAGTTAACTATACATGTAAATATAATATAATATATAATTAATTACATAAATTAAATATATTATATATAATAATTAAATGAGTGTCGGTAAACATAATTGGTCGAATATGAGTTGGTAATTTACATCATGCGTTCGCATGATAATTTCAAAGGGACTCCATGCGATCACATGGAGTCAAAGTCTTGAAACTCTTTATAAATCAAACTCGTTCGTTCATTTTTTCACACACATATCGATCCATCTCTCTCTGTACTTATATTCATATTATTATTATTATTATCATTATTATTATTATTATTAATATTAAGACTATTAATATTAAACTTATTATTATTAGTATTAGTAGTATTAGGGGCGATATTATTAGTATTACACATAAAATACTACGACGGAGTGCTGCTTGAGTGATCTAAAACGGGTTTTCAAAACTGGTTTTCGAGTAGGATAGGGCTAAGGAAATTATGGGTTATAGCTATGGAGGTTATGGGTATAGTTCGTGGGTATGCTCGTGAGGTCAACCTAGTGTTTATCGTCTTCGTTGCGTCTACATACTTTCCTGCAATATTGAATCTCAATATTGATACGTGAGCACACATAACTTAACTTTTATATATTATTAGTGTATCCCTGACTAGTGCTCGAGTATATATGTTTATGCATGCTTGTATGTTTAATTTTGTCGTTAGATAATTTATGATAACTTATGAATTTGATACATATGCGATTGAGATAAGGTATATGATATGCGTGTCGTTGGAAAGCTGGCGAAAAACTATAAACTTTTCATTTAGATATTGTATGGTTTTGATGAACGGATTAAAAGATATCGTCAATTGAATTATCTATAATTTTAAAGTATTATTGTTAAAATGATTATCATTATCGTTATCGTTATAGTTATCATTATCGTTATCGTTATCGTTATCGTTATCGTTATCGTTATCGTTATCGTTATCGTTATCGTCGTTATTATCGTTATTATTATTTTTATTTAATAATCAATATTATTATTATTATTATTATTATTATTATTATTATTATTATTATTATGATTATCATTATTATTATTAATATTATTAAAATAATTAATATTTTTTTATCAAAACTATCAATTTATTATTTTTAACGTCATTATTATTATTAAAAGTATCACTAATATTAAAATCATCATTTTTATTAAAATTATCATTTTAAATAGAAATATCATTGTTATTATAAAATATCATTATTATTATCATTTTAGTATTATTATTATTTAAAAATTATCATTTTGAATAGAAATATTATTTTTATATAAAATATTATTATTATGGTTAATATTAAAAAGTATTGCTATTATTAAGATTGTCATGATTAGAATTATCATTTTATTATAATCATTAGTAAATATAAATATTGTTATTTTTATCAGTAGAATAATAATAATTATGATTACAAAATAATACAACTTTCACTTATTATTGTTATTATCGATAATATTTTATCCAATCAATATGTGATACAAAGATATTTTACTACATGTAATATAATTACATTAATAATACCTATCATTATATTTTTATGATAATAAATGAACTTTATAAATTTTATTACTTAAGATATATAAAAGTATATTTTTATTATATAAATTTTAATATAAAATTTTATTTATTAATAAATTAATTATATTATTACTCTAATAAAATCTGTTAAATATATTAAATATATAAAACGACTATATTTAAGTTATATAATAATCATGCATAGATTTTGAAAGTCATTTTGGGTCAAGTTGACTTTTGTTGACTTTTGCATGATAATCTCGAGCATTAGGATTGTGATACACTATGACTTGATCTAAATTGTTAGACAAGTATTGACCATTATATATATATATATATATATATATATATATATATATATATATATATATATATATATATATATATATATATATATATATATATATATACTTAATATAGGTTCGTGAATCCGAGGCCAACCTTGCATTGTTCAATATCGTCATATATATTTTTACTACAAAATACAGTATTGTGAGTTTCATTTGCTCCTTTTTTAAATGCTTTTGCAATATATATTTTTGAGACTGAGAATACATGCGCTGATTTTATAAATGTTTGACGAAATAGACACAAGTACTTAAAACTACATTATATGGTTAGATTATTAAACCGAATATGCCCCTTTTTAGTCTGGTAATCTAAGAATTAGGGAACAGACACCCTAATTGACGCGAATCCTAAAGATAGATCCATTGGGCCCAACAAGCCCCATCCAAAGTACCGGATGCTTTAGTACTTCGAATTTATCATGTCCGAAGGGAGTCCCGGAATGATGGGGATATTCTATATGCATCTTGTTAAGGTCGGTTACCAGGTGTTCAATCCATATGAATGATTTTGGTCTCTATGTATGGGATGTATATTTATGAAAAATGAAAATAAAATCTTGTGGTCTATTAAAATTATGGAAATGATCGATTATGATAAACTAATGAACTCACCAACCTTCTGGTTGACACTTTAAAGCATGTTTATTCTCAGGTATTAAGGAAATCTTCCGCTGTGTATTTGTTCATTTTAAAGATATTACTTGGAGTCATTCATGGCATATTTCAAAAGACGTTGCATTCAAGTCGTTGAGTTCAATACAGATTATTATTAAGTAAATGACAGATTAGGTCATTTATAGGTTGAAAGTTTGTCTTTTAAAAGCGAATGCAATGATTGTAAAATATATCATATAGAGGTCAAATATCTCGCAATGTAACATATGTTATTGTATTCGTCCTTATGAATTTGGACGGGTCGCTTCAATGACCTGCTTCCTTATGAAGAAGTTGAAGATTACTTTTTCATTATTCCAGATAAATGGAGAACGTTTTGTGAAAAGAGAAAATACACCAGCAATACGAGTTGGTTTTATTCACTGGATGTATAACGGTTTTGGAGTTAGATTGTGCTATTTTAACTAATGTGTTCTGTAATCATATGTAACATGTAAAGGCTCTATGAACACACATCGAAACAAAATAAAGATAATTATGCCCGTGTTGTTCGGTCAGGATATCGTGGCCACGAAAAAAAAGTGGGAGATGAAAAAAAAATGATCCTAACAAGCATACGATTTACCATGATATCAGTAATCCCGCTACAAGAAATTATATTTTGGGCAGGATGAGGCCCGATAAAGAAGGGAAGAGGAAATGTCCCGAGACAAATTCGTCGCTTATAGATAAAATTGTATTAGAATTTAATTTGTATTAATTTATAACCTTATAATTAAGTATTCAAAATAGTTGTATAACATATTTTCTTTTGTTGTTTTGTTTCAGGTTAGGACGGATAAAGAGGGTGGGGATGCCTTGTTAGTTCATGTAGGGAAAGAACATGGTGGTAGAACTAGAGGTCATAGTAGCATGTTAGGCTATAGCACGGGCCTACAACGTAAAAGACAGAAGGGAGAACAAGTATTTACAGTGGATAAAATAAAGAAAATAGTAGACGAGCGTATAGAAGAGCGTAAAATAAAAGAAAATTCCGGATCACATGCATCAGCTTCACATGCTGACTCAGAGATAGAGATGTCACTAATAAATGAACAAGTAGTAGACAAACATGTGATTGGGCATGAGAAGGTAGTTGAGAATAATCAAGATCTGGAAGAACAACTGAGAGATGAGGAAATGCGTAGAGAGGAGGAACAAATGAGAGATGAGGAAAGGCAGAGAGAGGGAAAAAAGAGGAGAGCGGAGGAAAGGCTGAGAGAGGAGGAACAGAGGAGACAGGAGGAAAGGTGTAGAGAGGAGGAACAGAGGAGACAGGAGGAACAACGAAGAGAGGTGGAACAACAAAGGGTGACGAAACAACATAACGTGGAGGGACTAGCCATACAAAACCAAGGTACTCGTGAATCGAGGGATTGAGTGAAATACCAAGCGATTTTAAATTTGCAAAGCACACAGGTAACTGACAGTTTTTCGTTTACTTCAATTGACATATAAACTACTAACTACATTTCATGTTTTGCTAATGTTTTTAGGAGCCGGTTGTAGTCTTGTTATTTGACCCTGATCGTATAGACCATATTATATGTGTTAAGGGTAAGATATACCCAATCAACGAAAATACAGAAGTAGAGGGGGGGAAAAGTTTTACCTTTTTACATGAAGGTTAAAATAACCAAAATTGTTAAGGGTTACACGTCCTTGAGGCTTCCAATACCGCTTAAAGGCGTTTCAAAAGATTCGAAGAAGGAGTTTTTAAAGGATGTGGTAGGATCACATGTTCAATGGCCTGTTATAAAACTGGATCCCTTCGATGGTACTGTGCAAGATAAGAATGGGACAATACAATGGTTGACACCACAAACAGCGATTGAATTGCAACAAATAAAGGTTATTGTTTATGCTCTCAATAATTGTATAATTTTTTACTCGGAATACTTCTATGTGATACATACTTGTATACTTTTAACTGCTAAATGTAATTTTTTTCATGTTTACTGTATAGCCGCATACAGAAATCATTTTGCTGAACCCCAAAAGTACAGAACCTGTACCGTGTGCTAGGGGGATTTTGTATGAAGCCGACTAGACTACCATATTACATGGACAACGTGTGTTTCCAGGCTACATGAAGGTGTCGGTAAAACTTGTCTTGACTCGCTATGAATCTGTGTTGCTTCCAATACCAGATAAAGATTTTGAGATTTATACACTCAAGGAGGCAATAGGGGCTTTCATACAATGGCCTCTCTTGAAAATGCATCTGTTAAATAAAAAGGTACCACTATAATTGCTTATTTTATGAATTTCTTGAATTGGTAAATCATTATCAAACAGCAGTAACTATAAAATTAGTGTGTTTAGTAACTTTCAATTAATTTAAATATTATATTTGTTAATAGGAGGCTGAAACGAAATCAAAGACTGATGAATTATAAAAAAAAAAATTGATAAAAGTGTTGCTCCTAATAATAAGTAGATGGATATAAGTGCTACTCCTAGTAGTAAGCAGGTATTTGTTCAAATTAGCCCTTAGAATATCTAAATCAAGTTACAACGTAACATTATATAAATATTTAAGAAAATTCTGATGATGTGGTGTTCAGGTGGTTCCAAGTAACAAACCAATAACAGTTTTGCATAACAAAAAAAAAAAAAAAAAAAAAAAAAAAAAACAACTAAGATGTGCTTACCCAGCTAATCATATTGAAGAATGACATACCCGATGGAGCATGTGTACAAGAAGTGTATACTAGATGGATGACTAGAGAAGATCCTACCACCAGATATACACTTAATCCCCCCTCCTGGTATTTTTGCACGCGTACCTGTTAACTTCGTAACTACGATTGATGTTAATGACATCATGACATTTTGGATAAGTGGTTGTTTGGATTGCAGCATTATATTTTCCTTCATGATGTAAATACATTTATGGTTTCTTATGCACATGTTTTCATATGCATATAGGCTAAGTTGACAGTAACATGTTTTCATATGTATTATATTTTCCTTATGCACACGTTTGACTATAGGTTAAGTTGACAGTGACATCATATGGCCTTTTACTTCATATTTGTCAGGGGTCTACACAACTTTATGAAAATAGCCTTTAGCAAACTATATGGGTTAATCAACCCTTATTCAATCTAAGGCTCTTTAATCGAATCTGGAAAAAATGATGTGATAGACCACTTGAGCACCACCTTCAAATCCACTAATCAGTGTTTCTTCGTACCATATTTTCAGAAGTATGTAAATCTTCAAATTATATCATTGCTAATATCTATAACATTTATAACATTGCTTATGTATATTTTATCTTTTAAATGAGCGTAATTTAATTTTCTAGCGGCCACTGGGTTTTCTTTTTTGTACCTCTAAAAGAGAACAAAGGAATTATACTTGATTCACTGAATAGGAAACGACAGAAGACTGCTTTGTTTATTTTAGTTATTTGCTTATTTAAATCTTTATTTAAATAACATTATTGATGTTATGCGATGTGTATATAAAATAGCTTAAATTTTAGCAGGAAATACTATAAAATATGATACAATTTAACACAAGATATTTATTTATTTATAGAATGGATATACTTAAACCTTGCTACAACACTTATAGGCAGTGTACCTAATCGTACAGTAGTGTAGTTTTTAGTAAGTCCGGTTCGTTCCACAGAGAAAATCTTTTAATCAAAGCTTAACGCTATATTAGTTTAATTTATAAAAATACGAATATATATATAAGTAATATTATTATTTTAAAGGTGGGTTTTTACCGTTTAATGACCGGTTTGTCGATTTTAAAACTTTAGTCGCAGTTAAAATGTAAAATATTAAATAAATAAAAGACTTAATTTAAAGCGTAAAGTAAATAACGATAATGAAATTGCGATAAATAAAAGTGCGATAAAATAAACTTGCGATAATTAAAAAGTACGATAATTAAAAGTGCAATTAAATACAATAACAATAAATAAAAATGCGATAATTAGAAGTGCAATTAAATATAAAATAAAGGAAATTAAATATGAAATAAAAGAATTATGCTTATTTAAACTTCCGTAATCATGATGTTTGACGTGTTGATTTTAGTTTTATGCCCATGGGTTAATTGTCCTTTGTCCTGGATTATTTAATATGTCCGTCTGCTTTTGTCCATAACAGTCCATCAGTCATAAATGTAAAGTGCGAGTGTCCTCGTCAAATTATCCTTATACCCGAAGTCAAATATTCCAACTAATTGGGGACTTAAACTGTAACAAGGTTTTATTACTTTGTTTAATAATTACACCAGGATGTCGACTGAGTGTAACCCAAGGTTTTAATACTTTGTTAACAATTATGCCAAGTGTCCTTGTACATAATTTCACCCCTGTTTTAATAATTCTAGTGGCTATTAATTCATTCCCGTGTCCGGTTAAATGAACGATTATTTGTACATATAAATATCCCGCCCATCGTGTCCGATTGAGTGTATATGGTTATTTATAGGGACGTCCAATTGTAAATCTTTATATTAACATTAACAAACTATCATTTAGTTAAACAAATATAAAGCCCATTAATAGCCCATAGTCTAATTTCTACAAGTATCGTTCTTTTGTCCAAACCCCAATTATGGTACAAAGCCCAATTACCCAATTTTAGTAATTAGCCCAACATCATGATTACTTCATTTTAAATAAGCATAATAATAACTTAGCTACGAGACATTAAATTAAAAAGGTTGAACATAACTTACAATGATTAAAAATAGTGTAGCGTTACACGGACAGAATTTCGACTTACACCCTTACAACATTCGCTAACACACCCTTATTATTAGGATTTAAAATTAAAATTAAAATATAAATTATATATACATATACTACGTTGAGTGAAGAAGAAAAAGATGTGATTTGTGTTACACCAAAGCTCGATTTTTATAGGCATGTGATCTGGAAAAGAGGCTCATGCGATCGCATGGATTTATGCCTTCCAGGCCATGCGATCGCATGGCCAGCTGGGGAGAGCCACTTTTGGTTGTTTTCTTCTGCCGACGTTTATTTATAATAATATAAAATATATATTAATTTTAAGAATTAATTATATATTATATTATATTCATGTGCATAGTTGACTTGTAATTTTTAGTCCGTTGCGTCGAGCGTTGAGAGTTGACTCTGGTCCCGGTTCCGGATTTTCGAACGTCCTTGCGTACAATTTAATATCTTGTACTTTGCGTTTTTATTCTTGTACTCTTGTAATTTTGAGACGTTTCTTATCAATAATTGGAACCTCATTGATTGTATTTTGTACTTTTGAGCTTTTTGGTCGTTTGCGTCTTCAATTCGTCGAATCTGTCTTTTGTCTTCACCTTTTATTATTTAAACGAATATCACTTGTAAATAGAACAGTTGCAACTAAAAGCTTGTCTTTCTTGAGGAATAATGCTATGAAATATATGTTCGTTTTTAGCATTATCAAATATTCCCACACTTGAGCGTTGCTTGTCCTCAAGCAATATAGTCTTGAAATACTAGAAACACTTCTTTATTCTTCACACTTTGTACATCAGTGATTTCAATACGACGGTATAAACAATGGTAGTAACGATGTGGTTTACAGTCCCACATGACTATAAAATTTAGATCCATTAAGGAAATTGGATCTTTATGAAAACATTTGATCTTTTGAAAATTAAATCTAGTTTTTACCCTAGATAAGTTTTCCGGAATAACCCTTCACCGGTGTTTGCAAAATATTTTTGTGGGTTTGGTGGGTTTCAGATTTGAAAATTTTAGCTCAAAACTGTGGTTTTGTGTCACCCACTTGCTAATCTTGTATTAGGAAAGCAACACATCTAGTATACTTGCTCCGTATATTACCTTTCGGTAAACTACCGTCCGGTTGTAAAGGAAAGCGTTGAACAAGCAACTGTTAAGGCAATGTCCCCTGACATGCTTTTAATTATGGTCTATAACGTGTCGGACGCAATTACTATCCTTTGTAGGAGCAATAGTAAAGCTCACCCTTATGATTTTTCGGTCTGGCACAAGGTCCTGTCTTCGACCATGCTATGCAACCACCGTTCTTACGGTTAACACCCGATTTGGTTCAGGTGACCTAATGGATTCTAGGTGAATTCTTAGGATTTTACGTTCAATGGTAATGAACGCATTGAAAATGGGTTTTCAGAAAACAAATCGGTTTATAATTTGATCAAAATATTTTCTCGTTCAAGCTCGAGTTTAGATATCATTGAATTCCATGAGTTTGTAATTCTCAATCTTTAAGGTCAATCTCTAGGATTGAGTAATATCAGTCTTAAAAGCTGATTTTTGATCTTTAAAAAAGATTATCCTTTCTGGGGATCTGATTCATTAGTCTTATCAAGCTAATTTGCGCGGTGCCCCCTATTGTACGAGATAAATCCTTCTCATGGTTAGGATAAATCTGACAACTTGGAGACCCTGTTTTATGCTGAGGTCCATGGATTTCCTGCTGATTTTAGAGATGACTTTTCTAGATTTTTCATCAACCTACAGTTGGTCTGGACGACAACTTCCTGACCTAAATTAAGAAGCGCGTTTCTTTTTCGAAAGACTTTACTTCCTTTTAATGATGGAATTGATTCATCGTGTAGATCCATCTCTTCTTTTCTTTCATCGGGTAAAATAGTTTAGTTTAGTCCAAAGCAAAAGTATTTTCAGTTATTTGTTACAGAAATATGTGACATATGTTTAAAATAACTTGGTAATTTTTCCCACACTTGGCTTTTATTTTCCTTTTTATTGTCCTCTATTCCATTTTAAATGAATTTTAACATTTTGGTTTGTTTTTCAATTTATGTCTTTTCCGAGGTAACAATAATTTCGGTGTTAACACCTAGTTTTATCGTTCATAAATATGTGTAAACATGATTTTGAGTTCATTTAATTGAAAATTTTAAAATTTTTTACTAGAATTGGGTAGTCAGTATATAAGACTAGGGCTGTTCTTTATTATCAGAGAGCACTAGATTCTAATACAACTACTACTTTACTAGTATTTCTAATGGTAACCAAGTGTATAAAGTAAAAATTTTAAAATCCGAAAGAATTTAACCCCTTCCCACACTTAAGATCTTGATATGCCCTCATTTGCAAGAAATCAGTAAATTTAAATTATTGAGGGTGATTAGCGTAGAAATGATTAAATTTTACCAAAGTTTCCAAACATATTGGCGTTTGTTTGCTGAATGATAAATGGTACATATCATTTGTCCATTCCGTCTGTTGTTACATCACATTTATCTTGTCGTCAAAATTAGTAGCTTTTGCTGAACTTAATGTCAGTCTTTGAAAATCGCTGTTTTACCCTGTTTTGTACAATTTACCATATACATACATACAAATATAAACATGCATGGCAATTTGAAATGGGACTTAATATCCCACTTTCAAATCCTAAATGTGAAATATTAGTACACAATAATAATAAAAATGATAAAGATTACATAAGTATATTCAAGTAACATAAGTTTAAACATGAATAAGTAAAAAGATAAAAACATATAAATCATATAAATAACCAAATGGAAATAAATCAGTCTGGATATGGGTTCCAGTTCATCTCGTCAGGTGGGTTTCATTGTTGGTTATAGGTGTTTTGATAGGCTTGGTTATAGTCATACCGGTTAAAGGGTGGTCGGATATCGGGGCTGTGTGGCGGAAAATGAGCAGGTCGAGTAGGTACATAGTTATTTGGTACCTGATATGATAGCTGGCTCATGATTTGGTGCTGATGAACTAACCAGCTATCGTGTTGGCGTCGCCTATAATCCTCGTATACTCGCTCGGAGTTCCACTGCTCATACATACTATGCCTGGCCGCGTTCGTCATTGCTTCCTCATCTATACGAACGTGGACGTCAAGAATAGCATCTCGAAAGACATCCCTAATGTCTTCTGCCTCCTCCATTTCCTCTTCTGAGCCTCTCTCTACCTGAGGATGAGATCCCTCATAGGGTAGTGCCTGGTTACGTCTACTTTTCAATGCCTTAGCACCCACATAAACTTTCAATCCTAAGGGCTCAACCTGTTCTCTACAAAGCTGTAATGAACCCCCTTGGTTCCTATCAACACCTAAATACTCTCCAATGAGAGTAACAAAAATACCTCCTCCTATTATACTCCCGTCCTGCATTCCCTCTACCATTTTAGATAAATAAAAAGCAACACAGTAAGGGATATTGACAAAGCTTCTAGGATCCCGAATACACTTTAGGTAGAATAAATCATGTAAGGTAATTTTTTCTTTATTATGACCTCTCTGTGTAATCGAGTTAGCCAAAAATCTATGAATAATACGAAGCTCGGCTCTGTCAATATGTGTATAGGAGTGTCCTCCTGCTCGTGTAAAAACATCAAAATGTGACATACGCCTCCAAATGGCGTCAGCGTCAAAGTTACTATCTACCCTTTCACCATAATGAATCAAATTTGTACAATCGGGTAATAGCAACTCACCAGGAGTATATATCTGTAAGGCCCTGGCCATGTCCAGCATGGATATTCTGTACATCCTACCGCCAAGGATAAACCTAAGAAATTTTCTATCATCTATTCTAACTATATTTGTATCAAGTGATACAGTACTCATCAACTCAACACACCATTCCTTATATACAGGTCTATGAATGGTGAAAAGACGTTCCCAATCTGTAAAAGAAGAACTGTCATACCTTTGAACTAAAAGCTGTCTAACACGGTCAGCTAGATGGACCGTTTCCAAAGGGGCCCAATCGATTACCCTTGGCACCTCTACATTTTTTGTTACCAATTTGAATATGTTCCTTTGATATGTCTCGTAATCTCTCCATCTCCTATCAAATATCAGATTAGGATGCAGAGTGTGCTCAGGAATCGTTGGGAATTCTACTGGCGGCCTCATTGGGAATACTATGAATTCATCAACAAACTGTACCGGATCATAATAAGGTATGTGCTGATCAGGCTGTTGTTGTTGTTCCTGTTGTGGTTCTTGTTCGTGTTGCATTTCTGGTTCTGGTTCTGGTGCTGGTCGTCTAGATGATGATGCTCCTGAACCTCCAGTATCGGCTTTCTGCAAAACACATTAAACACAAAATTTGTGCATCCAAATATGCATTAGTGTTAGCAAAATAACAACTTAAAACAATCACTATAACATGTTAAATCAAAATTAAACTTATACACATTTTCACAATTTTTCACAATTCTACACTTTTCAAATAAGCACATATGAAAATGTATACAAAATTCATAAGCATTTAACTCAAATAACATGTCAAAATAGTCATTACTAATAATTAAACAAGTCTCAAATGGCAAATATATCAAATTAATCAAGTTCATGAATTTTGGACTTAAAAAGTCCACTTTAATTTCTAAAAATCATGTTTATGATCAATGTTTGGATCATTTAACTATCTAAACATGTTACACTACTCAATTTAGCAATAATTCATGACAAAAATCGGCCATAACCTGTTTATATCAAAAAGCCCCAAATTGCTCAAGAACACAAACCCTAGATTTCTAAAAATTTTGAAGTTTTTGGCTTCAAATCATGTTAAATAGCATCAATCTAGGTTATACATGCATAAAATACTAACAATTTAACACTAATTACACTAGAAATTAACAAAATTGCATTAGGTAAAAAATTGGTAATTATCACAAAAACTAGGAATTTATAGAGTTTAGGGGTGTAATTTTTACCATTTTGCTGAAGAATGAGAATCTAGGCATGATTAGAGCAAGAAAAATGACGAATTACGGTGAAAAATGGTGAATTTTAGAGGTGATTTGGGAGTATTTTCGTATGTTTGTGTGTTGTGGTGTGAAGAACTCAGCTCTCTGAGCTATTTGTTTCTGGCCTGCATTTGGTCCCCATGCGATCGCATGGGTTCCAAGTGCAAACCCCATGCGATCGCATGGGGTGCCGACTACAGTACTTTCAGTTTTTTTTTTTTTTTTATATCTTATACTAATTAAAACAATTAAGTAATTAATTTTAAAATTTTGTTTCCCTTGTTATTTAGGACGAGGTCGTTTAAGATCGATGTCCTAGTCCGTCCTTTGACAAAATTTTAAAATTTATCTTTTTGTAGCGATTGTTTTAAAAGCTAAGATTTTTAAGTTTTTTTTAATGTTTTTGGCATACTTTAATTCAATAAGATTAAAAATAATGATAATAAAAGTTCTCGTCCCTCTCTCGGGTAAAGCAATTTCGGTTCAATGACCTAGTCTTCAACTTACGACGAATTTTAAAAATAATATTTTTAATTTAATGAGATAAAGTAAATTTTTGTTTTTAAATTCACACCAAACTTAAAATAAAAATACATAAAATTCAAAATTAATATTAAAAATTCACACCAAACTTAAAATTTGAAATGCATAAAATTAAAAATTCACACCAAACTTATATTATATTTTTGTTTTTAAACATACAAACTTATATTAAAAAGATTAATTTTTCAAATATTTACAATTTTAAATATATTAATTTTAAAAAGTTTACAATATTATTTTAATTTTTATATATTAATTTTTTTTAAAACATGGTAAAATTAAAAATCTTTTTGGCTTTTATCCCACTTTAATCAATCAAATATTATCAAAAATATACGCTTCTCTTTTCGGTAAAGTAATTTCGGTTCCATGACCTAATTTAACTCATGACGAATTTTTGAAATATTTTGGGTTGATTGATTAAAGATATTTATACCTTAAGAATAAACGTTAAATTTCGCAGTGATGTAATAAATTTTTGAATGATATCAATAATTTCGGTCGCCAAACCTAATTTTATTCAATACCAATTTAATACTTTATAGCGAACAAATTAGCGTTTATTATCAAAAGGTTAAAAATAAAAATAAAAAACTGTACAGAATTACCTGTGAGATAGTATTCTTTAGTTATATGATCTATCCCATTCATAAGATAGTCGGTTTAATTGGTTTTCCATGGCTACATAGGCGTAACCTCGAGCATTCAGTGTTTTTTCTTCTAAACATATGAACGGTCCGTCTCTGCATAAAGTAACAAATTCGGTATTTGAATAGGTTTGATTATTTGAACATTTACCTCCATGTGACCATTTTCCGCATTTGTGACATCTTTCTAGGTGTCGTGCTCTTCTCTTCGCTGCGGATTTTGATTTTCCTTTACCAAATTGTAACTTATTATCTTCGCATCTGGATTTTTTTCTTACTCCGTCCAATCTTTCTCTGATTACTGATACTATTTCACTCGGAAGTGTGTCATTATTACGTTTATTGATCAAAGCGTGTAGCATTAGACCATGGTTTAGTTCACAGGCAATCTTCATTTCCTAAAAAAAATAAAAATTCAGAATGGGGGGAGAAGACTAGTTCTTTAGGGTCTGCTAGGGAAAGACCATTCGAGTTCCATTTTCGAGAACTACACGAAAACAGAAAATCTAACTCTAACAGAAATACATATTATCCTTTAAAGACTTGATTCTCCCCACACTTAGTTAGCTGTGGTATCGAAATTGTGATTAACTTCATTGTCGAATTCCATCGGACTATCTATGTAGTGTTTAACTCTGTGACCATTAACTTTAAATTCAATCCCATTTGAATTTATTAATTCTATCATTCCGTATGGGAAAACTCTTTTGACTATGAATGGTCCAGACCATCTTGATTTCAATTTTCTAGGAAATAGCTTGAATCGTGAATTGAAAAGAAGAACTCTGTCTCCTTCTTTAAATTCTTTTAAACTTCTGATTCTTTTATCATGCCATTTCTTCGTTCTTTCCTTATATATCAACGAATTTTTGTATGCTTCATGTCTTAATTCTTCTAATTCGTTTAGTTGACTTAACCGTAGACGTCCAGCTTCATGTAAATCAAGATTACATGTCTTCAAAGCCTAAAATGCTTTGTGTTCAATTTCTACTGGAAGATGACATGCTTTTCCATAAACAAGTCTAAAAGGTTTGGTTCCAATTGGAGTTTTGTAGGCTGTTCTAAAAGCCCAGAGTGCATCCTCCAATTTAATGGACCATTCCTTCGGATTTGATCCTACGGTTTTCTCTAGAATACGTTTTAAAGCTCGGTTGGTATTTTCAACTTGTCCACTTGTTTGTGGATGATATGCGGTGGAGATTTTATGAGTTACTCCATATCTTTTGAGAACTTTCTCAAGTTGATTATTACAGAAATGAGTTCCCCGATCACTTATTAAAGCTTTCGGTGTTCCAAACCTTGCAAAAAGACGTTTTAAAAAGTTGACTACAAGTCGTGCATCATTAGCTGGGAGAGCTTGTGCTCCCACCCATTTAGATACATAATCAATGGCAATGAGAATATAGAGATTATTATGAGATTTTGGAAATGGACCCATAAAGTCAATACCCCAAATGTCAAATACTTCACATACTTGGATAACATTTTGTGGCATTTCATCACGTTGACTTATTTTTCCGGCCCTTTGACAAGCATCACAGGATTTGCAAAGAAGGTGTGCGTCTTTGTAAATTGTAGGCCAATAGAATCCAGCATCGTAAACTTTTCTTGCTGTTAGTTGAGGCCCATAATGCCCTCCTGTTGGTCCTGTGTGACAATGGTTTAAAATTTTACTAGCTTCATCTCCAAATACACATCGGCGTATTATTCCATCGGGACAACTTTTAAACAGATGTGGATCTTCCCAGAAATAGTGTTTTATATCACTGAAGAATTTCTTTCGTTTTTGGTACGATAATCCTTTTTCAAGGAATCCACATACTAAATAGTTTGCATAGTCTGCAAACCATGGAATTTCATTATAATCTATCTTCAATAGATATTCATCAGGAAAGTTGTCTTGTATGGCCGATTCATTTAGAACTTCTAATTCGGGATTTTCAAGACAAGAAAGATGATCAGCGGCGAGATTTTCTGCTCCTCTTTTATCTCGGATTTCAATATCAAACTCTTGTAAGAGTAAGATCCAACGGATTAATCTTGGTTTGGCATCTTGTTTTGAAAATAGGTATCTAAGAGCAGAATGGTCGGTATAGACCACCGTTTTTGCTAGAACGAGATATGAACGAAATTTGTCAAAAGCAAAGACAATAGCAAGGAGTTATTTTTCAGTAGTTGTGTAATTCGTTTGTGCTCCTTGTAACGTCTTACTAGCATAATATATAGGTTGAAATCATTTTTCAATCCTTTTTCCTAAAACGGCTCCCATTGCAAAATCACTTGCATCGCACATTAATTCAAACGGTAGATTCCAATTTGGTGTTATCATGATCGGCGCATTAGTAAGTTTCTCTTTAAGAATATTAAAATATTTGATACATTCATCTGAAAAGATGAATGGAGCATCCTTTTCTAGGAGTTTATTCATAGGAGTGGCAATTTTAGAAAAATCTTTTATGAAACGTTGGTAAAAACCGGCATGCCCTAGAAAACTCCTAACTCCTCTAACATTGGTTGGATGTGGAAGTTTAGCAATTACATCTACTTTAGCTCTATCCACTTCAATTCCTTCCTTTGAGATTTTATGTCCAAGAACGATGCCTTCTTTAACCATGAAATGGCATTTCTCCCAATTAAGTACTAGATTTGATTGTTCGCATCTAATAAGCATTCGTTCCAGATTAACTAGACATGATTCAAATGTATCACCGAAGACTGAAAAGTCATCCATGAAAACTTCCATGCATTCTTCTATCATGTCGTGAAAAATCGCCATCATACACCTTTGAAAGGTTGCAGAGGCGTTGCAAAGTCCAAATGGCATGTGTTTGTAAGCAAAAGTACCATAAGGGCACGTGAATGTGGTTTTCTCTTGATCTTCTGGTGCTATTGGAATTTGAAAATATCCGGAAAATCCATCTAGAAAACAATAGTAACTATTTCAGGCTAATCTTTCCAACATTTGATCAATGAAAGGTAAGGGAAAGTGATCTTTTCTGGTGGCGTCATTTAATTTTCTATAATCAATACACACACGCCATCCTGTTACAGTCCTAGTAGGAATAAGCTCATTTTTTTCATTTGTAATGACAGTCATGCCACCCTTCTTAGGCACGTATTAAACTGGGCTTACCCATGGGCTATCAGAAATTGGATAAATTAAACATGCATCTAGCAGTTTAATAATTTCTTTTTTAACTACATCTTGCATATTAGGATTTAGTCTTCGTTGGCGTTGCACATACGTTTTATGACCTTCTTCCATAAGGATTTTATGTGTGCAATACGAAGGACTTATTCCTTTAATATCATGAATCTTCCATGCAATGGCTGGTTTATGAGCTTTCAACACAGAAATGAGTTGTGATTTCTCATTTTTAGTAAGAGAAGACGATATTATTACAGGTAATTCAGATTCACCATGTAAATAAGCGTATTCCAAATGGTTTGGAAGTGGCTTTAACTCTAATTTAGGAGGTTCTTCTATCGATGATTTGTATCGATATCTGTCTTCTTCTTTTAGCATTTGAATTTTTTCTGTTGTTGGTTCATATCCATTAGCTATAAGTGTAGCTAACATTTCAACTTCATCAATTGGTTTAGTTCCTTCTCCTAAAGAACATTCTCCTGTTCCTTGTAATTCTGTAAATTCTTCTAATAATTCTGCATGTGAATCTATAGTTTGAATATAATAACATGTATCATCTGCAGATTGCGGTTGTTGCATTGCTCTATCAACTGAAAAGGTAACACTCACGTCCTCTATACTTAGGGTCAGTTTCTTACCGAACACGTCTATCATTGCTTTAGCCGTATTTAAGAATGGTCTTCCTAATATGAGAGGAACTTGAGAATCTTCTTCCATGTCCAGAACAACAAAATCTACTGGAAATACTAAAGTATCAACTTTAACTAGCATGTTCTCCATTATCCCTCTAGGATATTTTATTGATCTATCGGCTAGTTGTATGCTTATTCTTGTTGGTTTCAATTCTCCAAGGTCTAGTTTAATGTATAGTGAAAACGGCATTAAATTTATACTAGCACCTAAGTCTGCCAATGCTTCTATTGAACTAAGACTACCCAGAAAACATAGAATTGTGAAACTTCCTGGATCAGATAATTTTTCTGGTATCTTATTCAACAGCACTGCTGAACAATTGGCGTTCATGGTAACAGCCGAGAGTTCTTCCATTTTCTTTCTATTCGTGATCAGATCTTTCAAGAATTTAGCATATCTAGGCATTCCTGAAATCACATCAATGAAAGGAAGATTTACATTTATCTGTTTAAACATATCCAAGAATTTGGATTGCTCGGCTTCAAGTTTCTCTTTCTTCATTTTACTCGGGTGAGGAAGTGGTGGTTGGTATGGTTTAACATAAGGTTTAGCCTTAACTGTGTTATCTTCATTAACCTTTTCAACTACCGGTTCTTTTTCCTTATCTTGTTCAGGTTGTGGTTCTTGTGGAGTACAGGTGGTTTAAGTGTTGTACCACTTCTTGTGGTAATGGCTTTAGCTGTTTCATTCCGGGGGTTAGCATTTGTATCACTGGGTAAACTTCCCGGTTTTCTTTCACCTATTAACCTTGCTAGGTTACTTACTTCTTGTTCCAAGTTTTGAATAGAAGCTTGTTGATTTCTAAATGCTTGAGCATTTTGTTCATTAGTTTGTTTTTGAGATGTGAAAAACTGCGTTTGAGTTTCAACTAGCTTCGTCATCATATCTTCTAAATTCGGCTTTTTATCATCGGGTTGTGGTGGTTTGTTTTGAAAATTAGGTCTTTGCTGATTGTAAGTATTGTTGGATACTTGTTGATTGCTAGGACCTTGTTGGTTGTTGTATGGAATATTTCGGTTATAGTTCTGATTTTGATTGTAAATAGGTCTTGGCGGTTGATAATTATTCTGATAATTATTTCCAGGTCTTTGGTTTAGATATGAAACATTCTCTCTTTGTTCCATTGTTAGTTCAATACTGAGACAATCTTTTGTCAAATGTGGTCCTCCACACTGCTCACAACTAATTCGTATTGAGTATATATCTTTAGTCATCTTTTCCATTCGTCTCTCGACAGCATCTATCTTTGCGGAAATGGAATCTAAGTCATGGCTAGAATCGGCTCTAGCTGCTTTAGATGATCTAACGATATCTTTTTCTTGGTGCCACTCATGTGAGTGGGAAGCAGTGTTATCAATAATTTTATAAGCATCAGTTTCGGTTTTCTTCATAATGGAACCACCAGCTGCTATATCTATGTCTTTCCTTGTAGTGATGTCGCATCCTTGGTAGAATATTTGTACTATTTGACAGGTATCTAAACCATGTTGCGGACATCCTCTTAATAAATTTCCAAATCTTGTCCACGCCTCATATAGAGTTTCATTCGGTTTCTGTGTAAACGTAACAATTTCTCCTTGAAGTCTTACGGCTTTAGATGCAGGAAAGAATTGTTTAAGAAATTTTTCAACTAAAACGTCCCATGTATCAATCGCCCCTTCAGGTAACGATTACAACCAATCTTTGGCTTCTCCCTTTAAAGTCCAGGGAAATAACATGAGATATATCTGTTCATCCTCCACTTCTCGGATTTTAAATAGAGTGCAGATCCTATTAAAGGTACGAAGATGTTCATTTGGATCTTCCTTCGGCGCACCACTAAATTGGCATTGATTAGTCACCATGTGTAGAATTTGTCCGTTGATTTCATAATGTGGCGCATTAATGTCTGGATGAGTAATTGCGTGACCTTGGCCAGTGCATTTAGCTCTCATTCGGTCTTCCATACTTAAAGGTTCCAGATTCTCCATAATTGAATTTGTTGAATCGGAATCACTAGAGGATTCTGATTTAATGGTTCGTTCCTCAACAATCTCTGTTTGAATGATTGGTGGTTCCGGAGGAAAGTTTAGTGGTTCAGGATCTATGAATCGTCCCTGAATATTCTCCGGATTCTCAATTGTGAGGTCGGGTTCAAAAAATGGATTATCGGAAATTTGAACTGGAGTACTTGGTCGACTGGATGACGATTCTACAGAAAAATAAACGGCGGTAATATTTGCTAAATGTCTTGATCTAGTTACAGGTGGTGAACGTACAAAAGGTGGTGAACGTCTTGCTCGGTGCATTCACTGAATATCCTATTAGTTTTTTAAAAAGGAAAGAAAAATTATATAAGTTATCCAATTAATAGACTTTTCTGATTTTGCCCACGTTTCGAATAGCCAAAAGATGCAGCAGAGGGGCAGGATTCATTTGGTCTCAATATAATTGAGGACTGTTTGGCTCCAATAACCCGGTCCACGTATAAATCCAACTATTACTACGAACCAGAAAATTTTGATGTCTATCAATTTAACCACATAAAATAAATTTTTGCAATTTTAAGAAATTTAGATAAGAAGTAGAATAAAAATCTATGTCCTAAAACTAGAATGACGAGAAATAAGAAAGAAAAAGAGCGCGTCGGAAAAAGGTCGAAAAATAAAAATAAGAAAGAAAAAGAGTGACTTATAGAACTTAAAAACACTCGACTAACCCAACCTTATTACTATCACTAACTTAAAATTATAATCGCAAATTGAGATTACTAATTGGAATGATAATTGATACATAGGTAAAAGGCGTCGAAAAATAAAAATAAGAAAGTAGCGCGTTGAAACTTAAAAAGGCACTAAAAACTAAAAATTAAAAGTTGCTTCTAAAAATATTAAAGCTTACAAGTAAAACTATATCCCAAATGGCAATAACTTAAAAAGAAACTAAAACTTAAAAAGGCGTCGCAAAATTTTAAAGCACCTAAATCTTAGTCTAAAGAAAAAGTACTTAAGGGATTTTACGGCAAGACCTAAAAATCTAGAAGTAAAAATAACTATGGCAAAAACTATGAATTAAAACTAAATACGAGCAAAAAATACAAAAGTTACGCTAAAACTATTAAAAAGGGACAAAATATAAAAATATATAAAAAGTTGTAAAAATTACAATTTTTATAAAAATATTATTTTTAAATTATTTATTTTATAAAACTATTAATTTTATAAATTATTAAAACTAATTTAGACTTAAAATACAAATTATAAATAAACTAAACTAAATAATAAAATAATTATAACCTAATTACGGTTATTAATTAATAATAATTATTATTATAAACCCTAATTTCGTACAGCTTATGTTTCAGACGAGTCAAATCACTCCATGCGATCTCATGGAGTGTATGCTATATATTCATGCGATCGCATGACGTAGAAAATCGGGCCAGATGGGTTGAGCTGCTACAGTGTAGCCTGTAAACTTTTATATTATTTTTTTTTTCTATTTTGCTGTTTTGATGTGTTATAAAAAAACACAATATTTAAATAAAATTTATATTTTTAAATACTAAAAATAAAAATAAAGAAACTTTATAAAACTTATATATTTAACAAACTCTTAAAAATATATAAATTTTTGAATTTTTAAAACGTATTTTTACAAAAACGTATTTTTATAAAAGTAAACTAAAAATAAAAATCTTTTTTTATTTTATATATATATATAGCGTTGCGCTTCCGGCTTTTAAGCTAAATTTTTAAGTTCCCCGGCAGCGGCGCCAAAAATACTTGATATTATGCGAGGTGTATATAAAATAGCTTAAATTTTAGCAGGAAATACTATTAAATACGATACAATTTTACACAAGATATTTATTTATTTATAGAATGGATATACTTAAACCTTGCTACAACACTTATAGGCAGTGTACCTAATCGTACAGTAGTGTAGTTTTTAGTAAATCCGGTTCGTTCCACAGAGAAAATCTTTTAATCAAAGCTTAACGCTATATTAGTTTAATTTATAAAAATACGAATATATATATAAGTAATATTATTATTTTAAAGGGGGGTTTTTACCGTTTAATGACCGGTTTGTCGATTTTAAAACTTTAGTCGCAGTTAAAATGTAAAATATTAAATAAATAAAAGACTTAATTTAAAGCGTAAAGTAAATAACGATAATGAAATTGCGATAAATAAAAGTGCGATAAAATAAACTTGCGATAATTAAAAAGTACGATAATTAAAAGTGCAATTAAATACAATAACAATAAATAAAAATGCGATAATTAGAAGTGCAATTAAATATAAAATAAAGGAAATTAAATATGAAATAAAAGAATTGTGCTTATTTAAACTTCCGTAATCATGATGTTTGACGTGTTGATTTTAGTTTTATGCCCATGGGTTAATTGTCCTTTGTCCTGGATTATTTAATATGTCCGTCTGGTTTTTGTCCATAACAGTCCATCAGTCATAAATATAAAGTGCGAGTGTCCTCGTCAAATTATCCTTATACCCGAAGTCAAATATTTCAACTAATTGGGGACTTAAACTGTAACAAGGTTTTATTACTTTGTTTAATAATTACACCAGGATGTCGACTGAGTGTAACCCAAGGTTTTAATACTTTGTTAACAATTATGCCAAGTGTCCTTGTACATAATTTCACCCCTGTTTTAATAATTCTAGTGGCTATTAATCCATTCCCGTGTCCGGTTAAATGAACGATTATTTGTACATATAAATATCCCGCCCATCGTGTCCGATTGAGTGTATATGGTTATTTATAGGGACGTCCAATTGTAAATCTTTATATTAACATTAACAAACTATCATTTAGTTAAACAAATATAAAGCCCATTAATAGCCCATAGTCTAATTTCCACAAGTGTCGTTCTTTTGTCCAAACCCCAATTATGGTACAAAGCCCAATTACCCAATTTTAGTAATTAGCCCAACATCATGATTATTTCATTTTAAATAAGCATAATAATAACTTAGCTACGAGACATTAAATTAAAAAGGTTGAACATAACTTACAATGATTAAAAATAGCGTAGCGTTACACGGACAGAATTTTGACTTACACCCTTACAACATTTGCTAACACACCCTTATTATTAGGATTTAAAATTAAAATTAAAATTAAAATATAAATTATATATACATATACTACGTTGAGTGAAGAAGAAAAAGATGTGATTTGTGTTACACCAAAGCTCGATTTTTATAGGCATGTGATCTGGAAAAGAGGCTCATGCGATCGCATGGATTTATGCCTTCCAGGCCATGTGATCGCATGGCCAGCTGGGGAGAGCCACTTTTGGTTGTTTTCTTCTGCCGACGTTTATTTATAATAATATAATATATATATTAATTTTAAGAATTAATTATATATTATATTATATTCATGTGCATAGTTGACTTGTAATTTTTAGTCCGTTGCGTCGAGCGTTGAGAGTTGACTCTGGTCCCGATTCCGGATTTTCGAACGTCCTTGCGTACAATTTAATATCTTGTACTTTGCGTTTTGAATCTTGTACTCTTGTAATTTTGAGACGTTTCTTATCAATAATTGGAACCTCATTGATTGTATTTTGTACTTTTGAGCTTTTTGGTCGTTTGCGTCTTCAATTCGTCGAATCTGTCTTTTTTCTTCACCTTTTATTATTTAAACGAATATCACTTGTAAATAGAACAGTTGCAACTAAAAGCTTGTCTTTCTTGAGGAATAATGCTATGAAATATATGTTCGTTTTTAGCATTATCAATTATTCTGCTTGACAAGTTAATATTTGTATGTTTTATCTGAATATTCAATAGGGCTTAGGGTCCTTTGAAATGGGAAGTAGTCAAGGTTTGTCATCCCAACTATATACAAACATCTCATTATCTAATGTTAATGTTGATGTTCATATGTTTATGTTAATGTTATTGTATACGTTTTACATGATAAATGCGGTTGCACTTGTAATGCAGTGCAATCAACAATCAGGCAGTTGGGAGTGCGGTTACTATGTGCTCACTTGGATGTATTCGATTGCACGTGATCGTATAAAAAAAGAAGTTGGTATTGACGAAGTAAGTATTTGGTATTTGTGAACTATTAATAAATTATTTCTGTTTGTATATGTTTAAATAAAGCTTATATTATATATATATATATATATATATATATATATATATATATATATATATATATATATATATATATATATATATATATATATATATAATTTGAATCTACAGCTTTCATGGGATGAACGTTACTTATCTACCATCGATCTAGAAGATATTATTAAAAGATGGACTTTGTGGAGTCCGTTATGATCTGAACAAGGTATGTTATAATGGTTGTACAACTATAAAATAACTGGTAATTTTGTAAAACTAGTTGCACTGATCAACAATCATTTTTGCATATCAAGTCTGCATTAATTGTTGTAAGATGTGGATGTTTATGTAAGTGTATAGCCGAATGACAAACTTTGTGAATTAAAGACCGATTGAATGTCGGATGAGTGTGATATATGGTGCTCAAAGTCCTTCTTTTTTTTAGGTTTAAAGTTTACTAGAATGAAAGATTAACTAGAATTTCTTTTGTATTAGATTTTGTTAGGTATATGTACAAAGTATATATATACACTTTGTCAAGTATAGAGTTGAGTTTTGTATTACATTTTTGTCTGTAATTAATTTATAATTTAAGTGATTGATTTGTATAATATTTATAAATTTATTTACTTATCATTTAATTATTATTTTAGTACAAGCACTTTTACAGAACATTTTAATTAGCAGCAGAAGCATTACCTTGCTAACACGTCTAATTGCTAACACGTCTACTTGCTAACACGTCTAATTGCAAGTCTATTATATTTGGCGTGTAATTTGAATGGTAGTTAATATTGGCGGCTATTTCAAAATTGAAATATTTAATATTATTGACTGAAATTTAAAATATTTGAGAAAAAATTGGCGAGTATAAGTTAATACGGGACACTTTCAAATTGCCCAAGAACACGTCTAATTCTACTGGCAACACGAATGATTACACTAATCGAACACGTCCAAATGGGTTTTGACCACGTCTAATTGAAGTAATGGAACACGTCTAAATAACCTAACAGACCACTTCTAACTGAGATAACGGAACACGACTAATTAACACCCGTCTAACATATGTTGAACACGTCTATTTGTTGAAAATGAACACGTCTAATTGAGTTTATTCGACCGGTGCAAGGAACCACACTAATTGACAATATCAATTAGTGTTGTGCCATTTAGATGTGCCATTCAACATGTCTAATTGGCCTTTTCCACACGTCTAAATGAGTCGTTCTGTAGTAGTGAGGGCATCCGATCCTATAATTTGATGTACGCACACTATAAGAAAATGTACAATTAGGGACAACACTTTTCGAGACGACATCATGTCGTCTCGAAAAGTCCGCTAAAAGACAAAAAAGTTTGACTAGTTTTTCACGGACGACCTTTCGGGACGACATGTCGTCTCCAAAAGTCGTCCCGAAAAGGGTCTCGAAATGTCAGACAGAAAAGTCAAAGTGGGAGCTGTCGTTGTCCCCAAAAAAATCGATGTCGTCCTGAATAAATTTTCGGGACGAGGTATTTGAGACGACTAATTAGGGAGAGGAGGTATTCCCGGAAGACCCATTTTCTAGTAGTGGCAGCCCAGCACGATACTCCATAGCTGTTTACAACCCTTCCCTAATTATCACAAAATATTCGTCCTATACATGATTCGAACCTGATGCTTTTTGCAAAGAACTCATACCCCAACCATGTAAAAGCATTGTTGACAACTATAAACATGCCAAAAAATTTGAGAAAGTCATAGTCAACAACCCGTGAACCCACGGTAACACAAGTTTTGCGGTCCAACCTTTTATTGGTTGCTTTGGAACATGGCCATATGCTTGAATCTAGGCATAATTTGTGCAGTTACTGAGAATATATCAGATGAAAGATAATTTGTTTGGACATAGGTTGAATGAGGTTTAGCCAAAAGTCAATGGTCAAGGAGACAGTGAACTAGGGTATAAAGCAAGAATCATCTTCCCATCTCTTAAGCCATGGTCAAGTTGGTTTTAAGAAATCACTCCGTACAAAATAGACACAAAGTAGAGTTAAGGACATTTAATTTTCAATCTACCCATCTCGTAAGCCATGATTAAGTTGGTTATAAGAAATCACTCCGTACATTCTACAATCTCAACTAGATGATTCTTTAAGATGCAGTGATTTAGATGATTATCATAGTTGTCTCTCCTATTTCTTATAATTATAATTTCAACCACTAATTTTGTAGTGCAAACAAAAATTAATTTCTTATTCTTATACTTATTCTTAATCATATTATCCGTTCAAAAAAAAATTATTGATATTAATTACAGTACTTAGTTATTAATTATATTAATGTTTATTCTTATATTAACTTCTTAATCTTAATAATTATTAATTATTATTTAATTATTAATACTAACTATTTTATGACACTGATATTAATTTGGTGAAGTCGCAGCGGATTGATCAAGCATAGAAATAATCCTAAGGGTTCAATCCATACATGTCAATAAAGAGTGGAAATTATGGGTCTTTTGAATTCAATATTCTACTCCGGTGCACCGTGAATAACCTAGATGTGAGATGAGGATCTCAACTGGACTGGTTAAATGTCAACCCACCATCATCGGGCTAGCAAATACTTAATGGCTCAAGGAAGGGTGTTAGGGTTTATGTTCGTAGAATGTTACCTGTTACCGTTAATGAGAGCTTTGAAAATTGTTATAATTCAAGTTAAGCGCTTGATGATGATGATATCGAGAATGTTTTGTGATGTATGAATGTGTAAACGTGTGAGTATATGTGTAAAGATATGATGATTGTAATGAGGGTTTAATATCCTATTTATAGTTGAACATCTTTGTCCATTAGTGACACGTAAGACAAAGTAACATGTCCTTGCCAAGTCATACTATTTGGTCTATAAAGCTGGAATGAAAAGGTGCAAGTGGTCCCACGCAGTATGCCATAGCCGTCATCCAGAGCAACACTATATGGCAGTTATACAATGTTGGGATTGTGCCAACCAACGTGGTGTCGTTTGTTGGTTTGTGTATGTGAATCTGTATGTCATACTATTTGGTCTATAAAGCTGGAATGAAAAGGTGCAAGTGGTCCCACGCAGTATGCCATAGCCGTCATCCAGAGCAACACTATATGGCAGTTATACAATGTTGGGATTGTGCCAACCAACGTGGTGTCGTTTGTTGGTTTGTGTATGTGAATCTGTATGTTTACAGACCTTGGTTCAGCTTTATGTTAGCGCAGATTTAGTGCCAGTAGCGCCAAATGAATTATGAGCTCGTCTGCTCGTAGCACGCTATAATGGTGTGGGCGTGGATGGCATATTCACGTTTTCTCTTAATAATCCGTTGATTATGCAATGTTAGGAACGTACCGGTCACGTGCGATGCGTGTATACGAAGCATGCAAGTATGCACATCATTACGGGTTGGAAACCACAATAGTTATTTTTGAAACGATGATGAAATCTTACAAGGAATATTATATACTCAGTAACTTCTTGTTGCAGCCATCTCCCATGAGGCATCACACATCCAGCTATTAAGTTTTTTTGTTAGAAACATATGGTCTGATCAATACTAGAAAGTAGTTGTATAACAAAAACTAAGAAAACGTATATAAAATAAAATTGTTAACCCAAAGATAACTCAAAAAATATAGGTAATCTTGTCTCCAGAATATAATTGAAGAATTATCCTAATACAACTCTACTTAGTTTAATTAGTTAAACTGTTCACACTTATAAGTTAATACTACTGATATGGAGTCTCCTTTCAGTGACTGTGTAGGTGCATATGAGCTGTTTATTCGGGTCCCTATAGGTTATTGTCTCTAAATAACTTTGAATATATATTAATTTATGATGATTTCCGAAATCTTTTGATCGCGACTGTTGAATCTTCACTTAGCAAATACTTCGTTACATTCAATCTATAAATTAGTCTTAGTTTATATCGTTACAAATTAAACCTTCACTTTGTGAGTTTTCTTAATCATACACGTGTGATTGGATTATATATACTTTGAGTGGTTTGCACTTGTATAAACTTTGATGTAGGACTATGACATATGACATCGAGTTATATATGAAAAGACAGTTATAAATTGACTGCCAGATGATAATTTTAAAAGAAACGACGCACCATGTACGCAACGTATGTATATAAATTTGGTTGATCCTTATCAATAACATACAACTGCAAAAACTACAACTATTCAAAATATGATGTTCTTACAGCTAACTGTTATCATTCTAGCCTTTATCATATCTTATAAACATGGAGTCATTGCACAAACTGATCCAGATCCTTACGGTTTCAATTCCTTAGTCAATCTTTTGGACGGTAGTCAAAATAGGTGACTCACATTTATGTTGAATATGGAATGCATGATAAAATAAAGAAGTCAAAAAGAAAATAGGGTGGTTATTTGCTTTCACACTTGGGATGGTGTGAAATCAGAGAATAAAAGACTGCATGTGGCGCATGTGGCCTTTGAATTGTTTTTACTTTTCACATGAAATTGGTAGTTGGTGTAGCCACATGTACGCGCATATATATAGATGTTCATGCAGAAGGTTGAAGGTATCCAAAGGGATCAAATCCAGGGAGGATCAAAGTATCACAAAGGCAAAACACAGTTGATCGATAATATCAACGGAGAGTGTGTATTTGTGAGGTTGAGAGTTTTATTCTTGTAAGGAGTGTAAAAGAGTGTACGAGAAACTTAGATTTTATGCTAAAATCTAAGGGGCTTGAGTTTGGATTTAACTCATAGTGTACTTTTTCTTGTGCCGGGTTCTTTTATATTATAAGAATAAATGAGACTCTTGGGGTGGACGTATGCAGGGTTTTGCCGAACACGTTAAATCGTCGTGTTATCAGTTACTTTATTTGCTTTCTATTATTTCTCGTAAGTTTGTCTCAAACAAATTATATCCTCGCTTCCGCTAGTGTGGGTGCGCTAGGCAAGTTGTCATAACAAGTGGTATCAGAGCGTATCTGAAAGGACCCGTTCATATACATTATAAACGATTCACAATAGTTGATTACATCGCGAGGTATTTGACCTCTATATGATACGTTTTACAAACATTGCATTCGTTTTTAAAAGACAAACTTTCTTTACATCAAAAATTGACGGCATGCATACCATTTCATATTACATCCAACTATAATTGACTTAATATTAATCTTGATGAACTCAACGACTCGAATGCAACGTCTTTCAAAGTAGGTCATGAATGACTCCAAGTAATATCCTTAAAATGAGCTAATGCACAGCGGAAGATTTCTTTAATACCTGAGAATAAACATGCTTTAAAGTGTCAACCAAAAGGTTGGTGAGTTCATTAGTTTATCATAATCAAGCATTTCCGTAATAGTAATAGACCACAAGATTTCATATACATAAACGTTTTAATAAAAATATTTTAAGTGGTTGAGCACTTGGTAACCATACTTAACATTTAATCAACGTCGCATATTCCCTTTATTATGAATCTCACTACACTGTACCAAGTGTAGTCACTGAAAACGAAGTACTGTGCAACCGTTGAATACTGGTCGTCCAGTCCGGTTGGGGTTGTCAGGCCCGATAGATCTATCAACAGGATTCGCGTTTACAATACCGCATGTAAATGGTAGTTACCAAGCTATTAGGGAAAAATATGCAAAGTGGTACAACTCAACGTAGAATATGTTTTTAGTACTTGTGTCCATTTCGTAAAACAGTTATAAAACAGTGCATGTATGCTCAGCCCAAAAATATATATAAAAAGGGAGTAATGAAACTCACTTTTGCCTTGAAGGTATTTAACACGACTTGGTCTTCGATAGATATCACGAACCTAACCATATATATAATATATCAACATATTTTCTTTTCAAGTAATCGTTATATATATATATATATATATATATATATATATATATATATATATATATATATATATATATATATGTACTTATAATACTTTTAATGTTTTCTTAGTCCGTAGTTAGCAGTTCGATGTTAGTGGTCCACAATTAGTTGCTCAATAAAATAAATAAAGACCCCATCGTATTCGTATTGATCAGAATTAATCTCGACCCATGGTACCATGTTGTCAAATGACGTGTTGCGTACATAAAGTACCGTGTTGTCAAATGACGTGTTGCGTACAATCATGAGGTCTTATGATTAATCTTCTCGTGTTGTTTACGGGTGGTCCTGAAATATATAAAATCAAATCATAAGTAATTATATATATAAAATATTATATTAATTAGAAAAGATATGATTAATTTACTTTTTCTCCAAATATTTTCGTAGCTAAACTAGCTTCGGATACCCAATCTTGTTTTAGTCGTAGTTTCTTCATTACAACTCCGTTTTTGTTGGTTCAACTTGCCACTTCCTTGGATCGAGTCAAATTTTAAGAATATGAACTGTAAATACCTTGGTTTACATTCAGAATCACAGGTTATAGTTCAAACTTTGGTGAAACTTATGAAAGTGATCATTTTCCATCATAAAAACAACATTTAATGATCATTTTTCTAAAAATACTTACACTTTGAGTTAAACCATGAAATTTTTATGTGTTAACATATTCATAAGAAATATCATTTTTCCAGAACATAAACTTCCAATTCAAAGTTCAAGATGGTTTTTTAATTATCCAACCCAAAACAGCCCCCAGTTGCACTCCGACGACGTAGATTCAGTTTTTAAGATGTTCTTTGTAAAACCAAGTTATATCTTGTTAAGTTAGCATATCATTATAATATATTACAGGTCTTGAAGTGTTTTAAAAGTCAAGTTAGAAGGATCTATTTAGTTTGCGAACAAGTTTGAAATCATTCAAACTATGTTCTTGTTGTTAAAATTTTATACCACAAAATAAGATAGCTATATGAATATGAATTGAATAAGATTATGAACAAGGTTACTACCTCAAGTTACTTGGACAAAGTTACTGCAAAAGATAAGAAATAATCTTGGAATCAAAGAGTGGTGGAGTTAGATCAAAAGGTTGGAAGTATACTTCTTCAAATGGGTGGTTATTTTGATATGTTCTTGAAAGAGTTTTCTTATGGTGTTTAAGGCTTGTAATTGAAGCTAAATGATGGGGAAAATGCTTGGAGATGATCAAGTATGAAGTTAGGAGTATTTTGAGAGAGAAATGAGGGTGTAGGTATGAGAAAATGGAGTGAAGAAATGGTGTTCATTCATAAAAACGTTTTTAGTTTATAAAGAAAGAAAAGGATTCCTAATTTTGTTTTCTTACTAATAATTCATGCTACTTGACAAATCCTAGTTACCTCATATCTAGGGCAGTAATAATATTGATTAGGATGTTGATTTGATGTGTATATACCAATAGTAAATACGTATAGAAGCTGGGTATGATACGGGTACATATACCCTAGATATAAGTATAGAAATCTTGAGGAAACGGAACGAGGATTCAAATATAGCTATCTTTTGTAAATATACTTATATTATTTTATGTATAAAAGCCCTTTAAAAGTGATTAAACACATATCTATATGATACATGTATAAACATTATAAGTTTTAAGTCAAAGAACGTTACGTATAGTTATCGTTTTGAAAACTTAAGTTAGTAGTTTCAAAGTATACTTATAACTCATTGTCATTAGTACACAATGAGATGTTAAACCATCCTTAAATCATGTTAAATATATATAAATACATATATATACACAAACGTATAATTATCGAATGTTATATAGTTCGTGATATCATCGGTCAAATTGGACGATCAAACGTTGTGTAAAACTCTTTTCAAAAATACAAGTCTCAACAATTTGGATTGCTTATCATGTTGGTAAGGTTTAATTTATGTAAATATTAATCTCATAGGTATAAAATGATGGGAAAAATTCGGGTCGTTACAGTACCTACCCGTTAAATAAATTTCGTCCCGAAATTTGATCGAGATCATCATGGCTAACCATAAAAATGTTTTCATGACGAATATGAGTTGATAAATAGAGTTTTATAATCATTGAGTAATATAGATAAAACAATTTGATTACGCGAAGAGTATAAGTGAAGCTATCACAAAAGAGTGAAATGAATAAATGTAGATTCGTTTTAACATTGACGTAGTCACGGTTGATTTTTAGATTTAGAGGAAATCTTCGTCATAAGATTTGGGTTCTTCGATAATTAAGGAAATTAGAATCCTCTTTGGTTAAATGCGATGATCTGTCCTGATTGTTCTGTCTGGTACTTCACTAAAAATCCACCATCTTCGTTTCCTTACAACTTACACCTTCTATTCTTTCTCCCTCAACTCATATTTTAAAGTATTTGTCAATATGCTCCATCCAGTGCTGATTCTTGATATACTCCTCACTTTCATATCTGTCGTTCTTCTTTTTCATCTGCCGCCGGAAGAATCTATTTACTTCTACTATACTCTTGGTTTTATAGTGTTTTTAGTTCTCCCGTGTCTTTATATTGCTATATGCATCGATATATATGGTTTATAATTTTCGGGTTGTCATTGGGCTTTATATCTTTCCTTATATTTCCAAGTCCCTGCTTCTGTCTTCTATAATCATTGTCATCTACAGTTAATGCTCCATTCTATTTGCTACGATTTATACTCCCATTTCTATTTCAGAGCTTCATTCTTTCATTTCCTCTTCTTGCGATTAAGCACCGTATATAATGGTCCAGATTTCGTAGTGTGACGATCGCTCCAAATCCATATGGACAATACGTTATTCATTGATTTCATTGCGAGGTATTTGACCTCTATATGATACGTTTTGTAAACATTTCATTCTTTTGAAAAGACACACCATAAATGAATATTTAAATCAAAGATTTTCGACATCTGATAATTTCTACATATAGACAATCACTGTAATTAATAGCTTACAATAGTACTTCCGTTGACAATGCAGTCAAAATAAGATACATGGTGATGATTTGGTGAATGCAACGTTTTCTTGAAAAATATGCCTTGTATGACTCCATACACATAGCTTGTCTAACATATAAGCAAACAGCGGAAGACTTCTAGGGAACCTGAGAATAAACATGCTAACAAGTGTCAACACAAAGGTTGGTGAGTTCATAGTTTTAGTGTTTCGCATAATCTGTATATAAAAGTGGATCACAAGATTTCAGTTGTTTCATCCAGAAACGTTTATCAATAGATTATATAAAAGTGGATCACAAGATTTCAGTTGTTTCATCCAGAAATGTTTATCAAAATATTCTACGAAATTGAGCACCCTGGTAACTAAACTTAACGTATATACAATTTGTACCCTTTGTATAATCATCTTAATAATACACGTAAACCAACGTGTACGCTTCTCAAATAGCATACGTCCGTTAAAAGGCTAGTGCTCTAGCTCGGACGGGGATATCAAGCCCTATGGATCCATATATAACTACTCGCGCCCACCAGTTCTTATAACCCGCAGTTACTAGTTACCAAAGCTAAGGGATTTTCGGTTCAAACTCAGTGTAGAATTTAGTATGTACTTGTATCCATTGCGTTTAAAATAAAGTGCATGTATGCTCAGCCCAAAAATATAAAGATTGCAAAAGCAATTAAAAAGGGAGCAAATGAAACTCACACATATAAATATTGTATATCGGTTAATAAAGCATTTGCATGTATTCTCAGCCCAAAAATGTAGTGAGTAAAAGGGATCTTATGAAACTCACATAAAATCAGTTTTAGTATTTGTATTTACTTCATAAAACAGTTATAAAAGCATCGCATGTATTCTCAGTCCCAAAAATATAGAGAAAAAGGGGATAATGAACTCACATCAGATCAGTTTAGCATTTGTATCAATTTCATAAAATGGTAATAAAACAGTTATAAAACATCGCATGTATTCTCAGTCCCAAAAATATAGAGAAAAAGGGAATCAATGAAACTCACCTTAGCAGCACATAAAGTTGTTCATCGTAATGTGATCGAAACTCGGAATATCAAATAATCGTAGATCTCAACGTATCAATATTGAGATTCAATATTGTAGGAAAGTACGTAGACGTAATGGAGATGATAAACACTAGGTTTGACTCGCGAATATACCCCCGAACATTTCCCATAACCACCTTGGCAATAACCCATAATTTCCTTAACTCTATCCCGCTTGAAAACCATTTTAAAAGTGACACGCTCATGACTTCGTCGTAGTATTTTATGTATAATACTAATTAATAATACTAATAATAATAAGATTAATAATAATAATAATCTTAATAATAAGATTAATAATAATAATAATCTTAATAATAATAATAATAATAATAATAATAATAATAATAATAATAATAATAATAATAATAATAATAATAATAATAATAATAATAAATATTTACGGAGTAAAATGAATATATAAGTGTGTAAAACTGAGCTAAAATCGATCGAATTTATAGAGAGTGCCTGACCCAGACTGCCATGCGATCGCATGGCCTTCATGACCATTTCCCATGCGATCGCATGGGAAGATTCTCCAGCTCACAACTTGTTTGTAATTAGTTCGTCGACATAATAAAATATAAATATAATATATATAATTTAAATAATTAATTATATAATATATTATATTTACGTGTATAATTAACTTGTAATTTTGGTACCGATGATTCGTACGTTGTCACTGGACTTATGTCCCGGTTCCGGTTTTTCGAATGTCCCTTCGTACGCTGAGAAAACTTGTAATTTACATTTTGGGACACGCACCTTTGTCAAAATATAATCTTAAATTATCCCTAAATTATATCACTCAAAGTGTATCTTAAACTTTCGAGTGTTTTGGTCATTTACTTCTATAAATTATTGTCTCGTAGTATATACATATACATATATACATTTTCATTTTTAAAATAGTGTTTACTATAGCAAAGTTACTGTAGCAATTCACTGTAGCAAATAGTGATTTTACTGTAGCAAATAGTGATTTTTGAAAACACTGTAGCTTTTCGGGTACTGTAGAAATTCGAAAATACTGTAGCATATTAGTGTTTTACTGGTTCATCTTAAACGTTTTAGTTAACTTATCTAAATATTAATCAGATAATCAAACCAATAAGGTTAATGCACAGTATCATTTTCATAACACTTTGTTACGTTTCAAGTTATAGTATATGTATCTATTTACATATAATTATTCGCGAATCGTTGAGAACAATCGAAGGGTAATTGAATAGTTCAAAATTTTGAGATTCAACTTCATGGACTTTGCTTATCGTGTCGGAAACATTAAAGATTAAGTTTAAATTTGGTCAGAAATTTCCGGGTCATCACACGTAGATATGAATTTCGGAATGAACATAGTTAATGTTCTAAGAGTAAAATTGAAATGGAACGATCTTGATTTGTCAAATTACCAAAATTCAAGAGAAAAGATAGAATTATCAGAAAGAATATGTTCTCGATATGTTTGGAGATTAGGTAGAATGTAAGAGTCGTGTAACATGGCACATGATGACGTTATAATCTGTGAATCATCACGTTCCATTAGAAACTCAGCATGACTTACTGTAATATAATCACGTTGATCAAGTGTCATTATATTTTACTAACTCATGCTTCAGTTCCCAACACTACTTCAAAAACATTCATAATTTAAATTCGAATTTTTCAGAATTTAGAAACTAATACAGTTTCCTTTATAATGTATCACTGATATCGCGAAGAGATAAAAGATTTCAGTTAAGAATAGTTATGAAAATATCTTCAAAAATATGGAGGATATTTATAATGAAAGATATGATGATATCTTAGAATATTTAAGATAAGAGGATGATGAAGAATATTATCCACAAGGGTTTAGAGTCAGGAGCAAGGTATTTAATAACGACGATACTGAATCATTTGGATTCTTTGAAGGCAGGTTTAGTCTTTGTGATTTATCCACAGCCTCCGTCATACTTTGCTCAATCCGTTTTCCAGTTCCATACCTTCTCTTTTTCTGAGTTTTGCCAACACACTATTTTTTTATCATCAAACTTTTTACTGTTAAGATCGTTGACAGTTTCTGCTGCTTCATCAGCATTTTTTTAAAATTTCGAGAACTAGTTCGCAGTTTAGGCATTTTTCGGAAACTTCACATTCGAAGTATGTAAGTCTTGGAGGTAGACGTTATATGTATATATAACTGTTGATGTAGACATGCTGCAAGATTTCAAAATACTGATTACTGATTCTCAATAATTGGTATGACAATTCTTGTTACAAAGTGCGGATGAGTATATGATAGGGTTCTAATGAATATATCGATTTTTCTGAAAATCTAATATCAGTGAAATTGTTGGTAAGTTTATTGCTAATGTGGTGGGACATAAACGGTTCTCCGGTAACGATGGCAAAAGGGCATCGTATATATCGAGATTATAATAAGACCGTTTTAATTGAAAAGTCGAAGTTGACTTGTGGAGCTGTGACACAACCGTCTACTTTGGTAAGGAATTGAAAGGTCATTTTTGCTAATAAATGCCAAAGAGTCATTCGATCACAGAATCCATTGACAGCTGCATAAATGACTAAAATTTGTTTTTCTGACACGGATACGTGTTACACTATGACTTTAGTTTCGAGAGTTTTTCAGGTATATACTGTGGGTAACATGTGGTTGGATCATCATCTCGATTGTTCATTATTTGAAGCGTCTTCAGGAATTTCGAAGGGTTTGGACACAGATTGTAATCGTTAATATACCTATGATGTTCTAACACAGTTTTGAAGTCAAAGTATAGCTTTGCAAGATGTAAGGATTTAAGAGTGATGATTTTTGGCTATATCTCGAATTAAATTTTGCGATTTCAAAATCAGAATATGTAATTGAATTTGAATGAGTATGGTTATTTTGATTTCTATAAAAGAATGTATATTGTTATGACAATAGTGAGTATAGTTGATGATTGCTGAATCAGATTCGAAGAATGTAACATATTAATTGTGAATTTTATATATCTCTTGAGTATTACCTACCCGTTAAAAAAATTTCACAATTAATATTTTGTACCAAAGAAATTTATTACAGTATTTATGAAAATATACATGTGTATATTTTCTTCAGATGTAATACAGATTTGATGAATTAATACTAAATTAAGTTCATTTGATCTTAGGCTGGAGTTAGAAATGAATAATCTCTAACATTAGAGATTACATAATCTTCACAGAGTATTTCACTACTGTGATCAATACTTCATTATACGCGTTGTTGATTAGTAATGATGTCCACAGTGATTCTTGAACTGACGGAGCTTGTGATGTTATAGGTGCTGCTAATTCTGACAATGCTGACGGCAGTGACTATGCTGGTGATGCTAATGGAACTGCTGATGTTGTTGGTAAAACAAGTAAATCACGCACCATTCTTGTCAGGGTTTCTACTCTTCCTCCTATCATTTTGGTACACTCATCTGATTTATGGTTAGGGCTAGAGTAGATAATTTCTAAGACTTTAGAGACTAATCGTCGCATAATGTTTCTTCAATGAAATTATGAATCAATACTTCATCGTTTGTTGTTGTTGGTATTCTTTAGTATCTACAGAGCGTATGACATTGGTGCTCGTGGGACAGATTGTAAAGTTGAGGTTTATGACGCAGTTGTGGTTGGGGGTGGTAATGGTACTATTGGCGTTAATGATGGTGGTACTGGTTATGTTGAGGGTGCTGCTGCTGATGTTTGTAACCTCTGTAACATATTCTCCAAAGCCACTACCCGAGCGCGAAGCTCGTTGACTTCTTCTATTACACCGGGGTGATTGTCGGTTCGGACGAGCGGATAAATAAGATCTAGAATTTGGTGTAGTATATAATCGTGATGAGATACTCTGGAAATGAGAGAGAAAATGGTGTTTCGGACAGGTTCGCCGGTAAGTGCTTCAGGTTCTTCGCCAAGAGGGCAATGTGGTGGATGGAAAGGATCGCCTTCTTCTTGTCTCCAATGATTAAGGAGGCTACAAACCCATCCCCAATTCATCCAGAATAGATGATGGCTGATTGGTTGATCCATTCCAGTCACACTGCTTTCGGAGCTTGAGTAGGATTCCATTTCGGAATCCGAGGGACTTGAACTAATGATGAATTCCATTTCGTACGATTTAATAAAAGATTTTTCGATATGAAATGATTTTTCCGGCTATCGGGTGGTATTCTAATTACATAGAATATCTATATATATAGAACAAAATATTTCGTAGATTACGGAGGAATTTACGGAATATGCCAGGCAAAGTTTACTGTAACAGATACGCTAAGATATGAATTAGCAGATACGCTAAGATATGAATTTTGTCTATACACTATTCATGCAATCAATGCAGTAAGATGTGTCTAGACTAAGAATGATAAGCAAATGATTCCCTAAGAATGATAAGCAGGTAATTTTCGACACGAAATGATAAGCAAAACTTTTGACATGCAGACACGGTCGAAGTCCAGACTCACTAATGCATCCTAACGACTATCAGTTAGACACACTAATGCAGACCTGGTTCGCTAAGACCACCGCTCTGATACCAACTGAAAGGACCCGTTCATATACATTATAAACGATTCACAATAGTTGATTACATCGCAAGGTATTTGACCTCTATATGACACGTTTTACAAACATTGCATTCGTTTTTAAAAGATAAACTTTCTTTACATCAAAAATTGACGGCATGCATACCATTTCATATTACATCCAACTATAATTGACTTAATATTAATCTTGATGAACTCAACGACTCGAATGCAACGTCTTTCAAAGTAGGTCATGAATGACTCCAAGTAATATCCTTAAAATGAGCTAATGCACAGCGGAAGATTTCTTTAATACCTGAGAATAAACATGCTTTAAAGTGTCAACCAAAAGGTTGGTGAGTTCATTAGTTTATCATAATCAATCATTTCCGTAATAGTAATAGACCACAAGATTTCATATACATAAACGTTTTAATAAAAATATTCTAAGTGGTTGAGCACTTGGTAACCATACTTAACATTTAATCAACGTCGCATATTCCCTTTATTATGAATCTCACTACACTGTACCAAGTGTAGTCACTGAAAACGAAGTACTGTGCAACCGTTGAATACTGGTCGTCCAGTCCGGTTGGGGTTGTCAGGCCCGATAGATCTATCAACAGGATTCGCGTTTACAATACCGCATGTAAATGGTAGTTACCAAGCTATTAGGGAAAAATATGCAAAGTGGTACAACTCAACGTAGAATATGTTTTTAGTACTTGTGTCCATTTCGTAAAACAGTTATAAAACAGTGCATGTATTCTCAGCCCAAAAATATATATAAAAAAGGAGTAATGAAACTCACTTTTGCCTTGAAGGTATTTAACACGACTTGGTCTTCGATAGATATCACGAACCTAAGCATATATATAATATATCAACATATTTTCTTTTCAAGTAATCGTTATATATATATATATATATATATATATATATATATATATATATATATATATATATATATATATATATATGTACTTATAATACTTTTAATGTTTTCTTAGTCCATAGTTAGCAGTTCGATGTTAGTGGTCCACAATTAGTTGCTCAATAAAATAAATAAAGACCCCATCGTATTCGTATTGATCAAAATTAATCTCGACCCATGGTACCATGTTGTCAAATGACGTGTCGCGTACATAAAGTACCGTGTTGTCAAATGACGTGTTGCGTACAATCATGAGGTCTTATGATTAATCTTCTCGTGTTGTTTACGGGTGGTCCTGAAATATATAAAATCAAATCATAAGTAATTATATATATAAAATATTATATTAATTAGAAAAGATATGATTAATTTACTTTTTCTCCAAATATTTTCGTAGCTAAACTAGCTTCGGATACCCAATCTTGTTTTAGTCGTAGTTTCTTCATTACAACTCCGTTTTTGTTGGTTCAACTTGCCACTTCCTTGGATCGAGTCAAATTTTAAGAATATGAACTGTAAATATCTTGGTTTACATTTGGAATCACAGGTTATAGTTCAAATTTTGGTGAAACTTATGAAAGTGATCATTTTTCATCATAAAAACAACATTAAATGATCATTTTTCTAAAAATACTTACACTTTGAGTTAAACCATGAAATTTTTATGTGTTAACATATTCATAAGAAATATCATTTTTCCAGAACATAAACTTCCAATTCAAAGTTCAAGATGGTTTTTTTAATTATCCAACCCAAAACAACCCCAGGTTGCACTTCGACGACGTAGATTCAGTTTTTAAGATGTTCTTTGTAAAACCAAGTTATATCTTGTTAAGTTAGCATATCATTATAATATATTACAGGTCTTGAAGTGTTTTAAAATTCAAGTTAGAAGGATCTATTTAGTTTGCGAATTCAAACTATGTTCTTGTTGTTAAAATTTTATACCACAAAATAAGATAGCTATATGAGTATGAATTGAATAAGATTATGAACAAGGTTACTACCTCAAGTTACTTGGACAAAGTTACTGTAAAAGATAAGAAATAATCTTGGAATCAAAGAGTGGTGGAGTTAGATCAAAAGGTTGGAAGTATACTTCTTCAAATGGGTGGTTATTTTGATATGTTCTTGAAAGAGTTTTCTTATGGTGTTTAAGGCTTGTAATTGAAGCTAAATGATGGGGAAAATGCTTGAAGATGATCAAGTATGAAGTTAGGAGTATTTTGAGAGAGAAATGAGGGTGTAGGTATGAGAAAATGGAGTGAAGAAATGGTGTTCATTCATAAAAACGTTTTTGGTTTATAAAGAAAGAAAAAGATTCCTAATTTTGTTTTCTTACTAATAATTCATGCTACTTGACAAATCCTAGTTACCTCATATCTAGGGCAGTAATAATATTGATTAGGATGTTGATTTGATGTGTATATACCAATAGTAAATATGTATAGAAGCTGGGTATGATACGGGTACATATAACCTAGATATACGTATAGAAATCTTGAGGAAACGGAACGAGGATTCAAATATAGCTATCTTTTGTAAATATACTTATATTATTTTATGTATAAAAGCCCTTTAAAAGTGATTAAATACATATCTATACGATACATGTATAAACATTATAAGTTTTAAGTCAAAGAACGTTACGTATAGTTATCGTTTTGAAAACTTAAGTTAGTAGTTTCAAAATATACTTATAACTCATTGTCATTAGTACACAATGAGATGTTAAACCATCCTTAAATCATGTTAAATATATATAAATACATATATATACACAAACGTATAATTATCGTATGTTATATAGTTCGTGATATCATCGGTCAAATTGGACGGTCAAACGTTGTGTAAAACTATTTTCAAAAATACAAGTCTCAACAATTTGGATTGCTTATCATGTTGGCAAGGTTTAATTTATGTAAATATTAATCTCATAGGTATAAAATGATCGGAAAAATTCGGGTCGTTACAGTATCCAGGTGTTTCGGATAGTTTTTTGTTTGGAGATGGCGAGAAACGGCGGTATGCAATTTAAGGTGGAGCCATTTGAGATAACGGATGACGATTGGGATATCATTGAACACATGAACGTGTTTAATGGTATGGTGGATCAACTTGTAAAGTTGAGGTTTATATTGAGGAAGAAGATAATACCCTTATTCTTCTTGCCTCTCTTCCAAGTTCGTATGATATTTTGGTCACTACTATTCTTTACGGAAAGGCTACTGTAAAGATGGAGAATGTAGTACCGGTAATCTTATCACAGGATAAGAGACGAAGATCCAGTGACCATTTTTGAGCATGGGTTTGCTATGGTTGGTCATGGAAGGGGAAGATTTGCCGAGAAAAGATCTAGTGATAACAATAGGTCTAGATCAGAAGCCGGCATGAAGGGTATCCAGTGCTTCAAATTTCATGAGTGGGGTCACTACAGGAAGTATTGTCCACTCTGGAGGAATGGTGAAGGTAAATTTGGGGGTTCATCGGCTGCAGTAGCAGTTAATGTACCAGTGGGAGATGTTCTCACAGTCTCCAAAAAAAAGTTCTACTTCTGCTCAAGATGAATGGATTTTAGATTCTGGTTGTACGATGCATGTGTGTTCAAAGGAAGCTTATTTTGATAAGCAAATGTTAAAGAAAGCGGGGTGCTGACTTTAGGTGATGGTTCAACATGTGATGTTGAGGGTGTTTGCATGGTGAAAAATAAAATTGTTTCACGGAGCTGCTTACGCTCTTGGTGGTGTGGCGTACACACCAAGGATGTGCAAGAATCTAATTTCCTTATGCGTGTTGGATTCTCAAGGATACGGCTATTAGGCCGTAGGTGGAGTTATGAAAATCACACGTGGTGTGAAGGTCCTGATGAAGCGAGAGAAGTATGAGGGTTTATATCGTCTGATGGCGAGTACAAAATGTACTCGTGTCTCGAAGGTTTTGAAAGCGTGCACGAAGGAAACAGGTCAGGAACATGTTGGGACATGTTTGATCAAGTTAGCCGATGGTGAGAAGAAAAATCCTACTAAGAGAGATGTGATTCGAGACTCCTCTCCGGTGTCAACTAGGTAAGTTGACAGGGTTAGCTGCACATAATTATTGACCGTGTTATTTGAATCAGGGTTCAGGACCGAGGTGATTCAAGGTGTGTGCAGCGGGGATAAGGAGACCAATGGTGAAAATACTTTGTGTTAGTATTTTCGGTGACGAAGAAGATAAATGTTCATCAATGTGGAGATTGTTGGACGGTAGTCAAAATAGGTGACTCACATTTATGTTGAATATGGAATGCATGATAAAATAAAGAAGTCAAAAAGAAAATAGGGTGGTTATTTGCTTTCACACTTGGGATGGTGTGAAATCAGAGAATAAAAGACTGCATGTGGCGCATGTGGCCTTTGAATTGTTTTTACTTTTCACATGAAATTGGTAGTTGGTGTAGCCACATGTACGCGCATATATATAGATGTTCATGCAGAAGGTTGAAGGTATCCAAAGGGATCAAATCCAGGGAGGATCAAAGTATCACAAAGGCAAAACACAGTTGATCGATAATATCAACGGAGAGTGTGTATTTGTGAGGTTGAGAGTTTTATTCTTGTAAGGAGTGTAAAAGAGTGTACGAGAAACTTAGATTTTATGCTAAAATCTAAGGGGCTTGAGTTTGGATTTAACTCATAGTGTACTTTTTCTTGTGCCGGGTTTTTTATATTATAAGAATAAATGAGACTCTTGGGGTGGACGTATGCCGGGTTTTGCCGAACATGTTAAATCGTCGTGTTATCAGTTACTTTATTTGCTTTCTATTATTTCTCGTAAGTTTGTCTCAAACAAATTATATCCTCGCTTCCGCTAGTGTGGGTGCGCTAGGCAAGTTGTCATAACACAATCAAATACACAAACACACATATACGCCTAACCCTCTGTATAGCATTTACTTATACGAGACTGATTATTCAGAACAAGATGTCAGGTACGTTAACTTCCTTATTGACCTTGACGCTCCACTTATATGGCACGATTGCAGCTTTGTATCGCAACAGAACTATGTTCATTGCGACGATGATCTATGTTCGCAAGTGCAATCTACTTACGCGAATTACAATAATATGTCATGTCCAGTAACAACCAAGAATCCACTTATATCTGATTGGGGATATTGTGGATGCTCGGCCAATATGGCCAATCTTGTTACAGGTATTAACAAAATAAGTAATTAATATTACATACTACTCTGTATTAGTTTTCATATCTTAGGTGTTGTTTGTTTTCTAAGATGTTTTTTATGAAAATATGCGGATCATTTTTGTAGAGAAGTTGTTATGTCTGCAAAATAACTTAATCTTATTTGCAGCATTTAGAAGCATATTTCTAAGTCTGCGAGTTTGCAAATAGAATAAGACATTATTTTATCTTATGTAAATCTACAATATATAGAAGCATATTTCTAAGTCTGCGACTGCGGAGACATAAGACATAATATGATCTATTGACTGGAAAACAAACACCATCTTAGATTCTATAAGACGACATATTAATTAATCTAAATGAATAGGGATTTAAGCCGTCTAACTAGGTTAAATTATCTTATGATCGTTTCCGGCCTTTTTACTTATCGGTTGTACATTTTTTTCAACAGGAGCTTGTGAAAGTGGCTTGCTCAATTACGACTATTTTGCACTGAACGCAAGCACAGGTAGAAATACTAAGGGCGACATTATGTCTCAAATTTCACCTATTGGAGCGTGTGCGAAGTCTTCATCGTTTAATTCATTCCCTAAAAACGTTATCGGTGTCATGCCACTTTCATCCTCACCTTCATCAATATTGTCGAATACGTACAAATATAATTCGAAAAAAGTAATAGCTTTATGTTTGCCTAGCACCACATCTGCCCCTGGAGTTTTATTTACTGGAATCGGTCCTTACAATTTTACTCCGAAATCTAGTCTTGATGTTTCAACTTTACTTTCATATACCCCGTTAATAAAGCATCCTGACTCGTTTGGTTACTTTATTAATATTGACGCCATTGTAATTAAAAACAGATCAATTAGTGTCCCGACACAATTTGTTGGAAATTATTTGTGGTACACCCACAAACTCATTGTGTTTGACCCACTATTAATGAGTAGTACACTAATGGATAAGTACCCTTTACCCTTTGATAGTACACTTACAAAGGTAATAAGTACTATGTACTTTTGATAGTACATGGTAATAAGTACTCTCTTTGTATCTATAAATAGAGAGTTAAACTCTTCTTGTAAGACACACAAAAACACAAGAAACACACAACAAATCATTGAGAAAATCATGCACTAGTAAGTAGTAAAATTGTGAGTATAGTTGTTCAAGTGGAACATTGCAAACCGTTGAAGGAACTTAGGCCGTGAAACTAGAAAGCCTTCCTATTGGTGATCGCTTTCCCGACCGGTGATCTAAACGTCGATCCTACTCGTTTCCGCTGCTCGTATTCGGTATGTCTCGAATTTATATTTATTCAACACAATTAAATGCCACAACGAAGATTAGTACAATGGAGCCTTACACGAAGCTAAGATCAGATATTTATAAGCAAGTGGTTAGACGGTTTTCAAAGGTTACAAGACGGATCCCTACTGCAAAACCAGTCGCACCGTTTAACCTTTGTTACTATGTTCCTAGCAACAGTTCTGTAAATGTTCCTGATATTGGTTTTAGGGTAGAGGGTGGCAGGATTTGGAGTATATCAACTGCGAACTCAATGAAACAAGTAACGAGGGACACGGCGTGTCTAGCATTTGTTGATGGTGGCGCGAAGAGTGAACCAGCAATCGTGATCGGGACGTTTCAGCTTGAGGATGTGCTTGTGGTGTTTAATTTGGAGAATTCTACTTTTGGGTTTGGTTCTTCGTTGTTAAATATCAAGTCTTCATGTTCGAAATTCAACTTTACCCAAGTTGCCTCTGATGAAACTGCATTCTAGTTCTTTAATCTTGATTTTATTTATGTTTATGCAATAATTATTTATGTTTTATCATATGTATAACTCATAATACGTAGACGGAGTAAAATGTATTTCAATGCATGTATTTATTTTCATTTAAAAATGATAACAAATAATAATTAATAACTTTATTTTAAGTAGTGAATCAATAAAGCTTTTGTTTTTTTTTTTTTTTTTTTTTTTTTGGTAGAAAAATAAAACTTATACATAATAGATAATCAAAGAAGTTTCAAAAAAGTTAAAAGAACTCATCAAAGAAAGAGATGTCATACTTAGCTATCAAATTTATATATCTATCATCATTTGATTCAATTTTGTAATAACACATTTCAATAAATTCTAACAAAAAATTTGGATAAGACATTATTATTCACTGAGGGTAATTTAAATTTTTTGAGTAAATGCGAATGCAATGTCGTTAACATCCCGTTCCCTGTTTCTCGCATCCAAAATCCGGCCATCATTCGTCTTTCATATTCACACTTCTCAATCTAAAAACCCTTTAAAACCCATCTCATTTTGCGATCATCAAACCCCTAAAAAACCAATCTTTGAACAACCCATAGTCAATCAGACCACGATCATCGAAAATTTAACATGTTACAAGAACGATTGGAAACGTGCAATGGACTTTTTCAACTGGGTAGAGTCCGAATACGGTTTCAAACACACTACAGATACTTACAATAACATGATTGATATATTGTGCAAGTTTTTTGAATTTGATCTTGCACGCCAGCTGCTCGATAAAATGCCTGAGAGAAACCATGGTACGTTTCGCGTTATTTTTAAGCGGTATGCTTCTGCGCACCTGGTTCAAGAAGCTATCGATATTTATAGTAAGTTGGATGAGTATAACCTAAAAGACGAAACGTCTTTCTTGAACCTTGTTGATGCATTGTGTGAGTATAAGCATGTGATTGAAGCTGAAGAGTTGTGTTTAGGAAAAGATTCAAACTTTAAAGAGAATATTCAGGGGTTCGAAATGGGTACTAAAGTTTATAATATGATTCTTCTCGGGTGGTTTAAAATGGGGTGGTGGTCGAAATGTAGAGAGTTTTGGGAAAAAATGGATGAAGATAGAATTAGTAAAGATTTGTATTCGTATTCGATATATATAGATATTCAATGCAAGAGTGGGAAGCCATGGAAGGCTGTGAAATTGTATAAAGAGATGAAGAAAAAAGGGATTAAATTGGATGTGGTGGCATACAATACAGTTATTCGTGCAATTGGTGTTTCAGAAGGTGTCGATGTTGCTGTTCACCTTGGTCGTGAGATGCTCGAATCGGGGTGTGAACCAAATGTTGTAACGTACAATACAATCATGAAGCTGTTGTGTGAAAACGGGAGGGTGCGGGAAGCCTATAAGGTGTTCGATAAAATGTTTAAGAGAAGGTGTGCACCAAATGTCATAACTTATCATTGTATTTTTAGGTGTTTGGAGAAGCCTAATGAGATATTGGGGTTGCTTGATAGGATGATTGAAAGTGGCGTAAGTCCAACGTTGGATACGTATGTGTTACTTTTAAGGAAGTTTGGAAGATGGGGATTTCTTCGACCTGTTTTTATCGTTTGGAAAAAGATGGAAGAACATGGGTTGAGTCCAAACGAGTTTGCTTATAATGCGTTGATTGATGCGTTGGTGGAAAAAGGTATGATTGATATGGCAAGGAAATACGATGAAGAGATGTTGGCGAAAGGGCTCTCGGCTAAGTTGAGACCCGAGTTAGTAAGGGGAGAATGTGACGATTGATGTTATGTTTGAAAATATTTGTTTTTTAGAGGATATTAAAATGCAATGGGGATCTCGTGTATTGGATGTGATGAATCATGATAGAACAACAAAAACGGAAAATGAATATTGGTTTTGTATGAATGTCATTAGAGTGAGGTTTCCAAGGGTTAATTTCAGGGTCCAAGATCGATTGTTGGTTCTTAGGAGAAGTCACCAAAGGTTAATTAAAAAATAAAAGCTTTCATCAATAGCTTGTTGTCGATTCTCTGTTTATATGCTATCTGCACGTTATGATAAAAATTTATCCGTCACTGGGATAGTAAATACGGTAGACTATTGTTTATGTAATTATAAGTTTTGACATATCTGGATTGATTCCCTCATCGTCGGGTACACTCAAGGTTGAAAAAGACGCAAGATGGGGTCGAGATGAACGGGACCTTAACTAACAAGGTCCTTTAGCTCTTTTTATTTTTATCCAAGAGGTATACTCTATATACTTAGTCCTAAATTAGGTATCCTTAGACTCAAATCATCTATGGAGAACTCTTGAAGTCAGAGTCAACAAGCTTAAACTGCAAACAAGGCAAAAGTCAAAATTAGGGTTTCCCTAAAGCCTAATTTCAGATATCACTCTAAAACACTACTTCGGAAGGTCAAGAACACTAACAGACTTACCGGCACTTAATTGAAGCTCGTCCATGAAGATATAATCATGACCTAGATTCTCTATGCATCCGGTTGAAGAGATTAAGAAGTTGCAAGACTTACACACACTAGAACACACACTAAACCCTAATCTCTCTTGCACCCATGTCCGGCCAACAAGAGCTTCAGAGACTGACCTACGGACGTGTGTACACTTAAGAACAAGCTTAAAGACCTTCCAGAAGACTTAGTTACCTACTACAAGCTGACCAGACATTGTACAAAGTGAGATAAAATACAACTATCAAAAGAAACCATCCGTCAAATCAACCACCTACAAGTTGTTACACAACTGGCGACCCAGATATAGCAACTGACGACCCAGTTACTATAACTGGCGACCCAGTTACAACTGGCGACCCGCTATCCATTTATTTTTTGATCCATATCCATTTATAAAATTTCATCCATCCGTATCCATATCCGTCGGGTGAAGCAGATTAATGGATAATCATCCATATTCATTAAAATGTATTTTATTTTTAACAATTAAAAGCGGTGATTTACTCTATACCAAGGTTGCAAAAGACGTGAGACGGGGTCGAGACAGTCGGATCCTAAAAAGGTCGAGACGTTCGGGATGGAGTCGAGACGGGGGTCGAGACGTACGTTGACCAAAGTTGACTTCTAAATATATAAGTATATAAATGTATATATGTGTACATATTTTAAAGCCAAAAACTTTAATTGCCTAATTTGTACTCATAATCGCTATCACCGTTAACATAATACTGAAAATTCAAACTAAAATAAGACAAATTTAATCGATCTTACCGAATTTCCGTCTTTTCCAAATTTTGAGAGACTTTGACCTGATTTTTTTCAACTTTGACCCGAATTTTTACCGTTGACTGTCATATTAGATGGTTTTCTTCGAGACGGGACGGACTAGTCACTAAACCGTCGCAACGGGCGTTGAGACTGTAGTAACCCGTCCTAATCCACCTGGACGAAGTCTTTAGCAGATGGTCCCATTGCAAGGTACTGACCTCTATATGCCATGAACGACTCCATGTAATATCTTTAAAATGAGCAAATGCACAGCAGAAGATTTCTTTCATACCTGAGAATAAACATGCTTTAAAGTGTCAACCAAAAGGTTGGTGAGTTCATAAGTTTATCATAAAACAATAAAATTCATCATTTTGATAGACCACAAGATTTAAATGCTGCATGGTACAAATGGGCCCGAATCCTATACCCACCTGTAATGTACATGCGATATCTTTTAAATACAGTACACTTTTCTCGTGTACGAAATCCTTTTTCATAAATCTTAGTAACCGTACACATATCTTGTGCACAAAAATAACATACACATAACCTGTGTATAAAATCATTCTCTCGACACATAACATTCACTTTACTTTCATTGCTTGGCTTGGTAACCGACCTTAACATATAATGCGCATAAATAATATCCTCAAAACAGAACATCTCGTCTGTATAATAATCATATAAACTTCGAAGTACTAAACACCACGCCCACTAGCTCTTCCGTCTAGTGAACATTCTGGGTGGGGGTGTTAAACCCGGTAGCTACCTTTAGGATTCGCGTGAATTAGGGCCATACTCGATTCTAATTCTTAGGTTACCAAGCAATAATAATTAGGGAAAAATATTCACATCAACTGGTGGCAATTATCATGTCCACATAATTCAATAATAATCCACAGAACTTCTGTCTGTATAATAATTCATTCGAGGAATGTTTTGCTTGTGTCTATCTCGTCAAACATTTATAAAAGCATTTCATGTATTCGCAGTTCAAAATATATTTCAAAAGCATTTAATAAAGCAGTTGTAAAAACAACGCATGTATTCTCAGTCCCAAAAATGTAAAGAGTAAAAGGGAATCAAATGAACTCACCTAATATATTTTGTAGTAAAAATACATATGACTATATTGAACAATGCAGGGTTGGCCTCGGATTCACGAACCTATATCATTTGTGTATATATTAAAACGTATATCGTAATCGAACAAATATATATATTATTATTAGTGATATAATTTTTATATTAGTAACTTTTATTTTTCATTATTAATATATATTAATTTTATATATATATAAAAATGTAGATTTTATTATATCATATGTATTAAATATTATATATATATATATATATATATATATATATATATATATATATATATATATATATATATATATATATATATATATATATATATATATTTTTCATATATTTCATTTGTTTGTTAAATAGTAATTTTAACAATACTAGAGTAATATTAGTAGTGATTTAAAATAATAATAATGAAAATACTAGTATTAATAATGACAATAATATTAATGATTCCCATAGTAATAATATTAATGATAGTTTTATTAATAAATCCTATAGTAGTGATAATAACAGTTTCTAAATGAAAAGTTTTGTAATATTAACAATATTAGTTATAAATAGATTAATAATACTAATGTTTAAACATGATGCTAATACTAATAATAATAATAATATTTACAATAATGATAATAGTGTTAATAATATTGTTACTAATTATAATACACATAATAATATAATAAAACCTATACCTATAATAATAATAATAGTAATAATAGTGATACTAATAATTGTAAATATAATAATACTAGTATTTAATGATAATAATAATAAATCGTAGTATGTTAGTAATAATAATAATTAACTTAGCAATAATAATAATATTATTCAAATTTGTAATAATAATAATAATAATAATAATAATAATAATAATAATAATAATAATAATAATTTCTTGTATTTGTAATAATAATGATAATAATTTGTAATACTAACAATGATAACAACATTACTAATAATTATCATAATAATAATATTTAATATTAACAACAAATGATAATAATAATAATAATAATAATAATAATAATAATAATAATAATAATAATAATAATAATAATAATAATAATAATAATAATAATAATAATAATAATAATAATAATAATAATAATAATAATAATAATAATAATTAGAAAAATGAGTGTATACCCTTTTTAAAAATCGTGATAAAAAGATTTGCCCAAGATGGGGCTCGAACCCGAGACCTCTTGCTAAACCGACACACCTCTTAACCATTCAAGCCGTGCTATTTTCCTGATTATGAACACACTTGTATTAAATATAAACTACCTTTCTTAATCACCTTCTTCAACGATTAACTTCGATCGATCAGAAATCTAATATCATTTTAGAAGCAAGAATAGATTTGTATTAAATCCAGTAGTTTCAACTATAAACAATAAGTGGTTGATTGATTTAAAAGAAAGATAAAACAACAAAAAAGTATCCAAAATTCTTGCTGTGACCGTCGATGAACATAACCCAATTCAATCTTTGATTCGATTATATAGACGATTTTAGACTAAAGTTTGTTCATGAAAACGATTTTAAATCATACATATAAAGTTTCTGAGTCTTTAATTAGATCTGAAACATCATAACCAAAACGAATTTCGCAAAACACAATTTCTTTTACTTTTGAACTTAAAATTGACTTCGAAATTAACAATAACTATAAAGAATTTGAGTCTGAAAACTTACATACATATTAAGTGGATGATCCTAACACAATTGCAATTCTAGTTTGTAAAGATTGATTCGTTAGTCGAGCTACGAAAAATATAGTTCGAACAGGGTGTTCTTGCTCCCGGTTTTTGCTTAAACTGTATTAATAATTGATAATTGATAATGGACATACTTGTTTCTCCTAACAGCAAATAATTACAGGTTGTTTTATATTGAAAAGGGAATCGATAGGTTCACAAGCATAATAGAGAATCAGAGAAAAATATAACAGATAGTGATAGGGATGATACGCGTAAAAATCTTTTTTTAATATATAAAACTGTATCCGTATTTTCTTATCTATATATACCAGTATTTTTGTATTAGTATTTATATTTATATAAATGTATTTCCTAAGTGTATAAGTATATGTAAATCTATATAAGTGTATTAATAATAATAATATTATTACTAATGATAGTTAAATAATAATAATACAATTAATAATAATGATAATAGAAATAATAATGATATTAATAAGAATAATAATACTAATAGTTATAATTATAATAATGTTTATAATGATATTATTAATGATAATATTAATAAATTGTATTATTATTATTTTTTTTTATCAATAGTAAGGATAATATATATAACAACAATAATGATGATAATGCATAATGATAATACTAGTAATATCAAGTTACATGTTTCCATTTTTATATCTATATAAAATATATAATATATTATAATAATATTAGTACTACAAATAATAATATTAATATCATTATTAATAATAATAATGAGAGTAATAATATTAGTTATATTTTAACTTGTAATTAAGTTTATTACAATAATGTTACATATCATCAATTAGGCAATACTTATACTATATAATAACATATTTGAATAATTATTATGTATATATATTATAAATATTACAACATACGTTAATTGCGTACCGAATTCATATATATATTTCTCTACATATTTAATTTGAATGATTAAATGGTATTATATTATTTCAAATTAATATATATACTTATATTTATATTTACATAATCACATATTTATTTGCACACAATTGTTCGTGAATCGTCGGGAATAGTCAAAGGGTAATTGAGTTCATGTAAACAGTTCCAAAATTTTAAGACTCAACTTTACAGACTTTGCTTATCGTGTCGAATCATATAAAGATCAAGTTTAAATTTGGTCGAAAATTTTCGGGTCATCACAGTACCTACCCGTTAAAGAAATTTCGTCCCGAAATTTGAGTGAGGTGGTCATGGCTAACAATAAAAATGTTTTTATAACGCATACGAGCTAAAAATTAGAGTTTTTATCATCAGTGAGTAATATGGATAAATTAAATCGTTTATGTGAAGAGTACGAGTGAAGCTGTCACAAAAGATTGAGATAGAGATTTAACTTTTGACGTAGTCGCGGTGGATTTTCGGATTTTAAAGAATTTAGAGGAAATCTTCATAATAAGATTGGGTTCTTCGGCAATTCAGGAAATTAGGATCTTCTTTGGTTAAATGCTATAATCTGTTTCGATTTGCTCTGTCGGATATTTCACTATGAATCCCCCCTCTTCATTTCCTTTATTTTTTTGGAGTTCCATCCTTTTGTTTTCTCTTCCCAACTTTTAATCAAGCGAATAATGGTCCAATATTTGTAGATATGAAATTCAGAATGAACATGATTAATGTTTCTAAAAAGGAAATGGTAATGGCACGATCTTGATTGGTTAAATTACCAAAATTCAAGAGAAAAGATAGAATTATCAAGAAAATATGTTCTTGATATGTTTATAGATTAGATAGAATACAAGAGTCATGTAACATGACACATGATGACGTTATGGTCATTGAATCATCATGTTTCATTAGAAACTCAGCATGACTTACTGTAATATAATCACATTGATCAAGTGTCATTATATTATACTAACTCATGCTTCAATTTCCAACACTTCTCCAGAATTCATTTATAATTTATACTTAGATGTTACAGAATATTGAAAACTAAAACAGTTTTCAATATGATGTAATACAGATAGCACGAAGAGGTATATAATTTCGGACGAGAATATTTATGAAAATATCTTCAGAAATATCGAAGATATTTATGATGATATTTTGGAATTTCTAAGTTCGAAGGTTGATGAAGAAAAAAAAAATTTCGCAAGATTTTATCATGACTTCGGAACAAGATATTCTCTAAAGATTTCATCGGATCCAGAATTACCTGGATTCCTTGAATATAGGGTTTGGTCCTTGTATTTGTCCTTGATCTCCTTCATGGTTAGCTCAATCTATTTTTCAGTACCAAATTTTCTATCGAGCGTTCCCAACATTCCATTCTTTATTATCAACTCTTGGCCGTTTAGACCATCTACGATTTTGCGGTTTCCTCTGCATTTAATGTTACCATATCTGAATCATCGGTTATCAATCCGAGAGAATTGTGTTTTTAGATGATTAAACGCTGATGGTAATATGGTGGAATATATAAGATCCTCTGGTAACAAAAAGAGCACGCATATATATCAAGGTTATAATAAGGCTTTTCTGAATGAAAGTCGAAGTTGACTTGCTGGAGCTGTGACAAAATTTGCTAATTTGGAAAGAGATTGCAAAGTTATTTTTGGTAATAACAACGTTAAAGGAATTAGCACAGCTACGTGTTAAACGTTTACTCAGTTTTCGAGAGTTTTCAGGTGCATAACTAGATGCATCGATCTTTTCTTCCGTCTATAATGTGTGTTTGAATCATCCTCTCGATTGAGGCGTTTTCAAGAATCATGAAAGGTTTGGACGTAGATTGTAATTGTCAAGATACAAATGAGGTTTAAGATGAAATCAAGTGGCAAATTTAAAGAATTGTTTAGTTTCATATGTTATAATCAATATTTTAATTCTTTTTAATTGTTCAATGTTATTTGTCCACAGTCGATAGTCCACAGTTAACAGTCTAATAATTCATATATAGTTTAATATATAATATTCGAATTAATTAATACGTATCGTGACCCGTGTATATGTCTCAGACTCGATCACAACTCAAACTATATATATTATTGTAGAATCAACCTCAACCCTGTATAGCTAACTCCAGCATTACTGCATATAGAGTGTCTATGGTTATTCCAAATAATATATATAGATGCGTCGATATGATATGTCAAAACCTTGTATACGTGTCCCGAAATTAAATAACGATAAATAAAGTGCGTAAAGTAAATAACAGAAATTAAATGACGATAAATAAAATTGCGATAATTAAATTGCGATAAATAAACTGCGATAAATAAAATGTAATCAGTTAGCTAGGAATAGTTAGCTAGGAACAGTTAGCGTGGATTCTTAACATAAATTTTTTTTCTCATAGTTAATTTGTTTGTTTCTAATGAATTTTATTTTATCCAATGTTTTCTTCATTATGCCACTTGTTGGATTCTGATAGGTCAAAATCCAAATATGAAATTGAATGAAAATGGTTATTTTGCGGTAAACGGATTCGTATATCTGTGGATGTAAGTAGGATAGTAAATGACCGTTGAATCAGATTCGTAGAATGTACAATGTATTTATTAATGTGAAAATTAAATATTTCTCGAGTATTACCTACCCGTTAAAATATTTTCACCATTAACAGTTTGTACAAAAGAATTTTTAATTACAATCTTTATGAACACATATATACATATATATTTTCTTCAGATGTTACCATGGATTTAAGGAGTCAATATGATATTAAACTCATTTGATTTACAGTTAAAACAAGAATATATAATCTCTAAAACATTAGAGATTACATAATCGCCATGTCGAATGAAGATAAATGATGTAGAACGATACGTCAATCGGTGATTATACTCGAGGTATAGAATGAGATGTTGAGGTTTGTGCTGCAGATGTTGTTGTTGATGGTACTGGTGTTACCGGTGCTGTTGCTGAAGCTGGTAGGTTTTGCACCACGTTTTCCAGATTGATTATTCGAGCGCGAAGTTCGTTGACTTCTTCCATTATTCCGGGATGATTGTCGATCGGAACGAGCGGATGAATAAGGTTTAGGATTGTGAATAGAATATAATCATGACGAGATACTCTGGAAATGAGCGAGAAAATGGTATTACGTACAGGTTCGCCGGTAAGTGCTTTAGGTTCATCGTCAAGAGGTAAATTCGGTTGGTGAAAAGGATCGCCTTCTTCGCGTCTCCATTGATTAAGTCGACTACGAACACATCAGATGAATTGGAGATGGATGATTGGTTGGCCCATTTCATTTACACTGCTTTCGGAGCTTAAGTGAATATCCATGTCGAAATAGCTGTCGGAATCCGAGGAATTCGAACTGGTTGCGAGTTCCATCTCGTACGATAGAGTAAAGAATTTTTCGATAAGAAATAGATTATAGGATGTAGATTAGTACCCTCCAATACATAATTTACATATGCATATATAATACTAAAATCCCATAAGTTACGGAGGAATCTACGGAAGCTGTCAGGAAAAGTCTACAGTAACAGATACGCTAAAATATGAATTTTTGTCTATACACTATTCATGCAATCAATGCAGTAAAATGTGTCTAGACTAAGAGTGATAAGCAAGTGATTCCTTAAGAATGATAAGCAGGTAATTTTCGACACGAAATGATAAGCAAAACTTTTGACATGCAGACACGGTCGAAGTCCAGACCCCCAAATGCATCTAAACAACTATCAGTTAGACTGATGTGCGCAGAGGTGTATATAAAATAGCTTTATTTTTACAACTAAATACTATTAAATCCGATACAATTTTACACAAGATATTTATTTATTTATAGAATGGATATACTTAAACCTTGCTACAACACTTATAGGCAGTGTACCTAATCGTACAGTAGTGTAGTTTTTAGTAAGTCCGGTTCGTTCCACAGGGAAAATCTTTAAACAAAGCTTAACGCTATATTAGTTTTAATTTATAAAAATACAAATATATATAAGTAATATTATTATTATAAAGGGGGGTTTTTACCGTTTAATGACCGGTTTGTCGATTTTTAAAACTTTAGTCGCAGTTAAAACCTAATGTAAAATATTAAATAAATAAAAGACTTAATTTAAAGCGTAAAGTAAATAACGATAATGAAATTGCGATAAATAAAAGTGCGATAAAATAAAATTGCAATAAATAAAAAGTACGATAATTAAAAGTGCAATTAAATACAATAATAATAAATAAAAGTGCGATAATTAAAAGTGCAATTAAATATAAAATAAAGGAAATTAAATATGAAATAAAAGAATTATGCTTATTTAAACTTCCGTAATCATGATGTTTGACGTGTTGATTTTAGTTTTATGCCCATGGGTTAATTGTCCTTTGTCCTGGATTATTCAATATGTCCGTCTGGTTTTTGTCCATAACAGTCCATCAGTCATAAATATAAAGTGCGAGTATCCTCGTCAAATTATCCTTATACCCGAAGTTAAATATTCCAACTAATTGGGGATTTAAACTGTAACAAGGTTTTAATACTTTGTTTAATAATTACACCAGGATATTGACTGCGTGTAACCCAATGTTTTAATACTTTGTTATCAATTATTCCAAGTGTCCTTGTACATAATTTCACCCCTGTTTTAATTATTCCATAGACTATTAATTCATTCCCGTGTCCGGTTAAATGAACGATTATTCGTACATATAAATATTCCTCCCATCGTGTCCGATCGAGTGTATATGGTTATTTATAGGTACGTCCAATTGCAAATCTTTATATTAAAATTAACAAACTATCATTTAGTTAAACAAATATAAAGCCCATTAATAGCCCATAGTCTAATTTCCACAAGTGTCGTTCTTTTGTCCAAACCCCAATTATGGTACAAAGCTCAATTACCCAATTTTAGTATTTAGCCCAACATCATGATTACTTCGATTTAAATAAGCATAATAATAACTTAGCTACGAGACATTAATGTAAAAAGGTTGAACATAACTTACAATGATTAAAAATAGCGTAGCGTTACATGGACAGAATTTCGACTTACACCCTTACAACATTCACTAACATACCCTTATTATTAGAAATTAAAATTAAAATTAAAATTAAAATTAATATATATATATATATAGAGAGAGAGATTAAAGGATATATAAAACGTTCAGAATGCGCGAGCTTTTATAGGCATTTTCAGAATTTGGGGCTCCGCGAGTCGCGGTATTTTTGCCCTTCAAACTCCGCAAGTCGCGGAGTTTGCTTTTACAGCTCATCCCTTTTTGGATCTTCTTTGCCGACGGTTTTAATATATAAATATAATATATATATAATTTATATAATTAATTATATATTATATTATATTTATATACATAGTTAACTTGTAATTTTTAGTCCGTTGCGTCGAGCGTTGAGAGTTGACTCTGGTCCCGGTTCCGGATTTTCGAACGTCCTTGCGTACAATTTAATATCTTGTACTTTGCGTTTTGAATCTTGTACTCTTGTAATTCTGAGACTTTTCTTATCAATAATTGGAACCTCTTTGATTGTATTTTGTACTTTTGAGCTTTTTGGTCGTTTGCGTCTTCAATTCATCGAATCTGTCTTTTGTCTTCACCTTTTATTATTTAAAAAAATATCACTTGTAAATAGGACAATTGCAACTAAAAGCTTGTCTTTCTTGAGGGATAATGCTATGAAATATATGTTCGTTTTTAGCATTATCAAATATTCCCACACTTGAGCGTTGCTTGTCCTCAAGCAATATAGTCTTGAAATAAAAATACTTGAATCACTTCTTTATTCTTCACACTTTGTACATCAGTGATTTCAATACGGCGGTATGAACAATGATAGTAACGATGTGGTTTACAGTCCCACATGACTATAAAAATTTAGATCTATTAAGGAAATTGGATCTTTATGAAAACATTTGATCTTTTTGAAAATTCAATCTAGTTTTTTACCCTAGATAAGTTTTCCAGAATAACCCTTCACCGGTGTTTGCAAAATATTTTTGTGGGTTTGGTGGGTTTCAGATTTAAAAATTTTAGCTCAAAACTTGTGGTTTTGTGTCACCCACTTACTAACCTTGTATTAGGAAAGCAACACGTCCAGTATACTTGCCCCGTATATTACCTTTCGATAAACTACCGTCCGGTTGTAAAGGAAAGCGTTGAACAAGCAACTGTTAAGGCAATGTCCCCTGACATACTTTTAATTATGGTCTATAACGTGTCGGACGCAATTACTATCCTTTGTAGGAGCAATAGTAAAGCTCACCCTTATAATTTTCCGGTCTGGCACAAGGTCCTGTCTTTGACCATGCTATGCAACCACCGTTCTTACGGTTGACACCCGATTTGGTTCAGGTGACCTAATGAATTCCAGGTGAATTCCTAGGATCTTACGTTCAATGGTAATGAACGCATTGAAAATAGGTTTTCAGAAAACAAATCGGTTTGAAATTTTGATCAAAATATTTTCTCGTTCAAGCTCGAGTTTAGATATCATTGAATTCCATGAGTTTGTAATTCTCAATCTTTAAGGTCAATCTCTAGGATTGAGTAATATTAGTCTTAAAAGCTGATTTTTGATCTTTAAGGAGATTATCCTCTCTGGGGATCTGATTCATTAGTCTTATCCAGCTAATTTGCACGACGTCCTCCCCATTTTACGAGATAAATCCTTCTCATGGTTAGGATAAATCTGACCACTTGGCGACCCTGTTTTATGCTGAGGTCCGTGGATTTCCTGCTGATTTTAGTGATGACTTTTCTAGATTTTTCGTCAACCTACAGCTGGTCTGAATGACAACTTCTTGACCTAAATCAAGAAGCGCGTGTCTTTTTCGGAAGACTTTACTTCCTTTTAATGATGGAATTGATTCATCGTGTAGATCCATCTTTTCTTTCAAAAGTATTACAATAAACCGGGTAAAACTGATTATTTTCGTTCAAAACAAAAGTATCTTCAATTATTTGTACAAAAATATGTGATATATAATTTGAATAACTTGGTAAATATTTCCCACACTTGGCTTTTATTTTTCTTTCTTTGCCTTTTTATTTTCCTCTATTCCATTCTTAAATGAATTCTAACATTTTGGGTTGTTTCTCAATTTATGTCCTTTCCAAGGTAACAATAATTTCGGTGTTAACATCTAGTTTTATCGTTCATAAATATGTATAAACATGATTTTGAATTCATTTAGTTGAAAATTTTGAAATTTTTTACTAGAATTGGGTAGTCAGTATATAAGACTAGGGCTGTTCTTTATTATCAGAGAGCACTAGATTCTAATACAACTACTGCGTTACTAGTATTTTTAATGGTAACCAAGTGTTTAGATTAAAAAAAATTTAAAATTCCAAAAGAATTTAACCCCTTCCCACACTTAAGATCTTGCAATGCCCTCATTTGCAAGAAATCAGTAACAATTTAAATTATTGAGGGTGATTAGCGTAGAAAAATGATTAAATTTTACCAAAGTTTTCAAACATATTGGATTTTTTTTTTAATTTTAACTTATAAAACAAATAATTAATTAATTTTAAAATTTTGTTTCCCTTGTTATTTAGGACGAGGTCGTTTCGGAACGATGTCCTAGTCCGTCCCTCGACAAAATTTTAAAATTTGTCAATTTAAAGCGCGGTTTTAAAAGCAAAGATTTTTGGGTTTTTTTAATGTTTTTGGCATACTTTAATTCAATAAGATTAAAAATAATGATAATAAAAGTTCTCGTCCCTCCCTCGGCAAAAGCAATTTCGGTTCAACGACCTAGTCTTCAACTTACGACGAATTTTTAAAAATCATATTTTTAATTTAGCAAAATAAAGTAAATTTTTGTTTTTTAAAATTCACACCGAACTTAAATTTAAAATGCATAAAATTAAAAATTCATATTATTAAAAATTCACACCAAACTTAAATTTAAAATGCATAAAATTAACAATTCTTTTTGGCTTTTATCCCACTTTAATCAATCAAATATTATCAAAAATATACGCCCCTCTTTTCGGTAAAGTAATTTCGGTTCCATAACCTAATTTAACTCATGACGAATTTTTGAAATATTTTGGGTTGATTGATTAAAGATATTTATACCTTAAGAATAAATGTTAAATTTCGTAGTGATGTAATAAATTTTTGTATGATATCAATAATTTCGGTCGCAAGACCTAATTTTATTGAATACCAATTTAATACTTTATAGCGAACAAATTAGCGTTTATTATCAAAAGGTTAAAAATAAAAATAAAAATAAAAACTGTACAAACTTACCTGTGAAATAGATTTCTTAGTGATATGCTCTAGCCCACTCATAAGATAGTCGGACTAATTGATTTTCCATGGCTACATAGGCGTAACCTCGAGCATTTAATGTTTTTTCTTCTAAACATATGAACGGTCCATCTCTGCATAAAGTAACAAATTCGGTGTTTGAATAGGTTTGATTATTTGAACATTTACCTTCGTGTGACCATTTTCCGCATTTGTGACATTTTTCAAGGTGTCGTGCTCTTCTTTTCGCTGCGGATTTTGATTTTCCTTTACCAAATTGTAACTTATTATCTTCGCATCTGGATTCTTTTCTTACTCTATCCAATTTTTCTCTGATTACTGATACCAGTTCACTCGGAAGTGTGTCATTATTACGTTTAGTGATCAAAGCGTGTAGCATTAGACCATGGTTTAGTTCACAGGAAGTCTTCATTTCGTAAAAACCTAAAAAAATTAAAAATTTAGAATGGGGGGAGAAGACTAGTTCTTTAGGGTCTGCTAGGGAAAGACCATTCGGGTTCCATTTTCGAGAACTACACGAAAACATAAAATATAACTCTAACAGAAATACATATTATCCTTTAAAAGACTTGATTCTCCCCACAATTAGTTAGCTGTGGTGTTGAAATTGTGATTAACTTCGTTGTCAACTTCCATTGGACTATCTATGTAATGTTTAACTCTGTGACCATTAACTTTAAATTCAATCCCATTTGAATTTATTAATTCTATCGTTCCGTATGGGAAAACTCTTTTGACTATAAATGGTCCAGACCATCTTGATTTCAATTTTCCAGGAAATAGCTTGAATCGTGAATTGAAAAGAAGAACTCTGTCTCCTTCTTTAAATTCTTTTGAACTTCTGATTCTTTTATCATGCCATTTCTTCATTCTTTCCTTATAAATTAACGAATTTTCGTATGCTTCTTGTCTTAATTCTTCTAATTCGTTTAGTTGACTTAACCGTAGACGTCCGGCTTCATGTAAATCAAGATTACATGTCTTCAAAGCCCAAAATGCTTTGTGTTCAATTTCTACTGGAAGATGACATGCTTTTTCGTAAACGAGTTTGAAAGGTGTGGTTCCAATTGGAGTTTTGTAGGCTGTTCTAAAAGCCCAGAGTGCATCCTCCAACTTAATGGACCATTCCTTCGGATTTGATTCTATGGTTTTCTCTAGAATACGTTTTAAAGCTCGGTTGGTATTTTCAACTTGTCCACTTGTTTGTGGATGATATGCGGTGGAGATTTTATGAGTTACTCCATATCTTTTAAGAACTTTCTCAAGTTGATTATTACAAAAATGAGTTCCCCGATCACTTATTAAAGCTTTCGATTTTCCAAACCTTGCAAAAAGACGTTTTAAAAAGTTGACTACAACTCGTACATCATTAGTTGGGAGAGCTTGTGCTTCCGCCCATTTAGATACATAATCAATGGCTACGAGAATATATAGATTATTATGAGATTTTGGAAATGGACCCATAAAGTCAATACCCCAAATGTCAAATACTTCACATACTTGAATGACATTTTGTGGCATTTCATCACGTTGACTTATTTTTCCGGCCCTTTGACAAGCATCACAGGATTTGCAAAGAATGTGTGCGTCTTTGTAAATTGTAGGCCAATAGAATCCAGTATCGTAAACTTTTCTTGCTGTGAGTTGAGGCCCATAATGCCCTCCTGTTGGTCCTGTGTGACAATGGTTTAAGATTTTACTAGCTTCATCTCCGAATACACATCGGCGTATTATTCCATCGGGACAAATTTTAAACAAATGTGGATCTTCCCAGAAATAGTGTTTTGTATCACTTAAGAATTTCTTTCGTTTTTGGTACGATAATCCTTTTTCAAGGAATCCACATACTAAGTAGTTTGCATAGTCTGCAAATCATGGAATTTCATTATGATCTATCTTCAATAGATATTCATCAGGAAAGTTATCTTGTATGGCCGATTCATTTAGAACTTCTAATTCAGGATTTTCAAGACGAGAAAGATGATCAGCGGCGAGATTTTATGCTCCTTTTTTATCTCGGATTTCAATATCGAATTCTTGCAAGAGTAAGATCCAACGGATTAATCTTGGTTTGACATCTTGTTTCGAAAATAGGTATCTAAGAGCAGAATGGTCGGTATAGACCACCATTTTAGCTAGGACGAGATATGAACGAAATTTTTCAAAAGCAAAGACAATAGCAAGGAGTTCTTTTTCGGTAGTTGTGTAATTCGTTTGTGCTCCTTGTAACGTCTTACTAGCATAATATTTAGGTTGAAATCGTTTTTCAATCCTTTGTCCTAAAACGGCTCCCATTGCAAAATCACTTGCATCGCACATTAGTTCAAACGGTAGATTCCAATTTGGTGTTATCATGATCGGCGCATTAGTGAGTTTCTCTTTAAGAATATTAAAAGATTTGATACATTCATCTGAAAAGATGAATGGAGCATCCTTTTCTAGGAGTTTATTCATAGGAGTGGCAATTTTAGAAAAATCTTTTATGAAACGTCGGTAAAAACCGGCATGCCCTAGAAAACTCCTAACTCCTCTAACATTGGTGGGATGTGGAAGTTTAGCAATTACATCTACTTTAGTTCTATCCACTTCAATTCCTTCCTTTGAAATTTTATGACCAAGAAAGATGCCTTCTTTAACCATGAAATGGCATTTCTCCCAATTAAGAACTAGATTTGATTGTTCGCATCTAATCAACATTCGTTCAAGATTAGCTAGACATGTTTCAAAACTATCACCGAAGACTGAAAAGTGATCCATGAAAACTTCCATGCATTCTTCTATCATGCCGTGAAAAATTGCCATCATGCACCTTTGAAAGGTTGCAGGGGCGTTGCAAAGTCCAAATTGAAAGGACCCGTCCTAATCCATCCAGACGAAGTCCATATCGATATTAAACGATTCACAACAGTTGATTACATCGCGAGGTACTTGACCTCTATATGATACATTTTACAAACATTGCATTCGTTTTTGAAAGACAAACATCGAAAGTTGACAAGCATACATCACATTTCATAATATATCAGACTATCAATGACTTAATAATAATCTTGATGAATTCAACGACTCGAATGCAACGTCTTTTGAAATATGCTATGAATGACTCCAAGTAATATCTTTAAAATGAGCAAATGCACAGCGGAAGATCACTTTCATATCTGAGAATAAACATGCTTTAAAGTGTCAATCAAAAGGTTGGTGAGTTCATTAGTTTAACATAAATAATCATTTCATAATTTTAATAGACCACAAGATTTCATTTTTCCATTTCTCGTAAACATACTTCCCATGCATAGAGACAAAAATATCATTCATATGGATTGAACACCTGGTAACCGACATTCACAATATACATATAAGAATATCCCCATCATTCCGGGATCCTCCTTCGGACATGATATAAATTTCGAAGTACTAAAGCATCCGGTACTTTGGATGGGGCTTGTTGGGCTCGATAGATATATCTTTAGAGTTCGCGTCAATTAGGGTGTCTGTTCCCTAACTCTTAGATTACCAGACTATATAAAAAGGGGCATATTCGATTTCGATCATTCAACCATATAATGTAGTTTCAATTACTTGTGTCTATTTCGTAAAACAGTTATAAAAACAGCGCATGTATTCTCAGTCCCAAAGATATATATTGCAAAAGCATTTAAAAAGGGATTAATGAAACTCACCGTATTGTATTTTGTAGTAAAAATACATATAACGACATTGAACAACTAAACGATACAAGGATGGCCTCAGATTCACGAACCTATATCATTTGTATAATTATTAAAATATATAATGGATTCACATAATTTCATTTATTATTATTTGTTATTTATATATTTTAGTTATATAGAATTTATTTTAAAATCCATTAAAACATTTGCATGTATTACATCTTACATTATATGTTATATATATATTTATTTGTAGATATATTTAAAATGATTAATATTATTTATTTAGTTGTATCAATATATCTATATATATTATATGATCTGTATTATATTTAAAATCATTATTTGGTTATATGTAAATATGTATATATAGTTATGAGAAATATAATTATAGTATATGTAATGAGTATATTTTATATACAAAATATTTGTCTGGTTAAAGAGATAGTTTTGATAATAATAATGATTTAATAATAATAATAGTAATAACTAATATTAATAATACTAATACTATTAATAATTCTAACACTTAACAATAATAATAATAATAATAATAATAATAATAATAGTAACAAAAATGATAAGTGTGATGATAATAATAATATCCATAATCATAATAATAATATTAACACTAAAATGGTAACATTAAATAATAATAGTATTAATAATACTTATAGTAATTAATGATAATAACAATAATAATAATACCTAAGGATGATACTAAAGTGATAATAATTTTCATGATATAATAATTATAATACTTTAAATGTAAATATTATAATAATAAGTATAATACTAATAATAATAATAATAATAATAATAATAATAATAATAATAATAATAATAATAATAATAATAATAATAATAATAATAATAATAATAACAATAACAATAATAACAACAATAATAATAATAATAATACAAAAGACTACCTCAAAAGAAAATGAGTTCCAAAAAGAAAACAGCTCGCGCCCGGGTTCGAACCCCCGACCTCTCGTTACGCTGAAAACACGCTATACCATCCGGCTGGTTCAGTTTATCTGATTTTAACCCAATTGATATATTTATAACCCGTATTCCTATGTTCTATCTTCTTCCTCTTCACAAATCAACCAAGGTTCAAATCACACTGATGAATAATATATGGGATTTTGGGTATTAAAACAATTTCCTATGCCTTCATTTTGATAGAACGAATAAAAAAAATGACACATATACAGCAGAAGCTGTTACGAACAGAAAAAAATAAAAATAAAAAAAAATAAAAAAATAAACTCAAACTGTGATTTTGAAATTGAGATCGTTTTAGACTATCATCTCAACATGAAATATGCCCCAAATCAGTCTTGAAAACTTTTTAGATCCTCAATTGAACCTGTAACATAAGCTATTTACGAATTTGCTCAAGAACACGAACTTTGACTTTTTCTTTTTAAGATTTGACTTCGAAAATTCGATCCCGATATTAGAAATTGGCAATTGAAACTTTCCAGATAGATTAAGTAAAATATTCCTAATAAAATTGTTTTAACACATTTTGAAATATAGCTAAAAATCGAGCTGCTTGAAAATTACAACCAAGAACAGGGTTCGATAGGCTTCTTCTTCTGTTTTCCTGTTTTAATTTGATAGATTGAGTTGATTACTATTGGTAATGGAATAAGTTGTTGAGTGTGTGTTGGAATACAACAATGTATTCTGAATTGATCGATTATAATTCACTGATTAAGTCGACAGCACTTTTCTCAGAAAAATATAAAAAATGTAAAAAGGAAGAAAGGGATTGATAACTGAGTTTGGATTGTATTGCATCATGATTGTACGAATTTTAGACAGGAAAACAAATCAGAAAAAGCTCGACAATGACTGGAAACAGATTACGTATAAGGTTTTATTCATTCCTGTGTATATCCGTATATATGTGTATATTTATATATATATAACTGTATAATTATTAGTATATAATCTATATATATATATATATATATATATATATATATATATATATATATATATATATATCTGTTTTTTTTAAATATATAATACGGATTAATTTATATTAATAACTAATAAATATATTAATAATTATAATTCCATTAATATTAGTAAAAATAATAAAAATACTAATAATAATACAATAATAATAATATTAATGATAATATTAATAATTCTAATAATCATAAAAAAAATAATCTAAATAAAATGATAACAATAATGCTATTAATAACCCTACTTATGATGATATTATTATTAATGATAATATAACAACTTATTCATATTAAATTTCATATATTTTATAGTAGAAAATATAATAATATTAATAATACAAATATTATTATTAATATTAATTTTAACACTAATAATAATAATCATGAAAGTAATAATCATATTATTAATATAACACTTATACGTTGTCTTGTAATTACATATAATATATTGATTTACATTATGTATTACTTATTTTATATATTAACATATTTGACTATATATATATTACAATATACATATAATATTTATTATACATTGCAATCATATATATTTATATATAAATTCATTTTAACTTACACTTTAATTATTCTAAAGCTTATTTTACATATTTAATTTTAATGTTTACATTATGTTCTATAATTTTAAATTACTACACATATTTATATTTACATATATATATGTACAATTTTATTTATAAACAATGGTTCGTGAATCATCGGAATTAGTCATATAGTAATTGATTACGTGACTATAGTTACAAAACTTTTGAGGTTAATAAAATACAGACTTTGCTTATCGTGTCGGAAACATATAAAGATAAAGTTTAAATTTAGTCAGAAATTCCCGGGTCGTCACAGTACCTACCCATTAAAGAAATTTCGTCCCGAAATTTGAGTGCGGTGGTCATGGCTAACAATAAAATGTTTTCATGATGATTATGAGTTGAAAATTAGAGTTTTATCATCATTGAGTAATATGGATAAAACAATTCGATTAATCGATGAGTATGAGTGAAACTATCATAAAAGAGTGAAATGAATAAATGAAGTTTCTTTTTAACTTTTGACGTTGCCTTGGTTGAATTTAGAAAATGAGGTGCATCCTAACTTTTCACATAGTCAGGGTTGAATTTCGAAAATAAGGTGCGTCTTAGCTTTTGACGTTGACTTGGTTGAATTCCGCAATTCAAGAGATTTAAAGAAAATCTTCAAAATCTAAAAGATTTGATTCTCCGGCAAGTAAGGAAATTCAGATCTCTATAATTAAATATGGTGATCTGCCTCGATTACTCTGTCTGATATTTCCATTATAAATTAAATTTTTTTTTTTCGTTCCATTAATTTCCACCACTCCCATTCTCTATACTTTCATTCTTAATTCTTACTTCTAAAAGATTTTGAAAATGCTTCATCCAGTTTTAATCATTGATATTTTCCTAATTATCCTTTCTGTCATCCTTCTTTTTAATCTTCCACCAGAAGAATCTGTTTACTTCTACTATTACCTTGGGGTGATACTATTCTTAATTATACCGTGTCTTTATATTGCTATTCGTATTAATATCCACGGTTTGTAAATTATGCGTTGTTATCGGGCTTTATATCTCTCCTTATATTTTAATATCCCCCTTTCTGTTTCCTAATATTATTGTCATCCACAGTTAATACTCCCTCTTATTTGCTGCGATTTATACTCCAATTTCTATTTCAGAGTTTTGTCCCTTCGTTTCTTCTTCTGACGATTTGGCATACTTGTAATGGTCCAGAATTCGCAAATAATAGTTTCAGAATGAACATTATTAATGTTCTAAATAAGAAGAAACGTAATAGCACGATTTGATTTGTCAAATTACCAGATTCTCTGAGAATAGAACTATCAAGAATACACTTTCTTGATATGTTCAGAAGTTAAGCAGAATGACAGAGTTATGTAACATGGGACATGATGACGTTATGATCTGTGAATCATCACGTTCCATTAGAAACTCAGCATGACTTACTGTAATATAATCACATTGATCAAGTGTCATTATATTATACTAACTCATGCATCAGTTCCCAACATTACTTCAATAACATTCATATTTTAAGCTCGAAAGTTCACAGAATATAGAAACTAACAGTTTCTATATGATGTAACACTGCTAGCACGAAGAGATTAATGATTTCAGATAAGAATAATTATAAAAATATCTTCTGAAATATGGAGGATATTTATAATGAAAGATACGATAATATCTCTGAATATCTAAGATCAGAGAATGATGAAGACTATTGTCTGCAAGGGTTTAGAGTAAGAAGCAAGATATTCACTAAAAATTTTAGCAGACATTGAATCATTTGGATTCTTTGAAGTCAAACTTATTCTTTGTGATTTTTCCATGGCTTTCTTCATAGTTTCTCATATTCTGCCTTTCGGTACTAAATTTTCTATTGAATGTTTCCAATATAATGATACACAGGAAGCACTAAGGGGTATATAATTTCGGACGAGAATATTTTGAAAATATCCTCAGAAATATCGAAGATATTGATGATGATATTTTGGAATTTCTAAGTTCGATGGTTGATGGAGAAAGATTTTCCGCAATATTTTAACATGACTTCGGGGCAGGATATTCTCTAAAGTTTTCAACGGATCCATAATTACTTGAATCCTTTGAATATAGGGTTTGGTCCTTGTATTTGTCCTTGGTCTCCTTTATGGGTAGCTCAATCTGTTTTTTGATACCCAATTTTCTATCGAGCGTTCCTAACACTCATATCTTTATCATCAAACTCTTGGTCGTTTAGACCATCTACCATTTTTCTGTTTTCTCTGCATTTAATGCTATGATATCTGAATCATTGGTTTTTAATCCGAGGTGGTTTCAGGAAAATTGTGTTTTTAGATGATTAAACGCTGATGGTAATATGGTGGATTATGAAAGATTCCCTGGTAACAATAAAAGAGCATGCGTATATATCAACGTTATAATAAGGTTGTTTCGTACGAAAAGTCGAAGTTGATTTACTGAAGCTGTGACAAAATTTGCTACCTTGAAAAGGGATTGCAAAGTTATTTTTGCTAATAAATGCCAAAGGATCTGACGCGGCTACGTGTTAAACTTTTACTCAGTTGCCGAGAGTTTCTCAGGTGCATAACTATATGCATAAATCTTTCCTTCCGTAGTTGAAATGCAGTTGATTCATCCTATCGATTGAGGTGTTTTCAAGAATCATGAAAGGTTTGAACGCAGATTGTAATCGTCAAGATACAGTGAGGTTTAAGATGAAATCGAGTGACAAACTTGAAGAATTGTTTAGTTTCATATGTTATAATCAATATTTTAATTCATTTTAATTGTCCAATGTTGATAGTCCTCAGTTGATAATCCACAGTTAACAGTCCAATAATTCATATATAGTTTAATATATAATATTCGATTTAATTAATATGTATCGTGACCTGTATACGTCTCAGACTCGATCACAACTCAAAGTATATATATATTTTGGAATCAACCTTAACCCTGTATAGCTAACTCCAACATTTGCATATAGAGTGCCTATGGTTGTTCCGAAATATATATATAGATGGATCGATATGATATGTCAAAACATTGTATATATGTCCCGATAATTAAAGTGCGTAAAAATAAATAACAGAAATTAAATGACAATAAATAAAATTGCGATAATTAAATTGCGATAAATAAACTGCGATAAATAAAATGTAATTAGTTAGCTAGGAACAGTTAGCTGGAAACAGTTAGCGTGGATTCTTAACAAAATTTCTCATAGTTAATTTGTTTGTTTCTAACAAATTTTATTTTGTTCAATGTTTTCTTCATTATGCCACTTGTTGGATCATGATAAATCAAAATCCAAATATGAATTTGAATAAAAATGGTTATTCTGCGGTGAACGGATACACATATCGGTGGATGTAAGTAGGATAGTAAACGACTGTTGAATCAGCTTCGAAGAATGTACAGTGTAATTTATTAATGTGAAATCTGAATATTCCTCGGGTATTACCTACCCGTTAAAAATATTTTCACGATTAACACTTTGTACGAAAGAATTTTTAATTACAATCTTTATGAAAATATATATACATATATATTTTCTTCAGATGTAATCATGGATTCATTGAGTTAATATGATATTAAACTCATTTGGTTTACCGTTAGAACTAGAATATATAATCTCTAAAACATTAGAGATTTCGTAATCGCCATGTCGAACGAAGATAAATGATGTAAAATGATACGTAGAATGATGATTATGCTCGGGGTACATAATGAGATGTTGAGGCGTGTGATATGGAAACTTGGGTTGTTGGTGGTACTGGTATTGATGTTGGTGGTACTGTTAATGTTGCTGAAGCTGGTACTTTTTGCACCATATTCTCCGAATTGATTATTCGAGCGCGAAGTTCATTGACTTATTACTCCAGGATGATTATCGGTCGGAACGAGCGGATGAATAAGGTTCAGAAATGTGGATAGAATATAATCTTGTCAAGTTACTCTGGAAATGAGACTGAAAATGGTGTTTCGAACAGGTTCGCCGGTAAACGCTTCAGGTTCATTGTCAAGAGGTGAATTCGGTTGGTGGAAGGGATTACCTTCTGCGCGTTTCCATTAATTAAGTCGACTACGAACCCATCAGATGAATTGATAATGGCTGATTGGTTGATTCATACTGATGACGCTGTTTTCGGAGCTTAGGTGAACATCTATGTCGGAATAGCTGTCGAAATAACTATCGGAATATTTATTAGAATCTGAGGGACTCGAACTGGTTGCAGTATTCATCTCGTATGATCAGATGAAGGATTTTCGATAAGAAATAGATTATAGGATGTAGATTAGTACCCTGCAATACATAATTTACATATGTATATATAATACTAGAATTTCATAAGTTACGGAGGAATCTACGGAATCTGTCAGGCATAGTTACAGTAACAGATATGCTAAGATATGAATTAGCTAATACGCTAAGATATGAATTAGCAGATATGTTAAGATATGAATTTTGTCTATACACTAATCATGCAATCAATGCAATAAAATGTGTCTAGACTAAGGATGATAAGCAAGTGATTCTCTAAGAATGATAAGTAGGTAATTTTTCGACACGAAATGATAAGCAAAACTTTTGACATGTAGACACGGTCGAAGTCCAGACTCACTAAAGCATCCTAACGACTTATCAGTTAGACACACTAATGCAGACCTGGTTCGCTAAGACCACCGCTCTGATACCAACTGAAAGGACCTGTCCTAATCCATCCGGACGAAGTCCATATCGATATTAAATGATTCACAACAGTTGATTACATCGCGAGGTACTTGACCTCTATATGATACATTTTACAAACATTGCATTCGTTTTTAAAAGACAAACATCGAAAGTTGACAAGCATACATCACATTTCATAATATATCAGACTATCAATGACTTAATAATAATCTTGATGAATTCAACGACTCGAATGCAACGTCTTTTGAAATATGCTATGAATGACTCCAAGTAATATCTTTAAAATGAGCAAATGCACAGCGGAAGATTTCTTTCATATCTGAGAATAAACATGCTTTAAAGTGTCAATCAAAAGGTTGGTGAGTTCATTAGTTTAACATAAATAATCATTTCATAATTTTAATAGACCACAAGATTTCATTTTTCCATTTCTCGTAAACATACGTCCCATGCATAGAGACAAAAATATCATTCATATGGATTGAACACCTGGTAACCGACATTCACAATATACATATAAGAATATCCCCATCATTCCGGGATCCTCCTTCGGACATGATATAAATTTCGAAGTACTAAAGCATCCGGTACTTTGGATGGGGCTTGTTGGGCCCGATAGATCTATCTTTAGAGTTCGCGTCAATTAGGGTGTCTGTTCCCTAATTCTTAGATTACCAGACTATATAAAAAGGGGCATATTCGATTTCGATCATTCAACCATATAATGTAGTTTCAATTACTTGTGTCTATTTCGTAAAACAGTTATAAAAACAGCGCATGTATTCTCAGTCCCAAAAATATATATTGCAAAAGCATTTAAAAATGGATTAATGAAACTCACCGTATTGTATTTTGTAGTAAAAATACATATAACGACATTGAACAACTAAACGATGCAAGGATGGCCTCAGATTCACGAACCTATATCATTTGTATAATTATTAAAATATATAATGGATTCACATAATTTCATTTATTATTATTTGTTATTTATATATTTTAGTTATATAGAATTTATTTTAAAATCCATTAAAACATTTGCATGTATTACATCTTACATTATATGTTATATATATATATTTATTTGTAGATATATTTAAAATGATTAATATTATTTATTTAGTTGTATCAATATATCTATATATATTATATGATCTGTATTATATTTAAAATCATTAGTTGGTTATATGTAAATATGTATATATAGTTATGAGAAATATAATTATAGTATATGTAATGAGTCTATTTTATATACAAAATATTTGTCTGGTTAAAGAGATAGTTTTGATAATAATAATGATTTAATAATAATAATAGTAATAACTAATATTAATAATACTAATACTATTAATAATTCTAACACTTAACAATAATAATAATAATAATAATAATAGTAACAAAAATGATAAGTGTGATGATAATAATAATATCCATAATCATAATAATAATATTAACACTAAAATGGTAACATTAAATAATAATAGTATTAATAATACTTATAGTAATTAATGATAATAACAATAATAATAATACCTAAGGATGATACTAAAGTGATAATAATTTTCATGATATAATAATTATAATACTTTAAATGTAAATATTATAATAATAAGTATAATACTAATAATAATAATAATAATAATAACAATAACAATAATAACAACAATAATAATAATAATAATAATACAAAAGACTACCTCAAAAGAAAATGAGTTCCAAAAAGAAAACAGCTCGCGCCCGGGTTCGAACCCCCGACCTCTCGTTACGCTGAAAACACGCTATACCATCCGGCTGGTTCAGTTTATCTGATTTTAACCCAATTGATATATTTATAACCCGTATTCCTATGTTCTATCTTCTTCCTCTTCACAAATCAACCAAGGTTCAAATCACACAGATGAATAATATATGGGATTTTGGGTATTAAAATAATTTCCTATGCCTTCATTTTGATAGAACGAATAAAAAAAAATGACACATATACAGCAGAAGCTGTTACGAACAGAAAAAAAATAAAAATAAAAAAAAATAAAAAAATAAACTCAAACTGTGATTTTGAAATTGAGATCGTTTTAGACTATCATCTCAACATGAAATATGCCCCAAATCAGTCTTGAAAACTTTTTAGATCCTCAATTGAACCTGTAACACAAAACTATTTACGAATTTGCTCAAGAACACGAACTTTGACTTTTTCTTTTTAAGATTTGACTTCAAAAATTCGATCCCGATATTAGAAATTGGCAATTGAAACTTTCCAGATAGATTAAGTAAACTATTCCTAATAAAATTGTTTTAACACATTTTGAAATATAGCTAAAAATCGAGCTGCTTGAAAATTACAACCAAGAACAGGGTTCGATAGGCTTCTGCTTCTGTTTTCCTGTTTTAATTTGATAGATTGAGTTGATTACTAATGGTAATGGAATAAGTTTTTGAGTATGTGTTGGAATACAACAATGTATTCTGAATTGATCGATTATAATTCACTGATTAAGTCGACAGCACTTTTCTCAGAAAAATATAAAAAATATAAAAAGGAAGAAAGGGATTGATAACTGAGTTTGGATTGTATTGCATCATGATTGTACGAATTTTAGACAGGAAAACAAATCAGAAAAAGCTCGACAATGACTGGAAACAGATTACGTATAAGGTTTTATTCATTCCTGTGTATATCCGTATATATGTGTATATTTATATATATATAACTGTATAATTATTAGTATATAATCTATATATATATATATATATATATATATATATATATATATATATATATATCTGTTTTTTTAATATATAATACAGATTAATTTATATTAATAACTAATAAATATATTAATAATTATAATTCCATTAATATTAGTAAAAATAATAAAAATACTAATAATAATACAATAATAATAATATTAATGATAATATTAATAATTCTAATAATCATAAAAAAAATAATCTAAATAAAATGATAACAATAATGCTATTAATAACCCTACTTATGATGATATTATTACTAATGATAATATAACAACTTATTCATATTAAATTTCATATATTTTATAGTAGAAAATATAATAATATTAATAATACAAATATTATTATTAATATTAATTTTAACACTAATAATAATAATCATGAAAGTAATAATCATATTATTAATATAACACTTATATGTTGTCTTGTAATTACATATAATATATTGATTTACATTATGTATTACTTATTTTATATATTAACATATTTGACTATTTATATATTACAATATACATATAATATTTATTATACATTGCAATCATATATATTTATATATAAATTCATTTTAACTTACACTTTAATTATTCTAAAGCTTATTTTACATATTTAATTTTAATGTTTACATTATGTTCTATAATTTTAAATTACTACACATATTTATATTTACATATATATATGTACAATTTTATTTACAAACAATGGTTCGTGAATCATCGAAATTAGTCATATAGTAATTGATTACGTGACTATAGTTCCAAAACTTTTGAGGTTAATAAAATACAGACTTTGCTTATCGTGTCGGAAACATATAAAGATAAAGTTTAAATTTAGTCAGAAATTCCCAGGTCGTCACACAAATGGCATGCGTTTGTAAGCAAAAGTACCATAAGGGCACGTGAACGTGGTTTTCTCTTGATCTTCGGGTGCTATTGGAATTTGAAAATATCCGGAAAAACCATCAAGAAAATAATAGTAACTGATAATGCTAAAAACGAACATATATTTCATAGCATTATTCCTCAAGAAAGACAAGCTTTTAGTTGCAATTGTTCTATTTACAAGTGATATTCGTTTAAATAATAAAAGGTGAAGACAAAAGACAGATTCGACGAATTGAAGACGCAAACGACCAAAAAGTTCAAAAGTACAAAAGACAATCAAAGAGGTTCCAATTATTGATAAGAAACGTCTCGAAATTACAAGAGTACAAGATTCAAAACGCAAAGTACAAAATATAAAATTGTACGCAAGGACGTTCGAAAATCCGGAACCGGGACATGAGTCAACTCTCAACGCTCGACGCAATGGACTAAAAATTACAAGTCAACTATGTACATAAATATAATATAATATATATTAAACAGGGGTAAAATTATGTACAAGGACACTTGGTATAATTGATAACAAAATATTAAAACCTTGGGTTACACTCAGTCGACATCCTGGTGTAATTATTAAACAAAGTATTAAAATCTTGTTACAGTTTAAGTCCCCAATTAGTTGGAATATTTAACTTCGGGTATAAGAATAATTTGACGAGGACACTCGCACTTTATATTTATGACTGATGGACTGTTATGGACAAAAACCAGACGGACATATTAAATAATCCAGGACAAAGGACAATTAACCCATGGGCATAAAACTAAAATCAACACGTCAAACATCATGATTACGGAAGTTTAAATAAGCATAATTATTTTATTTCATATTTAATTTCTTTTATTTTATATTTAATTGCACTTCTAATTATCGCATTTTTATTGTTATTGTATTTAATTGCACTTTTAATTATCGTACTTTTTAATTATCGCAAGTTTATTTTATCACACTTTTATTATTCGCAATTTCATTATCGTTATTTACTTTACGCTTTAAATTAAGTCTTGTATTTATTTATTATTTTACATTTGGTTTTAACTGCGACTAAAGTTTTAAAATCGACAAACCGGTCATTAAACGGTAAAAACCCCCCTTTATAATAATACTATTACTTATATATATATTTTTATTTTTATAAAAGTAAACTAATATAGCGTTAAGCTTTGTTTAAAGATTTTCCCTGTGGAACGAACCGGACTTACTAAAAACTATACTACTGTACGATTAGGTACACTGCCTATAAGTGTTGTAGCAATGTTTAAGTATATCCATTCTCTAAATAAATAAATATCTTGTGTAAAATTGTATCGTATTTAATAGTATTTTCTTGTAAAATTTAATAGTATTTTATATACACCTCGCATAACATCAAGTATTTTTTTTTTGGCGCCGCTGCCGGGGAACTCTTAAAGCCGGAAGCGCAACGCTACATAAAAAAAAAGATTTTTAGTTTACTTGTATTAAAATTCGTTTTTATAAAAATACGTTTTAAATATTCGAAAATATAAAAAGAAAAACAAAAATATAAGTATTTTTAAGATTTTGTTAAATATTTAAGTTTTATAAAGTTTATTTATTTTTATATAAGTTTTATTTAAGTATTTTGTTTTTATTTAAAACATAAAAAAAAACCGAAAATTTTTTTAATATATATATAAATCTAGTTTTAAGATTTTTATTTATAAAATTATAAAGTAGTTCTATTTTTATTCTAGTTTTTAAAATATAAGTTTTTATTATATAAATATTTTAGATTTTAAAACAGAAAATATAAAACAGAAAATAAAAAATAAAAAAATAAAAAAAGAAAAACGCGTCGAATTTCAAAACTGTACCTGAGTTGAATTTTGAAACCCCGCGACTCGCGGAGTTTGAAGCATCGAATACCGCGACTCGCGGAGCAGACCTGACACGGGTACGCAGGAACCCTAATTCGCATTAATTACGGGTTTTATTAATTTTAATTAATTTTAAACCCTAATTAGTTTATTTATATTATATTGTTTAGTTTAGTTTTTATTTATTTGTTTTATTTAGTTAAATTAGTTTAAATAAAATATAAAATTAATAGTTTTAATAAATAAATAATATAAAAATAATATTTTTATAAAAATTGTAATTTTTACAACTTTTTGTATATTTTTATATTTTGTCCCTTTTTAATCGTTTTAGCGTAATATTTGTATTTTTAGCTCATATTTAGTTTTAAACATAGTTTTTGCCATAATTATTTTTATTTCTAGATTTTTAGGCTTTGCCGTAGAATTCCTTAAGTGCTTTTTCTTTAGACTAAGATTTAGGTACTTTAGAATTTTGCGACGCCTTTTTAAGTTTTAGTTTCTTTTTAAGTTATTTCCATTTGGGATTTAGTTTTTCCTGTAAGCTTTAATATTTTTAGACGACTTTTACCTATGTATCAATTATCATTCCAATTAGTAATTTCAATTTGCGATTATAATTTTAAGTTAGTTGTAGTAATTAGGTTAGGTTAGTCAAGTGTTTTTAAGTTTTATAAGTTTCTTTTATTTTTCCGTCACCTTTTATTTTTCAACCATTTTTCTTTTTCGACCTTTTTCCGACGCGCTCTTTTTCTTTCTTATTTCTCGCTATTCTAGTTTTTAGGACATAGATTTTTATTCTACTTCTTATCTAAATTTCTTAAAATTACGAAAATTTATTTTAAGTGGTTAAATTGATAGACATCAAAATTTTCTGGTTCGTAGTAATAGTTGGATTTGTACGTGGACCGGGTTATTGGAGCCAAACAGTCCTCAATTATATTGAGACCAAACGAATCCTGCCCCTCTGCTGCATCTTTTGGCTATTCGAAACGTGGGCAAAATCAGAAAAGTCTATTGATTGGACAACTTATTATAATTTTTCTTTCCTTTTAAAAACTAATAGGATATTCAGTGAATGCACCGAGCAAGACGTTCACCACCTTTTGTACGTTCACCACCTGTAACTAGATCAAGACATTTAGCAAATATTACTACCGTTGATTTTTCTTTAGAATCGTCATCCAGTCGACCAAGTACTCCAGTTCAAATTTCCGATAATCCATTTTTTGAACCCGACCTCACAATTGAGAATCCGGAGAATATTCAGGGACGATTCATAGATCCTGAACCATTAAATTTTCCTCCGGAACCACCAATCATTCAAACAGAGATTGTTGAGGAACGAACCATTAAATCAGAATCCTCTAGTGATTCCGATTCAACAAATTCAATTATGGAAGTAACAGAACCATTAAGTATGGAAGACCGAATGAGAGCTAAACGCACTGGCCAAGGTCACGCAATTACTCATCCAGACATTAATGCGCCAGATTATGAAATCAAAGGACAAATTCTACACATGGTGACTAATCAATGCCAATTTAGTGGTGCACCGAAGGAAGATCCAAATGAACATCTTCGTACCTTTAATAGGATCTGCACACTATTTAAAATCCGAGAAGTGGAGGATGAACAGATATATCTCATGTTATTTCCCTGGACTTTAAAGGGAGAAGCCAAAGATTGGTTGGAATCGTTACCTGAAGGGGCGATTGATACATAGGATGTTTTAGTTGAAAAATTTCTTAAACAATTCTTTCCTGCATTTAAAGCCGTAAGACTTCAAGGAGAAATTGTTACATTCACACAGAAGCCGAATGAAACTCTATATGAGGCGTGGACAAGATTTGGAAAGTTATTAAGAGGATGTCCGCAACATAGTTTAGACACCTGTCAAATAGTACAAATATTCTACCAAGGATGCGACATCACTACAAGGAAAGACATAGATATAGCAGCTGGTGGTTCTATTATGAAGAAAACCGAAACTGATGCTTACAAAATTATTGAAAACACTGCTTCCCACTCACATGAGTGGCACCAAGAAAAAGACATCGTTAGATCATCTAAAGCAGCTAGAGCCGATTCTAGCCATGACTTAGATTCCATTTCCGTGAAGATAGATGCTGTGGAGAGACGAATGGAAAAGATGACTAAAGATATTCACTCAATACGAATTAGTTGTGAGCAGTGTGGAGAACCACATTTGACAAAAGATTGTCTCAGTATTGAACTAACAATGGAACAAAGAGAGAATATTTCATACATAAACCAAAGGCCTGGAAATAATTATCAGAATAATTATCAACCGCCAAGACCGATTTACAATCAAAACCAGAACTATAACCGAAATATTCCATACAACAACCAACAAGGTCCTAGCAATCAACAAGTATCCAACAATACTTACAATCAGCAAAGACCTAATTTTCAAAACAAACCACCACAACAACCCGATGATAAAAAGCCGAATTTAGAAGATATGATGACGAAGCTAGTTGAAACTCAAACGCAGTTTTTCACATCTCAGAAACAAACTAATGAACAAAATGCTCAAGCATTTAGAAATCAACAAGCTTCTATTCAAAATCTGGAACAAGAAGTAAGTAACCTAGCAAGGTTAATAGGTGAAAGAAAACCGGGAAGTCTACCTAGTGATACAAATGCTAACCCCCGAAATGAAACAGCTAAAGCCATTACCACAAGAAGTGGTACAACACTTAAACCACCTGAAATACCTGTAACTTCTGATGAAGCTATTCCTACTCCACAAGAACCACAGCCTGAAATGTCCCGTTCTTATTGATTAAAAACGTTCTATATTAATTGATTTCGTTGCGAGGCTTTGACCTCTATATGAGACGTTTTTCAAAGACTGCATTCATTTTAAAACAAACCATAACCTTTATTTCATCAATAAAGGTTTAAAAAGCTTTACGTAGATTATCAAATAATGATAATCTAAAATATCCTGTTTATACACGACCATTACATAATGGTTTACAATACAAATATGTTACAACAAAATAAGTTTCTTGAATGCAGTTTTTACACAATATCATACAAGCATGGACTCCAAATCTCGTCCTTATTTAAGTATGCGACAGCGGAAGCTCTTAATAATCACCTGAGAATAAACATGCTTAAAACGTCAACAAAAATGTTGATGAGTTATAGGTTTAACCTATATATATCAAATCATAATAATAGACCACAAGATTTCATATTTCAATACACATCCCATACATAGAGATAAAAATCATTCATATGGTGAACACCTGGTAACCGACATTAACAAGATGCATATATAAGAATATCCCCATCATTCCGGAACGCCCTTCGGATATGATATAAATTTCGAAGTACTAAAGCATCCGGTACTTTGGATGGGGTTTGTTAGGCCCAATAGATCTATCTTTAGGATTCGCGTCAATTAGGGTTTCTGTTCCCTAATTCTTAGATTACCAGACTTAATAAAAAGGGGCATATTCGATTTCGATAATTCAACCATAGAATGTAGTTTCACGTACTTGTGTCTATTTTGTTAATCATTTATAAAACCTGCATGTATTCTCATTCCAAAAATATTAGATTTTAAAAGTGGGACTATAACTCACTTTCACAGATTTTTACTTCGTCGGGAAGTAAGACTTGGCCACTAGTTGATTCACGAACCTATAACAATATATACATATATATTAAAGTATGTTCAAAATATATTTACAACACTTTTAATATATTTTGATGTTTTAAGTTTATTAAGTCAGCTGTCCTCGTTAGTAACCTACAACTAGTTGTCCACAGTTAGATGTACAGAAATAAATTGATAAATATTATCTTGAATCAATCCACGACCCAGTGTATACGTATCTCAGTATTGATCACAACTCAAACTATATATATTTTGGAATCAACCTCAACCCTGTATAGCTAACTCCAACATTCACATATAGAGTGTCTATGGTTGTTCCGAAATATATATAGATGTGTCGACATGATAGGTCGAAACATTGTATACGTGTCTATGGTATCTCAAGATTACATAATATACAATACAAGTTGATTAAGTTATGGTTGGAATAGATTTGTTACCAATTTTCACGTAGCTAAAATGAGAAAAATTATCCAATCTTGTTTTACCCATAACTTCTTCATTTTAAATCCGTTTTGAGTGAATCAAATTGCTATGGTTTCATATTGAACTCTATTTTATGAATATAAACAGAAAAAGTATACTTTTATAGTCAGAAAAATAAGTTACAAGTCATTTTTGTAAAGGTAGTCATTTCAGTCGAAAGAACGACGTCTAGATGACCATTTTAGAAAACATACTTCCACTTTGAGTTTAACCATAATTTTTGGATATAGTTTCATGTTCATAATAAAAATCATTTTCTCAGAATAACAACTTTTAAATCAAAGTTTATCATAGTTTTTAATTAACTAACCCAAAACAGCCCGCGGTGTTAATACGACGGCGTAAATCCGGTTTTACGGTGTTTTTCGTGTTTTCAGGTTTTAAATCATTAAGTTAGCATATCATATAGATATAGAACATGTGTTTAGTTGATTTTAAAAGTCAAGTTAGAAGGATTAACTTTTGTTTGCGAACAAGTTTAGAATTAACTAAACTATGTTCTAGTGATTACAAGTTTAAACCTTCGAATAAGATAGCTTTATATATGAATCGAATGATGTTATGAACATCATTACTACCTTAAGTTCCTTGGATAAACCTACTGGAAAAGAGAAAAATGGATCTAGCTTCAACGGATCCTTGGATGGCTCGAAGTTCTTGAAGCAGAATCATGACACGAAAACAAGTTCAAGTAAGATCATCACTTGAAATAAGATTGTTATAGTTATAGAAATTGAACCAAAGTTTGAATATGATTATTACCTTGTATTAGAATGATAACCTACTGTAAGAAACAAAGATTTCTTGAGGTTGGATGATCACCTTACAAGATTGGAAGTGAGCTAGCAAACTTGAAAGTATTCTTGATTTTATGAAACTAGAACTTTTGGAATTTATGAAGAACACTTAGAACTTGAAGATAGAACTTGAGAGAGATCAATTAGATGAAGAAAATTGAAGAATGAAAGTGTTTGTAGGTGTTTTTGGTCGTTGGTGTATGGATTAGATATAAAGGATATGTAATTTTGTTTTCATGTAAATAAGTCATGAATGATTACTCATATTTTTGTAATTTTATGAGATATTTCATGCTAGTTGCCAAATGATGGTTCCCACATATGTTAGGTGACTCACATGGTCTTCTAAGAGCTGATCATTAGAGTGTATATACCAATAGTACATACATCTAAAAGTTGTGTATTGTACGAGTACGAATACGGGTGCATACGAGTAGAATTGTTGATGAAACTGAACGAGGATGTAATTGTAAGCATTTTTGTTAAGTAGAAGTATTTTGATAAGTGTATTGAAGTCTTTCAAAAGTGTATAAATACATATTAAAACACTACATGTATATACATTTTAACTGAGTCGTTAAGTCATCGTTAGTCGTTACATGTAAGTGTTGTTTTGAAACCTTTAGGTTAACGATCTTGTTAAATGTTGTTAACCCAATGTTTATAATATCAAATGAGATTTTAAATTATTATATTATCATGATATTATCATGTATGAATATCTATTAATATGATATATATATATATATACATTAAATGTCTTTACAACGATAATCGTTACATATATGTCTCGTTTAAAAATCATTAAGTTAGTAGTCTTGTTTTTACATATGTAGTTCATTGTTAATATACTTAATGATATGTTTACTTATCATAGTATCATGTTAACTATATATATATCCATATATATGTCATCATATAGTTTTTACAAGTTTTAACGTTCGTGAATCACCGGTCAACTTGGGTGGTCAATTGTCTATATGAAACATATTTCAATTAATCAAGTCTTAACAAGTTTGATTGCTTAACATGTTGGAAACATTTAATCATGTAAATATCAATCTCAATTAATATATATCAACATGGAAAAGTTCGGGTCACTACAGTACCTACCCGTTAAATAAATTTCGTCCCGAAATTTTATGCTGTTGAAGGTGTTGACGAATCTTCTGGAAATAGATGCGGGTATTTCTTCTTCATCTGATCTTCACGCTCCCAGGTGAACTCAGGTCCTCTACGAGCATTCCATCGAACCTTAACAATTGGTATCTTGTTTTGCTTAAGTCTTTTAACCTCACGATCCATTATTTCGACGGGTTCTTTGATGAATTGAAGTTTTTCGTTGATTTGGATTTCATCTAACGGAAGAGTGAGATCTTCTTTAGCAAAACATTTCTTCAAATTCGAGACGTGGAAAGTGTTATGTACAGCCACGAGTTGTTGAGGTAACTCAAGTCGGTAAGCTACTGGTCCGACACGATCAATAATCTTGAATGGTCCAATATACCTTGGATTTAATTTCCCTCGTTTACCAAATCGAACAACGCCTTTCCAAGGTGCAACTTTAAGCATGACCATCTCTCCAATTTCAAATTCTATATCTTTTCTTTTAATGTCAGCGTAGCTCTTTTGTCGACTTTGGACGGTTTTCAACCGTTGTTGAATTTGGATGATCTTCTCGGTAGTTTCTTGTATAATCTCCGGACCCGTAATCTGTTTATCCCCCACTTCACTCCAACAAATCAGAGATCTGCACTTTCTACCATAAAGTGCTTCAAACGGTGCCATCTCAATGCTTGAATGGTAGCTGTTGTTGTAGGAAAATTTTGCTAACGGTAGATGTCGATCCCAACTGTTTCCGAAATCAATAACACATGCTCGTAGCATGTCTTCAAGCGTTTGTATCGTCCTTTCGCTCTGCCCATCAGTTTGTGGATGATAGGCAGTACTCATGTCTAGACGAGTTCCTAATGCTTGCTGTAATGTCTGCCAGAATCTTGAAATAAATCTGCCATCCCTATCAGAGATAATAGAGATTGGTATTCCATGTCTGGAGACGACTTCCTTCAAATACAGTCGTGCTAACTTCTCCATCTTGTCATCTTCTCTTATTGGCAGGAAGTGTGCTGATTTGGTGAGACGATCAACTATTACCTAAATAGTATCAAAACCACTTGCAGTCCTTGGTAATTTAGTGATGAAATCCATGGTAATGTTTTCCCATTTCCATTCCGGGATTTCGGGTTGTTGACGTAGACCTGATGGTTTCTGATGCTCAGCTTTGACCTTAGAACACGTCAAACATTCTCCTACATATTTAGCAACATCGGCTTTCATACCCGGCCACCAAAAATGTTTCTTGAGATCCTTGTACATCTTCCCTGTTCCAGGATGTATTGAGTATCTGGTTTTATGAGCTTCTCTAAGTACCATTTCTCTCATATCTCCAAATTTTGGTACCCAAATCCTTTCAGCCCTATACCGGGTTCCGTCTTCCCGAATATTAAGATGCTTCTCCGATCCTTTGGGTATTTCATCCTTTAAATTTCCCTCTTTTAAAACTCCTTGTTGAGCCTCCTTTATTTGAGTAGTAAGGTTATTATGAATCATTATATTCATAGATTTTACTCGAATGGGTTCTCTGTCCTTCCTGCTCAAGGCATCGGCTACCACATTTGCCTTCCCCGGGTGGTAACGAATCTCAAAGTCGTAATCATTCAATAATTCAATCCACCTACGCTGCCTCATATTCAGTTGTTTCTGATTAAATATGTGTTGAAGACTTTTGTGGTCGGTATATATAATACTTTTGACCCCATATAAGTAGTGCCTCCAAGTCTTTAATGCAAAAACAACCGCGCCTAATTCCAAATCATGCGTCGTATAATTTTGTTCGTGAATCTTCAATTGTCTAGACTCATAAGCAATCACCTTCGTTCGTTGCATTAATACACAACCGAGACCTTGCTTTGATGCGTCACAATAAATCACAAAATCATCATTCCCTTCAGGCAATGACAATATAGGTGCCGTAGTTAGCTTTTTCTTCAATAACTGAAACGCTTTCTCTTGTTCATCATTCTATTCAAATTTCTTCCCTTTATGCGTTAATGCAGTCAAGGGTTTTGCTATTCTGGAAAAGTCTTGGATGAACCTTCTGTAGTAACCAGCTAGTCCTAAAAACTGGCGTATGTGTTTCGGAGTTTTCGGGGTTTCCCACTTTTCAACAGTTTCTATCTTTGCCGGATCCACCTTAATACCTTCTTTGTTCACTATGTGACCGAGGAATTGAACTTCTTCCAACCAAAATGCACACTTTGAAAACTTAGCGTACAATTCTTCCTTCCTCAATACTTCTAACACCTTTCTCAAATGTTTACCGTGTTCTTGGTCATTCTTTGAGTAAATAAGTATGTCATCAATGAAAACAATGACAAACTTGTCAAGGTATGGTCCACACACTCGGTTCATAAGGTCCATGAACACAGCTGGTGCATTAGTTAAACCAAACGGCATGACCATAAATTCGTAATGACCGTAACGCGTTCTGAAAGCAGTCTTTGGAATATCATCTTCTTTCACCCGCATTTGATGATACCCAGAACGTAAGTTAATCTTTGAATAAACAGACGAGCCTTGTAGTTGATCAAATAAGTCGTCGATTCTCGGTAGTCGGTAGCGGTTCTTGATGGTAAGTTTGTTCAACTCTCGGTAGTCGATACACAACCTGAATGTACCATCTTTCTTCTTGACAAACAAAACAGGAGCTCCCCACGGTGATGTGCTTGGTCGAATGAAACCACGCTCTAAAAGTTCTTGTAATTGGCTTTGCAGTTCTTTCATCTCGCTGGGTGCGAGTCTGTAAGGAGCACGAGCTATTGGTGCAGCTCCTGGTATAAGATCTATTTGAAATTCAACGGATCGATGTGGGGGTAATCCCGATAATTCTTTCGGAAATACATCGGGAAATTCTTTTGCAATGGGAACATCATTGATGTTCTTTTCTTCAGTTTGTACTTTCTCGACGTGTGCTAGAATAGCATAGCAACCTTTTCTTATTAGTTTTTGTGCCTTCAAATTACTAATAAGATGTAGTTTCGTGTTGCCCTTTTCTCCGTACACCATTAAGGGTTTTCCTTTTTCTCGTATAATGCGAATTGCATTTTTGTAACAAACGATCTCTGCTTTCACTTCTTTCAACCAGTCCATACCGATTATCACATCAAAACTCCCTAACTCTACTGGTATCAAATCAATCTTAAATGTTTCGCTAACCAGTTTAATTTCTCGATTCCGACATATATTATCTGCTGAAATTAATTTACCATTTGCTAATTCGAGTAAAAATTTACTATCCAAAGGCGTCAATAGACAACTTAATTTAGCACAAAAATCTCTACTCATATAGCTTCTATCCGCACCCGAATCAAATAAAACGTAAGCAGATTTATTGTCAATAAGAAACGTACCCGTAACAAGCTCTGGGTCTTTCTGTGCCTCTGCCGTATTAATATTGAAAACTCTTCCGCGGCCTTATCCATTCGTGTTCTCCTGGTTCGGGCAATTTCTAATAATGTGGCCCGGTTTTCCACATTTATAACAAACTACATTGGCATAACTTGCTCCGACACTACTTTCTTTGCCATTACTCGTTCCGACACCATTTGTTCCTTTCGTTCTATTAACCCCTGGTCCGTAGACCTCACACTTCGCCACGCTATGACCATTTCTTTTACACTTGTTGCAAAATTTGGTGCAGAACCCCGAGTGATACTTTTCACACCTTTGGCATAGCTGCTTCTGATTGTTGTTGTTGTTACGGTTATTATTGTTGTTGGGATGATTATTGTAGTTGTTGTTGTTGTTGTTGTTGTTGGGCCGTTTGTTGTAGTTGCGATTGATGCTGCGATTGTTGGGATAATTGTTGCGATTATTGTTGTAATTGCTGTTGTTGTTGTATTGGTGATTCTTATCACCATTTTCCTCCCACTTTCTTTTGACTTGCTTCACATTGGCCTCTTCAGCCGTCTGTTCTTTAATTCTTTCTTCAATCTGGTTCACTAGTTTGTGAGCCATTCTACATGCCTGTTGTATGGAGGCGGGCTCGTGTGAACTTATATCTTCTTGGATTCTTTCCGGTAATCCTTTCACAAACGCGTCGATCTTCTCTTCCTCATCTTCGAATGCTCCCGGACACAATAGGCACAATTCTGTGCATCGTCTTTCATACGTGGTAATATCAAATCCTTGGGTTCGTAACCCTCTAAGTTCTGTCTTGAGCTTATTGACCTCGGTTCTGGGACGGTACTTCTCGTTCATCAAGTGCTTGAATGCTGACCACGGTAGTGCGTACGCATCGTCTTGTCCCACTTACTCTAGATAGGTATTCCACCATGTTAACGCAGAACCTGTGAAGGTATGCGTAGCGTACTTCACTTTGTCCTCTTCAGTACACTTACTTATGGCAAACACCGATTCGATCTTCTCGGTCCACCGTTTCAATCCGATCGGTCCTTCGGTTCCATCAAATTCCAAAGGTTTGCAGGCAGTGAATTCTTTGTAGGTGCATCCTACACGATTTCCTGTACTGCTAGATCCAAGGTTATTGTTGGTATGTAGCGCAGCCTGTACTGCGGCTATGTTTGAAGCTAGAAAAGTACGGAATTCCTCTTCATTCATATTCACGGTGTGTCTAGTAGTCGGTGCCATTTCCTTCAAAATAGTCAAATGGAACAAGTTAATCATACATTATATTAAGAGTAGTTAATAGTATTTCGTAGCATAATATGAACTCATTTATAAAAGCTTTTTCTTCATATTAGCGTTTTATAAGTTTAAATTCGGGTAGTACCTACCCGTTAAGTTCATACTTAGTAGCTAATATACAATTCAACTACTACAATTCTATATGAAAAACTGATTATAATAATATTTCGCGTTCAAACTTTTACACAATATTTTACAAACTTACAATACCGCTTATTTTACATATAGCATGAAATATAGCACACAATAAATTAGATACAAGATGGTTGTGAAGATAATTCTAGCTAGTACACAAGTGGTTTAGCAAAGGCAATAAAGACACGTAATTCATACGTCCAGAAACAAGTCATGCATTCTGGTTTTACTAGGATTACTTCCCATCCTTGGTCTTGTGGAACATAACCGTTATGGCCGTTGATAAGACAGCGTGTTGTAACGTCGTCAAAGGGACAAGGGTTATGTAATGTCCAACAGTCCCGTAACAATCTAAAAACCTCATTTCTTACCCCAATTACCGACTCCGTCACTTGTGGAAACGTTTTGTTTAATAGTTGTAGCCCGATGTTCTTGTTCTCACTTTGGTGAGAAGCGAACATTACTAATCCGTAAGCATAACATGCTTCTTTATGTTGCATGTTAGCCGCTTTTTCTAAATCACGAAGTCCAATATTCGGATATATTGAGTCAAAATAATTTCTTAACCCATTGCGTAAAATAGCATTTGGGTTCCCCGCAATATATGCGTCAAAGTAAACACATCGTAACTTATGGATTTCCCAATGTGATATCCCCCATCTTTCGAACGAAAGCCTTTTATAAACCAAGGCATTCTTGGAACGTTCTTCGAATGTCTTACAAACTGATCTCGCCTTAAATAGTTGTGCCGAAGAATTCTGACCGACTCTAGACAAGATTTCATCAATCATGTCTCCGAGTAGGTCTCTTAAAATATTGGGTTGTCTATCCATTTTGTGTTTTTATACTGTAAAATAGACAAGTGTTAGATTAATAAAAAAAATACTTATTAATACAAGCAATTTTTACATATATCATAAAGCATAAGCACACTATATTACATATATTACACCACACGAATACAACTATCTTATTCCGACTCGCTTGTTTTTTCTTCTTCGGTTTTGGTTCGTTTTGCCAAGTTTCTAGGGATATATGATGTTCCCCTAATACGAGCCGTCGTTTTCCACATTGATTTAGAAAAACCTGGTGGTTTAGAGGTTCCCGGGTCATTGTTACAACTTAAGGACTTCGGGGGTTGACGATACATATAAAGTTCATTGGGGTTGGAATTAGATTTCTCTATTTTTATACCCTTTCCCTTATTATTTTCTTTTGCCTTTTTATATTCAGTTGGGGTAATTTCTATAACATCATCGGAATTCTCGTCGGAATCCGATTCATCGGAGAATTGGTAATCCTCCCAATATTTTGCTTCCTTGGCGGAAACACCATTGACCATAATTAACCTTGGTCGGTTGGTTGAGGATTTTCTTTTACTTAACCGTTTTATTATTTCCCCCACCGGTTCTATTTCTTCATCCGGTTCCGATTCTTCTTCCGGTTCCGATTCTTCTTCCGGTTCCGACTCTTCTTCCGGTTCCTCTTCGGGAACTTGTGAATCAGTCCACGAATCATTCCAATTTACATTTGACTCTTCATTATTATTAGGTGAGTCAATGGGACTTGTTCTAGAGGTAGACATCTATCACATAATATCAAACGCGTTAAGAGATTAATATATCACATAATATTCACATGTTAAAAATATATAGTTTCCAACAAAATTTGTTAAGCAATCATTTTTCAAGTAAACACGGTCGAAGTCCAGACTCACTAATGCATCCTAACAAACTCGATAAGACACACTAATGCAAAATTCTGGTTCTCTAAGACCAACGCTCGGATACCAACTGAAATGTCCCGTTCTTATTGATTAAAAACGTTCCATATTAATTGATTTCGTTGCGAGGTTTTGACCTCTATATGAGACGTTTTTCAAAGACTGTATTCATTTTAAAACAAACCATAACCTTTATTTCATCAATAAAGGTTTAAAAAGCTTTACGTAGATTATCAAATAATGATAATCTAAAATATCCTGTTTATACACGACCATTACATAATGGTTTACAATACAAATATGTTACAACAAAATAAGTTTCTTGAATACAGTTTTTACACAATATCATACAAGCATGGACTCCAAATCTCGTCCTTATTTAAGTATGCGATAGCGGAAGCTCTTAATAATCACCTGAGAATAAACATGCTTAAAACGTCAACAAAAATGTTGGTGAGTTATAGGTTTAACCTATATATATCAAATCATAATAATAGACCACAAGATTTCATATTTCAATACACATCCCATACATAGAGATAAAAATCATTCATATGGTGAACACCTGGTAACCGACATTAACAAGATGCATATATAAGAATATCCCCATCATTCCGGAACACCCTTCGGATATGATATAAATTTCGAAGTACTAAAGCATCTGGTACTTTGGATGGGGTTTGTTAGGCCCAATAGATCTATCTTTAGGATTCGCGTCAATTAGGGTGTCTGTTCCCTAATTCTTAGATTACCAGACTTAATAAAAAGGGGCATATTCGATTTCGATAATTCAACCATAGAATGTAGTTTCACGTACTTGTGTCTATTTTGTAAATCATTTATAAAACCTGCATGTATTCTCATCCCAAAAATATTAGATTTTAAAAGTGGGACTATAACTCACTTTCACAGATTTTTACTTCGTCGGGAAGTAAGACTTGGCCACTGATTGATTCACGAACCTATAACAATATATACATATATATCAAAGTATGTTCAAAATATATTTACAACACTTTTAATATATTTTGATGTTTTAAGTTTATTAAGTCAACTGTCCTCGTTAGTAACCTACAACTAGTTGTCCACAGTTAGATGTACAGAAATAAATCGATAAATATTATCTTGAATCAATCCACGACCCAGTGTATACGTATCTCAGTATTGATCACAACTCAAACTATATATATTTTGGAATCAACCTCAACCCTGTATAGCTAACTCCAACATTCACATATAGAGTGTCTATGGTTGTTCCGAAATATATATAGATGTGTCGACATGATAGGTCGAAACATTATATACGTGTCTATGATATCTCAAGATTACATAATATACAATACAAGTTGATTAAGTTATGGTTGGAATAGATTTGTTACCAATTTTCACGTAGCTAAAATGAGAAAAATTATCCAATCTTGTTTTACCCATAACTTCTTCATTTTAAATCCGTTTTGAGTGAATCAAATTGCTATGGTTTCATATTGAACTCTATTTTATGAATATAAACAGAAAAAGTATAGTTTTATAGTCGGAAAAATAAGTTACAAGTCATTTTTGTAAAGGTAGTCATTTCAGTCGAAAGAACGACGTCTAGATGACCATTTTAGAAAACATACTTCCACTTTGAGTTTAACCATAATTTTTGGATATAGTTTCATGTTCATAATAAAAATCATTTTCTCAGAATAACAACTTTTAAATCAAAGTTTATCATAGTTTTTAATTAACTAACCCAAAACAGCCCGCGGTGTTACTACGACAGCGTAAATCCGGTTTTACGGTGTTTTTCGTGTTTTCAGGTTTTAAATCATTAAGTTAGCATATCATATAGATATAGAACATGTGTTTAGTTGATTTTAAAAGTCAAGTTAGAAGGATTAACTTTTGTTTGCGAACAAGTTTAGAATTAACTAAACTATGTTCTAGTGATTACAAGTTTAAACCTTCGAATAAGATAGCTTTATATATATGAATCGAATGATGTTATGAACATCATTACTACCTTAAGTTCCTTGGATAAACTTACTAGAAAAGAAAAAAATGGATCTAGCTTCAACGGATCCTTGGATGGCTCGAAGTTCTTGAAGCAGAATCATGACACGAAAACAAGTTCAAGTAAGATCATCACTTGAAATAAGATTGTTATAGTTATAGAAATTGAACCAAAGTTTGAATATGATTATTACCTTGTATTAGAATGATAACCTACTGTAAGAAACAAAGATTTCTTGAGGTTGGATGATCACCTTACAAGATTGGAAGTGAGCTAGCAAACTTGAAAGTATTCTTGATTTTATGAAACTAGAACTTTTGGAATTTATGAAGAACACTTAGAACTTGAAGATAGAACTTGAGAGAGATCAATTAGATGAAGAAAATTGAAGAATGAAAGTGTTTGTAGGTGTTTTTGGTCGTTGGTGTATGGATTAGATATAAAGGATATGTAATTTTGTTTTCATGTAAATAAGTCATGAATGATTACTCATATTTTTGTAATTTTATGAGATATTTCATGCTAGTTGCCAAATGATGGTTCCCACATATGTTAGGTGACTCACATGGTCTTCTAAGAGCTGATCATTAGAGTGTATATACCAATAGTACATACATCTAAAAGTTGTGTATTGTACGAGTACGAATACGGGTGCATACGAGTAGAATTGTTGATGAAACTGAACGAGGATGTAATTGTAAGCATTTTTGTTAAGTAGAAGTATTTTGATAAGTGTATTGAAGTCTTTCAAAAGTGTATAAATACATATTAAAACACTACATGTATATACATTTTAACTGAGTTGTTAAGTCATCGTTAGTCGTTACATGTAAGTGTTGTTTTGAAACCTTTAGGTTAACGATCTTGTTAAATGTTGTTAACCAAAATATCAAATGAGATTTTAAATTATTATATTATCATGATATTATCATGTATGAATATCTCTTAATATGATATATATATATACATTAAATGTCTTTACAACGATAATCGTTACATATATGTCTCGTTTAAAAATCATTAAGTTAGTAGTCTTGTTTTTACATATGTAGTTCATTGTTAATATACTTAATGATATGTTTACTTATCATAGTATCATGTTAACTATATATATATCCATATATATGTCATCATATAGTTTTTACAAGTTTTAACGTTCGTGAATCACCGGTCAACTTGGGTGGTCATTTGTCTATATGAAACATATTTCAATTAATCAAGTCTTAACAAGTTTGATTGCTTAACATGTTGGAAACATTTAATCATGTAAATATCAATCTCAATTAATATATATAAACATGGAAAAGTTCTGGTCACTACACAACCTGATCAAGATAAGGAAAAAGAACCGGTAGTTGAAAAGGTTAATGAAGATAACACAGTTAAGGCTAAACCTTATGTTAAACCATACCAACCACCACTTCCTTACCCGAGTAAAATGAAGAAAGAGAAACTTGAAGCCGAGCAATCCAAATTCTTGGATATGTTTAAACAGATAAATGTAAATCTTCCTTTCATTGATGTGATTTCAGGAATGCCTAGATATGCTAAATTCTTGAAAGATCTAATCTCAAATAGAAAGAAAATGGAAGAACTCTCGGCTGTTACCATGAATGCTAATTGTTCAGCAATGCTGTTGAATAAGATACCAGAAAAACTATCTGATCCAGGAAGTTTCACAATTCCATGTTTTTTGGGTAGTCTTAGTTCAATAGAAGCATTGGCAGACTTAGGTGCTAGTATAAATCTAATGCCGTATTCACTATACGCTAAACTAGACCTTGGAGAATTGAAACTAACCAGAATAAGCATACAACTAGCCGATAGATCAATAAAATATCCTAGAGGGATAATGGAGAACATGCTAGTTAAAGTTGGTACTTTAGTATTTCCAGTAGATTTTGTTGTTCTGGACATGGAAGAAGATTCTCAAGTTCCTCTCATATTAGGAAGACCATTCTTAAATACGGCTAAAGCAATGATAGACGTGTTCGGTAAGAAATTGACCCTAAGTATAGAGGACGAGAGTGTTACCTTTTCAGTTGATAGAGCAATGCAACAACCACAATCTTCAGATGATACATGTTATTATATTCAAACTATAGATGCACATGCAGAATTTTTAGAAGAATTTCCAGAATTACAAGGAACAGGAGAATGTTCTTTAGGAGAAGGTAATGAACCAATTGATGAAGCTAAAATGTTAGCTACACTTATAGCTAATGGATATGAACCAACAACAGAAGAAATTCAAATGCTAAAAGAAGAAGACAGATATCGATACAAATCATCGATAGAAGAACCTCCGAAATTAGAGTTAAAGCCACTTCCAAACCATTTGGAATACGCTTATTTACATGGTGAATCTGAATTACATGTAATAATATCGTCTTCTCTTACTGAAAATGAGAAATCACAACTCATTTCTGTGTTGAAAGCTCATAAACCAGCCATTGCATGGAAGATTCATGATATTAAAGGAATAAGTCCTTCGTATTGCACACATAAAATCCTTATGGAAGAAGGTCATAAAACGTATGTGCAACGCCAATGAAGACTAAATCCTAATATGCAAGATGTAGTTAAAAAAGAAATTATTAAACTGCTAGACGCAGGTCTAATTTATCCAATCTCTGATAGTCCATGGGTAAGCCCAGTTCAATGCGTACCTAAGAAGGGTGGCATGACTGTCATTACAAATGAGAAAAATGAACGTATTCCTACTAGGACTGTAACAGGATGGCGTGTGTGTATTGATTATAGAAAATTAAATGACGCTACCAGAAAAGATCATTTTCCCTTACCTTTCATAGATCAAATGTTGGAAAGATTAGCCGGAAATAGTTACTATTGTTTTCTAGATGGATTTTCCGGATATTTTCAAATTCCAATAGCACCCGAAGATCAAGAGAAAACCACATTCACGTGCCCTTATGGTACTTTTGCTTACAAACGCATGCCATTTGGACTTTGTAACGCCCCTGCAACCTTTCAAAGGTGTATGATGGCAATTTTTCATGACATGATAGAAGAATGCATGGAAGTTTTCATGGATGACTTTTCAGTCTTCGGTGATACATTTGAAACATGTCTAGCTAATCTTGAACGAATACTTATTATATGCGAACAATCAAATCTAGTATTTAATTAGGAGAAATGTCATTTCATGGTTAAAGAAGGCATCGTTCTTGGTCATAAAATTTCAAAAGAAGGAATTGCAGTGGATAGAGCTAAAGTAGATGTAATTGCTAAACTTCCACATCCCACAATGTTAGAGGAGTTAGGAGTTTTCTAGGGCATGCCGGTTTTTACCGACGTTTCATAAAAGATTTTTCTAAAATTGCCACTCCTATGAATAAACTCCTAGAAAAGGATGCTCCATTCATCTTTTCAGATGAATGTATCAAATCTTTTAATATTCTTAAAGAGAAACTCACTAATGCGTCGATCATGATAACACCAAATTGGAATCTACCATTTGAACTAATGTGCGATGCAAGTGATTTTGCAATGGGAGCCGTTTTAGGACAAAGGATTGAAAAACGATTTCAACCTATATATTATGCTAGTAAGACGTTACAAGGAGCACAAACGAACTATACAACTACTGAAAAAGAACTCCTTGCTATTGTCTTTGCTTTTGACAAATTTCGATCATATCTCGTTCTAGCAAAAACGGTGGTCTATACCGACCATTCTGCTCTTAGATACCTATTTTCGAAACAAGATGCTAAACCAAGATTAATCCGTTGGATCTTACTCTTACAAGAGTTTGATATTGAAATCCGAGATAAAAAAGGAGCAGAAAATCTCGCCGCTGATCATCTTTCTCGTCTTGAAAATCCCGAATTAGAAGTTCTAAATGAATCGGCCATACAAGACAACTTTCCTGATGAATATCTATTGAAGATAGATTATAAAGAAATTTCATGGTTTGCAGACTATGCAAACTACTTAGTTTGTGGATTCCTTGAAAAAGGATTATCGTACCAAAAACGAAAGAAATTCTTCAGTGATATAAAACACTTTTTTTGGGAAGATCCACATCTGTTTAAAAGTTGTCCCGATGGAATAATACGCCGATGTGTATTTGGAGATGAAGCTAGTAAAATATTAAATCATTGTCACACAAGACCAACAGGAGGGCATTATGGGCCTCAACTAACAGCAAGAAAAGTTTATGATGCTGGATTCTATTGGCCTACAATTTACAAAGACTCACACCTTCTTTGCAAATCCTGTGATGCTTGTCAAAGGGCCGGAAAAATAAGTCAACGTGATGAAATGCCACAAAATGTCATCCAAGTATGTGAAGTATTTGACATTTGGGGTATTGACTTTATGGGTCCATTTCCAAAATCTCATAATAATCTATATATACTCGTAGCCATTGATTATGTATCTAAATGGGCGGAAGCACAAGCTCTCCCAACTAACGATGCACGAGTTGTAGTCAACTTTTTAAAACGTCTTTTTGCAAGGTTTGGAACACCGAAAGCTTTAATAAGTGATCGGGGTACTCATTTCTGTAATAATCAACTTGAGAAAGTTCTTAAAAGATATGGAGTAACTCATAAAATCTCCACCTCATATCATCCACAAACAAGTGGACAAGTTGAAAATACCAACCGAGCTTTAAAACGTATTCTAGAGAAAACCGTAGGATCAAATCCGAAGGAATGGTCCATTAAATTGAAGGATGCACTCTGGGCTTTTAGAACAGCCTACAAAACTCCAATTGGAACCACACCTTTTAGACTTGTTTATGGAAAAGCATGTCATCTTCCAGTAGAAATTGAACACAAAGCATTTTGGGCTTTGAAGAAATGTAATCTTGATTTACATGAAGCCGGACGTCTACGATTAAGTCAACTAAACGAATTAGAAGAATTAAGACATGAAGCATACGAAAATTCGTTAATCTATAAAGAAAGAACGAAGAAATGGCATGATAAAAGAATCAGAAGTTCAAAAGAATTTAAAGAAGGAGACAGAGTTCTTCTTTTCAATTCACGATTCAAGCTATTTCCTGAAAAATTGAAATCAAGATGGTCTGGACCATTCATAGTCAAAAGAGTTTTCCCATACGGAACGATAGAATTAATAAATTCAAATGGGATTGAATTTAAAGTTAATGGTCACAGAGTTAAACATTATATACATGGTCCGATAGAAGAAGACAATGAAGTTAATCACAATTTTGATACCACAGCTAACTAAGTATAGGGGGTTTATGTATTTCTGTTAGAGTTAGATTGTCTGTTTTCATGTAGTTCTCGAAAATGGAACCCGAACGGTCTTTCCCTAGCAGACCCTAAAGAACTAGTCTTCTCCCCCCATTCTGAATTTTTATTTTTTTTAGGAAATGAAGACTGCCTATGAACTAAACCATGGTCTAATACTACACGCTTTGATCACTAAACGTAATAATGACACACTTCCAAGTGAAATAGTATCAGTAATCAGAGAAAGATTGGACGGAGTTAGAAAAGAATCCAGATGCGAAGATAATAAGTTACAATTTGGTAAAGGAAACTCAAAATCCGCAGCGAAAAGAAGAGCACGACACCTAGAAAGATGTCACAAATGCGGAAAATGGTCACATGGAGGTAAATGTTCAAATAATCAAACCTATTCAAACACCGAATTTGTTACTTTATGCAGAGACGGACCGTTCATATGTTTAGAAGAAAAAACACTGAATGCTCGAGGTTACGCCTATGTAGCCATGGAAAACCAATTAAACCGACTATCTTATGAATGGGATAGATCATATAACTAAGAAATCTATTTCACAGGTATGTTTGTACAGTTTTTATTTTTTTTTATTTTTATTTTTAACCTTTTGATAATAAACGCTAATTTGTTAGCTATAAAGTATTAAATTGGTATTGAATAAAATTAGGTTTGGTGACCGAAATTATTGATATCATTCAAAAATTTATTACATCACTGCAAAATTTAACGTTTATTCTTAAGGTATAAATATCTTTAATCAATCAACCCAAAATATTTCAAAAATTCGTCATGAATTAAATTAGGTCATGGAACCGAAATTACTTTACCGAAAAGAGGGGCGCATATTTTTGATAATATTTGATTGATTAAAGTGGGATAAAAAGCCAAAAAGATTTTTAATTTTATTTTTACCATGTTTTTAAAATTAATATATAAATCTTAAATTAATATTGTAAACTTTGTAAAATCAATATATTTAAAATTGTAAATATTTGAAAAATTAATATAAGTTTGGTGTGAATTTATAATATGAATTTTTAAATTAAGTTTGGTGTGAATTTTTAATTTTTAAAATATGAATTTTTAATTTTATGCATTTCAAATTTTAAGTTTGGTGTGAATTTTTAATATTAATTTTGAATTTTATATTTAAATTGTGTGAATTTAAAAACAAAAATTTACTTTATCTCGCTAAGTTAAAAATATGATTTTTAAAATTCGTCGTAAGTTGAAGACTAGGTCTTTGAACCGAAATTTCTTTACCCAAGGGAGGGACGAGAACTTTTATTATCATTATTTTTAATCTTATTGAATTAAAGTATGCCAAAAACATTAAAAAAACCCCAAAAATCTTAGCTTTTAAAACAATCGCTTGAAAAAGACAAATTTTAAAATTTTGTCGAGGGACGGACTAGGACATCGATCCGAAACGACCTCGTCCTAAATAACAAGGGAAACAAAATTTTAAAATTAATTACTTAATTGTTCTAATTAGTATAAGATGTAAAAAAAAAAAAATACAAACTCCGCGACTCGCGGAGTTTGAAGGTTCAAACACCGCGACTCGCGGAGGGACCAAAACTCAGAAAAAAATAAAAACGCAAAAACTGATCAATTGAACAACCCACACCACACATACAGCGAAAATACTGCGCAAAAACCAGAGAAAACACCCCCAAAATCACAATTTTTAACCGTTAATCATCAAATCTTTTACTAAAATCATGTTGAGAAGGATGCTATCAAGGAATTACTCAAGAAAAATGGTAAATTTCTACACCTAAACACCATTTAATCCGAAAATTAGTGTTCTTGAGCAATTTTTTCCCCAATTTGATTTTGATGCTTTTTAGTGTAATTATGCTTAAATTGTTTATGTATTATGCTTGTATAACCTAGATTGATGCTATTTAACATGATTAGAAGCCTTAAACTTCAAATTTTGAGTAATCCAGGGTTTGTGTTCTTGAGCAATTTGGGGCTTTTTGATATAAACAGGTTATGGCCGATTTTTGTCATAAATTATTGCTAAATTAAGTAATGTAACAGGTTTAGGTAGTTAAATGATCCAAACTTTGAGCCTAAACATGATTTTGAGAATTAAAGTGGACTTTTTCAAGTCTAAAAATTCATGAACTTGATTTTTGAGAGATAATGCCATTTGAAACTTGTTTAATTGCTAGTGATGATTATTTTGACATGTTATTTGAGTTGAATGCTTATGAACTTGGCGAACATTTTCGTATATGCTTATTCGAAAAGGTGTAGATTTGATGAAAATATGAAAATGAGCTTAAGTTTGATATAAATTGATCATGTCATTGTAATTATTTTGATTGATGATTTTGCTGACACTAATGCATATTTGGATGCACAAAAATTGTGTTTGATGTGTTTTGCAGACTGAAAGAGGTGAATCTCCATCCCAAGCTCGCAATGCTCCTGCTGAGAATGCGGAACAACAGGAAGTGGATAACTACTACAAACAAGATATACCTCATCCAGTCATGACATTTTCTGATATGCACTTGGAAGATTTGCACCCGAACCTGAGATTTGACAGACTTTGGATAGATTATCCAAAATACCAAAGGGGTTTGCATACTCTTCATTCTAAAGTTGTTGAGGTACCTAGGGTCATAGAATGGGGACCATTAGAAGCTGTAGAATTGGCCGGGCCAATTAGGGAATTACTTGCACAGAGGTATGGTAATTCTACTTTTAACGACTGGGTACGTTTATTCACCATGCGTAGACCTGTATATAAAGTATGGTGTGAAGAATTGTTGTGTAGTATAGAATTAAATGATCGGGTAGCTAGTTTAACCGATCGATCTTTTATTAGATTTTTGTTAGGAGGTTCGAGGCGCCACATGTCTTTACTAGACATGGCTCAGGCTTTACGTATATATACGCCTGAGGAGTTAGCATCTGCCGATTGTAGAGGGTTGATATTGAACGGTAGAAAGATAGACGAAAATTTTGATACGCATGGTGTATGGAGTCAAATGACAAGCCATCACCGATTCAAAGGAGGAAATTACTCTTATTTGGATATAGATAGAGCTGAATTAAGAGTAATTCATAGGTTTTTAGCTAATTCGATTACACAAAGAGGTAAGAACAAGGAAAAGGTAAATGAACAGGATTTGTTTTACCACATGTGTATTCGAGACCCACAAAGCGCTGTAAGTATACCTTATTGTGTGGGTTATTATTTATCAGCTATGGTTAGGGGGATGAGACCGCATAGCATAATAGGAGGTGGTATATTTATTACTTTGATTGCTGAATATCTCGGTGTGGATATAAGTCGGGGGGATTATTAGTCGAAGAACCAGAACCCCGCGATACAATAGGTTTAAATGTATACCATGGTGCGAAAGTTTTGAAGAGGCGAAATAACGCCGCAGTACAATACCATAGTAGACATCCACAGGTTGAGAGAAACCAACAGAAAGGTAATATAGGAGGGGGAAATGAAATGCAAGAAATGCAAAGGTTTATAGCTTCACAGGAGTACGAAAATGCTAGACAAAGAGCATTTGAATATTGGAAAGTTCATCAAAACCAAATCATAGCTTATTGCCAACATATAGGTAGAAACTATATTCCTACTCCAAAGCCCATATTCCCTCCCTGGTCTATAGAGATTCAACCACCGTATCCTACGTATAACCCAGCCGAAGCATTTTATAGCACCTATGGTTATGCATGGAACCCCTACTGGTATCAGTATCATCCCTAGTCTACTTAGTTTTATTTATTTTGTAATTTTTAATGTTGATACGTTTAATACTTATTTAATATTGTAATAGTTTTTATAATTTTCTAACTTTTATTCTTAAATTTTAATAATTTTTGAATGTGGGGTAATATACCAAACTTCAAAAATATGTATATATGTTTGCAGTTTATCTTATGTACACAACAGGGTAAAACAACGCATTTTCAAAGACTGGCATTAAGTTCAGCAAAAGCAACTAATTTTGACGACAAGATGCAAAATATATGTGAAATAACAACAAGACGGAATGAACAAATGATGTGCACCATTTATCATTCAGCAAACAAACGCCAATATATTTGGAAACTTTGGTAAAAATTTAATCATTTTCACACAAATCACCCTCAATAATTTAAATTGTTACTGATTTCTTGCAAATGAGGGCATTGCAAGATCTTAAGTGTGGGAAGGGGTTAAATTCTTTCGGATTTTAAAATTTTTACTTTATACACTTGGTTACCATTAGAAATACTAGTAAAGTAGTAGTTGTATTAGAATCTAGTGCTCTCTGATAATAAAGAACAGCCCTAGTCTTATATACTGACTACCCAATTCTAGTAAAAAATTTTAAAATTTTCAACTAAATGAACTCAAAATCATGTTTATACATATTTATGAACGATAAAACTAGGTGTTAACACCGAAATTATTGTTACCTCGAAAAGGACATAAATTGAGAAACAAACCAAAATGTTAAAATTCATTTAAAATGGAATAGAGGACAATAAAAAGGAAAATAAAAGCCAAGTGTGGGAAAATTCTCCAAGTTATTCAAAACATATGTCACATATTTTTGTACAAATAACTGAAAATACTTTTGCTTTGGACTAAACTAAATTTTTTTTACCTGATTTACTGTAAGAAAGATGGATCTACACGATGAATCAATTCCACCATTAAAAGGAAGTAAAGTCTTCCGAAAAAGAAACGCGCTTCTTGATTTAGGTCAAGAAGTTGTCGTCCAGACCAGCTGTAGGTTGACGAAAAATCTAGAAAAGTCATCACTAAAATCAGCAGAAAATCCACGGACCTCAGCATTAAACAGGGTCGCCAAGTGGTCAGATTTATCCTAACCATGAGAAGGATTTATCTCGTACAATGGGGGGCACCGTACAAATTAGCTGGATAAGACTAATGAATCAGATCCCCAGAAAGGATAATCTCCTTAAAGATTAAAAATCAGCTTTTAAGCCTGATATTACTCAATCCTAGAGATTGACCTTAAAGATTGAGAATTCAAACTCATGGAATTCAATGATATCTAAATTCGAGCTTGAACGAGAAAATATTTTGATAAAATTACAAACCGATTTGTTTTCTAAAAACCCATTTTCAATGCGTTCATTACCATTGAACGTAAAATCCTAGGAATTCACCTGGAATTCATTAGGTCACCTGAACCAAATCGGGTGTCAACCGTAAGAATGGTGGTTGCATAGCATGGTCAAGGACAGGGCCTTGTGCCAGACCGAAAAATTATAAGGGTGAGCTTTACTATTGCTCCTACCAAGGATAGTAATTGCGTCCGACACGTTATAGACCATAATTAAAAGCATGTCAGGGGACATTGCCTTAACAGTTGACTTGTTCAACGCTTTCCTTTACAACCGGACGGTAGTTTACCGAAAGGTAATATACGGGACAAGTAAACTGGACGTGTTGCTTTCCAAATACAAGGTTAGCAAGTGGGTGACACAAAACCATAAGTTTTGAGCTAAAATTTTCAAATCTGAAACCCACCAAACCCACAAAAATATTTTGCAAACACCGGTGAAGGGTTATTCCGGAAAACTTATCTAGGGTAAAAGCTAGATTTAATTTTCAAAAGATCAAATGTTTTCATAAAGATCCAATTTCCTTAATGGATCTAAATTTTTATAGTCATGTGGGACTGTAAACCATATCGTTACTACCATTGTTTATACCGCCGTATAGAATTCACTGATGTACAAAGTGTGAAGAATAAAGAAGTGATTCTAGTATTTCAAGACTATATTGCTTGAGGACAAGCAACGCTCAAGTGTGGGAATATTTGATAATGCTAAAAACGAACATATATTTCATAGCATTATTCCTCAAGAAAGACAAGCTTTTAGTTGCAATTGTTCTATTTACAAGTGATATTCGTTTAAATAATAAAAGGTGAAGACAAAAGACAGATTCGACGAATTGAAGACGCAAACGACCAAAAAGCTCAAAAGTACAAAAGACAATCAAAGAGGTTCCAATTATTGATAAGAAACGTCTCGAAATTACAAGAGTACAAGATTCAAAACGCAAAGTACAAAATATAAAATTGTACGCAAGGACGTTCAAAAATCCGGAACCGGGACATGAGTCAACTCTCAATGCTCGACGCAATGGACTAAAAATTACAAGTCAACTGTACATAAATATAATATAATATATAATTAATTCTTAAAATTAATATATATATTATAATATATTTATAAATCGTCGGCAAGAAAGAAGCCAAAGTAGGGTGAGCTGTATTTTCAAACTCCGCGACTCGCGGAGTTTGAAGGCAAAAATTGCCGCGAGTCGCAGAGCCCCAAATTTAGAAACGGCCTATAAAGCTCGCGCATTCTGATCGTAAAAAAAACATATATATCCGTCCTTCTATCTAAACGTAATATTTATATTTATAATTTATATTTTAATTTTAATTTTAATTTTAAATCCTAATAATAAGGGTATGTTAGCAAATGTTGTAAGGGTGTAAGTCGAAATTCTGTCCGTGTAACGCTACGCTATTTTTAATCATTGTAAGTTATGTTCAACCTTTTTAATTTAATGTCTCGTAGCTAAGTTATTATTATGCTTATTTAATCCGAAGTAATCATGATGTTGGGCTAATTACTAAAATTGGGTAATTGGGATTTGTACCATAATTGGGGTTTGGACAAAAGAACGACTTTTGTGAAAATTAGACTATGGGCTATTAATGGGATTTATATTTGTTTAACTAAATGATAGTTTGTTAATGTTAATATAAAGATTTACAATTGGGCGTCCCTATAAATTACCATATACACTCGATCGGACACGATGGGCGGGGTATTTATATGTACGAATAATCGTTCATTTAACCGGACACGGGAATGGATTAATAGCCACTAGAATAATTAAAACAGGGGTGAAATTATGTACAAGGACACTTGGTATAATTGATAACAAAATATTAAAACCTTGGGTTACACTCAGTCGACATCCTGGTGTAATTATTAAACAAAGTATTAAAATCTTGTTACAGTTTAAGTCCCCAATTAGTTGGAATATTTAACTTCGGGTATAAGGATAATTTGACGAGGACACTCGCACTTTATATTTATGACTGATGGACTGTTATGGACAAAAACCAGACGGACATATTAAATAATCCAGGACAAAGGACAATTAACTCATTGGCATAAAACTAAAATCAACACGTCAACCATCATGATTATGGAAGTTTAAATAAGCATAATTCTTTTATTTCATATTTAATTTCCTTTATTTTATATTTAATTGCACTTGTAATTGTCGCATTTTTATTGTTATTGTATTTAATTGCACTTTTAATTATCGTACTTTTTAATTATTGCAAGTTTATTTTATCGCACTTTTATTAATCGCAATTTCATTATCGTTATTTACTTTACGCTTTAAATTAAGTCTTGTATTTATTATTTTACATTTGGTTTTAACTGCGACTAAAGTTTTAAAATCGACAAACCGGTCATTAAACGGTAAAAACCCCCCTTTATAATAATAATATTACTTATATATATATATATATATTTGTATTCTTACAAAAGTAAACTAATATAGCGTTAAGCTTTGTTTAAAGATTTTCCCTGTGGAACGAACCGGACTTACTAAAAACTACACTACTGTACGATTAGGTACACTGCCTATAAGTGTTGTAGCAAGGTTTAAGTATATCCATTCTCTAAATAAATAAATATCTTGTATAAAATTGTATCGTATTTAATAGTATTTTCTTGTAAAATTTAATAGTATTTTATACCCCTTAGCTTTAACCATCAGTAACTGTTTCCGGCTAATCTTTCCAACATTTAATCAATAAAAGGTAAGGGAAAGTGATCTTTTCTGGTGGCGTCATTTAATTTTCTATAATCAATACAAACACGGCATCCTGTTACAGTCCTAGTAGGAATAAGCTAATTTTTCTCATTTGTGATGACAGTCATGCCACCCTTCTTAGGCACGCATTGAACTGGGCTTACCCATGGACTATTAGAAATTGGATAAATTAAACCTGCATCAAGCAGTTTAATAATTTCTTTTTTAACAACATCTTGCATATTAGGATTTAGTCTTCGTTGGCGTTGCACATACGTTTTATGACCTTCTTCCATAAGGATTTTATGTGTGCAATACGAAGGACTTATTCCTTTAATATCATGAATTTTCTATGCAATAGCTGGTTTATGAGCTTTTAACACAGAAATGAGTTGTGATTTCTCATTTTCAGTAAGAGAAGACGATATTATTACAGGTAATTCAGATTCACCATGTAAATAAGCGTATTCCAAATGGTTTGGAAGTGGCTTTAACTCTAATGTCGGAGGTTCTTCTATCGATGATTTATATCGATATCTGTCTTCTTCTTTTAGCATTTGAATTTCTTCTGTTGTTGGTTCATATCCATTAGCCATTAGTGTAGCTAACATTTCAGTTTCATCAATTGGTTCAGTTCCTTCTCCTAAAGAACATTCTCCTGTTCCTTGTAATTCTGAAAATTCTTCTAACAATTCTGCATGTGATTCTATAGTTTGAATATAATAACATGTATCATCTACAGATTGTGGTTGTTGCATTGCTCTATCAACTGAAAAGGTAACACTCTCGTCCTCTATACTTAGGGTCAGTTTCTTACCAAACACGTCTATCATTGCTTTAGCCGTGTTTAAGAATGGTCTTCCTAATATGAGAGGAACTTGAGAATCTTCTTCCATGTCCAGAACAACAAAATCTACTGGAAATACTAAAGTACCAACTTTAACTAGCATGTTCTCCATTATCCCTCTAGGATATTTTATTGATCGATCGGCTAGTTGTATACTTATTCTTGTTGGTTTCAATTCTCCAAGGTCTAGTTTAGCTTATAGTGAATACGGCATTAAATTTATACTAGCCCCTAAGTCTGCCAATGCTTCTATTGAACTAAGACTACCCAAAAAACATGGAATTGTGAAACTTCCTGGATCTGATAGTTTTTCTGGTATCTTATTCAATAGCACTGCTTCAAGAATTTACATTTATCTGTTTAAACATATCCAAGAATTTGGATTGCTCGGCTTCAAGTTTCTCTTTTTTCATTTTACTTGGGTAAGGAAGTGGTGGTTAGTATGGTTTAACATAAGGTTTTGCCTTAACTGTGTTATCTTCATTAACCTTTTCAACTACCGGTTCTTTTTCCTTATCTTGTTCAGGTTGTGGTTCTTGTGGAGTAGGAATAGCTTCATCAGAAATTACAGGTATTTCAGGTGGTTTAAGTGTTGTACCACTTCTTGTGGTAATGGCTTTAGCTGTTTCATTCCTGGGGTTAGCATTTGTATCACTAGGTAAACTTCCCGGTTTTCTTTCACCTATTAACCTTGCCAGGTTACTTACTTCTTGTTCCAAATTTTGAATAGAAGTTTGTTGATTTCTAAATGCTTGAGCATTTTGTTCATTAGTTTGTTTCTGAGATGTGAAAAACTGCCTTTGAGTTTCAATTAGCTTTGTCATCATATCTTCTAAATTCGGCTTTTTATCGTCGGTTTGTGGTGGTTTGTTTTGAAAATTACGTCTTTGCTGGTTGTAAGTATTGTTGGATACTTGTTGATTACTAGGACCTTGTTGGTTGTTGTATGGAACATTTCGGTTATAATTCTGGTTTTGATTGTAAATCGGTCTTGGCGGTTGATAATTATTCTGATAATTATTTCCAGGCCTTTGGTTTATGTATGAAAGATTCTCTCTTTGTTCCATTGTTAGTTCAATACTGAGACAATCTTTTGTAAAATGTGGTCCTCCACACTGCTCACAACTAATTCTATTGAGTGTATATCCTTAGTCATCTTTTCCATTCGTCTCTCGACAGCATCTATCTTTGCGGAAATGGAATCTAAGTCATGGCTAGAATCGGCTCTAGCTGCTTTAGATGATCTAACGATATCTTTTTCTTGGTGCCACTCATGTGAGTGGGAAGCAGTGTTATCAATAATTTTATAAGCATCAGTTTCGGTTTTCTTCATAATAGAACCACCAGCTGCTATATCGATGTCTTTCCTTATAGTGATGTCGCATCCTTGGTAGAATATTTGTACTATTTGACAGGTGTCTAAACCATGTTTCGGACATCCTCTTAATAACTTTCCAAATCTTGTCCACGCCTCATATAGAGTTTCATTTGGTTTCTATGTGAACGTAACAATTTCTCCTTGAAGTCTCACGGCTTTAGATGCCGGAAAGAATTGTTTAAGAAATTTTTCAACTAAAATGTCCCATGTATCAATCGCCCCTTCAGGTAACGATTCCAACTAATCTTTTGCTTCTCCCTTTAAAGTCCAGGGAAATAACATGATATATATCTGTTCATCCCCAACTTCTCTTATTTTAAATAGTGTGCAGATCCTATTAAAGGTACGAAGATGTTCATTTGGATCTTCCTTCGGCGCACCACTAAATTGGCATTGATTAGTTACCATGTGTAGAATTTGTCCTTTGATTTCATAATCTGGCGCATTAATGTCTGGATGAGTAATTGCGTGACCTTGGCCAGTGCGTTTAGCTCTCATTCGGTCTTCCATACTTAAAGGTTCCAGATTTTCCATGATTGAATTTTATGAATCTGAATCACTAGAGGATTCTGATTTAATGGTTTGTTCCTCAACAATCTCTGTTTGAATAATTGGTGGTTCCGGAGGAAAAATTAATGGTTCAGGATCTATGAATTGTCCCTGAATATTCTCCGGATTCTCAATTGTGAGGTCGGGTTCAAAAAATGGATTATCGGAAATTTGAATTGGAGTACTTGGTCGACTGGATGACAATTCTAAAGAAAAATCAACGGCGGCAATATTTGCTAGATGTCTTGATCTGGTTACAGGTGGTGAACGTACAAAAGGTGGTGAACGTCTTGCTCGGTGCATTCACTGAATATCCTATTAGTTTTTAAAAAAGAAGAAAAATTATATAAGTTATCCAATTAATAGACTTTTCTGATTTTGCCCACGTTTCAAATAGCCAAAAGATGCAGCAGAGGGGCAGGATTTGTTTGGTCTCAATATAATTGAGTACCGTTTGGCTCCAATAACCCGTCCACGTACAAATCCAACTATTACTACGAACCAGAAAATTTTGATGTCTATCAATTTAACCACTTAAAATAAATTTTCGTAATTTTAAGAAATTTAGAGAAGAAGTAGAATAAAAATCTATGTCCTAAAACTAGAATGTCGAGAAATAAGAAAGAAAAAGAGCGCGTCGAAAAAGGTCGAAAAAGAAAAGGGTTGAAAAATAAAAGGCGTCGAAAAATGAAAGTAAGAAAGTAGCGCGTTGAAACTTAAAAAAGAACTAAAAACTAAGAATTAAAAGTTGCGTCTAAAAATATTAAAGCTTACAAGAAAAACTATATCCCAAATGGCAATATCTTAAAAAGGTACTAAAATTTAAAAATGGCGTCGCAAAATTCTAAAGCACCTAAATCTTAGTCTAAAGAGAAAGCACTTAAGGGATTTTACGGCAAGGCCTAAAAATCTAGAAGTAAAAAATAAGCTACGGCAAAATACTAGAACTTAAAACTAAAAATGAGCGAAAAATACAAAAATTACGCTAAAAACGAATAAAAAAGGACAAAATATAAAAATAAACTAAAAGTTGTAAAAAGTACAATTTTTATAAAAATATTATTTTTATATTATTTATTTTATAAAATTATTAATTTTATAAACTAATTAAACTAATTAAACTTAAAATACAAATTAAATAAATAAAACTAAATTAATTAATTATTTAAAATACTAACCCTAATTAGGGTTTTAATTAAATAATAATAATAATAATTACACCGTAATTAATGCAGAATAGGGTTTCTGTTCGTGTCAGGGTGGCTCCGCGAGTCGCGTTGCCACGTACCAGAAAAACTCCGCGAGTCGCGGGGTTTGAAAATTCAAATGAGGTGCAGGTATAAATTCGATAGTTTCAGTTTTTTTTTTATATATATTTTTCTTTTCTGTTTTTAATTTAATTAAAATATTTATATAAATTAAATAAAAACTTATGTTTTAAAAACTAAAATAAAAATAGAAATACTTTATAATTTTATAAAAATCTTAAAAATAGATTTATATATATATATATATTTTTTCGGTTTTTAATTTTTTATATTTTTTTTTAATATTTAAAAAGTATATATTTTACAAAAACTAATTAAAACTTAATAAAAAAATTTTTTTATGTGTGTGGCGTTTCGCTTCGGCGTTCCCCGGTAGCGGCGCCAAAAATACTTGATGTGCGCAGAGGTGTATACAAAATAGCTTTATTTTTACAACTAAATACTATTAAATACGATACAATTTTACACAAGATATTTATTTATTTATAGAATGGATATACTTAAACCTTGCTACAACACTTATAGGCAGTGTACCTAATCGTACAATAGTGTAGTTTTTAGTAAGTCCGGTTCGTTCCACAGAGAAAATCTTTAAACAAAGCTTAACGCTATATTAGTTTTAATTTATAAAAATACAAATATATATAAGTAATATTATTATTATAAAGGGGGTTTTTACCGTTTAATGACCGGTTTGTCGATTTTTAAAACTTTAGTCGCAGTTAAAACCTAATGTAAAATATTAAATAAATAAAAGACTTAATTTAAAGCGTAAAGTAAATAACGATAATGAAATTGCGATAAATAAAAGTGCAATAAAATAAAATTGCAATAATTAAAAAGTACGATAATTAAAAGTGCAATTAAATACAATAACAATAATTAAAAGTGCAATTAAATATAAAATAAAGGAAATTAAATATGAAATAAAAGAATTATGCTTATTTAAACTTCCGTAATCATGATGTTTGACGTGTTGATTTTAGTTTTATGCGCATGGGTTAATTGTCCTTTGTCCTGGATTATTCAATATGTCCGTCTGGTTTTTGTCCATAACAGTCCATCAGTCATAAATATAAAGTGCGAGTATCCTCCTCAAATTATCCTTATACCCGAAGTTAAATATTCCAACTAATTAGGGACTTAAACTGTAACAAGGTTTTAATACTTTGTTTAATAATTACACCAGGATATCGACTGCGTGTAACCCAATGTTTTAATACTTTGTTTTCAATTATGCCAAGTGTCCTTGTACATAATTTCACCCCTGTTTTAATAATTCCATAGACTATTAATTCATTCCCGTGTCCGGTTAAATGAACGATTATTCGTACATATAAATATCCCGCCCATCGTGTCCGATCAAGTGTATATGGTTATTTATAGGTACGTCCAATTGCAAATCTTTATATTAAAATTAACAAACTATCATTTAGTTAAACAAATATAAAGCCCATTAATAGCCCATAGTCTAATTTCCACAAGTGTCGTTCTTTTGTCCAAACCTCAATTATGGTACAAAGCCCAATTACCCAATTTTAGTATTTAGCCCAACATCATGATTACTTCGATTTAAATAAGCATAATAATAACTTAGCTACGAGACATTAATGTAAAAAGGTTGAACATAACTTACAATGATTAAAAATAGCGTAGCGTTACACGGACAGAATTTTGACTTACACCCTTACAACATTCGCTAACATACCCTTATTATTAGAAATTAAAATTAAAATTAAAATTAAAATTAAAATTAAAATATAAATATATATATATATATATATATATATATATATATATATATATATATATATATATATATATATATATATATATATATACGTTTAGATAGAGAGATTAAAGGATATATAAAACGTTCAGAATGCGCGAGCTTTTATAGGCATTTTCAGAATTTGGGGCTCCGCGAGTCGCGGTATTTTTGCCCTTCAAACTCCGCAAGTCGCGGAGTTTGCTTTTACAGCTCATCCCTTTTTGGATCTTCTTTGCCGACGGTTTTAATATATAAATATAATATATATATATAATTTATATAATTAATTATATATTATATTATATTATATTTATATACATAGTTAACTTGTAATTTTTAGTCCGTTGCGTCGAGCGTTGAGAGTTGACTCTGGTCCCGGTTCCGGATTTTCGAACGTCCTTGCGTACAATTTAATATCTTGTACTTTGCGTTTTGAATCTTGTACTCTTGTAATTCTGAGACGTTTCTTATCAATAATTGGAACCTCTTTGATTGTATTTTGTACTTTTGAGCTTTTTGGTCGTTTGCGTCTTCAATTCGTCGAATCTGTCTTTTGTCTTCACCTTTTATTATTTAAACGAATATCACTTGTAAATAGGACAATTGCAACTAAAAGCTTGTCTTTCTTGAAGGATAATGCTATGAAATATATGTTCGTTTTTAGCATTATCATAGACACACTAATGCAAGACGTGGCTCGCTAAGACCACCGCTCCGATACCACCTGTAGTAACCCGTCCTAATCCACCTGGACGAAGTCTTCAGCAGATGGTCCCAATGCGAGGTACTGACCTCTATATGCCATGAACGACTCCATGTAATATCTTTAAAATAAGTAAATGCACAGCAGAAGATTTCTTTCATACCTGAGAATAAACATGCTTTAAAGTGTCAACCAAAAGGTTGGTGAGTTCATAAGTTTATCATAAAACAATAAAATTCATCATTTTGATAGACCACAAGATTTAAATGCTGCATGGTACAAATGGGCCCGATTCCTATACCCACCTGTAATGTACATGCGATATCTTTTAAATACAGTACACCTTTCTCGTGTACGAAATCCTTTTTCATAAATCTTAGTAACCGTACACATATCTTGTGCACAAAAATAACATACACATAACCTGTGTATAAAATCATTCTCTCGATACATAACATTCACTTTACTTTCATTGCTTAGCTTGGTAACCGACCTTAACATATAATGCGCATAAATAATATTCCCAAAATAGAACATCTCGTCTGTATAATAATCATATAAACTTCGAAGTACTAAACACCACGCCCAATATCTCTTCTGTCTAGTGAACATTCTGGGTGGTGGTGTTAAACCAGGTAGCTACCTTTAGGATTCGCGTGAAATAGGGCCATACCCGATTCTAATTCTTAGGTTACCAAGCAATAATAACCAGGGAAAAATATTCACATCAATTGTTGGCAATTATCATGTCCACATAATTCAATAATAATCCACAGAACTTCTGTCTGTATAATAATTCATTTGAGGAATATTTTGCTTGTGTCTATCTCGTCAAACATTTATAAAAGCATTTCATGTATTCGCAGTTCAAAATATATTTCAAAAACATTTAATAAAGCAGTTGTAAAAACAACGCATGTATTCTCAGTCCCAAAAATGTAAAGAGTAAAAGGGAATCAAATGAACTCACCTAATGTATTTTGTAGTAAAAATACATATGACTATATTGAACAATGCAGGGTTGGCCTCGGATTCACGAATATCATTTGTGTATATATTAAAACGTATATCGTAATCGAACAAATATATATATTATTATTAGTGATATAATTTTTATATTAGTAACTTTTATTTTTCATTATTAATATATATTAATTTTATATATATATAAAAATGTAGATTTTGTTATATCATATGTATTATATATATATATATATATATATATATATATATATATATATATATATATATATATATATATATATATATATATATATATATATATATATATATATCATTTGTTTGTTAAATAGTAATTTTAACAATACTAGAGTAATATTAGTAGTGATTTAAAATAATAATAATGAAAATACTAGTATTAATAATGACAATAATATTAATGATTCCCATAGTAATAATATTAATGATAGTTTTATTAATAAATCCTATAGTAGTGATAATAACAGTTTTTAAATGAAAAGTTTAGTAATATTAAAAATATTAGTTATAAATAGATTAATAATACTAATGTTTAAACATGATGCTAATACTAATAATAATAATATTTACAATAATGATAATAGTGTTAATAATATTGTTACTAATTATAATACACATAATAATATAATAATACCTATACCTATAATAATAATAATAATAGTAATAATAGTGATATTAATAATTGTAAATATAATAATACTAGTATTTAATGATAATAATAATAAATCGTAGTATGTTAGTAATAATAATAATTAACTTAGCAATAATAATAATATTATTCAAATTTGTAATAATAATAATAATAATAATAATAATAATAATAATAATAATTATAATAATAATTATAATAATAATAATAATAATAATAATAATAATAATAATAATAATTTCTTGTATTTGTAATAATAATGATAATAATTTGTAATACTAACAATGATAACAACATTACTAATAATTATCATAATAATAATATTTAATATTAACAACAAATGATAATAATAATAATAATAATAATAATAATAATAATAATAATAATAATAATAATAATTAGAAAAATGAGTGTATACCCTTTTTAAAATCGTGATAAAAAGATTTGCCCAAGATGGGGCTCGAACCCGAGACCTCTTGCTAAACCGACACACCTCTTAACCATTCAAGCCGTGCTATTTTTCTGATTATGAACACACTTGTATTAAATATAAACTACGTTTCTTAATCACCTTCTTCAACGATTAACTTCGATCGATCAGAAATCTAATATCATTTTAGAAGCAAGAATAGATTTGTATTAAATCCAGTAGTTTCAACTATAAACAATAAGTGGTTGATTGATTTAAAAGAAAAATAAAACAACAAAAAAAATATCCACAATTCTTGCTGTGACCGTCGATGAACATAACCCAATTCAATCTTTGATTCGATTATATAGACGATTTTAGACTAAAGTTTGTTCATGAAAACGATTTTAAATCATACATATAAAGTTTCTGAGTCTTTAATTAGATCTGAAACATCATAACCAAAACGAATTTCGCAAAACACAATTTCTTTGACTTTTGAACTTAAAATTTTGACTCCGAAATTAACAATAACTATAAAGAATTAGAGTCTGAAACCTTACATACAGATTAAGTGGATGATTCCTAACACAATTGCAATTCTAGTTTGTAAAGATTGATTCGTTAGTCGAGCTACGAAAAATATAGTTCGAACAGGGTGTTCTTGCTCCCGGTTTTTGCTTAAACTGTATTAATAATTGATAATTGATAATGGACATACTTGTTTCTCCTAACAGCAAATAATTACAGGTTGTTTTATATTGAAAAGGGAATCAATAGGTTCACAAGCGTAATAGAGAATCAGAGAAAAATATAACAGATAGTGATAGGGATGATACGTGTAAAAATCTTTTTTTTTTTAATATATAAAACTGTATCCGTATTTTCTTATCTATATATACCAGTATTTTTGTATTAGTATTTATATTTATATAAATGTATTTCCTAAGTGTATAAGTATATGTAAATCTATATAAGTGTATTAATAATAATAATATTAATACTAATGATAGTTAAATAATAATACAATTAATAATAATGATAATAGAAATAATAATGATATTAATAAGAATAATAATACTAATAGTTATAATTATAATAATGTTTATAATGATATTATTAATGATAATATTAATAAATTGTATTATTTTATTTTTTTATTTTTTTTATCAATAGTAAGGATAATATATATAACAATAATAATGATGATAATGCATAATGATAAGACTAGTAATATCAAGTTACATGTTTCCATTTTTATATCTATATAAAATATATAATATATTATAATAATATTAGTACTACAAATAATAATATTAATATCATTATTAATAATAATAATGAGAGTAATAATATTAGTTATATTTTAACTTGTAATTAAGTTTATTACAATAATGTTACATATCATCAATTAGGCAATACTTATACTATATAATAACATATTTGAATAATTATTATGTATATATATTATAAATATTACAACATACGTTAATTGCGTACCGAATTCATATATATATTTCTCTACATATTTAATTTGAATGATTAAATGGTATTATATTATTTCAAATTAATATATATACTTATATTTATATTTACATAATCACATATTTATTTGCACACAATTGTTCGTGAATCGTCGGGAATAGTCAAAGGGTAATTGAGTTCATGTAAACAGTTCCAAAATTTTAAGACTCAACTTTACAGACTTTGCTTATCGTGTCGAATCATATAAAGATCAAGTTTAAATTTGGTTGAAAATTTCCGGGTCGTCACAAAGACGGCTCGAGACGGGGTGTTTTGCAACAGTGCTCTATACAATCAAAAGTAATATTTCTTAATAGTTTATGCGACCAAAAGTCACATTTTTACTAATCTATATAACAAATAGTCAACAAATAGTCTATTAAACGTGTAAAGATATCGATTACCTGCAAGTTAATTAACTTTTAGTTACATGGAATCACATTTAAACCACTAAAGCACGATAAATACATTTAATGATTTAAACAAAATAAAATATAAGAAAAATTTTATATTTTTAGAGAAAATATAAAAAGAGATGAATAAACTTAATGAAATATCACTACATAAATGATATTAATTCGAGTGATAAATTTATATATTTAGTTATTTCGGGTGAAAACGGGTTCATCCATGGATGAAATTTTTCATCCATATTCATATCCATTTCAGTTCATCCATATCTGTATACATATCCATTTAGATCGTCAATATTCACGAATAATCGGATGGATATCCACTAGATAAGATATCCATTGTCATCCCTACGCACATGAGGTCACTTGACGGATGTTGACTAACGTCTGTCAAGCCAGGTACAAAACACGTCACAAACTTAAACATTAGTGGTATTCAGGTAAAAAGGATATAAGGTCACACCATGTAATTTGAACTAAACATTAAAAACCAACAATGTAATTTTGTCTAAATTAATTAGATTCTTATACATGAGAGGTGGACAAATTGAAATAAGCAACCAATAAAATAAAATCCAAAAAGTTTAATTAAGGATATTTTTATTTTAGTATAACCGGTTTTACAAGTTGGCTTACTGATAAAAATGCAACAGGGAAGATGCATAGTTTTATTTAGATTTTAGAGAATTGATAATTTCGTTAGATTCATCATTGTACCATATAAAATTAAAATAATTTACAGTTGTAATGAATTTATCAATTTTAATGGTGAATGTCATAATTTTTTCTTTATTTTTAAAAATTGACATTTTTGTTAGGATTACAAACAAGAAGTTACATATGCTTTTTGATAATAGCTTCAGGGCAAATGAGTAAGCGTGAAGTTGAAGTTAGAACAAGATGTATGCTTATGTAACAACGAAGAACTAAACCCAAAAGTTGAATTCTCTATATCAAACACCACAAAGTTGTCCTCGAACATAAATGTCCCGATCACAATTGCTGGTTCACTCGTTTCACCACCATCAACAAACGCTAGGCACGCCACATCTTTTGTCACCTGCTTAATCGAGTTAGATGTAGATACAGTCCACTTCTTCCGACCTATGAGCACGAAATCAATATCAGGAACTTTGAAACCAACGTGGCGCCTATCATTATTGTTGGAGGTACTAAAACAATACCCAAATGGCGCCACCGGTTCGGCTGGTTTGAATCGTCTTGTAACCTTTGAAAATCTTTGAACCACCCCATTATAAATGTCGGTTCTGAGAGTGGTGTAAGAGTCAATTGTACTGAGCTTCGTAATAGTATTTGATGGAATCTTGATATATCTGGTTTTAATCACAATAGACTTTACATGGATAAAGTACCCAAACGAGTCGGGTTGTTTTAGTAAAGGAGTATAAGAAAGATAACTCATTAAGTCGACATTTGAATGAGGAAGAAGATAATAAGGACCCGTCCCAAAGAACATGACCCCACGCGAAGACGATGTGCTAGGCAAACATAGAGATAATGATTTTTTAAGCGGTTGATAGAAGTGTTCTGGTAACGCGTACAGTGAGGTAGAAAACGCCATGACACCCGTAACATTAGCAGGAAACGATGCATAAGACGAAGAAGGAGCACACGCACCTATAGGATAAGAGATGTATGTCCAATTGAAAACATTTCGACCATTACTTTTATGCACGTTGAAAATGTTCTCACTTAGCAGGGCTGGCCCACCACATGTACCGGTGACCGGATTAACCACATTGAGCGGACACGTACAATCTACACCGTAACCAGGTAAGTTAGACCGGTTGGTTTCTGGCGAACACAAAGGATTCCTATAAGAGTAATCCGTTCGGACCCAAGTACATGTTTGGTCTTCACACGAAATCGGATAGTGGCAAAACTTATCATCAGGGCACTTACCTGGATACATGTCCCAGTAGACAATGCAGTCGTGCCATATAAAGGGAGCGTCGATGTCTATAAGGAAGTTTTCGGTTTTGAATTGCATGTTTACAAAGGATGTCATAATCTCGACACTGTAAACAGGTTTAGCGACATCGGTATGTTTGGTTACTGGAATAACTACGGACGAATATGGTGGACCATATTGAGCTATAGCTTCATGTTCATGTGAGATGAAGGCTAGAATGATAACGAGTAGTTTTAGCATTTTGTAAAGTTGTATTGTAACGTGTTTTAGAAAGGAGACGATACATGTTTATATATAGAATTTAGAAATGAAGTGTATGGGTTTTAATTAAGTTGGATTACGTTTAAATATATATATATATATATATATATATATATATATATATATATATATATATATATATATCGTAGATATCGATCTTGACCGCGACACAAACTTGCAGTGTACGCTATATATATGCAATAATGAATACTTTCATATTTTCTCATAGTCTAACTTGAATTGTGACAGAGTTCACATTTTATTTTATCGCAACTTGATATGCAAGTAGTTGATCGATTTTATTCATGCTAAATAAAATAATACTCCGTAATATAATAGTAAGCGTTATTTATTTGATTAAGTTATTTATTATATTATGTAGCTTGTTGTTAGACCAGTTCTAACGGGGCGTCCGTGAGTTTGCTTCCGTCAGACGATGTGGCAATTTTTGACGCTCACTGACGGATTTAGTAGAGCGTCAGTTTCGACGGGTAGTGAGCGTCAGTTTTACTTCTGACGCAAAAATGGGATCGTCACTGCCACGTGTGGAATTTTGATTGGTAGAGGGGTTTGTTGGATTCCAAACGGACCGATTTCCTTTTTTTCGGTTTAGCTTTTTTTGTTTTTGATAATAGAGGATAAAGAAGATGAAAAGTAGAAGTAGAAGATGAAGATTGAGGCTCGACTAGACTGCCGGAGGAGTGGAGGTTTGGGTTAATAACAATTTTTGGACTGATGACAACTTTTGGGCCAAAACAATTTTGGGCTCTTTTTTATTTATTTAACAAATATTATAATTTAGTTTATTTAGTACATTGTAATTTTTTATGAATATTTAACTAATTAATTTTTATATTATTAATTTTATTGAATAATATGTTAATTTTATATAATATAATGTAAAAATAAAAAACGCGTGAACCTTACACAAAACTGACACCAAAAAAACTGACATTTGGGGTCATCAAAAGTACTGTAACAAATTGACATTGTCTAATCACAGACAATTTGCAATTTTTGGCTAAAAAGTGTATAAACTACCCGTGATATCACAAACACGGTTGGAAATAGTCTTAGGGTCATCATATTCTTTCATGATGTATTAGATTTTATTCATAACTGTTACGCGCTATATCTTGTTCGATCACCGGAATTAATAGAGTATGAAAGAATATTTGTCTCTAAATTGTTTACAAACTGAACTCTTTAATTATGAAAATTTCCGGACTCTAATACTTTGTGAAATTCTACTATTCTAGACTGAGTTTAACTAATCAGATTTATAATTTAGGTTCAACCATCGATTTACACAACAATTTCAGATATTGCTAGTAACATATATTGAAGTGACAAGAAAAAGATCATAAGTAGGTAACTCGGTTGGACAATTTACATCTAAAAAAAAAAAACTATGTATCTTCCTCCAATAGTTTGAACCGAAAATTAACATGATCGGTTTAATACAATACGCTAATCTAGTGATGAACAATTACAAGTCAGACACTTAACCCGTAAAATCCTTGTTGACCATTATGAATATGTCAAAAGTTTGAGAAAGTCAAAGTCAAAAACCCTGAACGTACCCACGATGACACAGCTTTGCCGTGCAAGCTTTTATTGGTTACTTTGGATAATTTGTTTGGAGTTTGGATATATGTAACACCCCGTTTTTCTAAACATGATGCTCGGGGCATCATTTGAATTTCAAGAATGATTATTTAATAGTTTGGATGTAATGCATTGACCACGTTTGACTTTGGGATGTTTTAAAAGTGAAATTGTAGTACATCAGGTAAACTGTCGAGTTTGAGTGCAGTTTGTCGCGTTCTGGTGTGTCGCGTTCTGTAACAAACATGGTTGAAACGCGACAACTTCTGATACTTGATTTCTGCCCCTTTTATCGCGTTTCAGTATTGTTTATCGCGTCCTGGTGCCGCGAAACGCGACGACGTGTCGCGAAACGCGACAAATGTCGTTGTAATGACATTTTTAACCCATTTTAATGGAATCTTTTGAAGGTGTTTTGGTAAATTCACTTATGGCCAGTTCTAGAGCCATAAGACTGATTGAAGACTCATCTTATCCTCATTTTACACATCAAACACTTCCTTCATCAAACCCTAGAGTAAGAAACTCAATTTAGTGAGAGAAAGCTCCATTTGGAGAAGAAGAATAGTGTTTCGGGTCAAACCTCAAGTGTTAAAGTTGTTCCACTCGTCAACGGCATCACTTTGGCGGTATTGGTAAGTTCTAACTCCGAGTTTCATTGTTTGATTTAAGATTCAATGTTAGAGTTTTGAGATTGTTAGTTGTAAAACCCATTTAGATGATGAAGAGGGTTTATGGAAAGTTGTTATTGTTGATACTTGGAGGATTTTGGGTTGATTAATGATTTAACCATGTTTAAGGCTTGTAAGTAGTGTGTAATCACTAGTGTTAGTGATTATTGAAGTGTTGGAACCACTTTGGGTGTATTTGGGTTGACTAATTTTGAAATGGGTCAAAATTAAGGTTAAGGTGTCATATTGATCAAGATTGGTGTTTAACACCTTTGCTTTGGTTTAATTGGTGTATTAGGACCATTCTCATTTGTGTTAGTGATTATTGGTTAGTTTGGGCGCGGTTTGAGCTTGGAAGTGCAATTGGGTCGAAATTGCACTAGTTGTTGAAATGGGTTGATTTGTAATCCACCCTAATTGTGTTATTTGTTATGTGATAATGGAATAGGTACGTTCCATTGGCGTTTGCGGATTTTGGTTTGGCATCCATCAAGACTTCAAGGTGAGTGTTAATATCCTATGTGCATATGTATGTGTAGGATGGGTACGGGTCGGGTGAAGCGGTTCTCGTTTATAGAGATCACTTCACATATAGGTGGATGATGGACTCTTGGAGGTTTGAGTCTTTGTGTACGCTTATGCGTTTTGGGTCACCACCCTTGGGATAGTGAATCTTTGGAGTATACGGATTCATGATGACTCGGTTGTTCGGTCATCTTATTATAGAAGTAGTGGATCTCGGTTAGGGCGGATTCATGATGACTCGGTTGTTCGGTCATCTTATTATAGAGGTAGTGGAGCTCGGTTAGGGCGGATTCATGATGACTCGGTTTGTTCGGTCATCTTATTATAGAGGTAATGAATCTCGGTTAGTGCGGATTCATGATGACTCGGTTTGCTCTGTCATCTTCTCGTTAAGGTTGTGAATCTCAGTTAGAGCGGGTTCTTGATGACTCGGTTTGTTCGGTCATCTTATCGTTGAGGTAGTGTATCTCGGGTCGTGCGAATTCACTAAGGCTCAGGTTGTCCGGCCAACTTTCGTATGTTTAAGGTTAAGTGGTTAACCTTGGTTTGCAGGTTCGTTGGGTATTATATTACCTTATGTTATTGATATTGTTGTGTTGTAGCTAGCCCTCCGGGTGTAGCTTGGTAGTGTTGTTCATATCGTTGTGAGTGAACTTACATTGATGTTGTAGCTAGTGGTATCGTAATTGTACGGTATGCTTAGATTAGCTTGCTATATGCCTGGATGCTCCGGTATGTGTTATTTGATATTTGTGTGGCGTGTCCATTTTATGCATATATATGTATGTAGTATATTCTCACTCACTAAGCGTTAGCTTACCCTCTCGTTGTTGATATTTTTATAGGTTCGCGTGATGGCGGCTCGGGTAAGCGTGGGGATTAGAGATCTTGGCTAGGTTGCTTAGGAGATCTCGCTTTTGGATTTGATTAGGATTGGGTAGCGTGTCCCCAATTACCATGCTCGGTTTTGTATGCCCGTTTGGATATTTAAACTTGTGTTAAATGTTTTAAAGTTATTAAACTTACTATTGTATTGAAGATGTTTGAAAACATAATTGGGACCTAAATGTTAATGATATTAATGTATTATAAAAAAAAAAATTATGAGCCGTTATTAATACGGGTTGGGTTGTTTAGGTTAAATGAATTCTAGCCAAAAGTCAATGGTCAAGGAGACAGTGAACTAGGGGATAAAGCAAGAATCATCTACCCATCTCGTAAGTCATGGTCAAGTTGGTTATAAGAAATCACTCCGTACAAAATATAGACACAAAGTACAGTTAAGCATTTAATTTTCAGTCTTATTTAGAACTTAGACGGAAAGCTTCACCTTTGATGTAAATTAAACAATCTCAACTAGATGTTACGGAGTATTTAAGATGCATGAAAAAATCTTTTTAACAATTAATTTTAATTTCAATAATTAATTATAATTTCAACTATTAATTTGGTAATGTAAATAAAAATTAATTTTTTTTTGTTTTTGTTTTTAATTTTATTCTTATTCTTATTCTTATTATTGACATTAATTAATTATTAACTATAAATTCTTAATATTCTTATATTTATATTTATTAACTTCTTATTATCTCAACTAGATTTTTTTTAACAGCAGTTTTGGAATCACTCATGGGGGAGTGAACCACCCTCACGTTGTTACGAAAGTATTATTTAATTTGATTACTAATTATTGACTAATATTAATTATGTAGTATTCATATTAAATTTTGGGATGTCACGGGTTGTAAATTTGATGATGAAATCTTACAAGGAATATTACATAAGTTCCCTGTTACAGCACATCCTGCTATTAAGTTTTAATGATAAGAAGAATATGATCCTCTCTGATCAAAACAAGAAAGTATCAGTATTAACACCTATACTAAACTACAATGAAGTGTAACTGGGAAAATGAAAATAAGATTGTTAACCCAAAGATAACTTAAAAAATATAAAATATGGGTATTAATTAATCTTGTTTATAGAAGAATTTGGAAGAATTATCCTTATACAACTCTACTTAGTTTAGTTTAACTGGTCACACACACTTATAAGTTAATACTAATGACAGGTGCTATCCTTTAATTTTGGAGTCTCCTTACATTAACTGTGTATGTATATATGATGAGCTTTTTATTCGGGTCCCAATAGCTTATTAATTGATCATGCGTATATCTTTCGTAGGGTCAATATGCCTGTTCAATACGTAAAAGGGGGTTTAAGGATCTTAGAACAAGACTATCCGGTCTGGCTACCGTGAATAACCCTGGCCGACATGATGATGTCGGCGGGGTGGCCAAGTGATTAAGTCCACCTTCGATAACGGCCGTTGATCAGAAGGCCCCTAGCAAGGTCGTAAGCGCTAGCTATTAAGAAACTAACCTGTAAACCTTGAGAAGATGAATGATGGTAGCTTGCTACATAGGGTGTGTGGTAGGTGGTGGTTACGTAACGTGATTGTCGTGGTTAGAATGATAATTAGGGTTTGTATATATAGGCAAACCCTAATTCAAGAACCATCCGAGATAATGGTAATCCCTTCCATAACCAACTCCCCCGAATCACGGATATAATTATGGGAAAGATACTTACTTGAGGATCAAGTAATCGCGGGAACAAAGACATTCGATACGAATTCGCATGCCGCATACCGCATACAAAGTACACGCATACTGAAAGGATCCGTTCATATACATTATAAATGATTCACAATAGTTGATTACATCGCGAGGTATTTGACCTCTATATGATACGTTTTACAAACATAGCATTCGTTTTTAAAAGACAAACTTTCTTTACATCAAAAATTGACGGCATGCATACCATTTCATATTACATCCAACTATAATTGACTTAATATTAATCTTGATGAACTCAACGACTCGAACGCAACGTCTTTCAAAGTATGTCATGAATGACTCCAAGTAATATCCTTAAAATGAGCTAATGCACAGCGGAAGATTTCTTTAATACCTGAGAATAAACATGCTTTAAAGTGTCAACCAAAAGGTTGGTGAGTTCATTAGTTTATCATAATCAATCATTTCCGTAATAGTAATAGACCACAAGATTTCAGTTTCTATAAATATCCGTACACTCTCAAGTGTAATAAAGTATTCTATAAGCTGTAGACACCTGGTAACAAGCCTTAACGTTCATGTTTTACCCTCTGAAGTACACCGGATCAGGTGTGTTTAAAATAACCTCGAAGTACTAAAGCATCCCATAGTCAGGATGGGGTTTGTCAGGCCCAATAGATCTATCTTTAGGATTCGCGCCTACCGTACATAGACAAGTAGTTTAATGTTACCAAGCTAAGGGTATATTTCTGGTTTAAACCCACATAGAATTAGTTTTAGTACTTGTGCCTATTTCGTAAAACATTTATAAAACAGCGCATGTATTCTCAGCCCAAAAATATATATAAAAAGGGAGTAATGAAACTCACAATACTGTATTTCGTAGCAATTATGTATATGACGGCACTGAACAAGTGCAGGGTTTGTCTCGGATTCACGAACCTATATTAAGTATATATATTTATATGTTGGTCAATATCTGTCTAACAATTTAGGTCAAGTCGTAGTGTATCACAATCCTAATGCTCGAGACCAACATGCAAAAGTCAACAAAAGTCAACTTGACCCAAAATGACTTTCAAAATCTATACATGTTTATTATATAACTTATATATAGTCGTTTTATATATTTAAATATATTTATCAGATCTTATTATACTAAATAATACAAGTCATTTATTAATAAATAAAAATTTATATTAAAATTCATATATGATAAAAATATACTTTTATATATCTCAAGTAATAAAATTTAAAAAATTCACTTAATATCATAAAAGTATAGTGGTATGTATTATTAATGTAATTATATTACGTGTGGTAAAAATATCTTTGTACGCATATTTATTTGATAAAATAATATTGATAACAATAATAATGATAAAAATAATAAAATGATAGTTTCAATAAAAATATTAATTTTTAGTAATAAAGATAATTTTAGTAATAACATCAACTAATAACAATTATAATAATCGTTTTGATAATAATATTAAAATTAATGATAATTCAGTTGACCATATCTTTTAATCCGTTCATCGAAACCACACGATTTCTAGATGAAAAGTTATTAATTTTTCTTCATCTTTTCAATGACATGCATATCATATACCTTATCTCAGTAGCATATGTATCAAATTCGTGATTTATCATAAACTATTTAACGACGAAACTAAGCATACAAACATGCATAATCATATATACTCGAGCACTAGTCAGGGATACACTATTAATATATAAAAGATAAGATATGAATGCTCACGTATCAATATTGTGATTCAATATTGCAGGAAAGTACGTAGACGCAACGAAAATGATAAACGTTAGGTTGACCTCACGAGCAATACCCTCGATCAATACTCATAACCTCCATAGCTATAACCCATAATTTCCTTAGCTCTATCCCGTTTGAAAACTTATTTTGAAATCGTCTGAATATAACTCCGTCGTAGTATTTTATTTATACTAATAATATCTTGAAATAATACTAAGTAAATATATATATATATATATATATATATATATATATATATATATATATGTAATTCGATTGAGAGAGTTTAGAGAAATATATTTTCAAGTTCTATGAAATAATGAAACCTATTGAATTCTATTTATAATATATTTTTGAATTATTAAAGTAAATTATTAAAGTATGAATTATTAAAGTGAATTATTAAAGTATGAATTATTAAAGTAAATTATTAAAGTATAAATTATTAAAGTGAATTATTAAAGTATGATTTATTAAAGTGAATTATTAAAGTGAATTATTAAAGTTAAAGTAAAGTAAAAGTAAGGTAAATGTAAAGTTAAAGTATAGTAAAAGTATAAAACTATGTACGTATAATACGCGTATAAATATATATAATATTAATTTAAATTGTTATATATATTTGATAAAATAAAATATAAATATCGTTATTTTTATCATACTGGTTAAGTAATGAGTGGTCAAAAAGAATAGATTTCTTAAATCACAGTGGTCCTCATAACATAGGCCCGTAATCATATCATAATGTATCTGATAATTCAATCATTTGAAATTATCTCTTAATTCTATCAATAAATATATCGAAACAAATACGTTCATGTAAAGTATCATATATCTAATACTTTGTTAATGTTTTCAGTTAATATTATATATTATATATACATATCTATATACACATAATTGTTCGTGAATCGTCGAACACGGTCAAAGGGTAATTGATTACATGAATGTAGTTCCAAACTTTTTGAGATTCAACATTACAAATTCTGCTTATCGTGTCGGAAACATATAAAGGTTAAGTTTAAATTTGGTCGGAAATTTTCGGGTCGTCACAGTACCTACCCGTTAAAGAAATTTTGTCTCAAAATTTGATCGAGGTCGTCATGGCTAACTTTAAAAATGTTTTCATGACGAATATGAGTTGATAAATAGAGTTTTATCATCATTGAGTAATATAGATAAAACAATTTTATTACGCGAAGAGTATAAGTGAAGCTATCGTAAGAGAGTGAAATGAGTAAACGTATATTCGTTTTAACCGATGACGTAGTTATGATTGATTTCCGGAATTCATGGGATTTAAAGAAAATCTTTGCAATAAGATTTGGTTCTTCGGCGATTAAGAAAATCAGGATCTTATTTGATTAAATGCGATAATCTATCTCGATTTCTCTGTCTGATATTTTACTATAAATCCACCCCCTTCGTTTCTTTATTTCCACAGCTCACACCATCTAGTCTTTCTCCCCAATTCATACTTTAAAGCATTCGTTAATATGCTTCATCCAGTATTGATTCTTGATATACTCTTAACTTTCATATCTGTCATTCTTCTTTTTCATCTACCACCGGAGGAAGCTATTTTCTTCTACCATTACCTTGAGATTATTGTGTTTTTCATTCTCCCGTGTCTTTATATTGCTATATGCATTGATATACACGGTTTGTAATTTCGGGGTTGTTATCGGGCTTTATTTTCTCCATTATATTTCGGAGCTTCATGCTTTCGTTTTCTCTTCCCGACCTTAAGTCAAGCAGATAATGGTCCAGAATTTGTAGATATGAATTTTTGGATGAACATAGTTAATGTTCCAAGAAGAAAATCGTAATGGCACGATCTTGATTTGACAAATTACCAGAATATCCGAAAATATAGAGCTATCAAGATGATATGTTCTTAATATGTTTGGAAATTGGGTAGAATGTAAGAGTCGTGTAAATAGTACAAGATGACGGTATGTTCTGTGAATCATCACATTCTATTAGAAACTAAGTATGACTTACTGTAATATAATCACGTTGATCAAGTGTCATTATATTATACTAACTCATGCTTCAGTTCCAAACACTACTTCAAAACATTCATATTTGAAATTTTTTTTTCCAGAATTTAGAAACCAACACAGTTTCTTTTATGTTGCAGATATTATGGAGAGATAAATGATCTCAGATAAGAATAGTTGTGAAAATATCTCCAGAAATATGGAGAATATGTATAATGAGAGATACGAAGATATCTTATAATATTTAAGATAAGATGATGATGAAGAATAAGGTCCGCAAAGGTTTAGAGTCAGGAGCAAGGTATTCGTTAATGACTTCGTCAGAAACAGAATCATCAAGATTCTTTAAATACAGACTTTGGTCCTTGTATTTGTCCTTGGTCTCCTTCACGGTCTTTCAGTACCAACTCTTCTCTTTTTCTGGGCTTTACCAAAACATTATTCTTTGTCATCAAACTTTTGACTGTTAAAGTCGTTTACAGTTTCTGCTACTTCATTAGCATTCCGAGAACTAATTCACAGTTTGAGATGTTTTTCAGAAACTTCACATTCGAAGTGTGTAAGTTTAGGAGATAGACGTTATATGTTGATAAGGCTAAAAAGGAACATATATTTCATAGCAAAATCCCCCAAGAAAGACAAGATTTTAGTTGCAATTGTTCCATTTTCAAGTAATATTCGTTTATTTTAAATAAGTGCGAAGACAAAAGGCGAAAACGACGAATTGAAGACACAAAGGTCCAAAAAGCTCAAAAGTACAAGATACAATCAAAAAGGTTCAAATTATTGATGAGGAACGTCTAAAACTGACAAGAGTACAAGTTACAAAACGCAAAGTACAAAATATAAAATTGTACGCAAGGACGTTCGAAAATCCGGAACCGGGACCAGAGTCAACTCTCAACGCTCGACGCAACGGTGTAAAAATTACGAGTCAACTATGCACAAGAATAAAATATAATATTTAAATAATTCATAATAAGAATAATATTAAATAATAAAAAGTTGTTAATTGAGCATAGTTCAGGGGTCATAAGTGAAAATTCAATTTCTAAATTCGCCTATAAAAGGCTTTGTAATCGTAATGTAAAAACACACCTTTTTCTATCTTTTTCTTATTTATCAATATCAATTATCAATATCTATATTCTAAATCTCTATAATGTTAATGTAATAAGATATAACAATAATCTTAATTTTAATTTTAAATTATGATAATAATAAGATTTATGATAGAGATCGTTTGAGTGTGTAAGTCGAAATTCTGTCCGTGTAACGCTACGCTATTTTTAATCATTGTAAGTTATGTTCAACCTTTTTATATTAATGTCTCGTAGCTAAGTTATTATTATGCTTATTTAAAACGAAGTAATCATGATGTTGGGCTAATTACTAAAATTGGGTAATTGGGCTTTGTACCATAATTAAGGTTTGGGCAAAAGACCGACACTTGTGGAAATTGGACTATTGACTATTAATAGATGGGGGGTATTGTCTAATTGAGTGACAACTCATTGGAGTCTGTCGAACCTATCTTCAAATTAATTATCCTAATAATTAATAATGATTATGGTTGTCCTATTTAGTGACGTTCATATGGAATCTATTATAATCATTTAATTAATTATTCGGGTTGGGTAATTGATTATTCAAACTGATCAGGTGGGTAAATTAATATTCATATCTAATCAAAACAGGGGTAGATTACATACAGTGATAACTGGTGTAATTGTTGACAGAAGTGATAACTGCGTCACAGTTTAAATCCTTAATTAGTTGGAATATTTGACTTCGGGTATAAGGGTAATTTGACGAGGACACTCGCACTTTATATTTATGACCGATGGACTATTATGGATAAAAACCAGATAGGTATCAAATAAACCAGGACAAAGGACAATTAACCCATGGTAATAAATTAAAATCAACACGTCAAACATCATGATTACGGAAGTTTAAATAAGCATAATTCTTTTATTATATTTCTCATCGTATCTTTATTTACTGTCATTTTATTACTCGCAATTTTATTTACTGTCATTTTATTTATTGTCATTATTTTACGCACTTTAATTATCGTCATTTATCTTTACGCTTAAAATATAGAATCGACAAACCGGTCATTAAACGGTAAAACCCCCCTTTTATAATAATATTACTACTTATATAATTATATATATTTTATATAAATATAGTAAAAAATATAGTAAGTATCACCAGCTCCCTGTGGAACGAACCGGACTTACTAAAAACTACACTACTCTACGATTAGGTACACTGCCTATAGTGTTGTAGCAAGGTTTAGGTATATCCCATCCGTAAATTAATAAAACTTGTGTCATATTTTGTAGTATTTTGTATTAAAAATAATACTATTTCGTACCCTCACGCTACATCATCAAGTTTTTGGCGCCGCTGCCGGGGAGCGCTAAAACGCTATATTTTTAATTATAATAATATTGAAATAAAATATAATAATATAATAATATAATAATATTGAAATAGAATATAATAATATAATAATATTTTAGAATATATTTTGAATCGTAAAAGTTTTAAAAAGTCGTATTTATTAAATACTTTAGGGGTATATTATGTAAATTGTAATTAATAATTTCTATCATGTCGCTTTCATGTGAATAGTAAATTAATTAATTTCTTTTCATTTACTATTCATGAATAGTAAATGAATTAAAAAAAAGTTTTGAAAAAAAAAATAATAATTATAAAAAAAAGTATTAATTTGTAAAAAAAAATCATTTTTTTAAAAAAAAAAAAAAATTGTAAAAAAAAAAAACGTTTTTTTTTAGAAAAAAAAATTCGTTTTTAAAAAAAAAAACGTAAAAAAAAAAAAAAAAAAACACTTAAAAAAAAACGTAAAAAAAAAAAAAACAAAAACGTAAAAAAAAAAAAACGTAAAAAAAAAAAATTATTAAAAAAAAAATATATATTTTTTAAGATTTTGTCTATAAAAAAAATTGTTTTTTTTAGTTTTATTACCTTTAGATTTTTAGACTATAGTCGCAACTTTTAGTATTAAGTTTAGTTTTGCCATAATTATTTTTACTTCTAGAATTTTTAGGCTTTGCCGTAAAATCCCTTAAGTGCTTATTCCTTAGATTAAGTTTTAGGTGCTTTAGAATTTTACGACGCCGTATTTCGCACTACTTTCTTATTTTTATTTTTCGACGCCTATTTTTCGACCTTTTTATTTTTCGACCTTTTTCGACGCGCAATCTTTTTCTTTCTTATTTCTCGCCATTCTAGTTTTTAGGACTTAGATTTTTTTTTCTACTTCTTATCTAAATTTCTTAAAATTACGAAAATTTATTTTAAGTGGTTAAATTGATAGACATCAAAATTTTCTGGTTCGTAGTAATAGTTGGATTTGTACGTGGACCGGGTTATTGGAGCCAAACAGTACTCAATTATATTGAGACCAAACGAATCCTGCCCCTCTGCTGCATCTTTTGGCTATTCGAAACGTGGGCAAAATCAGAAAAGTCTATTGATTGGATAACTTATATAAGTTTTTCTTATTTTTATAACTAATAGGATATTCTGTGAATGCACCGAGCAAAACGTTCACCACCTTTCATACGTTCACCACCTGTAACTCGATCAAGACATCTAGCAAATATTGTCGCCGTTGATTTTTCTTTAGAATCGTCATCTAGTCGAACAAGAACTCCAACTCAAATTTCCGATAATCCATCTTTTGAACCCGACTTCACAATTAAGAACCCGGAGCATATTCAAGGACAATTCCAAGATCCTGAACCATTAATTATTCCTCCTGAGCCACAAACCATTAAATCAGAATCCTCTAGTGATTCGTATTCAACAAATTCAATTATGGAAGTAACGGAACCTCTAAGTATGGAAGATCGAATGAGAGCCACACGCACGGGCCAAGGTCACGCCATTATTAAGCCAGAAGTTAATGCGCCAGATTATGAAATCAAAGGACAAATTCTACACATGGTAACTAACCAATGCCAATTCAGTGGTGCACCGAATGAAGATCCTAACGAACACCTTCGTACGTTTAAAAGAATTTGTACACTATTCAAAATCCGAGAAGTGGAAGATGAGCAGATCTATCTCATGTTGTTTCCCTGGACTTTAAAGGGAGAAGCCAAAGATTGGTTAGAATCGTTACCTGAAGGGGCGATTGACACATGGGATGTTTTAGTTGAAAAATTTCTTAAACAATTCTTTCGTGCATCCAAAGCCGTGAGACTTCAAGGAGAAATTGTTACGTTCGCGCAAAAGCCAAATGAAACATTATATGAGGCGTGGACAAGATTCGGAAGGATGTTGAGAGGATGTCCTCAACACGGATTAGATACTTTTCAAATAGTACAAATATTCTACCAAGGCGTAGACGTTGCTACACGAAAAGACATCGACATAACAGCTGGTGGTTCCATTATGAAGAAAATCGCAACTGAAGCTTACAAAATTATTGATAACACAGCCTCCCACTCTCATGAGTGGCATCAAGAAAAAGATATTTTTCGTTCATCTAAAGCGGCTAGAGCCGATTCTAGCCATGACTTTGATTCCGTTTCCGCAAAAATAGATGCTTTCGAAAGACGAATGGAAAAGATGAATAAAGATATTCACGCAATACGAATCAGTTGTGAGCTATGCGGTGGACCACACTTAATGAAAGATTGTAATGTTGAACCAACCATGGAACAACGAGAGAATGTTTCCTATATGAACCAAAGGCCTGGAAATAATTATCAAAATAATTATCAACCGCCAAAGTTAAACTTCAATCGAAATCAAAACATTCTTTACAATCCAAACGGACCCAACAACAACTCGTACAACCAACAAGGTCCGAATAACCAACCAACTCAAAACAACACTTTCAATCAACAAAGACCTAGCTTGTATAAAACACCACAACAACCCGAAGAGAAAAAGCCAAATCTAGAAGAAATGATGGCAAAGCTGATTGAATCTCAAACACAATTCATTACATCTCAAACCCAAACGAACGAGAGGTTTGATCAGTCATTAAGAACTCAACAAGCTTCCATTTTGAATCTTGAAAAACACGTAGGTACTCTTGCTAGCATGATGAGTGAGAGGGAACAAGGAAATCTACCGAGTAATACTGAAGTAAATCCTCGGAATGAGAATGTTAACATGGTGTCAACAAATTCTGAAAAACCAGCTCCAGAAGTTGGGAAGGTTTTAGATGTGAGTAACAATGAAGAAGTTACACCACCACCACCAGAGTATGTAAAGCCAGTGGTGGCACCATATAAACCACCCATCCCGTTTCCAAGAAAAGGAGTTGAGTATGAGCAAGTAATAGGTAATAAAGTTGGTGATACCATTGGAAAGAAGAAGAAGAAGAAGTATAAGAAAGTGCAAGAAACAAAAACCGTAGAAGTAAACCCGGTGAAGACAGTTCCACCAAAACCTCCACCAAGAGTAGGTGATCCGGGTGAATTTATTGTTCCTTGTCTACTTAGTGATTGTGTCATGTATGATGCACTAGCAGATTTAGGTGCAAGTGTAAGTGTTATGCCTCTTTCCTTATATAAGAGATTAGGTGTAGGTAAGTTAAGTCCAACGGATATGAGTGTTCGACTCTTTGATCAAACCATTAAGCACCCAGTTGGAATTGCTGACAACCTACCCGTTCAAGTAGGCAATTTAACCTTTCTAGTCGAATTTATTGTCATTGACATAGAAGAGGACCCAAACATTCCTCTAATTTTAGGTCGGCCATTCTTTGCGTTCACCGGGGCGTTATTTGATGTAGGAAATGGAAGAATGACACTTAAAAGTGGTGACAAATCGATCACCTTTATGATTCGAAAATCTAAACCTCCACCAACCAAAACTGTTGAACCAATAAAAACGATTGGTAATAACCATGTTATTTTACCAACTCCAACGGCAGTGCTTAGCAATAATGAAACGCCTAAGTGTGGGAAAAATGAAGTAACACCTAATGATAACCCAATAACAAAGGACCCCGTTGTTGATACGAAATTAGATGACCCCGTTATTAACAGTTCAATGAAGAAACTTTTTAAACGGGCTATTGATGCTAGAAGTAAGGGGAACTTTAAGTTATGTAACCGGTTAGTATCCAATCTGTCGCCTAAAGAAAGGGCGAAGCTAGTTGAATTATGGGATATTACGGAAGAAGCCGGGCACTGGCTTAAAGAAAAAGTCACAGATAGGCAAGTTGATTATGGACCAAGAGAAATTGACAATGAAGTTAATCACAATTTCAACACCACAGCTACCTAAGTGTGGGGAGATTCGAATGTTCTAAAAAGATAATGCTGTCTAAAGTTATTTGTTCTGTTCTTGTGTAGTTCCGAGAATGGAATCCGATTGGTCTTTTCCGCTAGCAGACACTAAAGAACTAGTTTTCTCCCTCCATTCTGAATTTTTATTTTTTTTAGGTTTTATTTGAAATTAATATGCATTTTAATTTATGTTTTATTGTGATTTTAAAAAACAAAATTTACTTTATTTCATTAAGTTAAAAATATGATTTTTAAAATTCGTCGTGAGTTGAAGACTAGGTCGTTGAGCCGAAATTACTTTACCCGAGGGCGGGGCGACAAATTTTGTTATCATTATTTTTAATTTTATTGATTTAAAGTATGCCAAAAATATTATACTTTATAAATTTTTGAAAAGTGGGGTTATAAACCAAACTTCAAATATATATATATATATATGTTTGTATTTTATCTTATGTACAAAACAGGGTAAAACAGCGCACTTTCAAAGACTGTCATGAAGTTCAGCAAAAGCTACTGATTTTGACAAGACGCAAAAAATCAAATGTGAAATAACAATATGTTTGCAAACTCGGTATTTTTAATCACTTTTCTACGCTAATCACCCTCATGAATTTAAATTATAGTCTGATTTCATGCAAATGAGGGCATTGTATGATCTTAAGTGTGGGGAAGGGTTATAAATTCTCTCAGGTTTATACTTGGTTTATTTGCCAAATTTTGTGAAAATTTGAAAAATTTTCAACTAAATGAACTCAAAATCATGTTTATACATATTTATGAACGATGAAAACTAGGTGTTAATACCGAAATTATCGTTACCTCGGAAAGGACATAAATTGAGAAACAACCTAAAATGCTTGAATTCATTTAAAATGGAATAAAGGAGAATAAAAAGGCAAAGAAAGAAACTAAGTGTGGGGAGAATGTACCAAGTTATTCAATTAAAAATTATCTATCACATATCTTTGTACAAGATTATTGCAGGTACTTTTGTTTTGGATGATACTAATCAGTTTTACCCGGTTTACTGTAATATATTTGAAAGAAAGATGGATCTACACGATGAATCAATTCCATCATTAAAAGGAAGTAAAGTCTTCCGAAAAAGACACGCGCTTCTTGATTTAGGTCAAGAAGTTGTCGTCCAGACCAGCTGTAGGTTGACGAAAAATCTAGAAAAGTCATCTCTAAAATCAGCAGGAAATCCACGGACCTCAGCATCAAACAGGGTCGCCAAGTGGTCAGATTTATCCTAACCATGAGAAGGATTTATCTCGTACAATGGGGAGGCACCGTGCAAATTAGCTTGATAAGACTAATGAATCAGATCCCCAGAAAGGATAATCTCCTTAAAGATTAAAAATCAGCTTTTAAGACTGATATTACTCAATCCTTGAGATTGACCTTAAAGATTGAGAATTCAAACTCATGGAATTCAATGATATCTAAACTCGAGCTTGAACGAGAAAATATTTTGATCAAAAATACAAACCGATTTGTTTTCTGAAAACCCATTTTCAATGCGTTCATTACCATTGAACGTAAAATCCTAGGAATTCACTTGGAATTCATTAGGTCACCTGAACCAAATCGGGTGTCAACCGTAAGAACGGTGGTTGCATAGCATGGTCGGAGACAGGACCTTGTGCCAGACCGAAAAATCATAGGATGATCTTTACTATCGCTCCTACCAAGGATAGTTCTAGCATCCGACACGTTAAAAGACCATAATCATCTGCATGTCACGGGACATTGCCTTAACAGTTTCTTGTTCATCGCTTTCCTTTACAACCGGACGGTAGTTTACCGAAAGATAATATACGGAACAAGTAAACTGGATGTGTACTTTTCGATACCGGGATAGCAGTGGATTACACGAACCTAAAAGTTTTAGCCAAAATATTGATCCACAAATATATTTTGCAACACCGATGATGGATCAAATCAGAAAACTTGTCTAGGGTAAAATCTAGCTTGAATTTTCAAAAGATCAAATGTTTTCATAAAGATCCAATTTCCTTAAAGGATCTAAATTTTTATAGTCATGTGGGACTGTAAACCGCCTTTCAAATGTGCACTTTGCTTTGGAAACCGAAAGTAAATCGGCTATTTGATTGCAAGTGTCGTTGTCCTAAACCCAAGGCAACTGTGGATGACACACCCACCTTTAACCATATCGTTACTATCATTGTTTATACCGCTCTATCAAAATCACTGATGTACAAAGTGTGAAGAATAAAGAAGTGATTCGTGTGATGTATTATATTATTTCAAGACTGTATTGCTTGAGGACAAGCAACGCTCAAGTGTGGGGATATTGATAAGGCTAAAAAGGAACATATATTTCATAGCAAAATCCCCCAAGAAAGACAAGATTTTAGTTGCAATTGTTCCATTTTCAAGTAATATTCGTTTATTTTAAATAAGTGCGAAGACAAAAGGCGAAAACGACGAATTGAAGACACAAAGGTCCAAAAAGCTCAAAAGTACAAGATACAATCAAAAAGGTTCAAATTATTGATGAGGAACGTCTAAAAATGACAAGAGTACAAGTTACAAAACGCAAAGTACAAAATATAAAATTGTACGCAAGGACGTTCGAAAATCCGGAACCGGGACCAGAGTCAACTCTCAACGCTCGACGCAACGGTGTAAAAATTACGAGTCAACTATGCACAAGAATAAAATATAATATTTAAATAATTCATAATAAGAATAATATTAAATAATAAAAAGTTGTTAATTGAGCATAGTTCAGGGGTCATAAGTGAAAATTCAATTTCTAAATTCGCCTATAAAAGGCTTTGTAATCGTAATGTAAAAACACACCTTTTTCTATCTTTTTCTTATTTATCAATATCAATTATCAATATCTATATTCTAAATCTCTATCATAATGTTAATGTAATAAGATATAACAATAATCTTAATTTTAATTTTAAATTATGATAATAATAAGATTTATGATAGAGATCGTTTGAGTGTGTAAGTCGAAATTCTGTCCGTGTAACGCTACGCTATTTTTAATCATTGTAAGTTATGTTCAACCTTTTTATATTAATGTCTCGTAGCTAAGTTATTATTATGCTTATTTAAAACGAAGTAATCATGATGTTGGGCTAATTACTAAAATTGGGTAATTGGGCTTTGTACCATAATTAAGGTTTGGGCAAAAGACCGACACTTGTGGAAATTGGACTATTGACTATTAATAGATGGGGGGTATTGTCTAATTGAGTGACAACTCATTGGAGTCTGTCGAACCTATCTTCAAATTAATTATCCTAATAATTAATAATGATTATGGTTGTCCTATTTAGTGACGTTCATATGGAATCTATTATAATCATTTAATTAATTATTCGGGTTGGGTAATTGATTATTCAAACTGATCAGGTGGGTAAATTAATATTCATATCTAATCAAAACAGGGGTAGATTACATACAGTGATAACTGGTGTAATTGTTGACAGAAGTGATAACTGCGTCACAGTTTAAATCCTTAATTAGTTGGAATATTTGACTTCGGGTATAAGGGTAATTTGACGAGGACACTCGCACTTTATATTTATGACCGATGGACTATTATGGATAAAAACCAGATAGGTATCAAATAAACCAGGACAAAGGACAATTAACCCATGGTAATAAATTAAAATCAACACGTCAAACATCATGATTACGGAAGTTTAAATAAGCATAATTCTTTTATTATATTTCTCATCGTATCTTTATTTACTGTCATTTTATTACTCGCAATTTTATTTACTGTCATTTTATTTATTGTCATTATTTTACGCACTTTAATTATCGTCATTTATCTTTACGCTTAAAATATAGAATCGACAAACCGGTCATTAAACGGTAAAACCCCCCTTTTATAATAATATTACTACTTATATAATTATATATATTTTATATAAATATAGTTAAAAATATAGTAAGTATCACCAGCTCCCTGTGGAACGAACCGGACTTACTAAAAACTACACTACTCTACGATTAGGTACACTGCCTATAGTGTTGTAGCAAGGTTTAGGTATATCCCATCCGTAAATTAATAAAACTTGTGTCATATTTTGTAGTATTTTGTATTAAAAATAATACTATTTCGTACCCTCACGCTACATCATCATATGTATACATATAACTTTTGACGTAAAATTGTCGCGAAATTCAAAATACTGATTGCTAATTCCCAGTAGTTGGTGTGACAATTATTGTTACATGATGTAGGTGAGTACATGATGGGGTTTTAATGAATAAGTATAGTGGCTTTTCGGAGAGGCTTAAGTCGAAGGTTAATGAAGTTGTTGATAAGTTTACTGCTAATGTGGCGAGATATGAAAGGTTCCCCGGTAACAATGATGAAGGGGTAATTGTTATAATAAGGTTTATTCGTATAAATAAACGAAGGTGATTTGCTGAAGCTGTGACAAAACTGTCTATTTTGGAAAGAGATTGAAAAATTATATTTGGTAATAAATATCAAAGGATCTGACACGGATACGTGTTAAACTATAACTTTGGTTTCGAGAGCTTTTCAGGTGCATGACAGTGGGTAATGTGTGGCTGAATCATCATCTCGCATGTCTTTAAGAATTTCGAAGTGTTTGAACATATATTGTAATTGTTAATATACATATGATGTTCTAAGATTTTGAATGATACAAATATTTTTGTAAGTTCCATGAATAGAAATGAGGTTCTAGGACAGTTTTGAAGTCAAAGTATAGTTTTGAAAGATGTAGGAATCTAAGAGTGATGATTTCGGTTATATCTTGAATCGAATTCTGAGATTTCAAAATCAGAATATGTAATTAGATTTTGAATGAGTATGGTTGTTTTGATTTCTATAAAAGAATGTATATTGTTGTGAAAGTAGGGAGTATAATGGATGATTGGCTGAATCAGATTCGAAGAATGTAACATATTAATTGTGAATTTATATATCTCTCAGGTATTACCTACCCGTTAAAAAAAATTCAAAATTAATATTTTGTACAAAAGAATTTTATTACAGTCTTTATGGAAATATATATGTGTATATTTCTTCAGATGTAATATAGATTTAATGAGTTTATATCAAATTAAACTCATTTGATTTATGGTTAAGGCTAGGATAGATAATTTCTAAACTTTAGAAATTACATAATCGTCATAGAATGTTTTCCCAATGAAGTTATGAATCAATACTTCATCGTTGTGGTATTCCTTGGTATCTACATGGCGTATGACGTCGATGCTCGTGGGACATATTGTGAAGTTAAGGTTTGCGATGCGGTTGTTGTTGGTGGTGGTAATGGTACTGTTGATGTTGTTGATGGTGGTACTGGTTATGCTGCTGGTGTTTGTAACCTTTGCACCATATTCTCCAAAGCCACTACCCGAGCGCGAAGCTCGTTGACTTCTTATATTACACCGGGGTGATTGTCGGTTCGGACGAGAGGATAAATAATATCTAGAATTTGGTGTAGTATATAATCATGACGAGATACTCTGGAAATGAGAGAGAAAATGGTGTTTCGGACAGGTTCGCCGGTATGTGCTTCAGGTTCATTGCCAAGAGGGCAATGTGGTGGATGAAAGGGATCACCTTCTTCTTGTCTCCAATGGTTAAGTAGATTACGAACTCATCCCCAATTCATCCAAAATAGATGATGGCTAATTGGTTGATCCATTCCGGTCACGCTGCTTTCGGAGCTCATGTGGAAATCCATATCGGCATAGCTGTCGGAATCCGAGGAACTCGAACTGGTTGAGGGATCCATCTTGTATGATCAGGGAAAGAATTTTTGGTATGAAATAGATTATAGAATTTAGATTTGGTATTCTTTAATACATAATTTACATATGTATATATAATATCAAAATCCCATAAATTACGGAGGAATCTTTGAAAGATGTCAGTCAAAGTTCACAGTAACATATATGTGATAATGCTAAAAACGAACATATATTTCATAGCATTATTCCTCAAGAAAGACAAGCTTTTAGTTGCAATTGTTCTATTTAAAAGTGATATTCGTTTAAATAATAAAAGGTGAAGACAAAAGACAGATTCGACGAATTGAAGACGCAAACGACCAAAAAGCTCAAAAGTACAAAATACAATCAAAGAGGTTCCAATTATTGATAAGAAACGTCTCAAAATTACAAGAGTACAAGATTCAAAACGCAAAGTACAAAATATAAAATTGTACGCAAGGACGTTCGAAAATCCAGAACCGGGACATGAGTCAACTCTCAACGCTCGACGCAACGGACTAAAAATTACAAGTCAACTATGCACATAAATATAATATAATATTTAAATAATTCTTATAATTATTTTTATATTATATAAATAATAAAAATCCGTTTGCAAGAAAGACTCCAAAGTTGGTGAGCTGTATTTTCAAACTCCGCGACTCGCGGAGTTTGAAGGCAAAAGTTGCCGCGAGTCGCGGAGTACCCCTGAACTCAATTCCCTATAAAGCCAACCGAATTCTGATCATTTTCATCATCCATAATCTATCTCTCTCAATATATACGTAAATATATATATATAATTTATATTTTAATTTTAATTTTAAATCCTAATAATAAGGGTATGTTAGCAAATGTTGTAAGGGTGTAAGTCGAAATTCTGTCCGTGTAACGCTACGGTATTTTTAATCATTGTAAGTTATGTTCAACCTTTTTAATTTAATGTCTCGTAGCTAAGTTATTATTATGCTTATTTAATCCGAAGTAATCATGATGTTGGGCTAATTACTAAAATTAGGTAATTGGGCTTTGTACCATAATTGGGGTTTGGACAAAAGAACGACACTTGTGGAAATTAGACTATGGGCTATTAATGGACTTTATATTTGTTTAACTAAATGATAGTTTGTTAATGTTAATATAAAGATTTACAATTGGGCGTCCCTATAAATTACCATATACACTCGATCGGACACGATGGGCGGGGTATTTATATGTACGAATAATCGTTCATTTAACCGGACACGGGAATGGATTAATAGCCACTAGAATAATTAAATCAGGGGTGAAATTATGTACAAGGAAACTTGGTATAATTGATAACAAAATATTAAAACCTTGGGTTACACTCAGTCGACATCCTGGTGTAATTATTAAACAAAGTATTAAAATCTTGTTACAGTTTAAGTCCCCAATTAGTTGGAATATTTAACTTCGGGTATAAGGATAATTTGACGAGGACACTCGCACTTTATATTTATGACTGATGGACTGTTATGGACAAAAACCATACGGACATATTAAATAATCCAGGACAAAGGACAATTAACTCATTGGCATAAAACTAAAATCAACACGTCAACCATCATGATTACGGAAGTTTAAATAAGCATAATTCTTTTATTTCATGTTTAATTTCCTTTATTTTATATTTAATTGCACTTCTAATTATCGCATTTTTATTGTTATTGTATTTAATTGCACTTTTAATTATCGTACTTTTTAATTATCGCAAGTTTATTTTATCGCACTTTTATTAATCGCAATTTCATTATCGTTATTTACTTTACGCTTTAAATTAAGTCTTGTATTTATTATTTTACATTTGGTTTTAACTGCGACTAAAGTTTTAAAATCGACAAACCGGTCATTAAACGGTAAAAACCCCCCTTTATAATAATAATATTACTTATATATATATTTGTATTCTTACAAAAGTAAACTAATATAGCGTTAAGCTTTGTTTAAAGATTTTCCCTGTGGAACGAACCGGACTTACTAAAAACTACACTACTGTACGATTAGGTACACTGCCTATAAGTGTTGTAGCAAGGTTTAAGTATATCCATTCTCTAAATAAATAAATATCTTGTGTAAAATTGTATCGTATTTAATAGTATTTCCTGCTAAAATATAAAGCTATTTTATATACACTCCGTGTAACAACCCAAACCGTAACCGACCAAACACGACGAAATTTCAAACAAAAAAAATTTGTTGTTCCAGGCCATCGGCGCGCCGCGCCAAAAGGTCCGCGCGCCGCGCCAAACCCCTGCTGTTGCCGGAAAGTTTAAATGCGAAAAAGATGAACGTGTTCCCGGCATATTTAACCAAAACGCTTTTAACCATACATTCATATATGTAAAACTAGCACATAACTAAGGTATGAACAAGTTTTACAAGGTAGGGCCCACACGTGCCCAAAACGCCACTAAGTTTAAAATACAATGTTTAATACAAATTAGAGTTTCGACCGCAAAAGTTTAATTGCCAAACGACACAACGAGCATGGTGTTTGGGGTTAAACTACCCAAGTCTCGGTCAAACTCCAGGCCATAACCCAAAAGTGCTTCCTAATCATCGAAGCGGGAAACTCAATCCAAGGTAATGCCCTTACCCTTATCCGCACACGAACCTATAAAAAGGTAAACAACGAGAGGGTAAGCAAAGCTTAGTGAGCACAATAATTATACATACACATATATAATCTACTTACTCACATCACTTACACAACATCATATTCGAGTTTAACAATTCATCAAGCATGCTACATTAATAAGCATATACCAATAATTCACAATCCCACAAGTAGCTAATAGTACAATAGCATACGATTCATAAATTAATACTTCCAATACATAATTCACATAACCTTGGTTAACCAATTCGAACACGGGAAGCGGTACTTACAAGACCGTTGGAGTTCATAACGTCCACTAGTGTTACTTACACACCGCGTAATCACTAGTCCCCGGGTGATGTCTTAAACACCGCGACTAACTCACCCTCACAACAATGTGGCGTCTTAAACACCGCGACGAATCCACACTTCATTCAATACAATGAGTGGTGTCTTAATCACCGCGACACTTCCACTCCCATGACATTGTGGTGTCTTAAACACCGCGACAATACCACAAGTCAATCATACCATGAGTAGTGTCTTAAACACCGCGACAATGCTACTCGTTACTTAAAATGTGGTGTCTTAAACACCGCGACAATACCACATTCGTGCAACACAAGTAAATACATTATATACACATACGCATAATTATTCCACTCACCTTATGCCTTCGGTGATTATTAAACCAAGCTTGAATTCCAAGGTAACGTACCTATTTCACAAGCATAATTAATCAATCAACTTGGTCTAATCTCATAACACACACCATCCTAGGTCATCTTGACCCATTTTGACAACTAACCCTAAATTGGGTCGTTTTCACCAAAAACCCTAACACTTGGCACTCATGGCCTTCACGCACAATAGAACACTAGGTTTTAGCACAAAACACTAATATTGACCCATCTTGGTCCATTTTGACCCATTTGGCTCGATAAAAGTCAACACACCCATTTTGGGTCATTTATGCCCAAATCACACCCATTTACACTTCCTCAAGGTGTTCTAACAACTTACTAGCCAATTAGGGTTTCATAACCACAATTTATACATTTAAAACCCTAGCTTACACATAATTGAGTCTACATGATCCAAATTACCCAAGAACACCCAATTTACTTAAAATGGGTCTTAATGTTCATCTTTAACACAAACCCTAACCCATACACAAAATCAAAACAAGAATTGAAAGTTAAGGCATACCACAACTATCAAGATGTAGCAATTTACGAGATGAACAACTTTAGAACTTGGACTTTAGCAAGAAACCTTCTTCTTCTTCTCCAAAATGGGATCTCTCTCTCTAGAACTCACTTCTCTCTCTAGAATTGAATTAGGAAGATAAGGTTGGTGAAAAGGGGAGTAAATGAGCTCCCAAACAGCTGAACCAAGCCTTAAAGTCGGCCTTGAAGTGAATTTTCCAAAATGCCCTTGATTTAAACTTAAATAAACAAGAGGGGCTGTCTGCACGATTTTGCGCGGCGCGCCATTAGGCCGCGCGGCGCGCCATTAGGCCGCGCGGCGCGCAAATGGACAGAAACTGGTTCCTAACTCCTTTTGAAATATAAAACCAAACCCACAACAAAGTTAACTTCTATACATTATTTATAATAATTACACGGGTCTTACAACTCTCCTCCACTTATTCGGATTGCGTCCTCGCGATCCAAGCCGCATGACAAGCGGGAAGATAAACCAACACAAACTCTTCGGGCTCCCATGTAAACTCGGAACCCTTATTCCGTCGCCATTGAACTTTGTAGGTCCTAACCTCCTTATGTCTCAATCGTTTGGCCTTCTCATCAAGTATGGCAATCGGCTCTTCAATATACTCCAACTTATTGTTTAGTTCGATCTCATCTAAAGGCATCCATGAGGAATCATCCGCAAGGCACTTACGGAGGTGAGAAACATGAAACGTGTTATGGATCCCCGCAAGCTCTTCGGGCAATTCCAACCGATATGCAACTTCACCAACACGAGCCAAAACTTTAAACGGCCCAATAAACCGAGGACCTAACTTTCCCCGTTTTCGAAACCGAATAATACCCTTCCATGGCGAAACCTTAAGCATAACCATGTCGCCCTCTTGGAATTCGATCGTTCGTCTACGTTTATCGGCATACGACTTTTGCCTATCTTGAGCCTTCTTCAAATGCTCCCGAATAATATCAATCTTGTTATTCGTCTCTAAAACCAAATCGGTACTTCCTATTTCTCTTTGACCCACTTCTCCCCAACAAATGGGAGTTCGACACCTTCGACCATAAAGCATCTCGTACGGTGGCATCCCGATACTAGTATGAAAACTATTATTGTACGAAAATTCCACCAAAGGTAAATGCTCATCCCAACTACCACCGAAATCGATAATGCACGCCCGTAACATATCTTCCAAAGTTTGGTTCGTACGTTCGGTTTGACCGTCCGTTTGAGGATGATACGCCGTGCTCAACTTTAATTGTGTACCCATATCTTCGTGAAACTTTTCCCAAAATCGAGATGTAAAACGGGTATCTCGATCCGAAATAATAGATATAGGAACGCCATGTCGCGAGACCACTTCCTTGATAAACAACTTAGCCAAGGCCTCCGACGATATTGCTTCTTTAATGGGAAGAAACAAAGCACTTTTCGTCAACCGGTCCACGATCACCCAAATCGAATCATATTGAGTTCTCGCCGTCTTAGGTAACTTAGTGATAAAATCCATGGTAATGTGCTCCCATTTCCACTTCGGGATTTCTAACGGTTGCAACTTACCATACGGCTTTTGATGCTCGGCTTTAACTTGCAAACAAGTAACACATCGTTCGACGTACTTTACAACATCGCGTTTCATGCCCGGCCACCAATAATCTTTCTTCAAGTCATGATACATTTTCGTCGCACCCGGATGAATGGAATATTTCGACTTATGTGCTTCATCGAGTAACACCCGTCGGTAATCACCTGCCTTAGGCACCCACACCCTTCCTTGAAACGACAATAAACCCCGCGGGCCCATTGTAATGAACTCCGATTGGCCCACAATTCGTTCCGCGTGCTTATCGTGAACATAAGCCTCTATTTGGTCTTCAACCATCTTTTCGAGAAAGTCATTAGTGATAATCAAACGTAACGATGCTACACGTATCGCCGGATGTTGAGTCTTCCGACTTAACGCATCCGCGACCACATTCGCCTTACCCGGATGGTAAAGTATCTCACAATCAAAATCCTTCACCACATCCATCCATCTACGTTGACGATAGTTCAAATCTCTTTGAGTAAAAAGATGTTTCAAATTTTTATGATCCGAATATATCGTACACTTGACACCATACAAGTAATGGCGCCAAATTTTCAACGCATGCACAACCGCCGCCATTTCAAGATCATGAGTCGGGTACCTCGTTTCGTGTTCCTTTAATTGCCGAGAGGCATAAGCAATGACTTTACCCCTCTGCATAAGAACGCACCCGAGCCCATTTAAGGAAGCATCACAATAAACCACCATGTCTTCGACGCCTTCCGGTAACACTAACACCGGAGCTTGACACAACTTCTCTCTCAATAATTGAAAAGCAGTTTCTTGCTCGTTTTCCCAATTGAACTTAGCACTCTTCCTCGTCAACTTTGTTAATGGAGAAGCAATCTTAGAAAAGTCTTGGATAAACCGACGATAATAACCGGCCAATCCGAGAAAACTTCGGATCTCCGTGGGCGTAGTCGGTCGTCCCCAACTCTTCACCGTCTCAATCTTCCCCGGATCCACTTGGATACCGCTTTCGTTCACAATGTGACCAAGGAATTGAACCTCCCTTAGCCAAAATTCACATTTAGAGAACTTTGCATACAACTTCTCTTTTCTTAGCGTCTTCAAAACTTCACGCAAGTGACGTTCATGTTCGTGCATACTTTTCGAGTAGACTAGTATGTCGTCAATGAACACAATAACCGACTTGTCCAACATAGGTTGGCACACCCGGTTCATAAGATCCATGAATGCCGCCGGTGCATTCGTAAGACCGAAGGGCATAACTACAAATTCATAATGCCCGTAACGCGTTCGGAAAGCCGTTTTCTCAATATCTTCCTCACGGACCCGCATTTGATGATAGCCGGACCGTAGGTCGATCTTAGAGAAATACGTTGCGCCTTAAAGTTGATCAAACAAATCGTCGATCCTAGGTAGTGGATAACGATTCTTGATCGTCACTTTATTCAACTCACGGTAATCAATGCACATACGCATACTACCGTCTTTCTTCTTCACAAATAAGACCGGAGCGCCCCATGGCGAAGCACTCGGTCGGATAAAACCCTTCTCGAGCAATTCTTGAATTTGATTCAATAACTCTTGCATCTCCGTTGGTGCTAAACGATAAGGAGTTTTAGGAATGGGGGTAGCCCCCGGAACCAACTCGATGCGAAATTCGACTTGTCTTTCCGCCGGGACACCCGGTAACTCATCCGGAAAGACATCTTCAAACTCATTAACTACCGGAATTTCACGAATTGGTAGTGGCTCATTACGAGTGTCGACAACATGAGCAAGGAAAGCCATACCACCGGTAATAACGTGACGTCGTGCCCGAGCAAAAGTGCATATCGGCACCGATCTCCTTCGTTTATCACCATGAATAATCATCTCTCCCCCACTTGGGGTCTTTACACGAATAAACTTGTCGTGGCATGCAATATCGGCTCTATAACGATCGAGCCAATCCATACCAACGACAACATCAAAATCACCCAAAGTCATCGGAATAAGATCAATTTCGAAACTTTCGGCGCCAAACACAACATTGCAATTTTTACACACATCAACCACTAGCGCCGTCTTGCCATCCGCTATTTCAACTTCTACCGGACGACTCAACTTTACTAGCGGTTTATTTAACTTAGGCACAAATCTTGGAGATACGAAAGACAAATTAGCACCGCTATCAAAAAGTATCCGAGCCGGATTAGAGTTAACCATGAAAGTACCTGAAACGACTTCATTGGATTGTTTAGCTTCTTCATTAGACATCAAGTAGTTACGACCCCTAGCCGTACCCGCTGCCTTCTCTATCCGCTTAGCATTATCATTACGCAACTCGGGACACTCGGGTTTCTTGTGTCCCTCCTTCCCACAATTGTAGCAAGTGAATTTTGTAGTAGAAGATGGTTTGGTACAATCACGAGCCATATGCCCCCTTCGCCCACAATTATGACAAGTATAGGGGAAATCCCCCGAGGCACCTTTCTTCACACTCCCCACACTCTCGGTTGGGCCTTTCTTTGACTTCTTGCTTGAAAAATTTGAGTGACTCGAACCTTCATACTTTCTCTTCCTCAACACAATCGCTTCAAACCCTTTCGCCATATTAAACAACTCATCGAAGCTCTTCACCACGTTTACGCTAATCTTTTCTTGATAACTATCATTCAAGGTTCGATAGAAATCTTCTTTCAACATTTTATCATTCCCGACATACTCCGGGCAAAATTGCGTCTTGGACAAGAACACGGATTTGAGAGTGTTCAAGTCCATCGACCCTTGCCTCAAGGTACGTAGCTCGTCCTTAAGTATTGTAAGATCGGCCGAAGTTCGGTACTCATCGAAGAACTCCGCTCTAAATTCCTCCCAAGTGAAGTCCATACATTGTTCTTCACCATAGAGTTAGATCTTAGCATCCCACCACAATTTCGCGTCACCCCTTAACATGCTACAACCATACCTAGTCTTCTTGTCGGGTGGACACTCACAAGTACGGAAAGCCCCCTCCATATCGGAGATGAATCGGGCACTCTTGAGTGGGTCCCGATCGCCCTCAAAAGTAGGAGGTTGAGCATCCTTAAAGTTCTTGAAGAAAAAGTCACGCCTTCCCCCATTTTCTTCTTGAAGAGCAATCTTAATTTGCTCCTTAACCAAAGTGACGACTTGTTCGTCAATCGTCTCGAGAAACATCTTCTTAACATCTTCGCGAAACTCCGCCTTTTGGCGTTGAAAGATGGCCTCAACCTTGGCCGTGAACTCGGGGTCCTCGCTCGTGCCCCCAATATCGGTGTCGTGTCCGTTTCTCATCTTCATTCTATAAAACGGAAAGGATTAAACAACGAAACTAAAGACATGACACATATATACATATACACCATACCACTCCATCTCGCTCGACAATCGTCGTACATCGCTTGTTTGACACGATTTGCACCCGTAGTAAGGGTAGCTAATCATTACTACGCGAGCACGTCGCGTTAACTCGCTAGTACAACGTTCATTTCGCTCGATGATTGCTATACAACACAAACAATAACGCATGATTAGTTCATATAAACCTATGCGCTAACCAAGACCCGGTCCGACCCAAAGTCCTACAAGTCCGCACAATGCACACACAAAAGTCTAAGTCTAGGCGCCTATCTCAAGTCACCTAAATCCCTTAGACCATGCTCTGATACCACTTGTAACAACCCAAACCGTAACCGACCAAACACGACGAAATTTCAAACAAAAAAAATTTGTTGTTCCAGGCCATCGGCGCGCCGCGCCAAAAGGGCCGCGCGCCGCGCCAAACCCCTGCTGTTGCCGGAAAGTTTAAATGCGAAAAAGATGAACGTGTTCCCGGCATATTTAACCAAAACGCTTTTAACCATACATTCATATATGTAAAACTAGCACATAACTAAGGTATGAACAAGTTTTACAAGGTGGGGCCCACACGTGCCCAAAACGCCACTAAGTTTAAAATACAATGTTTAATACAAATTAGAGTTTCGACCGCAAAAGTTTAATTGCCAAACGACACAACGAGCATGGTGTTTGGGGTTAAACTACCCAAGTCTCGGTCAAACTCCAGGCCATAACCCAAAAGTGCTTCCTAATCATCGAAGCGGGAAACTCAATCCAAGGTAATGCCCTTACCCTTATCCGCACACGAACCTATAAAAAGGTAAACAACGAGAGGGTAAGCAAAGCTTAGTGAGCACAATAATTATACATACACATATATAATCTACTTACTCACATCACTTACACAACATCATATTCGAGTTTAACAATTCATCAAGCATGCTACATTAATAAGCATATACCAATAATTCACAATCCCACAAGTAGCTAATAGTACAATAGCATACGATTCATAAATTAATACTTCCAATACATAATTCACATAACCTTGGTTAACCAATTCGAACACGGGAAGCGGTACTTACAAGACCGTTGGAGTTCATAACGTCCACTAGTGTTACTTACACACCGCGTAATCACTAGTCCCCGGGTGATGTCTTAAACACCGCGACTAACTCACCCTCACAACAATGTGGCGTCTTAAACATCGCGACGAATCCACACTTCATTCAATACAATGAGTGGTGTCTTAATCACCGCGACACTTCCACTCCCATGACATTGTGGTGTCTTAAACACCGCGACAATACCACAAGTCAATCATACCATGAGTAGTGTCTTAAACACCGCGACAATGCTACTCGTTACTTAAAATGTGGTGTCTTAAACACCGCGACAATACCACATTCGTGCAACACAAGTAAATACATTATATACACATACGCATAATTATTCCACTCACCTTATGCCTTCGGTGATTATTAAACCAAGCTTGAATTCCAAGGTAACGTACCTATTTCACAAGCATAATTAATCAATCAACTTGGTCTAATCTCATAACACACACCATCCTAGGTCATCTTGACCCATTTTGACAACTAACCCTAAATTGGGTCGTTTTCACCAAAAACCCTAACACTTGGCACTCATGGCCTTCACGCACAATAGAACACTAGGTTTTAGCACAAAACACTAATATTGACCCATCTTGGTCCATTTTGACCCATTTGACTCGATAAAAGTCAACACACCCATTTTGGGTCATTTATGCCGAAATCACACCCATTTACACTTCCTCAAGGTGTTCTAACAACTTACTAGCCAATTAGGGTTTCATAACCACAATTTATACATTTAAAACCCTAGCTTACACATAATTGAGTCTACATGATCCAAATTACCCAAGAACACCCAATTTACTTAAAATGGGTCTTAATGTTCATCTTTAACACAAACCCTAACCCATACACAAAATCAAAACAAGAATTGAAAGTTAAGGCATACCACAACTATCAAGATGTAGCAATTTACGAGATGAACAACTTTAGAACTTGGACTTTAGCAAGAAACCTTCTTCTTCTTCTCCAAAATGGGATCTCTCTCTCTAGAACTCACTTCTCTCTCTAGAATTGAATTAGGAAGATAAGGTTGGTGAAAAGGGGAGTAAATGAGCTCCCAAACAGCTGAACCAAGCCTTAAAGTCGGCCTTGAAGTGAATTTCCCAAAATGCCCTTGATTTAAACTTAAATAAACAAGAGGGGCTGTCTGCACGATTTTGCGCGGCGCGCCATTAGGCCGCGCGGCGCGCAAATGGACAGAAACTGGTTCCTAGCTCCTTTTGAAATATAAAACCAAACCCACAACAAAGTTAACTTCTATACATTATTTATAATAATTACACGGGTCTTACACTCCGCTACCACATCATGTTATTTTTAGCGCCGCTGCCGGGGAATCACTTAAAAGCCGGAAGCGCAACGCTAATATAGAAAAAAAAAAGATTTTTAGTTTACTTTTATTAAAATTCGTTTTTATAAAAATACGTTTTAAATATTCGAAAATATAAAAAGAAAAACAAAAATATAAGTATTTTTAAGATTTTGTTAAATATTTAAGTTTTATAAAGTTTCTTTATTTTTATATAAGTTTTATTTAAGTATTTTGTTTTTATTTAAAACAAAAAAAAAAACCGAATTTTTTTTTTAATATATATAAATCTATTTTTAAGATATTTTTAAAATTATAAAGTAGTTCTATTTTTATTTAAGTTTTTAAATATAAGTTTTTATTATATAAATATTTTGATATAAACAGAAAATATAAAACAAAAAAAAATAATAAAATAAAAAAATAAAAAATAAAAAACGCGTCAAATTTAAAACTGTACCAGAGTTGAATTTTGGAACCCCGCGACTCGCGGGGTTTGCTGCTTGGAATACCGCAACTCGCGGAGCTACCCTGACACCGACAGAAACCCTAATCTGCATTTAATTACGGGTAATTATTAATTATTATTATTATTAACCCTAATTAATTATTATTATTATAATTAGTTTTACTTTTTATTTAATTTATATTTTAGTTAAATTAGTTTAATTAAATTGTAAAATTAATAGTTTTAATAAATAAATAATATAAAAATAATATTTTTATAAAAATTGTACTTTTTACAACTTTTAGTTTATTTTATCCCTTTTTAATCGTTTTAGCGTAATATTTGTATTTTTAGCTCATATTTAGTTTTAAACTTAGTTTTTGCCATAATTATTTTTATTTCTAGATTTTTAGGCTTTGCCGTAGAATTCCTTAAGTGCTTTTTCTTTAGACTAAGATTTAGGTACTTTAGAATTTTGCGACGCCTTTTTAAGTTTTAGTTTCTTTTTAAGTTATTTCCATTTGGGATATAGTTTTTCTTATAAGCTTTAATATTTTTAAACGACTTTTACCTATGTATCAATTATCATTCCAATTAGTAATCTCAATTTGCGATTATAATTTTAAGTTAGTTGTGGTAATAAGGTTAGGTTAGTCAAGTGTTTTTAAGTTTTATAAGTTTCTTTTATTTTTCCGTCACCTTTTATTTTTCAACCATTTTTCTTTTTCGACCTTTTTCCGACGCGCTCTTTTTCTTTCTTATTTCTCGCTATTCTAGTTTTAGGACATAGATTTTTATTCTACTTCTTATCTAAATTTCTTAAAATTACGAAAATTTATTTTAAGTGGTTAAATTGATAGACATCAAAATTTTCTGGTTCGTAGTAATAGTTGGATTTGTACGTGGACCGGGTTATTGGAGCCAAACAGTCCTCAATTATATTGAGACCAAACGAATCCTGCCCCTCTGCTGCATCTTTTGACTATTCGAAACGTGGGCAAAATCAGAAAAGTCTATTGATTGGATAACTTATTATAATTTTTCTTTCCTTTTAAAAACTAATAGGATATTCAGTGAATACACCGAGCAAGACGTTCACCACCTTTTGTACGTTCACCACCTGTAACTAGATCAAGACATTTAGCAAATATTACTGCCGTTGATTTTTCTTTAGAATCGTCATCCAGTCGACCAAGTACTCCAGTTCAAATTTCCGATAATCCATTTTTTGAACCCGACCTCACAATTGAGAATCCGGAGAATATCCAGGAACGATTCATAGATCCTGAACCACTAAATTTTCCTCCGGAACCACCAATCATTCAAACAGAGATTGTTGAGGAACGAACCATTAAATCAGAATCCTCTAGTGATTCCGATTCAACAAATTCAATTATGGAGAATCTGGAACCTTTAAGTATGGAAGACCGAATGAGAGCTAAACGCACTGGCCAAGGTCACGCAATTACTCATCCAGACATTAATGCGCCAGATTATGAAATCAAAGGACAAATTCTACACATGGTGACTAATCAATGCCAATTTAGTGGTGCGCCGAAGGAAGATCCAAATGAACATCTACATACCTTTAATAGGATCTGCACACTATTTAAAATAAGAGAAGTGGAGGATGAATAGATATATCTCATGTTATTTCCCTGGACTTTAAAGGGAGAAGTCAAAGATTGGTTGGAATCGTTACCTGAATGGGCGATTGATACATGGGATGTTTTAGTTGAAAATTTTCTTAAACAATTCTTTCCTGCATCTAAAGCCGTAAGACTTCAAGGAGAAATTGTTACGTTCACACAGAAGCCGAATGAAACTCTATATGAGGCGTGGACTAGATTTGGAAAGTTGTTAAGAGGATGTCCGCAACATGGTTTAGACACCTGTCAAATAGTACAAATATTCTACCAAGGATGCGACATCACTACAAGGAAAGACATAGATATAGCAGCTGGTGGTTCTATTATGAAGAAAACCGAAACTGATGCTTACAAAATTATTGATAACACTGCTTCCCACTCACATGAGTGGCACCAAGAAAAAGATATCGTTAGATCATCTAAAGCAGCTAGAGCCGATTCTAGCCATGACTTAGATTCCATTTCCGCAAAGATAGATGCTGTCGAGAGACGAATGGAAAAGATGACTAAGGATATTCACTCAATACGAATTAGTTGTGAGCAGTGTGGAGGACCACATTTGACAAAAGATTGTCTCAGTATTGAATTAACAATGGAACAAAGAGAGAATATTTCATACATAAACCAAAGGCCTGGAAATAATTATCAGAATAATTATCAACCGCCAAGACCGATTTACAATCAAAACCAGAATTATAACAGAAATATTCCATACAACAACCAACAAGGTCCTAGCAATCAACAAGTATCCAATAATACTTACAATCAGCAAAGACCTAATTTTCAATACAAACCACCACAACAAACCGATGATAAAAAGCCGAATTTAGAAGATATGATGACGAAGCTAGTTGAAACTCAAACACAGTTTTTCACATCTCAGAAACAAACCAATGAACAAAATGCTCAAGCATTTAGAAATCAACAAGCTTCTATTCAAAATCTGGAACAAGAAGTAAGTAACCTAGCAAGGTTAATAGGTGAAAGAAAACCGGGAAGTCTACCTAGTGATACAAATGCTAACCCCCGGAATGAAACAGCTAAAGCCATTACCACAAGAAGTGGTACAACACTTAAACCACCGGAAATACCTGTAACTTCTGATGAAGCTGTTCCTACTCCACGAGAACCACAACCTGATCAAGATAAGGAAAAAGAACCGGTAGTTGAAAAGGTTAATGAAGATAACACAACTAAGGATAAACCTTATGTTAAACCATACCAACCACCACTTCCTTACCCGAGTAAAATGAAGAAAGAGAAACTTGAAACCGAGCAATCCAAATTCTTGGATATGTTTAAACAGATAAATGTAAATCTTCCTTTCATTGATGTGATTTCAGGAATGCCTAGATATGCTAAATTCTTGAAAGATCTAATCTCAAATAGAAAGAAAATGGAAGAACTCTCGGCTGTTACTATGAATGCTAATTGTTCAGCAGTGCTGTTGAATAAGATACCAGAAAAACTATCTGATCCAGGAAGTTTCACAATTCCATGTTTTCTGGGTAGTCTTAGTTCAATAGAAGCATTGGCAGACTTAGGTGCTAGTAGAAATCTAATGCCGTATTCACTATACGCTAAACTAGACCTTGGAGAATTGAAACCAACCAGAATAAGCATACAACTAGCCGATAGATCAATAAAATATCCTAGAGGGATAATGGAGAACATGCTAGTTAAAGTTGGTACTTTAGTATTTCCAGTAGATTTTGTTGTTCTGGACATGGAAGAAGATTCTCAAGTTCCTCTCATATTAGGAAGACCATTCTTAAACACGGCTAAAGCAATGATAGACGTGTTCGGTAAGAAATTGACCCTAAGTATAGAGGATGAGAGTGTTACCTTTTCAGTTGATAGAGCAATGCAACAACCACAATCTGCAGATGATACATGTTATTATATTCAAACTATAGATGCACATGCAGAATTATTAGAAAAATTTCCAGAATTACAAGGAACCGGAGAATGTTCTTTAGGAGAAGGTAATGAACCAATTGATGAAGCAGAAATGTTAGCTACACTTATAGCTAATGGATATGAAGCAACAACAGAAGAAATCCAAATGCTAAAAGAAGAAGACAGATATCGATATAAATCATCGATAGAAGAACCACCGAAATTAGAGTTAAAGCCACTTCCAAACCATTTGGAATACGCTTATTTACATGGTGAATCTGAATTACCTGTAATAATATCGTCTTCTCTTACTGAAAATGAGAAATCACAACTCATTTCTGTGTTGAAAGCTCATAAACCAGCCATTGCATGGAAGATTCATGATATTAAAGGAATAAGTCCTTCGTATTGCACACATAAAATCCTTATGGAAGAAGGTCATAAAACGTATGTGCAACGCCAACGAAGACTAAATCCTAATATGCAAGATGTAGTTAAGAAAGAGATTATTAAACTGCTAGATGCAGGTCTAATTTATCCAATTTCTGATAGTCCATGGGTAAGCCCAGTTCAATGCGTGCCTAAGAAGGGTGGCATGACTGTCATTACAAATGAAAAAAATGAGCTTATTCCTACTAGGACTGTAACAGGATGGCGTGTATGTATTGATTATAGAAAATTAAATGACGCCACCAGAAAAGATCACTTTCCCTTACCTTTTATAGATCAAATGTTGGAAAGATTAGCCAAAAATAGTTACTATTGTTTTCTAGATGGATTTTCCGGATATTTTCAAATTCCAATAGCACCCGAAGATCAAGAGAAAACTACATTTACGTGCCCTTATGGTACTTTTGCTTACAAACGCATGCCATTTGGACTTTGCAACGCCCCTGCAACCTTTCAAAGGTGTATGATGGCGATTTTTCATGACATGATAGAAGAATGCATGGAAGTTTTCATGGATGACTTTTCAGTCTTCGGTGATACATTTGAATCATGTCTAGTTAATCTGGAACGAATGCTTATTAGATGCGAACAATCAAATCTAGTTCTTAATTGGGAGAAATGCCATTTTATGGTTAAAGAAGGCATCGTTCTTGGATATAAAATTTCAAAAGAAGGAATTGAAGTGGATAGAGCTAAAGTAGATGTAATTGCTAAACTTTCACATCCCACCAATGTTAGAGGAGTTAGGAGTTTTCTAGGGCATGCCGGTTTTTACCGACGTTTCATAAAAGATTTTTCTAAAATTGCCACTCCTATGAATAAACTCCTAGAAAAGGATGCTCCATTCATCTTTTCAGATGAGTGTATCAAATCTTTTAATATTCTTAAAGAGAAACTCACTAATGCGCCGATCATGATAACACCAAATTGGAATCTACCATTTGAACTAATGTACGATGCAAGTGATTTTGCAATGGGAGCCGTTTTAGGACAAAGGATTGAAAAACGATTTCAACCTATATATTATGCTAGTAAGACGTTACAAGGAGCACAAACGAACTATACAACTACTGAAAAAGAACTCCTTGCTATTGTCTTTGCTTTTGACAAATTTCGATCATATCTCGTTCTAGCAAAAACGGTGATCTATACCGACCATTCTGCTCTTAGATACCTATTTTCAAAACAAGATGCTAAACCAAGATTAATCCATTGGATCTTACTCTTACAAGAGTTTGATATTGAAATCCGAGATAAAAGAGGAGCAGAAAATCTCGCCGCTGATCATCTTTCTCGTCTTGAAAATCCCGAATTAGAAGTTCTAAATGAATCGGCCATACAAGACAACTTTCCTGATGAATATCTATTGAAAATAGATTATAATGAAATCCCATGGTTTGCAGACTATGCAAACTATTTAGTATGTGGATTCCTTGAAAAAGGATTATCGTACCAAAAACGAAAGAAATTCTTCAGTGATATAAAACACTATTTTTGGGAAGATCCACATCTGTTTAAAAGTTGTCCCGATGGAATAATACGCCCTTGTGTATTTGGAGATGAAGCCAGTAAAATTTTAAACCATTGCAACACAGGACCAACAGGAGGGCATTATGGGCCTCAACTAATAGCAAGAAAAGTTTATGATGCTGGATTCTATTGGCCTACAATTTACAAAGACGCACACCTTCTTTGCAAATCCTGTGATGCTTGTCAAAGGGCCAGAAAAATAAGGCAACGTGATGAAATGCCACAAAATGTCATCCAAGTATGTGAAGTATTTGACATTTGGGGTATTGACTTTATGTATCTAAATGGGCGGAAGCACAAGCTCTCCCAACTAACGATGCACGAGTTGTAGTCAACTTTTTAAAACGTCTTTTTGCAAGGTTTGGAACACCGAAAGCTTTAATAAGTGATCGGGGTACTCATTTCTGTAATAATCAACTTGAGAAAGTTCTTAAAAGATATGGAGTAACTCATAAAATCTCCACCGCATATCATCCACAAACAAGTGGACAAGTTGAAAATACCAACCGAGCTTTAAAACGTATTCTAGAGAAAACCGTAGGATCAAATCCGAAGGAATGGTCCATTAAATTGGAGGATGCACTCTGGGCTTTTAGAACAGCCTACAAAACTCCAATTGGAACCACACCTTTTAGACTTGTTTATGGAAAACCATGTCATCTTCCAGTAGAAATTGAACACAAAGCATTTTGGGCTTTGAAGACATGTAATCTTGATTTACATGAAGCCGGACGTCTACGATTAAGTCAACTAAACGAATTAGAAGAATTAAGACATGAAGCATACGAAAATTCGTTAATCTATAAAGAAAGAACGAAGAAATGGCATGATAAAAGAATCAGAAGTTCAAAAGAATTTAAAGAAGGAGACAGAGTTCTTCTTTTCAATTCACGATTCAAGCTATTTCATGGAAAATTGAAATCAAGATGGTCGGGACCATTCATAGTTAAAAGAGTTTTTCCATACGGAACAGTAGAATTGATAAATTTAAATGGGATTGAATTTAAAGTTAATGGTTACAGAGTTAAACACTACATAGATAGTCCGATGGAAGTCGACAACGAAGTTAATCACAATTTCAATACCACAGCTAACTAAGTGTGGGGAGAATCAAGTCTTTAAAGGATAATATGTATTTCTGTTAGAGTTAGATTGTCTGTTTTCGTATAGTTCTCGAAAATGGAACCCGAACGGTCTTTCCCTAGCAGACCCTAAAGAACTAGTCTTCTCCCCACATTCTGAATTTTTATTTTTTTTTAGGAAATGAAGACTGCCTGTGAACTAAACCATGGTCTAATGCTACACGCTTTGATCACTAAACGTAATAATGACACACTTCCGAGTGAAATAGTATCAGTAATCAGAGAAAGATTGGACGGAGTTAGAAAAGAATCCAGATGCGAAGATAATAAGTTACAATTTGGTAAAGGAAAATCAAAATCCGCAGCGAAAAGAAGAGCACGACACCTAGAAAGATGTCACAAATGCGGAAAATGGTCACATGGAGGTAAATGTTCAAATAATCAAACCTATTCAAATACCGAATTTGTTACTTTATGCAGAGATGGACCGTTCATATGTTTAGAAGAAAAAACACTGAATGCTCGAGGTTACGCCTATGTAGCCATGGAAAACCAGTTAAACCGACTATCTTATGAATGGGATAGATCATATAACTAAGAAATCTATTTCACAGGTATGTCTGTACAGTTTTTATTTTTTATTTTTTATTTTTTAACCTTTTGATAATAAACGCTAATTTGTTCGCTATAAAGTATTAAATTGGTATTGAATAAAATTAGGTTTGGCGACCGAAATTATTGATATCATTCAAAAATTTATTACATCACTGCGAAATTTAACGTTTATTCTTAAGGTATAAATATCTTTAAACAATCAACCCAAAATATTTCAAAAATTCGTCATGAGTTAAATTAGGTTTTGGAACCGAAATTACTTTACCGAAAAGAGGGGCGCATATTTTTGATAATATTTGATTGATTAAAGTGGGATAAAAAGCCAAAAAGATTTTTAATTTTATTTTTACCATGTTTTTAAAATTAATATATAAATCTTAAATTAATATTGTAAACTTTGTAAAAACAATATATTTAAAATTGTAAATATTTGAAAAATTTATATAAGTTTGGTGTGAATTTATAATATGAATTTTTAAATTAAGTTTGGTGTGAATTTTTAATATTAATTTTGAATTTTATATTTAAATTGTGTGAATTTAAAAACAAAAATTTACTTTATCTCATTAAGTTAAAAATATGATTTTTAAAATTCGTCGTAAGTTGAAGACTAGGTCTTTGAACCGAAATTGCTTTACCCAAGGGAGGGACGAGAACTTTTATTATCATTATTTTTAATCTTATTGAATTAAAGTATGCCAAAAACATTAAAAAAACCAAAAATCTTAGCTTTTAAAACAATCGCTACAAAAAGACAAATTTTAAAATTTTGTCGAGGGACGGACTAGGACATCGATCCGAAACGACCTCGTCCTAAATAACAAGGGAAATAAAATTTTAAAATTAATTACTTAATTGTTTTAATTAGTATAAGATATAAAAAAAAAAAAATAACAAACTCCGCGACTCGCGGAGTTTGAAGGTTTAAACCCCGCGACTCGCGGGAGGACCAAAATACAGAAAAAAATAAAATCGAGCAAGAACAGCTCAGTTGCACACCACAAACACCAAATACTGCGAAATACTGCGCAAAAAACCCCGAAAAAACACCCCCAAAATCACAATTTTTAACCGTTAATCATCAAATCTTTTACTAAAATCATGTTGAGAAGGATGCTATCAAGGAATTACTCAAGAAAAACGGTAAATTTCTACACCTAAACACCATTTAATCCGAAAATTAGTGTTCTTGAGCAATTTTTTCCCCAATTCGATTTTGATGCTTTTTAGTGTAATTATGCTTAAATTGTTTATGTATTATGCTTGTATAACCTAGATTGATGCTATTTAACATGATTAGAAGCCTTAAACTTCAAATTTTGAGTAATCTAGGGTTTGTGTTCTTGAGCAAATTTGGGGCTTTTTGATATAAACAGGTTATGGCCGATTTTTGTCATAAATTGTTGCTAAATTAAGTAGTGTAACATGTTTAGGTAGTTAAATGATCCAAACTTTGAGCCTAAACATGATTTTGAGAATTAAAGTGGACTTTTTCAAGTCTAAAATTCATGAACTTGATTTTTGAAAGATAATGTCATTTGAAACTTGTTTAATTGCTAGTAATGATTATTTTGACATGTTATTTGAGTTGAATGCTTATGAACTTGGCGAACATTTTCGTATATGCTTATTTGAAAAAGTGTAGATTTTATGAAAATATGAAAATGAGCTTAGGTTTGATATAAATTGATCATGTCATTGTAATTATTTTGATTGATGATTTTGCTGACACTAATGCATATTTGGATGCACAAAAATTGTGTTTGATGTGTTTTGCAGACTGAAAGGGGTGAATCTTCATCCCAAGCTCGCAATGCTCCTGCTGAGAATGCGGAACAACAGGAGGTGGATAACTACTACAAGCAAGATATACCTCATCCAGTCATGACATTTTTTGATATGCACTTGGAAGATTTGCACCCGAACCTGAGATTTGACAGACTTTGGATAGATTATCCAAAATACCAAAGGGGTTTGCATACTCTTCATTCTAAAGTTGTTGAGGTACCTAGGGTCATAGAATGGGGACCATTAGAAGCTGTAGAATTGGCCGGGCCAATTAGAGAATTACTTGCACAGAGGTATGGTAATTCTACTTTTAACGACTGGGTACGTTTATTCACCATGCGCAGACCTGTATATAAAGTATGGTGTGAAGAATTGTTGTGTAGTATAGAATTAAATGATCGGGTAGCTAGTTTAACCGATCGATCTTTTATTAGATTTTTGTTAGGAGGTTCGATGCGCCACATGTCTTTACTAGACATGGCTCAGGCTTTACGTATATATACGCCTGAGAAGTTAGCATCTGCCGATTGTAGAGGGTTGATACTAAATGGTAGAAAGATAGATGAAAAGTTTGATACACATGGTGTATGGAGTCAAATGACAAGCCATCACCGATTCAAAGGGGGAAATTACTCTTATTTGGATATAGATAGAGCTGAATTAAGAGTAATTCATAGGTTTTTAGCTAATTCGATTACACAAAGAGGTAAGAACAAGGAAAAGGTAAATGAACAGGATTTGTTTTACCATATGTGTATTCGAGACCCACAAAGCGCTGTAAGTATACCTTATTGTGTGGGTTATTATTTATCAGCTATGGTTAGGGGGATGAGACCACATAGCATAATAGGAGGTGGTGATAATGCTAAAAACGAACATATATTTCATAGCATTATTCCTCAAGAAAGACAAGCTTTTAGTTGCAATTGTTCTATTTAAAAGTGATATTCGTTTAAATAATAAAAGGTGAAGACAAAAGACAGATTCGACGAATTGAAGACGCAAACGACCAAAAAGCTCAAAAGTACAAAAGACAATCAAAGAGGTTCCAATTATTGATAAGAAACGTCTCGAAATTACAAGAGTACAAGATTAAAAACGCAAAGTACAAGATATTAAATTGTACGCAAGGACGTTCGAAAATCCGGAACCGGGACCAGAGTCAACTCTCAACGCTCGACGCAACGGACTAAAAATTACAAGTTAATTATATATATAAATATAATATAATATATAATTAATTATATTAATTATATATATATATTATATTTATAAAATAAATCATCGGCAAACAAAGAGCCAAAAGCTGGTGAGCTGTATTTACAAACTCAGCGACTCGCGGAGTTTGAAGGCAAAATGGGCCGCGAGTCGCGGAGACCCAAAGTTTGAAACTCCCTATAAAGCCAACCGAATTCTGATCATTTTTAATAACTCATATATCCATCTCTCTATCTATATCGTATATATTTATATTTATATTTTAATTTTAATTTTAATTTTAATCATAATAATAAGGGTATGTTAGCGAATGTTGTAAGGGTGTAAGTCGAAATTCTGTCCGTGTAACGCTACGCTATTTTTAATCATTGTAAGTTATGTTCAACCTTTTTAATTTAATGTCTCGTAGCTAAGTTATTATTATGCTTATTTAATCCGAAGTAATCATGATGTTGGGCTAATTACTAAAATTGGGTAATTGGGCTTTGTACCATAATTGGGGTTTGGACAAAAGAACGACACTTGTGGAAATTAGACTATGGGCTATTAATGGGCTTTATATTTGTTTAACTAAATGATAGTTTGTTAATGTTAATATAAATATTTACAATTGGGCGTCCTTATAAATTACCATATACACTCGATCGAACACGATGGGCGGGGTATTTATATGTACGAATAATCGTTCATTTAACCGGACACGGGAATGGATTAAAAGCCACTAGAATAATTAAAACAGGGGTGAAATTATGTACAAGGACACTTGGTATAATTGATAACAAAATATTAAAACCTTGGGTTACACTCAGTCGACATCCTGGTGTAATTATTAAACAAAGTATTAAAATCTTGTTACAGTTTAAGTCCCCAATTAGTTGGAATATTTAACTTCGGGTATAAGGATAATTTGACGAGGATACTCGCACTTTATATTTATGACTGATGGACTGTTATGGACAAAAACCAGACGGACATATTAAATAATCCAGGACAAAGGATAATTAACCCATGGGCATAAAACTAAAATCAACACGTCAAACATCATGATTACGGAAGTTTAAATAAGCATAATTCTTTTATTTCATATTTAATTTCCTTTATTTTATATTTAATTGCACTTCTAATTATCGCATTTTTATTGTTATTTTATTTAATTGCACTTTTAATTATCGTACTTTTTAATTATCGCAAGTTTATTTTATCGCACTTTTATTATTCGCAATTTCATTATCGTTATTTACTTTACGCTTTAAATTAAGTCTTGTATTTATTTATTATTTTACATTTGGTTTTAACTGCGACTAAAGTTTTAAAATCGACAAACCGGTCATTAAACGGTAAAAACCCCCCTTTATAATAATAATATTACTTATATATATATTTGTATTTTTATAAAAGTAAACTAATATAGCGTTAAGCTTTGTTTAAAAAGATTCCTTGTGGAACGAACCGGACTTACTAAAAACTACACTACTGTACGATTAGGTACACTGCCTATAAGTGTTGTAGCAAGGTTTAAGTATATCCATTCAATAAATAAATAAATATCTTGTGTAAAATTGTATCGTATTTAATAGTATTTTCTTGTAACATTTAATAGTATTTCCTAAAAATATAAGCTATTTTATATACTACTCTGCTAAAACATTAATTAAAAGTCGGAAGCGCAACGCTAATATAAAAAAAATAGATTATTAGTTTACTTTTATTAAAATTCGTTTTTATAAAAATACGTTTTTAATTGTTCAAAAATATAAAAAGAAAAACAAAAATATAAGTATTTTTAAGATTTTGTTAAATATTTAAGTTTTATAAAGTTTCTTTATTTTTATATAAGTTTTATTTAAGTATTTTGTTTTCATTTAAAACATAAAAAGAAAAAAAAAAGAAAAAAAAACGCGTCAAATAAAAAACTGTACCTGAGTTGAATTCTGGATCCCCGCGACTCGCGGAGTTTTCTTCTTGGAGCACCGCAACTCGCGGAGCTAACCTGACACGCCGACAAAACCCTAATCAGGCATTAATTACGAGTAATTATTATAATTATTATTATAAAACCCTAATTAGGTTTTAATTAAATATTTATTTTAGTTTTTATTAATATTTTGTTTAATTAGTTTAATTAAATTGTAAAATTAATAGTTTTAATAAATAAATAATATAAAAATAATATTTTTATAAAAATTGTATTTTTTACAACTTTTTCTATATTTTGTATATTTTGTTTTTTTTAATCGTTTTAGCGTAATATTTGTATTTTTAGCTCATATTTAGTTTTAAACTTAGTTTTTGCCATAGTTATTTTTACTTCTAGATTTTTAGGCTTTGCCGTAGAATTCCTTAAGTGCTTTTTCTTTAGACTAAGATTTAGGTGCTTTAGAATTTTGCGACGCCTTTTTAAGTTTTAGTTTCTTTTTAAGTTATTTCCATTTGGGATTTAGTTTTTATTGTAAGTTTTAATATTTTTAGACGACTTTTACCTATGTATCAATTATCATTCCAATTAGTAATCTCAATTTGCGATTATAATTTTAAGTTAGTTGTAGTAATAAGGTTAGGTTAGTCAAGTATTTTTAAGTTTTATAAGTTTCTTTTATTTTTCCATCACCTTTTATTTTTCAACCATTTTTCTTTTTCGACCTTTTTCCGACACGCTCTTTTTCTTTCTTATTTCTCGCTATTCTAGTTTTAGGACATAGATTTTTATTCTACTTCTTATCTAAATTTCTTAAAATTACGAAAATTTATTTTAAGTGGTTAAATTGATAGACATCAAAATTTTCTGGTTCGTAGTAATAGTTGGATTTGTACGTGGACCGGGTTATTGGAGCCAAACAGTCCTCAATTATATTGAGACCAAACGAATCCTGCCCCTCTGCTGCATCTTTTGGCTATTCGAAACGTGGGCAAAATCAGAAAAGTCTATTGATTGGATAACTTATTATAATTTTTCTTTCCTTTTAAAAACTAATAGGATATTCAGTGAATGCATCGAGCAAGACGTTCACCACCTTTTGTACGTTCACCACCTGTAACTAGATCAAGACATTTAGCAAATATTACCGCCGTTGATTTTTCTTTAGAATCGTCATCCAGCCGACCAAGTACTCCAGTTCAAATTTCCGATAATCCATTTTTTGAACCCGACCTCACAATTGAGAATCCGGAGAATATTCAGGAACGATTCGTAGATCCTGAACCACTAAACTTTCCTCCGGAACCACCAATCATTCAAACAGAGATTGTTGAGGAACGAACCATTAAATCAGAATCCTCTAGTGATTCCGATTCAACAAATTCAATTATGGAGAATCTGGAACCTTTAAGTATGGAAGACCGAATGAGAGCTAAACGCACTGGCCAAGGTTACGCAATTACTCATCCAGACATTAATGCGCCAGATTATGAAATCAAAGGACAAATTCTACACATGGTGACTAATCAATGCCAATTTAGTGGTGCGCCGAAGGAAGATCCAAATGAACATTTACGTACCTTTAATAGGATCTGCACACTATTTAAAATCCGAGAAGTGGAGGATGAACAGATATATCTCATGTTATTTCCCTGTACTTTAAAGGGAGAAGCCAAAGATTGGTTGGAATCGTTACCTGAAGGGGCGATTGATACATGGGATGTTTTAGTTGAAAAATTTCTTAAACAATTCTTTCCTGCATCTAAAGCCGTAAGACTTCAAGCAGAAATTGTTACGTTTACACAGAAACCAAATGAAACTCTATATGAGGCGTGGACAAGATATGGAAAGTTATTAAAAAGATGTCCGCAACATGGTTTAGATACCTGTCAAATAGTACAAATATTCTACCAAGGATGCGACATCACTACAAGGAAAGACATAGATATAGCAGCTGGTGGTTCTATTATGAAGAAAACCGAAACTGATGCTTACAAAATTATTGATAACACTGCTTCCCACTCACATGAGTGGCACCAAGAAAAAGATATCGTTAGATCATCTAAAGCAGCTAGAGCCGATTCTAGCCATGACTTAGATTCCATTTCCGCAAAGATAGATGCTGTCGAGAGACGAATGGAAAAGATGACTAAGGATATTCACTCAATACGAATTAGTTGTGAGCAGTGTGGAGGACCACATTTGACAAAAGATTGTCTCAGTATTGAATTAACAATGGAACAAAGAGAGAATATTTCATACATAAACCAAAGGCCTGGAAATAATTATCAGAATAATTATCAACCGCCAAGACCGATTTACAATCAAAACCAGAATTATAACAGAAATATTCCATACAACAACCAACAAGGTCCTAGCAATCAACAAGTATCCAATAATACTTACAATCAGCAAAGACCTAATTTTCAAAACAAACCACCACAACAAACCGATGATAAAAAGCCGAATTTAGAAGATATGATGACGAAGCTAGTTGAAACTCAAACACAGTTTTTCACATCTCAGAAACAAACCAATGAACAAAATGCTCAAGCATTTAGAAATCAACAAGCTTCTATTCAAAATCTGGAACAAGAAGTAAGTAACCTAGCAAGGTTAATAGGTGAAAGAAAACCGGAAAGTCTACCTAGTGATACAAATGCTAACCCCCAGAATGAAACAGCTAAAGCCATTACCACAAGAAGTGGTACATCACTTAAACCACCGGAAATACCTGTAACTTCTGATGAAGCTGTTCCTACTCCACAAGAACCACAACCTGATCAAGATAAGGAAAAAGAACCGGTAGTTGAAAAGGTTAATGAAGATAACACAGCTAAGGATAAACCTTATGTTAAACCATACCAACCACCACTTCCTTACCCGAGTAAAATGAAGAAAGAGAAACTTGAAGCCGAGCAATCCAAATTCTTGGATATGTTTAAACAGATAAATGTAAATCTTCCTTTCATTGATGTGATTTCAGGAATGCCTAGATATGCTAAATTCTTGAAAGATCTAATCTCAAATAGAAAGAAAATGGAAGAACTCTCGGCTGTTACTATGAATGCTAATTGTTCAGCAGTACTGTTGAATAAGATACCAGAAAAACTATATGATCCAGGAAGTTTCACAATTCCATGTTTTCTGGGTAGTCTTAGTTCAATAGAAGCATTAGCAGATTTAGGTGCTAGTATAAATCTAATGCCGTATTCACTATACGCTAAACTAGACCTTGGAGAATTGAAACCAAACAGAATAAGCATACAACTAGCCGATTGATCAATAAAATATCCTAGAGGGATAATGGAGAACATGCTAGTTAAAGTTGGTACTTTAGTATTTCCAGTAGATTTTGTTGTTCTGGACATGGAAGAAGATTCTCAAGTTCCTCTCATATTAGGAAGACCATTCTTAAACACGGCTAAAGCAATGATAGACGTGTTCGGTAAGAAACTGACCCTAAGTATAGAGGATGAGAGTGTTACCTTTTCAGTTGATAGAGCAATGCAACAACCACAATCTGCAGATGATACATGTTATTATATTCAAACTATAGATGCACATGCAGAATTATTAGAAGAATTTCCAGAATTACAAGGAACAGGAGAATGTTCTTTAGGAGAAGGTAATAAACCAATTGATGAAGCTGAAATGTTAGCTACACTTATAGCTAATGGATATGAACCAACAACAGAAGAAATTCAAATGCTAAAAGAAGAAGACAGATATCGATATAAATCATCGATAGAAGAACCTCCGAAATTAGAGTTAAAGCCACTTCCAAACCATCTGGAATACGCTTATTTACATGGTGAATCTGAATTACCTGTAATAATATCGTCTTCTCTTACTGAAAATGAGAAATCACAACTCATTTCTGTGTTGAAAGCTCATAAACCAGCCATTGCATGGAAGATTCATGATATTAAAGGAATAAGTCCTTCGTATTGCACACATAAAATCCTTATGGAAGAAGGTCATAAAACGTATGTGCAACGCCAACGAAGACTAAATCTTAATATGCAAGATGTAGTTAAGAAAGAGATTATTAAACTGCTAGATGCAGGTTTAATTTATCCAATCTCTGATAGTCCATGGGTAAGCCCAGTTCAATGCGTGCCTAAGAAGGGTGGCATGACTGTCATTACAAATGAGAAAAATGAGCTTATTCCTACTAGGACTGTAATAGGATGGCGTGTATGTATTGATTATAGAAAATTAAATGACGCCACCAGAAAAGATCACTTTCCCTTACCTTTCATTGATCAAATGTTGGAAAGATTAGCCGGGAATAGTTACTATTGTTTTCTAGATGGATTTTCTGGATATTTTCAAATTCTAATAGCACCCGAGGACCGAGAAAACCACATTCACGTGCCCTTATGGTACTTTTGCTTACAAACGCATGCCATTTGGACTTTGCAACGCCCCTGCAACCTTTCAAAGGTGTATGATGGCAATTTTTCACGACATGATAGAAGAATGCATGGAAGTTTTCATGGATGACTTTTCAGTTTTTGGTGATACATTTGAATCATGTCTAGTTAATCTGGAACGAATGCTAATTAGATGCGAAAAATCAAATCTAGTTCTTAACTGGGAGAAATGCCATTTCATGGTTAAAGAAGGCATCGTTCTTGGTCATAAAATTTCAAAAGAAGGAATTGAAGTGGATAGAGCTAAAGTAGATGTAATTGCTAAATTTCCACATCCCACCAATGTTAGAGGAGTTAGGAGTTTTCTAGGGCATGCCGGTTTTTACCGACGTTTCATAAAAGATTTTTCTAAAATTGCCACTCCTATGAATAAACTCCTAGAAAAGGATGCTCCATTCATCTTTTCTGATGAGTGTATCAAATCTTTTAATATTCTTAAAGAGAAACTCACTAATGCGCCGATCATGATAACACCAAATTGGAATCTACCATTTGAACTAATGTGCGATGCAAATGATTTTGCAATGGGAGCCGTTTTAGGACAAATGATTGAAAAACGATTTCAACCTATATATTATGCTAGTAAGACGTTACAAGGAGCACAAACGAACTATACAACTACTGAAAAAGAACTCCTTGCTATTGTCTTTGCTTTTGACAAATTTCGATCATATCTCGTTCTAGCAAAAACGGTGGTCTATACCGACCATTCTGCTCTTAGATACCTATTTTCAAAACAAGATGCTAAACCAAGATTAATCCGTTGGATCTTACTCTTTCAAGAGTTTGATATTGAAATCCGAGATAAAAGAGGAGCAGAAAATCTCGCCGCTGATCATCTTTCTCGTCTTGAAAATCCCGAATTAGAAGTTCTAAATGAATCGGCCATAAAAGACAACTTTACTGATGAATATCTATTGAAGATAGATTATAAAGAAATTCCATGGTTTGCAGACTATGCAAACTATTTAGTATGTGGATTCCTTGAAAAAGGATTATCGTACCAAAAACGAAAGAAATTCTTCAGTGATATAAAACACTATTTTTGGGAAGATCCACACCTGTTTAAAAGTTGTCCCGATGGAATAATACGCCGATGTGTATTTGGAGATGAAACTAGTAAAATATTAAACCATTGTCACACAGGACCAACAGGAGGGCATTATGGGCCTCAACTAACAGCAAGAAAAGTTTATGATGCTAGATTCTATTGGCCTACAATTTACAAAGACGCACACCTTCTTTGCAAATCCTGTGATGCTTGTCAAAGGGCCGGAAAAATAAGTCAACGTGATGAAATGCCACAAAATGTCATCCAAGTATGTGAAGTATTTGACATTTGGGGTATTGATTTTATGGGTCCATTTCCAAAATCTCATAATAATCTCTACATTCTCGTAGCCATTGATTGTGTATCTAAATGGGCGGAAGCACAAGCTCTCCCAACTAACGATGCACGAGTTGTAGTCAACTTTTTAAAACGTCTTTTTTCAAGGTTTGGAACACCGAAAGCTTTAATAAGTGATCGGGGTACTCATTTCTGTAATAATCAACTTGAGAAAGTTCTTAAAAGATATGGAGTAACTCATAAAATCTCCACCGCATATCATCCACAAACAAGTGGACAAGTTGAAAATACCAACCGAGCTCTAAAACGTATTCTAGAGAAAACCGTAGGATCAAATCCAAAGGAATCGTCCATTAAATTGGAGGATGCACTCTGGCTTTTAGAACAGCCTACAAAACTCCAATTGGAACCACACCTTTTAGACTTGTTTATGGAAAAGCATGTCATCTTCCAGTAGAAATTGAACACAAAGCATTTTGGACTTTGAAGACATGTAATCTTGATTTACATGAAGCTGGACGTCTAAAATTAATTCAACTAAACGAATTAGAAGAATTAAGACATGAAGCATACGAAAATTCGTTAATCTATAAAGAAAGAACGAAGAAATGGCATGATAAAAGAATCAGAAGTTCAAAAGAATTTAAAGAAGGAGACAGAGTTCTTCTTTTCAATTCACGATTCAAGCTATTTCCTGGAAAATTGAAATCTAGATGGTCTGGACCATTCATAGTTAAAAGAGTTTTCCCATACGGAACAGTAGAATTAATAAATTCAAATGGGATTGAATTTAAAGTTAATGGTCACAGAGTTAAACACTACATAGATAGTCCGATGGAAGTCGACAACGAAGTTAATCACAATTTTGACACCACAGCTAACTAAGTGTGGGGAGAATCAAGTCTTTAAAGGATAATATGTATTTCGGTTAGAGTTAGATTGTCTGTTTTCGTGTAGTTCTCGAAAATGGAACCCGAATGGTCTTTCCCTAGCAGACCCTAAAGAACTAGTCTTCTCCCCCCATTCTGAATTTTTATTTTTTTTTTAGGAAATGAAGACTGCCTGTGAACTAAACCATGGTCTAATGCTACACGCTTTGATCACTAAACGTAATAATGACACACTACCGAGTGAAATAGTATCAGTAATCAGAGAAAGAATGGACGGAGTTAGAAAAGAATCCAGATGCGAAGATAATAAGTTACAATTTGGTAAAGAAAAATCAAAATCCGCAGCAAAAAGAAGAGCACGACACCTAGAAAGATGTCACAAATGCGGAAAATGGTCACATGGAGGTAAATGTTCAAATAATCAAACCTATTCAAATACCGAATTTGTTACTTTATGCAGAGACGGACCGTTCATATGTTTAGAAGAAAAGACACTGAATGCTCGAGGTTACGCCTATGCAGCTATGGAAAACCAATTAAACCGTCTATCTTATGAATGGGATAGATCATATAACTAAGACTACTATCTCACAGGTAAGTCTGTACAGGCTTTATTTTTATTTTTATTTTTAACCTTTTGATAATAAACGCTAATTTGTTCGCTATAAAGTGTTAAATTGGTATTGAATAAAATTAGGTTTGGCGACCGAAATTGTTGATATCATTCAAAAATTTATTACATCACTGCGAAATTTAACGTTTATTCTTAAGGTATAAATATCTTTAATCAATCAACCCAAAATATTTCAAAAATTCGTCATGAGTTAAATTAGGTCTTGGAACCGAAATTACTTTACCGAAAAGAGGGGCGCATATTTTTGATAATATTTGATTGATTAAAGTGGGATAAAAAGCCAAAAAGATTTTTAATTTTATTTTTACCATGTTTTTAAAATTAATATATAAATCTTAAATTAATATTGTAAACTTTGTAAAAACAATATATTTAAAATTGTAAATATTTGAAAAATTAATATAAGTTTGGTGTGAATTTTTAATAATTAATTTTGAATTTTATATTTAAATTGTGTGAATTTAAAAACAAAAATTTACTTTATCTCATTAAGTTAAAAATATGATTTTCAAAATTCGTCGTAAGTTGAAGACTAGGTCTTTGAACCGAAATTGCTTTACCCAAGGGAGGGACGAGAACTTTTATTATCATTATTTTTAATTTTATTGAATTAAAGTATGCCAAAAACATTAAAAAAACCCAAAAATCTTAGCTTTTAAAACAATCGCTACAAAAAGACAAATTTTAAAATTTTGTCGAGAGACGGACTAGGACATCGATCCGAAACGACCTCGTCCTAAATAACAAGGGAAACAAAATTTTAAAATTAGTTACTTAATTGTTTTAATTAATATAAGATTTAAAAAAAAAAAAAACCTCCGCGACTCGCGGAGTTTGAAGCTTTAAACCCCGCGACTCGCGGGAGGACCGAAATACAGAAAAAAAAATAAAACGCAAAGAACTGCTCAGACAACACACACAACTCAAACATACAGCGAAATAACTGCCAAAAAAACTCGAAAATACACCCCCAAAATTACAATTTTTAACCGTTAATCATCAAATCTTTTACTAAAATCATGTTGAGAAGGATGCTATCAAGGAATTACTCAAGAAAAACGGTAAATTTCTACACCTAAACACCATTTAATCCGAAAATTAGTGTTCTTGAGCAATTTTTTCCCCAATTTGATTTTGATGCTTTTTAGTGTAATTAGGCTTAAATTGTTTATGTATTATGCTTGTATAACCTAGATTGATGATGTTTAACATAATTAGAAGCCTTAAACTTCAAATTTTGAGTAATCTAGGGTTTGTGTTCTTGAGCAAATTTGGGGCTTTTTGATATAAACAGGTTATGGCCGATTTTTGTCATGAATTGTTGCTAAATTAAGTAATGTAACATGTTTAGGTAGTTAAATGATCCAAACTTTGAGCCTAAACATGATTTTGAGAATTAAAGTGGACTTTTTCAAGTCTAAAATTCATGAACTTGATTTTTGAGAGATAATGCCATTTGAAACTTGTTTAATTGCTAGTAATGATTATTTTGACATGTTATTTTAGTTGAATGCTTATGAACTTGGCGAACATTTTCGTATATGCTTATTTGAAAAAGTGTAGATTTGATAAAAATGTGAAAATGAGCTTAAGTTTGATATAAATTGATCATGTCATTGTAATTATTTTGATTGATGATTTTGCTGACACTAATGCATATTTGGATGCACAAAAATTGTGTTTGATGTGTTTTGCAGACTGAAAGGGGTGAATCTTCATTCCAAGCTCGCAATGCTCCTGCTGAGAATGCGGAACAACAGGAGGTGGATAACTACTACAAGCAAGATATACCTCATCCAGTCATGACATTTTCTGATATGCACTTGGAAGATTTGCACCCGAACCTGAGATTTGACAGACTTTGGATAGATTATCCAAAATACCAAAGGGGTTTGCATACTCTTCATTCTAAAGTTGTTTAGGTACCTAGGGTCATAGAATGGGGACCATTAGAAGCTGTAGAATTGGCCGGGCCAATTAGGTAATTACTTGTACAGAGGTATGGTAATTCTACTTTTAATGACTGGGTACGTTTATTCACCTTGCGTAGACCTGTATATAAAGTATGGTGTGAAGAATTGTTGTGTAGTATAGAATTAAATGATCGGGTAGCTAGTTTAACCGATCGATCTTTTATTAGATTTTTGTTAGGAGGTTCGATGCGCCACATGTCTTTACTAGACATGGCTCAGGCTTTACGTATATATACGCCTGAGGAGTTAGCATCTGCCGATTGTAGAGGGTTGATACTAAATGGTAGAAAGATAGATGAAAATTTTGATACACACGGTGTATGGAGTCAAATGACAAGCCATCACCGATTCAAAGGGGGAAATTACTCTTATTTGGATATAGATAGAGCTGAATTAAGAGTGATTCATAGGTTTTTAGATAATTCGATTACACAAAGAGGTAAGAACAAGGAAAAGGTAAATGAACAGGATTTGTTTTACCATATGTGTATTCGAGACCCACAAAGCGCTGTAAGTATACCTTATTGTGTGGGTTATTATTTATCAGCTATGGTTAGGGGGATGAGGCCGCATAGCATAATAGGAGGTGGTATTTTTATTACTTTGATTGCTGAATATCTCGGTGTGGATATAAGTCGGGGGGGATTATTAGTCGAAGAACCAGAACCCCGCGATACTATAGGTTTAAATGTATACCATGGTGCGAAAGTTTTGAAGAGGCGAAATAACACCGCAGTACAATACCATGGTAGACATCCACAGGTTGAGAGAAACCAACAGCAAGGTAATGTAGGAGGGGGAAATGAAATGCAAGAAATGCAAAGGTTTATAGCTTCACAGGAGTACGAAAATGCTAGACAGAGAGCATTTGAAGATTGTCAAGTTCATCAAAACCAAATCATAGCTCATTGCCAACATATAGGTAGAAACTATATTCCTACGCCAAAACCCATATTCCCTCCCTGGTCTATAGAGATGCAACCACCGTATCCTACGTATAACCCTGCCGAAGCATTTTATAGCACCTATGGTTATGCATGGAACCCCTATTGGTATCAGTATCATCCCTAGTCTACTTAGTTTTATTTATTTTGTAATTTGTAATGTTGATACGTTTAATACTTATGTTAATATTGTAATAGTTTTTATAATTTTCTAACTTTTATTCTTAGATTTTAATAATTTTTGAATGTGGGGTAATATACCAAACTTCAAAAATATGTATATATGTTTGCAGTTTATCTTATGTAAACAACAGGGTAAAACAACGCATTTTCAAAGACTGGCATTAAGTTCAGCAAAAGCAACTAATTTTGATGACAAGATGCAAAATATATGTGAAATAACAACAAGACGGAATGAACAAATGATGTGCACCATTTATCATTCAGCAAACAAACGCCAATATATTTGGAAACTTTGGTAAAATTTAATTATTTTCACACAAATCACCCTCAATAATTTAAATTGTTACTGATTTCTTGCAAATGAGGGCATTGCAAGATCTTAAGTGTGGGAAGGGGTTAAATTCTTTCGAATTTTAAAATTTTTACTTTATACACTTGGTTACCATTAGAAATACTAGTAAAGTAGTAGTCGTATTAGAATCTAGTGCTCTCTGATAATAAAGAACATCCCTAGTCTTATATACTGACTACCCAATTCTAGTAAAATTTTTAAATTTTTTTTTTCAATTAAATGAACTCAAAATCATGTTTATACATATTTATGAACGATAAAACTAGGTTTTAACACCGAAATTATTGTTACCTCAGAAAGGACATAAATTGAGAAACAAACCAAAATGTTAAAATTCATTTAAAATGGAATAGAGGACAATAAAAAGGAAAATAAAAGCCAAGTGTGGGAAAATTCTCCAAGTTATTCAAAACATATATCACATATTTCTGTAACAAATAACTGAAAATACTTTTGCTTTGGACTAAACTAAACTGTTTTACCCGATGAAAGAAAAGAAGAGATGGATCTACACGATGAATCAATTCCATCATTAAAAGGAAGTAAAGTCTTCCGAAAAAGACACGCGCTTCTTGATTTAGGTCATGAAGTTGTCGTCCAGACCAGCTGTAGGTTGACGAAAAATCTAGAAAAGTCATCACTAAAATCAGCAGGAAATCCACGGACCTCAGCATTAAACAGGGTCGCCAAGTGGTCAGATTTATCCTAACCATGAGAAGGAATTATCTCGTAAAATGGGGGGGCACCATGCAAATTAGCTGGATACGACTAATGAATCAGATCCCCAGAAAGGATAATCTCCTTAAAAGATCCAAAATCAGCTTTTAAGCCTGATATTACTCAATCCTTGAGATTGACCTTAAAGATTGAGAATTACAAACTCATGGAATTCAATGATATCTAAACTCGAGCTTGAACGAGAAAATATTTTGATCAAAATTACAAACAAATTTGTTTTCTGAAAACCCTATTTTCAATGCGTTCATTACCATTGAACGTAAAATCCTAGGAATTCACCTGGAATTCATTAGGTCACCTGAAGTAAATCGGGTGTCAACCGTAAGAACGGTGGTTGCATAGTGGTCAAAGACAGGACCTTGTGCCAGACCGAAAAATCATAAGGGTGAGCTTTACTATTGCTCCTACCAAGGATAGTAATTGCGTCCGACACGTTATAGACCATAATCAAATGCATGTCATTAGACATTGCCTTAACAGTTGCTTGTTCAACGCTTTCCTTTACAACCGGACGGTAGTTTACCGAAAGGTAATATACGGGACAAGTAAACTGGACGTGTTGCTTTCCAAATACAAGGTTAGCAAGTGGGTGACACAAAACCATAAGTTTTGAGCTAAAATTTTCAAATCTGAAACCCACCAAACCCACAAAAATATTTAGCAAACACCGGTGAAGGGTTATTCCAGAAAACTTATCTAGGGTAAAAACTAGATTTAATTTTCAAAAGATCAAATGTTTTCATAAAGATCCAATTTCCTTAATGGATCTAAATTTTTTTATAGTCATGTGGGACTGTAAACCATATCATTACTACCATTGTTTATACCGCCGTATAGAAATCACTGATGTACAAAGTGTGAAGAATAAAGAAGTGATTCTAGTATTTCAAGACGATATTGCTTGAGGACAAGCAACGCTCAAGTGTGGGAATATTTGATAATGCTAAAAACGAACATATATTTCATAGCATTATTCCTCAAGAAAGACAAGCTTTTAGTTGCAATTGTTCTATTTAAAAGTGATATTCGTTTAAATAATAAAAGGTGAAGACAAAAGACAGATTCGACGAATTGAAGACGCAAACGACCAAAAAGCTCAAAAGTACAAAAGACAATCAAAGAGGTTCCAATTATTGATAAGAAACGTCTCGAAATTACAAGAGTAAAAGATTCAAAACGCAAAGTACAAGATATTAAATTGTACGCAAGGACGTTCGAAAATCCGGAACCGGGACCAGAGTCAACTCTCAACGCTCGACGCAACGGACTAAAAATTACAAGTTAATTATATATATAAATATAATATAATATATAATTAATTATATTAATTATATATATATTATATTTATAAAATAAATCGTCGGCAAACAAAGAGCCAAAAGCTGGTGAGCTGTATTTACAAACTCCGCGACTCGCGGAGTTTGAAGGCAAAATGGGCCGCGAGTCGCGGAGACCCAAAGTTTGAAACTCCCTATAAAGCCAACCGAATTCTGATCATTTTTAATAACTCATATATCCATCTCTCTATCTATATCGTATATATTTATATTTATATTTTAATTTTAATTTTAATTTTAATCATAATAATAAGGGTATGTTAGCGAATGTTGTAAGGGTGTAAGTCGAAATTCTGTCCGTGTAACGCTACGCTATTTTTAATCATTGTAAGTTATGTTCAACCTTTTTAATTTAATGTCTCGTAGCTAAGTTATTATTATGCTTATTTAATCCGAAGTAATCATGATGTTGGGCTAATTACTAAAATTGGGTAATTGGGCTTTGTACCATAATTGGGGTTTGGACAAAAGAACGACACTTGTGAAAATTAGACTATGGGCTATTAATGGGCTTTATATTTGTTTAACTAAATGATAGTTTGTTAATGTTAATATAAAGATTTACAATTGGGCGTCCCTATAAATTACCATATACACTCGATCGGACACGATGGGCGGGGTATTTATATGTACGAATAATCTTTCATTTAACCGGACACGGGAATGGATTAATAGCCACTAGAATAATTAAAACAGGGGTGAAATTATGTACAAGGACACTTGGTATAATTGATAACAAAATATTAAAACCTTGGGTTACACTCAGTCGACATCCTGGTGTAATTATTAAACAAAGTATTAAAATCTTGTTACAGTTTAAGTCCCCAATTAGTTGGAATATTTAACTTCGGGTATAAGGATAATTTGACGAGGATACTCGTACTTTATATTTATGACTGATGGACTGTGATGGACAAAAACCAGACAGACATATTAAATAATCCAGGACAAAGGATAATTAACCCATGGGCATAAAACTAAAATCAACACGTCAAACATCATGATTACGGAAGTTTAAATAAGCATAATTCTTTTATTTCATATTTAATTTCCTTTATTTTATATTTAATTGCACTTCTAATTATCGCATTTTTATTGTTATTTTATTTAATTGCACTTTTAATTATCGTACTTTTTAATTATCGCAAGTTTATTTTATCGTACTTTTATTATTCGCAATTTCATTATCGTTATTTACTTTACGCTTTAAATTTAGTCTTGTATTTATTTATTATTTTACATTTGGTTTTAACTGCGACTAAAGTTTTAAAATCGACAAACCGGTCATTAAACGGTAAAAACCCCCCTTTATAATAATAATATTACTTATATATATATTTGTATTTTTATAAAAGTAAACTAATATAGCGTTAAGCTTTGTTTAAAAAGATTCCCTGTGGAACGAACCGGACTTACTAAAAACTACACTACTGTACGATTAGGTACACTGCCTATAAGTGTTGTAGAAGGTTTAAGTATATCCATTCAATAAATAAATAAATAAATATCTTGTGTAAAATTGTATCGTGTTTAATAGTATTTTCTTGTAACATTTAATAGTATTTCCTAAAAATATAAGCTATTTTATATACTACTCTGCTAAAACATCAGGTGGTATATTTATTACTTTGATTGCTGAATATCTCGGTGTGGATATAAGTCGGGGGGGATTATTAGTCGAAGAACCAGAACCCCGCGATACTATAGGTTTAAATGTATACCATGGTGTGAAAGTTTTGAAGAGGCAAAATAACGTCGCAGTACAATACCATGGTAGACATCCATAGGTTGAGAGAAACCAACAGCAAGGTAATGTAGGAGGGGGAAATGAAATGCAAGAAATGCAATGGTTTATAGCTTCACAGGAGTACGAAAATGCTAGACAAAGAGCATTTGAAGATTGGCAAGTTCATCAAAACCAAATCATAGCTTATTGCCAACATATAGGTAGAAACTATATTCCTACTCCAAAGCCCATATTCCCTCCCTGGTCTATAGAGATTCAACCACTGTATCCTACGTATAACCCTGCCGAAGCATTTTATAGCACCTATGGTTATGCATGGAACCCCTACTGGTATCAGTATCATCCCTAGTCTACTTAGTTTTATTTATTTTGTAATTTGTAATGTTGATACGTTTAATACTTATGTTAATATTGTAATAGTTTTTATAATTTTCTAACTTTTATTCTTAGATTTTAATAATTTTTGAATGTGGGGTAATATACCAAACTTCAAAAATATGTATATATGTATGCAGTTTATCTTATGTACACAACAGGGTAAAACAACGCATTTTCAAAGACTGGCATTAAGTTCAGCAAAAGCAACTAATTTTGACGACAAGATGCAAAATATATGTGAAATAACAACATGACGGAATGAACAAATGATGTGCACCATTTATCATTCAGCAAGCAAACACAAATATGTTTGGAAACTTTGGTAAAATTTAATCATTTTCACACAAATCACCCTCAATAATTTAAATTGTTACTGATTTCTTGCAAATGAGGGCATTGCAAGATCTTAAGTGTGGGAAGGGGTTAAATTCTTTCGGATTTTAAAATTTTTACTTTATACACTTGGTTACCATTAGAAATACTAGTAAAGCAGTAGTTGTATTAGAATCTAGTGCTCTCTGATAATAAAGAACAGCCCTAGTCTTATATACTGACTACCCTATTCTAGTAAAATTTTTCAAAATTTTCAATTAAATGAACTCAAAATCATGTGTATACATATTTATGAACGATAAAACTAGGTTTTAACACCGAAATTATTGTTACCTCAGAAAGGACATAAATTGAGAAACAAACCAAAATGTTAAAATTCATTTAAAATGGAATAGAGGACAATAAAAAGGAAAATAAAAGCCAAGTGTGGGAAAATTTACCAAGTTATCTTAAACATATGTCACATATATCTATAACAAATAACTGAAAATACTTTTGCTTTGGACTAAACTAAACTGTTTTACCCGATGAAAGAAAAGAAGAGATGGATCTACACGATGAATCAATTCCATCATTAAAAGGAAGTAAAGTCTTCCGAAAAAGAAACGCGCTTCTTGATTTAAGTCAGGAAGTTGTCGTCCAGACTAGCTGTAGGTTGACGAAAAATCTAGAAAAGTCATCTCTAAAATCAGAAGGAAATCCACGGACCTCAGCATTAAACAGGGTCGCCAAGTGGTCAGATTTATCCTAACCATGAGAAGGATTTATCTCGTACAATGGGGGGCACCATGCAAATTAGCTGGATAAGACTAATGAATCAGATCCCCAGAAAGGATAATCTCCTTAAAAGATAAAAAATCAGCTTTTAAGCCTGATCTTACTCAATCCTTGAGATTGACCTTAAAGATTGAGAATTACAAACTCATGGAATTCAATGATATCTAAACTCGAGCCTGAACGAGAAAATATTTTGATCAAAATTACAAACCGATTTGTTTCCTAAAAACCCATTTTCAATGCGTTCATTACCATTGAACGTAAAATCCTAGGAATTCACCTGGAATTCATTAGGTCACCTGAACTAAATCGGGTGTCAACCGTAAGAACGGTGGTTGCATAGCATGGTCAAGGACAGGACCTTGTGCCAGACCGAAAAATTATAAGGGTGAGCTTTACTATTGCTCCTACCAAGGATAGTAATTGCGTCCGACACGTTATAGACCATAATTAAAAGCATGTCAAGGGACATTGCCTTAACAGTTGCTTGTTCAACGCTTTCCTTTACAACCGGACGGTAGTTTACCGAAAGGTAATATACGGGACAAGTAAACTGGACGTGTTGCTTTCCAAATACAAGGTTAGCAAGTGGGTGACACAAAACCGCAAGTTTTGAGCTAAAATTTTCAAATCTGAAACCCACTAAACCCACAAAAATATTTTGCAAACACCGGTGAAGGGTTATTCCGGAAAACTTATCTCGGGTAAAAACTAGATTTAATTTTCAAAAGATCAAATGTTTTCATAAAGATCCAATTTCCTTAATGGATCTAAATTTTTATAGTCATGTGGGACTGTAAACCATATCATTACTACCATTGTTTATACCGCCGTATAGAAATCACTGATGTACAAAGTGTGAAGAATAAAGAAGTGATTCTTGTATTTCAAGACGATATTGCTTGAGGACAAGCAACGCTCAAGTGTGGGAATATTTGATAATGCTAAAAACGAACATATATTTCATAGCATTATTCCTCAAGAAAGGCAAGCTTTTAGTTGCAATTGTTCTATTTAAAAGTGATATTCGTTTAAATAATAAAAGGTGAAGACAAAAGACAGATTCGACGAATTGAAGACGCAAACGACCAAAAAGCTCAAAAGTACAAAATACAATCAAAGAGGTTCCAATTATTGATAAGAAACGTCTCAAAATTACAAGAGTACAAGATTCAAAACGCAAAGTACAAAATATAAAATTGTACGCAATGACGTTCGAAAATCCGGAACCGGGACATGAGTCAACTCTCAACGCTCGACGCAACGGACTAAAAATTACAAGTCAACTATGCACATAAATATAATATAATATTTAAATAATTCTTATAATTATTTATATATTATATAAATAATAAAAATTCTTCGGCAAGAAAGTCTCCAAAGTTGGTGAGCTGTATTTTCAAACTCCGCGACTCGCGGAGTTTGAAGGCAAAAGTTGCCGCGAGTCGCGGAGTACCCCTGAACTCAATTCCCTATAAAGCCAACCTAATTCTGATCATTTTCATCATCCATAATCTATCTCTCTCGATATATACGTAAATATATATATATATATATATATATATATATATATATATAATTTATATTTTAATTTTAATTTTAATTTTAAATTCTAATAATAAGGGTATGTTAGCAAATGTTGTAAGGGTGTAAGTCAAAATTCTGTCCGTGTAACGCTACGCTATTTTTAACCATTGTAAGTTATGTTCAACCTTTTTAATTTAATGTCTCGTAGCTAAGTTATTATTATGCTTATTTAATCCGAAGTAATCATGATGTTGGGCTAATTACTAAAATTGGGTAATTGGGCTTTGTACCATAATTGGGGTTTGGACAAAAGAACGACACTTGTGGAAATTAGACTATGGGCTATTAATGGGCTTTATATTTGTTTAACTAAATGATAGTTTGTTAATGTTAATATAAAGATTTACAATTGGGCGTCCCTATAAATTACCATATACACTCGATCGGACACGATGGGCGGGGTATTTATATGTACGAATAATCGTTCATTTAACCGGACACGGGAATGGATTAATAGCCACTAGAATAATTAAAACAAGGGTGAAATTATGTACAAGGACACTTGGTATAACTGATAACAAAATATTAAAACCTTGTTACAGTTTAAGTCCCCAATTAGTTGGAATATTTGACTTCGGGTATAAGGATAATTTGACGAGGATACTCGCACTTTATATTTATGACTGATGGACTGTTATGGACAAAAACCAGACGGACATATTGAATAATCCAGGATAAAGGATAATTAACCCATGGGCATAAAACTAAAATCAACACGTCAAACATCATGATTACGGAAGTTTAAATAAGCATAATTATTTTATTTCATATTTAATTTCCTTTATTTTATATTTAATTGCACTTCTAATTATCGCATTTTTATTTATTGTTATTGTATTTAATTGCACTTTTAATTATCGTACTTTTTAATTATCGCAATTTTATTTTATCGCACTTTTATTTATCGCAATTTCCTTATCGTTATGAAACATATAAAGGTTAAGTTTAAATTTGGTCGGAAATTTTCGGGTCGTCACAGTACCTACCCGTTAAAGAAATTTCGTCCCGAAATTTGATCGAGGTCGTCATGGCTAACTTTAAAAATGTTTTCATGACGAATATGAGTTGATAAATAGAGTTTTATCATCATTGAGTAATATAGATAAAACAATTTGATTACGCGAAGAGTATAAGTGAAGCTATCGCAAGAGAGTGAAATGAGTAAACGTATATTCGTTTTAACCGATGACGTAGTTATGATTGATTTCCGGAATTCATGGGATTTAAAGAAAATCTTTGCAATAAGATTTGGTTCTTCGGCTATTAAGAAAATCAGGATCTTATTTGATTAAATGCGATAATCTGTCTCGATTTCTCGGTCTGATATTTTACTATAAATCCACCCCCTTCGTTTCTTTATTTCCACAGCTCACACCTTCTAGTCTTTCTCCTCAATTCATACTTTAAAGCATTCATTAATATGCTTCATCCAGTATTGATTCTTGATATACTCTTAACTTTCATATCTGTCATTCTTCTTTTTCATCTACCACCGGAGGAAGCTATTTTCTTCTACCATTACTGATGTACGCAGAGGTGTATATGAAATAGCTTTATTTTTACAACTAAATACTATTAAATACGATACAATTTTACACAAGATATTTATTTATTTATAGAATGGATATACTTAAACCTTGCTACAACACTTATAGGCAGTGTACCTAATCGTACAGTAGTGTAGTTTTTAGTAAGTCCGGTTCGTTCCACAGGGAAAAATCTTTAACCAAAGCTTAACGCTATATTAGTTTTAATTTATAAAAATACAAATATATAAATAAGTAATATTATTATTATAAAAGGGGGGTTTTTACCATTTAATGACCGGTTTGTCGATTTTAAAAAACTTTAGTCGCAGTTAAAACCTAATGTAAAATAATAAAAATAAATATAACTTAATTTAAAGCGTAAAGTAAATAACGATAAGGAAATTGCGATAAATAAAAGTGCGATAAAATAAAATTGCGATAATTAAAAAGTACGATAATTAAAAGTGCAATTAAATACAATAACAATAAATAAAAATGCGATAATTAGAAGTGCAATTAAATATAAAATAAAGGAAATTAAATATGAAATAAAATAATTATGCTTATTTAAACTTCCGTAATCATGATGTTTGACGTGTTGATTTTAGTTTTATGCCCATGGGTTAATTATCCTTTATCCTGGATTATTCAATATGTCCGTCTGGTTTTTGTCCATAACAGTCCATCAGTCATAAATATAAAGTGCGAGTATCCTCGTCAAATTATCCTTATACCCGAAGTCAAATATTCCAACTAATTGGGGACTTAAACTGTAACAAGGTTTTAATACTTTGTTATCAATTATGCCAAGTGTCCTTGTACATAATTTCACCCCTGTTTTAATAATTCTAGTGGCTATTAATCCATTCCCGTGTCCGGTTAAATGAACGATTATTCGTACATATAAATATCCCGCCCATCGTGTCCGATCGAGTGTATATGGTTATTTATAGGGACGTCCAATTGTAAATCTTTATATTAAAATTAACAAACTATCATTTAGTTAAACAAATATAAAGCCCACTAATAGCCCATAGTCTAATTTCCACAAGTGTCGTTCTTTTGTCCAAAACCCAATTATGGTACAAAGCCCAAATACCCAATTTTAGTAATTAGCCCAACATCATGATTACTTCAGATTAAATATGTATAATAATAACTTAGCTACGAGACATTAAATTAAAAAGGTTGAACATAACTTACAATGATTAAAAATAGCGTAGCGTTACACGGACAGAATTTCGACTTACACCCTTACAACATTCGCTAACATACCCTTATTATTAGAAATTAAAATTAAAATTAAAAATTAAAATTATAATATATATATATATATATATATATATATATATATATATATATATATATATATATATATATATATATACGTTTGATAGAGAGAAAGAAAGATGGATATTGATGAACCAAACACTCGTTTTTATAGGGCATGTGGGCTGGAAAAGGTGCTCATGCGATCGCATGAGCTTTACCCTTCAGGCTCATGCGATCGCATGGCCAGCTGGGGAGGCTCAAAAGTCTACAAAAACGTGGGCTGCTTATTTATTTATTATATAATATAATATATATAATTAAATTTAATTATATATATATTATATTATATTCTTGTACTCCGTTGACTTGTAATTTTTAGTCCGTTGCGTCGAGCGTTGAGAGTTGACTCTGGTCCCGATTCCGGATTTTCGAACGGCCTTGCGTATAATTTAATATCTTGTACTTTGCGTTTTGAATCTTGTACTCTTGTAATTTCGAGACGTTTCTTATCAATAATTGGAACCTCTTTGATTGTATTTTGTATTTTTAAGCTTTTTGGTCGTTTGCGTCTTCAATTCGTCGAATCTGTCTTTTGTCTTTACCTTTTATTATTTAAACGAATATCACTTGTAAATAGAACAATTGCAACTAAAAGCTTGTCTTTCTTGAGGAATAATGCTATGAAATATATGTTCGTTTTTAGCATTATCAAATATTCCCACACTTAAGCGTTGCTTGTCCTCAAGCAATATAGTCTTGAAATACTAGAATCGGTTCTTTATTCTTCACACTTTGTACATCAGTGATTTCTTTACGGCGGTATAAACAATGGTAGTAACGATGTGGTTTACAGTCCCACATGACTTATAAAAATTTAGATCCTTAAAGAAATAGGATCTTTATGAAAACATTTGATCTTTTGAAAATTTCATTCTAGCTTTTACCCTAGATAAGTTTTCCGGAATAACCCTTCACCGGTGTTTGCAAATTCTTTTTGTGGGTTTGGTGGGTTTCAGATTTGAAAACTTTAGCTCAAAACTTGTGGTTTTGTGTCACCCACTTGCTAACCTTGTATTGGGAAAGCAACACGTGCAGTATACTTGCTCCGTATATTACCTTTCGATAAACTACCGTCCGGTTGTAAAGGAAAGCGTTGAACAAGCAACTGTTAAGGCAATGTCCCCTGACATGCTTTTAATTATGGTCTATAACGTGTCGGACGCAATTACTATCCTTTGTAGGAGCAATAGTAAAGCTCACCCTTATAATTTTTCGGTCTGGCACAAGGTCCTGTCTTTGACCATACTATGCAACCACCGTTCCTACGGTTGACACCCGATTTGGTTCAGGTGACCTAATAAATTCCAGGTGAATTCCTAGGATTTTACGTTCAATGCTAATGAACGCATTGAAAATGGGTTTTTAGAAAATAAATCGGTTTGAAATTTTGATCAAAATATTTTCTCGTTCAAGCTCGAGTTTAGATATCATTGAATTCCATGAGTTTGTAATTCTCAATCTTTAAGGTCAATCTCTAGGATTGAGTAATATCAGTCTTAAAAGCTGATTTTTGATCTTTAAGGAGATTATCCTTTCTGGGAATCTGATTCATTAGTCTTATCCAGCTAATTTGCACGGCGTCCTCCCCATTTTACAAGACAGATCCTCTCATGGTTAGGATAAGTCTGACCACTTGGCGACCCTGTTTGATGCTGAGGTCCGTAGATTTCCTGCTGATTTTATTGATGACTTTTCTAAATTTTTCGTCAACCTACAGCTGGTTTGAACGACAACTGCTTGACCTAAATCAAGAAGTGCATTTTTTTTTGGAAGACTTTACTTCCTTTTAATGATGGAATTGATTCATCGTGTAGATCCATCTTTCTTACAGTAAATCGGGTAAAACTGTTTAGTTTAGTCCAAAGCAAAAGTATCTTTAATTATTTGTTACAGAAATATGTGACATATGTTTAAAATAACTTGGTAAATTTTCCCACACTTAGCTTTTATTTTCCTTTTTATTGTCCTCTATTCCATTTTAAATGAATTCTAACATTTTGGTTTGTTTCTCAATTTATGTCCTTTCCGAGGTAACAATAATTTCGGTGTTAACACCTAGTTTTATCGTTCATAAATATGTATAAACATGATTTTGAGTTCATTTATTTGAAAATTTTCAAAAATTTTACTAGAATTGAGTAGTCAGTATATAAGACTAGGGCTGTTCTTTATTATCAGAGAGCACTAGATTCTAATACAACTACTGCTTTACTAGTATTTCTAATGGTAACCAAGTGTTTAAATAAAAAATTTTAAAATCCGAAAGAATTTAACCCCCTTCCCACACTTAAGATCTTGCAATGTCCTCATTTGCAAGAAATCAGTAACAATTTAAATTATTGAGGGTGATTAGCGCAGAAAAAATGATTAAATTTTACCAAAGTTTCCAAACATATTGTTGTTTGTGTTGAATGATAAATGGTGCACATCATTTGTTCATTCCGTCTTGTTGTTATTTCACATATATTTTGCATCTTGTCGTCAAAATTAGTTGCTTTTGCTAAACTTAATGCCAGTCTTTGAAAATGCGTTGTTTTACCCTGTTGTGTACATAAGATAAACTGCAAACATATATACATATTTTTGAAGTTTGGTATATTACCCCACATTCAAAAATTATTAAAATCTAATAATAAAAGTTAGAAAATTATAAAAACTATTACAATATCAACGTAAGTGCTAAATGTAGTAACATTACAAAAATAAAATAAATAAAACTAAATAAACTAGGGTTGATACTGATACCAGTAGGGGTTCCATGCATAACCATATGTGTTATATAATGCTTCATCTGGTTATAAGTAGGATACGGTGGTTGGATCTCTATAGACCAGGGAGGAAATACGGGCTTTGGAGTAGGAATATAGTTTCTACCTATATGTTGGCAATGAGCTATGATGTGGTTTTGATGAACTTGCCAATCTTCAAATGCTCGATGTCTAGCATTTTCATACTCTTGTGAAGCTATAAACCTTTGCATTTCTGTCATTTCATTTCCCCCTCCCACATTACCTGGCTGTTGATCCCTTTCAACCTGTGGATGTCTTCCATTATATTGTACTGCGGTGTTATTTCGCCTCTTCAAAATCTTAGCACCATGATATACATTTAAACCAATTGTATCGTGGGGTTCTGGTTCTTCGATTAATAATCCCCCCGACTTATATCCACATCGAGATACTCAGCAATTAATGTAATAAATATACCACCTCCTATTATACTGTGCGGTCTCATCCCCCTAACCATAGCTGATAAATAATAACCCACACAATAAGGTATACTTACAGCGCTTTGTGGGTCTCGAATACACATGTGGTAAAATAAATCTTGCTCATTTACCTTTTTCTTATTTTTACCTCGCTGTGTAATCGAGTTCGCTAGAAACCTGTGAATTACTCTTAACTCAGCTCTATCTATATACAAATAAGAGTAATTTCCCCCTTTAAATCGGTGATGGCTAGTCATTTGACTCCATACACCATGCGTATCAAAATTTTCATCAATCTTCCTACCATTTAATATTAACCCTCGACAATCGGCAGATGCTAGCTCCTCAGGCGTATATATACGTAAGGCCTGAGCCATGTCTAGTAGAGACATGTGGCGCATCGAACCTCTTAACAAAAATCTAATAAAAGTTCGATCGGTTAAACTAGCTACCCGATCATTTATTTCTATACTACACAATAATTCTTCACACCATACTTTATATACAGGTCTACGCATGTTGAATAATCGTACCCAATCGTTAAAAGTAGAATTACCATACCTCTGTGTAAGTAATTCTCTAATCCGTTCGCCCAATCCTACGGCTTCTAACGGTTCCCATTCTATTACCCTAGGTACTTCAACAGCTTTAGAATGAAGAGTGTGCAAGCTCCTTTGGTATTTTGGATAATCTATCCAACGTCTGTCTAATCTCAAGTTCGGGTGCAAATCTTCCACGTGCATATCTGAAAATGTCATAACTGGATGTGGTATATCTTGTTTGTAATAGTTATCAACATCTTGTTGTTCCGCATTCTCAGGAGGAGCAATGCGAGCTTGGGATGAAGATTCACCCCTTTCAGTCTGCAAAACACATCAAACACAATTTTTGTGCATCCAAATATGCATTAGTGTCAGTAAAATCATCAATCAAAATAATTACAATGACATGTTCAATTTATATCAAACTTATGCTCATTTTCATATTTTTATCAAATCTACACTTTTTCAAATAAGCATATACGAAAATGTTCGCCAAGTTCATAAGCATTCAACTCAAATAACATGTCAAAATAATCATTATTAGCAATTAAACAAGTTTCAAATGGCATTATCTCTTAAAAATTAAGTTCATGAATTTTAGACTTGAAAAAGTCCACTTTAATTCTCAAAAATCTTGTTTAGGCTCAAAGTTTGTATCATTTAACTACCTAAACATGTTACATTACTTAATTTAGCAATAATTCATGACAAAAATCGGCCATAACCTGTTTATATCAAAAAGCCCCAAATTGCTCAAGAACACAAACCCTAGATTACTCAAAATTTGAAGTTTAAGACTTCTAATCATGTTAAATAGCATCAATCTAGGTTATACAAGCATAATACATAAGTAATTTAAGCATAATTATACTAAAAAGCATCAAAATCGAATTGGGTATAAAATTGCTCAAGAACACTAAATTTTCGGATTAAAGGGTGTTTTGGTGTAGAAATTTACCGTTTTCCTTGAGTAATTCATTGATAGCATTCTTCTCAACATGATTTTGTGAAAGATTTGATGAAAAATGGTGAAAAATTTCGGATTTGTGATGTGTTTGTGTGTGTATTTTCACAGCAAAATGGCATGTTTGTGTGTTGACTGATCTGATCGATCCCTTTTATTTTTTTTCTGGATTTTGCATTCTCCGCGAGTCGCGGTGAATTTTCCCTTCAAACTCCGCGAGTCGCGGAGTATTTTTTTTTTTTTGATTATAAAAACCTTAACTTATAAAACAATTAATTAATTAATTTTAAAATTTTGTTTCCCTTGTTATTTAGGACGAGGTCGTTTCGGAACGATGTCCTAGTCCGTCCCTCGACAAAATTTTAAAATTTGTCAATTTAAAGCGCGGTTTTAAAAGCAAAGATTTTTTTTGGGTTTTTTAATGTTTTTGGCATACTTTAATTCAATAAGATTAAAAATAATGATAATAAAAGTTCTCGTCCCTCCCTCGGGTAAAGCAATTTCGGTTCAACGACCTAGTCTTCAACTTACGACGAATTTTTAAAAATCATATTTTTAACTTAGCGAAATAAAGTAAATTTTTGTTTTTTAAATTCACACCAAACTTAAATTTAAAATGCATAAAATTAAAAAAATTCACACCAAACTTAATTATAAATTCATATTATAAATTCACACCAAACTTAAATTATATTTTTGTTTTTATACATACAAACTTATATTAAAAATATTAATTTTCCAAATATTTACAATTTCAAAAGTTTACAATATTTATTTAATATTAATTTATTAATTTTTTTAAAAATAAAATTAAAAATCTTTTTGGCTTTTATCCCACTTTAATCAATCAAATATTATCAAAAATATACGCCCCTCTTTTCGGTAAAGTAATTTCGATTCCATAACGTAATTTAACTCATGACGAATTTTTGAAATATTTTGGGTTGATTGATTAAAGATGTTTATACCTTAAAAAATAAACGTTAAATTTTGCAGTGATGTAATAAATTTTTGTATGATATCAATAATTTCGGTCGCAAGACCTAATTTTATTGAATACCAATTTAATACTTTATAGCGAACAAATTAGCGTTTATTATCAAAAGGTTAAAAATAAAAATAAAAATAAAAAAAAACTGTACAGACTTACCTGTGAGATAGTATTCTTAGTGATATGCTCTAGCCCACTCATAAGATAGTCGGACTAATTGGTTTTCCATGGCTACATAGGCGTAACCTCGAGCATTTAATGTTTTTTCTTCTAAACATATGAACGGTCCATCTCTGCATAAAGTAACAAATTCGGTGTTTGAATATGTTTGATTATTTGAACATTTACCTTCGTGTGACCATTTTCCGCATTTGTGACATTTTTCAAGGTGTCGTGCTCTTCTTTTCGCTGCGGATTTTGATTTTCCTTTACCAAGTTGTAACTTATTATCTTCGCATCTGGATTCTTTTCTTACTCCGTCCAATTTTTCTCTGATTACTGATACCAGTTCACTCGGTAGTGTGTCATTATTACGTTTAGTAATCAAAGCGTGTAGCATTAGACCATGGTTTAGTTCACATGAAGTCTTCATTTCGTAAAAATCTAAAAAAAATAAAAATTCAGAATGAGGGGAGAAGACTAGTTCTTTAGGGTCTGCTAGGGAAAGACCATTCGGGTTCCATTTTCAAGAACTACACGAAAACAGAAAATCTAACTCTAACAGAAATACATATTATCCTTCAAAGACTTGATTCTCCCCACACTTAGTTAGCCGTGGTATCGAAATTGTGATTAACTTCGTTGTCAACTTCCATCGGACTATCTATGTAGTGTTTAACTCTGTGACCATTAACTTTAAATTCAATCCCATTTGAATTTATTAATTCTATTGTTCCGTATGGGAAAACTCTTTTGACTATGAATGGTCCAGACCATCTTGATTTCAATTATCTAGGAAATAGCTTGAATCGTGAATTGAAAAGAAGAACTCTGTCTCCTTCTTTAAATTCTTTTGAACTTCTGATTCTTTTATCATGCCATTTCTTCATTCTTTCTTTATAGATTAACGAATTTTCGTATGCTTCCTGTCTTAATTCTTCTAATTCGTTTAATTGACTTAACCGTAGACATCCAGCTTCATGTAAATCAAGATTACATGTCTTCAAAGCCCAAAATGCTTTGTGTTCAATTTCTACTGGAAGATGACATGCTTTTTCGTAAACGAGTCTAAAAGGTATGGTTCCAATTGGAGTTTTGTAGGCTGTTCTAAAAGCCCAGAGTGCATCCTCCAATTTTATGGACCATTCCTTCGGATTTGATCCTACGGTTTTCTCTAGAATACGTTTTAAAGCTCGGTTGGTATTTTCAACTTGTCCACTTGTTTGTGGATGATATGCGGTGGAGATTTTATGAGTTACTCCATATCTTTTAAGAACTTTCTCAAGTTGATTATTACAGAAATGAGTACCCCGATCACTTATTAAAGCTTTCGGTGTTCCAAACCTTGCAAAAAGACATTTTAAAAAGTTGACTACAACTCGTGCATTCTTAGTTGGGAGAGCTTGTGCTTCCGCCCATTTAGATACATAATCAATGGCTACGAGAATGTAGAGATTATTATGAGATTTTGGAAATGGACCCATAAAGTCAATACCCCAAATGTCAAATACTTCACATACTTGAATGACATTTTGTGACTTTTCATCACGTTGACTTATTTTTCCGGCCCTTTGACAAGCATCACAGGATTTGCAAAGAAGGTGTGCGTCTTTGTAAATTGTAGGCCAATAGAATTCAGCATCATAAACTTTTCTTGCTGTTAGTTGAGGCCCATAATACCCTCCTGTTGGTCCTGTGTGACAATGGTTTAAGATTTTACTAGCTTCATCTCCGAATACACATCGGCGTATTATTCCATCGGGACAACTTTTAAACAAATGTGGATCTTCCCAGAAATAGTGTTTTATATCACTGAAGAATTTCTTTCGTTTTTGGAACGACAATCCTTTCTCAAGGAATCTACAAACTAAGTAGTTTGCAGAGTCTGCAAACCATGGTATTTCATTATAATCTATCTTCAATAGATATTCATCAGGAAAGTTGTCTTGTATGGCTGATTCATTTAGAACTTCTAATTCGGGATTTTCAAAACGAGAAAGATGATCAGCGCCGAGATTTTCTGCTCCTCTTTTATCTCATATTTCAATATCGAACTCTTGTAAGAGTAAGATCCAACGGATTAATCTTGGTTTGGCATCTTGTTTCGAAAATAGGTATCTAAGAGCAGAATGGTCGGTATAGACCACCGTTTTTGCTAGAACGAGATATGAACGAAATTTGTCAAAAGCAAAGACAATAGCAAGGAGTTCTTTTTCAGTAGTTGTGTAGTTCGTTTGTGCTCCTTGTAACGTCTTACTGGCATAATATATAGGTTGAAATTATTTTTCAATCCTTTGTCCTAAAACGGCTCCCATTACAAAATCACTTGCATCGCACATTAGTTCAAACGGTAGATTCCAATTTGGTGTTATCATGATCGGCGCATTAGTGAGTTTCTCTTTAAGAATATTAAAAGATTTGATACATTCATCTGAAAAGATGAATGGAACATCCTTTTCTAGGAGTTTATTCATAGGAGTGGCAATTTTAGAAAAATCTTTTATGAAACGTCGGTAAAAACCGGCATGCCCTAGAAAACTCCTAACTCCTCTAACATTGGTGGGATGTGGAAGTTTAGCAATTACATCTACTTTAGCTCTATCCACTTCAATTCCTTCCTTTGAAATTTTATGTCCAAGAACGATGCCTTCTTTAACCATGAAATGACATTTCTCCTAATTAAGTACTAGATTTGATTCTTCGCATCTAATAAGCATTCGTTCAAGATTCACTAGACATGATTCAAATGTATCACCGAAGACTGAAAAGTCATCCATGAAAACTTCCATGCATTCTTCTATCATGTCGTGAAAAATCGCCATCATGCACCTTTGAAAGGTTGCAGAGGCATTACAAAGTCCAAATGGCGTGCGTTTGTAAGCAAAAGTACCATAAGGGCACGTGAATGTGGTTTTCTCTTGGTCCTCGGGTGCTATTGGAATTTGAAAATATCCGGAAAATCCATCAAGAAAACAATAGTAACTATTTCCGGCTAATCTTTCCAACATTTGATCAATGAAAGGTAAGGGAAAGTGATCTTTTCTGGTGGCGTCATTTAATTTTCTATAATCAATACATACACGCCATCCTGTTACAGTCCTTGTAGGAATAAGCTCATTCTTCTCATTTGTGATGACAGTCATGCCACCTTTTTTAGGTACGCATTGAACTGGGCTTACCCATGGACTATCAGAAATTGGATAAATTAAACCTGCATCTAGCAGTTTAATAATTTCTTTCTTAACAACATCTTGCATATTAGGATTTAGTCTTCGTTGGCGTTGCACATAAGTTTTATGACCTTCTTCCATAAGGATTTTATGTGCGCAATACGAAGGACTTATTCCTTTAATATCATGAATCTTCCATGCAATGGCTGGTTTATGAGCTTTTAATACAGAAATGAGTTGAGATTTTTCATTTTCAGTAAGAGAAGACGATATTATTACAGGTAATTCAGATTCACCATGTAAATAAGCGTATTCCAAATGGTTTGGAAGTGGCTTTAACTCTAGTGTTGGTGGTTCTTCTATCGATGATTTATATCGATATCTGTCTTCTACTTTTAGCATTTGAATTTCTTCTGTTGTTGGTTCATATCCATTAGCCATTAGTGTAGCTAACATTTCGGTTTCATCAATTGGTTCAGTTCCTTCTCCTAAAGAACATTCTCCTGTTCCTTGTAATTCTGGAAATTCTTCTAACAATTCTGCATGTGAATCTATAGTTTGAATATAATAGCATGTATCATCTGCAGATTGCGGTTGTTACATTGCTCTATCAACTGAAAAGGTAACACTCTCATCCTCTATACTTAGGGTCAGTTTCTTACCGAACACGTCTATCATTGCTTTAGCCGTGTTTAAGAATGGTCTTCCTAATATGAGAGGAACTTGAGAATCTTCTTCCATGTCCAGAACAACAAAATCTACTGGAAATACTAAAGTACCAACTTTAACTAGCATATTCTCCATTATCCCTCTAGGATATTTTATTGATCTATCGGCTATTTGTATGCTTATTCTTGTTGGTTTCAATTCTTCAAGGTCTAGTTTAGCGTATAGTGAATACGGCATTAGATTTATACTAGCATCTAAGTCTGCCAATGCTTCTATTAAACTAAGACTACCCAGAAAACATGGAATTGTGAAACTTCCTGGATCTGATAATTTTTCTGGTATCTTATTCAACAGCACTGCTGAACAATTAGCATTCATAGTAACAGCCGAGAGTTCTTCCATTTTCTTTCTATTCAAGATTAGATCTTTCAGAAATTTAGCATATCTAGGCATTCCAGAAATCACATCAATGAAAGGAAGATTGACATTTATTTGTTTAAACATATCCAAGAATTTAGATTGCTCAGCTTCAAGTCTTTCTTTTCTCAATTTACTTAGGTAAGGAAGTGGTGGTTGGTATGGTTTAACATAAGGTTTTGCTTTAACTGTGTTATCTTCATTGACCTTTTCAACTACCGGTTCTGTTTCCTTATTTTTTTCAGATTGTGGATCTTGTGGAGTAGGAATAGCTTCATCAAAAATTACAGGTATTTCAGGTGGTTTAAGTGTTGTACCACTTCTTGTGGTAATGGCTTTAGCTGTTTCATTCTGGGGATTAGCATTTGTATCACTAGGTAGACTTCCCCGTTTTCTTTCACCTATTAACCTTGCTAGGTTACTTACTTTTTGTTTCAGATTTTGAATAGAAGCTTGTTGATTTCTAAATGCTTGAGCATTTTGTTCATTAGTTTGTTTTTGAGATGTGAAAAACTGTGTTTGAGATTCAACTAGCTTCGTCATCATATCTTCTAAATTCGGCTTTTTATCATCGGTTTGTGGTGGTTTGTTTTGAAAATTAGGTCTTTGCTGATTGTAAGTATTATTGGATACTTGTTGATTACTAGGACCTTGTTGGTTGTTGTATGGAACATTTCGGTTATAATTCTGGTTTTGATTGTAAATTGGTCTTGGCGGTTGATAATTATTCTGATAATTATTTCCAGGCCTTTGGTTTATGTATGAAATATTCTCTCTTTGTTCCATTGTTAGTTCAATACTGAGACAATCTTTTGTCAAATGTGGTCCTCCACACTGCTCATAACTAATTCGTATTGAGTGAATATCTTTAGTCATCTTTTCCATTCGTCTCTCGACAGCGTCTATCTTTGCGGAAATGGAATCTAAGTCATGGCTAGAATCGGCTCTAGCTGCTTTAGATGATCTAACGATATCTTTTTCTTGGTGCCACTCATGTGAGTGGAAAGCAGTTTTATCAATAATTTTGTAAGCATCAGTTTCTGTTTTCTTCATAATAGAACCACCAGCTGCTATATCGATGTCTTTCCTTGTAGTGATGTCGCATCCTTGGTAGAATATTTGTACTATTTGACAAGTGTCTAAACCATGTTGCGGACATCCTCTTAATAACTTTCCAAATCTAGTCCATGCCTCATATAGAGTTTCATTCGGTTTCTATGTGAACGTAACAATTTCTTCTTGAAGTCTCACAGCTTTAGATGCCGGAAAGAATTGTTTAAGAAATTTTTCAACTAAAACGTCCCATGTATCAATCGCCCCTTCAGGTAACGATTCCAACCAATCTTTGGCTTCTCCCTTTAAAGTCCAGGGAAATAACATGAGATATATCTGTTCATCCTCCACTTCTCTTATTTTAAATAGTATGCAGATCCTATTAAAGGTACGAAGATGTTCATTTGGATCTTCCTTCGGCGCACCACTAAATTGGCATTGATTAGTCACCATATGTAGAATTTGTCCTTTGATTTCATAATCTGGCGCATTAATGTCAGGATGAGTAATTGCGTGACCTTGGCCAGTGCGTTTAGCTCTCATTCGGTCTTCCATACTTAAAGGTTCCAGATTTTTCATAATTGAATTTGTTGAATCTGAATCACTAGAGGATTCTGATTTAATGGTTCGTTCCTCAACAATCTCTGTTTGAATGATTGGTGGTTCCGGAGGAAAAATTAATGGTTCAGGATCTATGAATTGTCCCTGAATATTCTCCGGATTCTCAATTGTGAGGTCGGGTTCAAAAAATGGATTATCGGAAATTTGAATTGGAGTACTTGGTCGACTGGATGACGATTCTAAAGAAAAATCAATGGCGACAATATTTGCTAGATGTCTTGATCGAGTTACAGGTGGTGAACGTAGAAAAGGTGGTGAACGTCTTGCTCGGTGCATTCACTGAATATCCTATTAGTTTTTAAAAGGAAAGAAAAAATTATATAAGTTATCCAATTAATAGACTTTTCTGATTTTGCCCACGTTTCGAATAGCCAAAAGATGCAGCAGAGGGGCAGGATTCGTTTGGTCTCAATATAATTGAGTACTGTTTGGCTCCAATAACCCGGTCCACGTACAAATCCAACTATTACTACGAACCAGAAAATTTTGATGTCTATCAATTTAACCACCTAAAATAAATTTTCGTAATTTAAAGAAATTTAGAGAAGAAGTAGAAAAAAAATCTATGTCCTAAAACTAGAATGACGAGAAATAAGAAAGAAAAAAAAGAGAGCGTCGGAAAAGGTCGAAAAAGAAAAGGGTTGAAAAATAAAAAGCGTCGAAAAATAAGAAAGAAAAAGAGTGACTTATAAAACTTTAAAACACTCGACTAACCCAACCTTATTACTATCACTAACTTAAAATTAAAATTGCAAATTGAGATTACTAATTGGAGTGATAATTGATACATAGGTTAAAGGCGTCGAAAAATAAAAAATAAGAAAGTAGCGCGAAGAACGGCGTCGCAAAATTCTAAAGCACCTAAATCTTAGTCTAAAGAAAAAGCACTTAAAGGATTTTACGGCAAAGCCTAAAAATCTAGAAATAAAAATAACTATGGCAAAAACTAAGTTTAAAACTAAGTACGAGTGATAAAATACAAATATTACGCTAAAATAATTAAAAAGGGACAAAATATAAAAATATACTAAAATTTGTAAAAAGAACAATTTTTATAAAAATATTATTTTTATATTATTTATTTTATAAAAGTATTAAGTTTATATAAATTAAATAACCTAATTAAAACTAAATAATATAAAAGAATAAAATTAAAACTTAAATATTATAATAATACAACCCTAATTAGGGTTTGATTAATAATAATAATAATATTACTCCGTATTTAATGCTGTACGATAATCAAATGTGGCGTGTCAGAAGGGCTCATGCGATCGCATGAGTCCTAAGTTACCCAGCCATGCGATCGCATGGGCTAGGGTTTCGGGCCAGACACTGGGCTGCTACAGTACTGGACTCGAGTTTTAATATTTTTTTTTGTTTTGCTGTATTATATATTTATAATATATTTATATAAATTAAATAAAAATTATATTTTTACAAACTAAAAATAGAAATAAAGAAATTTTATAAAACTTAAATATTTAACAAACTCTTAAAAATATTTATATTTTCATTTTTCTTTTTATATTTTCAAATATTTAAAACGTATTTTTACAAAAGCGTATTTTTTATATTAGCGTTGCGCTTCCGGCGTTTAAGCAAGAAATTGGAGTCCCCGGCAGCGGCGTCAAAAATACTTGATGTGCGCAGAGGTGTATATGAAATAGCTTTATTTTTACAACTAAATACTATTAAATACGATACAATTTTACACAAGATATTTATTTATTTATAGAATGGATATACTTAAACCTTGCTACAACACTTATAGGCAGTGTACCTAATCATACAGTAGTGTAGTTTTTAGTAAGCCCGGTTCGTTCCACAGGGAAAAATCTTTAACCAAAGCTTAACGCTATATTAGTTTTAATTTATAAAAATACAAATATATAAATAAGTAAAATTATTATTATAAAAGGGGGGGTTTTTACCGTTTAATGACCGGTTTGTCAATTTTAAAAAACTTTAGTCGCAGTTAAAACCTAATGTAAAATAATAAAAATAAATATAACTTAATTTAAAGCGTAAAGTAAATAACGATAAGGAAATTGCGATAAATAAAAGTGCGATAAAATAAAATTGCGATAATTAAAAAGTACGATAAATAAAAGTGCAATTAAATACAATAACAATAAATAAAAGTGCGATAATTAGAAGTGCAATTAAATATAAAATAGAGAAAATTAAATATGAAATAAAATAATTATGCTTATTTAAACTTCCGTAATCATGATGTTTGACGTGTTGATTTTAGTTTTATGCCCATGGGTTAATTGTCCTTTGTCCTGGATTATTCAATATGCCCGTCTGGTTTTTGTCCATAACAGTCCATCAGTCATAAATATAAAGTGCGAGTATCCTCATCAAATTATCCTTATACCCGAAGTCAAATATTCCAACTAATTGGGGACTTAAACTGTAACAAGGTTTTAATACTTTGTTATCAATTATGCCAAGTGTCCTTGTACATAATTTCACCCCTGTTTTAATAATTCTAGTGGCTATTAATCCATTCTCGTGTCCGGTTAAATGAACGATTATTCGTACATATAAATATCCCGCCCATCGTGTCCGATCGAGTGTATATGGTTATTTATAGGGACGTCCAATTGTAAATCTTTATATTAAAATTAACAAACTATCATTTAGTTAAACAAATATAAAGCCCATTAATAGCCCATAGTCTAATTTCCACATGTGTCGTTCTTTTGTCCAAACCCCAATTATGGTACAAAGCCCAATTACCCAATTTTAGTAATTAGCCCAACATCATGATTACTTCGGATTAAATATGTATAATAATAACTTAGCTACGAGACATTAAATTAAAAAGGTTCAACATAACTTACAATGATTAAAAATAGCATAGCGTTACACGGACAGAATTTTGACTTACACCATTACAACATTCGCTAACATACCCTTATTATTAGAAATTAAAATTAAAATTAAAATTAAAATTATAATATATATATATATATATATATATATATATATATATATATATATATATAATACGTTTGATAGAGAGAAAGAAAGATGGATATTGATGAACCAAACACTCGTTTTTATAGGGCATGTGGGCTGTAAAAGGTTCTCATGCGATCGCATGAGCTTTACCCTTCAGGCTCATGCGATCGCATGGCCAGCTGGGGAGGCTCAAAAGTCTACAAAAACGTGGGCTGCTTATTTATTTATTATATAATATAATATATATAATTAAATTTAATTATATATATATTATATTATATTCTTGTACTCCGTTGACTTGTAATTTTTAGTTCGTTGCGTCGAGCGTTGAGAGTTGATGAAAGGACCCGTCCTAATCCATCCGGATGAAGTCCGTATCGATTATAAACGATTCACAATAGTTGATTACATCGCGAGGTACTTGACCTCTATATGATACATTTTACAAACATTGCATTCTTTTTTGAAAAGACAATATTTCATTACATCGAAAGTTGACGGCATGCATACCATTTCATAATATATCTAACTATAATTGACTTAATAATAATCTTGATGAACTCAATGACTCGAATGCAACGTCTTTTGAAATATGTCATGAATGACTTCAAGTAATATCTCTAAAATGAGCAAATGCACAGCGGAAGATTTCTTTCGTACCTGATAATAAACATGCTTTAAAGTGTCAACCAAAAGGTTGGTGAGTTCATTAGTTTATCATAAATAATCATTTCATAATTTTAATAGACCACAAGATTTCATATTTCCATTTCTCATAAACATACGCCCCATACCTAGAGACAAAAATATCATTCAAATAGATTGAACACCTGGTAACCGACATTCACAATATACATATAAGAATATCCCCATCATTCCGGGATCCTCCATCGGACATGATATAAATTTCGAAGTACTAAAGCATCCGATACTTTGGATGGGGCTTGTTGGGCCCGATAGATCTATCTTTAGAGTTCGCGTCAATTAGGGTGTCTGTTCCCTAATTCTTAGATTACCAGACTTAATAAAAAGAGGCATATTCGATTTTGATAATTCAACCATATAATGTAGTTTCGATTACTTGTGTCTATTTCGTAAAACATTTAAAAAAATTTGCGCATGTATTCTCAGCCCAAAAATATAAAGGGTAAAAAAAGTAAATGAAACTCACGCATATAAATATTGTAAAACATTTAATAAAGCATTTGCTTGTATTCTCAGCCCAAAAAGGTAAAGAGTAAAAAAGGGTAAATGAAACTCACGCATATAAATATTGTAAAACATTTAATAAAGCATTTGCATGTATTCTCAGCCCAAAAAGGTAAAGAGTAAAAAAGGGTAAATGAAACTCACTGTACTGTATTTTGTAGTAAAAATACATATGACGACATTTAACAAGTGTAGGGTTGGCCTCGGATTCACGAACCTATAACAAGTATATATATTGACACATTTAATATTAATCAACTAGATTATATATATATCTATATATATTATAATATATTAAGATTTATATATTTATATATAATTCTGTTTACTATTATGATACTTGTAATAAATATTTTCTTATATAGATAATATTTATTTGTTAGTATGAAAAGTAGTAATAATAATGATAATAAATTTAAGAGTTATATTATTTTTTATAACAATAATAGTAATAATAATAATAATGATGAATAAAATAATAATAATACTTTTAATTATAATTTTAATAATAATAATAATAATAATAAAAATGATGATAATAACAAATAAACTACCTCAAGGAGTAGCCCTTAGACAAAAAAATGTCCAAGTCCGGGTTTGAACCCGCGACGTTCCACTAACCCGATAACACCTTCAGCCATTCAACCATTTCTATTCTTCTTGAATTTAATTACTCCTAAATTATATTTAACCCGATTTATTTTTATTTCGGACTAACCAGAAACAAGGCAGCCCATCTATCGGTCCAAGAAGCAGTCCATAGTTTCATTTAAAGTACGGTAGCCCAACAGGCCCAAACTTTCAACACAGCCCAGATAGCCTTTCCTGATAATTAAAAAAAAATTGTATTGGCCTGGGATCGAACCCAAGACCTCACGTTTTATCAGTTTCCTTCCAACCCTTCCTCCACCTATTACTTTCTGATTTAATTATCACCTTAAATTATTTTAAACTATCTATGCCTGATGCCCCCTTCAAAACCCATTTAATAGCCTCATCATCATATAATTATCATTACCTTAACATCTTCATCACATAATCATCATCATCAAAACCCTAACAACATCATATCCTCTCCATCATCATCATATCGTTCTAACCATCATCGTTATCATCTTCATTCGACTATGTCACCCTACTATTATCATTATCATAATTATTATAATCTAATCATTACCATGATTATAATCATTAACAACTTATCACATAAAATCATAATTTATCATTAATCCCGTATTCAAAGCTATCAAGATATCATTTTCATTTATAATCTCGCTGTCATTATCCTGAATGGATCTTAATTACCCCTTCGTGTTTAGATTTCACAGACTTGTTAACAGGGCACCATCATTGTATAACCTTATCACAAAAGAAATAACGAGCAGTGGTTCGAGACATGGTGGTAGTGGTTTGTTTTGGTTGGTTCAAACAGAAACAGAAACATGATAGCAGCAACTAATCGTGCAGTTCAGTGGTTTCTTAGGGTGATGCTAAGGTGATGGTGATTGTTTTGTTGGGACAGGATTAGGAACGAAACACCTCAACAGGTTTTTGGATCCTTGAATAAAGCAAAAAGAAAAAAAACAACGAACCTAGTAGCGGTTCATTATAATAATTCTTCAGCCCATTTGAAAACAGAACATAGCAGCCCAAGAAATATATGCCAATCCAGCTCAATCGTATTCACAAGCTCACTCCGGCTAATCTGCTCGATAGTCTATATTTGTTTAGTTGTGGTTGTGGGGTTTGTTGGAAAACAGAATTAATAGTCATATAAGTTCTTTACAGCTCACCATCCTCACCTGTAAAGTTTAATAATCATATCCTCCTGTCTTCCACTATGGTCAGCTAAACAAAGGATATTATAAACAAGCTAAAGCAGTTTTGATTTATAAAATTGTTTGAAGATTGAAATTTCAAATATATATAGGTTTACATAACTGCAGCGGTTGTAAAGGGGATTGAGGTCGTGGTTCCATTGTTGGTGTTAAATAAAAAAAATATTAGTATTCGGGTCATCATAGTTGTAGGTTTTTCTTCGAGTTCATTATTCTCCGATGAAACAGAAAAACACAGGAGACTGGAGATCACCGTTTCAAAACAAAACAAATATGAGGATGGTTGTGGAGTTGAAGTCGTAGCAGTAGTTTGATAAGAGGGTGGATAATTGTTGGTGAGGTGAGGTGTTTTGATGATCAAAGGTGAAGGTTGTGATGGCGGTTACGTGTGGTTACATCGTGGAACAGAAATATACAGGAAGGTGGTTCGTTGGTGGTAGTTCATGATGGCTTCGGTGGTGGTGGAAGATAAAAAATGGTGGTTTCGTTGTGGGTCGGAACCGAACCGAAGTTGATAGAATGTGCATTAGTAAAAACTTAAAGAGTTGAAGTTTGTGTGGTTTTGAGGTTCACAAGTAAGAAGAAGAAAAAGAGAAGATGGGAGAGTGGTGATAGATTCCATGGACAAAGAGTATTCTTTCCATTCACTAAATTCACGGATATAATTAAGATACAAGTTGATTGATACAGCATCATGAATTTGTCAAGATTGTTTTGTAGTGCATAATTCGTTCGACAGGATTTTACCAGCATAGTAACAAATCGGGAAAAAGTATAAATAGGGATAAAGATGATTGAGATGCATAACAGAATCTGTTTTTATTCATATGTCTTTATAAACTAATTTTAATTAATATTTATATTAATAATACTATTAATAATAATAATAATAATAATAATAATAATATAAATAATAAATACAATAACGATGTCAATGAATATAATACTAATAATGATACAAGTAATAATCATGAGGATGAAATTAATGTTAATAATGATAATAATAATTTTGAATAAAAATGATAATTTTTAATACGCATGTTAAAAATGGTAATTTTAATAATGATAATAAACATGGTAAAAGAATATAATAATAACAATAATATTTAAATCACCACTAAATAATGTTTATATTTAAAATCACATAAGTTCGTTTTTAACTTAATTAATATCAATCTGAACATCAGTGAGTATTACAATCATAATATCTATCTTTAATGTACATTATTTGTATACACATATGTTGTAAATGATAATTATTATTTTTACATAACTAATTTCTAACAATTACATCATAAATTATATTTCAAATTATATATATATATATATATTTATTTAAATATATACATATCTATTTATAAATAGTTGTTCGTGAATCGTCGGGAATGGTTGAGGCCAATTGGTAATTTAATATATGAACATCGTTTCCAAAGTTTTCTAAACTCAACATTAAAGATTTTTCTTATCGTGTCGAAAACATATAAAGATTAAAGTTTAAATTTGATCGGAAATTTCCGGGTCATCACAGTTGACTCTGGTCCCGGTTCCGGATTTTCGAACGTCCTTGCGTATAATTTAATATCTTGTACTTTGCGTTTTGAATCTTGTACTCTTGTAATTTCGAGACGTTTCTTATCAATAATTGGAACCTCTTTGATTGTATTTTGTATTTTTGAGCTTTTTGGTCGTTTGCGTCTTCAATTCGTCGAATCTGTCTTTTGTCTTTACCTTTTATTATTTAAACGAATATCACTTGTAAATAGAACAATTGCAACTAAAAGCTTGTCTTTCTTGAGGAATAATGCTATGAAATATATGTTCGTTTTTAGCATTATCAATTACCTTGGGATTATTGTGTTTTTCATTCTCCCGTGTCTTTATATTGCTATACGCATTGATATACATGGTTTGTAATTTCGGGGTTGTTATCGGGCTTTATATTCTCCATTATATTTCGGAGCTTCATGCTTTCGTTTTCTCTTACAGACCTTAAGTCAAGCGGATAATGGTCCAGAATTTGTAGATATGAATTTTTAGATGAACATAGTTAATGTTCCAAGAAGAAAATCATAATGGCACGATCTTGATTTGACAAATTACCAAAATATCTGAAAATATAGAGCTATCAAGATGATATGTTCTTAATATGTTTGGAAATTGGGTAGAATGTAAGAGTCGTGTAAATAGTACATGATGACAGTATGTTCTGTGAATCCTCACGTTCCATTAGAAACTCAGTATGACTTACTGTAATATAATCACGTTGATCAAGTGTCATTATATTATACTAACTCATGCTTCAGTTCCCAACACTACTTCAAAACATTCATATTTGAATTTTTTTTTCAGAATTTAGAAACCAACACAGTTTCTTTTATGTTGCAGATATTATGGAGAGATAAATGATCTCAGATAAGAATAGTTGTGAAAATATCTCCAGAAATATGGAGAATATGTATAATGAGAGATACGAAGATATCTTATAATATTTAAGAAAAGATGATGATGAAGAATAAGGTCCGCAAAGGTTTAGAGTAAGGAGCAAGGTATTCGTTAATGACTTCGTCAGAAATAGAATCATCAAGATTCTTTAAATACAGACTTTGGTCCTTGTATTTGTCCTTGGTCTCCTTCACGGTCTGCTTAATCCATTGTTCAGTACCAACTCTTCTCTTTTTCTGGGCTTTACCAACACATTATTCTTTGTCATCAAACTTTTGACTGTTAAAGTCGTTTACAGTTTCTGCTGCTTCATTAGCATTTCGAGAACTAATTCACAGTTTGAGATGTTTTTCAGAAACTTCACATTCGAAGTGTGTAAGTTTAGGAGATAGACGTTATATGTATACATATAACTTTTGACGTAAAATTGTCGCGAAATTCAAAATACTGATTGCTAATTCCCAGTAGTTGGTGTGACAATTATTTTTACATGATGTAGGTGAGTACATGATGGGGTTTTAATGAATAAGTATAGTGGCTTTTCGGAGAGGCTTAAGTCGAAGGTTAATGAAGTTGTTGATAAGTTTACTGCTAATGTGGCGAGATATGAAAGGTTCCCCGGTAACAATGATGAAGGGGTAATTGTTATAATAAGGTTTATTCGTATAAACAAATGAAGGTGATTTGCTGAAGCTATGACAAAACTGTCTATTTTGGAAAGAGATTGAAAAATTATATTTGGTAATAAATATCAAAGGATCTGACACGGATACGTGCTAAACTATAACTTTGGTTTCGAGAGCTTTTTAGGTGCATGACAGTGGGTAATGTGTGGTTGAATCATCATCTCGCATGTCTTTAAGAATTTCGAAGTGTTTGAACATATATTGTAATTGTTAATATACATATGATGTTCTAAGATTTTGAATGATACAAATATTTTTGTGAGTTCCATGAATAGAAATGAGGTTCTAGGACAGTTTTGAAGTCAAAGTATAGTTTTGAAAGATGTAGGAATCTAAGAGTGATGATTTCGGTTATATCTTGAATCGAATTCTGAGATTTCAAAATCAGAATATGTAATTAGATTTTGAATGAGTATGGTTGTTTTGATTTCTATAAAAGAATGTATATTGTTGTGAAAGTAGGGAGTATAATGGATGATTAACTGAATCAGATTCAAAGAATGTAACATATTAATTGAGAATTTATATATCTCTCGGGTATTACCTACCCGTTAAAAAAAATTTCACAATTAATATTTTGTACAAAAGAATTTTATTACAGTCTTTATGGAAATATATATGTGTATATTTCTTCAGATGTAATATAGATTTAATGAATTAATATTAAATTAAACTCATTTGATTTATGGTTAAGGCTACGATAGATAATTTCTAAACTTTAGAAATTACATAATCGTCGTAGAATGTGTCATAACCCGTCCTTAACCATAAGAACGAGTTAGATAACGTATGATTTCATTGCGAGGTATTGACCTCTATATGCGACATTTTTAAAAGAACAACTGCATTTATTTTACATTACAAACCATATCTCTTATTTTAATACAAGTTTTAGACAATAAAAAGATGATTATCGTTTAGCGATAATCTTAGACTTACAAACTTTACATGTGATGATAACAATACGATTTCTAGCATATTTTACATTACAAATCCTCCGATATGCAGTTTTATTTTTGACACAAATATGCATACTCAAGATCTTGTTTAAATTCAACATGTTGCAGCGGAAGCTTTTAGTTAACACCTGAGAATAGACATGTTTAAAACGTCAACATAAAGTTGGTGAGATATAGGTTTAATGCCGGCAGCGATATAAATATAGACCACAAGATTTCATATGTAAACATTTTAATAAAAATATTCTAAGTGGTTGAGCACTTGGTAACCATACTTAACATTTAATCACGTCACATATTCCCTTTATTATGAAATCTTACTACACCGTACCAAGTTTAGTCACGAAACGAAGTACTGTGCAACCGTTGAATACTGGTCGTCCAGTCCGGTTGGGGTTGTCAGGCCCGATAGATCTATCAACAGGATTCGCGTTTACAATACCGCTGTAAATAATAGTTACCAAGCTACAGGGAAGTATGCCAGTGGTACAACTCAACGTAGAATATATTTTTCAGTTACTTGTGTCCATAACGTAAAACATAAAATACATGTATTCTCATCCCGAAATACTTAGAGTTTAAAAGTGGGACTATATACTCACTTTTGCCTTGAAGATATATATATTTTGACTTGGTCTCCGGTTGATATCACGAACCTATCCATATATAATATATCAATATATTTTCGTTTTAAACAATCGTCACGTATATATACTTATAATACTTTTAATGTCTTCTTAGTCCGTAGTTAGCAATTCAATTTTAATGGTTCATATTTAGGTGTTTAATAAATAAATAAAACCTCCATCGAAATAAATGAAACCCCATCGTATTCGTATTGGTCGGGATTAATCTTGACCCACGGTACCGTGTTGTCAAATGACGTGTTGCGTACATAAAGTACCGGTGTTGTCAAATGACGTGTTGCGTACGTACATGAGGTCTTATGATTAATCTTCTCGTGTTGTTTACGGGTGATCCTGAAATATATAAAATTAAATTATGAGTACATATATATAAAATATCATGTTATTTTAGAAAGATGTGATTTATTTAATTTTTCTCCAATTATTTTCGTGGCTAAACTAGTTTTGGATATCCGATTTTGTTTTGGTCATAATTTCTTCGTTACAACTCCGTTTTCGTTGGTTCAACTTGCCACTTCCTTGGATCGAGTCCTTCTTTAAGAATATGAACTGCAAATACCTTAGTTTGTATTCGAAATCACAGGTCATAAGTCAAACTTTGGTGAAACTTATGAAGTTAATCATTTTCCCTTATGCAAACAACATTAAATGATTATTTTTCCAAAAATACTTATACTTTGAGTTAAATCATGAAATTTTTATGTGTTATCATATTCATAGTAAATATCATTTTTCCAGAAAATAAACCTCCAATTCAAGGTTCAAAATAGTTTTTAATTATCCAACCCAAAACAGCCCCCGGTTGCACTCCGACGTCGTAAATTCAGTTTTTAAGGTGTTCTTTGAAAAACCAAGTTATACCTTGTTAAATTAGCATATATTTATGATATATTACAGGTCTTGAAGTATTTTAAAAGTTAAGTTAGAAGGATCTATTTAGTTTGCAAACAAGTTTGAAATCATTCAAACTATGTTCTTGTTGTTAAAATTGTATACCATAAAATAAGATAGCTATATATATATGAATCGAATAAGGTTATGAACAAAGTTACTACCTCAAGTTACTTGGACAAGATTGCTGTAAAAGAGAAGTAAAAACCTAGAACCAAAAGAGTGGTGGAGTTGGATGAAAGATTGGAAGTAAACTTGTGTTCTTGGAAGGATTCTTGAAGTGTTTTTGTAAGGGTTTTCTTATGGTGATTAAGTGATGTTTTTGAAGCTAGATCTTCATGGTTGTGAGCTGAGATGGTTAAGGTGTTTAGGGTGTTGGAATTCATTATATTAACAAGTTTCATGTAGAGCATGTCAAAACCAATTTGAACATAAAGCGGAAGCATATTAATGTAAACAAATTAATATAAAGTTTAACCATTTAAACATGAATCCCATATGAATATCAAGTCAAGAATATATGCTTAAAAGTAAAAGAGCTAGTTCATGAAGTTATACCTTCTCCAAGTTAGGAGGTTAAAATGATAATGAAGATGATGAACAAGTGTGTTAAAACCCCAAGCTTTTGATGCACCAACACCACCCTTGAACTTGGTTATGTTTTATACACTTAATCACCTTAAAACCAAGCTAGAAACCCACTTTTCTTTGAACCCAAAATCTGGACAGCAGGTTGTAAAAGATGGTGATGAATGGAGTCTCAAAACTATGAAACCTCAAGAGATAATACCCCAAACTTTTACCCAACACCTAAAGCAATGGTTAGGATTTATTGACACTTAAATTTACCCAACACCTAAAGCAATGCTGCTCATGCTCTTGCTCACTCTTGGAATAGATAAGAATGTCATCAATGAAAACGATAACAAACTTATCTAAATACGGACTACAAACTCGATTCATGAGGTCCATGAATACAGCTGGCGCATTCGTCAATCCAAACGGCATGACCAAAAATTCGTAATGACCATAACGTGTCTGAAAAGCAGTTTTCGGAATGTCCTCTTCTTTGACACGTAGTTGATGATAGCCCGATCTTAGGTCAATTTTCGAATAAACACATGATCCTTGGAGTTGATCAAATAAGTCGTCAATTCTCGGTAGTGGATACCGATTTTTGATAGTTAACTTATTTAATTCACGATAATCTATACACATCCTATAAGATCCATCTTTCTTTTTAACAAATAGAATCGGAGCTCCCCACGGTGAAGTACTTGGTCGTATGAATCCACGGTCCAGTAACTCTTTTAACTGATCTTGAAGTTCTTTTAATTCGGACGGTGCAAGTCTATATGGAGCACGAGCCACTGGTGCAGCTCCTGGTACTAAATCTATTTGAAATTCTACAGATCTAAATGGAGGTAATCCCGGCAACTCTTCCGGAAAGACTTCAGGAAAATCTCTTGCCACAGGCACGTCATTGATGCTCTTCACTTTTTCCTTCGTTTCGACTTTATTAACATGTGCTAAGATAGCATAGCACCCTTTCTTCAAGCACTTTTGAGCTTTCAAATAACTAATGAGTTTTAGCTTTGAGTTACCCTTCTCTCCATAAATCATTACTGGCGTTTTATCCTTACGAGGAATGCGAATTGCCTTCTTGGCGCACACAACTTCAGCTCCTATTTTGGACATCCAGTCCATGCCGACTATTACATCAAAACTTCCTAATTCTACGGGTATCAAGTCAATTTTAAACGTTTCTCCGGCTAAATTTATTTTACAATCACGGCAAATTTTATCGGCTTTAATTAGTTTACCATTAGCTAACTTAATCATGTACTTAGCATCTAGAGGTAATGATGAACAATTCAATTTAGCGTAAAAGCCTCTACTCACGTAACTTCTATCGGCACCAGTATCAAATATAATAGATGCGGATAAGTTATTAATGGTAAACGTACCCGTAACAAGCTCCGGGTCTTCACACGCCTCTCTAGCATTAATAACAAATGCTCTTCCACGTGCAGATCCATTATTCTTCTCTGGATTCGGACACTGGCTCTTATAGTGACCTTGTTTTCCACACCCATAACAAGTAATGGTAGCCAAAGCAGTTCTATTTGCATTAGTGGCAGGAGTCTTGGTACCATTTGTATTTGTAACGAGAGCCCTACAATCTTCAGCAAGATGACCCTTTCGATTACATTTGTTGCATACCACATTACAGTAACCAGAGTGATGTTTGTGGCATCGGTTGCATAAAGGATTTTGTCCTTTGTAACCAAAGCTTGAACCACTACCTGCACCTTGCGTGGTTTCTTGTTTCTTAAAAGATTGTTGTTGGTTACCTCGATCATAATTTCCATTCCACTTTCTTTTGTTACCTGATACCTTCACATCAGTATTGGATGCTTTCTTATCCATGATGACCTGATCCATTAGCTCGTTTGCCATGGTTATAGCTTCATGAATTGTCTTAGGTTTCGATGCTGTAACATTTGCCTTGACCTTTTTGGGCAAACCATCTTTGTACATTTCAATCTTCCGTTCTTCGGTTGGAACCAATTCAGGACATAGCAAAACTAATTCCATGAATCGCTGATTGTAGTTGGTGATTTCAGTACCAACAACCTTCAGGCTTCGTAATTCATCTTCCAACTTTCTAACCTCGTTCCTTGGACAATACTCGTTGATTAACATTATTTTGAATTCTTCCCATGGAGTATCATAAGCTACATCTCCTCCTACAGCCTTCACATAATTTTTCCACCACGTGAGTGCACTATCTTGTAAAGTGCACGATGCATACTTGGTCATGTCCTTCTCAACACAACCACTGATTTTAAACACAGTCTACATCTTTTCTATCCACCGGGTTAAACCGATCGGTCCTTCTGTTCCACTGAATGATGAGGGCTTGCAAGCTTGAAAAGTTTTGTAAGTGCACCCCACACGAGGATTTGGGTTAACTGCAGCACCTCTTGCAGCCTCGACCCATAACATTCTGTCGTTCACTCGCTGATTGATGAGTTCCTGGATTTCTTGTTCCGTCATTCGGTTCAATCGCGCCATATTCTTCTATAAGAATGAAAAGAAAATAATTATTCACATGGAATATTATAGATTTAGTGTATATTTACAGTACATTATAGCTTATTAATAATATGAACCAGGTATTATTATAAAAGCCTTTTCTTCTTATTAGCGTTTTATAATTATATCTAGGGTAGTACCTACCCGTTAATGTCCATACTTAATAGCTTAGTACAGAATCAATTACTACCATCTAAATAATACTTAACCATGGAAAATTATTGTATTTCACACTTCACTATTTTACATATGCTTATCTTACATCGAACATTAAGCAAACCACACTAATAATATTATACAAAACATTATATGATCCCATGGTTTAATACGGCAGCGCATCGTTTGGTCTATTTTCTAGGACGTTTAGGTTCAAAGAATCGCTTAACGCTTATCCTGGCTGTCTGCCTATATTTTGGCTGTGGGACTGAAGAACTGGATGCCGGGATAGAAAGAATAGGAATAGCGGGAATAGGGGTGGTAGTGTCTAGTGTAGTTGGTGTCACATCATCCTTATTAAACTCAGGATTTGAATTTTCTAATTCATTAGCCTTTCGTTTCTTTCCTAGTTCGAACTCTTCTTTTATAATTTCCTGTATTTCTTCCTCGGGTTCACTTTCCTCCTCGGGTTCACTTTCCTCCTCGGGTTCACTTTCCTCCTCGGGTTCACTTTCCGGGTTCTCTATAGTCGGTTCATCCGAAATTTGTGAGTCTTCCCCATAGATATTATTTTCGTCATCGGATAGGTTAATGACTGGAACACCATCTGAAGATTCTGGTTCGGTGTCGCTGAATGTGATAACAAGTTTTGAGCCCGACATCTATCACACAACAACTAACCCATTAGTACTACATAATATTTACATATAAATTTTAACCAACAATGATAAGCAATGGTTTTTAAATCAGACCCGGTCAAAGTCCAGACTTACTAATGTATCCTAACGACTTATCAGTTAGACACACTAATGCAAACCTGGTTCGCTAAGACCACCGCTCTGATACCACATGTCATAACCCGTCCTTAACCGTAAGAACGTGTTAGATAACGTATGATTTCATTGCGAGGTATTGACCTATATATGCGACATTTTTAAAAGAAAAACTGCATATATTATACATTACAAACCATGATTCTTATTTTTGATACAAGCTTTGGACGAAATAAAGATGATTATCGTTTAGCGATAATCTTCGACTTACAAACGTTACAAATGATGATAACAACACGATTTCTAGCATATTTTACAACACAAGTTCTTGGATATGCAGTCTTATTTTTGACACAAATATGCGTACGCAAGATCCTGCTCAAATTCAACATAATGCAGCGGAAGCTTTTAGAAATCACCTGAGAATAGACATGTTTTAAAAGGTCAACATAAAGTTGGTGAGATATAGGTTTAGTGCCGGCAGCAATATATATATAGACCACAAGATTTCGTATATAAACAGTTTAATAAAAATATTCTAAGTGGTTGAGCACTTGGTAACCATACTTAACAATTAATCACGTCGCATATTCCCTTTAATATGAAATCTTACTACACCGTACCAAGTGTAGTCACGAAACGAAGTACTGTGCAACCGTTGAATACTGGTCGTCCAGTCCGGTTGGGGTTGTCAGGCCCGATAGATCTATCAACAGGATTCGCGTTTACAATACCGCTATAAATATTAGTTACCAAGCTACAGGGAAGTATGCCAGTGGTACAACTCAACGTAGAATATATTTTTCAGTTACTTGTGTCCATATTGTAAAACATAAAATACATGTATTCTCATCCCGAAATATTTAGAGTTTAAAAGTGGGACTATATACTCACTTTCGTCTTGAAGATATATATATATATATAATTTGACTTGGTCTCCGGTTGATATCACGAACCTATCCATATATAATATATCAATACCTTTTCTTTTTAAACAAACGTCACATATATATACTTGTTATACTTTTAATACTTTGAATAATTCCTTAGTCCGTAGTTAGCAGTTCGTTGTTAGTAATTCAATTTTAATGGTTCATTTTTAGATGTTTAATATACCCGCAATGAAATAAATAAAACCCCCAACGAAATAAATAAAACCTCATCGTATATGTATTGGTCGAGATTAATCTTGACCCACGGTACCGGTGTTGTCAAATGACGTGTTGCGTACATAAAGTACCGGTGTTGTCAAATGACGTGTTGCGTACAATCATGGGATCTTATGATTAATCTTCTCGTGTTGTTTACGGGTGATCCTGAACCATATAAAATTGAATTATAAGTACATATATATAAAATATCATGTTATCTTAGAAAGATGTGATTTATTTAATTTTTCCCAATTAATCCCGAAGTTAAACTAGTCTTGGATAACCAATTTTGTTTCGGTCATAGTTTCTTCGTTACAAATCCGTTTTCGTTGATTCAACTTGCCATCTCCTTGGATCGAGTTCCTCTTTAAGACTATGAACTGTAAATACCTTAGTTTGTATTCAAAATCATACGGCATAGGTGAAACTTTAGTGAAACTTATGAAGTTAAACATTTTTCTTTATGTAAACAACCTTAAATGATTATTTTTCTAAAAATACTTATACTTTGAATTAAATCATGAAATTTTTATGTGTTATCATATTCATAGTAAAAATCATTTTTCCAGAACATAAACCTTCAATTCAAAGTTTAAGATGGTTTTTAATTATCCAACCCAAAACAGTCCCCGGTGGCACTCCGACGTCGTAAAAACAGTTTTTAAGATAATCTTTGAAAAACCAAGTTATACCTTGTTAAATTAGCATATATTTAAGTTATATTACAGGTCTTGGAGTATTTTAAAAGTTAAGTTAGAAGGATCTATTTAGTTTGCAAACAAGTTTGAAAACATTCAAACTATGTTCTTGTTGTTAAAATTTTATACCACAAAATAAGATAGCTATATATATATGAATCGAATAAGGTTATGAACACAGTTACTACCTCAAGTTCCTTGGACAAGGTTGCTGTAAAAGATGAGTAAAAAGCTAGAACCAAAAGGGTGTTGGAATTGGATGAAAGATTGGAAGTAAGTTTGTGTTCTTGGAAGGATTTCTTGAAGTGTTTTTGTATGGTTTTCTTATGGTGATTTAAGTAAGGTTTTTGAAGCTAATTGATGGGGAAAATGCTTGGAGATGATCAAGTATGAAGTTAAGAGTATTTTGAGAGAGAAATGGAAGTGTAAGTATGAGAAAATGGGGTGAAGAAATGGTGTGCATGCATAAAAACGTTTTTAGGTTATAAAGGAAAAAAAAAGATACCTAACTTTGTTTTCTTTCTAAATAATTCATGCTACTTGAAAAATGGTTGGTTCCACATGTTTCTTAATCATTTAAGGCTGCTAAGGAGCAGATTTTTATTGGTATATACCAATAGTAAATACATCTAGAAGCTGCGTATGATACGGGTACATATACCCTAGGTATACGTATAGAAATCTTTGAGAAAACGGAACGAGGATTCAAATATAGCTATCTTTTGTAAATATACTTATATTGTTTTATGTATGTAAGCCCTTAAAAGTGATTAAATACATTACTTATACGATATATGTATAAACATTATATGTTATAAGTATTTATGTCAAATAACGTTACATATGGTTATCGTTTTGAAAACTTAAGTTAGTAGTTTCAAAATATACTTGTAACTTATTGTTATTAATACAAAATGAGATATTAAAACATTCATTAACCATGTTAAATATGTATATATACATATATATACACAAACGTATAATTATCATATATTGTATAGTTCGTGATATCATCGGTCAAACTAGACGGTCAAACGTTGTGTAAAACTCTTTTCGGAAACATTAATCTCAACAATTTGGATTGCTTATCATGTTGGTAAGGTTTAATTTATGTAAATATTAATCTTATAAGTATAGAACGATCGAAAAAGTGCGGGTCGTTATATTACCTCCCCGTTAAATAAATTTCGTCCCGAAATTTTAAAATTGTACCTATTTTGCGTCATCGAGAAACAAGTGTGGATACTTTTGTTTCATCTGATCCTCTCGTTCCCAAGTAAAATCGGGACCTCTTCGAGCATTCCAACGAACCTTAACAATCGGTATGTTGCTCTGTTTGAGCTGTTTAACTTCACGATCCATGATTTCGATTGGTTCTTCGATGAATTGTAGTTTCTCGTCGACATGGATTTCTTCAAGAGGAATGGTGAGGTCTTCCTTTGAAAGACACTTTTTAAGGTTTGAGACATGAAAGGTATTATGTACTCCGGCGAGTTGTTGCGGTAACTCGAGTCGATAAGCTACCGGTCCAATGCGTTCGATAATCTTGAACGGGCCTACGTATCTTGGGTTCAGTTTACCTCTTTTTCTGAATCGTATTACACCTTTCCAAGGTGATACCTTTAGCATAACCATGTCACCGATCTGAAACTCTAATGGTTTCCTTCGGACATCGGCGTAGCTCTTTTGGCGACTACGGGCTGTTTTCAATCTCTCTTTGATTTGTACTATCTTCTCAGTCGTTTTGTGTATGATCTCGGGACCAGTTAATTGTCGATCTCCTACTTCATTCCAACAAATAGGAGATCTACACTTCCTTCCATATAATGCTTCGAATGGCGCAGCTTTAATGCTCGCATGATAACTATTATTATACGAGAATTCTGCTAATGGTAGATATTTATCCCATCCGTTTCCAAAATCGATCACACATGCCCTGAGCATGTCTTCAAGAGTCTGAATTGTTCTTTCACTCTGCCCGTCGGTTTGCGGATGATATGCGGTACTCATATCCAAACGAGTTCCTAGTGCCTCCTGTAGTGATTGCCAGAACTTTGAGGTAAATCTACTATCACGATCAGATATAATGGAAATAGGTATTCCATGCCTTGAAACTATTTCCTTTATATATAATCGTAATAATTTCTCCATTCTATCCCTTTCCTTTATAGGCAAGAAATGTGCAGATTTGGTAAGACGATCAACAATTACCCAAATGGTGTCGTATCCCCAGGCAGTCTTTGGTAACTTCGTGATGAAATCCATGGTAATACCGTCCCATTTCCATTCTGGGATTTCTGGTTGTTGAAGTAACCCTGACAGCTTTTGGTGTTCTGCTTTGACCTTGGAACAAGTTAAACACTCCCCAACATATGTTGCAACGTCTGTCTTTAAATTAGGCCACCAATAATGTGTCTTAAGATCTTGATACATCTTTCCAACTCCAGGATGTATCGAGTATCTTGTCTTATGTGCCTCGTTCAATATCAACTTCCTTAATCCACCCAACTTCGGTACCCAAATACGATTTGCAAAATATCGAATTCCATCTTCCCGCATAATGAGTTGCTTCTCATACTTCTTCATTATTTCATTTCCTATATTTTCTTTAGTAAGTGCTTCTCGTTGAACTTCTTTGATTTGTGAGTTGAGATTCATGCGAATTTTTATGTTCATCGCTCGTACTCGAATTGGTTCTCGTTCCTTTCTGCTTAGAGCGTCGGCCACCACGTTTGCTTTCCCGGGATGATAACGAATTTCACAATCATAGTCATTTATTAACTCAACCCACCTACGTTGCCTCATGTTCAGCTGTTTTTGATCGAAAATATGTTGAAGGCTTTTATGATCAGTAAACACAGTGCATTTAACTCCATATAAATAGTGTCTCCATATCTTCAATGCAAACACTACTGCCCCTAATTCTAGATCATGCGTCGTATAATTCCGCTCGTGAATCTTCAATTGTCGGGATGCGTATGCAATAACTTTCTTTCGTTGCATAAGGACGCAACCAAAACCTTGTCGCGAAGCGTCACAATATATTTCAAAATCATCGTTCCCTTCAGGTAACGATAAAATAGGCGCCGTAGTTAACTTCTTCTTCAGTAATTGAAATGCATTCTCCTGCTCCGAGGTCCATTCGTATTTCTTCCCTTTTTGCGTTAATGCTGTCAACGGCTTAGCTATTCGGGAAAAATCTTGAATAAACCTTCTATAATAACTGGCTAAACCCAAAAATTGGCGTATCTGCATTGGTGTTTTAGGAGTCTCCCATTTTTCAATGGCTTCAATTTTTGCTGGATCAACCTGAATTCCTTTGCTACTAACAACGTGGCCAAGAAATTGCACTTCTTTCAACCAGAAAGCACACTTAGAAAATTTAGCGTATAGCTGTTCTTTTCTCAACAACTCTAATATCAACCTTAAATGCTGCTCATGCTCTTGCTCACTCTTGGAATAGATAAGAATGTCATCAATGAAAACGATAACAAACTTATCTAAATACGGACTACAAACTCGATTCATGAGGTCCATGAATACAGCTGGCGCATTCGTCAATCCAAACGGCATGACCAAAAATTCGTAATGACCATAACGTGTCTGAAAAGCAGTTTTCGGAATGTCCTCTTCTTTGACACGTAGTTGATGATAGCCCGATCTTAGGTCGATTTTCGAATAAACACATGATCCTTGGAGTTGATCAAATAAGTCGTCAATTCTCGGTAGTGGATACCGATTTTTGATAGTTAACTTATTTAATTCACGATAATCTATACACATCCTATAAGATCCATCTTTCTTTTTAACAAATAGAATCGGAGCTCCCCACGGTGAAGTACTTGGTCGTATGAATCCACGGTCCAGTAACTCTTTTAACTGATCTTGAAGTTCTTTTAATTCGGATGGTGCAAGTCTATATGGAGCACGAGCCACTGGTGCAGCTCCTGGTACTAAATCTATTTGAAATTCTACAGATCTAAATGGAGGTAATCCCGGCAACTCTTCCGGAAAGACTTCAGGAAAATCTCTTGCCACAGGCACGTCATTGATGCTCTTCACTTTTTCCTTCGTTTCGACTTTATTAACATGTGCTAAGATAGCATAGCACCCTTTCTTCAAGCACTTTTGAGCTTTCAAATAACTAATGAGTTTTAGCTTTGAGTTACCCTTCTCTCCATAAATCATTACTGGCGTTTTATCCTTACGAGGAATGCGAATTGCCTTCTTGGCGCACACAACTTCAGCTCCTATTTTGGACATCCAGTCCATGCCGACTATTACATCAAAACTTCCTAATTCTACGGGTATCAAGTCAATTTTAAACGTTTCTCCGGCTAAATTTATTTTACAATCACGGCAAATTTTATCGGCTTTAATTAGTTTACCATTAGCTAACTTAATCATGTACTTAGCATCTAGAGGTAATGATGAACAATTCAATTTAGCGTAAAAGCCTCTACTCACGTAACTTCTATCGGCACCAGTATCAAATATAATAGATGCGGATAAGTTATTAATGGTAAACGTACCCGTAACAAGCTCCGGGTCTTCACACGCCTCTCTAGCATTAATAACAAATGCTCTTCCACGTGCAGATCCATTATTCTTCTCTGGATTCGGACACTGGCTCTTATAGTGACCTTGTTTTCCACACCCATAACAAGTAATGGTAGCCAAAGCAGTTCTATTTGCATTAGTGGCAGGAGTCTTGGTACCATTTATATTTGTAACGAGAGCCCTACAATCTTCAGCAAGATGACCCTTTCGATTACATTTGTTGCATACCACATTACAGTAACCAGAGTGATGTTTGTGGCATCGGTTGCATAAAGGATTTTGTCCTTTGTAACCAAAGCTTGAACCACTACCTGCACCTTGCGTGGTTTCTTGTTTCTTAAAAGATTGTTGTTGGTTACCTCGATCATAATTTCCATTCCACTTTCTTTTGTTACCTGATACCTTCACATCAGTATTGGATGCTTTCTTATCCATGATGACCTGATCCATTAGCTCGTTTGCCATGGTTATAGCTTCATGAATTGTCTTAGGTTTCGATGCTGTAACATTTGCCTTGACCTTTTTGGGCAAACCATCTTTGTACATTTCAATCTTCCGTTCTTCGGTTGGAACCAATTCAGGACATAGCAAAACTAATTCCATGAATCGCTGATTGTAGTTGGTGATTTCAGTACCAACAACCTTCAGGCTTCGTAATTCATCTTCCAACTTTCTAACCTCGTTCCTTGGACAATACTCGTTGATTAACATTATTTTGAATTCTTCCCATGGAGTATCATAAGCTACATCTCCTCCTACAGCCTTCACATAATTTTTCCACCACGTGAGTGCACTATCTTGTAAAGTGCACGATGCATACTTGGTCATGTCCTTCTCAACACAACCACTGATTTTAAACACAGTCTACATCTTTTCTATCCACCGGGTTAAACCGATCGGTCCTTCTGTTCCACTGAATGATGAGGGCTTGCAAGCTTGAAAAGTTTTGTAAGTGCACCCCACACGAGGATTTGGGTTAACTGCAGCACCTCTTGCAGCCTCGACCCATAACATTCTGTCGTTCACTCGCTGATTGATGAGTTCCTGGATTTCTTGTTCCGTCATTCGGTTCAATCGCGCCATATTCTTCTATAAGAATGAAAAGAAAATAATTATTCACATGGAATATTATAGATGTAGTGTATATTTACAGTACATTATTGCTTATTAATAATATGAACCAGGTATTATCATAAAAGCCTTTTCTTCTTATTAGCGTTTTATAATTATATCTAGGGTAGTACCTACCCGTTAATGTCCATACTTAATAGCTTAGTACAGAATCAATTACTACCATCTAAATAATACTTAACCATGGAAAATTATTGTATTTCACACTTCACTATTTTACATATGCTTATCTTACATCGAACATTAAGCAAACCACACTAATAATATTATACAAAACATTATATGATCCCATGGTTTAATACGGCAGCGCATCGTTTGGTCTATTTTCTAGGACGTTTAGGTTCAAAGAATCGCTTAACGCTTATCCTGGCTGTCTGCCTATATTTTGGCTGTGGGACTGAAGAACTGGATGCCGGGATAGAATGAATAGGAATAGCGGGAATAGGGGTGGTAGTGTCTAGTGGAGTTGGTGCCACATCATCCTTATTAAACTCAGGATTTGAATTTTCTAATTCATTAGCCTTTCGTTTCTTTCCTAGTTCGAACTCTTCTTTTGTAATTTCCTGTATTTCTTCCTCGGGTTCACTTTCCTCCTCGGGTTCACTTTCCTCCTCGGGTTCACTTTCCGGGTTCTCTATAGTCGGTTCATCCGGAATTTGTGAGTCTTCCCCATAGATATTATTTTCGTCATCGGATAGGTTAATGACTGGAACACCATCTGAAGATTCTGGTTCGGTGTCGCTGAATGTGATAACAAGTTTTGAGCCCGACATCTATCACACAACAACTAACCCATTAGTACTACATAATATTTACATATAAATTTTAACCAACAATGATAAGCAATGGTTTTTAAATCAGACCCGGTCAAAGTCCAGACTTACTAATGTATCCTAACGACTTATCAGTTAGACACACTAATGCAAACATGGTTCGCTAAGACCACCGCTCTGATACCACATGTCATAACCCGTCCTTAACCGTAAGAACGTGTTAGATAACGTATGATTTCATTGCGAGGTATTGACCTCTATATGCGACATTTTTAAAAGAAAAACTGCATATATTATACATTACAAACCATGATTCTTATTTTTGATACAAGCTTTGGACGAAATAAAGATGATTATCGTTTAGCGATAATCTTCGACTTACAAACTTTACAAATGATGATAACAACACGATTTCTAGCATATTTTACAACACAAGTTCTTGGATATGCAGTCTTATTTTTGACACAAATATGCGTACGCAAGATCCTGCTCAAATTCAACATAATGCAGCGGAAGCTTTTAGAAATCACCTGAGAATAGACATGTTTTAAAAGGTCAACATAAAGTTGGTGAGATATAGGTTTAGTGCCGGCAGCAATATATATATAGACCACAAGATTTCGTATATAAACAGTTTAATAAAAATATTCTAAGTGGTTGAGCACTTGGTAACCATACTTAACAATTAATCACGTCGCATATTCCCTTTAATATGAAATCTTACTACACCGTACCAAGTGTAGTCACGAAATGAAGTACTGTGCAACCGTTGAATACTGGTCGTCCAGTCCGGTTGGGGTTGTCAGGCCCGATAGATCTATCAACAGGATTCGCGTTTACAATACCGCTATAAATATTAGTTACCAAGCTACAGGGAAGTATGCCAGTGGTACAACTCAACGTAGAATATATTTTTCAGTTACTTGTGTCCATATTGTAAAACATAAAATACATGTATTCTCATCCCGAAATATTTAGAGTTTAAAAGTGGGACTATATACTCACTTTCGTCTTGAAGATATATATATATAATTTGACTTGGTCTCCGGTTGATATCACGAACCTATCCATATATAATATATCAATACCTTTTCTTTTTAAACAAACGTCACATATATATACTTGTTATACTTTTAATACTTTGAATAATTCCTTAGTCCGTAGTTAGCAGTTCGTTGTTAGTAATTCAATTTTAATGGTTCATTTTTAGATGTTTAATATACCCGCAATGAAATAAATAAAACCCCCAACGAAATAAATAAAACCCCATCGTATATGTATTGGTCGAGATTAATCTTGACCCACGGTACCGGTGTTGTCAAATGACGTGTTGCGTACATAAAGTACCGGTGTTGTCAAATGACGTGTTGCGTACAATCATGGGATCTTATGATTAATCTTCTCGTGTTGTTTACGGGTGATCCTGAACCATATAAAATTGAATTATAAGTACATATATATAAAATATCATGTTATCTTAGAAAGATGTGATTTATTTAATTTTTCCCAATTAATCCCGAAGTTAAACTAGTCTTGGATAACCAATTTTGTTTCGGTCATAGTTTCTTCGTTACAAATCCGTTTTCGTTGATTCAACTTGCCATCTCCTTGGATCGAGTTCCTCTTTAAGACTATGAACTGTAAATACCTTAGTTTGTATTCAAAATCATACTGCATAGGTGAAACTTTAGTGAAACTTATGAAGTTAAACATTTTTCTTTATGTAAACAACCTTAAATGATTATTTTTCTAAAAATACTTATACTTTGAATTAAATCATGAAATTTTTATGTGTTATCATATTCATAGTAAAAATCATTTTTCCAGAACATAAACCTTCAATTCAAAGTTTAAGATGGTTTTTAATTATCCAACCCAAAACAGTCCCCGGTGGCACTCCGACGTCGTAAAAACAGTTTTTAAGATAATCTTTGAAAAACCAAGTTATACCTTGTTAAATTAGCATATATTTAAGTTATATTACAGGTCTTGGAGTATTTTAAAAGTTAAGTTAGAAGGATCTATTTAGTTTGCAAACAAGTTTGAAAACATTCAAACTATGTTCTTGTTGTTAAAATTTTATACCACAAAATAAGATAGCTATATATATATGAATCGAATAAGGTTATGAACACAGTTACTACCTCAAGTTCCTTGGACAAGGTTGCTGTAAAAGAGGAGTAAAAAGCAAGAACCAAAAGGGTGTTGGAATTGGATGAAAGATTGGAAGTAAGTTTGTGTTCTTGGAAGGATTTCTTGAAGTGTTTTTGTATGGTTTTCTTATGGTGATTTAAGTAAGGTTTTTGAAGCTAATTGATGGGGAAAATGCTTGGAGATGATCAAGTATGAAGTTAAGAGTATTTTGAGAGAGAAATGGAAGTGTAAGTATGAGAAAATGGGGTGAAGAAATGGTGTGCATGCATAAAAACGTTTTTAGGTTATAAAGGAAAAAAAAGATACCTAACTTTGTTTTCTTGCTAAATAATTCATGCTACTTGACAAATGGTTGGTTCCACATGTTTCTTAATCATTTTAGGCTGCTAAGGAGCAGATTTTTATTGGTATATACCAATAGTAAATACATCTAGAAGCTGCGTATGATACGGGTACATATACCCTAGGTATACGTATAGAAATCTTTGAGAAAACGGAACGAGGATTCAAATATAGCTATCTTTTGTAAATATACTTATATTGTTTTATGTATGTAAGCCCTTAAAAGTGATTAAATACATTACTTATACGATATATGTATAAACATTATATGTTATAAGTATTTATGTCAAATAACGTTACATATGGTTATCGTTTTGAAAACTTAAGTTAGTAGTTTCAAAATATACTTGTAACTTATTGTTATTAATACAAAATGAGATATTAAAACATTCATTAACCATGTTAAATATGTATATATACATATATATACACAAACGTATAATTATCATATATTGTATAGTTCGTGATATCATCGGTCAAACTAGACGGTCAAACGTTGTGTAAAACTCTTTTCGAAAACATTAATCTCAACAATTTGGATTGCTTATCATGTTGGTAAGGTTTAATTTATGTAAATATTAATCTTATAAGTATAGAACGATCGAAAAAGTGCGGGTCGTTACACTAGGGCCTCTTGTAGTGATTGCCAGAACTTTGATGTAAATCTACTATCACGATCGGATATAATGGAAATAGGTATTCCAAGCCTTGAAACTATTTCCTTTATATATAATCGTAATAATTTCTCCATTCTATCCGTTTCCTTTATAGGCAAGAAATGTGCAGATTTGGTAAGTCGATCAACAATTACCCAAATGGTGTCGTATCCCCATGCAGTCTTTGGTAACTTCGTGATGAAATCCATGGTAATACCATCCCATTTCCATTCTGGGATTTCTGGTTGTTGAAGTAACCCTGACGGCTTCTGGTGTTCTGCTTTGACCTTGGAACAAGTTAAACACTCCCCAACATATGTTGCAACGTCTGTTTTTAAATTAGGCCACCAATAATGTGTCTTAAGATCTTGGTACATCTTTCCAACTCCAGGATGTATCGAGTATCTTGTCTTATGTGCCTCATTTAATATCAACTTCCTTAATCCACCCAACTTCGGTACCCAAATACGATTTGCAAAATATCGAATTCCATCTTCCCGTATAACGAGTTGCTTCTCATACTTCTTCATTATTTCATTTCCTATATTTTCTTTAGTAAGTGCTTCTCGTTGAACTTCTTTGATTTGTGAGTTGAGATTCATGCGAATTTTTATGTTCATCGCTCGTACTCGAATTGGTTCTCGTTCCTTTCTGCTTAGTGCGTCAGCCACCACATTCGCTTTCCCGGGATGATAACGAATTTCACAATCATAGTCGTTTATTAACTCGACCCACCTACGTTGCCTCATGTTCAGCTGTTTCTGATCAAAAATATGTTGAAGGCTTTTATGATCAGTAAACACAGTGCATTTAACCCCATACAAGTAGTGTCTCCATATCTTCAATGCAAACACGACTGCTCCCAGTTCTAGATCATGCGTCATATAATTCCGCTCGTGAATCTTCAATTGTCGGGATGCGTATGCAATAACTTTCTTCCGTTGCATAAGAACGCAACCAAAACCTTATCGCGAAGCGTCACAATATATTTCAAAATCATCGTTCCCTTCTGGTAACGATAAAATAGGCGCCGTAGTTAACTTCTTCTTTAGTAATTGAAATGCGTTCTCCTGCTCTGAGGTCCATTCGTATTTCTTCCCTTTTTGCGTTAACGCTGTCAACGGCTTAGCTATTCGAGAAAAATCTTGAATAAACCTTCTATAATAACCGGCTAAACCCAAAAATTGGCGTATCTGCATTGGTGTTTTAGGAGTCTCCCATTTTTCAATGGCCTCAATTTTAGCTGGATCAACCTGAATTCCTTTGCTACTAACAACGTGGCTAAGAAATTGAACTTCTTTCAACCAAAAAGCACACTTAGAAAATTTAGCATATAGCTGTTCTTTTCTCAACAACTCTAATATCAACCTTAAATGCTGCTCATGCTCTTGCTCACTCTTGGAATAGATAAGAATGTCATCAATGAAAACAATAACAAACTTATCTAAATAGGGACTACAAACTCGATTCATAAGGTCCATGAATACAGCTGGCGCATTTGTCAACCCAAACGGCATGACCAAAAATTCGTAATGACCATAACGTGTCCGAAAAGCAGTTTTCGGAATGTCCTCTTCTTTGACACGTAATTGATGATAACCCGATCTTAGGTCGATTTTCGAATAAACACATGATCCTTGCAGTTGATCAAATAAGTCATCAATTCTCGGTAGTGGATACCGATTCTTGATAGTTAACTTATTTAATTCACGATAATCTATACACATCCTAAAAGATCTATCTTTCTTTTTAACAAACAAAATTGGAGCTCCCCACGGTGAAGTACTTGGTCGTATGAATCCACGGTCCAGTAATTCTTTTAACTGACTTTGAAGTTCTTTTAATTCAGACGGTGCAAGTCTATATGGCGCACGAGCCACTGGTGCAGCTCCTGGTACTAAATCTATTTGAAATTCTACAGATCTAAATGGAGGTAATCCCGGCAACTCTTCCGGAAAAACTTCAGGAAAATCTCTTGCCACAGGCACATCGTTGATGCACTTCTCTTTTTCTTTCTTTTCGACTTTATTAACATGTGCTAGAATAGCATAACATCCCTTTTCTAAACACTTCTTGGCTTTCAAACAACTAATGAGTTTTAGCTTTGAATTACCCTTCTCTCCATAAATCATCACCGGCATTTTATCCTTACAAGGAATGCGAATTGCCTTCTTGGCACACACAACTTCAACTCCTACTTTGGACATCCAGTCCATGCCAACTATTACATCAAAACTTCCTAATTCTACGGGTATCAAGTCAATTTTAAACGTTTCTCCGGCTAAATTTATTTCACAATTACGACAAATTTTATCGGCTTTAATTAGTTTACCATTAGCTAACTCAATCATGTACTTAGCATCTAGAGGTAATGATGAACAATTCAATTTAGTGTAAAAATTTCTACACACATAACTTCTATCAGCACCAGTATCAAATATAATAGATGCTGATAAGTTATTAATGGTAAACGTACCCGTAACAAGCTCCGGGTCTTCACATGCCTCTCTAGCATTAATAATAAATGCTCTCCCACGTGCAGGTCCGATATTCTTCTCTGGATTCGGGCACTGGCTCTTATAGTGACCTTGCTTTCCCCACCCATAACAAGTAATGGTAGCCAAAGCAGTTCTATTTGCATTGGTGGCAGGAGTCTTGGTACCATTTGTATTTGTAACGAGAGCCCTACAATCTTCAGCAAGATGACCCTTTCGATTACATTTGTTGCATACCACATTACAGTAACCAGAGTGATGTTTGTGGCATCGGTTGCATAAAGGATTTTGTCCTTTGTAACCAAAGCTTAAACCACTACCCGCACCTTGCGTGATTTCTTGTTTCTTAAAAGATTGTTGTTGGTTACCTCGATCATAATTTCCATTCCACTTTCTTTTGTTACCTGATACCTTCACATCAGTATTGGATACTTTCTTATCCATGATGACCTGATCCATTAGCTCATTTGCCATGGTTATAGCTTCATGAATTGTCTTAGGTTTCGATGCTGTAACATTTGCCTTGACCTTTTTGGGCAAACCATCTTTGTACATTTCAATCTTCCGTTCTTCGGTTGGAACCAATTCAGGACATAGCAAAACTAATTCCATGAATCGCTGATTGTAGTTGGTGATTTCAGTACCAACAACCTTCAGGCTTCGTAATTCATCTTCCAACTTCCTAACCTCGTTCCTTGGACAATACTCGTTGATTAACATTATTTTGAATTCTTCCCATGGAGTATCATAAGCTACATCTCCTCCTACAGCCTTCACATAATTTTTTCACCACGTGAGTGCACTATCTTGTAAAGTGCACGATGCATACTTGGTCATGTCCTTTTCAACACAACCACTGATTTTAAACACAGTCTCCATCTTTTCTATCCACCGGGTTAAACCGATCGGTCCTTCTGTTCCACTGAATGATGAGGGCTTGCAAGCTTGAAAAGTTTTGTAGGTGCATCCTACACGAGGATTTGGGTTAACTACAGCAGCTCTTGCTGCCTCGACCCATAACACTCTGTCGTTCACTCGCTGGTTGATGAATTCCTCGACTTCTTGTTCCGTCATTCGATTCAATCGCGCCATATTCTTCTATAAGAATGAAAAGAAAATAATTATTCACATGGAATATTATAGATGTAGTGTATATTTACAGTACATTATAGCTTATTAATAATATGAACCAGGTATTATTATAAAAGCATTTTCTTCTTATTAGCATTTTATAATTATATCTAGGGTAGTACCTACCCGTTAATGTCCATACTTAATAGCTTAGTACAGAACCAATTACTACCATCTAAATAATACTTAACCATGGAAAATTATTGCATTTCATACTTCACTATTTTACATATGCTTATCTTACATCGAACATTAAGCAAACCACACTAATAATATTATACAAAACATTATATGATCCCATGGTTTAATACGGCAGCGCATCGTTTGGTCTATTTTCTAGGACGTTTAGGTTCAAAGAATCGCTTAACGCTTATCCTGGCTGTCTGCCTATATTTTGGCTGTGGGGCTGAAGAATTGGATGCCGGGATAGAACGAATAGGAATAGCGGGAATAGGGGTGGTAGTGTCTAGTGGAGTTGGTGCCACATCATCCTCACTAAACTCGGGATTTGAATTTTCTAATTCATTAGCCTTTCGTTTCTTTCTTAGTTCGAACTTGTCTTTCGTAATTTCCTGTATTTCTTCCTCGGGTTCACTTTCCTCCTCGGGTTCACTTTCCTCCTCGGGTTCACTTTCCGGGTTCTCTATAGTCGGTTCATCCGGAATTTGTGAGTCTTCCCCAAAGATATTATTTTCGTCATCGGATAGGTTAATGACTGGAACACCATCTGAAGATTCTGGTTCGGAGTCGCTGAATGTGATAACAAGTTTTGAGCCCGACATCTATCACACAACAACTAACCCATTAGTACTACATAATATTTACATATAAATTTTAACCAACAATGATAAGCAATGGTTTTTAAATCAGACCCGGTCAAAGTCCAGACTTACTAATGTATCCTAACGACTTATCAGTTAGACACACTAATGCAAACCTGGTTCGCTAAGACCACCGCTCTGATACCACATGTCATAACCCGTCCTTAACCATAAGAACGAGTTAGATAACGTATGATTTCATTGCGAGGTATTGACCTCTATATGCGACATTTTTAAAAGAACAACTACATTTATTTTACATTACAAACCATATCTCTTATTTTAATACAAGCTTTAGACAATAAAAAGATGATTATCGTTTAGCGATAATCTTAGACTTACAAACTTTACATGTGATGATAACAATACGATTTCTAGCATATTTTACATTACAAATCCTCCGATATGCAGTTTTATTTTTGACACAAATATGCATACTCAAGATCTTGTTTAAATTCAACATGTTGCAGCGGAAGCTTTTAGTTATCACCTGAGAATAGACATGTTTAAAACGTCAACATAAAGTTGGTGAGATATAGGTTTAATGCCGGCAGCGATATAAATATAGACCACAAGATTTCATATGTAAACATTTTAATAAAAATATTCTAAGTGGTTGAGCACTTGGTAACCATACTTAACATTTAATCACGTCGCATATTCCCTTTATTATGAAATCTTACTACACCGTACCAAGTGTAGTCACGAAACGAAGTACTGTGCAACCGTTGAATACTGGTCGTCCAGTCCGGTTGGGATTGTCAGGCCCGATAGATCTATCAACAGGATTCGCGTTTACAATACCGCTGTAAATAATAGTTACCAAGCTACAGGGAAGTATGCCAGTGGTACAACTCAACGTAGAATATATTTTTCAGTTACTTGTGTCCATAACGTAAAACATAAAATACATGTATTCTCATCCCGAAATACTTAGAGTTTAAAAGTGGGACTATATACTCACTTTTGCCTTGAAGATATATATATTTTGACTTGGTCTCCGGTTGATATCACGAACCTATCCATATATAATATATCAATATATTTTCGTTTTAAACAATCGTCACGTATATATACTTATAATACTTTTAATGTCTTCTTAGTCCGTAGTTAGCAATTCAATTTTAATGGTTCATATTTAGGTGTTTAATAAATAAATAAAACCCCCATCGAAATAAATGAAACCCCATCGTATTCGTATTGGTCGGGATTAATCTTGACCCACGGAACCGTGTTGTCAAATGACGTGTTGCGTACATAAAGTACCGGTGTTGTCAAATGACGTGTTGCGTACGTACATGAGGTCTTATGATTAATCTTCTCGTGTTGTTTACGGGTGATCCTGAAATATATAAAATTAAATTATGAGTACATATATATAAAATATCATGTTATTTTAGAAAGATGTGATTTATTTAATTTTTCTCCAATTATTTTCGTGGCTAAACTAGTTTTGGATATCCGATTTTGTTTTGGTCATAATTTCTTCGTTACAACTCCGTTTTCGTTGGTTCAACTTGCCACTTCCTTGGATCGAGTCCTTATTTAAGAATATGAACTGCAAATACCTTAGTTTGTATTCGAAATCACAGGTCATAAGTCAAACTTTGGTGAAACTTATGAAGTTAATCATTTTCCCTTATGCAAACAACATTAAATGATTATTTTTCCAAAAATACTTATACTTTGAGTTAAATCATGAAATTTTTATGTGTTATCATATTCATAGTAAATATCATTTTTCCAGAAAATAAACCTCCAATTCAAGGTTCAAAATAGTTTTTAATTATCCAACCCAAAACAGCCCCCGGTTGCACTCCGACGTCGTAAATTCAGTTTTTAAGGTGTTCTTTGAAAAACCAAGTTATACCTTGTTAAATTAGCATATATTTATGATATATTACAGGTCTTGAAGTATTTTAAAAGTTAAGTTAGAAGGATCTATTTAGTTTGCAAACAAGTTTGAAATCATTCAAACTATGTTCTTGTTGTTAAAATTGTATACCATAAAATAAGATAGCTATATATATATGAATCGAATAAGGTTATGAACAAAGTTACTACCTCAAGTTACTTGGACAAGATTGCTGTAAAAGAGAAGTAAAAACCTAGAACCAAAAGAGTGGTGGAGTTGGATGAAAGATTGGAAGTAAACTTGTGTTCTTGGAAGGATTCTTGAAGTGTTTTTGTAAGGGTTTTCTTATGGTGATTAAGTGATGTTTTTGAAGCTAGATCTTCATGGTTGTGAGCTGAGATGGTTAAGGTGTTTAGGGTGTTGGAATTCACTATATTAACAAGTTTCATGTAGAGCATGTCAAAACCAATTTGAACATAAAGCGGAAGCATATTAATGTAAACAAATTAATATAAAGTTTAACCATTTAAACATGAATCCCATATGAATATCAAGTCAAGAATATATGCTTAAAAGTAAAAGAGCTAGTTCATGAAGTTATACCTTCTCCAAGTTAGGAGGTTAAAATGATAATGAAGATGATGAACAAGTGTGTTAAAACCCCAAGCTTTTGATGCACCAACACCACCCTTGAACTTGGTTATGTTTTATACACTTAATCACCTTAAAACCAAGCTAGAAACCCACTTTTCTTTGAACCCAAAATCTGGACAGCAGGTTGTAAAAGATGGTGATGAATGGAGTCTCAAAACTATGAAACCTCAAGAGATAATACCCCAAACTTTTACCCAACACCTAAAGCAATGGTTAGGATTTATTGACACTTAAATTTAGCTTGAAAATAAACTTGAAAACCCTCTCCAAAAGGCTGAAAGTTTCGGCCAGAAATGAAGAGAAAGAGAGCAGAATTTTTCAAGTGTGTTGTATGTGTGTTACATGCAATTTTTTTGGTCAAATGCCTTGGTATACTTGATGTGCTTGTCCTTGAAAGTTGAAGCCTCAAAAATACCAAAGGAATAAGCATGGGAGGGCATTTCTTGGGGCTACAAAATCTGCCCACACACTAACCCATTTTTATATACAAGATGTAATTTTTATAAAACTTGTATAAACTTTTATAAAACTTGTATATGTATTTGTTCTTGCAATGATTTTATAAACCATTTTATAAAATATAACACAACATAATTATTTAAACCTATAAATAATTACATATAAATTATCCAAATAATTTGTCTCAAGTGATGATATTTTAGAAAACCGATTTTCTAAAGTTCAAGCGTCGCGTATTTACTTAACGATCCAACCGTTAAGATTTAATACTTATAAGGTGTCGGTAAGTTTGTTATTGGGTATGACCCGACTTGGATCAAAACATATTAGCCACTTTAATTTAATATGTCTCTCGGGCATACGAAATACCTTCAATCTCCCACTTGCACGAGAAACATAAGAAATTAATGCAAGTGATGGATACCACCTAACTACCGTCCATCACCCCTAATATGTTATGACTTAGTGCCATTCAATAACATCATCCCTTTCGAGTTCCCATCTCGAATATGATTTAGGTGAATCTTTCAATATATCCTTTTGTCTTAGATGTCATGTTAAATCCAAGAGATATAGAATGATCACTCTCTTATAGATTTAACTTTATCAGGCCTTAGACATCTGACTCTCAATGAATAAGAGGGACAAATTCCATCTTGACTACATACGTCCTAGACACTACACCTTGTACCATACCTGAAGCCTCCCTTATGAGCTACCTTCTCAGAATAGCGAAGGAAAGAATCAAGGTACGATATTCAGTGAATATCTGAACCCAATATGTATCTCAGGTCAGAGGATACAATGATATTCTCCTTTACTCAAGATTACATGTGATCAACTACAAAAGCTCCATACAGTAAATCTTGAGAGCGGGTCTTCCAATATTTGTGTCCCACAAATATCTATGAACCTTGGTTGCAACCTTGCCCCACATTCACCATATGAATGTTAACCAATCCAAGTTCATAATAGTCTAGACCTCACACTTGTTCCCACAAATGTGATCAACTACGGAATTTAGAATAATAGTTTATTCATGGATAAAATATGCAAAATTGGAACATGACTCATAATTAAATTAATACCATAATTATATTAATGAGTTTGAACTAATTCGTTCCGTTACAATACATAAAATAGATCATTTCCAATCACTAGAATATCGAAGCCCTAATGCACAAACATGTCCCTCATGTTTTGGCCCATGTAAAAGCTTCGTGAGTGGATCCGCAACATTATGATCTGTGTGAACTTTGTGAATACATATCTTTCCCTTTTCAACCTCATCCCTGATGTAGTTGAATCTCCGCTCATTGTGACGAGTCTTTTGATGAGCACGAGGTTCCTTGATTTGAGCAATCGCACCCTCGTTATCACAAAAGATCTCAAGAGGGTCCTGAATGGAAGGGACCACTCCTAAGTCGTCGATGAATTTCTTCATCCATGCAGCTTCCTGAGCTGCCAGTGAGGCGGCAATGTACTCCGACTCTGTAGTGGATAACGCAACAACATCCTGTTTTGAACTCTTCCAAGAGACTGCACCACCATTTAACATGAAGACATAACCGGATTGTGATCGAGAGTCATCTCGATCAGTTTGGAAACTCGCGTCCACGTAACCTTTTACGGCGAGTTCCTCCTCACCAGACCCATATATTAGAAACATATCCTTAGTTCTCCTAAGGTATTTCAATATACTTTTAACAGCAATCCAATGACTGTTTCCTGGGTTATTCTGGTATCTACTTGTCAAGCTTAGAGCGCATGACACATCCGGTCTAGTACATATCATCGCATACATGATAGACCCAATAGCAGATGCGTATGGGACTTTCTTCATTCTCTCTTGTTCATCTTTCGTGGTAGGACACTGAGATGAACTGAGAACGGTTCCTCTTTGAATAGGTACCAAACCTTTCTTAGAGTTTTCCATCTTGAACCTTTTCAAGATTTTATCAATGTATGTACTTTGACTTAAACCTATCAATCTCTTGGATCTATTCCTATAGATCCCTATCCCCAATATGTATTGTGCGTCTCCAAGATCCTTAATGGAGAAGCAACTCTTTAGCCAAGTTTTGACTCCTTGCATTGTGGTAATATCATTCCCAAATAATAATATATCATCCACATATAGCACAAGGAATATTATAGAGCTCCCACTAGCCTTCTTGTATACACAAGCTTCATCACCATTTTTAATGAAGCCAAATTTCTTTGCCTCTTCATTAAAATGATGATTCCACATTCTAGATGCTTGTTTCAATCCGTAGATTGATTTCTTTAACTTGCATACCTTTTTAGGATTTTTCGGATCAACAAAACCTTCGGGCTGTACCATATAGACATCTTCCTCAAGATATCCATTTAGGAAAGCGGTTTTGACATCCATTTGCCATATTTCATAGTCATAGTGAGCAGCAATGGCAAATAATATCCTAATAGACTTTAGCATTGTCACTGGCGAGAAAGTTTCATCATAGTCAACCCCTTGAGTTTGAGTGAAACCTTTTGCTACAAGTCTAGCTTTGTATGTATCCAAGTTTCCATGTATGTCGGTTTTCTTCTTGAAAAGCCATTTGCAATCAACTAGCTTGGAGCTAGGAGGTTGCACTATAAGTTCCCAAACTTGGTTTTCATACATGGATTGCATCTCGGCGTTCATGGCTTCCTGCCATTTATCTTTATCAATCCTTGATAAAGCATCTTCGTAGTTTGTCGGTTCATCCAAATCAACCGTATAGCAACCATCCACGAGAAAACCATATCTCTCAGGAGGATTACTAATCCTACTAGATCTTCGAACGTCTTGTGTACTTTGATCATCCACTTGATCATTTTCAACATCCTCATGTTGAGTACTAGTGTCAACCATTTGTGTATCATCAACTTGATCTTGTACCTCTACAAGATCTATTTTCCTTTCACCATCACCTTCCATAAGGAATTTGGTTTCAAGGAATTCCGCCTTTCGAGCAATAAATACACTTTGCTCGGTCGGATCATAGAAATAGTATCCCATATCATCCTTGGGATATCCTATGAAGATACACTTTGTGGATCGAGCATGCAACTTATTAGCAACATGACGCTTAGGATAAGCTTCACATCCCCATACTTTCAAGTATGAAAGAGAAGGAGGTTTTCCAAACCACATCTCATGAGGAGTTCGTTCCACTTTCTTGGTTGGGGCCATATTTAAAATACGAGCCGTGGAGCTTAGACAATAACCCCAAAATGATAGAGGTAACGAGCTTCTTGCCATCATAGATCGAACCATATCCATTAGGGTTCGGTTCCTCCTTTCAGAAACTCCATTAAGTTGGGGTGTTCCGGGTGGAGTAAGTTGTGAGATGATCCCACAACTCCTAAGATGATCTTGGAAGGCATCGCTTAGGTATTCACCTCCTCTATCGGTACGAAGTACCTTAATTGTCTTATTGAGTTGATTTTGTACTTCGTTTTGATATTCTTTGAATGCTTCAAAAGTTTCATCCTTATGTCTTAACAAGTAGACATATCCGAAACGACTAAAGTCATCAATGAAAGTAACAAAGTATCTTTCACCATTCCTTGTCATGGGCTTAAAGGGTCCACACACATCCGAATGTATTAATCCCAATAAGTCTTTAGCCCTTTCGTAGGTCCCTTTGAAAGGTGCTTTAGTCATCTTGCCTTGTAAACAAGATTCACATACATCAAACGAATCCATTTCATTTGATTTCAAAAGTCCATTCTTTTGAAGTGTATGCATTCGGTTCTTTTTTATGTGACCAAGGCGACAATGCCATAAGTAGGAATCACTCAAATCCCTTTTGAGTTTCTTGGTGCTTGTATGGTACATTGAGCTACTGGATGATGTGTCATCATGAACCAATTCATAAATTCCATTTGAAGGCGAAGCCTTGAAATAGAACACATTATCTAAACAAACATGGATATCATCATTAATAAAATTAACATTAAAACCACATTGTTTCAAACGAGAAATAGAAATAATGTTTCTACACAAATCTGGAGCATACAAAACATTTTCTAAAATAAGTTCCAATCCGCTTGGAAGCTTCAAAACAAAATCTCCTTGAGCTTTAACATGCACCTTTGCACCATTGCCCATATAGAGACTCGATGTTCCCGCCATATGATCACTTCTTTTGAACCCCTGCAAAGAATTGCAAATATGAGTTCCACATCCCGTGTCTAATACCCATGTATTAGAAGAAGTAATATTAAGCTCAATATATACCATATATATATTACCTGAGGTTTGCCCTGCATCCCTCTTGTCCTTCAACTCCTTAAGATAGACCGGGCAATTTCGCTTCCAGTGACCCATTTCACCGCAACCGAAACACGGGTCTTCTTTGGGGTTTGCCTTCTCGGTGACCTTTTGCTTCTTGGCCTTGTTGATGGTTGGGGTAACCATCTTCCCCTTCCCTTTGCCTTGATAGGCGGGTCCTTTTCTCTTAGCCACCTTTGGCTTAGAGGTGTTACCTTTGGACCCACCTTGATCGATTGCTAACACGGGTAAAGCCCTTTTACCCATGCTAGTTTCCGCCGTTCTAAGCATACCGTGAAGCTCACCTATGCTCTTATCCATCCCATTCATATTGTAATTAATTACAAATTGATCAAACCTTTTTGATAGGAAATTAAGGATAAGATCAGTGGCTAACTCATTTGATATGTTTAGGTTAAGACGGTTAGCACGATCAATAAGGCTCTTCATTTTGAGGACATAAGAGGAGACGGATTGGGTGTCATCCATACGACATGCATGTAGCGCTCGAACCGTTTCGAAGCGCTCGACACGTGCTTGTTGAAGGAACATCTCCTTCAATTGCTTAATCATGTCATATGCACTATGATGTTCGAAATCCTTTTGGAGTTCGGGTATCATAGTCCCAAGCATTAGACAAGCGACTTGCACCGAATCGGCGCAATACTTGTCATAATAAGCCATGCCCTCTATATCTTCCTCATCCGGTTGGTCGGGAATAGGGTCCTCCAACACATACGCTTTGTCCTCAAGTTTGAGGACAATCCTAAGATTACGGAACCAATCCATAAAGTTCGTATGGTTGAGTTTGTCTTTCTCGAGGAGAGACCTTAATGATAGGTTGTTTAGGTTAAGTGGTGCATTTTGCATGTTGTTGTTATTTGCGGCCATCTACAAAATTTAACAAAGTTCATTTTAGTATCGATTTTAAATTTAATAAACAACACCCTTTTATAATTAATTGTTTTATTAAATATTAGAATCCAACGGTAAATCAAATTTCGGTTAGGTGACCTTTATCCCGTTATTTGATTTAGCTAGGTAGTCATTTATATGACAATTGCAATCCTTTTGCAACTTCTAAATTATGGGATCATGCAATCCTTTTGCATGGCATATTTATCCCATCAACGCCTATTTGTTCCTCATGCTTCGGTGACTCTAAGTTCATGATTTCCAAATCAAGTCGTCCTACTTGTGTAAACTTGTAAAATTAACATACAAGTGGTTAGGTGACCTTTATCCCACAAGCATGCGAATTTTACCTTAACCATATTAGTTAGTTCATAATGGTTAGGTGACCTTTATTCCATTATGAGTTCACTACTATGTTCAAGTGTTCCTACAAAAGGATGGCGTTTAACTTGTTTGCCTAGTTTTAGTTAAGGGATTTTAAGTTTTCATAAATTCTAGTTTAAGAAAACATTTGTCATACACCAACATGCATTTGGTGTATAGTTCATTATGAAAAGCCAATTTTCATGTCATATTAGTAAAGCCAATTACTTTGCTATAAACCATTTTATATGCATTGTTATTTATGTCCTTAATAACCATTTATTAGTGTCCTTTTGTTGTTTCAATTTAACCATTTAAATTTGTCATTTTTTGCATGTTGTTAATAACGTCTAATTTAACCAATTAAATTTTAGTTTTATTTGTTGTTAACTTGTGTGATTAACTTGTAGCATACAAACATACAATCCACAATCATACAATAAACAACCAAGCATGCAAAATAAAAGTCCACAATCATGCCAAAGTGGTAAACACTTGTTTAGCCAAAACAAGTGTTACCTAAAGGGTTAAAATCACAAAGTAGGAGATTAACAAATCTCCCACTAACTCTTGCATCCTTATGCTCCATCTTGTAATCTTCTTGAATCTTCACTTTTCTTTTTACAAAATATATAACCTAATACATTTTTTCTAGAAAAGGAAATTACAACCTAATCTATTTTACATACCAAATAAAATAAATTACATCATAAAATTACAAGATTATTACAAACCAAATGAATGAATTTACAAGCATCAAAATACAACCAAATCACACACAAATCCAACCACAAGGTCAAGGCATGATTGTGAACCAAAACAACAACAAATCTTGGCCAAACTTGAAGCTCCAAAACCCATTTGGAACCCCATATTTTCGGCCAAAATATAACCCCCACCCAAAACCCAAAAATTTTACTTTCTAGTTTCATGCATGTTACTAGATTGTGAAGAAAATAGGTTTACAAGCCAAATACAAGAAGCATATATCTATGACTTTGGCTCTAGATACCATTGTCGGAATTCATTATATTAACAAGTTTCATGTAGAGCATGTCAAAACCAATTTGAACATAAAGCGGAAGCATATTAATGTAAACAAATTAATATAAAGTTTAACCATTTAAACATGAATCCCATATGAATATCAAGTCAAGAATATATGCTTAAAAGTAAAAGAGCTAGTTCATGAAGTTATACCTTCTCCAAGTTAGGAGGTTAAAATGATAATGAAGATGATGAACAAGTGTGTTAAAACCCCAAGCTTTTGATGCACCAACACCACCCTTGAACTTGGTTATGTTTTATACACTTAATCACCTTAAAACCAAGCTAGAAACCCACTTTTCTTTGAACCCAAAATCTGGACAGCAGGTTGTAAAAGATGGTGATGAATGGAGTCTCAAAACTATGAAACCTCAAGAGATAATACCCCAAACTTTTACCCAACACCTAAAGCAATGGTTAGGATTTATTGACACTTAAATTTAGCTTGAAAATAAACTTGAAACCCCTCTCCAAAAGGCTGAAAGTTTCGGCCAGAAATGAAGAGAAAGAGAGCATAATTTTTCAAGTGTGTTGTATGTGTGTTACATGCAAGTTTTTTGGTCAAATGCCTTGGTATACTTGATGTGCTTGTCCTTGAAAGTTGAAGCCTCAAAAATACCAAAGGAATAAGCATGGGAGGGCATTTCTTGGGGCTACAAAATCTGCCCACACACTAACCCATTTTTATATACAAGATGTAATTTTTATAAAACTTGTATAAACTTTTATAAAACTTGTATATGTATTTGTTCTTGCAATGATTTTATAAACCATTTTATAAAATATAACACAACATAATTATTTAAACCTATAAATAATTACATATAAATTATCCAAATAATTTGTCTCAAGTGATGATATTTTAGAAAACCGATTTTCTAAAGTTCAAGCGTCGCGTATTTACTTAACGATCCAACCGTTAAGATTTAATACTTATAAGGTGTCGTTAAGTTTGTTATTGGGTATGACCTGACTTGGATCAAAACATATTAGCCACTTTAATTTAATATGTCTCTCGGGCATACGAAATACCTTCATAGGGTTCATAAGTGTGTGTGTATTTAGCTAGAGATTTGAGGTAAAAATGAATCAAAATGATGATCCCCCCTAGCTCTTAAAAACGTGAATCAAGGGGAACCAAGACAAGATTTTAGGTTGTTATTTTGTGTAATTAGTCATACTATCTTACAAAAGTAATTACCTTATACATAAGGCATGAACAAGGGCTGGTTGGTGGTGATTTGATGTGTATATACTAATAGTAAATACGTATAGAAGCTAGGTATGATACGAGTACATATACTCAAAATATACGTATAGAAATCTTGTGAAAACGGAACGAGGATTCAAATATAGTTATCTTTTGTGAATATACTTATATTGTTTTATGTATTTAAGTCCTTAAAAAGTGATTAAATACATTACTTATACGATATATGTATAAACATTATAGGTCATAAGTATTTATGTCAAATAACGTTACGTATGGTTATCGTTTTGAAAACTTAAGTTAGTAGTTTCAAAATATACTTATAACTTATTATTATTAATACAAAATGAGGTATTAAAACATCCTTAGATCATGTTAAATATGTATATATACATATATATACACAAACGTATAATTATTATATGTTATATAGTTCGTGATATCATCGGTCAAACTAGACGGTCAAACGTTGTGTAAAACTCTTTTCAAAAACATAAGTCTCATCAATTTGGATTGCTTATCATGTTGGTAAGGTTTAATTTATGTAAATATTAATCTTATAAGTATAAATTGATCGAAAAATTCCGGGTCATTACAGAATGTTTCCCCAATGAAGTTATGAATCAATACTTCATCGTTGTGGTATTCCTTGGTATCTACATGGCGTATGACGTCGATGCTCGTGGGACAGATTGTGAAGTTGAGGTTTGCGATGCGGATGTTGTTGGTGGTGGTAATGGTACTGTTGATGTTGTTGATGGTGGTACTGGTTATGCTGCTGGTGCTGCTGCTGGTGTTTGTAACCTTTGCACCATATTCTCCAAAGCCACTACCCGAGCGCGAAGCTCGTTGACTTCTTCTATTACACCGGGGTGATTGTCGGTTCGGACGAGCGGATAAATAATATCTAGAATTTGGTGTAGTATATAATCATGACGAGATACTCTGGAAATGAGAGAGAAAATGGTGTTTCGGACAGGTTCACCGGTAAGTGCTTCAGGTTCATTGCCAAGAGGGCAATGTGGTGGATGAAAGGGATCACCTTCTTCTTGTCTCCAATGGTTAAGTAGATTACGAACCCCTCCCCATTTCATCCAAAATAGATGATGGCTAATTGGTTGATCCATTCCGGTCACGCTGCTTTCGGAGCTCATGTGGAAATCCATATCGGCATAGCTGTCGGAATCTGAGGAACTCGAACTGGTTGAGGGATCTCTCTTGTATGATCAGGGAAAGAATTTTTGGTATGAAATAGATTATAGAATTTAGATTTGGTATTCTTCAATACATAATTTACATATGTATATATAATATCAAAATCCCATAAATTACGGAGGAATCTTTGAAAGATGTCAGTCAAAGTTCACAGTAACATATATGCTAAGATAAGAATTCATCTATACATTATTATGCAATAAATGTAGGAAAACGCGTCTAGACTTAAGAATGATAAGCGATTTCCGACTAAAAATGATAAGCAAAACTTTTGACATGCAGACACGGTCGAAGTCCAGACTCACTAATGCATCTTAACAACTATTAGTTAGACACACTAATGCAAGACCTGGTTCGCTAAGACCAACCCTCTGATACCAACTGAAAGGATCCGTTCAGATACATTATAAACGATTCACAATAGTTGATGACATCGCGAGATATTTGACCTCTATATGATACGTTTTACAAACATTGCATTCGTTTTTAAAAGACAAACTTTCTTTACATCAAAAATTGACGGCATGCATACCATTTCATATTACATCCAACTATAATTGACTTAATATTAATCTTGATGAACTCAACGACTCGAATGCAACGTCTTTCAAAGTATGTCATGAATGACTCCAAGTAATATCCTTAAAATGAGCTAATGCACAGCGGAAGATTTCTTTAATACCTGAGAATAAACATGCTTTAAAGTGTCAACCAAAAGGTTGGTGATTTCATTAGTTTATCATAATCAATCATTTTCGTAATAGTAATAGACCACAAGATTTCAGTTTCTATAAATATCCGTACACTCGCAAGTATAATAAAGTATTCTATAAGCTGTAGGCACCTGGTAACAAGCCTTAACATTCATGTTTTACCCTCTGAAGTACACCAGATCAGGTGTGTTTAAAATAACCTCGAAGTACTAAAGCATCCCATAGTCAGGATGGGGTTTGTCAGGCCCAATAGATCTATCTTTACGATTCGCGCCTACCGTACATAGACAAGTAGTTTAATGTTACCAAGCTAAGGGTATATTTCTGGTTTAAACCCACATAGAATTAGTTTTAGTACTTGTGCCTATTTCCTAAAACATTTATAAAACAGCGCATGTATTCTCAGCCCAAAAATATATTTAAAAAGGGAGTAATGAAACTCACAATACTGTATTTCGTAGCAATTATGTATATGACGGCACTGAACAAGTGCAGGGTTTGTCTCGGATTCATGAACCTATATTAAGTATATATATTTATATGTTGGTCAATATCTGTCTAATTCGATTGAGAGAGTTTAGAGAAATATATTTTCAAGTTCTATGAAATAATGAAACCTATTGAATTCTATTTATAATAGATTTTTGAATTATTAAAGTGAATTATTAAAGTATGAATTATTAAAGTGAATTATTAAAGTATGAATTATTAAAGTGAATTATTAAAGTATGAATTATTAAAGTAAATTATTAAAGTATGAATTATTAAAGTGAATTATTAAAGTATGATTTATTAAAGTGAATTATTAAAGTGAATTATTAAAGTATGAATTATTAAAGTAAATTATTAAAGTATGAATTATTAAAGTTAAAGTAAAGTAAAAGTAAAGTAAAGGTAAAGTTAAAGTATAGTAAAAGTATAAAACTATGTACGTATAATACGCGTATAAATATATATAATATTAATTTAAATTGTTATATATATTTGATAAAATAAAATATAAATATCGTTATTTTTATCATACTGGTTAAGTAATGAGTGGTCAAAAAGAATAGATTTCTTAAATCACAGTGGACCTCATAACATAGGCCCGTAATCATATCATAATGTATCTGATAATTCAATCATTTGAAATTATCTCTTAATTCTGTCAATAAATATATCGAAACAAATACGTTCATGTAAAGTATCATATATCTAATACTTTGTTAATGTTTTCAGTTAATATTATATATTATATATACATATCTATATACACATAATTGTTCGTGAATCGTCGAACACGGTCAAAGGGTAATTGATTACATGAATGTAGTTCCAAACTTTTTGAGATTCAACATTACAAATTCTGCTTATCGTGTCAGAAACATATAAAGGTTAAGTTTAAATTTGGTCAGAAATTTCCGGGTCGTCACACATACGTATGCTAGCGAGTGCCCGCATACGTATATATTGCGCATGCGGGTTGCGGTATCATTATGTCCCCCCACTTTGATGTTATATGACGCAAGACATATGATATCAAACTATTAAGCGAAAAAGAAAAAACAGGAAAACGGCTAGAATTTAATTTTCCACGTGCGTTTCGAGGTCATTAAATGCCTGTCACTGTCGTAGAAGCCCATTCGGCTGACAAGACGTAAAGTGGCAGTTGGCAGGCGCGTGTCAGCCACGCGCTCCTAGTGAACCATACCAAACTGACATCCACGCGCGTACAGAAAATGCTATCCGTTGATTGCGTTACACATGTACAACCACGATGAGACCATTTCACCCCATGACCCCCAATCTTCACTATAAATAGACCCAATTCACATTCATTTCCATTTTTCTGCCATAACCTTCTCCAATACGCTGCTAATTCACATTCTGATCAATTCCCGAACATTCCGGCCAATCTTCAAGAGGTTAGTTATTCTCCGATCACTTATAGAAAATGACTAAAGCTAATGAGACGTATGTAGATAGTGTAGTATCGATTATAGAGCAAAAGCATATAGATTCTTTAGTGAAACAATACCCACTGTTAGCACAGTACAATCCGATGCCTCCCCAATCTAATCAACGTGCCCACAAACCGCCGGAGAACAAAGTAGCCATATATGAGCATGTGTTTAAGCATGGCAATTTTAGAGTGCCACCTTCCGACTTTTTCCTAGGCGTTTTAGATCATTTCTACGTAGGATTAGGGCAACTACACCCTTACGCCATAGGGAAGATTGTATTGTTTGAGATGTGGTGCGTTGCACTCAAAAAGGTACCCTTGGTTAAGGTATTCTGCCATCTATACCGCTTAGCCAATCACCACAAATCGTGGTTCACATTCTTTGCTCGTCAAAACTTCACCAAAACCCCAAAATCGAATGCGGGCCACTGGAAAGAAACATTCTTTTTTATTGACCAAACTGTAGTTGGTACCAACTTTTCGCAAACGCTTATCTGGTGCGAAAATGTGGCTAAGGACGTGAACAAAACCCCGGTCCTAGATGATGAAGAAACAAAGCTGTTAGCGGAGTGCACTAACGCACACCTGGTGCACCGGTCATACGGGAACGTGATGCTGTGGTTAGGAAAGATATCAGCACACTGGCCATGGGAGATCGTGTGTCCAGCCATAATCGGACCGAATGGCAAGGGTAGGAATAGTATTAACGCACACTAACATATAACAATTTGCTACATACTTATATGTGCTAACTTATGCGCGTTTGTTTGCAGAGATGAAGATGAAGAAGGTACTTACCGCAGAGGAGATTGCGGGAATATCTTTCCGCAAGCAAAACGTTGAAGAACAACTGGAGCAGGAGTGTACTGGCAAAAACCAGGTATCCGCACCTGCCACCTCAGCCAACAAACGCAAGGCTACTGAAGTCCCCCAAACCAAATAAAAGAAAAAGAAGCTCACTCCCAAACAGAGGGAGGACATGTGGAACGACAACTTCATTCCCATCGAGCCAGCATCTGCGGATCTACCTCCCCCCACTACTGGTAAGCATCATTTTCCTGCGTAAACTATGCATACTTAATGCATGTGCTAACGAGTTACTAATACGCAGAGCATGTTGAGGAGACGCATCAGACTCCATACAGAGCATTTTTGTTAAGTAGAAGTATTTTGATAAGTGTTTTGAAGTCTTTCAAAAGTGTATGAATACATATTAAAACACTACATGTATATACATTTTAACTGAGTCGTTTAGTCATCGTTAGTCGTTACATGTAAGTGTTGTTTTGAAACCTTTAGGTTAACGATCCTGTTAAGTGTTGTTAACCCATTGTTTATTATATCATATGAGATGTTAAATTATTACATTATCATGATATTATGATGTATTAATATATCTTAATATGATATATATACAATTAAATGTCGTTACAACGATAATCGTTACATATATGCCTCGTTTCGAAATCCTTAAGTTAGTAGTCTTGTTTTTACATATGTAGTTCATTGTTAATATACTTAATGATATGTTTACTTATAATAATACCATGTTAACTATATATATATCCATATATATAATATCATATAGTTTTTACAAGTTTTAACGTTCGTGAATCACCGGTTAACTTGGGTGGTCAATTGTCTATATGAAATCTATTTCACTTAATCAAGTGTTAACAAGTTTGATTGCTTAACATGTTGGAAACACTTAATCATGTAAATAACAATTTCATTTAATATATTTAAACATGGAAAAGTTCGGGTCACTACAGGTACAGCCGCAGTGCTATATGTCAATTGATGGGTTCCTCAAGGAGGATTTTTAGGTTTAGCTTGTAACCGTTTGCGCCGTAAGTCCTATGCTTAGGCAGGCAATTGTAAATACAATTTTTGGGCCCTAAGTCCCGTGTTGGGCAGGCACTTGAAACGATTTATTTGTAATAACTTAGTTTATATTATATATTATTGTGTTATGCATGCGTTATCTATTAATTGTTTATATATCGCGAATCAAAACAAAAGATGAACCGCATGCCCATGCGCATAGTTAACCAAAACTCATGCGCCTACGCAGGTACTGCGCAAAATAAACCAATATTTTAGCAATTTTACCTTTAACAGTTTAGACTCAAAAGCTACTGCGTTATTGCTTCGTCATGTGCTAGAGGTGCACTTTAGCTGTATGGTAAGCAACGCAACCAAAAACAAACCAATGCTTTTATACTTAAGAGTTCCTCAAGAAAACCAATGCGAGAGTAATTACGCACAAGCAAACCAATGCTTATATTTTTAAGTCGACTTGGCAGCCATCTAGTCTGCGTGGCGCTTGGCTAAAGGAAAGCCAATTCCCTTCGCCTGCCGTTAATGTCTAGCCTTGTAACCAAACAGGCTTCTGCCGCACGGGGGCTAGAGGATACCCATTAAGTAGGCAGGAACTGCATACAAAAAAGAAAGAAATACACAACAAAAGTATGCGCGAGTAAAAATTTAATTGGCATTAATCATGATTACAACCGCGACACATCCAAACGGACGGAAAATACATAGAAAAAATAATGTGCTAAAATAAATTGGAGTGATCAGGTCCATCCAGCTACATATAACATTTTTTCAATAACGTCGCGTGCCAAGTGCGTTTCACAGGTTTTCCATCTAATGTCTCGAGATGGTATGCCCCGGTGTTGCTTGCTTTTGCTACCTTGTATGGACCTTCCCAACGGGGGCCCAGTTTCCCAGTATCCTTCGCATGACTTGCGTCATTCTGACGCCAAACTAAGTCCCCGCACTTATAAGAGCGTGAACGCACGCGCTGATTGTAGTACTTTGCAATTTTCTGCTTATTATTGGCTTCGTTTATCGCCGCAGAGAGTCTGCGCTCTTCCAACAAATTAAGATTTTCCCGCAAAGCTTCGGAGTTATTTTGCTCGTCAAAATTCTGTATGCGGAACGTTGGTACCCCAATTTCTGCGGGTACAACAGCTTCTGATCCATAGACCAAACTGAACGAGTCTCACCAGTGCTTGCTTTGGGTGTTGTTCTATGCGCACACAAAACCTTTGATAGTTCGTCCACCCAACCAATGCGACCATGACCCAATCTAGCTTTGATTCCAGCTACTATATCCCGGTTGGTGACTTCGCACTGGCCATTCGCCTGCGGATGCACAACGGAAGTAAAAGTTTGCTTAATATTAAGCTCCGCGCACCAACTGCGAAAAGGATCCCCCGCAAACTACGTACCGCTATCACTAACAATTTCATTTGGTATGCCGAATCGATAGACAATGTCTTCCTATACAAAATTTCGCACCCTTTTTCCTAAAATTGTTGCCATTGGTCGTGCTTCAACCCACATCGTGAAATAGTCAATTGCAACAATCAAAAATTTGATATTTCCTGCGTGTGCAGAGTATGCGTAAGATATTGGTGCAAGCTGCATATGATATAAAATAAATGATAGAATTACCTTGGCCTTTTAGAAATGGTCCGACTATGTCAATTGCCCATTTGCAGAATGGCCATGATGATGAGACTGGGATCATTGGATGCGCAGGTGCTCTGCTGATAGGTGCATGTATTTGACACGATTCACATTGCTTAACTATTCGTGCGGTATCTGCATACATGGTGGGCCAATAATAACCTAGCCGCATAATTTTTGACACAATAGACCTGTGCCCCGAATGAAGAGCGCATGCACCTTCATGCACCTCGCGTATAACCTCCTCTGCCTCTTTCGGATCAATGCACCTTAAGTGCAGCCCTAAATAATTTTTTCGATATAGGACGTCACCCTCAAGGGCATACAGTGGTGCCTTGGTGCGGACTTTCTTTGCATCAACGTAATCCGCAGGTGAGGTGCCATCCCGCAGGAAAGCAATAGTAGGTGTCATCCATGTTGAGCTAGATTCCTCAACAGGTGCCACTAAAGGCATCATAACAATGGATTTCGCATGCAGTTCTTTAATAAGAACTTTATTCCCCAGATGATCAAAGGCCAAATCAGCCAATTTGCTAAGCGCATCCGCCTTCTTATTTTGCCCCCGCATGACGTGGGAGATTTGAAAAGCCTCAAACTGGTCTCGAGGTTATGAACAAGCGATAGATACTGCTGCATGGCTATGTCATGCGCTTCGAAGTCTCCGCTGACTTGACTGCATACCAGCTTTGAATCCACATAAGCGTGCAGAATTTTAACATTTAATTTATGCGCAATACGCATACCTGCTAACAAAGCCTCGTATTCTGCTTCGTTGTTCGTAACAGCAAAATTAAATCGCAACGCATATGTATGCTCTTCGCCATCTGGGCCAGTTAAAATTATACCTGCACCCGCACCAGCTGTGCTGCAGGCACCATCGGTGTATAATTCTCATGGTGACAAAAGTGGCACAGGCGTATCCTGATGCTCTACCGATGCCTCAACATCCGCAGGTAACTCTGCTAGGTAATCCGCAAGTATTTGACCCTTAACCGCGCTTCGCGAAGAAAAATTTATTTCATGTTCTCCTAAGTCAACTGCCCATTTAGCCATTCGGCCAGAAATCTCAGGCTTGTATAACACCTGAAAGATAAATGATTGCGTTAGTCAATGCGGTGGCCCTGGACATTGCCGCAAATTAGGCATTTACCAACCTTCTTGATCGGTTGATCAGTTAGAACCACAATTGGATGTGCTTGAAAGTACCGGTGCAGACGCCGCGCCATGTGGACTAGCGCATACACTAGCTTTTCTATTGGTGAATAGTTTACTTCGCTCGATCAGTGTTGTAAATCTCCTTATTTCTCCCCGAGATCTCCCTGAGATCTCGTTTTTGGAAGGACACCGAGATGAGATGTCCTTCTCCCGAGATTTCTCGGTCAACGGGGTCAAACATGGTCAAAGCCATGAGTTCTCGAAATTTCTTGCTCATTTCTTAAAATTTATCATAAACTCTCTTAATTTTTCGGATTTTCTCGCTCATTTCTTGGATTTTCTTGTAAAATCTTATAAAAATGTATATAAATATACATATATTGATTTATTTTTATATATTTATGTTATAAAAACTAAAAAGTCAACGTAAGTCAACGTCCGAGATCTCCCCGAGATTTTTCCGAGATGCCGAGATCTCTCAAAAAATGTTCAAACGAGATCTCCCCGAGATCCGAGATCTCCAACCTTGGCTCGATGTCAGCGTCTTGCTTACGAAGTAGACCGACTTTTGCGCTTGAGAAAACCTCAACGTTATATTTCTGCGAAATAAGTAATGCATGTAAATAAAAGAGTGGATTACCTTTCAGCGATCTGCGATAAGAACCGAGCTGATAGCCTCTTTCGATGCCGCAAGGTACATCGTAAGCGTTTCTCCTTATACTGGCGCGGTGAGTGTTGGTAATTCAGCGAGCACCTTCTTCATCTCCTGAAAGGCTGATTCTGCTTCCTGAGTCCATACGAAGTCTTTTTTCTTTAAACAATTCTTCAAAGTATTGAAGAATGGCAATTGTCGCTCTGCGGCCTTCGACAAAAACCGCGTGATCGCCGCAAGCTTCCCGGTTAGACTCTGCACGTCTTTCTTTGTCTTCGGAGATGGCAAACTATCAACGGCTTCATTCTTTTTGGGATTTGCCTTGATTCCCCGCGCTGTCACCACATGACCTAGAAACTTGCCTTCCTCTTCCCCAAAACTACATTTGAGCGGGTTAAGCTTCATGTTTATCCTGCGTAGAGACGCAAACATTTCTAGGATGTCTGCGAGCATTTCTTCTTTGGTGTTACTTTTAATCACCCAGTCATCGACATATGCTTCAAGATTTCTGCCGATTTGGTGCTTGAAGGCTACGTCAATTACGCTCTGATAGGTCGCGCCTGCGTTCTTTAATCCGAAGGGCATCTTCGTATAACAATAAATACCTTGCGACGTATGAAAAGTAGTTTTGTCCTCATCTTCCGCAGCCATTAAGATTTAGTGATAACCCTTGTATGCATCTAGAAAACACTTGTACCGGACACCTGACAACGATTCCACCTTCCAGTCTATCTCCGGGAGAGGGTAGTTGTCCTTGGGACACGATTTATTCATGTATTTAAAATCAACACACATCCGCCAATTACCGTCAGCCTTTTTCACCAACACAGGATTAGCAACCCATGTCTGATACCGCACTTCTCGCAGAATGTTTGCTTTTACAAGGTTATCTACTTCTGCGCATAACCAATCACTGCGCTCAAGAGTCATATGTCGCTTCTTTTGTCTAACGGGTGTGAGTAATGGATTAACATTCAACTTATGTTCCGCAATATCACGCGGAACCCCAGTCATGTCTGATTCTTGCCATGCGAAAACATCTGCGTTTGCGGATAATATTCCATGTAACTTAGCCTTGGTTTCAGCCGACAAGCCTGCGCCAATTTTGATACGCTTGCCTGGATGCAATCGATTAGCTATGACCGCACTGCTTCCAAGTTGTTCTCCCATGCTGGGAATGTTTACAGGCACAACTGAACCACACAACTCGGTTGTTTGATGTGACGTAATTGTGGCAACCCCTCCCTTCGTAGGAAACTTAAACAAGCCATGCACCACCGATGGTATAATGTTAAAATGTCGTATGGAATTTCTCCCAAGCAGCACATTGTACCGCAAAGTTGAACGAACAACATAAAAGTCAACTAACTCATGTCTGACCAACTGCGGATTCTTATCATCTACGAGCTCTATTATTAGCTCTATCCGGCCTAGCAGCCATGAGCTTTCTCCGGAGAACCCAGATAACGTAATATCAGAATGGCGTAACTGCGTTTTAACTTCTGCAGGGAGGAAACGATAGCAATGCTCGTACATAATGTCAACGCCACTCCCGGTGTCAACATGCATGCGTTTAATTTGTACTCCGCAAGTAGGGATGCGACACTTGATGATAATAGGCTCGTTAACTGTGTCGATTGACATTACAGGAGGAAATGTGATTGGGAGAAGTTCCTAGTCCTGGTGATCATTGTACTTTCTCCGCTGGCTAACTTTCTCTGTGTCGACCATATTAATGGTTAAGTCGGCGTTTTTTGTTTTATCAACTTTTTTCCATGCGAAAGTTTTAGCCTTCGACCCATCCTCTGCGGCTTTTCCCTTGTCCTTCTTAGGTGGTTTTAGGTGATCCAGTTTACCTGCGCGCAGTGCCTCAAGCACTCGTTCCATCAAGTTTTTACATCGATTAGTGTCATGACCGTAATCATCATGAATGCACAATACTTTGTTTTATCCCGCTTACCAAATTTTGTAAGCGGAGTTGGAACCGCAAAGGTGGCGCACACTGGTTCGGTTGCCAAAATTTCTTTTGGTGTTTTAGACAAACTTTTTAACAGCGCATAGTTCTGATTATTGATGATGCGCTGGTTACTGTTTCGATAATTGCCACTTGATTTCCCTTTATCATTCCTGATAGGACCACCGCTAGGATACCTTCCGCGAGAGTTACTTCCGCGTTTTTGATCACGCGATCGATCATCATCGTCTTTCCTTTCATTGCGCGAGCTGGCGGTGGGAATATCGTTCTCTTCGCCACTCTGCATATAATCATGGCATTCTTTAAGTGCTTCAGCATAAGTTGTTGGCACCGTATGGCGCAAATGCTTGACCAATGTTGGGTGACGCTATGAGTTTATACCATGTATGAGTCCGGAAATCTGCTGCTCTGGCTTAAGATCTGGTATGCGCAGACACTCATTAGTATATCTTGTGAGAAATTCACCCAAAGATTCCTTGGATTTCTGCACAATATCATGACATTCGATATGAGTGCGTTTGCGTGACCTCTGATTTTGATATTGCAGCAAGAACTTCGTCCGCAGATCCATGAACCCGGATATGCTACCTGATGGGAGTTTATTAAACCATTCGCGAGCAATGCCCTGCAGCGTCATGGGAAATATCTGACATGCAACCGGATCCACCCAACCTTGGGTGCGCATTGCGCCTTCGAAACGCTGCAGGAAGTCATCCGGATCAGTTAAACCATTATAAGTACCCAGTGTGTGGGGTATCTTTGGCGCTGATGGAAACGGATATGCAGTTATATGCGGAGGAAACTTATCAAAAGTAGTTGGTAGCTCAAAAGGTGGTTTAACAGGATCACCTTTGAGCCCTGCGAAGAAACGCTTCATCATATCCTGAACAAAATCAGGTTGCGAAAATAGGTGGACCATGTCAGGAGGTGCCGCCTGCATAAATTGGCTTGCGAGATTCGCCTGCCCCTGAATATTTTGCCAAGGTTGCCCCGGCGTTTGCGGATATAACCAAGGCTGATGCGTTGGAAAAGAAGGCAGGCTTGCCGGCGCAGAGTATACGGGTAGCTGAAAAGGTGCCGAAACCTGTGGCGCAGATGCCTGCGAGACCTGAGGATATGCCGTTATAAGTCCAACCGTATGCGCAGTGCTTTGCTGTTCTGCGGTTATCGGCGTCCAATGAGAATTGGCATCTGGAATGACACCGAACCCCCAACTATTAAGTAATGCCTGCGCATCCGCAGGGGTCAAAAACTGCGAAACTGGACACGGTGGATGCCAAGGTTGCAACGGTGTAAACGATGAATTCTGCTGAACACTCTGCGTCTGCAGAGGGATTGAAACCGTGGTACTATAAATAGGTACCTGGCCGCAGCAAACCACATTCGGGCCTACTGTTTCACCGCTAGTTCCTACCAAGATAACCCTTGGATACACCGAGAAAAAATCCAGCCGCGTGGTTGTGACTGGCGAGTTTGCCCTTGGCGGTGTAATCCCATCTAGATATATCGGCTTATACCTCTGAAAAGGCTCGCCGGATACCGGTGGAGGATATGGCGCGTATCCCGCCCCCGTAGTCATAGCTTGCGTCTGCTGATTACCAGACGGTGTATTTTGATTGTCTGTTTGAGTACGTTCCGATGAGTCCCCGGAAGTCATGATACTGTAAAAGAAAAAATTCAAAAATTTTGTGAATAATAAGCCTTATAATTCAAAACCTTTTTTAAAAGAAAAAACATTTAAACAGTCTTGAACTAGTTCGACTCTCAATGAAAGCACCACTTGATCATGCATATATTTTCTGTAGGGTCAATATGTCTTTTCAATACGTAAAGGGGGGTTTAAGGATCTTAGAACAAGGCTCTCCGGTCCGGCTACCGTGAATAACCCTGGCCAACATGATGATGTCGGCGGGGTGGCCAAGTGATTAAGTCCACCTTCGATAACGGTCGTTGATCAGAAGGCCCCTAGCAAGGTCGTAAGCGCTAGCTATTAAGAAACTAACCTGTAAACCTTGAGAAGATGAATGATGGTAGCTTGCTACGTAGGGTGTGTGGTAGGTGGTGGTTACGTAACGTAATTGTCGTGGTTAGAATGATAATTAGGGTTTGTATATATATGCAAACCCTAATTCTAGAACCATCCGAGATAATGGTAATCCCTTCCATAACCAACTCCCCCGAATCACGGATATAATTATGGAAAAGATACTTACTTGAGGACCAAGTAACCGCCGTACCGGGAATAAAGGCATTCGATACGAATCCGCATGCCGCATACCGCATACAAAGTACACGCATACGCATGCTAGCAAGTGCCCTCATACGTATATATTGCGCATGCGGGTTGCGGTATCATTATTAATTGTCTCTAAAAGACTTTGAAATTTCTACGATAAGATACAAATTGCTTTTCGCAATCATTTGAACGAGGCTGTTGAATCTTCACTCTGCAAATACTTCGTTACATTCAATCTATTGTCTCAGTTTTTTTTATCGTTAAGTTGGTAATTTAAAAGAAAATATTGAGTTTCCTATTTTCATTTGACTGTCAGATGATAATTTTAAAAGAAACACACCATATACGTAACCTAAGTATATAAATTTGGTTGATCCTTTCCGAAACATACAACTGCAAAAACTACAATTATTCAAAATATGAAGTTCTCACAACTAATTGTCATCATTTTAGCCTTTATATATTTTATAGATGGAGTCATTGCACAAACTGATCCCAATCCTTATGGTTTCAAATCCCTGTTGGTGATTTTAGTGTCATCCAACGTGCATTTAAGTTAGTTGCGATTTACTTGAATGCAGGTGTTAGTTATACTTAACAACGGGTTCGGAGAGTGTGGAGTACACGCCCGTAAGAGTTGGCTACTAACTGTCGCGCACAATGCAGGGGTCAAGGGAGCTGCGCCCCCTTGCGGGGTCCAAGGAGCAGCGCCCCTGGCTGGGGTCCCGCTCCCAAGTGAGCGGGCAGGGGTCGAGGGGGCAGCGCCTCTCGCGGGGCTCGGGGCAGCGCCCCAAAACCTCAACCGAAATTGCACTATTCGTTACCTAGAAAAGTTGCATTCGAATAAGTGTCAGCGAATAGTTATGCCTTTTGGCATAACCGATTTTCCCGCCAAATATGAAGGGATACACACTTTCGGTTTTAACTGTTTTTCTATAACAGTTTAATGGACGTTTTATTCATCCATTCTGCATTCATCAAACCAACAGAAAACACACACATACTCTCTAACAATTTGATGAGTGATTTCGTTGCGAAAAACACTGATTGCATTCTTGTCTTATCCCTGTAAAGATTTCGTGTAACCGAGGTAATCGTAGAGTCGAAATACGTTATAGAGAAAGTGAACACACGATTCAAGAACGAATCTGACAGTCAATTCATACCAAATTTCTAGCATTCCCTAGTCAATCAAATACACAAACACAGAGATACTTCTAACCCTCTATATAGCGTTTACTTATACGAGACCGATTATTCAGATGAAGATGTCAGGTACGTAAACTTCCTTATTGACCTTGACGCTCCACTCATATGGCATGATTGCAGCTTTGTATCGCAACTAGATTATGTTCATTGCGACGATAATCTATGTGAACAAGTTCAATCTACTTACGGGAATTACAATAATACATCATGTCCAGTAACAGCCAAGAATCCAATTGTATATGATTAGGGATATTGTGGATGTTCGGTCAATATGGCCAATCCTGTTACTGGTATTAACAAACTGCCTAATTACTTTATACGTAACCCGTCCCTATTCCATTTTGCAATATCCCAAATTAATTGTCCATTTCCAATAAATAGATAAAAATAATTAACTAAAGTTCTTTTTATACCCATAATTTATGCGTGTAGCACAAAAAAGTTGGTAAAAGTAAATGGTAAAACTGTAACAGGTCAAAAAAATATAGTGTGATAATGATTGTCTTTAAACCGGCTATTTTTTGTTCCGTGAACAATAAATTTGATATGGAGAGAGTAATACATACTCCGTATTTATTAGTTTAGATATGTTAGTTTCTATGAGACAACATATTATTAATTAATCTAAACGGATAAGATATAAGCAGTCTCATCGGTTTAAATTATTCCATGATCGTTTCTGACCTTTTTTACATATCGATCGATCCAACGCATATTAATTATTTTCAACCGGAGCTTGTGAAACTGGCTTGCTCAACTACGACTATTTCGCACTGAACGCAAGTACTGGTAGAAATCCTAAGGGCGATATTAATTGTGATCGCGACACAAAAAAATGCCACAACGAAGATTAGTACGACGGAGCCTTACACGAAACTAAGTTCCGACATTTATAAGCAAGTGGTTAGATGGTTCTCAAAAGTGACAAGACGAATCCCTACTGCAACACCAGTCGCACCATTTAACTTTTGTTACTATGTTCCTAGCAACGGTTCGAAAGTTGGTGTTAATGTTCCTGATATTGGTTTTAGTGTTGAGGGTGGGAAGATTTGGAGTATATCCACTACAAACTCGATGAATCAAGTAACGAAGGACACGGCGTGTTTAGCATTTGTTGATGGTGGGGCAACGAGTGAACCAGCAATCGTGATCGGGACGTTTCAGCTAGAGGACATGTTTGTGGTGTTTAATTTGGAGAATTCTACTTTTGGATTTAGTTCTTCGTTGTTAAACATCAAGTCTTCTTGTTCAAACTTCAACTTTACCCAAGTAGCCCCTGATGGAACTGAATTCTAGTTCTTTAATTCAGATTTTAGTTTATATCATATATAATTATGTGGAAAGGAGAAAACAGGTTAATGTCATTTATCATCAGTAAAATATCATTTATTATCCATCTAATGAATAAAGAATGATAATTATCATTTAACACACTTTGTCCTCTTCCCTTTTTTTTTTCTCTCTCTGAATCACCCCATTATAATTATTTTTTGATTATTAATTTTTACTATGTTATACTATTCTCGTATAACTACAAGTGTCTACTATTGACTTTTTAAAGTCTTTATTTATTAATTTTGACTGTAAATATATCTATTTTTGTTATAATAATTGATAAAAATAAAAAAATATATGAATGAAAGCACATTTAAAACTCAATTTATTGATATAATTTTCATTAAGTAATATATAACACAAATTAAAATATTTACAGTTAAAGTTGATAAATAAAAACTCTAAAAAGTCAATATTGAACACTTGGAACGGAGAGATGATGATGATGATGATGATGATGATGATGATGATGATGATGATGATGATGATAATAATAATAATAATAATAATAATAATAATAATAATAATAATAATAATAATAATATAATTATAATAAATAAGAATAAGTAGAATTTAATTAATGAATTTAATTAATGGTTACAGTTTTTTTCTTTAAAAAGATAAAAAGCTTTTATAGACCAAACACATCACAGCAATGATGAAGACTTAAACGTGAGTAGTACATGAACCAACTAGTGCAACCAAGGGCAACCAAATCAAAAAAACAAGGACAAAAAAATAATCACCACAACTAATCCTAGGCACCGAAACAAAACCAAAAAACAAAACTAAGACACCAAACAAACATACACATTAAACACGCACAACACTAAGGAACGAGAATAGAAACCAACATCTGCTACAAACAAAAAACAAGGCAAATAAGCTAGAAACTAAAACCTACGTACTAATAAACTCATAAGCCTTCATTAAAAAATTTCAGAAATTTACGGCCTTTTTATGAACGACGGTTATGAGTTACTGATGGAGTGTCGAACTTGATATTGGAACTCACTCAATCATTTTTTGGGACAAACATTACAGTCATACCGCCCTTCAAAAGGAAACCCCGAGGCTGAATCCATACAAGCATCGTGTGTGGTAAAACCTCATCGGGTGAGACTCGAACGCAAGACTTCCACAACATTCGACGCCCATAAAAGGAACGGGTAACTAAAAAAAATAAATATGCAGCTCACGAGTATCAAACTCTCCCCTCCCTAATGAAAAGCATATCATCGAAAGATCAACACATCGATCTTGAAATTACGGCCTTTACCCTTTTGTTTTAGAATTGATGAGTATAGCCTCTACCCGGATCTTATTACGATTCTCAACGTAACTCATAATCTTCTTCCATTATCACAACGGTGTTTGATATGTAAACAATCATTTTTTTATCATACACAACAAAATTTATGTTTTGGACCATTTTACCCTTCACAACCATACACATCCATTTTTACCTATACATGAGAAAAAGGGTAAAATGGTCACACCCTATCACAACAAAAATTAATAAAAACAACTGCCAAAAAAAAAAAAAAAAACGATTATTACGAGACCCCATCGTACCGGAGAAACCATGAATTCTTGCGACAAAGCCTCGATTACTAGGAGAAATAAATTGGCGATGAAATCTCGGTGGAGCACTTAAAAAATTGTGTAACTTTTTTAACTGCAGTCTATCGAGATTTTAGCTACTTTACTGCATAGCCCATGCGAATGCAATGTCGTTAACATCCCGTTCCCTGTTTCTCGCATCCAAAATCCGGCCATCATTCCTCTTTCATTTTCACACTTCTCAATCTAAACACCTTTTAAATCCCATCTCATTTTGCGATCATCAAACCCCTAAAAAACCAAACTTTGAACATCCCATAGTCAATCAGACCACGATCATCGAAAATTTAACATGTTACAACAACGATTGGAAACGTGCAATGGAATTTTTCAACTGGGTTGAATTCGAATACGGTTTTAACCACACTACAGATACTTACAACAACATGATTGATATATTGTGCAAGTTTTTTGAATTTGATCTTGCACGCCAACTGCTCGATAAAATGCCTGAGAGAAACCATGATACGTTTCGAGTTATTTTTAAGCGGTATGCTTCTGCGCACCTGGTTCAAGAAGCTATTGATATTTATAGTAAGTTGGATGAGTATAACATGAAAGACGAAACGTCTTTCTTGAACCTTGTTGATGCATTGTGTGAGTATAAGCATGTGATTGAAGCTGAAGAGTTGTGTTTAGGAAAAGATTCAAAATTTAAAGAAAATATTAAGGGGTTCGAAATGGGTACTAAAGTTTATAACATGATTCTTCGCGGGTGGTTTAAAATGGGGTGGTGGTCGAAATGTAGAGAGTTTTGGGGGAAAATGGATGAAGATGGAGTTACTAAAGATTTGTATTCGTACTCGATATATATGGATATTCAATGCAAGAGTGGGAAGCCATGGAAGGCTGTGAAGTTGTATAAAGATATGAAGAAAAAAGGGATTAAATTGGATGTGGTGGCATACAATACGGTTATACGTGCTGTTGGTGTATCAGAAGGTGTTGATGTTGCTGTTCATCTTGGTCGTGAGATGCTCGAATTGGGGTGTGAACCAAATGTTGTAACGTACAATACAATCGTGAAGCTCTTGTGTGAAAACGGGAGGGTGCGGGAAGCATATAAAGTGCTCGATAAAATGTGGAAGAGAAAATGCGCACCTAATGTCATAACTTATCATTGCATTTTTAGGTGTTTGGAGAAGCCTAATGGATATTGGCGTTGCTTGATAAGATGATTGAAAGTGGCATAAGTCCAACGTTGGATACGTATGTGTTGCTTTTAAGGAAGTTTGGAAGATGGGGATTTCTTCGGCCTGTTTTTATCGTTTGGAAAAAGATGGAAGATCATGGGTTGAGTCCAAATGAGTTTGCTTATAATGCGTTGATTGATGCGTTGGTGGAAAAAGGTATGATTGATATGGCAAGGAAATACGATGAAGAGATGTTGGCGAAAGGGCTGTCGGCTAAGTTGAGACCCGAGTTAGTAAGGGGAGAATGTGACGATTGATGTTTTTGAGAAAATTAAGATGCAATGGGGATCTTGTTTGTTAAATTCGATGAATCCGCATAGAACAATAAAAACAAAAAATGAAGATTGGTTGTGTATGATTATTATTAGAGTGTGAGGTTTACAAGGGTTACTTTCAGGGTCGAAAATCAGCTTCAATTACATTGTTCTAAAAAGAAACCTTTGTAGGTAAGGGATCTGAGAAGTTATCATATATATAAAGATTTTTGTTCTTTCATCAATGGCTTGTCACCGAAACTTTTGTTTATATGATAGATGCACTAGCGCGACGACACGTTATGATAAAAGTTACGGAGTATCTGTCAGTGGCAAATGGCTTGGTTTTAACTTAAAATGCTAACCATTTACACTAGAAATTAAGAGATTGACATTCAGGTCCAAGCATATTTATTGTTCCGGTTTCGTTAAAAGAATATTTTTGGAAGGGAATAAAATGTGTTAAAGGAATTATAATCCGAATGAATCAAAATTCTAAGGAATTAAAAATTGCATTAAGTTTGATTCACTTCTCTCTTTCTAAAAACAAATCGCTCCCTACCTTGGCTTTTGTGCAGAACTATTATATTCAACCATCTTTCTTCTCCGGCACTTCTATATGCCGATCTATCCAACCGGCTTCTCTCTTCTTTAACGGTTTGTAGGTTACGGTGCTGATGTCCTCTCCGACCACCGGCATCTCTTCGGTGGTTCAGTGTTTCTAAGCTTTCCGTCAAGAATAAAGGTCCTTCGTTCCTTATCCAGCGGCTTTTTGCGTGGATCTTATGCTCCGGTATCTTCTCTGGTTTTCAAGCGACGAATCCTTCTCGGATTCTGGAAACCGTTAGGGTTTAGTGTGCCTGTTTGGTGGCGACTCCTGCGGTGATAGGTAAGCCTTGTTGTGTCTTGTCTTTGTCTACTTCGATGTTTCTCTTCTCGGTTTGGGTTGTAGACGACGACTTCCGCCTGGAACTCTACATCTCACTAAGTTGGGCTTCGGTTTTGGGTGGAGGTGGGTTGGATTTGGCGGGGTTTAGGAGAATTGTGTTTTGTGTTAAAATCCGGGAGATCTCGGTGGTCCGGCCGCCACCGGAGACTGTTAAGGGGCGGAGGTGACTGCTTACGGCCTTGAGTGGTTGAGAGTAGCTGCTACTGGTTCTCGGCGGTTGAAGGAAGTGGCAGAATGTGGTCGGCATCCACCGCTAACTGTCATTGGTGGTTGTCTGGCGGCCAGTAGTGGCTAATGACGACTGGTTTGTTGTTTTCAGCCCTAGTGGTCGTTGGTATCTTAAAATGGTGTTGGTGTAGGTTGGTTGTCGTGGGCGGTCGCCGGTTGTTGCTGGCGACTGCTGGAGGCTGCTGTTGGACCACTTGAGTTTGGGGGTTTGTTAGCGTGCTTAGAAAATTGGTGAAGATGACTGGGCTCCTTTTACGGGTTGATTCTGCATTTGGATCTGGTCGGTTGCCGCAAGTTTGGTTCATTCATTCCATTTTTCCCGTCGCTGAGTCTCTTATGGGCTTGATGTTGTTGTCGGCATTATTGACTTAGTTGGCTTCGGTAAATAGGCCTCGAGTTAGGTGTTCTTGGGTTGCCCGGTGATTGGGTTGAATTTGCGGTTTCTGCGGGGTCGGATTTATGTGTATGTGTGTAGGCTTTGGCATGGTGGCTTTTATTGTTTGTAATCTCATTGTATTGTAATTGTAATTCAATTAGGCTCGCTCTGTTGTTTTTAGTCGTTCATATTGTTTAGAACGATCAGAGAGAGGGTCAATTTTGATCATTTGTGACCAGTTATGTTCAGATCGTCACAATACGATTTGCCCACTGTTGTACCACTGAATCTTCGGGTCTGATATATATATATATATATATATATATATATATATATATATATATATATATATATATATATATATATATATATATATATATATATATATATATATATATAGTGGTAGGATCAAGAGGGAAGTAACCATTCGGGGGGAAGCGGGGGAAGCAAAAACTTTTTTTTTTTCGTTACTTCCCCCCGATTGGTTACTTCCCCATTGATCCTGCCCCTATATATATATTATAAAAAAAAATTTGCTTCCCCGATTGGTTCACACGAAAATATGAACATTTAGAAGAGACACTTCGTGATGAATGTTATTATTTAGGCGGAAAAACGATCGACAAAAATAACATTCAAGATAATATTGTTCGTGAAGAATATGAACGTTTTTTTTCATGTTTTGTGAAGTAAAATTTAGCCCGATTTAGAGTTTAGGGTTTAGGGTTTAGGGTTTGGTGTTTTGGGTTTATTCCATAAACCCAAAACACCAAACCCTAAACCCTAAACCCTAAACTCTAAACCGTTCGTGTTAAAAACTCAATCTAAATCCTAAATCTAAACCCTAAATCTAAACCCTAAACCCTAAATTTCTAAACCCTAATATCTAAACCCTATAAACTCTAATATCTAAACCATAATATCTAAACCCCAATAGCCAAAACATCAAAATACGCTCGAAAAACACGATAATTGTTTTATATTACTTCTTCGAGCGTTTTTCCGCCAAAATAAAAACATTTATCACAAAGTGTCTCTACTAAATGTTCATATTTTCATCTCATCTATAATGTTCGTGAACAAACGTTAATATAATTATATTTGATTTGTAAATCAATCAAAAAATTGAAATACAAAATTACCTTTTACACAGTAGGGGAATTTCAATTCCAGATAATTATATTAACGAAGCATCTAACCACCACTACTCATCCCTATGCCATGAATAATCCATAGAAAAATCGACTGAAAAATTATAAAACCCTAGAAATCCTAAATAAAGAAAGAAAAGACGAAAAAGAACAATATATAAACAATGGTTGTGTTGTAACGGTTGGTTGCGGGTAATCGGCTGACATTGACATTGATCTTGTTGCAATGCATTAGTCACTGATTCAACTATTACATTGATAGTGGTGTGGTCACTAGCATAATTTATCAAAGAGGAGTATGGTGAGTGTGAGGAGTTAAGTGAAAGGATATAGTCATCATATTACCAACGAAGCATTGCTTCAATGGTACCGCGGTTACACTTGTGTACTCGCAGGGCTAGAAGTTTCGGGTTCGAACCTCGTCACCCGCTCTAGGAATTGAAATATATTCCTTGAAGGTGGCCCAAAGGGAAGGTTTTACCGACCCGCTCCGGGACTAAGATCCGGCTCGCCTGCCCCTCGGGATAGTTTAAGGGTCGGATCCTCAGAGTGTGGTTCGGGTTTCCTGCCCGAAAGCGCGTGTGTGTGTGTGCAAATGATGACTAGGCTTCGGTCCGGACTGATGCAAGTTTGCCTTTAAAAAAAAAATAAAAAAAAAATATAGTCATCATATTGGTCAAATAGGGGTGTTTGAAATTCGATTTTATACCATTTCATTTTGAACCGATTGAAAACACAAAAACCAAAACCAAATTTAAATTCGGTTTTTAGTTTACGAATATGATTTTAGTTTTCGTTTCAGTTTTCTACTTTAATTTTTTCAGGTTGGTTAAATCGACAACCGAATACAGTACAATTTAAATTCAACTAACAATATACCTCCATTAAACTATTAGAGCACTGGGTGTGGTGATGCGTCAGTTCAGTGTTAGTTCAGTGTCTTGCTGATGACTGGACGCTGACTGGACTGACACTGGTGAAAAAACAGGGGAATTGGGAAGAATGTCAGTTCAGTGTCTTGGAGAGAGAAGATAGGGTCCACCAATTATTTTTAATAAGTAATTTCTTATATATTTTTAACACATTATTAAATAGAATTAATAAAAATACGAACAAATATTAAATTTAAAAATACATTAAAGGTCCTAAAATACACTTTTATTAAAAAAAAAAAAAATTCCTAAAACGATTACAATTAAAAACCTAAAATTAAAAGTTATTATAAAAAGTCCTAAAATTACTTATTAATCCTAAACTTACTTATTAAATTCTAAAAATTACTTATTAAAAATAACAACAATTTAACGGCCATAGCGAGTGGGAGATCCGGATTCATGCGAAGACGTATCATCGTCTCGAACGTTCGAAGCCAGAAGGCTCCACACGTTCCTACAGTACAACGTGATACGTTTGTTCTTCAGTTTGGCCTTTCCGACCATTCGTTCCCACACGGCTTCGGATTAAAATTCCTTGAACAAATCCGTGACCTCGTCACAGTACCAAACGTCGGCGGCTTCGCAATCTACCATATCGCGTATAAAGCTTACAACGCGTTCTACATCGAAGCCAGTAACATCTAGAGCTTCGAACGATTGTGTGTACCCGTCGAGCCAATATTGGGGTTATCGGATAGCTCGCCGTTGTAGTGCACGTCGAGGTTGATCAAGCAACGATTGGCCATATTTTTTTTGTGAAGGAGAAAGGAATTTTTTTTTTTTTTTGTTAAATGATGTAGATTGTAGAATATTTGTTATGTGTGTAAATAATGAAATTGATGGGTTATATATAGGGATGAATAAAAAAACAAAAACAAAAAAAAAAATAGGCAACGGATATAATTTTGAAAATGGGGCCCACAAAACAACCAAGCACCGAAGTCTTGGCAGCGACGCCGGTACTACCGACGCAACCCCGACGCCGGCGCGGTGTGGGGCGACGGTCGGTGGGACAACCGACGCCGGGGTGACATCCACCACACCGTGTGCTCTTATCCGGTAATATATTTACTTTTGTCATTTTGATTAAATCGAAACCCGAATCTAAGTCAAATTCAACTAACAGTATAATCCCTTAGACTATTATTCGATAGTATACAAAGATGAAAAACCGATTTCAAAAACAAAAATTCAATTCGGATCAATTTTTAATTGTTATTCTGGTTAAAATTAAAATTTGTTTTTTAGGTATTAACCGAAATTGGCCTGAATTCAAATTCATTTTCAGTTCAATTTAGGTTTTGAATTTGAATTATGTTTCGGTTTTTCTTTCAAAAATTATAAAACCAAACATATGATGGAAAACCGTGTGTACTTTTAAATTTTATAAACGCTGCGGAACATGAAAATAAAAATATTTTTATTTAATAATAAACATCTTTTATTATTTATAATAAACTTTCAAGTTAAAACATTCACACGATTAACGATCCCAACAAGATTCAATTACACCACTAATAATTGTCAAGTAAATAATTCACAAAGAGGAGTTTAGATATACCTTTAGCGAGCGATGCAAGAACGGTAGAAAGAATTCTCCACGTCTAGGTTGAAACATATATTCAAAATGTATGAATATCTCTATAGTTGATCCACACAGCACCTCAAGCAACACCAATCGAATGCTAGTCCGTATAACCCAAGGATAATAATTAATCAAACCCTTTGATTAATTAATTAAATGAATTGATTGCTCAATATAACTATTCGCCTTGCCTTTTGTTAGTACCGTCGAATGAAAAGAAAACATATAAAACATTTGTATATGTTTTGATTAAAAAGAAAAACAGAAGATGTATCCTCTTGTTATGTTGATGAGTTTATGTTTTTTCACTCAGCACATTAAAAACAAAACTACACCCTTATATAGGGTGATCATGTAGTCAAAACCAAAACCAAATTTGATACGTCCATTTTTCTTTACTATTTCTTTTGTATATTGAACAACCAAAAATCAACAAACCTTTGTCTTAACTCTTATCCCTTTTGTCGTAGTGCCCACAAAAAATCACCAAAAGATTACCTTTTGTTTTCTTTATAGATTTTCATCCGTGATACCATTTGATGAAAGATCAACTTCATATTATTTTATCATGTTTGTCTTTCAAGTCAAACTTGGATGGCAATAAATTAATTAAATAACAATTATTTAATTAAATTATACTTTACAAATTATTATAGGTTATAATTATATATCATCAATATATAATATTTGGTGTCTAAATGCTAAAGTGTGTGACCCCATAGGCTTGTATATAAGCGGTAGTATAGATTTGTGTTATGACGTGCACATTAAACCAACAACTCCCACTTATGCATGTCATAACATCTAGAAAACTATACAGACATATATTGGCGTCTAGCAACACGTCAATGCCCCCGAAAATATACAATGTTTGTTTCAGCTAAACGAACTATCATTATTATTATTATTATTATTATTATTATTATTATTATTATTATTATTATTATTATTATTATTATTATTATTATTATTATTATTATTATTATAAATGATTTAATGATTAAGTGTCTATTGTCCCTTTATTGCCAGATACCAAGTTGACATGAGACATGGATATAGTCATTCTCATTTGTCAACTAATTCTGTTTCTCGATCTAGAAAATTCGAATGCGATCACCAAGTTAGATTTAATCATTAATCAATATAGTTTAGACACTGCCGTGTAAATATCCATTCACTTTCATCGAGGGGCCCAGCGGTATCATACTCTCACGTAGAGGAATAAATCCCATTTTGATTATATGCGTTCGTCATGTACTTCACATCATACCCAATGATGGCCTTTATAACTTCCTTGTTCAGCATAGCGTTTAACCATATCAAAGTATAATATGTCATACAATCGAAAACCAACATATACATCTCAGATCTAAGAACACAAAGACATAACCATTATGAGATTCACTATTGACGATGATCCATGTAGTGACATCTCATGATTGGGTCATTCCAATATTCATCATCAATGAATACATATGTATTTTGGCCTCAACAAGTTAGCTGTTCATCATCAATGAATATAACCAAATTTCATAATAATCTTAATTCATGTTACTCCCATAACACAACCGATTATGGAGATTTAGAATAATCAACAATTATTCATGGATAAAACATGCTAATATAGAACACAGTGATATAAATGAAAATGACTATACCAAGTATCTCAATTCATTATGATAAAACTGCTTAATGTTTCAGAAATATCCAAATACTAAAATACAAATGAAAAAGATTAGTAGCTTAACAAAGTCCAATATTACTAGCATGATCATCATGCTTGTTGTGCATCAAGGGCTTCGTGAACGGGTCAGCCACGATATCATCTGTATGAACCTTAAGAATACTAATTTCATTCCCCACAATGACTTCACGAATGTAGTCAAACTTTAGAAGAATATGTCGGATACTTTTATACATGTGATTCTTTCGAAAGTGTTATAACAACCGAACTATCACAATTATCTTTATAGAAGATTTATTGTTGTGTACTACTATGAGTTCAACAACAAACTTCCATATCCAGACAACTTTCTGAGCAACATCTCAGGTAACAATGTATTCTGCTTTTGTTGTAGAATGTGCAATCTTTGCTCTACTTTGAGCACTTCCAATTAATTGTCTCGTCCATCATGACAAAGACACAACTTGACTGGGATCGAGAATCATCTCGATCAGTTTGAAAACTAGTATATGTATTATGGTTAATACTTAACTCCTTTTCTAAACCATCGTAAACCAAGAACATATCTTTAGTACTCTGCAAATACTTAAGAGTATTCTTAACAACAATCCAATGTTCTTAACCTAGATTTTGTTGATAACGACTCGTCAAACTCAAAAATAATGAGACATCACTCTAGTACATAACATGGCATACATAATGGATCCTATAGCCAAAACACATGGGATACATTTCGTTCGTCTTATCTCATCATGTGTGATAAGACTTTGAGACTTGCTCAAGGATATGTCCTTTTGAACATGCAATGCTCCAAGGTTGGAGTAATGCATGCTAAAGTATATACGATATGTACATTAATTCAAACCAATAAGCCATTTGAATTTATTTCTATAGATCATGATTCCAAGTATATAAGTAGCTTCTCCAAGATCCTTTATGGAAAAATATTTTTCAAGCCAAGACTTGACATCTTGCAAGTTGAAATGTTATTTCCAATAAATAGTATGTCATCAACATACAAGATCAAGAAGACTACTTTGCTCCCACTAGATTTAATGTAAACACATATCTCATCTTGGTTTTGAGAAAAACTAAACTCTTTGATATTCTCATCAAACTTAAGATTCTAGCTCCTGAATGCTTGCTTTAATCCATAAATGTATTTTAGAAGCTTACATACTTTAATAGGATGCTTAGAATATATAGATCCTTTTGGCTAAACCATATATACGTCCTCGCTTAGGTCGCCATTTAGAAAAGCGATTATGAAATCCATTTACCATACTTCATAATCATGAAAAGTAGCTATGGCAATAAGTATCCTAATTTATAAAGCTCGCGATCAGTGGAAAAGTTTCATCATAACCTTTTGCTACGAATCGAGCTTTAAAAGTGTTTATGTTGACTAATGTTTATGTAATAGATTAGTGGCGCACGATTTTATCTTTTATATGTAATGTATTTACTGTTTTACAATGGTTACTATGTAACTTTTGTAACCAGGGAGGTTGTCATATATAAACTGTAATGACCCGAAATTTTCCGACCAAATTATACTTATGAGATTAATATTTACATAAATTAAACCATACCAACATGATAAGCAATCCAAATTGTTGAGACTTGACTTTTTAAAAAGAGTTTTACACAACGTTTGACCGTCCAATATGACCGATGATATCACGAACTATATAACATACGATAATTATACGTTTGTGTATATATATGTATTTATATATATTTAACATGATCTAAGGATGGTTTAACATCTCATTGTGTACTAATGACAATGAGTTATAAGTATATTTTGAAACTACTAACTTAAGTTTTCAAAACGATAACTATACGTAACATTCTTTGATATATATACTTATAATATATAATGCTTATACACGTATCGTATATATTAAGTATTTAATCACTTTTTAAGGACTTAAATACATAAAACAATATAAGTATATTCACAAAAGATAGCTATATTTGAATTCTCGTTCCGTTTCCTCAAGATTTCTATACGTATATCTAGGGTATATGTACCCGTATCATACCCAGCTTCTATACGTATTTACTATTGGTATATACACATCAAATCAACATCCTAATCAACATTATTACTACCCTAGATATGAGGTAACTAGGATTTGTCAAGTAGTATGAATTATTAGTAAGAAAACAAAATTAGGAATCCTTTTCTTTCTTTATAAACTAAAAACGTTTTTATAAATGAACACCATTTCTTCACCCCATTTTCTCATACCTACACCCTCATTTATCTCTCAAAATACTCCTAACTTCATACTTGATCATCTCCAAGCATTTTCCCCATCATTTAGCTTCAATTACAAGCCTTAAACACCATAAGAAAACTCTTTCAAGAACATATCAAAATAACCACCCATTTGAAGAAGTTTACTTCCAACCTTTTGATCTAACTCCACCACTCTTTGATTCCAAGATTATTTCTTATCTTTTGCAGTAACTTTGTCCAAGTAACTTGAGGTAGTAACCTTGTTCATAATCTTATTCAATTCATATTCATATAGCTATCTTATTTTGTGGTATAAAATTTTAACAACAAGAACATAGTTTGAATGATTTCAAACTTGTTCGCAAACTAAATAGATCCTTCTAACTTGACTTTTAAAACACTTCAATACCTGTAATATATCATAATAATATGCTAACCTAACAAGATATAACTTGGTTTTACAAAGAACATCTTAAAAACTGAATCTACGTCGTCGGAGTGCAACCGGGGGCTGTTTTGGGTTGGATAATTAAAAACCATCTTGAACTTTGAATTGGAAGTTCATGTTCTGGAAAAATGATATTTCTTATGAATATGTTAACACATAAAAAGTTCATGGTTTAACTCAAAGTGTAAGTATTTTTAGAAAAATGATCATTAAATGTTGTTTTTATGATGGAAAATGATCACTTTTATAAGTTTCACCAAAGTTTGACCTATAACCTATGATTTCGAATACAAACTAAGGTATTTTAAGTTCATATTCTTAAAATTTGACTCGATCCAAGGAAGTGGCAAGTTGAACCAACAAAAACGGAGTTGTAATGAAGAAACTACGACTAAAACAAGATTGGGTATCCGAAGCTAGTTTAGCTACGAAAATATTTGGAGAAAAAGTAAATTAATCATATCTTTTCTAATTAATATGATATTTTATATATAATTACTTATGATTTGATTTTATATATTTCAGGACTACCCGTAAACAACACGAGAAGATTAATCATAAGACCTCATGATTGTACGCAACACGTCATTTGACAACACGGTACTTTATGTACGCAACACGTCATTTGACAACATGGTACCATGGGTCGAGATTAATTCTGATCAATACGAATACGATGGGGTCTTTATTTATTTTATTTAAGCAACTAATTGTGGACCACTAACATCGGACTGCTAACTACGGACTAAGAAAATATTAAAAGTATTAATAGTATATATATATATATATATATATATATATATATATATATATATATATATATATATATATATATATATATATATATATATGTAACGATTACTTAAAAAAGAAAATATGTTGATATATTATATATATGGTTAGGTTCGTGATATCTATCGGAGACCAAGTCGAATTAAATACCTTCAAGGCAAAAGTGAGTTTCATTTGCTCCCTTTTATATATATTTTTGGGACTGAGAATACATGCGCTGTTTTTATAAATGCTTTACGAAATAGGCACACAAGTACTAAAACTAATTCTACGTGGGTTTAAACCAGAAATATACCCTTAGCTTGGTAACATTAAACTACTTGTCTATGTACGGTAGGCACGAATCCTAAAGATAGATCTATTAGGCCTGACAAACCCCATCCTGACTATGGGATGCTTTAGTACTTCGAGGTTATTTTAAACACACCTGATCTGGTGTACTTCAGAGGGTAAAACATGAACGTTTATGCTTGTTACCGGGTGCCTACAACTTATAGAATACTTTTATACACTTGCGAGTGTACATATATTTATAAACGGAAATCTTGTGGTCTATTAATATATTGAAATGATTGTTATGATAAACCTATGAACTCACCAACCTTTTGGTTGACACTTTAAAGCATGTTTATTCTCGGGTATTAAAGAAATCTTCCGCTGTGCATTAGCTCATTTTAAGGATATTACTTGGAGTCATTCATGGCATATTTTTGAAAGACGTTGCATTCGAGTCATTGAGTTCATCAAGATTATTATTAAGTCAATTATAGTTGGATATATTATGAAATGGTGTGCATACCATCAATTTTCGTTGTAAAGAAAGTTTGTCTTTTAAAAACGAATGCAATGTTTGTAAAATGTATCATATAGAGGTCAAATACATCGCGATGTAATCAACTATTGTGAATCGTTTATATTGTATATGAACGGGTTCTTTCATAAACAACCTCCCCACAACTATTGTATCTAGTTATCCATTTGCCACTTACTCATCTTATCCTTTCCTCTCTTGTGTTCTTGAATAACTAATACTTCTAACCCACTAATCACACACAAACCGGTCGATCTAGGCTTCTTTAGGGACTAACAATTGGTATCAGAGCGGGACTTGCTATCTTTATTGTAGATCCAAGGATTGAAGCTTCTAGATTCGTGTTTTGAAGTGTTTGGTGCTCTACGGTTGAGGTATCACGATTTTTCTTTATTTGGTCACAAATTTGTTTGTTGTTTGTTAAGTATATCTATTTTTCTGCTTGAAATCTGTCTTAAATGCTTAACAAGTATTAAATTCTGCATACTCTATCTCAGATTTTCCTATTCATTAAAGATTTATGCACAAAAAAGTTTTTTAGATCCTAAGTTATATCTACTTTTCTGTTAAAGTATGATTAACATGTTTCTCTCTTATGAAAACGATATGTATGTCAAAATGGTATGAAATTCATGAAGTTTTCTGGTAATTTAGGGCTTAGTTCATGTACTTTGTTCATATTTTATGCTCATATGTTCATGTTTCTGCTGCCATGACTGAGATACAATGATTTTGTCACTTTATTACATGATTTATTCGAAAAGTGCTTGAAAACGTTCTCTTCATTCATGTTAAGATTAATTAAAGGCTCTAAAATTACTTGATTCATTGCTATTTTGCCCTCTAACTCTGCTAAATCTGCTTAAAAAATCACTCGAATTGCCTAAGTTTTTCCAAAATAGGTGCTCGAAAACCCCTGCTGGGTTTGAATCTGCACGAAAACCTCTCAGGGTTTCATCACTACAGTGAAACCCTAAGGTTATTGCCCGAAAACCTTGTTAATTCACCCACGTGTTGAGTCCGTTTTGGCTCCAAACTTGGGACTCTTAGTCAATTCCCACCGAAATTACTATTACCCAATAGTTTTAAGTGTGAAAAGGACATGTCCTTGACATAATCCCTTGATTTGTGTCATAGAGGACAAAGGACTTGTCCTTTTGTGCATAAGCTTGTACTTTTGTGTAAGTTTTCACATGCATAGGTTTTCTCTTTCTTAAAGTCAAATAACTTGAACTTAAAACCAACTCAATTAAGTGTTTTCAGTCAAATTTGCTCGAAATATTGTGAAAAGTGTAATATTTGCTCGAAAACAGTGTGTAATTTGTGTATTTGCTCGAAATTTGTGTTGAAAAAATTAAAGGATTGACTGAAAACAGTGTCTTTTATTGCCCGAAAACCTTGCACGAAAATCTCTTTCTGCTCGAATATCTTTGGTTTTTTTGTCTCATTGTGCTCGAAAACTCAGTTTCCTGAAAACCTGGTTTTGCTCGAAAACCACCCTGTTTTGAAGGCTTGGTTTTGTTTGAAACCCTAGTTATCTGCTCGAAAAATTTAGGTGCTCTAGAATTAGATTTGTGCTCGAATACCTTACCTGCTTGAATACATTGCCTGCTCTAAAAGTTTACTGGTGCTCTATTATCTTGCCTGCTCGAAAACCTAGGATTCTACTCCCATAACTGTCCTGCTCGAAAACCTCCCTTTCTTTACTACCTTGTTGCTGCTCGAAATTTTAGTCTGATTTGAAATTTGGCTTTGCTAAAAAACCACTCGGTTTATACAAGTGGTTTTACACCAAAACCCTAATTTCACTCTGTTTACACAAGTAATTCCTCATTCTCAAAACCCCCTCTTAACAGTATCTTGTCCACCTCTTCTCTTTTGCACCATTCAGTCTACACTCTTAGTTAAGATGGCTACTGCAAACTGTGATGCTTTGGTCGTGGGCTCGGATACTCGTCCTCCCATGCTGTTCGAGGGAATGTTTGACGAATGGAAAGGAAGATTTGACAACTTCATCGATGGACAGGGAGAACAAACCAAATACCTCTGGGAGTCATTTCTCAATGGACCTAAGATCTCACTTCATCCTGACACTGGCGCGGTTCTTAAACCCTATGAACTCTAGGGTGAAGAAGCCAAGAGAGCTCAAGCCGACATTGATTCCAGATCCATTATCATGCATGCTCTTCCTCATGACATGTACAAATCCGTCAGCTCTTTGAAATCCGGAAAAGAACTTCTAGATGAAATCACTCGTCAACAGGAATGATATAGCCAATCCGACCAGACAAAACTTGACATAGCTCTCGCAATGTATGAGGACTACTTTCAGAAACCAGACGAACCCCTAAAGGACTGCTACAGACATTTCTGTGAGGTCATAAATGAGCAAAAGAAGGTTGGAGTGAAAAAGGAAAATCAAGAGCTGAACATGAAATTCCTGAAGAAACTAAATGCCACCTGGACACCATACGGAAGCAATTTTCGTGCCTCCAAAAACACCAAGAAGTACAACATCCATGAAGTTGTAGGGAAACTAATGAATCATTAACCTGATGTTCTAACCGCCCAAAACCCTAAATCCAACCTCGCTGAAACCAGTGATCCAATGGCTCTGTTTGTTAACAAAAGCTCCACCAAAACCCCTTCCAATCGCTCCAACTCACTCAAAGCAAAACAAACCATTCCCTCTGATGAGGACACATACTCTAACATTGATGAAGAATATCGAGATCTCGTCAAGGCTGCCGCAATGTTCAGTAAGCAACTGAATCTCAGGAGATCATTTGGAGGTTTTAGCAAGAACAACAACAATCGAACCTCATCCAGCTCTTCATACTACAAAAAACCTGAAACCTCAACCACTCAATACCGGGCTCCTGACAACAAGGACCCCGATAATGTTTGTTTCAACTGTGGTAAAATAGGTCACTTTGCACGAGAATGCAGACTACCCAAACGAAAGGATGCCGAGTACTACAAGAAAAAGATGTTGCTCGCCCAAGATGCCGAAAAGGGGAAGGTCCTCAAAGCCTCAGATGATGTTTGGCTAAACTGGTCAGACAGTGAACAGGAGCCCAAACGAGCTAATGTAGTGAAACTCACCAACATGAACTGTGCTCCTGACAATGTTTCTTCCGATGATGAGGAAGAGGTACAACTTTACACCGACATAATTCATGAATATTATAACTCTGTAAATAATAGTTCTGAATGTGTTTCTGATGTATTGCAAGCACCCTCTAAGAGACCTAATGACCCACCTCTCTAAATTAATGTGTCCGTTAGAGATAAACCTGCTTCTAATAATAATGATAAAGTGCTCCCTGAATTGCCTGATATGTATGTTGACAACTTTGCTAAAATGAGTAAGGACCTTAGATCTCTTGCTAGTCAAGTTAGTGGACTACAAAATGAGAACCATAGGTTAAAAGCTGAATTGAAAATCAAAGTGTCAAACAATGCATACCTAACACTTCAGAAGGATCTAGCTGAAAAAGTAACACAATTGAAGGAGCTAGAATCTAGTGTGAGACCGTTACGAATAGAAAGGACAGACTTTAGGTTAAGAAATGAAGTTCTTAGTGAGAAAGTAGACAATGCTGAGAAAGAAATTAAGAAACTCACTGCTTCTAAGAAAACTCTTCTATATACCTTAGAAGAAAAGATAAGAGAACCCCTCTTCGATCTTGCTAAGAAAACCTCTGAATGTTCTAAACTTACCGCACATAATCTTGAGCTTCAAACTCGTCTAGGTCAATTTGAAGAAAAGCTCTACAGGACCGAACAGTCTAAGGTTGTTTTAGCAGGACATATCTCGAATCAAACCATGTTCATGAATCGACCAAAGGACTCCTTTCGTGAGAACAAAGGCCTAGGCTTTGAAAATCCTCTCACCTTATCCAATATGGCCAAAGCTGAGCCCTGTCTGTATGATAATAGATACTTGATGATTGGCCTACCTGCACGACTCACATTTGCATCCAACAGTGAGGTTAAGGAAGCATTAGCTAAAAGATCAACTAAAATGAAACGAGAAATTGCTCTAATCTATGATAAAATCAACGCTCTTTATTTGAAAAAGAAAAACTCATTTTCATATGAAAGCTTACCTGATTTGTTTAATGAAAGTGAAAGTTCGGAAGGTCAAAAACTTGTTGTCTACTTACCAACTCTGGTATTAGAAAAATACATCATCAGTTTAGAAAATGAACTTTTCGAAAATAAAATGAATTCTTTTGACAATGAACGAAAATTTTTGATGATCATAAAAGCCATGCAACACCAAATCTCACTCCAAGTGACCACAAATGATCAACTAACTCATGATGTGCATGAACTTCAAAAACAGATTGCTAGTCAAGCGACTACTTTCTGTGAAATGATTTCAAAGTCCAAAGCCCCTCGGGAACCGCCACCCTGCCACCTTATAGAATCCTCAAATGTTCTTGCTGATTCTCTCGAGAAAGAAATCGTTGACTTAAAACTTGAACTAAAAGGATATAGGAAACATGTTGCTCTTATTGAAAAGGACAACATCGATTTGCAAGTAAAAGTTTTAATGAATCGTGATTTTGAAAAAGCTGAAAAGAATTTTGGTCCAACATTATCACAAAACTATTCACAACACAAGGAATCAAAATCAACGAAAGAGAAATTTGTACCATGGGTACCTACTTATTCTCAACGAGTTCTTCCCCCACATCACCAAGGCTTTCCTTACACTACTGTAGTGAACTCAAGGAAACCTGTCATTCCAGCTGTCACCATCCTAAAAACCCTATTCATGGCTCTCGTTTAGAGATGATTGTCACTAAAAGGGGTGCTGATCCTAAACGACCACATTCTGCAAGCTTGATGAGAAAGCTAAACAACCCTGTTCGAAGAATAATCCAAGAACATGGTGTGTATGACCACTCAGTAAGAAAAGCCCATAACCACCCTGTACCGCCTATTCTAGACAGGAGGGGTGGTCCAAGCAGCCCTCACGTCCACCGAAATATCGACCACTCTAACTCCTTCTAGAGCAACAGTGGTAGATCATTGAAACATAACCCCGAATCCATCAGACATCCACAACTACTAAATCTCAACTATGCTGCAAAGCGGGTATCTGATGGATTAACTAAGACTCAAAAGCGAAACCGTCGCAAAAGAGCACAAAGGGCTAGACAGTCATTACTTAAAGACATGAATCGTTTTCAAACTGGGTCTAAATTTGGTGTTTTAAATTCCACAGGACCTAAACCAAAATAAAGCATTTTGAAAGAGTGGAAACCCAAGACTGAAACAGTCCAAGCATCCTCAAGTCTTGCTTCTCAGTCCGGGTCATTAATTTGTAATAGATGTAAAAGACGTCTGTATATTTGTCACCAAAACCATGATTCGTGTGTTGTAATGAATGTTCAGACCTTGTTGAATGTTTCATCTGATGAACCTAATGCTCTAAATTCTCTGAATGTATCTGCTTACAAGGAACCCGAGATAACTGGGGTCCCTAAAACTTGTGCTTAACTCTGTTTTGCAGGTTATCCCAGCATGTGTTTGGTATCTGGATTCTGGTTATTCCAGACACATGACTGGTGATAAATCAATGTTGACAAACTATGTCAACAAGTTCCTAGGTACAGTTCGCTTTGGAAATGATGAAATTGCAACCATCGAAGGGTATGGTGATTATGTGTTCAATGGTGTAACCATCAAACGCGTGTCCTATGTTAGAGGCTTTGCGTGCTGTCTCTTCAGTGTTAGTCAATTCTGTGACAGTAATCTCTGCGTGATCTTTGAAAGGTCCATGTGATGTGTTCGATCCTTGGAGGGAGACAATTTACTATAAGGAAAACATGAATCCACTCTTTATTCTCTTGCCATGAAAAACATGTCTTCTGATCTATAACCACTCTGTCTGGTTTCCAAAGCTTCCTCTGAAACCTCATGGTTGTGGCATCACTGGATGTCACACCTTCACTCTCAGAACCTCAACAAACTTGTTTCCAATAATCTTGTTGACGGTGTTCCACTCATCTCATTTGATTCCACACACGTTTTCCCTTCCTGTGCTATGGGAAAGATTCATAAATCCTCCCGCAAATCAAAAACCGAATTCAACACCACCAGTCCATTACATATGCTACATATGGATCTTTGTGGACCAATGCGTGTTTCCAGTCTAGGCGGTCGAAAATACATTCTGGTGATTGTTGATGACTATTCTCGTTACACCTGGGTCAGATTTCTGAAAAGCAAGTCTGAAACTCCCAAAACAATCATTGAATTCATAAAAAGAATTCAACTCTCCATCAATAAACCGGTTCAAATCCTCAGAACTGATAACGACACGAAATTTCAAAACTCGGTTCTTAATTCTTTTCTTGACCAGGCCGGCATCACCCATCAATCCTCTGCCACTCGCACTCCACAACAAAATGGCGTAGTTGAAAGGCAAAATTGTAATCTTGTTGAAGCAGCAAGAACAATGCTTGTTTATTCCAAATTACCTCCGTCCCTTTGGGCTGAGCCAGTTAACACTGCATGCTTCACCCAAAATCGGTCCATCATTAATCGTCGGTTCGATAAAACTCCATATGAAGTTCTTTTCAATCATCGACCCAACGTGAAGTACTTTCGCATATTTGGATGTGTGTGCTATGTTCTAAATGACGAGGACAACCTTGGAAAGTTTGATGTTCACGGTGATGAAGCAATATTTATTGGCTACTCTCAAGATCTTGTGGCATATCGTGTTTATAATCATCGAACTCGAATCATTAAAGAAAGCACCAATGTCAAGTTTATTGAGATGTCTGGAATGGTGCTTGGTCATAACGGCTCTCGCCCTGGACTCAATTCTGATCCTCACTTCAGACATGTTCCACTGGCCACCTCTGATGATCTGGATGTACTGTTTGAACCCATCATCCCTCTAATGTCGTTAAACCCCACTGTACCCTCTGAACCAGCTCCCCCTGAATCAATCACAATAAGTTCCTCTACTCCAGCGGTCGTGGGTGAATCACCATCCGACGAAAGTAATTCCTCCGAATTTCTTCTTCTAGATGACCTTGACACTGAGTGTCTTCCTCAAACAACGCTCCCATTACCAACTCTCATCCTCTAGCTGTTGAATCGTCTCCTCTCGAATATAGTGAAGATACTCCTTCAAATGAAACAGATACTAGGTCTTTAGATGCTGCAACTCCTCCCATACTTTCCACTGAACAAAATGCAGATACCCTTGTTCTTCTGTGGGAAGAAAATGCCACCTACCCTACTGACAACACTGAACTTTCTGGATCCTCATCTTCTTCACATATCGACACCTCTTTTAATGGTGGATCTACTTCACCTCTTCCACATTCCACAAAATGGACTGCGGATCATCCAATTCATCAAATCATTGGTGATCCAGACGCTCCTGTCTGCACTCGCAAGGCTTCCAACAATGAATGCCTCTTCGCCACCTTTCTGAGCACGATCGAACCTAAAACTGCCTTTGAGGCTCTCCAAGATCCCGACTGGTCTATTGCCATGCAAGAAAAAATTCATCAATTTGATCGGCTTGAAGTATGGGAACTTGTTCCTCGTCCATCTGGAAAAACCATTATTAATACCAAGTGGATCTTCAAAAATAAGAAGGATCCTCACGGCATCATCATTCGTAACAAAGCACGTCTTGTAGCAAAAGGATACAGACAACAAGAAGGAATTGACTACGACGAAACATTTGCTCCTGTGGCTCGATTAGAAGCCATTCGTCTATTTCTTTCATATGCTGCTCACAAGCGATTCACCGTTTATCAAATGGACGTAAAAACTGCTTTTTTGAACGACATTCTTCAAGAAGAGGTCTATGTCAGTCAACCTGAAGGTTTCGTAGACTCCAAATGCCCCAACCACGTGTATCTCCTTTCTAAGGCTCTTTATGGTCTAAAACAGGCGCCCAGGGCGTGGTATGAAACCCTGACCGCATTTCTTCTCAAGAACGACTTCTCACGTGAAACCATTGACACGACTCTATTCATCAGAAAACAGAAAGAACACATCTTGTTAATTCAAGTCTATGTTGATGAGATCGTCTTTGGCTCCACTTCCCCCGCTCTCTGCTATGAGTTTTCTGAACTCATGAAGAACAAGTTCGAAATGAGCATGCTCGAAGAACTCCATTTCTTTCTAGGATTAGAAGTTAAACAACTTTCTAAGGGGATTTTCATCGGTCAATCAAAATACATTTCTGATATGTTCAAAAAGTTTAACTTTCCTGAGATGAAAATCAGCCCCACTCCAATGTAGTGACCCGAACTTTTCCATGTTTATATATATTAATTGAGATTTATATTTACATGATTAAATGTTTCCAACATGTTAAGCAATCAAACTTGTTAAGACTTGATTAATTGAAATATATTTCATATAGACAATTGACCACCCAAGTTGACCGGTGATTCACGAACGTTAAAACTTGTAAAAACTATATGATGACATATATATATGGATATATATATATAGTTAACATGATACTATGATAAGTAAACATATCATTAAGTATATTAACAATGAACTACATATGTAAAAACAAGACTACTAACTTAATGATTTTTAAACGAGACATATATGTAACGATTATCGTTGTAAAGACATTTAATGTATATATATCATATTAAGAGATATTCATACATGATAATATCATGATAATATAATAATTTAAAATCTCATTTGATATTATAAACATTGGGTTAACAACATTTAACAAGATCGTTAACCTAAAGGTTTCAAAACAACACTTACATGTAACGACTAACGATGACTTAACGACTCAGTTAAAATGTATATACATGTAGTGTTTTAATATGTATTTATACACTTTTGAAAGACTTCAATACACTTATCAAAATACTTCTACTTAACAAAAATGCTTACAATTACATCCTCGTTCAGTTTCATCAACAATTCTACTCGTATGCACCTGTATTCGTACTCGTACAATACACAGCTTTTAGATGTATGTACTATTGGTATATACACTCCAATGATCAGCTCTTAGCAGCCCATGTGAGTCACCTAACACATGTGGGAACCATCATTTGGCAACTAGCATGAAATATCTCATAAAATTACAAAAATATGAGTAATCATTCATGACTTATTTACATGAAAACAAAATTACATATCCTTTATATCTAATCCATACACCAACGACCAAAAACACCTACAAACACTTTCATTCTTCAATTTTATTCATCTAATTGATCTCTCTCAAGTTCTATGTTCAAGTTCTAAGTGTTCTTCATATATTCTACAAGTTCTAGTTACATAAAATCAAGAATACTTTCAAGTTTGCTAGCTCACTTCCAATCTTGTAAGGTGATCATCCAACCTCAAGAAATCTTTGTTTCTTATAGTAGGTTATCATTCTAATATAAGGTAATAATCATATTCAAACTTTGGTTCAATTTCTATAACTATAACAATCTTATTTCAAGTGATGATCTTACTTGAACTTGTTTTCGTGTCATGATTCTGCTTCAAGAACTTCGAGCAATCCAAGGATCCGTTGAAGCTAGATCCATTTTTCTCTTTTTCAGTAGGTTTATCCAAGGAACTTGAGGTAGTAATGATGTTCATAATATCATTCGATTCATACATATAAAGCTATCTTATTCGAAGGTTTAAACTTGTAATCACTAGAACATAGTTTAGTTAATTCTAAACTTGTTCGCAAATAAAAGTTAATCCTTCTAACTTGACTTTTAAAATCAAATAAACACATGTTCTATATCTATATGATATGCTAACTTAATGATTTAAAACCTGAAAACACGAAAAACACCGTAAAACCGGATTTACGCCGTCGTAATAACACCGCAGGCTGCTTTGGGTTAGTTAATTAAAAACTATGATTAACTTTGATTTAAAAGTTGTTATTCTGTGAAAATGATTTTTATTATGAACATGAAACTATATCCAAAAATTATGGTTAAACTCAAAGTGGAAGTATGTTTTCTAAAATGGTCATCTAGACGTCGTTCTTTCGACTGAAATGACTACCTTTACAAAAACGACTTGTAACTTATTTTTCTGACTATAAACCTATACTTTTTCTGTTTAGATTCATAAAATAGAGTTCAATATGAAACTACAGCAATTTGATTCACTCAAAACGGATTTAAAATCAAGAAGTTATGGGTAAAACAAGATTGGATAATTTTTCTCATTTTAGCTACGTGAAAATTGGTAACAAATCTATTCCAACCATAACTTAATCAACTTGTATTGTATATTATGTAATCTTGAGATACCATAGACACGTATACAATGTTTCGACCTATCATGTCGACATATCTATATATATTTCGGAACAACCATAGACACTCTATATGTGAATGTTGGAGTTAGCTATACAGGGTTGAGGTTGATTCCAAAATATATATAGTTTGAGTTGTGATCAATACTGAGATACGTATACACTGGGTCGTGGATTGATTCAAGATAATATTTATCGATTTATTTCTGTACATCTAACTGTGGACAACTAGTTGTAGGTTACTAACGAGGACAGCTGACTTAATAAACTTAAAACATCAAAATATATTAAAAGTGTTGTAAATATATTTTGAACATACTTTGATATATATGTATATATTGTTATAGGTTCGTGAATCAACCAGTGGCCAAGTCTTACTTCCCGACGAAGTAAAAATCTGTGAAAGTGAGTTATAGTCCCACTTTTAAAATCTAATATTTTTGGGATGAGAATACATGCAGGTTTTATAAATGATTTACAAAATAGACACAAGTACGTGAAACTACATTCTATGGTTGAATTATCGAACTCGAATATGCCCCTTTTTATTAAGTCTGGTAATCTAAGAATTAGGGAACAGACACCCTAATTGACGCGAATCCTAAAGATAGATCTATTGGGCCTAACAAACCCCATCCAAAGTACCGGATGCTTTAGTACTTCGAAATTTATATCATATCCGAAGGGTGTCCCGGAATGATGGGGATATTCTTATATATGCATCTTGTTAATGTCGGTTACCAGGTGTTCACCATATGAATGATTTTTATCTCTATGTATGGGATGTGTATTGAAATATTAAATCTTGTGGTCTATTGTTACGATTTGATATATATAGGTTAAACCTATAACTCACCAACATTTTTGTTGACGTTTTAAGCATGTTTATTCTCAGGAGATTATTAAGAGCTTCCGCTGTCGCATACTTAAATAAGGACGAGATTTAGAGTCCATGCTTGTATGATATTGTGTAAAAACTGCATTCAAGAAACTTATTTTGTTGTAACATATTTGTATTGTAAACCATTATGTAATGGTCGTGTGTAAACAGGATATTTTAGATTATCATTATTTGATAATCTACGTAAAGCTTTTTAAACCTTTATTGATGAAATAATGGTTATGGTTTTTTTTAAAATGAATGCAGTCTTTGAAAAACGTCTCATATAGAGGTCAAAACCTCGCAACGAAATCAATTAATATGGAACGTTTTTAACGGGATATTTCAGTTGGTATCCGAGCGTTGGTCTTAGAGAACCATTATTTTGCATTAGTGTGTCTTATCGAGTTTGTTAGGATGCATTAGTGAGTCTGGACTTCGACCGTGTTTACTTGAAAAATGATTGCTTAACAAATTTTGTTGGAAACTATATATTTTTAACATGTGAATATTATGTGATATATTAATCTCTTAACGCGTTTGATATTATGTGATAGATGTCTACCTCTAGAACAAGTCCCATTGACTCACCTAATAATAATGAAGAGTCAAATGTAAATTGGACTGATTCGTGGACTGATTCACAAGTTCCCGAAGAGGAACCGGAAGAAGAGTCGGAACCGGAAGAAGAATCAGAACCGGAAGAAGAATCGGAACCGGATGAAGAAATAGAACCGGTGGGGGAAATAATAAAACGGTTAAGTAAAAGAAAATCCTCAACCAACCGACCAAGGTTAATCATGGTCAATGGTGTTTCCGCCAAGGAAGCAAAATATTGGGAGGATTACCAATTCTCTGATGAATCGGATTCCGACGAGAATTCCGATGATGTTATAGAAATTACCCCAACTGAATTTAAAAAGGCAAAAGAAAATAATAAGGGAAAGGGCATAAAAATAGAGAAATCTAATTCCAACCCCGATGAACTTTATATGTATCGTCAACCCCCGAAGTCCTTAAGTTGTAACAATGACCCGGGAACCTCTAAACCACCAGGTTTTTCTAAACCAATGTGGAAAACGACGGCTCGTATTAGGGGAACATCATATATCCCTAGAAACTTGGCAAAACGAACTAAAACCGAAGAAGAAGAAACAAGCGAGTCGGAATAAAATAGTTGTATTCGTGTGGTGTAATATATGTAATATAGTGTGCTTATGCTTTATGATATATGTAAAAATTGCTTGTATTAATAAGTATTTTTTTTATGAATCTAACTCTTGTCTATTTTACAGTATAAAAACACAAAATGGATAGACAACTCAATATTTTAAGAGACCTACCCGGAGACATGATTGATGAAATCTTGTCTAGAGTCGGTCAGAATTCTTCGGCACAACTATTTAAGGCGAGATCAGTTTGTAAGACATTCGAAGAACGTTCCAAGAATGCCTTGGTTTATAAAAGGCTTTCGTTCGAAAGATGGGGGATATCACATTGGGAAATCCATAAGTTACGATGTGTTTACTTTGATGCATATATTGCGGGGAACCCAAATGCTATTTTACGCAATGGGTTAAGAAATTATTTTGACTCAATATATCCGAATATTGGACTTCGTGATTTAGAAAAAGCGGCTAACATGCAACATAAAGAAGCATGTTATGCTTACGGATTAGTAATGTTCGCTTCTCACCAAAGTGAGAACAAGAACATCGGGCTACAACTATTAAACAAAACGTTTCCACAAGTGACGGAGTCGGTAATTGGGGTAAGAAATGAGGTTTTTAGATTGTTACGGGACTGTTAGACATTACGTAACCCTCGTCCCTTTGATGAAGTTACAACACGCTGTCTTATCAACGGCCATAACGGTTATGTTCCACAAGACCAAGGATGGGAAGTAATCCTAGTAAAACCAGAATGCATGACTTGTTTCTGGACGTATGAATTATGTGTCTTTATTGCCTTTGCTGAACGACTTGTGTACTAGCTAGAATTATCTTCACAACCATCTTGTATCAAATTTATTGTGTGCTATATTTCATGCTATATGTAAAATAAGCGGTATTGTAAGTTTGTAAAATATTGTGTAAAAGTTTGAACGCGAAATATTATTATAATCAGTTTTTCATATAGAATTGTAGTAGTTTAATTGTATATTAGCTACTAAGTATGAACTTAACGGGTAGGTACTACCCGAATTTAAACTTATAAAACGCTAATATGAAGAAAAATCTTTTATAAATGAGTTCATATTATGCTACGAAATACTATTAACTACTCTTAATATTCTGTATGTTTAACTTGTTCCATTTGACTATTTTGAAGGAAATGGCACCGACTACTCGACAAACCGTGAATATGAATGAAGAGGAATTCCGTACTTTTCTAGCTTCAAACATAGCCGCAGTACAGGCTGTGCTACATACCAACAATAACCTTGGATCTAGCAGTACAGGAATTCGTGTAGGATGCACCTACAAAGAATTCACTGCCTGCAAACCTTTGGAATTTGATGGAACCGAAGGACCGATCGGATTGAAACAGTGGACCGAGAAGGTCGAATCGGTGTTTGCCATAAGTAAGTGTACTGAAGAGGACAAAGTGAAGTACGCTATGCATACCTTCACAGGTTCTACGTTAACATGGTGGAATACCTATCTAGAGCAAGTGGGACAAGACGATGCGTACGCACTACCGTGGTCAGCATTCAAGCACTTGATGAACGAGAAGTACCGTCCCAGAACCGAGGTCAATAAGCTCAAGACAGAACTTAGAGGGCTACGAACCCAAGGATTTGATATTACCACGTACGAAAGACGATTCACAGAATTGTGCCTATTATGTCCGGGAGCATTCGAAGATGAGGAAGAGAAGATCGACGCGTTTGTGAAAGGATTACCGGAAAGAATCCAAGAAGATATAAGTTCACACGAGCCCGCCTCCATACAACAGGCATGTAGAATGGCTCACAAACTAGTGAACCAGATTGAAGAAAGAATTAAAGAACAGACTGCTGAAGAGGCCAATGTGAAGCAAGTCAAAAGAAAGTGGGAGGAAAACGGTGATAAGAATCACCAATACAACAACAACAGCAATTACAACAATAATCGCAACAATTATCCCAACAATCGCAACATCAATCGCAACTACAACAAACGGCCCAACAACAACAACAACAACAACAATAACAACAACAACAACAACAACTACAACAATCATCCCAACAACAATAATAACCGCAACAACAACAACAATCAGAAGCAGCTATGCCAAAGGTGTGAAAAGTATCACTCGGGGTTCTGCACAAAATTTTGCAACAAGTGTAAAAGAAATGGTCATAGCGCGGCAAAGTGTGAGGTCTACGGACCAGGGGTTAATAGAACGAAATGAACAAATGGTGTCGGAACGAGTAATGGCGGAGCAAGTAGTGTCGGAGCAAGTTATGCCAATGTAGTTTGTTATAAATGTGGAAAACCGGGCCACATTATTAGAAATTGCCCGAACCAGGAGAACACGAATGGACAAGGCCGCGGAAGAGTTTTCAATATTAATGCGGCAGAGGCACAGGAAGACCCGGAGCTTGTTACGGGTACGTTTCTTATTGAAAATAAATCTGCTTACGTTTTATTTGATTCGGGTGCGGATAGAAGCTATATGAGTAGAGATTTTTGTGCTAAATTAAGTTGTCCATTGACGCCTTTGGATAGTAAATTTTTACTCGAATTAGCAAATGGTAAATTAATTTCAGCAGATAATATATGTCGGAATCGAGAAATTAAACTGGTTAGCAAAACATTTAAGATTGATTTGATACCAGTAGAGTTAGGGAGTTTTGATATGATAATCGGTATGGACTGGTTGAAAGAAGTGAAAGCAGAGATCGTTTGTTACAAAAATGCAATTCGCATTATACGAGAAAAAGGAAAACCCTTAATGGTGTACGGAGAAAAGGGCAACACGAAGCTACATCTTATTAGTAATTTGAAGGCACAAAAACTAATAAGAAAAGGTTGCTATGCTGTTCTAGCACACGTCGAGAAAGTACAAACTGAAGAAAAGAGCATCAATGATGTTCCCATTGCAAAAGAATTTCCCGATGTATTTCCGAAAGAATTACCGGGATTAACCCCACATCGATCCGTTGAATTTCAAATAGATCTTGTACCAGGAGCTGCACCAATAGCTCGTGCTCTTTACAGACTCACACCCAGCGAGATGAAAGAACTGCAAAGCCAATTACAAGAACTTTTAGAGCGTGGTTTCATTCGACCAAGCACATCACCATGGGGAGCTCCTGTTTTGTTTGTCAAGAAGAAAGATGGTACATTCAGGTTGTGTATCGACTACCGAGAGTTGAACAAACTTACCATCAAGAACCGCTACCCACTACCGAGAATCGATGACTTATTTGATCAACTACAAGGCTCGTCTGTTTATTCAAAGATTGACTTACGTTCCAGGTATCATCAAATGCGGGTGAAAGAAGATGATATTCCAAAGACTGCTTTCAGAACACGTTACGGTCATTATGAGTTTATGGTCATGCCGTTTGGTTTAACTAATGCACCAGCTGTGTTCATGGACCTTATGAACCGAGTGTGTGGACCATACCTTGACAAGTTTGTCATTGTTTTCATTGATGACATACTTATTTACTCAAAGAATGACCAAGAACACGGTGAACATTTGAGAAAGGTGTTAGAAGTATTGAGGAAGGAAGAATTGTATGCTAAGTTTTCAAAGTGTGCATTTTGGTTGGAAGAAGTTCAATTCCTCGGTCACATAGTGAACAAAGAAGGTATTAAGGTGGATCCGGCAAATATAGAAACTGTTGAAAAGTGGGAAACCCCAAAAACTCCGAAACACATACGCCAGTTTTTAGGACTAGCTGGTTACTACAGAAGGTTCATCCAAGACTTTTCCAGAATAGCAAAACCCTTGACTGCATTAACGCATAAAGGGAAGAAATTTGAATGGAATGATGAACAAGAGAAAGCGTTTCAGTTATTGAAGAAAAAGCTAACTACGGCACCTATATTGTCATTGCCTGAAGGGAATGATGATTTTGTGATTTATTGTGACGCATCAAAGCAAGGTCTCGGTTGTGTATTAATGCAACGAATGAAGGTGATTGCTTATGCGTCTAGACAATTGAAGATTCACGAACAAAATTATACGACGCATGATTTGGAATTAGGCGCGGTTGTTTTTGCATTAAAGACTTGGAGGCAATACTTATATGGGGTCAAAAGTATTATATATACCGACCACAAAAGTCTTCAACACATATTTAATCAGAAACAACTGAATATGAGGCAGCGTAGATGGATTGAATTATTGAATGATTACAACTTTGAGATTCGTTACCACCCAGGGAAGGCAAATGTGGTAGCCGATGCCTTGAGCAGGAAGGACAGAGAACCCATTCAAGTAAAATCTATGAATATAATGATTCATAATAACCTTACTACTCAAATAAAGGAGGCGCAACAAGGAGTTTTAAAAGAGAAGCATCTTAATATTCGGGAAGACGGAACCCGGTATAGGGCTGAAAGGATTTGGGTACCAAAATTTGGAGATATGAGAGAAATGGTACTTAGAGAAGCTCATAAAATCAGATACTCAATACATCCTGGAACGGGGAAGATGTACAAGGATCTCAAGAAACATTTTTGGTGGCCGGGTATGAAAGCCGATGTTGCTAAATACGTAGGAGAATGTTTGACGTGTTCTAAGGTCAAGGCTGAGCATCAAAAACCATCAGGTCTACTTCAACAACCCGAAATCCCGGAATGAAAATGGGAAAACATTACCATGGATTTCATCACTAAATTGCCAAGGACTGCAAGTGGTTTTGATACTATTTGGGTAATAGTTGATCGTCTCACCAAATCAGCACACTTCCTGCCAATAAGAGAAGATGACAAGATGGAGAAGTTAGCACGACTGTATTTGAAGGAAGTCATCTCCAGACATGGAATACCAATCTCTATTATCTCTGATAGGGATGGCAGATTTATTTCAAGATTCTGGCAGACATTACAGCAAGCATTAGAAACTCGTCTAGACATGAGTACTGCCTATCATCCACAAACTGATGGGCAGAGCGAAAGGACGATACAAACGCTTGAAGACATGCTACGAGCATGTGTTATTGATTTCGGAAACAGTTGGGATCGACATCTACCGTTAGCAGAATTTTCCTACAACAACAGCTACCATTCAAGCATTGAAATGGCGCCGTTTGAAGCACTTTATGGTAGAAAGTGCAGGTCTCCGATTTGTTGGAGTGAAGTGGGAGATAGACAGATTACAGGTCCGGAGATTATACAAGAAACTACCGAGAAGATCATCCAAATTCAACAACAGTTGAAAACCGCCCAAAGTCGACAAAAGAGCTACGTTGACATTAAAAGAAAAGATATAGAATTTGAAATTGGAGAGATGGTCATGCTTAAAGTTGCACCTTGGAAAGGTGTTGTTCGATTTGGTAAACGAGGGAAATTAAATCCAAGGTATATTGGACCATTCAAGATTATTGATCGTGTCGGACCAGTAGCTTACCGACTTGAGTTACCTCAACAACTCGCGACTGTACATAACACTTTCCACGTCTCGAATTTGAAGAAATGTTTTGCTAAAGAAGATCTCACTATTCCGTTAGATGAAATCCAAATCAACGAAAAACTTCAATTCATCGAAGAACCCGTCGAAATAATGGATCGTGAGGTTAAAAGACTTAAGCAAAACAAGATACCAATTGCTAAGGTTCGATGGAATGCTCGTAGAGGACCCGAGTTCACCTGGGAGTGTGAAGATCAGATGAAGAAGAAATACCCGCATCTATTTCCAGAAGATTCGTCAACACCTTCAACAGCTTAAAATTTCGGGACGAAATTTATTTAACGGGTAGGTACTGTAGTGACCCGAACTTTTCCATGTTTATATATATTAATTGAGATTTATATTTACATGATTAAATGTTTCCAACATGTTAAGCAATCAAACTTGTTAAGACTTGATTAATTGAAATATGTTTCATATAGACAATTGACCACCCAAGTTGACCGGTGATTCACGAACGTTAAAACTTGTAAAAACTATATGATGACATATATATATGGATATATATATATATAGTTAACATGATACTATGATAAGTAAACATATCATTAAGTATATTAACAATGAACTACATATTTAAAAACAAGACTACTAACTTAATGATTTTTAAACGAGACATATATGTAACGATTATCGTTGTAAAGACATTTAATGTATATATATCATATTAAGAGATATTCATACATGATAATATCATGATAATATAATAATTTAAAATCTCATTTGATATTATAAATATTGGGTTAACAACATTTAACAAGATCGTTAACCTAAAGGTTTCAAAACAACACTTACATGTAACGACTAACGATGACTTAACGACTCAGTTAAAATGTATATACATGTAGTGTTTTAATATGTATTTATACACTTTTAAAAGACTTCAATACACTTATCAAAATACTTCTACTTAACAAAAATGCTTACAATTACATCCTCGTTCAGTTTCATCAACAATTCTACTCGTATGCACCTGTATTCGTACTCGTACAATACACAGCTTTTAGATGTATGTACTATTGGTATATACACTCCAATGATCAGCTCTTAGCAGCCCATGTGAGTCACCTAACACATGTGGAAACCATCATTTGGCAACTAGCATGAAATATCTCATAAAATTACAAAAATATGAGTAATCAATCATGACTTATTTACATGAAAACAAAATTACATATCCTTTATATCTAATCCATACACCAACGACCAAAAACACCTACAAACACTTTCATTCTTCAATTTTCTTCATCTAATTGATCTCTCTCAAGTTCTATCTTCAAGTTCTAAGTGTTCTTCATATATTCTACAAGTTCTAGTTACATAAAATCAAGAATACTTTCAAGTTTGCTAGCTCACGTCCAATCTTGTAAGGTGATCATCCAACCTCAAGAAATCTTTGTTTCTTGCAGTAGTTTATCATTCTAATACAAGGTAATAATCATATTCAAACTTTGGTTCAATTTCTATAACTATAACAATCTTATTTCAAGTGATGATCTTACTTGAACTTGTTTTCGTGTCATGATTCTGCTTCAAGAACTTCGAGCCATTCAAGGATCCGTTGAAGCTAGATCCATTTTTCTCTTTTCCAGTAGGTTTATCCAAGGAACTTTAGGTAGTAATGATGTTCATAACATCATTCGATTCATACATATAAAGCTATCTTATTCGAAGGTTTAAACTTGTAATCACTAGAACATAGTTTAGTTAATTCTAAACTTGTTCGCAAATAAAAGTTAATCCTTCTAACTTGACTTTTAAAATCAACTAAACACATGTTCTATATCTATATGATATGCTAACTTAATGATTTAAAACCTGAAAACACGAAAAACACCGTAAAACCGGATTTACGCCGTCGTAGTAACACCGCGGGCTGCTTTGGGTTAGTTAACTAAAAACTATGATAAAATTTGATTTAAAAGTTGTTATTCTGGGAAAATGATTTTTATTATGAACATGAAACTATATCCAAAAATTAAGGTTAAACTCAAAGTGGAAGTATGTTTTCTAAAATGGTCATCTAGACGTCGTTCTTTCGACTGAAATGACTACCTTTACAAAAATGACTTGTAACTTATTTTCCGACAATAAACCTATACTTTTTCTGTTTAGATTCATAAAATAGAGTTCAATATGAAATCATAGCAATTTGATTCACTCAAAACGGATTTAAAATGAAGAAGTTATGGGTAAAACAAGATTGGATAATTTTTCTCATTTTAGCTACGTGAAAATTGGTAACAAATCTATTCCAACCATAACTTAATCAACTTGTATTGTATATTATGTAATCTTGAGATACCATAGACACGTATACAATGTTTCGACCTATCATGTCGACACATCTATATATATTTCGGAACAACCATAGACACTCTATATGTAAATGTTGGAGTTAGCTATACAGGGTTGAGGTTGATTCCAAAATATATATAGTTTGAGTTGTGATCAATACTGAGATACGTATACACTGGGTCGTGGATTGATTCAAGATAATATTTATCGATTTATTTCTGTACATCTAACTGTGGACAACTAGTTGTAGGTTTCTAACGAGGACATCTGACTTAATAAACTTAAAACATCAAAATATATTAAAAGTGTTGTAAATATATTTTGAACATACTTTGATATATATGTATATATTGTTATAGGTTCGTGAATCAACCAGTGGCCAAGTCTTACTTCCCGACAAAGTAAAAATCTGTGAAAGTGAGTTATAGTCCCACTTTTAAAATCTAATATTTTTGGGATGAGAATACATGCAGGTTTTATAAATGATTTACAAAATAGACACAAGTACGTGAAACTACATTCTATGGTTGAATTATCGAAATCAAATATGCCCCTTTTTATTAAGTCTGGTAATCTAAGAATTAGGGAACAGACACCCTAATTGACGCGAATCCTAAAGATAGATCTATTGGGCCTAACAAACCCCATCCAAAGTACCGGAAGCTTTAGTACTTCAAAATTTATATCATATCCGAAGGGTGTCCCGGAATGATGGGGATATTCTTATATATGCATCTTGTTAATGTAGGTTACCAGGTGTTCACCATATGAATGAGTTTTATCTCTATGTATGGGATGTGTATTGAAATATGAAATCTTGTGGTCTATTGTTACGATTTGATATATATAGGTTAAACCTATAACTCACCAACATTTTTATTGACGTTTTAAGCATGTTTATTCTCAGGTGATTATTAAGAGCTTCCGCTGTAGCATACTTAAATAAGGACGAGATTTGGAGTCCATGCTTGTATGATATTGTGTAAAAACTGCATTCAAGAAACTTATTTTGTTGTAACATATTTGTATTGTAAACCATTATGTAATGGTCGTGTGTAAACAGGATATTTTAGATTATCATTATTTGATAATCTACGTAAAGCTTTTTAAACTTTTATTGATGAAATAAAGGTTATGGTTTGTTTTAAAATGAATGCAATCTTTGAAAAACATCTCATATAGAGGTCAAAACCTCGCAACGAAATCAATTAATATGGAACGTTTTTAATCAATAAGAACGGGACATTTCATCCAATGTCAATCAACATATCATTACATGCTGATCTGGATGGTCGACCTTTTGATCAAACTCTCTATAGGAGCCTCGTTGGCTCATTGATGTATCTCACTGCTAGTAGACCCGACATCATGTTTGCTGTATGTCTGTGTGCCCATTTTCAGGCCAAACCTAGGTATTCTCACTACAAGGCTGTAATGAGAATCTTTAGCTATCTCAAAGGCACGCCCAATCTCGGACTCTGGTATCCCTTCGGGACTGGCTTCAACCTTACAGCATTCACGGATGCTGATCATGGTGGTGACCAAGTAAACCGGAAAAGCACCTCTGGTGGTCTCCAATTCCTAGGTCACAAGTTAGTCAGCTGGTCCTCTCGCAAGCAAAACTGTATCTCTCTCTCCACTGCTGAATCTGAGTACATTGCAGCTGCAAGCTGTTGCTCCAAAGTACTGTGGATGCAGTCCCAACTACTTGACTATGGATTCAGATTCCACAAAATCTCGATCTACTGCGAATCTCAGAGTGCCATTGCTATCTCTAGCAATCCTGTTCACCACTCTCAAACCAAATACATTGACATTCGCTATCACTTTATTAAAGATCATGTTGAAAAAGGGAATGTTGAATTGTATTTTGTATCCACCAAAAGTCAACTTGCTGACTTACTGACCAAGGCCCTAGATGAACCCACATTTAAAAATCTGGTTTGTAAAATTGGCATGGTTGATTTCTTTTCCATTTAGGAACCTGGCACTTGCCTAGGGGGAGTATTGTGTTTTTTCAAAATCTGATGCATCACATTTTGAGGGGGAGATGAGAACAATGGCTCTCACATAATTACAGTGTGAGACCCGGTATCATAATTTGATTTTCAAAATCTAAACTGACTTTTACACAAATAACAATGTAAAACTCGCTCTTCAACTAACTCTCCTGAAACCGGAAACTATCTAGGGGGAGTTAATATCAAAATGTCAGCAATGACGGAGGATGTGTCTATATGACTGCCTCAAAATCTCAGTCAATAAATGACGGAGGATGTGTCCCTGTGACTGCCTCAAGAGGATGTGTCTAAATGACTGCCTCAACACCACAGTCAATAAATGACGAAGGATGTGTCCATGTGACTGTCTTAAGAGGATGTGTCTATATGACTGCCTCCTGGTTCCTGGTCTCAATAACTATTAAAACCTGAGAAAATTAAATTTTGAAAAATAATTAAAGTTTAAACTTTAACTTGATTATTTCACAGAATTTCTTAAAATTCTTAAAGGTTATCATGATGTACCAAAATCCCATTAAAATCCAAATCTGCTTAAAGTTTTCGAGCAAGTTCATATGATGAAGGTTTTCGAGCAATGCATCTTGTTTTATTATTTTTCGATCAAAACTGACTGAAAATTGAATTTTTCAGTCATCACGTGTCTAAATAAGGATGAAAGTTCACTTTTTAACCCATCACTTTCAAATCTCACTTTAAAATAATTATATCCAAGATCCACATGCTCTCAGGAGAAACTTCATCATCATCTTTACTGTTCATCGTCCTCATCCCTTAATAAAATCGGTATTTTCTTTTGTTTTATGTGTTTATGATTCCATCGTAGGAACTAGGAACCTATATAGCATATGTAATCATCTAAACATGTAAGAAATGCCATGATTCTTATGCTTATTTGCTTAATCTCTATTTACTGTGCAAAAAGGGGTATCGAACCCTAGAACAGAAAACTGAATCGATTACTCCCTTAAATTGTAAAATTGTTAGTTTAATCGACTTAGGGTTCATGCTTTGTGATGTTTTGACATGTTTTCTTCCATTAATTTCACTGTAAATGCTTTCATCTTCATGATTAAGAAAAGGGACAAATGTAGGGTTTTTTAAACTTAGATCGAACATATTTGGTACGTAGTCATGCTTCACAATTCTAACTGGTTAGGCCTTCTCTAGATTTTTCACATTAAAGTTGATTTTAGTCTAAATTTGATGATCTCTCTGCTTCATCTTCAACATGTGTTCCAACAGACAGAGTGCTCGAAAATCTCATGTTTTCGAGCACTCGAAAACAGTGCTCGAAAAATGACTGACTGAAAACCTTTTAGTCTCTGTATGAAAAATCATTTTGTGCCTGAAAAAGCTATTGACTGAAATCCTTGTGTGCTCGAAAAATGACTGTATGAAAAATCCTCTTGTGTCTGAAAAAGTGTTTGACTGAAAATTTTATATGCTCGAAAAAGGTCTGCTTGAAAAACTCCTTTCTGCTCGAAAATGTGTTCTGACTGAAAAACCTTGACTGCTCGAGAAAGTGTTGTCTGAAATTCTGTGTTGTATGAAATGCTCAAAAATTGCTTGCACGAAAACCTTCATGCTCAAAAACTTTTCCTTGGCAAATTTTTTAATTAAATCTATTAAATGTTTTGTCACCATCTTCACAAAAACACCAAATGTACTGTGTGTTAACTAATCATGCTCATGATTTCACAGCAATGTCAAACAACACTTTTTTCACCAAGGATGTTCCTACCCCCTATGATTACTGGATTCCTATCCTATTGAACCACCCATTACACCACCTTTTCACTGAAACATAAAATGTCTCTGAACGACAACTCCAATTAATGAGGGACACCATGACCTATCATCCAGCCACTGAGAATGACCCTGATCACTTCACCTTCTTAGTTGCCCGAAATCCTAATCACTCAACCTCCTTTTCTCTACGTGACATGAGATGGTACTTAGGCATTCCCAACAGACAACAATATGATGCCTTCTCTTCTGAAGATAATATGTTAGCTGTTGTTCGTCAGCTCGAGTATGACGGTGAACTCCGAAACATAAGGGCTTTCAAGAAGCAACGCATGGCACAACGATGAGCGGTACTGTACACTTTCATTAATCGATGTTTCAATCCGATGAAAACTGGAAAGGATCACATCACAATATTCCTGCTAAAGATCTTTTATGGGATTGTGTTTCTACCTAATGCTGATTTTGGCCAAGCTCTATGGGATCGAATGATTGAAATTCACACCAACCCTCCACTCCCAACTTACATCCAATTTCGAAGATTCTATGCCATTATCCTTTCATCCATCCTACATGACTCTCATCTATCTCCCAATCCTCTCCCACATGACAGGAGTAAGTCCGATGCAGAACAAGAAGGTATTTCCTTTATTCAACAACGAATCGGATCAAAGAACGTGCAAGGCGAACTAATTCCTGCTCATCTGCTCAATCTTGGACTACATGACGATCCAAGAATCATTGCATATATGACAGAGATAGGAGCTCCTATGGATCCTCTACAACCCGGGGATCCTGCCCCAGGAGCTGATAAGACACCTGGTGAGGGGTCTAGTAAGCGAGGGTCAAAGAAAAGAAAACTTGAGGGGAAAAGAATTAAGGGTGAAAATAGGCCTAAAAGAAAATCAAAACCAAAGCAGGTAATCTCTGAACAACTCCAGAAGGTTCTTCACGATACTGATCAAAGTGATAAGGATGGAAATGAGGGTGGGGTTGAAAAATCAAGAGAGGATGTGCGGACCGGGAGTGAGATGGGGCAAAAAGAAAACGTTAGCCCCCCCCCCCCCCAAACATTAGGAAGCCACTCAGATGCACAAACATCCGTTTCATATGAGTTAGAATCGGCATCTCTAGATGAGATTCACCAAAAACAATTTGAAAATGTGTCTAGTGCTCACAAGGATTTGGTGCAGTCCTATACCGAACGTTCAGTGTCTATAGCTCAGACTGCAACAATAAGCATAGAGCTTAGCAAATCTCCGAAAATTGCTTCTCTAAGATAGCTTGGAAGTCCTGTTTCAGCAGGCCTCACTGCTCAACTCTCTAGCTCAACAGTGGTGACAACTGAGTTTCGTCAAGAACCTCAGGCTGTTTTCACTAACACTTCTTTGCAGGGCTCCATCACATCCTCACCAATTATCTCCATGGCTCTTTCACCACCACGATTAACATCACCACCACCTAATCTCAATGCTTCCCCACCACCGTTATCACCTCCAATCATGACATCATCTCCTATTACCTAGACTACCACTCATCAACCAAATCTCACGTACATTGAACGGGAAAACGAATTCCACGTTTATCTTCTCTCAGTTAATCTTTCTGAGGGTGACTACATCAGGAAAGCTATCCTTGGTCTTCTCAACTCTCTTCAACTCATCCCGAATTATCCACCAGTACTTAAACCAATCCCGTGTCATGTTGATCAACCATCTTCCTCCAGGCGACATAATGACCCCGATTCCGGCGGCCAACATGAGGGGGAGAATATCGGAGGAAGATCCACTGTGCATATCACTCAATCTATTCGTCAAACATAAACTCCACCTAGCTCTTCCAGGAAAGGGAAAGAAATTGTTGATGACTCTGATATGCCTAAAGGAATGGTCGAAGGGATCGATTACACAGTAGAAGAAGATGATGTTGCCCCCGAAGGACATGACGTGATCACAATAAACTCTGACGATGAAGATGATTTCGATGAAGTTATGTTTGTTGATGTCAAAGAAGAAGTTGAAACTGAAATCGAAATGTCCGAAGCAGTGGTTACCTCAGCCGAAACCACCCTTGCTATGGTGGTGTACACAAATCCTGACGTCGAACCCATCACCTCTCAATCTGAAACAATCATCACATCCGCACCACAGCTTATCTTCCCAAAATCTGAAGAAGAAGAGGAAGAATACCCCACAAACTTGAAACCCCAACCTGCTACGGTCATTGAAGGAGCATTCACTAAAGAAAATTACGTAAACTTAGAAGCTCCGAACGAGGAAGAGCTGAATGAATTTGACCGATTTGTCACTCAAGAATACACCGGTGAACCTGCACCAAGGTTTCCCAAACCAATCGCTCCACCACCTCCTAATCAATCCACGTCATCTGATCCTCAACATGGAGAATTCAATAAACACAAATCACTTCCGATCAAACTTGGTGAACCTCAATCTGAAGAAGTATTACAGGGCTGTTGGCTGGAGGAACAAGCTTATAGGATCTTCGTAAGTGAAGATAAACTCAAAAACGTGCCAGTAGCTGAAAGGTTCAAACCAATCGGGTGTTATGATTTTCTCAATGACAAGGAAAAGTTGATAATGTACCGTTACCAAAGGAGGGTTTATAAGAACTGGGATGAGTTTGAAATGGAAGACCAGAAAGAGAATTCGATTATTGTCATAAACATTGTGTTCTGCAGATCATTATCTAAGAGAGTGTATACTCCATTTTTAGAGTAATTCGTTCAAAAGACCATGAATACACGTTCTCGAAGTATGATCTGATTGAACTCAATCCGGTTGACGTATTTTTTCTATACAATTGGTTGAGAAACAAAATAAGAAAGACTTGGGTTATCGAAACGGCAATCGAAAGGGTGAGAAGGTTCATGAAAGACAGAATTAAACTGGCTTCTCAATATGATCTGCAGCTAGGTGTCGAATCAATTCGAAAGAAGATTCTGCTCTCCGCACCTAATCAAACCATCGATACTCTGGATTTATCTCAATTCAAGATATGCTATTGCTTGGACGCCCTTGAAAAAGGCTTCATTTTTCACAACAAAATCAAAAAACCCATATTCATTCGCAAATTCGAGCTGCCCAAATACTCTGATGGAACCCTCAAGCGTGCTCTAAAGTTCTTCGACATTTGCAAACGAACATAGAACATAGGGAACTATCAAAAGCTGATGACGAACGAGATGGCAAATCACATCAATGAACTTCTTGAATTCAGGCTGTACATGAGGCAATTTGATACTTTGTTAGGGATCAACAGGAAAAAGAACTACTTCACGGGTTCTCAATATGTACCACGATTTGAATACAAGATCACCATCCTCAAAAAGTTCATCATTCCTAAACACTATGAAAGAAACTACACACCAGGAAGTGATGTGATTAAAGCGATGAAAGCTGAGGAAGAAGCCAAGAGAAAGGCCTCAGAAGGTGCAAGTCAGAGCTGATGATCTGGAGAAGATATTTTTTGAAAAACCGCATGCCAAGGGGGAGATTGTTGACAAATGTTTATGTAATAGATTAGTGGTGCACGGTTTTATCTTTTATATGTAATGTATTTACTGTTTTACCATGGTTACTATGTAACTTTTGTAACCAGGGAGGTTGTCATATATAAACAACCTCCCCACAACTATTGTATCTAGTTATCCATTTTCCACTTACTCATCTTATCCTTTCCTCTCTTGTGTTCTTGAATAACTAATACTTCTAACCCACTAATCACACACAAACCGGTCGATCTAGGCTTCTTTAGGGACTAACAGTTTACATTACCGTACATGCTATTCTTCTATTTGAAGACTCATTTACACCCCCATTGTCTTACAATTGGGTGGAAGATCAATCAAGTCACATACTTGATTATCTTTCATGGACTGCATATTTACATTCATAGTATCTCACCATTTTTAAGATTCATGATCTTATATGGCCTCACGGTAGCTAGAGGGTTCATAATCCACTAGGTGAGGTTCATCTAAATTAAACAGATAATCAAACCTCTTATGCCGATGAGGAGTTCTACCAGACCTATGAAGTGCAGGTGAAACATGTTTTGACTCACCAACAGTGTGTTCAGCTTCAACATGCGGTTTACCAGTGCTTAAAGAAGGTATGTTACTTTGTAGTTCTTGAATTTCTTTAAGGTCTACTTTACTCCCACTGACTTCTTTTTGAAAAGTCCCTTTCTTATTGATTAAAAACGTTCCATATTAATTGATTTCGTTGCGAGGTTTTGACCTCTATATGAGACGTTTTTCAAAGACTGCATTCATTTTAAAACAAATCATAACCTTTATTTCATCAATAAAGGTTTAAAAAGCTTTACGTAGATTATCAAATAATGATAATCTAAAATATCCTGTTTACACACGACCATTACATAATGGTTTACAATACAAATATGTTACAACAAAATAAGTTTCTTGAATGCAGTTTTTACACAATATCATACAAGCATGGACTCCAAATCTCGTCCTTATTTAAGTATGCGACAGCGGAAGCTCTTAATAATCACCTGAGAATAAACATGCTTAAAACGTCAAACAAAATGTTGGTGAGTTATAGGTTTAACCTATATATATCAAATCATAATAATAGACCACAAGATTTCATATTTCAATACACATCCCATACATAGAGATAAAAATCATTCATATGGTGAACACCTGGTAACCGACATTAACAAGATGCATATATAAGAATATCCCCATCATTCTGGGACACCCTTCGGATATGATATAAATTTTGAAGTACTAAAGCATCCGGTACTTTGGATGGGGTTTGTTAGGCCCAATAGATCTATCTTTAGGATTCGCGTCAATTAGGGTGTCTGTTCCCTAATTCTTAGATTATCAGACTTAATAAAAAGGGGCATATTCGATTTCGATAATTCAACCATAGAATGTAGTTTCACGTACTTGTGTCTATTTTGTAAATCATTTATAAAACCTGCATGTATTCTCATCCCAAAAATATTAGGTTTTAAAAGTGGGACTATAACTCACTTTCACAGATTTTTACTTCGTCGGGAAGTAAGACTTGGCCACTGGTTGATTCACGAACCTATAACAATATATACATATATATCAAAGTATGTTCAAAATATATTTACAACACTTTTAATATATTTTGATGTTTTAAGTTTATTAAGTCAGCTGTCTTCGTTAGTAACCTACAACTAGTTGTCCACAGTTATATGTACAGAAATAAATCGATAAATATTATCTTGAATCAATCCACGACCCAGTATATACGTATCTCAGTATTGATCACAACTCAAACTATATATATTTTGGAATCAACCTCAACCCTGTATAGCTAACTCCAACATTCACATATAGAGTGTCTATGGTTGTTCCGAAATATATATAGATGTGTCGACATGATAGGTCGAAACAATGTATACGTGTCTATGGTATCTCAAGATTACATAATATACAATACAAGTTGATTAAGTTATGGTTGGAATAGATTTGTTACCAATTTTCACGTAGCTAAAATGGGAAAAATTATCCAATCTTGTTTTACCCATAACTTCTTCATTTTAAATCCGTTTTGAGTGAATCAAATTGCTATGGTTTCATATTGAACTCTATTTTATGAATCTAAACAGAAAAAGTATATGTTTATTGTCGGAAAAATAAGTTACAAGTCGTTTTTGTAAAGGTAGTTATTTCAGTCGAAAGAACGACGTCTAGATGACCATTTTAGAAAACATACTTCCACTTTGAGTTTAACCATAATTTTTGGACATAGTTTCATGTTCATAATAAAAATCATTTTCTCAGAATAACAACTTTTAAATCAAAGTTTATCATAGTTTTTAATTAACTAACCCAAAACAGCCAGCGGTGTTACTACGACGGCGTAAATCCGGTTTTACGGTGTTTTTCGTGTTTCCAGGTTTTAAATTATTAAGTTAGCATATCATATAGATATAGAACATGTGTTTATTTGATTTTAAAAGTCAAGTTAGAAGGATTAACTTTTGTTTGCGAACAAGTTTAGAATTAACTAAACCATGTTCTAGTGATTACAAGTTTAAACCTTCGAATAAGATAGCTTTATATGTATGAATCGAATGATGTTATGAACATTATTACTACCTTAAGTTCCTTGGATAAACCTACTGGAAAAGAGAAAAATGGATCTAGCTTCAACGGATCCTTGGATGGCTCGAAGTTCTTGAAGCAGAATCATGATACGAAAACAAGTTCAAGTAAGATCATCACTTGAAATAAGATTGTTATAGTTATAGAAATTGAACCAAAGTTTGAATATGATTATTACCTTATATTAGAATGATAACCTAATGTAAGAAACAAAGATTTCTTGAGGTTGGATGATCACCTTACAAGATTGGAAGTGAGCTAGCAAACTTGAAAGTATTCTTGATTTTATGTAACTAGAACTTGTAGAATTTATGAAGAACACTTAGAACTTGAAGATAGAACTTGAGAGAGATCAATTAGATGAATAAAATTGAAGAATGAAAGTGTTTGTAGGTGTTTTTGGTCGTTGGTGTATGGATTAGATATAAAGGATATGTAATTTTGTTTTCATGTAAATAAGTCATGAATGATTACTCATATTTTTGTAATTTAATGAGATATTTCATGCTAGTTGCCAAATGATGGTTCCCACATGTGTTAGGTAACTCACATGGGCTGCTAAGAGCTGATCATTGGAGTGTATATACCAATAGTACATACATCTAAAAGCTGTGTATTGTACGAGTACGAATACGGGTGCATACGAGTAGAATTGTTGATGAAACTGAACGAGGATGTAATTGTAAGCATTTTTGTTAAGTAGAAGTATTTTGATAAGTGTATTGAAGTCTTTCAAAAGTGTATAAATACATATTAAAACACTACATGTATATACATTTTAACTGAGTCGTTAAGTCATCGTTAGTCGTTACATGTAAGTGTTGTTTTGAAACCTTTAGGTTAACGATCTTGTTAAATGTTGTTAACCCAATGTTTATAATATCAAATGAGATTTTAAATTATTATATTATCATGATATTATCATGTATGAATATCTCTTAATATGATATATATACATTAAATGTCTTTACAACGATAATCGTTACATATATGTCTCGTTTAAAAATCATTAAGTTAGTAGTCTTGTTTTTACATATGTAGTTCATTGTTAATATACTTAATGATATGTTTACTTATCATAGTATCATGTTAACTATATATATATCCATATATATGTCATCATATAGTTTTTACAAGTTTTAACGTTCGTGAATCACCGGTCAACTTGGGTGGTCAATTGTCTATATGAAACATATTTCAATTAATCAAGTCTTAACAAGTTTGATTGCTTAAAATGTTGGAAACATTTAATCATGTAAATATAAATCTCAATTAATATATATAAACATGGAAAAGTTCGGGTCACTACACTTTTAAGAGAAGATCTCTTTCTAAGAATTCAGCAGACCGAGCAGAAAACACGTTGTCTTCAGCTTGGTAGTAAAAGTAATAACCCATTGTTTCCTTTGAGTATCTCACAAAGTAACATTTGATTATTCTAGGTTCTAATTTATTTGAAGTGTTATGCTTCACATACGCTTCATAACCCTAGACTTTCAAATAAAACAACTTGGGACTCTTCCCATGCCATAGTTCACATGGTGTATTTTCTACCTTCATGGTTGGAATCATATTGAGTATGCCTGCAGCAAACTCTAATGTATATCCTAAAAAGACATTGGTAGAGCAGTCACACTTATCAGAGATCGAACTGTATCAAGTAAGGTTTGATTCCTCGCCCAGACATACCATTGTGAAGTGGTGTGTAAGGTTGGGTGAATTATGAGACAATTCTTTAAATGGTCCAAAAACTCTTGACTCAAATACTCACTTCCTCCATCAGAGTAAAGTGCTTTAATGGTCTTTCCAAGATGATTATCTACTTCATTTTGAAAGACTTTTGAATGATTCAAAAACTTCATGTTTATATTTCAGCAAGTAAATATAAGCATATTTACTGTAACCATCAGTTAATGTAATGAAGTAAAATTAACTAAATCTATACATTATTCTTAAAAGGGCTACATACAATAGTATGTATTAGTACTAAAAGATCTTTAGCTCTTTCACCTAAATCGAAGAAAGAAGCCTTTGTCATCTTTCCATATAAACATGAATTGCATACATTAAATGACTCATAGTCAGTTGATTACAAAATCCATGAGATTGGAGTTTTGTAATGCATTGTTTGTTTACATGACCAAGACGACAATGTCATAGATAGGTCTTATTCAGGTATTGCTTGAATCGTTTGGCAGTACAGGTATACACAAAATTCTCATTTGGAATTACACAATGCATATCAATTTCAAAAATACTATCACGTGGATCGGCATTAAAATAAATATATTATCCTTAAAAACTGAAATATCAAAGTGTGTAAATGCAAGTTCAAAAGTTGCATCATTCAAAATATGTTGCTTGCAGTATTGAGAGCATAATGTTATTGTTCCAACAAAACAATAAGACCACTTGGAGAAGTAAGCTCATAGGTACCAAAAACTTTAACAGAAGCTTGATCCCCATTGCTTACTCGCAAATCCAGTGTGCCTTTCTTCAGTTTATTACTTCTTCTCATTCCCTTCATATTGATACAGATGTGAGGATCACAATCGGCATCAAAATTCAAGGAATAACTAGAAAATGTATATAACTGTATATGAACCTGATTTGCTAATTTAACTAGCATTTCCTTTTCTCAGCTCAGTTTGATAGATAAGACAACTTCCTTCTCCAATAGCTAACTTTTCCATAATGGAAACATTCAGCGTCTTTTGTTGGGCTTTCCTTCTTGGAAGGTGGAATATTTTTCATGGCAAATGGTTTGCCATTTCTTCCACAATGTATTCGGCTTATTCTTTTTCACCCTTAAATCCTACTTCTCCTACTCATCGAACAACTTCCGATAAGCATTTTGCTGAGCAGCAGGAGCTACGCAAATAGGAGGATCGAATAAGGGTTCTTAATTTTGTTCAACTTCCATTAAGGCTTGAGAAACAGTTCTCAGGTTGCATTGCCAGTCTAGGAAGTCTGAACATTGAGTTTATCCTTCTCCAACAAAGAAGGATGTGTGTTTTGGTTTACGTGTTCATTATTTGAAATCTACAACAGATATAAGATTCAAGTTAGTATTTTCGATATTAAGCTTTAATAAATTAACTAAACAAGTTTTTATAATATTTTTTAAAAACAATTAATTTACGAAAGCCTAAGATCCACACAGAGGTTCCATAGCCACATCTGTTGATCAGCTAGCAGTTATGGAGTCTATTGGTAGGTAGCGGGTACCAATTGCATTACAAGTGCAACTCTTTGGGACCTTGAGATATGTGTAGTCCAACAAACCATTATTATCTATTGGCATGTTTGTCCCATCCTTGCCTCGAACTCATGTCTCACCGTGAATACGATTAAGTCGTCCAATTTGGAAACAGTGGAAATTCACGCTAGTCTCACTAGATCGAAACATCCACCTCGTGGCTATAATTTAGCCTAGTCTCACTAGATCAGAAAAATAACGAGGAGTGTTTGCAAGCTCATTGGATGGTATGACTTAAATTTGACGGGTAATTTAAAAATGTTTGTGTTAACGAATAATGCATGCGCACAAGATTCGTTACAGCTTTTGTTAAAAAAACATTTTAACCAATTATATATATGTCAATCGTGTATTATGCGTGCAGTTTGTTATTTAATTTCTAGTATAAAAAATAACAAATACACAAACGTGTATCGTTATAAAACAGTTTTAAAAGATATCACCCTTATATATTATTTAAGTTTCAAAAAAATATTTAACTTTAAACTCGTTAGAGTTTAACTTTTTAAAATCATCAATTTTAATCTTTGAAACTTGTTATGTGTTTATTTACCGTTTTCATCAAAAACATTTAGCATATACTATAATCAACAATTATATATAAATGCAATAATAAAACACAATCATGCATCAACACACATAGCCTAGCCCAAAAATCCTATGCTTGATCCCATGAGCCAACATGGGATCAAGAGGTCAAACTAAGGGTAATATAGTAGCTCCCACTTAATTCAAGAATCAAGTGAAAACTTGACAAATGCCATCGTTGTCAACTTGACCTGTTCGCCATCTTCTAAGTCAAACTCCATGTTGCATCTTTATCTTTAATCTTCATCTTATTACATTTATTTAAAATTGAAAAATACAACTAATCTAATACTTTTACAATTTAGAATAAACTTAAATACAATACTATGAAATTGAAAATAAATAAAATACAACTTTGGCTTCAAAATGGCCTTTCTAATAAATAATCAACATGATTTAATATTGCCGTAATCAACAATCACAATAATCATACATAGGTCGGGGCATTACGGACTATGTATGCAATCAAAATTTTAATAACTACATTATTAAAACCTATATATGGTTTGTTCATGGTTACAATGCATGTGTATAACCATGGAATACAACAATCAACAATCATAATAAATATTCAAGCCATAACAATTAAATCTACAATTTAAAATAGTGATATTCTTTCAATCATATTTGTGCGTCATGAGGTTAAGTCTAAATCAACCGAGTTGATTTTAAAAACCAAAAAGGTTTCGACTTTCACCAATACACCACAAAGCTATATCTAAAGAATAAACACCCGACAATTAAAACGGTGTAAAAGCGGCTCTGATACCACTGATGGAAAACCGTGTGTACTTTTAAATTTTATAAACGCAGCTGAACATGAAAATAAACATATTTTTATTTAATAATAAACATCTTTTATTATTTATATAAACTTTCAAGTTAAAACATTCACACGATTAACGATCACAACAAGATCCAATTACACCACTAATAATTGTCAAGTAAATAATTCACAAAGAGGAGTTTAGATATACCTTTAGCGAGCGATGCAAGAACGGTAGAAAGAATTCTCCATGTCTAGGTTGAAACATATATTCAAAAAGTATGAATATCTCTATAGTTGATCCACACAGCACCTCAAGCAACACCAATCGAATGCTAGTCCGTATAACCCAAGGATAATAATTAATCAAACCCTCTGATTAATTAATTAAATGAATTGATTGCTCAATATAACTATTCGCCTTGCCTTTGGTTAGTACCGTCGAATGAAAAGAAAACATATAAAACATTTGTATATGTTTTGATTAAAAGAAAAACAGAAGACGTATCCTCTTGTTATGTTGATGAGTTTATGTTTTTTCACTCAGCACATATTAAAAACAAAACTACACCCTTATATAGGGTGATCATGTAGTCAAAACTAAAACCAAATTTGATACGTCCCTTTTTCTTTATTATTTCTTTTGTATATTGAACAACCGAAAATCAACAAACCCTTTGTCTTAACTCTTATCCCTTTTGTCGTAGTGTCCACAAAAAATCACCAAAAGATTACCTTTTATTTTCTTTCTAGATTTTCATCCGTGATACAATTTGATGAAAGATCAACTTCATATTATTTAATCATGTTTGTTTTTCAAGTCAAACTTGGATGGCAATAAATTAATTAAATAACAATTATTTAATTAAATTATACTTTACAAATTATTATAGGTTATAATTATATATCATCAATATATAATATTTGGTGTCTAAATGCTAAAATGTGTGATCCCATAGACTTGTATATAAGCGGTAGTATAGATTTGTGGTATGACGTGCACATTAAACCAACAACATACCGAACCGATACAAACGCCATGTCATACATTTGATAGATTGGTGTTTTTATTGTTTTGTTTGTTTAGCCTTGTACTCTAATTTACAACCCTGTAATGGCCCTGAGTTATCCTATTAAGTTCAAAAACATCTATTCAGTAGAGTATAGTTGTAATAGGACTCTGATTGCTTGTATATAATTAATAATTAAATTAAATTAATTCGGAGTATTAAATTTATTTAAATATGATACTCCGTATATGCATACAAGTTATTCGTGGTAGAAAAAAGAGCAAATATATATAAAACGGAAATCAGGTTCTACGTTTACTAGAAATTAAAGGTACTAAGTATTCTTTCTTCTTCTTCTTAATGTTAAGTGCGCATGTATTATGATTATAATTATAATTATAATTATAATTATAATTATGTATATGTATTTTGTAGTCATCGATCCTGGTTAGGGTTTAATCACGTGTTAGGTTTTTCTTAAAAAAATAAATATATTAGTGTAGTATCTTAAAAATTGGCGTTTTTTTATCCTTGATTGCAACATGTAGTTGATTAGGTTTTTGTTTTCCGAATCTTTACTCTGTTATGTGTATATCGGTAATTACGAGTATTATTTTCTGTACTTAAATTCTTTCTATAGATAAAACATGAATACATAAATAAATTTTACAAATAACAGAACGATTGAGTAAAATTATATCCATGTTATATTGGTAGTCCACTATTGATTTGTCCTTTTTCCAATATGGTGTCCTAAAGTTTGTTTTACACATTGTTTTGTTTGATAGGAAAGGAACAGAACTCAAGCTTTGAGGTTGCTGTAAACACTCAAAACGGAATTTTGAATCTTGGCAACGGCAAGAAGGTAAGGTTTTTCCCTTGTATCTATCGAAGGTCTCCCGAAATTGCTGAAAGTTGCTGGTAATGGAGAAAACAAACGAAAGTAAATCGAGGGTTTCACGAGGGAAAAGTGAGAAACATCAAATGGTTTTAGACAATGTATACGAGCTTCTTGAATGTCCTGTCTGCACTGAATTTATGTCCTCGCCGATTCACCAGGTATATATGCTGCAAACTGTAAATAAGTGTAATTTTCGACTTTGTACATCAGTACATGTACGTAGATGCAAAAGTCACCAGTGATTACTAATATATTGATCCACATATAACTATATGTCTTGAATAATTATGTTTGGTTTACGTACTTATAATAAATATATTGTTATTTATTTATTTCATGTAGTGCCCAAATGGCCACACATTATGCTCAATGTGTATAACCCGATTGAAAAGTTGTTGCCCAGTATGCCATCTAAAAATAGGGAGCATAAGGTGTTTAGCTCTGGAGAAAATAGCAGAGCCATTGGAACTTCCAAAACAACCGATGGAACTTGCTTATAATTGTCCTTACTCTCGCTCTGAATGCTCGATCAAAGGCAGTGTTACACACATTGTAACTCATCTAAAGGATGATCACAATATTGTCTATTTTGACATGTCACATGAATCCGTGTTCAAACATAGTTACGCTCCATTTCGTGAGAAGGATAATACTACAGGGTTGTTGTGTGTAAGTTACAATGTCCTTTTACTAGTTAAATTAAAGAGATTTGTATCATATATGTTCTTATCAACCTTTAAAATCACATATTAATCCAGCTAAATAGGATAATATCACATGTGTTAATTTATGTTCGTGAAGTTCATGAGTATACATTTTTTATAATGAACAAACATAAACCAGAAAATATTGTTTAACCCCTTGCATTTATTCATTTATTCAGCCTACATATGTTAGGGGAATTAGTTTTATCAATTTTTTCTATTGAAATTGATAATATGAGAGTTTCACTATTTAGATTGGTTATATTTGACGTTGTGACACTTAATGATATATTCAATGAGTTTAATTATTTAAGATGAACATCTGTGATATTATTATTTTTAATTCGGTAAATATATGTAATTTTAGAGGTTTATGTATACATATGTGATATTATTATCCTCTTTGAAATGAGAAAATATAAAATTTTAGAAGTTAACACCGACATATATAATAAAAGGAGTTTTTTAATTGTAGCTCTAAGGACTATCTTTAAGGATTTGATTATGCAAATTTTGATGGTACATTAAGTTGGTTTGGAGAAGTTATCTATAGGGGGTGGGTAGTTATTATGAAGGTAGAAGCAAACTATGCATGTCTAAACTTGTTAAACATAGCCTAAGTCTTTAGATTTTTCCATAAAATCCATAAAGTAAATGTAACCCATAAACATAACTCCTAAGTTCATGTGTATTTAATCTTGTTTTAGGTACTCAGCCGCTACGGTCAACAATTTTGTTATCAATTTGAACATTTTGTCCTAGGTGCGGTTCCGTGCTACATAGCATTTATACGGTTCATGGGAGAGGACACACAAGCTAAGAGATTCAGCTACTCTTTAGAAATTGGTGGAAATGGTCGGAGATTGACGTGGGAAGGGGTCCCCAGGAGTATTCGTGACAATCCCCATGAAGTTTGTGATAGTCTTGACGGTTTAGTAATTCCACAGAATTTAGCTAAGCTTTTTTCTGATGGGAATGAGCAAGAATTCAAGGTACAAGTAAGAGGGTGTATACGGAGAAAGTAGTCAATTTATTACTACAAACTATTATCGAACAATATTATGGAGTGACCAATGTGTTTTCATTATAAATAGGCATACAATATATAGATACATATATGCTAGGTACGAGCCTCATCAGTATAGATGCTATAGGTTAGGTGAGGCTCGATATAGATAGTTTGTTTGACAACCGCTTTCTAGGTACGAGCCTCATCGATGTTACTCATTTGTAGCTTTCGTTGAATTTGTTTTCTTTTCGAAAAACGTTTTCCGTTATTTATAAAAGTTCTCGTTATTTTCGCCAAAAAAAGATACAATTATGCTAATTGATTATGTGTAAATGTACACATATTTTGCACAATATTATAAGTATTGTGCATACACCGCAATGTTTGATAGTTGCACGAATAATTAATAATAGCGTAAGATAATGTGCAAACCGCAATGTTTGATAATTGCGTATTTAATTACAAAGATAGCGCATGAGGCGAACATATTAGAGCTTGCAAATTGTTACGCGCAGTTATTCGAAAACTATAAATAGGAGACTTGTATCTTCATTTGAAGGTTGTTGAATTTGTGGTTTTCCAAGCTATTGAATAAATCTTCTTCATATTGTCTAAGGGATAATCAAGACCGAGACGTGGTCATTGACAAATTCATAATGAACGGAAGATGGTCATAAGGTCCCTTAAACTTTAAAAAAGCTTCAATCTCCATTGTTATTGCACTCGAACTAAATTCGATTAACATAGTCGAATTTAGAATCGATCACTAATATCAGCACGATTTCGATTTTTCGATATTTTTGATCTTCCCTAAATACAACAATAAAATATACCTAACTCTCATAATTAATCTTAACGTCAACTTCTTATACCTATTTTTGGCTAACACAACAATGAGTAAAAACAACCCAATAAACGGTGATAGTTTTCCCAATAAATGAGCATAGTGATGTAAAAAAGCGTAATAAACAGTGACAGTTTTCTCAACTGACGCCATCCGTGAGACCTTCAAAAGATAACAGATTAGATTTTGAAAATTAACTAATTTTGTTAACAATTGAAGTCTCAATGTTAATTATGTTTTAATTTTTGTTGTAGGTTGTCAAAACTTCGAATTAATTAGAAGAATTGACAATAGCAGCAGAATTGCAAAATAGTAAAAAGAGCGCTAATACGCCAGATGAATATGATTTTCGATATCCAAGCTCATTTAATTTCAAGGCGAATGCTGAAACTACCAGAGAACATACTGAAACTTCAACTGCAAATGAGAATTTGTTTGAAAATTCGCACGTGAATGTGGATGATCAAACTATAACTACAGCAGAACGTATTGATAGCCTTGTAATGGAAAATGTCAGTAAAACTACAAATGATAACACGAGGAAACGCATATCTGATGATAATACGCGAAAAACTCTGCCAAAAGCAATCAAAAAATTAATATCCCCTATAGAGGCACAATAAAAGTTATGAGAGCTTGGATTTGGGCTCCTTTTATGTAACGTCCCGACTTTTTCGACTTGCTTTTATGTCTTGTGTTTTAGCGAAACTGCGTATTTGTGCGTACTGTGCTACTTTATACTCTGGAATCTTTAATTACATGGTTTACTTTCATTTATATATTAAAACGTGCCTTAGAGTACGTAGGATACTTAACTTGTTCACCGGAAGCTTTTATGACCGTTAGTGTCACTTGACGTTTCGAATAAACTGCGAACCGCGCACACGTTTAACTTTTGTCGTAATCGGAATATTATGACTACGAAATATTAATTATTATTTTATAATAACAATTACTTGGGTTTTTGGATGCTTAATTATGCGTAGTAATTTAATTATGCTTACTAGTTAGTCTTGTTGGACTTTCTACCTTGTTGGACTTAAGCTCACTCTACTCTAGCTAGTAGCCCATTATTTAGCCCACTTATTAATTACTAGTGACCCAATAATAAGTAAGACAAATTCCCATTTATTAGAGGGAACATGCTAGCATTTATGTCAAGTATTATCCTTAATGTTGCATGGGATCCTAACATAAGCACCAACTTTAGACAACCATTAACCAAAAAGCAAACTTTTGTCCCCCTTGTCCCCCTCCAAAAATCACGGCCACCTTCTCCACCACCCTCCCCCATTCACCTATAAATACCACCCTTATTCCATCCATTTAACACTTGCTTTCATTTGTAATTCACACACACACACACTCTCTAATTCTCTCTAGTTCTTTCTCTCTCTAAAAGTGTAAGTATTTTGAACTTTTCTTCTTCTTCTCTTCTCATCACCACGAATTCATCATCATCATCATCATGGGTCTAGCTTTTTAGCTTTTTAGCTTTTGATCTTGATTATATCTTGTAGATTCAAACATGGATTTGAATCCTTCAAGAACATGGAAGATTCAAGCTTTCTAGCTTTGAATCTTCACCTACTTTGTAGATCTATATCTTTTAACTTTAAATCTTGTTATTTTGTTATAAAGATTCAAACTTGTGTTTGTAATCTTCATGTAACTTAAAGATCCAAGCTTTATGCTTCAAGATCTTCAAGAACAATCAAGATGCAAGCTTTCTAGCTTGGATCTTCATATCTTTTGTTGGATCTAAGTTTTCTAACTTATGATCTCATTATTTTGATATAAAGATCAAAACTTGTGTTTATGGTCTTCATATAACTTAAAGATCTAAGCTTTATGCTTCAAGTTCTTCAAGAACACTAAAGGTTCAAGCTTTCTAGCTTTGTGACCTTATAACTTGTGTGAAAGGGATCCAAGCTCTCTAGCTTAGGGTTCCATCACCTTATTTGACTTAGATTATGTTCATACTTGTTTGATTGATGTAAATTTTGTAGCTTTAGTTGTAAATGTAACTTGTAATTGTGTTAAGACTAAGGATATGATGTAACCTTGGTTCATCATCCATCTAAGACTCTTAAATGAGTTGTGTTATTACTTGGTCTTAACATATTGTGTATTGATGGTAGAATCTTGGTCAAAAGTGATGCTAAACCATCAACAAGTTGTACACTTGAAGCTACAAGCATCAAGGATGAGAACCGTGATGAGCATCAAGCACTAAGAACCCCACTGGAGCACTTGTTTACTGTTTTTAGGATCTAATCAGTAACCTGGGCTACTGTAAAGTTGTTTTTCAGTTATTTCGGTTCGAGTAGATGATTTTCCATTTCGGCCTCATCTTAATCCGAGTTACGGTTTAGGATTTATGGCCCTCCGAAAGTCACTACGCCCTTGTAACGTTGTGCTGAAATTTCTGACCTACTCGCACTTAAACCGTCGCCACGGTCAAACGAAGACGAGTTAGGTTCTGAAAATTGGTCAGGGTTAGGGGACTCATATACAGAGTCATAGCCACTAACTACGCGTCTTTTCGATTTACATAGAGGTCGTAACAGCTGACCGAAGTCAGCCTATTGTTTCGATCTCTTTTCTTGTTAAACTTACTTAGCTTTTATGATGATGAATGATGATGATGATGACACTTAAACTTATTTTATGCACTATTAGAACTTATAAAGACAACCTACTGACCTAGTAACCTTTGATTTAGGTTGACAACCTTTCGGACCGACTTACTACTTGCACACTTTCGTATCGACTTGTATTGCTTATTCACTGTGAGTTATAGCTTCCCTTTTTACTTATACTATTTTTGGGACTGAGAATACATGCGCTTTTTATGTTTTACTTATTTGACACGAGTACTTAAACGTTACATATGTGTGAGTTATATAACGGCATAAACTTTTCCCTTAGCACGGTAACGTTTAACTATTGGTTTTTGAACTGGTAGACGCGAATCTTAGATATGGATCCATAGGGTTTGACATCCCCACTCGGGCTAGTCGCGCTAGCATTTAACGGGTGTTTAATACTTCGAGGACATACGCACTCACCAGGTGTACTTTTAGGGGGTGATATTTATATTTACGTTAAGTCTAGTTACCATGTGCCCACGGTTATACATATACTTTTCATACTGTTTTGAAACATTGAAATCTCGTGGTCAATCTTATATTACTGTTACAACTTAAACTATAGCTCACCAACTTTATTGTTGACGTTTTTAAGCATGTTTTCTCAGGTGCTTAGAGGTTTGTTGCTTCTGCTGTTAGACTTGATGTCATGCTGTTTAGACTTGCTGTTAAGGACCTGCTGTGTTAGATATCCGCTGCATAACTTAGAGATGTCTCAATTATGGAACTTTTCTTTTGCATTCGTAATTTATGTTATTTTCAAAAATAATGACTTTGTAACGACCTTTGTGTCACGTTATCTTTTGTAAACGCTATGTCTTTTTTTAAATGCAAACTGGTTTTCAAACAGCATGTAGTACTTGACCGTGTAAAGATCATGTTGTTGACGAATCGTACACGATGGTTTTGTACGGGGCGTCACATTTGGTATCAGAGCATTGGTTGTAGGGAATTAGTTTGCATTAGTGAGTCTAGACCGGACCAAGTAGGATTCACTAATAGGACTAATCTACAACTTGCTAGTTTACTTGTTTCTGCAAAACTTACTTCGTGCTACGGATTACTTTTACTGCTATGTGATATTGCTGCATGCTATTGCTTATCTTTACTGCCATGCGAACTTACTGTATGCTTATTTCCGCTATTGCATGATTACTATCTGCTTTCACATGTTATTTATGTTTAGCGTTGTTATTATTGCCATGCTGTATACTGTTTTAGACAACCTAGGTTGCTGTAGTGCCTAATACGTGCTTGCTTTATGACTTACTGACACAAAAAAAGTTATTTTTCCCTGTTCAGATGTCGGATGTCCCGCTGATAATGCTAAAAACGAACATATATTTTATAGCATTATTCCTCAAGAAAGACAAGCTTTTAGTTGCAATTGTTCTATTTACAAGTGATATTCGTTTAAATAATAAAAGGTGAAGACAAAAGACAGATTCGACGAATTGAAGACGCAAACGACCAAAAAGCTCAAAAGTACATAATACAATCAAAGTGGTTACAATTATTGATAAGAAACGTCTCAAAATTACAAGAGTACAAGATTCAAATCGCAAAGTACAAGATATTAAATTGTACGCAAGGACGTTCGAAAATCCGGAACCGGGACCAGAGTCAACTCTCAACGCTCGACGCAACGGACTAAAAATTACAAGTTAACCATGTATATAAATATAATATAATACATAATCAATTCTTAAAATTAATATATATATTATAATATATTTATAATTCGTCGGCAAACAAAGAGCCAAAGTTGGGTGAGCTGTAATTTCAAACTCCGCGACTTGCGGAGTTTGAAGAAGGAAAATGCCGCGAGTCGCGGAGTTCCCCTGGACTCAATTCCCTATAAAAGCCAACGCAGTTCGACGAGTTTTAATATCATAAAAATCTCTCTTTCTCTATATGTAAACGTAATATATATATATATATATATATATATATATATATATATATATATATATATATATATATATATATATATATATATATATATTTTAATTTTAATTTTAATTATAATTATAATTCTAATAATAAGGGTATGTTAGCGAATGTTGTAAGGGTGTAAGTCGAAATTCTGTCCATGTAACGCTACGCTATTTTTAATCATTGTAAGTTATGTTCAACCTTTTTACATTAATGTCTCGTAGCTAAGTTATTATTATGCTTATTTAAAACGAAGTAATCATGATGTTGGGCTAATTACTAAAATTGGGTAATTGGGCTTTGTACCATAATTGGGGTTTGGACAAAAGAACGACACTTGTGGAAATTAGACTATGGGCTATTAATGGGCTTTATATTTGTTTAACTAAATGATAGTTTGTTAATTTTAATATAAAGATTTACAATTGGACGTCCCTATAAATAACCATATACACTCGATCGGATACGATGGGCAGGGTATTTATATGTACGAATAATCGTTCATTTAACCGGACACGGGAATGGATTAATAACCACTAGCTAGAATTATTAAAACAGGGGTGAAATTATGTACAAGGACACTTGGCATAATTGATAACAAAGTATTAAAACCTTGGGTTACACGCAGTCGATATCCCGGTGTAATTATTAAACAAAGTATTAAAATCTTGTTACAGTTTTAGTCCCCATTTAGTTGAAATATTTAACTTCGGGTATAAGGATAATTTGACGAGGATACTCGCACTTTATATTTATGACTGATGGACTGTTATGGACAAAAACCAGACGGACATATTAAATAATCCAGGACGAAGGACAATTAACCCATGGGCATAAAACTAAAATCAACACGTCAAACATCATGATTACGGAAGTTTAAATAAGCATAATTCTTTTATTTCATAATTAATTTCCTTTATTTTATATTTAATTGCACTTCTAATTATCGCACTTTTATTTATTGTTATTATATTTAATTGCACTTTTAATTATCGTACTTTTTAATTATCGCAAGTTTATTTTATCGCACTTTTATTTATCGCAATTTCATTATCGTTATTTACTTTACGCTTTAAATTAAGTCTTTTATTTATTTAATATTTTACATTTTGTTTTAACTGCAACTAAAGTTTTTAAAATCGACAAACCGGTCATTAAACGGTAAAAAACCCCCTTTATAATAATAATATTACTTATTTATATATTTGTATTTTTATAATAGTAAACTAATATAGCGTTAAGCTTTGATTAAAAGATTCTTTGTGGAACGAACCGGACTTACTAAAAACTACACTACTGTACGATTAGGTACACTGCCTATAAGTGTTGTAGCAAGGTTTAAGTATCCATTCTATAAATAAATAAATATCTTGTGTAAAATTGTATCGTATTTAATAGTATTTCCTTGTAAAATTTAATAGTATTTTATACCCCTTAGCTTTAACATCAAGTTTTTGGCGCCGCTGCCGGGGATCGCCGAAGCGAAACGCCACACATAAGAAAAAAAATACGTTTTTGTAAAAATACGTTTTAAATATTCGAAAACATAAAAAGAAAAACAAAAATATAAATATTTTTAAGAGTTTGTTAAATATTTAAGTTTTATAAAGTTTCTTTATTTTTATTTTATAAAAATATAAGTTTTATTTATTTTGTTTTTATTTTAAACATAAAATCAAAAAACCGAAAAAAAACATTTATAAATCTAGTTTTAAGAGTTTTATTTATAAAATTATAAAATATTTCTATTTTTATTTTTGGTTTTAAAATATAAGTTTTATTAAATTTATATAAATATATTTTATTTAAAACAGAAAAATAAATAAATAAAATATAAATAAAACTGACCTGTTGAATTTTGACATGCATCTCGTCTGAGCCTGAACCCTCCGCGACTCGCGGAGTTATTGAACCGGACCAACCGCGACTCGCGGAGCCGTCTGACACGGGCCACACAGAACCCTAATATCGCATTAATTATGGAGTATATTTTAATTTTTATTATTAACACCCTAATTAGGGTGTGTTTAGTTAATTAATATTAATTAATTTAGTTTTATTTATTTAATTTGTAATATTAAGTTTATTTAATTTTATTAATATATAAAAATTAATAGTTTTATAAAATAAATAATATAAAAATAATATTTTTATAAAAATTGTACTTTTTACAACTTTTAGTATATTTTTATATTTTATCCCTTTTTAATTGTTTTAGCGTAATATTTATTTTTTTCGCTAGTATTTAGTTTTAAGATATAGTTTTTGCCATAGTTATTTTTATTTCTAGATTTTTAGGCTTTGCCGTAAAATCCCTTAAGTGCTTTTTCTTTAGACTAAGATTTAGGTGCTTTAGAATTTTGCGACGCCTTTTTAAGTTTTAGTACCTTTTTAAGATATTGCCATTTGAGATATAGATTTACTTGTAAGCTTTAATATATTTAGACGCCTTTTACCTATGTATCAATTATCATTTCAATTAGTAATCTCAATTTGCGATTATAATTTTAAGTTAGTGATAGTAATAAGGTTGGGTTAGTCGAGTGTTTTTAAGTTCTATAAGTCATTTTTTTTTATTATTTTTTATTTTTCGACGCCTTTTATTTTTCAATCCTTTTCTTTTTCTTTATCGACGCTCTCTTTTTCTTTCTTATTTCTCGCAATTCTAGTTTTAGAACATAGACTTTTATTCTACTTCTTATCTAAATTTCTTAAAATTACGAAAATTTATTTTAAGTGGTTAAATTGATAGACATCAAAATTTTCAGGTTCGTAGTAATAGTTGAATTTGTACGTGGACCGGGTTATTGGAGCCAAACAGTACTCAATTATATTGAGAACAAACGAATCCTGCCCCTCTGCTGCATCTTTTGGCTATTCGAAATGTGGGCAAAATCAGAAAAGTCTATTAATTGAATAATTATATAATTTTTCTTTCCTTTTAAAAACTAATAGGATATTCAGTGAATGCACCGAGCAAGACGTTCACCACCTTTTGTACGTTCACCACCTGTAACTAGATCAAGACATTTAGCAAATATTACCGCCGTTGATTTTTCTTTAGAATCGTCATCCAGTCAACCAAGTACTCCAATTCAAATTTCCGATAATCCATTTTTTGAAACCGACCTCACAATTGAGAATCCGGAGAATATTCGGGGACAATTCATAGATCCTGAACCATTAATTTTTCCTCCGGAACCACCAATCATTCAAACAGAGATTGTTGAGGAACGAACCATTAAATCAGAATCCTCTAGTGATTCAGATTCAACAAATTCAATTATGGAAGTAACAGAACTTTTAAGTATGGAAGACCGAATGAGAGCTAAACGCACTGGCCAAGGTCACGCAATTACTCATCCTGACATTAATGCGCCAGATTATGAAATCAAAGGACAAATTCTACACATGGTAACTAATCAATGCCAATTTAGTGGTGCGCCGAAGGAAGATCCAAATGAACATCTTCTTACCTTTAATAGGATCTGCACACTATTTAAAATAAGAGAAGTTGATGATGAACAGATATATCTCATGTTATTTCCCCGGACTTTAAAGGGAGAAGCCAAAGATGGGTTGGAATCGTTACCTGAAGGGGCGATTGATACATGGGACGTTTTAGTTGAAAAATTTCTTAAACAATTCTTTTCGGCATCTAAAGCCGTAAGACTTCAAGGAGAAATTGTTACGTTCACACAGAAACCGAATGAAACTCTATATGAGGCGTGGACAAGATTTGGAAAATTATTAAGAGGATGTCCGCAACATGGTTTAGACACTTGTCAAATAGTACAAATATTCTACCAAGGATGCGACATCACTACAAGAAAAGACATAGATATAGCAGCTGGTGGTTCTATTATGAAGAAAACCGAAACTGATGCTTACAAAATTATCGATAACACTGCTTCCAACTCACATGAGTGGCACCAAGAAAAAGATATCGTTAGATCATCTAAAGCAGCTAGAGCCGATTCTAGCCATGACTTAGATTTCATTTCTGCAAAGATAGATGCTGTCGAGAGACGAATGGAAAAGATGACTAAGGATATACACTCAATACGAATTAGTTATGAGCAGTGTGGAGGACCACATTTGACAAAAGATTGTCTCAGTATTGAATTAACAATGGAACAAAGAGAGAATGTTTCATATCTAAACCAAAGGCCTGGAAATAATTATCAGAATAATTATCAACCGCCAAGACCGATTTACAATCAAAACCAGAATTATAACCGAAATATTCCATACAACAACCAACAAGGTCCTGGTAATCAACAAGTATCAAATAATACTTACAATCAGCAAAGACCTAATTTTCAAAACAAACCACCACAAACTGATGATAAAAAGCCAAATTTAGAAGATATGATGACAAAGGTAGTTGAAACTCAAACGCAGTTTTTCACATCTCAAAAAAAAAAAACTAATGAACAAAATGTTCAAGCATTTAGAAATCAACAAGCTTCTATTCAAAACTTGGAACAAGAAGTAAGTAACCTAGCAAGGTTAATAGGTGAAAGAAAATCAGGAAGTTTACCTAGTGATACAAATGCTAACCCCCGGAATGAAACAGCTAAAGCCATTACCACAAGAAGTGGTACAACACTTAAACCACCTGAAAAACCTGAAACTTCTGATGAAACTATTCCTACTCCACAAGAACCACAACCTGAACAAGATAAGGAAAAAGAACCGGTAGTTGAAAAGGTTAATAAAGATAACACAGTTAAGGATAAACCTTATGTTAAACCATACCAACCACCACTTCCTTACCCAAGTAAAATGAAAAAAGAAAAACTTGAAGCCGAGCAATCCAAATTCTTGGATATGTTTAAACAGATAAATGTAAATCTTCCTTTCATTGATGTGATTTCAGGAATGCCTAGATATGCTAAATTCTTGAAAGATCTAATATCGAATAGAAAGAAAATGGAAGAACTCTTGGCTGTTACTATGAATGCTAATTATTCTGCAGTGCTGTTAAATAAGATACCAGAAAAACTATCTGATCCAGGAAGTTTCAAAATTCCATGTTTTCTGGGTAGTCTTAGTTCAATAGAAGCATTGGCAGATTTAGGTGCTAGTATAAATTTAATGCCGTATTCACTATACGCTAAACTAGACCTTGGAGAATTGAAACCAACAAGAAAAGTATGCAACTAGCCGATCGATCAATAAAATATCCTAGAGGGATAATGGAGAACATGCTAGTCAAAGTTGGTACTTTAGTATTTCCAGTAGATTTTGTTGTTCTGGACATGGAAGAAGATTCTCAAGTTCCTCTCATATTAGGAAGACCATTCTTAAACACGGCTAAAGCAATGATAGACGTGTTCGTTAAGAAATTGACCCTAAGTATAGAGGACAAGAGTGTTACCTTTTCAGTTAATAGAGCAATGCAACAACCGCAATCTGCAGATGATACATGTTATTATATTCAAACTATAGATTCACATGCAGAATTGTTGGAAGAATTTCCAGAATTACAAGGAACAGGAGAATGTTTTTTAGGAGAAGGTAATGAACCAATTGATGAAGCTGAAATGTTAGCTACACTTATAGCTAATGGATATGAGCCAACAACAGAAGAAATTCTAATGCTAAAAGAAGAAGACAGATATCGATATAAATCGTCGATAGAAGAACCTCCAACATTAGAGTTAAAGCCACTTCCAAACCATTTGGAATACGCTTATTTACATGGTGAATCTGAATTACCTGTAATAATATCGTCTTCTCTTACTGAAAATGAGAAATCACAACTCATTTCTGTGTTGAAAGCTCATAAACCAGCCATTGCATGGAAGATTCATGATATTAAAGGAATAAGTCCTTCGTATTGCACACATAAAATCCTTATGGAAGAAGGTCATAAAACGTATGTGCAACGCCAACGAAGACTAAATCTGAATATGCAAGATGTAGTTAAAAAAGAAATAATTAAACTGCTAGATGCAGGTTTAATTTATCCAATTTCTGATAGTCCATGGGTAAGCCCAGTTCAATGCGTGCCTAAGAAGGGTGGCATGACTGTCATTACAAATGAGAAAAATGAGCTTATTCCTACTAGGACTGTAACAGGATGGCGTGTATGTATTGATTATAGAAAATTAAATGACGCCACCAGAAAAGATCACTTTCCCTTACCTTTCATACCTTTCATTGATCAAATGTTGGAAAGATTAGCCGAAAATAGTTATTATTGTTTTCTTGATGAATTTTCTGGATATTTTCAAATTCCAATAGCACCCGAAGACCAAGAGAAAACCATGTTCACGTGCCCTTATGGTACTTTTGCTTACAAACGCATGCCATTTGGACTTTGCAACACCCCTGCAACCTTTCAAAGGTGCATGATGGCGATTTTTCACGACATGATAGAAGAATGCATGGAAGTTTTCATGGATGACTTTTCAGTCTTCAGTGATACTTTTGAATCATGTCTAGTTAATCTGGAACGAATGCTTATTAGATGCGAACAATCAAATCTAGTACTTAATTGGGAGAAATGCCATTTCATGGTTAAAGAAGGCATCGTTCTTGGTCATAAAATTTCAAAAGAAGGAATTGAAGTGGATAGAGCTAAAGTAGATGTAATTGCTAAACTTCCACATCCCACCAATGTTAGAGGAGTTAGGAGTTTTCTAGGGCATGCCGGTTTTTACCGACGTTTCATAAAAGATTTTTCTAAAATTGCCACTCCTATGAATAAACTCCTAGAAAAGGATGCTCCATTCATCTTTTTAGATGAATGCATCAAATCTTTTAATATTCTTAAAGAGAAACTCACTAATGCGCCGATCATGATAACACCAAATTGGAATCTACCGTTTGAACTTATGTGCGATGCAAGTGATTTTGCAATGGGAGCCGTTTTAGGACAAAGGATTGAAAAACGATTTCAACCAATATATTATGCTAGTAAGACGTTACAAGGAGCACAAACGAATTACACAACTACTGAAAAAAAACTCTTTGCTATTGTCTTTGCTTTTGACAAATTTCGTTCATATCTCGTTCTAGCAAAAACGGTGGTCTATACCGACCATTCTGCTCTTAGATACCTATTTTCGAAACAAGATGCTAAACCAAGATTAATCCGTTGGATCTTACTCTTACAAGAGTTTGATATTGAAATCCGAGATAAAAGAGGAGCAGAAAATCTCGCCGCTGATCATCTTTCTCGTCTTGAAAATCCCGAATTAGAAGTTCTAAATGAATCGGCCATACAAGACAACTTTCCTGATGAATATCTATTGAAGATAGATTATATTGAAATTCCATGGTTTGCAGACTATGCAAACTACTTAGTATGTGGATTCCTTGAAAAAGGATTGTCATACCAAAAACGAAAGAAATTTTTCAGTGATATAAAACACTATTTCTGGGAAGATCCACATTTGTTTAAAAGTTGTCCCGATGGAATAATACGCCGATGTGTATTCGGAGATGAAGCTAGTAAAATTTTAAACCATTGTCACACAGGACCAACAGGAGAGCATTATGGGCCTCAACTAACAGCAAGAAAAATTTATGATGCTGGATTCTATTGGACTACAATTTACAAAGACGCACACCTTCTTTGCAAATCCTGTGATGCTTGTCAAAGGGCCGGAAAAATAAGTCAACGTGATGAAATGCCACAAAATGTCATTCAAGTATGTGAAGTATTTGACATTTGGGGTATTGACTTTATGGGTCCATTTCCAAAATCTCATAATAATCTATATATTCTCGTAGCCATTGATTATGTATCTAAATGGGCGGAAGCACAAGCTCTCCCAACTAACGATGCGCGAGTTGTAGTCAATTTTTTAAAACGTCTTTTTGCAAGGTTTGGAACACCGAAAGCTTTAATAAGTGATCGGGGAACTCATTTCTGTAATAATCAACTTGAGAAAGTTCTCAAAAGATATGGAGTAACTCATAAAATCTCCACCGCATATCATCCACAAACAAGTGGACAAGTTGAAAATACCAACCGAGCTTTAAAACGTATTCTAGAGAAAACCGTAGGATCAAATCCGAAGGAATGGTCCATTAAATTGGAGGATGCACTTTGGGCTTTTAGAACAGCCTACAAAACTCCAATTAGAACCACACCTTTTAGTGGAAAAGCATGTCATCTTCCAGTAGAAATTGAACACAAAGCATTTTGGGCTTTGAAGACATGTAATCTTGATTTACATGAAGCTGGACGTCTACGGTTAAGTCAACTAAACGAATTAGAAGAATTAAGACATGAAGCATACGAAAATTCATTAATCTATAAAGAAAGAACGAAGAAATGGCATGATAAAAGAATCAGAAGTTTAAAAGAATTTAAAGAAGGAGACAGAGTTCTTCTTTTCAATTCACGATTCAAGCTATTTCCTGGAAAATTGAAATCAAGATGGTCTGGACCATTCATAGTGAAAAGAGTTTTCCCATACGGAACAGTAGAATTGATAAATTCAAATGGGATTGAATTTAAGGTTAATGGTCACAGAGTTAAATACTACATAGATAGTCCGATGGAATTCGACAACGAAGTTAATCACAATTTCGATACCACAGCTAACTAAGTGTGGGGAGAATCAAGTCTTTAAAGGATAATATGTATTTCTGTTAGAGTTAGATTGTCTGTTTTCGTGTAGTTCTCGAAAATGGAACCCGAATGGTCTTTCACTAGCAGACCCTAAAGAACTAGTCTTCTCCCCCCATTCTGAATTTTTATTTTTTTTAGGTTTTTACGAAATGAAGACTTCCTGTGAACTAAACCATGGTCTAATGCTACACGCTTTGATCACTAAATGTAATAATGACACACTTCCGAGTGAAATAGTATCAGTAATCAAAGAAAGATTGGACGGAGTAAGAAAAGAATCCAGATGCGAAGATAATAAGTTACAATTTGGTAAAGGAAAATCAAAATCCGCAGCAAAAAGAAGAGCACGACACCTAGAAAGATGTCACAAATGCGGAAAATGGTCACATGGAGGTAAATGTTCAAATAATCAAATCTATTCAAACACCGAATTTGTTACTTTATGCAGAGACGGACCGTTCATATGTTTAGAAGAAAAAACACTGAATGTTCGAGGTTACGCCTATGTAGCCATGGAAAATCAATTAAACCGACTATCTTATGAATGGGATAGATCATATCACTAAGAATACTATCTCACAGGTAAGTCTGTACAGTTTTTATTTTTTATTTTCATTTTTAACCTTTTGATAATAAACGCTAATTTGTTCGCTATAAAGTATTAAATTGGTATTCGATGAAATTAGGTTTGGCGACCGAAATTATTGATATCATTCAAAAATTTATTACATCACTGTGAAATTTAACGTTTATTCTTAAGGTATAAATATCTTTAATCAATCAACCCAAAATATTTCAAAAATTCATCATGAGTTAAATTAGGTCATGGAACCGAAATTACTTTACCGAAAAGAGGGGCGCATATTTTTGATAATATTTGATTGATTAAAGTGGGAAAAAAGCCAAAAAGATTTTTAATTTTATTTTTACCATGTTTTTAAAATTAATATATAAATCTTAAATTAATATTGTAAACTTTTTAAATTAATATATTTAGAATTGTAAATATTTGAACAATTGATATTTTTAAAGTTTGTATGTATAAAAACAAAAATATAATATAAGTTTGGTGTGAATTTTTAATTTTATGCATTTTTAAATTTAAGTTGTGCGAATTTAAAAACAAAAATTTACTTTATTTCGTTAAGTTAAAAATATGATTTTTAAAATTCGTCGTAAGTTGAAGACTAGGTCTTTGAACCGAAATTGCTTTACCCGAGGGAGGGACGAGAACTTTTATTATCATTATTTTTAATCTTATTGAATTAAAGTATGCCAAAAACATTAAAAAACCCAAAAATCTTAGCTTTTAAAACAATCGCTACAAAAAGACAAATTTTAAAATTTTGTCGAAGGACGGACTAGGACATCGATCCAAAATGACCTCGTCCTAAAACAAAGGAAAACAAAATTTTAAATTTATTTTATATTTGTTTTATAAGTTATTAAAAAAAAAAAACACCGCGACTCGCGGAGTTTGAAAGAGTCAAATGCCGCGACTCGCGGAGAGACCAAAACCCAGAAAAAAATAAAACGAGCTGAACAGCTCAGTTGCACACACCCGCCCACTCCAAACTGCGCAAACACCCGAAAAACACACACCAAATTCGCAATTTTTGACCGTTTATCATCAAATCTTTTACTAAAATCATGTTGAGAAGGATGTTATCAAGGAATTACTCAAGAAAAACGGTAAATTTCTACACCTAAACACCATTTAATCCGAAAATTAGTGTTCTTGAGCAATTTTTTCCCCAATTCGATTTTAATGCTTTTTAGTGTAATTATGCTTAAATTGCTTGTGTATTATGCTTGTATAACCTAGATTGATGCTCTTTAACATGATTAGAAGCCTTAAACTTCAAATTTTGAGTAATCTAGGGTTTGTGTTCTTGAGCAAATTTGGGGCTTTTTGATATAAACAGGTTATGGCCGATTTTTGTCATGAATTGTTGCTAAATTAAGTAGTGTAACATGTTTAGGTAGTTAAATGATCCAAACTTTGAGCCTAAACATGATTTTGAGAATTAAAGTGGACTTTTTCAAGTCTAAAATTCATGAACTTGATTTTTGAGAAATAATGTCATTTGAAACTTGCTTAAATGCTAGTAATGATTATTTTGACATGTTATTTGAGTTGAATGCTTATGAACTTGGCGAACATTTTCGTATATGCTTATTTGAAAAAGTGTAGATTTGATAAAAATATGAAAATGAGCTTAAGTTTGATATAAATTGAACATGTCATTGTAATTATTTTGATTGATGATTTTGCTGACACTAATGCATATTTGGATGCACAAAAATTGTGTTTGATGTGTTTTGCAGACTGAAAGGGGTGAATCTTCATCCCAAGCTCTTAATGCTCCTGCTGAGAATGCGGAACAACAGGAGGTGGATAACTACTACAAACAAGATATACCTCATCCAGTTATGACATTTTCTGATATGCACTTGGAAGATTTGCACCCGAACTTGAGATTTGACAGACATTCTATAGATTATCCAAAATACCAAAGAGGCTTGCATACTCTTCATTCTAAAGTTGTTGAAGTACCTAGGGTAATAGAATGGGGACCATTAGAAGTTGTAGAATTGGCCGGGCCAATTAGAGAATTACTTACACAGAGGTATGGTAATTCTACTTTTAACGATTGGGTACGATTATTCAGCATGCGTAGACCTGTATATAAAGTATGGTGTGAAGAATTATTGTGTAGTATAGAAATAAATGATCGGGTAGCTAGTTTACCGATCGATCTTTTATTAGATTTTTGTTAGGAGGTTCGATGCGCCACATGTCTCTACTAGACATGGCTCAGGCCTTACGTATATATATGCCTGAGGAGTTAGCATCTGCCGATTGTAGATGGTTGATATTGAACGGTAGGAAAATTGATGAAAATTTTGATACGCATGGTGTATGGAGTCAAATGACTAGCCATCACCAATTTAAATGGGGAAATTACTCTTATTTGGATATAGATAGAGCAGAGTTAAGAGTAATTCATAGGTTTTTAGCTAATTCGATTACACAAAGAGGTAAGAATAAGGAAAAGGTAAATGACCAGGATTTGTTTTACCACATGTGTATTCGAGACCCACAAAGCGCTGTAAGTATACCTTATTGTGTGGGTTATTATTTATCAGCTATGGTTAGGGGGATGAGACCGTATAGCATAATAGGAGGTGGTATATTTATTACTTTGATTGCTGAATATCTCGTTGTGGATATAAGTCGGGGGGATTATTAATCGAAGAACCAAAACCCCACGATACAATTGGTTTAAATGTATACCATGGTGCTAAAGTTTTGAAGAGGCGAAATAACGCCGCAGTACGATATAATGGTAGACATCCACAGGTTGAGAGAAACCAACAGCCAGGTAATGTGGGAGGGGGAAATGAAATGACAGAAATGCAAAGGTTTATAGCTTCACAAGAGTATGAAAATGCTAGACATCGAGCATTTGAAGATTGGCAAGTTCATCAAAACCAAATCATAGCTCATTGCCAACATGTAGGTAGAAACTATATTCCTACTCCATCGCCCGTATTTCCTCCCTGGTCTATAGAGATCCAACCACCGTATCCTACGTATAACCCAGCCGAAGCATTCTATAACACATACGGTTATGCATGGAACCCCTACTGGTATCAGTATCATCCCTAGTCTACTTAGTTTTATTTATTTTATTATTTGTAATGTTGATACATTTAATACTTATGTTAATATTGTAATAGTTTTTATAATTTTCTAATTTTTTTTATTAGATTTTAATAATTTTTGAATGTGGGGTAATATACCAAACTTCAAAAATATGTATATATGTTTGCAGTTTATCTTATGTACACAACAGGGTAAAACAACGCATTTTCAAAGACTGGCATTAAGTTCAACAAAAGCAACTAATTTTGACGACAAGATGCAAAATATATGTGAAATAACAACAAGACGGAATGAACAAATGATGTGCACCATTTATCATTCAACACAAACACAAATATGTTTGGAAACTTTGGTAAAATTTAATCATTTCTACGCTAATCACCCTCAATAATTTAAATTGTTACTGATTTCTTGCAAATGAGGGCATTGCAAGATCTTAAGTATGGGAAGGGTTAAATTCTTTCGGATTTTTAAAATTTTTACTTTATACACTTGGTTACCATTAAAAATACTAGTAAAGCAGTAGTTGTATTAGAATCTAGTGCTCTCTGATAATAAAGAACAGCCCTAGTCTTATATACTGACTACCCAATTCTAGTAAAATTTTTCAAAATTTTCAACTAAATGAATTTAAAATCATACGATAAAACTAGGTGTTAACACCGAAATTATTGTTACCTTGGAAAGGACATAAATTGAGAAACAAACCAAAATGTTAGAATTCATTTAAGAATGGAATAGAGGAGAATAAAAAGGAAAATAAAAGCCAAGTGTGAGAAAATTCACCAAGTTATCTTAAACATATGTCACATATTTTTGTACAAATAATTGAAAATACTTTTGTTTTGGACGATAATTAACTGTTTAACCCGATTTACGGTAAGAAAGATGGATCTACACGATGAATCAATTCCATCATTTAAAGGAAGTAAAGTCTTCCGAAAAAGAAAGCGCTTCTTGATTTAGGTCATGAAGTTGTCGTCCAGAGCAGCTGTAGGTTGACGAAAAACCTAGAAAAGTCTCACTAAAATCAGCAGGAAATCCACGGACCTCAGCATAAAACAGGGTCGCCAAGTGGTCAGATTTATCCTAACCATGAGAAGGATTTATCTCGTACAATGGGGGGCACCGTGCAAATTAGCTGGATAAGACTAATGAATCTGATCCCCAGAAAGGATAATCTCCTTAAAGATCAAAAATCAGCTTTCAAGACTGATATTACTCAATCCTTGAGATTGACCTTAAAGATTGAGAATTCAAACTCATGGAATTCAATGATATCTAAACTCGAGCTTGAACGAGAAAATATTTTGATCAAATTATAAACCGATTTATTTTCTGAAAACCCATTTTCAATGCGTTCATTACCTTTGAACGTAAAATCCTAGGAATTCACCTGGAATTCATTAGGTCACCTGAACCAAATCGGGTGTCAACCGTAAGAACGGTGGTTGCATAGCATGGTCAAAGACAGGACCTTGTGCCAGACCGAAAAATTATAAGGGTGAGCTTTACTATTGCTCCTACCAAGGATAGTAATTGCGTCTGACACGTTATAGACCATAATTAAAAGCATGTCAGGGGACATTGCCTTAACAGTTGCTTGTTCAACGCTTTCCTTTACAACGGGACGGTAGTTTACCAAAAGGTAATATACGGAGCAAGTATACTGGACGTGTTGCTTTCCTAATACAAGGTTAGCAAGTGGGTGACACAAAACCACAAGTTTTAAGCTAAAATTTTCAAATCTGAAACCCACCAAACCCACAAAAAGAATTTGCAAACACCGGTGAAGGGTTATTCCGGAAAACTTATCTAGGGTAAAAACTAGATTTAATTTTCAAAAGATCAAATGTTTTTATAAAGATCCAATTTCTTTAATGGATCTAAATTTTTATAGTCATGTGAGACTTTAAACCATATAGTTACTACCATTGTTTATACTGCCGTAAAGAAATCACTGATGTACAAAGTGTGAAGAATAAAGAAGTGATTCTTGTATTTCAAGACTATATTGCTTGAGGACAAGCAACGCTCAAGTGTGTGAATATTTGATAATGCTAAAAACGAACATATATTTTATAGCATTATTCCTCAAGAAAGACAAGCTTTTAGTTGCAATTGTTCTATTTACAAGTGATATTCGTTTAAATAATAAAAGGTGAAGACAAAAGACAGATTCGACGAATTGAAGACGCAAACGACCAAAAAGCTTAAAAGTACATAATACAATCAAAGTGGTTCCAATTATTGATAAGAAACGTCTCGAAATTACAAGAGTACAAGATTCAAATCGCAAAGTACAAGATATTAAATTGTACGCAAGGACGTTCGAAAATCTGGAACCGGGACCAGAGTCAACTCTCAACGCTCGACGCAACGGACTAAAAATTACAAGTTAACCATGTATATAAATATAATATAATATATAATTAATTCTTAAAATTAATATATATATATATTATAATATATTTATAATTCGTTGGCAAACAAAGAGCCAAAGCTGGGTGAGCTGTAATTTCAAACTCCGCAACTTGCGGAGTTTGAAGAAGGAAAATGCCGCGAGTCGCAGAGTTCCCCTGGACTCAATTCCCTATAAAAGCCAATGCAGTTCGACGAGTTTTAATATCATAAAAATCTCTCTTTCTCTATATGTAAACGTAATATATATATATATATATATATATATTTTAATTTTAATTTTAATTTTAATTATAATTCTAATAATAAGGGTATGTTAGCGAATGTTGTAAGGGTGTAAGTCGAAATTCTGTCAGTGTAACGCTACGCTATTTTTAATCATTGTAAGTTATGTTCAACCTTTTTACATTAATGTCTCGTAGCTAAGTTATTATTATGCTTATTTAAAACGAAGTAATCATGATGTTAGGCTAATTACTAAAATTGGGTAATTGGGCTTTGTACCATAATTGGGGTTTGGACAAAAGAACGACACTTGTGGAAATTAGACTATGGGCTATTAATGGGCTTTATATTTGTTTAACTAAATGATAGTTTGTTAATTTTAATATAAAGATTTACAATTGGACGTCCCTATAAATAACCATATACACTCGATCGGATACGATGGGCAGGGTATTTATATGTACGAATAATCGTTCATTTAACCGGATACGGGAATGGATTAATAACCACTAGAATTATTAAAACAGGGGTGAAATTGTGTACAAGGACACTTGGCATAATTGATAACAAAGTATTAAAACCTTGGGTTACATGCAGACGATATCCTGGTGTAATTATTAAACAAAGTATTAAAATCTTGTTACAGTTTAAGTCCCCAATTAGTTGGAATATTTAACTTCGGGTATAAGGATAATTTGACGAGGATACTCGCACTTTATATTTATGACTGATGGACTGTTATGGACAAAAACCAGACGGACATATTAAATAATCCAGGACGAAGGACAATTAACCCATGGGCATAAAACTAATCAACACGTCAAACATCATGATTACGGAAGTTTAAATAAGCATAATTCTTTTATTTCATATTTAATTTCCTTTATTTTATATTTAATTGCACTTCTAATTATCGCACTTTTATTTATTGTTATTATATTTAATTGCACTTTTAATTATCGTACTTTTTAATTATCGCAAGTTTATTTTATCGCACTTTTATTTATCGCAATTTCATTATCGTTATTTACTTTACGCTTTAAATAAAGTCATTTATTTATTTAATATTTTACATTTTGTTTTAACTGCAACTAAAGTTTTTAAAATCGACAAACCGGTCATTAAACGGTAAAAACCCCCTTTATAATAATAATATTACTTATTTATATATTTGTATTTTTATAATAGTAAACTAATATAGCGTTAAGCTTTGATTAAAAGATTCCCTGTGGAACGAACCGGACTTACTAAAAACTACACTACTGTACGATTAGGTACATTGCCTATAAGTGTTGTAGCAAGGTTTAAGTATATCCATTCTATAAATAAATAAATATCTTGTGTAAAATTGTATCGTATTTAATAGTATTTCCTTGTAAAATTTAATAGTATTTTATACCCCTTAGCTTTAACATCACCCGCCCGTTATCATTTTGGAGAGCGACTCAGACTCACCCTCCACCTCACCTACCATTGTTGTCGATTCACAGATCCAGTCGTCGACACACTCAAGTGACTCTGGCTCTTCGTCCTCTGGAGCCAGTGGCCATGCACCCGACCCAGTGATCACCTCAGACGGACATAAGGATCCACCAGAGATTCTAGCTCCACTCATCCCAGGACCCTCAGAGCCACAGCACCATTCCAGTGATGTTGTGATTCCCGGGGAATACAGGGACATTTCGTTCCGTAATGAGCATAACCATTGGTGCAGACGCCTTCATGATGGACGTGTTGTGCCGAATCCTCCTTTCAGATACCGGATTATAACTACCGGCCGAGCAGTGCCACCTCCAGCTGTTTTCGACGACTCATCATCCGGCGACTCATCCTCTGATGACCACAGTGACGAGGATTCTGACGAGGACCCTGAGGAGGCACCCGTGCAGCCACCCTCCACCCCGCCGAAGAAGCGGTATCGTTTCGATGGTACCGTTATTCCAGGGATTAACGGAGGTCGACCATACGTTAGTGCACATGGACTGAGGACTAGGGTCACCGCCCGTAAGCGGGTTGTGCCTTATCCTGCCGATCCATTCGTGCGTAAGGCTTACCGTTGCGCACCATCTACTTCTGGCGCTGGACCATCTGCACCACCTGCATCACCTGTACTGACTGCACCGCCTGCCCCACCATCTCCCTCCGTCGAGGAACTGACGAGGGAAGTGGAGATCCTCTGTGCTGGGGTAACTAAGCTCGAGGACCAGATGTCCCACGTGATGGACATCCTTCACCCACCGTCACTATAGGGCATTGTAGTAGATTTCATTATGTAATCTCGTTGTAGTTTCATGTTTTACTCATGTACTGTACGAACTTATGCGGATGTATGCAACTTGTTACTAATGGATGGAACTTAGTGTTGTTTACTTTTGTGTGGTGTTCTATGTAACGACCCGGAATTTTCCAACTTTTATTAATAATATTTATTATTAATACTTGCATTAATAAATGTATTTTTATACGTTTACTTGTTATCGTACTTGACTTTACATGGCCCGACACGTCTTTGTGACACGCGTACTTTTCTCGAATAATATTTTCAAATATTATTTACATTCATGATTATTTATTATTAATCATTTTTTTAATTAACTAAGGTTAGTAGTTAATTACTTGGGCTTTATTTATTTTAATTGCTTACTTGGACTTGGGCTTGTGTTAATGGACTTAGAAGCCCACCCTACTTATCTTAATGGATTAATTAAGAGCCCAACATTATGTTAGTGACTTATTAAACTTAATCAAGGATTAATTAGTAAAGGAATCTAGTTACTTGTATCTTTACACCTTGTTCCCATAACCATTTAGCTTTAATACTACTTCAAGCTCACACCACTCTCCCATGTAGAAAGTAGATTTGAACCTTGCCTTGTTGGGGAGCCTAGACCGTCGGCCAAGAAGGGTGGTGGGGGAGTCATTTTCAAATTTTTTTGATTACATATTCACTAGTTCATTTCATTTTACACACACACAAACTTACTTCACTTTTCTCTCAACTTTTTCTCTCATCTTTTCTCTCTAATATTGTAAGTAACATGAACTTTTCTTCTTCTTTTCTTGTCTTAAAACCAAAACCATGAACACATCATCATCATCATTACTTGTTCTTGTTGTTGATTAATTACTTGTTCTTTTGTTATTGTTCTTTACTTACTAGTTATTAAGAATCAAACTCTCTAGTTTGTTCTTCATATCATCTTGTTCATACAAGAACATACAAGAACCTAAACTTTCTAGTTATGGTTCTAATAATGCTAAAAACGAACATATATTTCATAGCATTATCCCTCAAGAAACACAAGCTTTTAGTTGCAATTGTTCTATTTACAAGTGATATTTGTTTAAATAATAAAAGGTGAAGACAAAAGACAGATTCGACGAGTTGAAGACGCAAACGACCAAAAAGCTCAAAAGTACAAAGTACAATCAAAGTGGTTCAAATTATTGATGAGAAACGTCTAAAAGTTACAAGAGTACGAGCAACAAAACGCAAAGTACAAGATATTAAATAGTACGAAAGGACGTTCGAAAATCCGGAACCGGGACCAGAGTCAACTCTCAACGCTCGACGCAACGGACTAAAAATTACAAGTCAACTATGCACATGAATATAATATAATATATAATTATTTCTTAAAATTATATATATATATATATATATATATATATATATATATATATATATATATATATATATATATATATATATATATATATATTATATTATATATAAAACCGTCGGCAAACAAGAAAACAAACGAATGTGAGCTGGAATCCTAGGCCATGCGATCGCATGGCCAGCAAGACCAAATGCCATACGATCGCATGGAGTAAAAAGTGAGGCCACATTGCTATAAAAGGCGCAGTTTCAGTCGAATGTAAACATCTTTTTCTCTTCTCTATCTCTCAACGTAATATATATATATATATATATATATATATATATATATATATATATATATATATATATATATATATATATATATATATATATATATATATATATATATATATATATATATTATAATTATAATTATAATTATAATTTTAATAATAATAAGGGTATGTTAGCGAATGTTGTAAGTGTGTAAGTCGAAATTCTGTCCGTGTAACGCTACGCTATTATTAATCATTGTAAGTTATGTTCAACCTTTTTAAATTAATGTCTCGTAGCTAAGTTATTATTATGCTTATTTAAATTGAAGTAATCATGATGTTGGGCTAAATATTAAAGACAGGGTAATTGGGCTTTGTACCATAATTGGGGTTTGGACAAAAGAACGACACTTGTGGAAATTAGACTATAGGCTATTAATGGGTTTTATATTTGTTTAATTAAATGATAGTTTGTTAATTTAATATAAAGATTTACAATTGGACGTACCTATAAATAACCATATACACTCGATCAGACACGATGGGCGAGATATTTATAAGTACTAATAATCGTTCATTTAACCGGACACGGGAATGGATTAATAGTCAATGGACTTATTAAAACAGGGGTGAATTACATACAAGGAAAATTGGTGTAATTATAGTTTAAGTCCCCAATTAGTTGGAATATTGGACTTCGGATATAAGGATAATTTGACGAGGACACTCGCACTTTATATTTATGACTGATGGACTATTATGGACAAAAACCAGATGGACATATTGAATAATCCAGGACAAAGGATAATTAACCCATGGTAATAAACTAAAATCAACACGTCAAACATCATGATTACGGAAGTTTAAATATGCATAATTCCTTTATTTCATATTTCATCGCACTTTTATTTACTGTCATTATATTTAATTGCACTTTTAATTATCGTACTTTTTAATTATCGCAATTTTATTTATCGTCATTTTATTTATCGCACTTTTATTTATCGCAATTTCATTATCGTTATTTACTTTACGCTTAAAATTAAGTTATATTTATTTTTAATATTTTAGATTAGGTTTTAACTGTGACTTAAGTTCTTAAATCGACAAACCGGTCATTAAACGGTAAAAATCCCCTTTTATAATAAAAAATCTACTTATTTATATATATATTTATATACAAATATAGTTTTTAAAAATATAGCGTTAAACTTGGCTAGCTCCCTGTGGAACGAACCGGACTTACTAAAAACTACACTACTGTACGATTAGGTACACTGCCTATAAGTGTTGTAGCAAGGTTTAGGTATATCCACTCTATAAATAAATAAATAACTTGTGTAAAAATGTATCGTATTTAATAGTATTTCATAATAAATATATAACTATTTCGTATACACCTCTACGCACATCAAGTATTTTTGGCGTCACTGTCGGGGACTGCTTAAACGCCGGAAGCGAAACGCTATAAAAAAAAGATTTTTAAAAATTCTTAGTTTACTTTTGTAAAAATACGCTTTTGTAAAAATACGTTTTATATATTAAAAATACAAAAATATAAAAAGAAAAACAAAATATATATATTTTTAAGAATTGATCAAAATATATAAATTATAAATATTTCTATTTCTATTTTTAGTTTGTAAAAATATAAGTTTTTATTTCATTTATATAAATATTTTATATAAATATTAAAAACATAAGAAATTATACGGCCCGGTACTGTAGCAGCTCATATTCTGGACTGGAACCATTAACCATGCGACCGCATGAAAATATAACTCGATATCCATGCGATCGCATGGACTGATCTGACACGCCAGGTTTGACTTATTTCTGCATTAATTACGAAGTATTAATTATTATTATTATTATAAACCCTAATTAGGGTTAATTATTTAATTAATTAATTTAGTTTTTAGTTTTAATTTGTAATTTAAGTTTTAATTAGTTTTTTTATTATATAAATTAATACTTTTATAAAATAAATAATATAAAAATAATATTTTTATAAAAATTAGTAATTTTATCATTTTTTGTCTCTTTTTATAAATTGTATATTTTTATTATTTAGTACGTAATTTGTAATTTTATAATTTTTCGCTCGTAATTAGTTTTAAGTTATAGTTTTTGCCGTAGTTATTTTTATTTCTAGATTTTTAGGCCTTGCCGTAAAATCCCTTAAGTGCTTTTTCTTTAGACTAAGATTTAGGTGCTTTAGAATTTTGCGACGCCGTTTTATAAATTTTAGCACTTTTTAAGTTATTGCCGTTTTGGATATAGAAATCCTTTTAAGCTTTAATACTTTTAGACGCAACTTTTAATTCTTAGTTTTTAGACTTTTAAGTTTCGACGCGCTACGTTCTTTTTATTATTTTTCGACCTTTTATTTTTCTACGTTTTTCGACGCGCTCTTTTTCTTTCTTATTTCACGACGCTCTAATTTTTAGGACATAGAATTTTCTATTTCTTCTCTAAAATTTCTTTAAACTTCGACGAAAAATTATTTTAAGCGGTTAAATTGATAGACATCCAAAATTTTCTGGTTCGTAGTAATAGTTGGATTTGTTAGTGGCGAGTTGTGGTATTCCGATTTAAAGGGTCCTGGCTACCTGCTGCATCTATTGGCTATTCGAAACGTGGGCAAAATCAGAAAAGTCTATCATTTTGATAACTTATATAATTTTTATTTTTATAACTAATAGGATATTCAGTGAATGCACCGAGCAAAATGTTCACCACCTTTTATACGTTCACCACCTGTAACTCGATCAAGACATCTAGCCAATATTGTCGCCGTTGATTTTTCTTTAGAATCGTCATCCAGTCGACCAAGTACTCCAATTCAAATTTCTGATAATCCATTTTTTGAACCCGACCTCACAATTGAGAATCTCGAGGATATTCAGGGACAATTCAGAGATCCTGAACCACTAATCTTTCCTCCGGAACCACCAATCATCCAAACAGAGATTGTCGAGGAACAAACCATTAAATCAGAATCCTCTAGTGATTCAGATTCAACAAATTCAATCATGGAAAATCTGAAAGCTCTAAGTATGGAAGACCGAATGAGAGCTAAACGCACTGGCCAAGGTCACACAATTACTCAACCAGACATTAATGCGCCAGATTATGAAATCAAAGGACAAATCCTACACATGGTAACTAATCAATGCCAATTTAGTGGTGCGCCGAAGGAAGATCCAAATCAACATCTTCGTACCTTTAATAGGATCTGCACTCTATTTAGAATAAGAGAAGTGGAGGATGAACAGATCTATCTCATGTTATTTCCCTGGACTTTAAAGGGAGAAGCCAAAGATTGGTTAGAATCATTACATGAAGGGGCGATTGATACATGGGACGTTTTAGTTGAAAAATTTCTTAAACAATTCTTTCCGGCATCTAAAGCCGTGAGACTTCAAGGAGAAATTGTTACGTTCACGCAAAAGCCAAATGAAACTTTATATGAGGCATGGACAAGATTTGGAAAATTGTTAAGAGGATGTCCGCAACATGGTTTATGAAATGTCCCGTTCTTATTGATTAAAAACGTTCCATATTAATTGATTTCGTTCCGAGGTTTTGACCTCTATATGAGACGTTTTTCAAAGACTGCATTCATTTTAAAACAAACCATAACCTTTATTTCATCAATAAAGGTTTAAAAAGCTTTACGTAGATTATCAAATAATGATAATCTAAAATATCCTGTTTACACACGACCATTACATAATGGTTTACAATACAAATATGTTACAACAAAATAAGTTTCTTGAATGCAGTTTTTACACAATATCATACAAGCATGGACTCCAAATCTCGTCCTTATTTAAGTATGCGACAGCGGAAGCTCTTAATAATCACCTGAGAATAAACATGCTTAAAACGTCAACAAAAATGTTGGTGAGTTATAGGTTTAACCTATATATATCAAATCATAATAATAGACCACAAGATTTCATATTTCAATACACATCCCATACATAGAGATAAAAATCATTCATATGGTGAACACCTGGTAACCGACATTAACAAGATGCATATATAAGAATATCCCCATCATTCCGGGACACCCTTCGGATATGATATAAATTTCGAAGTACTAAAGCATCCAGTACTTTGGATGGGGTTTGTTAGGCCCAATAGATCTATCTTTAGGATTCGCGTCAATTAGGGTGCCTGTTCCCTAATTCTTAGATTACCAGACTTAATAAAAAGGGGCATATTCGATTTCGATAATTCAACCATAGAATGTAGTTTCACGTACTTGTGTCTATTTTGTAAATCATTTATAAAACCTGCATGTATTCTCATCCCAAAAATATTAGATTTTAAAAGTCGGACTATAACTCACTTTCACAGATTTTTACTTCGTCGGGAAGTAAGACTTGGCCACTGGTTGATTCACGAACCTATAACAATATATACATATATATCAAAGTATGTTCAAAATATATTTACAACACTTTTAATATATTTTGATGTTTTAAGTTTATTAAGTCAGTTGTCCTCGTTAGTAACCTACAACTAGTTGTCCACAGTTAGATGTACAGAAATAAATCGATAAATATTATCTTAAATCAATCCACGACCCAGTGTATACGTATCTCAGTATTGATCACAACTCAAACTATATATATTTTGGAATCAACCTCAACCCTGTATAGCTAACTCCAACATTCACATATAGAGTGTCTATGGTTGTTCCGAAATATATATAGATGTGTCGACATGATAGGTCGAAACATTGTATACGTGTCTATGGTATCTCAAGATTACATAATATACAATAAAAGTTGATTAAGTTATGGTTGGAATAGATTTGTTACCAATTTTCACGTAGCTAAAATGAGAAAAATTATCCAATCTTGTTTTACCCATAACTTCTTCATTTTAAATCCGTTTTGAGTGAATCAAATTGCTATGGTTTCATATTGAACTCTATTTTATGAATATAAAAAGAAAAAGTATAGGTTTATAGTCAGAAAAATAAGTTACAAGTCATTTTTGTAAAGGTAGTCACTTCAGTCGAAAGAACGACGACTAGATGACCATTTTAGAAAACATACTTCCTCTTTGAGTTTAACCATAATTTTTGGATATAGTTTCATGTTCATAATAAAAATAATTTTCTCAGAATAAAAACTTTTAAATCAAAGTTTATCATAGTTTTTAATTAACTAACCCAAAACAGCCCGCGGTGTTACTACGACGGCGTAAATCCGGTTTTACGGTGTTTTTCGTGTTTCCAGGTTTTAAATCATTAAGTTAGCATATCATATAGATATAGAACATGTGTTTAGTTGATTTTAAAAGTCAAGTTAGAAGGATTAACTTTTGTTTGCGAACAAGTTTAGAATTAACTAAACTATGTTCTAGTGATTACAAGTTTAAACCTTCGAATAAGATAGCTTTATATGTATGAATCGAATGATGTTATGAACATCATTACTACCTTAAGTTCCTTGGATAAACCTACTGGAAAAGATAAAAATGGATCTAGCTTCAACGGATCCTTGGATGGCTCGAAGTTCTTGAAGCAGAATCATGACACAAAAACAAGTTCAAGTAAGATCATCACTTGAAATAAGATTGTTATAGTTATAGAAATTGAACCAAAGTTTGAATATGATTATTACCTTGTATTAGAATGATAACCTACTGTAAGAAACAAAGATTTCTTGAGGTTGGATGATCACCTTACAAGATTGGAAGTGAGCTAGCAAACTTGAAAGTATTCTTGATTTTATGTAACTAGAACTAGTAGAATATATGAAGAACACTTAGAACTTGAAGATAGAACTTGAGAGAGATCAATTAGATGAAGAAAATTGAAGAATGAAAGTGTTTGTAGGTGTTTTTGGTCGTCGGTGTATGGATTAGATATAAAGGATATGTAATTTTGTTTTCATGTAAATAAGTCATGAATGATTACTCATATTTTTGTAATTTTATGAGATATATCATGCTAGTTGCCAAATGATGGTTCCCACATGTGTTAGGTGACTCACATGGGCTGCTAAGAGCTGATCATTGGAGTGTATATACCAATTGTACATACATCTAAAAGCTGTATATTGTACGAGTACGAATACGGGTGCATACGAGTAGAATTGTTGATGAAACTGAACGAGGATGTAATTGTAAGCATTTTTGTTAAGTAGAAGTATTTTGATAAGTGTATTGAAGTCTTTCAAAAGTGAATAAATACATATTAAAACACTACATGTATATACATTTTAACTGAGTCGTTAAGTCATCGTTAGTCGTTACATGTAAGTGTTGTTTTGAAACCTTTAGGTTAACGATCTTGTTAAATGTTGTTAACCCAATATTTATAATATCAAATGAGATTTTAAATTATTATATTATCATGATATTATCATGTATGAATATCTCTTAATATGATATATATACATTAAATATCTTTACAACGATAATCGTTACATATATGTCTCGTTTAAAAATCATTAAGTTAGTAGTCTTGTTTTTACATATGTAGTTCATTGTTAATATACTTAATGATATGTTTACTTATCATAGTATCATGTTAACTATATATATATATCCATATATATGTCATCATATAGTTTTTACAAGTTTTAACGTTCGTGAATCACCGGTCAACTTGGGTGGTCAATTGTCTATATGAAACATATTTCAATTAATCAAGTCTTAACAAGTTTGATTGCTTAATATGTTGGAAATATTTAATTATGTAAATATCAATCTCAATTAATATATACAAACATGGAAAAGTTCGGGTCACTACAGTACCTACCCGTTAAATAAATTTCGTCCCAAAATTTTAATCTGTTGAAGGTGTTGACGAATCTTCTGGAAATAGATGCGGGTATTTCTTCTTCATCTGATCTTCACGCTCCCAGGTGAACTCGGGTCCTCTACGAGCATTCCATCGAACCTTAACAATTGGTATCTTGTTTTGCTTAAGTCTTTTAACCTCACGATCCATTATTTCGACGGGTTCTTCGATGAATTGGAGTTTTTCGTTGATTTGGATTTCATCTAACGGAATAGTGAGATCTTCTTTAGCAAAACATTTCTTCAAATTCAAGACGTGGAAAGTGTTATGTACAGCCGCGAGTTGTTGAGGTAACTCAAGTCGGTAAGCTACTGGTCCGACACGATCAATAATCTTGAATGGACCAATATACCTTGGATTTAATTTCCCTCGTTTACCAAATCGAACAACGCCTTTCCAAGATGCAACTTTAAGCATGACCATCTCTCCAATTTCAAATTCTATATCTTTTCTTTTAATGTCAGCGTAGCTCTTTTGTCGACTTTGGGCGGTTTTCAACCGTTGTTGAATTTGGATGATCTTCTCGGTAGTTTCTTGTATAATCTCCGGACCCGTAATCTGTCTATCCCCCACTTCACTCCAACAAATCGGAGACCTGCACTTTCTACCATAAAGTGCTTCAAACGGTGCCATCTCAATGCTTGAATGGTAGCTGTTGTTGTAGGAAAATTCTGCTAACGGTAGATGTCGATCCCAACTGTTTCCAAAATCAATAACACATGCTCGTAGCATGTATTCAAGCGTTAGTATCGTCCTTTCGCTCTGCCCATCAGTTTGTGGATGATAGGAAGTACTAATGTCTAGACGAGTTCCTAATGCTTGCTGTAATGTCTGCCAGAATCTTGAAATAAATCTGCCATCCCTATCAGAGATAATAGAGATTGGTATTCCATGTCTGGAGACGACTTCCTTCAAATACAGTCGTGCTAACTTCTCCATCTTGTCATCTTCTCTTATTGGCAGGAAGTGTGCTGATTTGGTGAGACGATCAACTATTACCCAAATAGTATCAAAACCACTTGCAGTCCTTGGCAATTTGGTGATGAAATCCATGGTAATGTTTTCCCATTTCCATTCTGGGATTTCGGTTTGTTGAAGTAGACCTGATGGTTTCTGATGCTCAGCTTTGACCTTAGAACATGTCAAATATTCTCCTACGTATTTAGCAACATCGGCTTTCATACCCGGCCACCAAAAATGTTTCTTGAGATCCTTGTACATCTTCCCCGTTCCAGGATGTATTGAGTATCTGGTTTTATGAGCTTCTCTAAGTACAATTTCTCTCATATCTCCAAATTTTGGTACCCAAATCCTTTCAGCCCTATACCGGGTTCCGTCTTCCCGAATATTAAGATGCTTCTCCGATCCTTTGGGTATTTCATCCTTTAAATTTCCCTCTTTTAAAACTCCTTGTTGCGCCTCCTTTATTTGAGTAGTAAGGTTATTATGAATCATTATATTCATAGATTTTACTCGAATGGGTTCTCTGTCCTTCCTGCTCAAGGCATCGGCTACCACATTTGCCTTCCCCGGGTGGTAACGAATCTCAAAGTCGTAATCATTCAACAATTCAATCCACCTACGCTGCCTCATATTCAGTTGTTTCTGATTAAATATGTGTTGAAGACTTTTGTGGTCGGTATATATAATACTTTTGACCCCATATAAGTAGTGCCTCCAAGTCTTTAATGCAAAAACAACCGCGCCTAATTCCAAATCATGCGTCGTATAATTTTGCTCGTGAATCTTCAATTGTCTAGACGCATAAGCAATCACCTTCGTTCATTGCATTAATACACAACCGAGACCTTGCTTTGATGCGTCACAATAAATCACAAAATCATCATTCCCTTCAGGCAATGACAATATAGGTGCGGTAGTTAGCTTTTTCTTCAATAAATGAAACGCTTTCTCTTGTTCATCCTTCCATTCAAATTTCTTCCCTTTATGCGTTAATTCAGTCAAGGGTATTGCTATTCTGGAAAAGTCTTGGATGAACCTTCTGTAGTAACCAGCTAGTCCTAAAAACTGGCGTATGTGTTTCGGAGTTTTCGGGGTTTCCCACTTTTCAACAGTTTCTATCTTTGCCGGATCCACCTTAATACCTTCTTTGTTCACTATGTGACCGAGGAATTGAACTTCTTCCAACCAAAATGCACACTTTGAAAACTTAGCGTACAATTCTTCCTTCCTCAATACTTCTAACACCTTTCTCAAATGTTCACCGTGTTCTTGGTCATTCTTTGAGTAAATAAGTATGTCATCAATGAAAACAATGACAAACTTGTCAAGGTATGGTCCACACACTCGGTTCATAAGGTCCATGAACACAGCTGGTGCATTAGTTAAACCAAACGGCATGACCATAAACTCGTAATGACCGTAACGTGTTCTGAAAGCAGTCTTTGGAATATCATCTTCTTTCACCCGCATTTGATGATACCCGGAACGTAAGTCAATCTTTGAATAAACAGACGAGCCTTGTAGTTGATCAAATAAGTCATCGATTCTCAGTAGTGGGTAGCGGTTCTTGATGGTAAGTTTGTTCAACTCTCGGTAGTCGATACACAACCTGAATGTACCATCTTTCTTCTTGACAAACAAAACAGGAGCTCCCCACGGTGATGTGCTTGGCCGAATGAAACCACGCTCTAAAAGTTCTTGTAATTGGCTTTGCAGTTCTTTCATCTCGCTGGGTACGAGTCTGTAAGGAGCACGAGCTATTGATGCAGCTCCTGGTACAAGATCTATTTGAAATTCAACGGATCGATGTGGGGGTAATCCCGGTAATTCTTTTGGAAATACATCGGGAAATTCTTTTGCAATGGGAACATCATTGATGCTCTTTTCTTCAGTTTGTACTTTCTCGACGTGTGCTAGAACAGCATAGTAACCTTTTCTTATTAGTTTTTGTGCCTTCAAATTACTAATAAGATGTAGCTTCGTGTTGCCCTTTTCTCCGTACACCATTAAGGGTTTTCCTTTTTCTCGTATAATGCGAATTGCATTTTTGTAACAAACGATCTCTGCTTTCACTTCTTTCAACCAGTCCATACCGATTATCACATCAAAACTCCCTAACTCTACTAGTATCAAATCAATCTTAAATGTTTCGCTAACCAGTTTAATTTCTCGATTCCGACATATATTATCTGCTGAAATTAATTTACCATTTGCTAATTCGAGTAAAAATTTACTATCCAAAGGCGTCAATGGACAACTTAATTTAGCACAAAAATCTCTACTCATATAGCTTCTATCCGCACCCGAATCAAATAAAACGTAAGCAGATTTATTGTCAATAAGAAACGTACCCGTAACAAGCCCCGGGTCTTCCTGTGCCTCTGCCGTATTAATATTGAAAACTCTTCCGCGGCCTTGTCCATTCGTGTTCTCCTGGTTCAGGCAATTTCTAATAATGTGGCCCGGTTTTCCACATTTATAACAAACTACATTGGCATAACTTGCTCCGACACTACTTGCTCCGCCATTACTCGTTCCGACACTATTTGTTCCTTTCGTTCTATTAACCCCTGGTCCGTAGACCTCACACTTCGCCGCGCTATGACCATTTCTTTTACACTTGTTGCAAAATTTGGTGCAGAACCCCGAGTGATACTTTTCACACCTTTGGCATAGCTGCTTCTGATTGTTGTTGTTGTTGCGGTTATTATTGTTGTTGGGATGATTGTTGTAGTTGCTGTTGTTGTTGTTGTTGGGCCATTTGTTGTGGTTGCGATTGATGTTGCGATTGTTGGGATAATTGTTGCGATTATTGTTGTAATTGCTGTTGTTGTTGTATTGGTGATTCTTATCACCGTTTACCTCCCACTTTCTTTTGACTTGCTTCACATTGGCCTCTTCAGCAGTCTGTTCTTTAATTCTTTCTTCAATCTGGTTCACTAGTTTGTGAGCCATTCTACATGCCTGTTGTATGGAGGCGGGCTCGTGTGAACTTATATCTTCTTGGATTCTTTCCGGTAATCCTTTCACAAACGCGTCGATCTTCTCTTCCTCATCTTCGAATGCTCCCGGACACAATAGGCACAATTCTGTGAATCGTCTTTCGTACGTGGTAATATCAAATCCTTGGGTTCGTAACCCTCTAAGTTCTGTCTTGAGCTTATTGACCTCGGTTCTGGGACGGTACTTCTCGTTCATCAAGTGCTTGAATGCTGACCACGGTAGTGCGTACGCATCATCTTGTCCCACTTGCTCTAGATAGGTATTCCACCATGTTAACGCAGAACCTGTGAAGGTATGCGTTGCGTACTTCACTTTGTCCTCTTCAGTACACTTACTTATGGCAAACACCGATTCGACCTTCTCGGTCCACCGTTTCAATCCGATCGGTCCTTCGGTTCCATCAAATTCCAAAGGTTTGCAGGCAGTGAATTCTTTGTAGGTGCATCCTACACGATTTCCTGTACTGCTAGATCCAAGGTTATTGTTGGTATGTAGCGCAGCCTGTACTGCGACTATGTTTGAAGCTAGAAAAGTACGGAATTCCTCTTCATTCATATTCACGGTGTGTCGAGTAGTCGGTGCCATTTCCTTCAAAATAGTCAAATGGAACAAGTTAATCATACAAAATATTAAGAGTAGTTAATAGTATTTCGTAGCATAATATGAACTCATTTATAAAAGCTTTTTTCTTCATATTAGCGTTTTATAAGTTTAAATTCGGGTAGTACCTACCCGTTAAGTTCATACTTAGTAGCTAATATACAATTCAACTACTACAATTCTATATGAAAAACTGATTATAATAATATTTCGCGTTCAAACTTTTATACAATATTTTACAAACTTACAATACCGCTTATTTTACATAAAGCATGAAATATAGCACACAATAACTTTGATACAAGATAGTTGTGAAGATAATTCTAGCTAGTACACAAGTTGTTCAGCAAAGGCAATAAAGACACGTAATTCATACGTCCAGAAACAAGTCATGCATTCTGGTTTTACTAGGACTACTTCCCATCCTTGGTCTTGTGGAACATAACCGTTATGGCCGTTGATAAGACAGCGTGTTGTAACGTTGTCAAAGGGACGAGGGTTACGTAATGTCCTACAGTCCCGTAACAATCTAAAAACCTCATTTCTTACCCCAATTACCGACTCCGTCACTTGTGGGAACGTTTTGTTTAATAGTTGTAGGCCGATGTTCTTGTTCTCACTTTGGTGAGAAGCGAACATTACTAATCCGTAAGCATAACATGCTTCTTTATGTTGCATGTTAGCCGATTTTTCTAAATCACGAAGTCCAATATTCGGATATATTGAGTCAAAATAATTTCTTAACCCATTGCGTAAAATAGCATTTGGGTTCCCCGCAATATATGAGTCAAAGTAAACACATCGTAACTTATGGATTTCCCAATGTGATATCCCCCATCTTTCGAACGAAAGCCTTTTATAAACCAAGGCATTCTTGGAACGTTCTTCGAATGTCTTATAAACTGATCTCGCCTTAAATAGTTGTGCCGAAGAATTCTGACCAACTCTAGACAAGATTTCATCAATCATGTCTCCGGGTAGGTCTCTTAAAATATTGGGTTGTCTATCCATTTTGTGTTTTTATACTGTAAAATAGACAAGAGTTAGATTCATAAAAAAAATACTTATTAATGCAAGCAATTTTTACATATATCATAAAGCATAAGCACACTATATTACATATATTACACCACACGAATACAACTATCTTATTCCGACTCGCTTATTTCTTCTTCTTTGGTTTTGGTTCGTTTTGCCAAGTTTCTAGGGATATATGATGTTCCCCTAATGCGAGCCGTCGTTATCCACATTGGTTTAGAAAAACCTAGTGGTTTAGAGGTTCCCGGGTCATTATTACAACTTAAGGACTTCGGGGGTTGACGATACATATAAAGTTCATCGGGGTTGGAATTAGATTTCTCTATTTTTATGCCCTTTCCCTTATTATTTTCTTTTGCCTTTTTAAATTCAGTTGGGGTAATTTCTATAACATCATCGGAATTCTCGTCGGAATCCGATTCATCGGAGAATTGGTAATCCTCCCAATATTTTGCTTCCTTGGCGGAAACACCATTGACCATAATTAACCTTGGTCGGTTGGTTGAGGATTTTCTTTTACTTAACCGTTTTATTATTTCCCCCACCGGTTCTATTTCTTCATCCGGTTCCGATTCTTCTTCCGGTTCCGACTCTTCTTCCGGTTCCTCTTCGGGAACTTGTGAATCAGTCCACGAATCATTCCAATTTACATTTGACTCTTCATTATTATTAGGTGAGTCAATGGGACTTGTTCTAGAGGTAGATATCTATCACATAATATCAAACGCGTTAAGAGATTAATATATCACATAATATTCACATGTTAAAAATATATAGTTTCCAACAAAATTTGTTAAGCAATCATTTTTCAAGTAAACACGGTCGAAGTCCAGACTCACTAATGCATCCTAACAAACTCGATAAGACACACTAATGCAAAATTCTGGTTCTCTAAGACCAACGCTCGGATACCAACTAAAATGTCCCGTTCTTATTGATTAAAAACGTTCCATATTAATTGATTTCGTTCCGAGGTTTTGACCTCTATATGAGACGTTTTTCAAAGACTGCATTCATTTTAAAACAAACCATAACCTTTATTTCATCAATAAAGGTTTAAAAAGCTTTACGTAGATTATCAAATAATGATAATCTAAAATATCCTGTTTACACACGACCATTACATAATGGTTTACAATACAAATATGTTACAACAAAATAAGTTTCTTGAATGCAGTTTTTACACAATATCATTCAAGCATGGACTCTAAATCTCGTCCTTATTTAAGTATGTGACAGCGGAAGCTCTTAATAATCACCTGAGAATAAACATGCTTAAAACGTCAACAAAAATGTTGGTGAGTTATAGGTTTAACCTATATATATCAAATCATAATAATAGACCACAAGATTTCATATTTCAATACACATCCCATACATAGAGATAAAAATCATTCATATGGTGAACACCTGGTAACCGACATTAACAAGATGCATATATAAGAATATCCCCATCATTCCGGGACACCCTTCGGATATGATATAAATTTCAAAGTACTAAAGCATCCGGTACTTTGGATGGGGTTTGTTAGGCCCAATAGATCTATCTTTAGGATTCGCGGTAATTAGGGTGTCTGTTCCCTAATTCTTAGATTACCAGACTTAATAAAAAGGGGCATATTCGATTTCGATAATTCAACCATAGAATGTAGTTTCACGTACTTGTGTCTATTTTGTAAATCATTTATAAAACCTGCATGTATTCTCATCCCAAAAATATTAGATTTTAAAAGTGGGACTATAACTCACTTTCACAGATTTTTACTTCGTCGGGAAGTAAGACTTGGCCACTGGTTGATTCACGAACCTATAACAATATATACATATATATCAAAGTATGTTCAAAATATATTTACAACACTTTTAATATATTTTGATGTTTTAAGTTTATTAAGTCAGCTGTCCTCGTTAGTAACCAACAACTAGTTGTCCACAGTTAGATGTACAGAAATAAATCGATAAATATTATCTTGAATCAATTCACGACCCAGTGTATACGTATCTCAGTATTGATCACAACTCAAACTATATATATGTTGGAATCAACCTCAACCCTGTATAGCTAACTCCAACATTCACATATAGAGTGTCTATGGTTGTTCCGAAATATATATAGATGTGTAGACATGATAGGTCGAAACATTGTATACGTGTCTATGGTATCTCAAGATTACATAATATACAATACAAGTTGATTAAGTTATGGTTGGAATAGATTTGTTACCAATTTTCACGTAGCTAAAATGAGAAAAATTATCCAATCTTGTTTTACCCATAACTTCTTCATTTTAAATCCGTTTTGAGTGAATCAAATTGCTATGGTTTCATATTGAACTCTATTTTATGAATCTAAAAATAAAAAGTATAGGTTTATAGTCGAAAAAATAAGTTACAAGTCGTTTTTGTAAAGGTAGTCACTTCAGTCGAAAGAACGACGTCTAGATGACCATTTTAGAAAACATACTTCCTCTTTGAGTTTAACCATAATTTTTGGATATAGTTTCATGTTAATAATAAAAATCATTTTCTCAGAATAACAACTTTTAAATCAAAGTTTATCATAGTTTTTAATTAACTAACCCAAAACAGCCCGCGGTGTTACTACGACGGCGTAAATCCGGTTTTACGGTGTTTTTCGTGTTTCCAAGTTTTAAATCATTAAGTTAGCATATCATATAGATATAGAACATGTGTTTAGTTGATTTTAAAAGTCAAGTTAGAAGGATTAACTTTTGTTTGCGAACAAGTTTAGAATTAACTAAACTATGTTCTAGTGATTACAAGTTTAAACCTTCGAATAAGATAGCTTTATATGTATGAATCGAATGATATTATGAACATCATTACTACCTTAAGTTCCTTGGATAAACCTACTGGAAAAGAGAAAAATGGATCTAGCTTCAACGGATCCTTGGATGGCTCGAAGTTCTTGAAGCAGAATCATGACACGAAAACAAGTTCAAGTAAGATCATCACTTGAAATAAGATTGTTATAGTTATAGAAATTGAACCAAAGTTTGAATATGATTATTACCTTGTATTAGAATGATAACCTACTGTAAGAAACAAAGATTTCTTGAGGTTGGATGATCACCTTACAAGATTGGAAGTGAGCTAGCAAACTTGAAAGTATTCTTGATTTTATGTAACTAGAACTTGTAGAATATATGAAGAACACTTAGAACTTGAAGATAGAACTTGAGAGAGATCAATTAGATGAAGAAAATTGAAGAATGAAAGTGTTTTTAGGTGTTTTTGGTCGTTGGTGTATGGATTAGATATAAAGGATATGTAATTTTGTTTTCATGTAAATAAGTCATGAATGATTACTCATATTTTTGTAATTTTATGAGATATTTCATGCTAGTTGCCAAATGATGGTTCCCACATGTGTCAGGTGACTCACATGAGCTGCTAAGAGCTGATCATTGGAGTGTATATACCAATAGTACATACATCTAAAAGCTGTGTATTGTACGAGTACGAATACGGGTGCATACGAGTAGAATTGTTGATGAAACTGAACGAGGATGTAATTGTAAGCATTTTTGTTAAGTAGAAGTATTTTGATAAGTGTATTGAAGTCTTTCAAAAGTGTATAAATACATATTAAAACACTACATGTATATACATTTTAACTGAGTCGTTAAGTCATCGTTAGTCGTTACATGTAAGTGTTGTTTTGAAACCTTTAGGTTAACGATCTTGTTAAATGTTGTTAACCCAATGTTTATAATATCAAATGAGATTTTAAATTATTATATTATCATGATATTATCATGTATGAATATCTCTTAATATGATATATATATACATTAAATGTCTTTACAACGATAATCGTTACATATATGTCTCGTTTAAAAATCATTAAGTTAGTAGTCTTGTTTTTACATATGTAGTTCATTGTTAATATACTTAATGATATGTTTACTTATCATAGTATCATGTTAACTATATATATATCCATATATATGTCATCATATAGTTTTTACAAGTTTTAACGTTCGTGAATCACCGGTCAACTTGGGTGGTCAATTGTCTATATGAAACATATTTCAATTAATCAAGTCTTAACAAGTTTGATTGCTTAATATGTTGGAAACATTTAATTATGTAAATATCAATCTCAATTAATATATATAAACATGGAAAAGTTCGGGTCACTACAGTTTAGACACTTATCAAATAGTACAAATATTCTACCAAGGATGCGACATCACTACAAGAAAAGACATAGATATAGCAGCCGGTGGTTCCATTATGAAGAAAACGGCAACTGAAGCTTACAAAATTATTGATAACACTGCTTCCCACTCACATGAGTGGCATCAAGAAAAAGATATCGTTAGATCATCTAAAGCGGCTAGAGCCGATTCTTGCCATGACTTTGATTCCATTTCTGCAAAGATAGTTGCGGTTGAGAGACGAATGGAAAAGATGACTAAAGATATTCACTCAATACGAATTAGTCGTGACCAGTGTGGAGGACCACATTTGACAAAAGATTGTCTAAGTATTGAACAAACAATGGAACAAAGAGAGAATATTTCATACATGAACCAAAGGCCTGGAAATAATTATCAGAATAATTATCAACCGCCAAGACCAAACTACAATCAAAACCAGAATTATAACCGAAATGTTCCATACAATAATCAACAAGGTCCTAGCAATCAACAAGTATCTAACAATACTTACAATCAGCAAAGACCTATTTTTCAAAATAAACTACCACAAACCGATGATAAAAAGCCAAATTTAGAAGATATGATGTCGAAGCAAGTTGAATCTCAAACTCAATTTTTCACATCTCAGAAACAAGCCAATGAAAAAAATGCTCAAGCATTTAGAAATCAACAAGCTTCTATCCAAAATTTGGAACAAGAAGTAAGCAATCTAGCAAGGTTGATAGGTGAAAGAAAACTGGGAAGTCTAACTAGCGATACAAATGCTAACCCCCGGAATGAAACAGCTAAAGCCATTACCACAAGACGTGGTATTACACTTAAACCACCTGAAATACCTGTAATTTCTGATGACACTATTCCTACTCCACAAGAACCACAACCTGAGCAAGATAAGGAAACAGAACCAGTAGTTGAAAAGGTTAATGAAGATAACACAGTTAAGGCTAAACCTTATGTTAAACCATACCAACCACCACTTCCTTACCCGAGTAAAATGAGAAAAGAAAGACTTGAAGCCGAGCAATCCAAATTCTTGGATATGTTTAAACAAATAAATGTTAATTTTCCTTTCATTGATGTGATTTCAGGAATGCCTAGATATGCCAAATTCTTGAAAGATCTAATCACAAATAGAAAGAAAATGGAAGAACTTTCAGCTGTTACTATGAATGCTAACTGTTCTGCAGTACTGTTGAATAAGATACCAGAAAAACTTTTAGATCCAGGAAGTTTCACAATTCCATATTTTCTGGGTAGTCTTAGTTCAATAGAAGCATTGGCAGACTTAGGTGCTAGTATAAATTTAATGTTGTATTCATTATACGCTAAACTAGACCTTGGAGAATTGAAACCAACACGAATACGTATACAACTAGCAGATCGATCAGTAAAATATCCTAGAGGGATAATGGAAAACATGCCAGTTAAAGTTGGTACTTTAGTATTTCCAGTAGATTTTGTTATTCTGGACATGGAAGAAGATTCTCGAGTTCCTCTCATATTAGGAAGACCATTCTTAAACACGGCTAAAGCAATAATAGACGTGTTCGGTAAGAAACTGACCCTAAGTATATAGGATGAGAGTGTTACCTTTTCTATGGATAGAGCCATGCAACAACCGCAATCTGCAGATGATACATGTTATTATATTCAAACTATAAATTCACATGCAGAATTGTTAGAAGAATTTCCAGAATTACAAGGAACAGGAGAATGTTCTTTAGGAGAAGGAACTGAACCAATTGATGAAGCTGAAATGTTAGCTACACTCATGGCCAATGGATATGAACCAACAACAGAAGAAATTCAAATGCTAAAAGAAGAAGACAGATATCGATATAAATCATCGATAGAAGAACCACCGACATTAGAGTTAAAGCCACTTCCAAACCATTTGGAATACGCTTATTTACATGGTGAATCTGAATTACCTGTAATAATATCGTCTTCTCTTACAGAAAATGAAAAAACTCAACTCATTTCTGTGCTAAAAGCTCATAAACCAGCTATTGCATGGAAGATTCATGATATTAAAGGCATAAGTCCTTCGTATTGCACACATAAAATCCTTATGGAAGAAGATCATAAAATGTATGTGCAACGCCAACGAAGGCTAAATCCTAATATGCAAGATGTTGTTAAGAAAGAAATTATTAAACTACTCGATGCAGGTTTAATTTATCCAATCTCTGATAGTCCATGGGTAAGCCCAGTTCAATGTGTACCTAAGAAGGGTGGCATGACTGTCATCACAAATGAGAAAAATGAGTTTATTCCTACTAGGACTGTAACAGGATGGCGTGTTTGTATTGATTATAGAAAATTAAATGACGCCACCAGAAAAGATCACTTTCGCTTACCTTTCATTGATCAAATGTTGGAAAGATTAGCCGAAAATAGTTACTATTGTTTTCTTGATGGTTTTTCCGGATACTTTCAAATTCCAATAGCACCCGAGGATCAAGAGAAAACTACATTCACATGCCCTTATGGTACTTTTGCTTATAAACGCATGCCATTTGGACTTTGCAACGCCCCTGCAACCTTTCAAAGGTGCATGATGGCGATTTTTCACGACATGATAGAAGAATGCATGGAAGTTTTCATGGATGACTTTTCAGTCTTCGGTGATACTTTTGAAACATGTCTAGTCAATCTTGAACGAATGCTTATTAGATACGAACAATCAAATCTATTTCTTAATTGGGAGAAATGCCATTTCATGGTTAAAGAAGGCATTGTTCTTGGTCATAAAATTTCAAAGGAAGGAATTGAAGTGGATAGAGCTAAAGTAGATGTAATTGCAATGTTAGAGGAGTTAGGAGTTTTCTAGGGCATGCCGGTTTTTACCGACGTTTCATAAAAGATTTTTCTAAAATTGACACTCCTATGAATAAACTCTTAGAAAAGGATGCTCCATTCATCTTTTCGGATGAATGCATCAAATCTTTTAATATTCTTAAAGAAAAACTCACTAATGCGCCGATCATGATAACTCCAAATTAGAATCTACCTTTTGAACTTATGTGCGATGCAAGTGATTTTGCAATGGGAGCCGTTTTAGGACAAAGAATTGAAAAATGATTTCAATCTATTTATTACGCTAGTAAGACGTTACAAGGAGAACAAACAAATTACACAACTACTGAAAAAGAACTCCTTGCTATTGTCTTTGCTTTTGACAAATTTCGTTCATATCTCGTTCTAGCAAAAATGGTGGTCTATACCGACCATTCTGCTCTTAGATACCTATTTTCAAAACAAGATGCTAAACCACGATTAATCCGTTGGATCTTACTCTTACAAGAGTTCGATATTGAAATCCAAGATAAAAAGGGAGCAGAAAATCTCACAGCTGATCATCTTTCTCGTCTTGAAAATCCTGAATTAGAAGTTCTAAATGAATTGGCCATACAAGATAACTTTTCTGATGAATATCTATTGAAGATAGATTATATTGAAATTCCATGGTTTGCAGACTATGCAAACTACTTAGTATGTGGATTCCTTAAAAAAGGGTTGTCATACCAAAAACGAAAGAAATTCTTTAGTGATATAAAACACTATTTCTGGGAAGATCCATATTTGTTTAAAAGTTGTCCCGATGGAATAATACGCCGATGTGTATTCGGGGATGAAGCCAGTCAAATCTGAAACCATTGTCACACAGGACCAACAGGAGGGCATTATGGGCCTCAACTCACAGCAAGAAAAGTTTACGATGCTGGATTCTATTGGCCTACAATTTTCAAAGACGCACACCTTCTTTGCAAATCCTGTGATGCTTGTCAAAGGGCCGAAAAATAAGTCAACGTGATGAAATGCCACAAAATGTCATTCAAGTATGTGAAGTATTTGACGTTTGGGGTATTGACTTTATGGGTCCATTTCCAAAATCTCATAATAATCTCTACATTCTCGTTGCCATTGATTATGTATCTAAATGGGCAGAAGCACAAGCTCTCCCAACTAATGATGCACGAGTTGTAGTCAACTTCTTAAAACGTCTTTTTGCTAGGTTTGGAACACCGAAAGCTTTAATAAGTGATCGGGGTACTCATTTTTGTAATAATCAACTTGAGAAAGTTCTCAAAAGATATGGAGTAACTCATAAAATCTCAACCGCTTATCATCCACAAACAAGTGGACAAGTTAAAAATACCAACCGAGCATTAAAACGTATTCTAGAGAAAACCGTAGGATCAAATCCGAAGGAATGGTCCATGAAATTGGAGGATGCACTCTGGGCTTTTAGAACAGCCTACAAAACTCCAATTGGAACCACACCTTTCGGACTCGTTTACGAAAAAGCATGTCATCTTCTAGTAGAAATTGAACACAAAGAATTTTGGGCTTTGAAGACATGTAATCTTGATTTGCATGAAGCTGGACGTCTACGGTTAAGTCAACTAAACGAATTAGAAGAATTAAGACATGAAGCATACGAAAATTCGTTAATCTATAAAGAAAGAACGAAGAAATGGCATGATAAAAGAATCAGAAGTTCAAAAGAATTCAAAGAAGGAGACAGAGTTCTTCTTTTCAATTCACGATTCAAGCTATTTCCTGGAAAATTGAAATCAAGATTGTCTGGACCATTCATAGTCAAAAGAGTTTTCCCATACGGAACAATAAAGTTAATAAATTCAAATGAGATTGAATTTAAGGTTAATGGTCACAGAGTTAAACATTACATAGATAATCCAATGGAAGTTGAAGATGAAGCCAATCACAATTTCGACACCACAACTAACTAAGTGTCGGAAGGTTCGAATCTTTTTAGGGTAATATATATTTCTGTTAGAGTTAGATATTCTATTTTCGTGTAAGTTCTCAAGAATGAAATCAGAATGGTCTTTCCCTAGCAGACCCTAAAGAACTGGTCTTCTCCCTCCATTCTGAATTTTTAATTTTTTTAGGTTTTACGAGATGAAGAATTCCTTTTATCTAAACCATGGTCTAATGCTACATGCTATGATTACTAAACGTAATAATGACATACTTCCGAGTGAACTGGTATCATTCATAAGAGGCAAAATGGACGGAGTAATAAAAGAACTCAGAAAAGATCATCATAAGATACATTTTGGTAAAGGAAAATCAAAATCCGCAACAAAAAGAAGAGCACGACGCCTTGAAAGATGTTATAAATGCGGAAAATGGTCACATGAAGGTAAATGTTCAAATAATCAAACATATTCAAATACCGAATTTATTACTCTATGCAGAGAAGGACCGTTCATATGTTTAGAAGAAAAGATATTGAAGAATCGAGGTTACGCTTACGTAGCTATGGAAAATCAAATCACACGACTCTCCTATGAGTCGGCTAAAGCAGGTCTCTGAGAATTCTTTCTCACAGGTAAGTATGTACAGTTTTTATTTTTATTTTTATTGCTTTTAACCTTTTGACAATAAACACTGAATCGTTCGCTATAAAGTATTAAATTGGTATTCAATAAAATTAGGTATGCGTAACCAAAATTATTGATATCATATAAAAATTTATTACATCACTGCGAAATTTACCATTTATTCTTAAGGTATAAATATCTTTAATCAATCAACCCAAAATATTTCAAAAATTCGTCAGGAGTAAAACTAGGTCGTTGAACCGAAATTACTTTACCGAAAAGAGGGGCGTATATTTTTGATAATATTTGATTGATTAAAGTGGGATAAAAGACCAAAAAGATTTTTAATTTTTTTACCATGTTTTTAAATTTAATATATAAATATTAAATTAATATTGTAAACTTTTTAAAATCAATATATTTAAGTTTGTAAATATTTGAAAAATTAATATTTTTAATATAAGTTTGTATGTATAAAAACAAAAATATAATAAAAATTTGGTGTGATTTTTTTTAATTTTAATAATATGAATTTTTAATTTTATGCATTTTAAATTTAAGTTTGGTGTGAATTTAAAAACAAAAAATTATTTTATTTCACTAAGTTAAAAATATGATTTTTAAAATTCGTCGTGAGTTGAAAACTAGGTCGTTGAACTGAAATTGCTTTACCCAAGGGAGGGACGAGAACTTTTATTATCATTATTTTTAATCTTATTAAATTAAAGTATGCCAAAAACATTTAAAAAACCCAAAAATCTTTTCTTTTAAAACAACGCTTTGAAATGACAAATTTTTAAAATTTTGTCGAGGGACGGACTAGGATAATGATCCGAAACGCCCTCATTCTAAAGAAACAAAATTTTAAATTAATTATTTGTTTTAAAAAGTATAAGGTTTTTAATTTAAAAAAAATATATATATCAGACCCCATGCGATCGCATGGGGTTCCCTTGCAAATTTCATGCAGTCGCATAGGGACCGAATTTTGGCCAGAAACAAAAAGACCAGCGACTGCTCTCTGTATCCTCACAAACACACACACATATACGAGCATACTCTCCAAAACACCCCTAAAATCTTCATTTTTTCACCAAAATTCACCAAATTTCTTGCTATAATCCGCTCTAATCATGAATTTGTTCAGAAGTTTTTCAAAGAAAGTAAAGAATACACCCCTAAACCTCTTTAAATTTGAATTTTTAGTGTTCTTGAGCTATAATTTACCTAATTTGATTTTATTAATTTATAGTGTAATTAGAGTTAAATTGTTAGTATATTATGCATGTATAACCTAGATTGATGCTATTTAACATGATTTGAAGCCAAAAATTTCAAAATTTTTAGGAATCTTGGGTTTGTGTTCTTGAGAAATTTGGGGCTTTTTGATATAAACAGGTTATGGCCTATTTTTGTCATGAATTATTGCTAAATTAAGTAGTGTAACATGTTTAGGTAGCTAAATGATCCAAACTTTGATTCTAAACATGATTTTTGAGAATTAAAGTGGACTTTTTAGCTCTAAAATTCATGAACTTGATTAAATTGATGTAAATGCCATTTGAAACTTATTTAATTACTATTAATGGTTATTTTAACATATTATTTGAGTTGAATACTTATGAACTTTGTAAACATTTTCATAAATGCTTATTTGAAAAAGTGTAGAATTGTTAAAATTGTGAAAATGTGTATAAGTTTAATTTTGATTGAACATGTTATTGTAATTGTGTTAATTTGTTATTTTGCTAACACTAATGCATATTTGGATTCACAAATTTTGTGTTTAATGTGTTTTGCAGAGATTTACCGATACTGATAGTGCATCATCATCATCTAGGCAACCTGCTCCAGAACATGAACCAGAAATGCAATATGAATCGAAGCAACAACAAGAACAACAACATCAACAACCTGATCAACACATACCATATTATGATCTGCAACAAGAATATGTTAATGCCTACGTACAATTTTAAAATTCATCCGATAATAGCACACCCAACGAATCATGAAGAACAGTTGCATCCTAATCTGAGATTTGATCGAAGTTGGAGAGATTACCCAACATATCAAAGTAACAAATTCAAACTGGTAACAAAAAATGTAGAAGTGCCGAGGGTAATCGATTGGGAGCCTTTGAAAAGGGTCCAACTAGTTAACTCAGTTAGACTGCATCTGATTCAAAGGTATGGCAGCTCTTCTTTTCCCGATTGGGAACGTTTATTCACCATTCGTAGGCCTGTATATAAGGAATGGTGTGTTGAGCTTATGAGTACTATTTCACTTAATGCGGATATAGTTAGGTTAGATGATAGAAGTTTTCTTAGATTTATACTTGGCCGTAGGATGTACAGGATGTCCATGCTGGACATGGCCAGGGCTTTACAGATTTACACTCATGGTGAATTACTACTACCTGATTGTACAAATTTGATTTATCATGGGGAGCGGGTAGATAGGAATTTTGACGCGAAAGCCATTTGGAGGCGTATGTCAAATTATAATGTTTTTTCGCTGGGAGGAAGACACTCCTATTTAGATATTAACTAAGCAGAGCTACGTATTATACATAGATTTTTAGCTAATTCGATTATACAAAGAGGTAAAAACAAGGAGAAGATGACCTTACATGACTTATTTTACCTTAAGTGTATTCGAAACAATAGAAGCTTTGTTAATATCCCCTACTGTGTTGGTTTTTATCTGTCCAAAGTGGTAGACGGAATACAGGACGGGGGAATAATAGGAGGAGGTATTTTTGTTACTCTCATTGGAGAGTATTTGGGTGTAGATAGTGATCAAGGGGGTCCACTTTTGGTATGTAGGGAACAAGATGATACTTTAGGATTGAAGGTCTATCAGGGTGCTAAGGTATTAAAGAGCAGACGCAATCAGGCAATACCATATGATGGTAGTCATCCTAAGGTAGAGAGAGGTTCAGATGAGGAAATGGAGGAAGCAGATGACATTAGGGATGTCATTAGAGAGGCTATGACTGACGTCTACCAACGTATAGATGAGGTAGAAATGACAAACCAGGATAGACATAGTCGGTACGAGCAGTGGCAAGCCCAGAATGTGTACGAACATTCTAGGCAACGACAGCATGATAGATGGCACTATCATCAGCATCAGATCATGAGCTAGCTATCATCTCAGGATCACTACGTACCGACCCGACCTGCTTACTATCCTCCACACCAGCCCGATATGCGACCACCATTTACTCTCTACGACCCTAACCAGGCCTATCAGTACACCTATAACCAACCATGGAACTCGCCCGAAGACATGAACTGGAACCCCTATCCAGATTGATATAGTTCCCGTTGGTGATTTCTATGATTTTTATCTTTTTATTATTTTTATTTACTTATGTTTAAAACATATGATATTGTGATACTTTAATGTAATGTTGAATATTTTTATTATTTTGTACTAATATTTCATATTTGATTTGAAAGTGGGATGTTAAGTCCCATTTCAAATTACCATGCATGTTATTATTTGTATGTATGTATTTTGTCAATTGTACACAACAGGGTAAAACAACGCATTTTCAAAGACTGGCATTAAGTTCAGCAAAAGCTACTAATTTTGACGACAAAACGAAAAACAAATGTGATGTAACAACAAGACGGAATGAACAAATGATGTGCACCATTTATCATTCAGCAAACAAACGCCAATATGTTTGGAAACTTTGGTAAAATTTAATCATTTTTCTACGCTAATCACCCTCAATAATTTAAATTGTTACTGATTTCTTGCAAATGAGGGTATTGCAAGATCTTAAGTGTGGGAAGGGGTTAAATTCTTTCGGATTTTTAAAATTTTTTACTTATACACTTGGTTACCATTAAAAATACTAGTAACGCAGTAGTTGTATTAGAATCTAGTGCTCTCTGATAATAAAGAACAACCCTAGTCATATATACTGACTACCCAATTCTAGTAAAATTTTTCAAAATTTTCAAATAAATGAATTCAAAATCATGCTTATACATATTTATGAACGATAAAACTAGGTGTTAACACCAAAATTATTATTACCTTGGAAAGGACATAAATTGAGAAACAACCCAAAATGTTAGAATTTATTTAAAATGGAATAGAGGACAATAAAAAGGCAAAGAAAGGAAAACAAAAGCCAAGTATGGGAAAAATTTACCAAGTTATTTAAAACATATATCACATATTTTTGTACAAATAATTGAAGATACTTTTGTTTTGGACAAAATTAACCATTTTACTCGATAAATTTTAATATATTTGAAACAAAGATGGATCTACATGATGAATCAATTCCATCATTAAAAGGAAGTAAAGTCTTCCGAAAAAGACATGCGCTTCTTGATTTAGGTCAGGAAGTTATCGTCCAGACCAGCTGTAGGTTGACGAAAAATCTAGAAATGTCATCTCTAAAATCAACAGGAAATCCACGGACCTCAACATCAAATAGGGTCGCCAAGTGGTCAGACTTATCCTAACCATGAGAGGATCTATCTCGTAAAATGGGGAGGGCGCCGTGCAAATTAGCATATAAGACTAATGAATCAGATCCCCAGAAAGGATAATCTCTTTAAAGATCAAAAAAATCAGCTTTTAAGACTGATATTACTCAATCCTTGAGATTGACCTTAAAGATTGAGAATTACAAACTCATGGAATTCGATGATGTAATGACCCGCACTTTTTCGATCATTCTATATTTATAAGATTAATATTTACATAAATTAAACCTTACCAACATGACAAGCAATCCAAATTGTTGAGACTTATGTCTTCGAAAAGAGTTTTACACAACGTTTGACCGTTCAATTTGACCGATGATATCACGAACTATATAACATACGATAATTATACGTTTATGTATATATATGTATTTATATATATTTAACATGATCTAAGGATGTTTAACATCTCATTGGGTACTAATAACAATGAGTTATAAGTATATTTTGAAACTACTAACTTAAGTTTTCAAAACGATAACTATACGTAACGTTCTTCGACATAAATACTTATAACCTATAATACTTATACATGCATCGTATAGATATGTATTTTATCACTTTTAAAGGGCTTACATACATAAAACAATATAAGTATATTTACAAAAGATAGCTATATTTGAATCCTCGTTCCGTTTTCTCAAAGATTTCTACACGTATATCTAGGGTATATGTACCCGTATCATACGCAGCTTCTAGATGTATTTACTATTGGTATATACCAATAAAAATCTGCTCCTTAGCAGCCTTAAATGATTAAGAAACGTGTGGAACCAACCATTTGTCAAGTAGCATGAATTATTTAGCAAGAAAACAAAGTTAGGTATCTTTTTTTTCCTTTATAACCTAAAAACGTTTTTATGCATGCACACCATTTCTTCACCCCATTTTCTCATACTTACACTCCCATTTCTCTCTCAAAATACTCTTAACTTCATACTTGATCATCTCCAAGCATTTTCCCCATCATTTAGCTTCAAAAACATCACTTAATCACCATAAGAAAACCCTTACAAAAACACTTCAAGAATCCTTCCAAGAACACAAACTTACTTCCAATCTTTCATCCAATTCCATCACCCTTTTAGTTCTAGGTTCTTACTCCTCTTTTACAGCAACCTTGTCCAAGGAACTTGAGGTAGTAACTATGTTCATAACCTTATTCGATTCATATATATATAGCTATCTTATTTTGTGGTATAAAATTTTAACAACAAGAACATAGTTTGAAAGTTTTCAAACTTGTTTGCAAACTAAATAGATCCTTCTAACTTAACTTTTAAAATACTTCAAGACCTGTAATATAACTTAATTACATGCTAATTTAACAAGGTATAACTTGGTTTTTCAAAGAACACCTTAAAAACTGTTTTTACGACGTCGGAGTGCAACCGGGGACTGTTTTGGGTTAGATAATTAAAAACCATCTTAAACTTTGAATTGGAAGTTTATCTTCTGGAAAAATGATTTTTAATATGAATATGATAACACATAAAAATTTCATGATTTAATTCAAAGTATAAGTATTTTTAGAAAAATAATCATTTAAGGTTGTTTACATAAAGGAAAATGTTTAACTTCATAAGTTTCACTAAAGTTTCACCTATGCCGTGTGATTTTGAATACAAACCAAGGTATTTTCAGTTCATAGTCTTAAAGAGGAACTCGATCCAAGGAGATGGCAAGTTGAATCAACGAAAACGGATTTGTAACGAAGAAACTATGACCGAAATAAAATTGGTTATCCAAGACTTGTTTAACTTCGGGATTAATTGGGAAAAAGTTAAATAAAATCACATCTTTCTAAGATAACATGATATTTTATATATATGTACTTATAATTCAATTTTATATGGTTCAGGATCACCCATAAATAATACGAGAAGATTAATCATAAGATCCCATGTTTGTACGCAACACGTCATTTGACAACACCGGTACTTTATGTACGCAACACGTCATTTGACAACACCGGTACCGTGGGTCAAGATTAATCTCGACCAATACATATACGATGGGGTTTTATTTATTTCGTTGGGGGTTTTATTTATTTCATTGCGGGTATATTAAACATCTACAAATGAACCATTAAAATTGAATTACTAACAACGAAATGCTAACTACGGACTAAGGAATTATTCAAAGTATTAAAAGTATAACAAGTATATATATGAGACATTTGTTTAAAAAGAAAAGGTATTGATATATTATATATGGATAGGTTCGTGATATCAACCGGAAGACCAAGTCAAAAATATATATATCTTCAAGACGAACGTGAGTATATAGTCCCACTTTTAAACTCTAAATATTTCGGGATGAGAATACATGTATTTTATGTTTTACGTTATGGACACAAGTAACTGAAAAATATATTCTACGTTGAGTTGTACCACTGGCATACTTCCCTGTAGCTTGGTAACTAATATTTACAGCGGTATTGTAAACGCGAATCCTGTTGATAGATCTATCGGGCCTGACAACCCCAACCGGACTGGACGACCAGTATTCAACGGTTGCACAGTACTTCGTTTTGTGACTACACTTGGTACGGTGTAGTAAGATTTCATATTAAAGGGAATATGCGACGTGATTAAATGTTAAGTATGGTTACCAAGTGCTCAACCACTTAGAATATTTTTATTAAACTGTTTATATACGAAATCTTGTGGTCTATATATATATATATATATTGCTGCCGGCACTAAACCTATATCTCACCAACTTTATGTTGACCTTTTAAAACATGTCTATTCTCAGGAGATTACTAAAGCTTCCGCTGCATAATGTTGAATTTGAGCAGGATCTTGCGTACGCATATTTGTGTCAAAAATAAAACTGCATACCCGAGGATCTGTGTTGTAAAATATGCTAGAAACCGTGTTGTTATCATTATATGTAAAGTTTGTAAGTCGAAGATTATCGCTAAACGATAATCATTTTTATGTTGTCCAAAGCTTGTAACAAAAATAAGAATCATGGTTTGTAATGTATAATATATGCAGTTTTTCTTTTAAAAATGTCGCATATAGAGGTCAATACCTCGCAATGAAATCATACGTTATTTAACACGTTCTTATGGTTAAGGACGGGTTATGAGAGATGATATCTAAACTCGAGCTTGAACGAGAAAATATTTTGATCAAATTAAAACCGATTTGTTTTCTAAAAACCCATTTTCAATGCGTTCATTACCATTGAACGTAAAATCCTGAGAATTCATTAGGTCACCTGAACCAAATCGGGTGTCAACCGTAAGAACGGTGGTTGCATAGCATTGTCGAAGACAGGACCTTGTGCCAGACCGAAAAACTATAGGGTGATCTTTACTATTGCTCCTACAAAGGATAGTAATTGCATCCGACACGTTATAGACCATAATTAAAAGCATGTCACGGGACATTGCCTTAATAGTTGCTTGTTCAACGCTTTCCTTTACAACCGAACGGTAGGTTACCGAAATGTAATATACAGAGCAAGTATACTGGACGTGTTGCTTTCCCAATACAAGGTTAGCAAGTGGGTGACACAAAACCGCAAGTTTTAAGCTAAAATTTTCAAATCTGAAACCCACAAAAACAATTTCGCAAATACCGGTGAAGGGTTATTCCGGAAAACTTATCTAGGGTAAAAGCTAGATTTAATTTTCAAAAGATCAAATGTTTTCATAAAGATCCAATTTCCTTAAGGATCTAAATTTTCATAGTCATGTGGGACTGTAAACCACAACGTTACTATCATTGTTTATACCGCCAAATCGAAATCACTGATGTACAAAGTGTGAAGAATAAAGAAGTGATTCTAGTATTTTTATTTCAAGACTATATTGCTTGAGGACAAGCAACGCTCAAGTGTGGGAATATTTGATAATGCTAAAAACAAACATATATTTCATAGCATTATCCCTCAAGAAAGACAAGCTTTTAGTTTCAATTGTTCTATTTACAAGTGATATTCGTTTAAATAATAAAAGATGAAGACAAAAGACAGATTCGACGAATTGAAGACGCAAATGACCAAAAAGCTCAAAAGTACAAAGTACAATCAAAGTGGTTCAAAAATTATTGATGAGAAACGTCTAAAAGTTACAAGAGTACGAGCCGCAAAATGCAAAGTACAAGATATTAAATAGTACAAAAGGACGTTCGAAAATCCGGAACCGGGACCAGAGTCAACTCTCAACGCTCGACGCAACGGACTAAAAATTACAAGTCAACTATGCACATGAATATAATATAATATATAATTAATTCTTAAAATTATATATATATTATATTATATTATATATAAAACCGTCGGCAAACAAGAAAACAAACGAATGTGAGCTGGAATCCTAGGCCATGCGATCGCATGGCCAGCAAGACCAAATGACATGCGATCACATGGAGTAAAAAGTGAGGCCACATTGCTATAAAAGGCACAGTTTCAGTCGAATGTAAACATCTTTTTCTCTTCTCTATCTCTCAGCGTAATATATATATATATATATATATATATATATATATATATATATATATATATATATATATATATATATATATATATATATATATATATATATTATAATTTTAATTTTAATTTTAATTTTAATTTTAATTTTAATTTTAATAATAATAAGGGTATGTTAGCGAATGTTGTAAGTGTGTAAGTCGAAATTCTGTCCTTGTAACGCTACGCTATTATTAATCATTGTAAGTTATGTTCAACCTTTTTAAATTAATGTCTCGTAGCTAAGTTATTATTATGCTTATTTAAATTGAAGTAATCATGATGTTGGGCTAAATATTAAAGACGGGGTAATTGGGCTTTGTACCATAATTGGGGTTTGGACAAAAGAACGACACTTGTGGAAATTAGACTATGGGCTATTAATGGGTTTTATATTTGTTTAATTAAATTATAGTTTGTTAATTTAATATAAAGATTTACAATTGGACGTACCTATAAATAACCATATACTCGATCGGACACGATGGGCGGGATATTTATAAGTACTAATAATCATTCATTTAACCGAACACGGGAATGGATTAATAGTCAATGGACTTATTAAAACAGGGGTGAATTACATACAAGGAAAATTGGTGTAATTATAGTTTAAGTCCCCAATTAGTTGGAATATTTGACTTCGGATATAAGGATAATTTGACGAGGACACTCGCACTTTATATTTATGACTGATGGACTGTTATGGACAAAAACCATATGGACATATTGAATAATCCAGGACAAAGGACAATTAACCCATGGTAATAAACTAAAATCAACATGTCAAACATCATGATTACGGAAGTTTAAATAAGCATAATTCCTTTATTTCATATTTCATCGCACTTTTATTTACTGTCATTATATTTAATTGCACTTTTAATTATCGTACTTTTTAATTATCGCAATTTTATTTATCGTCATTTTATTTATCGCACTTTTATTTATCGCAATTTCATTATCGTTATTTACTTTACGCTTAAAATTAAGTTATATTTATTTTTAATATTTTACATTAGGTTTTAACTGCGACTTAAGTTTTTAAATCGACAAACCGGTCATTAAACGGTAAAAACCCCATTTTATAATAATAAATCTACTTATTTGTATATATATTTATATACAAATATAGTTTTTAAAAATATAGTGTTAAACTTGGCTAGCTCCCTGTGGAACGAACCGGACTTACTAAAAACTACACTACTGTACGATTAGGTACACTGCCTATAAGTGTTGTAGCAAGGTTTAGGTATATCCACTCTATAAATAAATAAATAACTTGTGTAAAAATGTATCCTATTTAATAGTATTTTGTAATAAATATATAACTATTTTGTATACACCTCTACGCACATCAGGTTTGACACTTAATGTTTTAAAGAAAGAAAGTTCATGAGTTGTAAAATCATTACTTGTATTCATGTTTGTAAACTTAAGGTTTACTTTCTTAAAGGTCAAAGCCTTGACTTGAATCTTTAAAGTATGAACAACCATGAACTTGTTACTTGTAGATTTAATTTATTTCTTCATTTTATGTACTTTAAAGTTGTGATGTTGTTAAATTGGTCAAGTATTACTAGTTAATCTTGATCTCATTTTTCTTGAACCAAAGTTAACTTTATAAGTTCAAGAACATAGAAGTATAACTTTCTAGTTACAACTTCATATACTTTTGATAGATCTAAGTTTCTATAGCTTATGGTCTTCTTATTTTGTTGTAAACAAGAGCTTGTAAGCTTACATACACTTTACAAGATGAGAATCTAAGTTTCATAACTTATGATTTCATTAAAGTAAAGATTCAAGTGTTATGACTTAGGATTTAACTTAGTAACTTTAGATCTAGACTTTTGGGTCTTGGATCTTCAAGATCTAACTAAGAACTATGTTCTACAACTTAAGATCTTGATTATTTAGTTTCCTTTCAAGTTTGTAGCTTAATATTACTTTTAGAGTTCATGTATGTGTCGGATCTAAGATCTTGATGTAACTTTGGTTCATCAAACTACTTGCAACACTTAATTGAGTTGTCCTACTTATCTTAGACTTACACTTGTGTTATGATGGTCAAAACTTGATAAAGATGATGTAAACACATCAACGAGTTGTACACTTGAAGCTATATGCATCAAGGATGAGAACCGTGATGAGCATCGAGCACCAAGAACCCACCAGGACACTAAACCTACTATTTTTCGGGTCTGATCAGAATACATGGGCTACTGTAAAGTTGATTTTCAGTTATCTCTGTTCGATTAGATAATTTTTCATTTAAGACTCGTCTTAATCCGAGTTAGGGTTTAGGATCTATGGCCCGCCGAACGTCACTATGTCCTTTTAACGTTGTGCTGAAAATTCTGACCTACTCGCACTTAAACCGTCGCTACGGTCGAACGAAGACAATTTTGGTTCTGGAAATTTTCTAGCAACTAAAGGACTCATATAATGAGCCATGGCCACTGGTCCCACCTCAATTCAGTTTGTATAGAGGCCGTGGCGACTGATCGAAGTCAGGTTTTGTTTTAAACTCTTTTCTAGAATGAAACTTACTTTATACTTTTTGTTTAATGATGAATGATGATGATATTTAAGACCTAATTTACATACATTTAAACCTATTAGGACGATTTACTGACTTAGTAACTTTTGACTTAGGTTGAGGACCTTTTGGACAAACGTACTTGCTTACTTTTCCCGAGTCAACTTTACTACTAGTTTTCCACTGTGAGTTATAGCATCCCTTTTTACTTTAACTATTTTGGGAACTGAGAATACATGCGTATTTTACATTTTACATACTAGGCACGAGTACTTAAACTTTATATATGTGTGGGTTATACAACGGCATAAACTTTCCCCTTAGCTCGGTAATGTTTAGTCATCGGTCTTTGGAACCGGTGAATGCGAATCTTAGATATGGATCCATAGGGTTTGACATCCTCACTCGGGCTAGTAGCGCTAGCGTTTAATGGGTGTTTAATACTTCGTAAACATACGCACTCGCTAAGTGTACTTTCAGGGGGTTATAAATGTTAAGTTAGTTACCAAGTGCCCACGGTTAAACATATACTTTCATACTGTTTTGAAATGCTCTTTGAAGCACTGAAATCTCTTGGCCTACCTTACATTACTGTTATACTTAAACTATAGATCACCAACATTGTTGACGTTTTTAAGAATGTTTTTCTCATGTGCTTAAGGTTGCTTGCTTCCGCTATTGTACTAGTCATGCTTTGTAGACACCCGCTGCGCTTGTTAGAGTTGTCACTGCATGAAACATTTTATTTTATTCAAACTATGTTACCTTTTGAAATAATGATTTATAATGACCATTGGGTCACGCACTATTACTAATTGCTTCTGTTCATTGAAGCATACTTTTGTTGTAAGACATTTGATGTTGGTTAAGACATCACCTTTATTCATGAATGCAAACTTCTTTTGAAACCGCATATAGTATTTGACCTTGTAATGATCCTGTTGTTGATGATTCGTACACGATGGTTTAGTACGGGGCATCACATTTGGTATCAGAGCATTGGTTGTAGGGAATTAGGTTGCATTAGTGACTCTAGACCCGGCCGAGTAGGATTCACTAATAGGACTAATCTACAACTTGCTAGTTTACTTGTTTCTGCGGAATTTGCTGCATGCTGCTGCTTACTTTTACTGCTATATGCCGTATGCTACTACATGACTTCACTACTGCATGCTATTATCTGTTTTCGATTGCATGATACTTGCCGTTATTGCCATGCTACTTACTGTTATACATGATTTAGACTGTCGTAGTTACTTTGCCTAATACATGCTTGCTTTATGACTTACTAACATGGAAAAAGTTATTTTTCCTTGTTCAGATGTCGGATATTCCACCTGTCATCATTTTGGATAGCGACACAGACTCATCAGCCACCTCACTTTCCATCGTTGTCAATTCTCAGATCCCGTCGTGGACACCCTCCAGTGACTCAGGCGCTTCGTCCTCCGGAGCTAGTAGCCATGCACCCGGCCCAGTGATTACCTCAGACGGAGCCGAGGAACCACCGGAGATTCCAGCTCCACTTGCCTCAGGACCTCCGGAGCCACAGCACCATCCTGGTGGTGCTGTGATTCCCGCGGAACTTGGGGAAGGTCCAGTCCGTAATGAGCATAACCATTGGTTCCGACGCCTTCCTGATGGACGTATCGTGCCAATCGAACCCGCCATATACTGACAGATGATGGCCGCCTGAGGAGAGCCACCCATGCAGCCACCCCCAGACAATCTAGACGACCCATCATCCGCCGATTCTTCATCCGATGACTCATCCTCTGACGACTCTAGTGACGAGGATTCAGATGAGGACCCTGATGATGCACCTGTATAGCCACCCTCCACCTCGCCGAAGAAGCGGTACCATTTCGATTGTACCGTCATTCCAGGGATTAATGGAGGTCGACCATTCGTTGATGCTCATGGTTGGCATCGTAGGGTTACCGCCCGAAAGCGGCTTGTGCCGTATCCTGCTGATCCCTTCATCCGTAAGCCTAACCACTTCGCAGCCTCTACTTCTGGAGCCGGACCGTCTGCACCACCAGCTCCACCAGTACCACCCGTACCATCTGCACCACCCGCTCCACCAGCACCACCCGTACCGACTGCACCGCCTGCCCCACCATCTCCCTCTGTCGAGGAACTGATGAGGGAGGTAGAGATCCTCCGTGCTCGGGTAACTGAGCTCGAGGACCAGATGTCCCATGTATTGGACATCCTACACCCACCGTCACCGTAGGGCTTTTGTAGTAGATTTCATTATGCAATCTCATTTGTAGTTTCATGTTTCACTTATGTATTGTACGAACCTATGCTGATGTATGCAACTTATTATTAATGAATGGAACTTTGTGTTGTTTAATTCTTGCACAGTATTCTATTTACATTACTGTGTGATGACTTTGTGGTATCTGAATCTATTTGCGTTACTTAATTAGCATGTGTTGTGTTGATTCCATGCTGGTTGCCATATACTGTATTATTACTATTTGAATACTAGATTTTGACTTGAGTCAAATTTTTTTGTTTAGAACATCAATGGCCAACAGAAGATCAACACCCACCGCAGCCCAAATCGAGGAAATGATCAATGAACGAGTCACCGTAGCTTTAGCGGAAATGAACCCCCAAGCTCCACCGCCACCGGTTATCCAGCCCATTCGTAATGGGTGTACATACAAAGAGTTTCAAAGCTGCAAGCCCCTCAACTTTAGTGGAACTCAGGGGCCAGTTGGTCTCACTAGGTGGTTTGAGAAATTAGAATCTGTGTTTCGAGTTAGTAACTGCTCAGAGGCGAACAAAACCAAGTATGCTTCATGTACGCTGTCAGACGGCGCACTAACTTGGTGGAACACATTGGCTCAAGCAAAGGGTATTGATGAGGCGTTTGCTACCCCATGGGAGGAATTCAAAGGGGCCCTAATTGAGGAATATTGCCCTAGGACAGAGATCCAGAAAATGGAGATGGAGTTTATGCAGTTGAAGGTTGTGGGAAACGATCTCGATGGTTACAACTGTAGGTTTCTGGAATTAGCCCTAATGTGTCCTACCATGGTTACCCCGGAGTTTAAGCGTATGGAAAGGTACTTGTGGGGACTTCCTAAGTCCATTAAGGGAAATGTCACCTCGTCTAAGCCGCCTAATGTCTCGGAAGCAATGTGCATGGCGCATACCTTAATGAACCAAATCATCATCGATGAACCGGAAAAGGCAAAATCCGAAGCGGGTAGTAGTGATAAGCAAAAGTGGGATAACAACAAGGGTAGAGCCTATGATCAAAACCCAGCGAAGTGACATGAGGGTTTCAAAAGAAACAACAACGGTGGGAACCCCAACCCGAACACTAGCTCAAACCCCAACTACAAGGGTACTCTACCACAGTGCAAGAGGTGCTACAAGCACCATACCGGGTACTGTAACGTTGTTTGTGAAAAATGCAAAAAAGACCGGGTATATTGGTAGGGACTGCAAGATCACCACCATGACTGGGAAGCCGAACCCCAATGGACCGAGAAAGTGTTATGAATGTGGACAGACGGGCCACTTCAGAAATGAGTGTCCCAACAAGCGAAAGGACGGCGGACCATCACGTGACAGAGCTTGTAATGTAAATGCAAGGGATGCTCGTGAGAACCCCGACTTGGTGACAGGTATATTCACTATCAACAATCTATTAGCTTCTATCCTATTTGATACTGGTGCCAATAGAAGTTATGTATGTAGACACTTTTTTGATAAGATAAATTGGTCGTTAGTTCCTTTAAAGGAGAGTATCTTGTAGAAGTAGCCAATGGAAAACTTGAGCAAGTTGACCAAATTAGCCGAGGAGCTATTATCAACTTAGCTGGTGTAGATTTCAAGATTGACTTGATACCCATTAAGTTCGAAAGCTTTGATGTTATTTTCAGTATGGACTGGTTGACCAAGATAAGGGCCGACATTATCTGTGGAGATAAAGCTCTTCGTATACCACACGGAGATGGTGAGCCACTGATCATTTACGGAGAGAGATGTACCTCGAAGCTGAATCTCATTAGTTGTATGAAAGTGCAAAATATCATAAAGAAAGGGCGTCTTGCTGTTTTGGCACATGTGAAAACGTTAGAAACTGAGGTGAAGAGCGTGGATGACGTACGAATTGTGAACGAATTTTTCGATGTCTTTCCAGAGGAATTGCCTGGATTGCCGCCACCAAGAGCAGTAGAGTTTCAGATCGACTTAGTGCCAGGAGCTGCACCTGTGGCTCACGCACCTTATCGACTCGCACCTTCCGAAATGCAAGAGTTGCAGAGTGTCACAACCCGTAAAATTCCGGCAAAATTTAAACAAAAATCTTTATATGATTTCATTTAACCTCGACTAATTCCGACGATTCATGAACAATTATTTGTAAATAATTACGCATTAATTTGATATATTAATATTATTATTTTTAATATCCTTTTTAAACAAGATATCAATAATTAATATCTTTATTATCAGTATTGTTATTTTGAAAAAAAAATAAAAAAAAATATATTGACAAATATTCTTGGAAAAGTAGTAAATCAATTTGTTTATTTTTTTAAAAAAAATCCTTAAAATAAATGAATTTTTTTTAAAAAATAAATAAATAAATTACTTTTTAATTAAAAATTATAATGGAAAACTACTTTTATTATTTTATTTTGTGCATTATACCATGACCTAACATTTAATACTTTTTAATTTTAAAATCCCATTAAAAATTAAAATATTTCTTTTTCTTTTAATTATTTTATTCTTTTTACCTAATTTTTTCAAGTATAAATACCCCTCATTTCTCATTCAAACTCACACCAAAATTTCTCTCATTCTCTCTTTGAAGAATTACTACTAGTAAGTATTCTTTTTTACTTTTTACTTTTTACTTTTTACTTTTTACTATTTACTTCGGTTTATTATTTTTTTACCGAAACATGTAAATAATGTTATAAATTATATGCAATTAAAATTAAAATAAATAACATGTTATAATTAGTAATATATGTTACTAAAAATTATAAAAGTATTAATATATAGGAATTTTAATTAAAATTGAATTAATGAATATATATGTATATACGCACCTAACGTGAAGGTTATAATTAAAGATAGCGTACAAAGACTACAAACATCACCACTACTTGTGGCCTAGGGTGATCCTTGTTACCATTATGGGACGCTTGTGGATCTCGAATGCCAAGACTTAGATTCTGGTCAAGAGATCCTGGGCCGCTCGGTAACAATAGATCATTCGAGTGACTTGCATGTTAGCGACGAAGTTTGGGCGAGATTTACAACATCTTTGTTAAAAATTATAACCCGAACATTCTTAAACTAGAAGCTTACTATAAGTGGAAGTTTTTCATAAATAGTAGGTTTCCAAAAATAGAAACTTTTGAGAAATAGGAACTTTTCTCGAAAACCGTCACTGTCAATATAGTTGCTATATTAATAAACATACTTTATGTCAAGTTAGACATTAACTAATCAAACGTTATACCTCAAGGTTGATATCCAGATCACTTACTTGCTTTACTTTCCTTCTTGCGTGGAATACTTCAACTGCTATTTAATGTGAGTTTTCATATGCTCCCTTTTACTCTTTACATTTTTTGGGCTGAGAATGCATGCGCTACTTTTATAACTGTTTTTATGAAATGAATACAAATACTAAAACTGATTTTTAGTGAGTTCATCTGCTCCCTTTTTTATCTATATTTTTGGGCTGAGAATACATGCACAGCTTTTATAACTGTTTTACACGTATCAAATATTAAACTGTGATATGTTGGGCTATGACCAGCAAGTCCCTAACCGACAAGTATAAACGATAACTTGTACGGGGCAAACTTGAAAGTCTAGTCTAAATACAAGTACCAACTATTAAACTGTGATATGTTGGGCTATGACCAGCAAGTCCCCAACTGACAAGTATAAACGATAACTTATTACGGGGAAAACTTGAAAGTCTAGTCTAAATATCAGTACCAACTATTAAACTATGCTATATCCGGCTATGTCCGACTAAGTCCCTACAGTGATATTTTTAATTGCTGCGGCATTCTTAATTATTGGGGATAGGCCTATCGGGAGCAACGTCCCTGATACATTTGACTAAGTCTTTGTATTACTTGATAATGAAATTAAACGACAACGACAGAACAACTTGTCACAGGACAAACAACGTTTAGTCTAAATATCACGCACTGGCATAACTTTTTGATCCTGCGGGAGATCAACTTGACTGGATCTGAGTGATCTACTTATGAAAACAAATCTTGTGGTCTAACACTATTACTGAAATCATTATTTATTACAAACCTATGAACTCACTCAACCTCGTGTTGACCTTTTTAAGCATGTTTATTCTCAGGTACTTAAATATTGCTTCCGCTGTATATCTACTACTTTGATGATGATTGCTTGCTATGCTTGGAGTCTTCATTACATATCATATCAATTAAAGACATATTTATCTTCCGCTGCAAAACTCAACAAAACGTCTCATGTAGAGTCGTTCTCGTTTATACAACTGTGATTTGATATATTAAGTCACGTTATTCTTCCAGGCCCTATCTGGAAGACGTGACAGATTGGTATCAGAGCCAGGTTGTTGTAGAGAACCAGGATTGCATTTTATGTGTGCCTTATACAATTAGGTACCTTAACAATGTAGGACTACAACTATCCTTGACCATAGTGCCTTTAATTGTTGCCTTTAACTGTTAAATGCTACCCTATACTTTAGAAACTTTACTTATCTTAGAATGCCAATCCAATCTAAGAACTCTGCTCATTCTCCTAAGTACTATCCAATTCCACCACCATATTTAAATGCAACACCATGATTTCTGAAATTCTCTACATTCCTTTATCATCTATCATGGTTTTGTGTATTACATATGTATTACATGAAATGTTATCAATGATTCTTGAAATCTCTACTATTCATATTCATTACTTTCAAAATCTTTGATTTCTCGTTATTTTTTATCATTGAATTTTCTTGACGGATGGCGTCTACGAAACTCTAGAATGGAAAGGTTTGGATTACCAATTTAAAGGATCCTATAGCTCAAGCCCCTTGTCATAACCCGACCTTAACCATAAGGACGAATACAATAACATATGATTTCATCGCGAGGTATTGACCTCTAAATGCGACACTTTTCAAAAACTGCATTCGTTTTTACAATACAAACCATAGCTTTTATTACAAATACAAGGTTTAAACAACTTAATAATGATTATCGTTTAGCGATAATCTTAGACTTACAAACTTTACATGTGATAATAACAATACGACCTCCAATATATTTTACATTACAAATCCTCCGATATGCAGTTTTATTTTTGACACAAATATGCATACTCAAGATCTTGCTTAAATTCAACATGTTGCAGCGGAAGCTTTTAGTTATCACCTGAGAATAAACATGCTTAAAACGTCAACATAAAGTTGTTGAGATATAGGTTTAATGCCGGCAGCGTTATAAATATAGACCACAAGATTTCATATATAAACGTTTTAATAAAAACATTCTAAGATGTTGAGCACTTGATAACCATACTTAACATTTAATCAACGTCGCATATTCCCTTTATTATGAAATCTTACTACACCGTACCAAGTGTAGTTACCAAAACGAAGTACTGTGCAACCGTTGAATACTGGTCGTCCAGTCCGGTTGGGGTTGTCAGGCCCGATAGATCTATCAACAGGATTCGCGTTTACAATACCTCATGTAAATAGTAGTTACCAAGTTACAGGGAAGTATGCCAGTGGTACAACTCAACGTAGAATATATATTTTTAATCACTTGTGTCCATAACGTAAATCATAAAATGCATGTATTCTCATCCCGAAATATTTAGAGTTTAAAAGTGGGACTATATACTCACCTTTTCCTTGAAGGTATTTAACTCGACTTGGTCTCCGATAGATATCACGAACCTAACCATATATATAATATATCAACATATTTTCTTTTCAAGTAATCGTTACATATATATATATATATATATATATATATATATATATATATATATATATATATATATATATATATATATATATATATATATATATACTTTTAATACTTTTAATATTTTTCTTAGTCCGTAGTTAGCAGTCTGTTGTTAATGGTCCACAATTAGTTGCTCAATAAAATAAATAAAGACCCCATCATATTCGTATTGATCAGAATTAATCTCGACCCATGGTACCATGTTGTCAAATGACGTGTTGCGTACATAAAGTACCGTGTTGTCAGATGACGTGTTGCATACAATCATGAGGTCTTATGATTAATCTTCTTGTGTTGTTTACGGGTGGTCCTGGAATATATAAAATCAAATCATAAGTAAATATATATTAAATATTATGTTAATTAGCCAAGATATGATTAATCTGATTTTGTCATAATATGATATATTACAGGTTTTGAAGTGTTTTAAAAATCAAATTAGAAGGATCTATTTAGTTTGCGAACATGTTTGAAATCATTCAAACTATGTTCTTGTTGTTAAAAATTTATAACACAAAATAAGATAGCTATATAAATATGAATTGAATAAGATTATGAATAAGGTTACTACCTCAAGTTACTTGGATAAAGCTACTGGAAAAGATAGAAAATAATCTTGATCAAACTTTCTTATGATGATTATAGGTTGTTCATGAAGCTAGTTCTTCATGAGTATTTGCTGAGATTGTGAAGAACACTTAGAGTTCCTAAGAGTGTGTTTTTGGTTAGAGAAAGATGGTTGTAAGAATGAAATGAAAAACCAGGGTGATGGTGATACTTATAGGACAGTCTGGTTGTTGAGGGAACAAGGCCAAATTATTGTGTTGAATTTTTGAGTAATAATGTATGCTAGCTTACAAATAAGATTCCCTCTTATCTAGGGCAGATCTAAAGCTGATAAGGATATTGATTTGATGTGTATTTACTAATAGTAAATACGTATGGATGATGAGTATGATACGGTAAAAGAAGCTCAAAATCGGGCTTTTATTTTGGGTCCAACCGGGCCAAAAATAAAATTTTAAGACATTTTTAATAAAGCAATGTTAGCCCAAAAAAAAAATTTCCAAGCTGACCTGGCAGCTCGACCCCAGCCAGGGGCTCTGCCCCTTCGACCCCGCCAGGGGTTGCCACCCCTTGGACCCCGCTTATCGGCGGCGCTGCCCCCGAACCCCCGTCATAATCAAGATAAGTTCAAACAAGTGTGCACTCCACACTTCCCCAAACTTGTTCGATATTTATCAAGATTATTTTGGTTACAAATTAATCCCATTACACTTAAATCATATTGGTGACATAAATCACAACACATTATAGATTGTAAGTATATATGTCAAAGAACGTTACATATAGTTATCGTTTTGAAAACTTAAGTTAGTGGTCTCAAAGTATACTTATAACTCATTGTTGTTAGTTCACAATGAGATGTTAAACCATCCTTAAATCATGTTAAATATGTATATATATGTACATATACATAATCGTATAATTATCGTGTGTTATATAGTTCGTGATATCATCGGTCAAATTGGACGGTCAAACGTTGTGTAAAACTCTTTTCAAAAATATAAGTCTCAACTATTTGAATTGCTTATCATATTGGTAAGGTTTAATTTGTGTAAATATTAATCTCATAAGTATAGAATGATCGGAAAATTCCGGGTCGTTACAGTACCTACCCGTTAAATAAATTTCGTCCCGAAATTTTAAAATTGTACCTATTTTGCGTTCTCGGGAAACAAATGTGGGTACTTTTGTTTCATCTGATCCTCTCGTTCCCAAGTAAACTCGGGACCCCTTCGAGCATTCCAACGAACCTTAACGATTGGTATGTTGCTCTGCTTGAGTTGTTTAACTTCACGGTCCATGATTTCGACTGGTTCTTCTATGAATTGTAGTTTCTCGTCGACTTGGATTTCTTCAAGAGGAATGGTGAGGTCTTCCTTTGCAAGACACTTCTTAAGGTTTGAAACGTGAAATGTATTATGTACTCCGGCAAGTTGTTGTGGTAATTCGAGTCGATAAGCTACCGATCCAATGCGTTCGATGATCTTGAACGGGCCTACATACCTTGCGTTCAGTTTACCTCTTTTTCCAAAATGTATTACACCTTTCCAAGGTGACACCTTTAACATAACCATGTCACCTATCTGAAACTCTAATGGTTTCCTTCGGACATCGGCGTAGCTCTTTTGGCGACTACGGGCTGTTTTCAATCTCTCCTTGATTTGTACTATCTTCTCAGTCGTTTCGTGTATGATCTCGGGACCAGTTAATTGTCGATCCCCTACTTCATTCCAACAGATAGGGGATCTACACTTCCTTCCATACAGTGCTTCGAATGGTGCAGCTTTAATGCTCGCATGATAACTGTTATTATACGAGAATTCTGCTAATGGTAGATATTTATCCCATCCGTTTCCAAAGTCGATCACACATGCCCTGAGCATGTCTTCAAGAGTCTGAATTGTTCTTTCACTCTGCCCGTCAGTTTGTGGATGATATGCGGTGCTCATATCCAAACGAGTTCCCAGGGCCTCCTGTAGTGATTGCCAAAACTTTGATGTAAATCTACTATCACGATCGGATATAATGGAAATAGGTATTCCATGCCTTGAAACAATTTCCTTTATGTATAATCGTAATAGTTTCTCCATTCTATCCGTTTCCTTTATAGGCAAGAAATGTGCAGATTTGGTGAGACGATCAACTATTACCCAAATGGTGTCATAACCCCAGGCAGTCTTAGGTAACTTTGTGATGAAATCCATGGTAATACCGTCCCATTTCCATTCTGGGATTTCTGGTTGTTGAAGTAACCCTGACGGCTTCTGGTGTTCTGCTTTAACTTTGGAACAAGTTAAACATTCCCCAACATACGTTGCAACGTCTGTCTTCAAATTAGGCCACCAATAATGCGTCTTAAGATCTTGATACATCTTTCCAACTCCAGGATGTATCGAGTATCTTGTCTTATGTGCCTCATTCAATATCAACTTCCTTAATCCACCCAACTTTGGTACCCAAATACGGTTTGCAAAATATCGAATTCCGTCTTCCCGTATAACGAGTTGTTTCCCATAGTTCTTCATTATTTCATTTCCTATGTTTTCTTTAGTAAGAGCTTCTCGTTGAGCCTCTTTGATTTGTGAGTTGAGATTCATGCGAATTTTTATGTTCATTGCTCGTACTCGAATTGGTTCCCGTTCCTTTCTGCTTAGAGCGTCGGCCACTACATTCGCTTTCCCAGGATGATAGCGAATCTCACAATCATAGTCGTTTATCAGCTCGACCCACCTACGTTGCCTCATGTTCAGCTGTTTCTGATCGAAGATATGTTGAAGGCTTTTATGATCGGTAAACACAGTGCATTTAACCCTATATAAGTAGTGTCTCCATATCTTCAATGCAAACACTACTGCTCCCAATTCTAAATCATGCGTCGTATAATTCCGCTCATGAATCTTCAATTGTCGGGATGCGTATGCTATAACTTTCTTCCGTTGCATAAGGACGCAACCAAAACCTTGTCTCGAAGCGTCACAATATATCTCAAAATCATCGTTCCCTTCAGGTAACGATAAAATAGGTGCTGTAGTCAACTTCTTCTTCAGTAATTGAAATGCACTCTCCTGCTCAGAAGTCCATTCGTACTTCTTCCCTTTTTGTGTTAACGCTGTTAATGGTTTAGCTATTCGAGAAAAATCTTGAATAAACCTTCTATAATAACCAGCTAAACCCAAAAATTGGCGTATCTGCGTTGGTGTCTTAGGAGTCTCCCATTTTTCAATGGCCTCAATTTTAGTCGGGTCAACCTGAATTCCTTTGCTACTAACAACATGGCCAAGAAATTGCACTTCTTTCAACCAAAATGCACACTTAGAAAATTTTGCGTATAATTGTTCTTTTCTTAACAATTCTAATACCAATCTTAAATGCTGCTCATGCTCTTGCTCACTCTTGGAATAGATAAGAATATCGTCAATGAAAACGATAACAAACTTATCTAAATACGGACTACAAACTCGATTCATGAGGTCCATGAATACAGCTGGCGCATTCGTTAACCCAAACGGCATGACCAAAAATTCATAATGACCGTAGCGTGTCCGAAAAGCAGTTTTCGGAATATCTTCTTCTTTGACGCGTAGTTGATGATAGCCCGACCTTAGGTCGATTTTCGAGTAAACACATGATCCTTGCAATTGATCAAATAAGTCATCAATTCTCGGTAGTGGATACCGATTCTTGATAGTTAACTTATTTAATTCATGATAATCTATACACATTCGGAAAGATCCGTCTTTCTTCTTGACGAATAAAATCGGAGCTCCCCACGGTGAAGTGCTCGGTCGAATGAAACCACGGTCCAGTAATTCTTGTAACTGGCTTTGTAACTCTTTCATCTCAGATGGTGTAAGTCTATATGGAGCACGAGCCACTGGTGCAGCTCCCGGTACTAGATCTATTTGAAATTCTACAGATCTAAATGGAGGTAATCCTGGTAACTCTTCCGAAAATACTTCAGGAAAATCTCTTGCCACAGGCACGTCGTTGATGCTCTTCACTTTTTCCTTCGTTTCGACTTTATTAACATATGCTAAGATAGCATAGCACCCTTTCTTCAAGCACTTTTGAGCTTTCAAATAACTAATGAGTTTTAGCTTTGAGTTACCCTTCTCTCCATAAATCATTACTGGCGTTTTATCCTTACGAGGAATGCGAATTGCCTTCTTGGCGCACACAACTTCAGCTCCTATTTTGGACATCCAGTCCATGCCGACTATTACATCAAAACTTCCTAATTCTACGGGTATCAAATCAATCTTAAATGTTTCTCCGGCTAAATTTATTTTACAATCACGGCAAATTTTATCGGCTTTAATTAGTTTACCATTAGCTAACTCAATCATGTACTTAGCATCTAGAGGTAATGATGAACAATTCAATTTAGCGTAAAAGTCTCTACTCACGTAACTTCTATCGGCACCAGTATCAAATATAATAGATGCGGATAAGTTATTAATGGTAAACGTACCCGTAACAAGCTCCGGGTCTTCACACGCCTCTCTAGCATTAATAACAAATGCTCTTCCACGTGCAGATCCATTATTCTTCTCTGGATTCGGACACTGGCTCTTATAATGACCCTGTTTCCCACACCCATAACAAGTAACAGTGGCCAAGGCAGTTCTATTTGCATTGGTGGCAGGAGTCTCGGTACCGTTTGTATTTGTAGCAGGAACCCTACAATCTTCAGCAAGATGACCTTTTCGATTACAATTGTTGCACACCACATTACAATAACCAGAGTGATGTTTGTGGCATCTGTTACATAAAGGATTTCGTCCTTTGTAACCTGAGTTTGAACCGCTACTCGCACCTTGCGTGGTTTCTTGTTTCTTGTTGGATTGTTGATGATTACCTTCCCACTTTCTTTTGTTTCCCGATGTCTTCACATCGGTGTTCTTATCCAGAATAATCTGGTCCATCAATTCGTTCGCCATGGTGATAGCTTCATGAATAGTCTTGGGTTTGGATGCTGTAACATTTGCCTTGACCTTTTTAGGCAAACCGTCTTTGTACAGTTCAATCTTCCGTTCTTCGGTTGGTACCAATTCGGGACATAGCAAAGCTAATTCCATGAATCGCTGATTGTAGTTGGTGAGTTCAGTACCAACAGCTTTCAGGCTTCGTAATTCAGCTTCCAACTTCCTAACCTCGTTCCTTGGACAATATTCGTTGATTAGCATTGTTTTGAATTCTTCCCAAGGAGTATCATAAGCTACATCTCCTCCTACTGCCTTCACATAGTTTTTCCACCACGTGAGTGCACTATCTTGTAGGGTGCACGATGCATACTTGGTCATGTCCTTCTCAATACAACCACTGATTTTAAACACAGACTCAATCTTTTCGATCCACCGGGTTAAACCGACCGGTCCTTCTGTTCCACTGAATGATGAGGGTTTGCAACCTTGAAAAGTTTTGTAAGTGCACCCCACACGAGGATTTGGGTTAACTGCAGCACCTCTTGCAGCCTCGACCCATAACATTCTGTCATTCACTCGCTGATTGATGAGTTCCTGGATTTCTTGTTCCGTCATTCGGTTCAATCGCGCCATAATCTTCAATAAGAATAAAAAAATAATTATTCACATGGAATATTATAGATGTAGTATGTATTTACAGTACATCGTAGCTTATTAATAATATGAACCAGTTATTATTATAAAAGCCTTTTCTTATTATTAGCGTTTTATAATTATATCTAGGGTAGTACCTACCCGTTAAAGTTCATACTTAATAGCTTAGTACGAAAATCAATCACTACCACCCAAATAATACTTAACCATGGAAAATTATTACATTTCACACTTCACTATTTTACATATGCTTATCTTACATCAAACATTAAGCAAACCACACTAGTAATATTATACAAAACATTATATGATCCCATGGTTTAAAACAACAGCGCATCATTTAACCCAAAGCGTTTGTGTTCAAAGAAATCGCTTAAAGGTTATCCTGGTTGTCTCCCTGCGTTTTGGCCGAGGAACCGAAGAACTGGATGTCGGGATAGAACTAATAGGAATAGCGGGAATAGGTGTGGAAGTATCTGGTGGAGTTGGTGCCACAACATCCTCTCTAGACTCGGGATTTAGATTTTCCATTTCAGTAGCCTTTCGTTTCTTTCCTCGTTCGAACTTGTCTTTCGTAATTTCCTGTATTTCTTCCTCCTCAGGATCACTTTCCGGTTCCTCTTCAATTGATTCATCCGAAACTTGTGAGTCTTCCCCAAAGGTGTCGTTTTCATCATCGGATAGATTAATGACTGGAACACCATCTGAAGAGTCTGGTTCGGAGTCGCTGAATGTGATAATAAGTTCTAAGCCAGACATCTATCACATAACAACTAGCACGTTAATACCACATAATATTTACATATTAATTTTTAACCAACAAGGATAAGCAATAGTTTTCGAAATCAAACACGGTCAAAGTCCAGACTCACTAATGCATCCTAACAAACTCGATAAGACACACTAATGCAAATTCTCTGGTTCTCTAAGACCAACGCTCTGATACCACATGTCATAACCCGACCTTAACCATAAGGACGAATACAATAACATATGATTTCATCGCGAGGTATTGACCTCTAAATGCGACACTTTTCAAAAACTGCATTCGTTTTTACAATACAAACCATAGCTTTTATTACAAATACAAGGTTTAAACAACTTAATAATGATTATCGTTTAGCGATAATCTTAGACTTACAAACTTTACATGTGATAATAACAATACGACCTCCAACATATTTTACATTACAAATCCTCCGATATGCAGTTTTATTTTTGACACAAATATGCATACTCAAGATCTTGCTTAAATTCAACATGTTGCAGCGGAAGCTTTTAGTTATCACCTGAGAATAAACATGCTTAAAACGTCAACATAAAGTTGCTGAGATATAGGTTTAATGCCAGCAGCGTTATAAATATAGACCACAAGATTTCATATATAAACGTTTTAATAAAAATATTCTAAGATGTTGAGCACTTGATAACCATACTTAACATTTAATCAACGTCGCATATTCCCTTTATTATGAAATCTTACTACACCGTACCAAGTGTAGTTACCGAAACGAAGTACTGTGCAACCGTTGAATACTGGTCGTCCAGTCCGGTTGGGGTTGTCAGGCCCGATAGATCTATCAACAGGATTCGCGTTTACAATACCTCATGTAAATAGTAGTTACCAAGTTACAGGGAAGTATGCCAGTGGTACAACTCAACGTAGAATATATATTTTTAATCACTTGTGTCCATAACGTAAATCATAAAATGCATGTATTCTCATCCCGAAATATTTAGAGTTTAAAAGTGGGACTATATACTCACCTTTTCCTTGAAGGTATTTAACTCGACTTGGTCTCCGATAGATATCACGAACCTAACCATATATATAATATATCAACATATTTTCTTTTCAAGTAATCGTTACATATATATATATATATATATATATATATATATATATATATATATATATATATATATATATATATATATATATATATATATATATATACTTTTAATACTTTTAATATTTTTCTTAGTCCGTAGTTAGCAGTCTGTTGTTAATGGTCCACAATTAGTTGCTCAATAAAATAAATAAAGACCCCATTATATTCGTATTGATCAGAATTAATCTCGACCCATGGTACCATGTTGTCAAATGACGTGTTGCGTACATAAAGTACCGTGTTGTCAGATGACGTGTTGCGTACAATCATGAGGTCTTATGATTAATCTTCTCGTGTTGTTTACGGGTGGTCCTGGAATATATAAAATCAAATCATAAGTAAATATATATTAAATATTATGTTAATTAGCCAAGATATGATTAATCCGATTTTGTCATAATATGATATATTACAGGTTTTGAAGTGTTTTAAAAATCAAATTAGAAGGATCTATTTTGTTTGCGAACAGGTTTGAAATCATTCAAACTATGTTCTTGTTGTTAAAAATTTATAACACAAAATAAGATAGCTATATAAATATGAATTGAATAAGAATATGAATAAGGTTACTACCTCAAGTTACTTGGATAAAGCTACTGGAAAAGATAGAAAATAATCTTGATCAAACTTTCTTATGATGATTATAGGTTGTTCATGAAGCTAGTTCTTCATGAGTATTTGCTGAGATTGTGAAGAACACTTAGAGTTCCTAAGAGTGTGTTTTTGGTTAGAGAAAGATGGTTGTAAGAATGAAATGAAAAACCAGGGTGATGGTGATACTTATAGGACAGTCTGGTTGTTGAGGGAACAAGGACAAATTATTGTGTTGAATTTTTGAGTAATAATGTATGCTAGCTTACAAATAAGATTCCCTCTTATCTAGGGCAGATTTAAAGCTGATAAGGATATTGATTTGATGTGTATTTACTAATAGTAAATACGTATGGATGATGAGTATGATACGGTAAAAGAAGCTCAAAATCAGGCTTTTATTTTAGGTCCAACCGGGCCAAAAATAAAATTTTAAGACATTTTTAATAAAGCAATGTTAGCCCAAAAAAAAAATTTCCAAGCTGACCTGGCAGCTCGACCCCAGCCAGGGGCTCTGCCCCTTGGACCCCGCCAGGGGTTGCCACCCCTTAGACCCCGCTTATCGGCGGCGCTGCCCCCGAACCCCCGTCATAATCAAGATAAGTTCAAACAAATGTGCACTCCACACTTCCCCAAACTTGTTCGATATTTATCAAGATTATTTTGGTTACAAATTAATCCCATTACACTTAAATCATATTGGTGACATAAATCACAACACATTATAGATTGTAAGTATATATGTCAAAGAACGTTACATATAGTTATCGTTTTGAAAACTTAAGTTAGTGGTCTCAAAGTATACTTATAACTCATTGTTGTTAGTTCACAATGAGATGTTAAACCATCCTTAAATCATGTTAAATATGTATAGATATGTACATATACATAATCGTATAATTATCGTGTGTTATATAGTTCGTGATATCATCGGTCAAATTGGACGGTCAAACGTTGTGTAAAACTCTTTTCAAAAATATAAGTCTCAACAATTTGAATTGCTTATCATGTTGGTAAGGTTTAATTTGTGTAAATATTAATCTCATAAGTATAGAACGATCGGAAAATTCCGGGTCGTTACACCCCTAGACCTGAATAGGCCATTACGAATTGAAAGTCTTTAGTCGAAAGATTATCAGATTACATACTTATCATTTTATGATCTCGACACCTCATACTGCCATTATTGGAATATAGACACATCATATCTTATTATATCTTATCATATCTATCCCAATAGACTTTGTCTGACACTTTTCCTAAATTTCCTCCGTAAATTACGGAAATCTTTTTGCTATATATACGTATTCAAGGAGACGAATATATCATTCAGTATCCAATACCTATTTCATATCAAACCTTATTCCAAAAACATAATATGGATTTCTCACCTGATTCCTCAAGTTCCTCTAGCTCCGAAGATAATGTGACGGGAGCACACCCACCGATCAATTACCGTAATTTCTTCACAAAATGGGGATGGGTTCGCGAAATACTCACCCTATGGAGAAATGAAGAAGGTACTCCTTATCACGAGCCAAACTTACCACCAAACGTCGGAGTACTCGATCCGCTTACCGGCGAACCTGTTCGTAATACCGTTTACACTCTTTTCGCAAGGATTTTCTGCCTCGAAGGTCGACTCGATGTAGCCCAAGACAGTATTCGTCCTCTACTCCCAAATTCTAACCAGATTGGGTTATTAGAAGAAGTTAGAAGACTTCGAACTAAATATCAAGAATTGACAAACCTTACAGAGGAATGGGTAGAACAAATCCATAGACTCGAGCGTAAAGTAGAAACCCTGGAGGAAACGGTGCACGATTTGGAAGCTAGGCTCACACCTACTACCCAAGTACCACAAGCAACACCAGCAGCATGACCAGCATCACCACCAGTACCAACAGTACCATCAACATCACCACCAACAACATCAGCTTCATCAACAACAACATCCGCATTCCATGCCTCAACATCACACTCAGTACCTCAAACATCAACATCATACGCCCATAGATACCAAGGAATATTAGTAATAATGAGTTAAGATGTATTGACTCATTCTTCGTGAAGAATTATATATGTAAACCTTATATATATGATTTAGAATAATAATAAATCTTGTCGTACTAAGCAATTAAGTGTGAATCTCAACAAGTATGTACTACTTGGTTAATTTATATCACTAATATGCTATGATGTTCACCCTTCGCTAATGACTTAACAATTGTTAATCACTGTTTCAACACAATAAACTCCATTTCATAATAAATCAAGTGTAACGATGAATGTATTGATTCATAACTTCATTAGCGAAATATTTTGCGACAATTATGAAATCTCTAAAGGTTTTGGAGATTATTCATTCTAGTTTCAACCGTAAATCAAATGAGTTTAATATTATATTAAATCCATGATTACATCTGAAGGAAAATATATATGTACGTATATTTTCATAAAAAAACTGTAATTAAAACTCTTTTGTACAAACTGTTAATTGTGAAAATATTTTAATGGGTAGGTAATACCCGAGAAATATTTATATCTCACATTAATATGTTACATTGTACATTCTTCAAAATTCTTAAAAACACCTTAGAACTATAACCAATAATTCAGATTCGTTAACCCTAATAATGCTGATGAAGCAGCAAAGGCCGTAGATGGTCTTAATGACCAGAAGCTTGATAATAAAGAATTTTGCGTTGGAAAAGCTCAAAGAAAATCTGGTATTGAGAAACGGAATGAGCAAAACATGAAGGAAGCGGTGGACAAATCCCAAGGACTAAACCTATAATCAAAGAATCTAGATGATTCGATTTCTGATGAAAACTACAAAAGATCTCTTTACGTATTCTAAATCCTTACAGAAGAATTTTCTTCATTATTCTTCGATATCATCGTATCTTTCATCATAAATATCCTCGATGTTTCTGAAGATATCTTCATAACTATTCTTGTCCGCAATAAATTATCTCTTTGCGATATCTTTATTACATCATAAAGGAAACTGTTTAAGTTTCTATATTCTGTAAAATTCAAAATTTAAAATATGAATGATTTTGGAGAAGTGTTGGAAATTGAAGCATGAGTTAGTATAATATAATGACGTCAGGCCAACGTGATTACATTACAGTAAGTCATGCTAAGTTTTTAATGGAAGATGATGATTCATAGACTTTATAATCATCATTTGCCATGTTACACGACTCTTACATTCTACTTAAACTCTGAAGATATCAAGAACATATTTTCTTAATAGTTCTATCTTCAGTAATTCTGGTAATGTAACAAATCAAATCATGATATTACATTCCTTTCTGCTTAGAACATTAGGTTCATTTGAAACTTCATACCTACGAATTCTGGACCATTACTTGCTTTACAAAAGCATGAAGCTTCGACATATAGGGGAGAATATAAAGCCTGATAATGACACCGAAATTATAAACCGTGTATATCAATGCGTATAGCAATATAAAGATACGGGAGAACTAAAAATACAATAAATCCAAGAGCATAGTAGAAGTAAACTGACTCTTCCGGCGACAGATGAAAAAGAAGAACGATAGATATAAAAGTCAGGACTATATCTTGAATTAGAACCGGATGAAGCATATTGAAGAATCTTTTGGAAGTACGAATCGAGAAAGAAAGTATAGAAGTGGTGAAGATAATGAAACGGAAGAAGCTAATTTATAGTGAAATTCCAGACACAGCAATCGAGGCAACTTATCGCATTTAATCAAAGAAATCCTAATTTCCTTAATTACCGGAGAATCAAATCTTATAGATTACGAAGATTTCCTTTAAATCCATTGAATTCCAGAAAACAACTTTAACCATATCAAAAGTTAAGGCGAACATTTAATTTCCTCATTTCAATCTTTTACGATAGCTTCGTTTATATTCTTCCTGTAATCGAATCGTTTTATCCATATTACCCAATGTTGATAAAACTCTATTTTTCAACTCATATTCATCATTCTTGTTGTAAACAATGACGATCTCTATCAAATTTCATGACTGTGATTTTCATGAACTTCTCTCTGTTTTGTCTACCCTAATATTGTGGCATAAACGTTCAAGGTTTAAATAAGCTCAATATTATTCATAACACATTTCATATGTACTGAAATGCTTGTATAGCGTGATCATCTCTTTCTGAGAAAACCTAATCAATGACACTCTTGTTAAATCCTTTAGATAACCTCCGCATTAATAATAAAATGCACTTCGTAGAATTTATGGATCATAAGATTTAAACGCTAGAAACAAAACAATATTCTATCCGTTGAAATTCACGCAATGTCCCGAGCATACCTGGGAACATGAAGACCAAATAAAACGAAAATATCCTCACCTATTTACAAACAACGCCGACTGATGGCAACAACTAAATTTCGGGACGAAATTTCTATTAACAGGGGGATACTGTGACAACCCGTAAATTTTTGGCAAAATTTAAACAAAAATCTTTATATAATTTCATTTAACCTCGACTAATTCCGACGATTTACGAACAATTATTTATAAATAATTACGCATTAATTTGATATATTAATATTATTATTATTAATATCCTTTTTAAACAAGATATCAATAATTAATATCTTTATTATCAGTATTGTTATTTTGAAAAAAAAATAAAAAAAATATATTGACAAATATTCTTGGAAAAGTAGTAAATCAATTTGTTTATTTTTTAAAAAAAATCCTTAAAATAAATGAATTTTTTTAAAAAATAAATAAATAAATAAATAAATAAATTACTTTTTAATTAAAAATTATAATGGAAAACTACTTTTATTATTTTATTTTGTGCATTATCCCATGACCTAACATTTAATACTTTTTAATTTTAAAATCCCATTAAAAATTAAAATATTTTTTTTCTTTTAATTATTTTATTCTTTTTACCTAATTTTTTCAAGTATAAATACCCCTCATTTCTCATTCAAACTCATACCAAAATTTCTCTCATTCTCTCTTTGAAGAATTACTACTAGTAAGTATTCTTTTCTTACTTTTTACTTTTTACTATTTACTTCGGTTTATTATTTTTTTACCGAAACATGTAAATAATGTTATAAATTATATGCAATTAAAATTAAAATAAATAACATGTTATAATTAGTAATATATGTTACTAAAAATTATAAAAGTATTAATATATAGGAATTTTAATTAAAATCGAATTAATGAATATATATGTATATACGCACCTAACGTGAAGGTTATAATTAAAGATAGCGTACAAAGACTACAAACATCATCGCTACTTGTGGCCTAGGGTGATCCTTGTTACCATTATGGGACGCCTGTGGATCTCGAATGCCAAGACTTAGATTCTGGTCAAGAGATCCTGGGCCGCTCGGTAACAATAGATCATTCGAGTGACTTGCATGTTAGCGACGAGTTTGGGCGAGATTTACAACATCTTTGTTAAGAATTATAACTCGAACATTCTTAAACTAGAAGCTTACTATAAGTGGAAGTTTTTCATAAATAGTAGGTTTCCAAAAATAGAAACTTTTGAGAAATAGGAACTTTTCTCGAAAACCGTCATTGTCAATATAGTTGCTATATTAACAAACATACTTTATGTCAAGTTAGACATTAACTAATCAAACGTTATACCTCAAGGTTGATATCCAGATCACTTACTTGCTTTACTTTCCTTCTTGTGTGAAATACTTCAACTGCTATTTAATGTGAGTTTTCATATGCTCCCTTTTACTCTTTACATTTTTGGGCTGAGAATACATGCGCTACTTTTATAACTGTTTTTATGAAATGAATATAAATACTAAAACTGATTTTTAGTGAGTTCATCTGCTCCCTTTTTTATCTATATTTTTGGGCTGAGAATACATGCACAACTTTTATAACTGTTTTACACGTATCAAATATTAAACTGTGATATGTTGGGCTATGACCAGCAAGTCCCTAACCGACAAGTATAAACGATAACTTGTACGGGGCAAACTTAAAAGTCTAGTCTAAATACAAGTACCAACTATTAAACTGTGATATGTTGGGCTATGACCAGCAAGTCCCCAACTGACAAGTATAAACGATAACTTGTTACGGGGAAAACTTGAAAGTCTAGTCTAAATATCAGTACCAACTATTAAACTATGCTATATCCAGCTATGTCCGACTAAGTCCCTACAGTGATATTTTTAATTGCTGCGGCATTCTTAATTATTGGGGATAGGCCTATCGGGAGTAACGTCCCCGATACATTTGACTAAGTCTTTGTATTACTTGATAATGAAATTAAACGATAAGGACAGAACAACTTGTCACGGGACAAACAACGTTTAGTCTAAATATCACGCACTGGCATAACTTTTTGATCCTGCGGGAGATCAACTTGACTGGATCTGAGTGATCTACTTATGAAAACAAATCTTGTGGTCTAACACTACTACTGAAATCATTATTTATTACAAACCTATGAACTCACTCAACCTCGTGTTGACCTTTTTAAGCATGTTTATTCTCAGGTACTTAAATATTGCTTTCACTGTATATCTACTGCTTTGATGATGATTGCTTGCTATGCTTGGAGTCTTCATTACATATCATATCAATTAAAGACATATTTATCTTCCGCTACAAAACTCAACAAAACGTCTCATGTAGAGTCGTTCTCGTTTATACAACTGTGATTTGATATATTAAGTCACGTTATTCTTCCAGGCCCTATCTGGAGGACGTGACACAGAGCCAATTAGAAGAACTGCTAGACCGTAGATTTATCCAACCAAGTTTCTCGCCTTGGGGCGCACCTGTTTTATTTGTGAAGAAGAAGGACGAATCATTCCGCATGTGTATCGACTACCGTGAACTCAACAAATTGACGATCAAGAATCGGTATCCTCTTCCCCGCATTGACGATCTTTTTGACCAACTACAAGGATCGAGCATTTACTCTAAGATCGATTTGCGATCCTTTTATCACCAGTTGAGGGTGAAAGAGAGTGATATAATGAAAATTGCAATCAGAACTCGTTATGGTCTTTATGAGTTTCTCGTGATGCCATTCGGATTAACCAACGCACCTGCCGTGTTCATGGACCTCATGAATTGTGTCTGCAAACCATACTTGGACAAGTTTGTTATCGTCTTCATAGATGATATCCTCATCTACTCTAAGAGCGAAGAAGAACATGAGCAACATCTTCGTCTGGTACTCGAACTCTTGAGACAAGAGCAACTTTATGCAAAATTCTCCAAGTGTGAGTTTTGGTTGAAGGAAGTCCAATTTCTGGGTCATGTTGTGAGCGACCAGGGTATCAAAGGTGATCCCGCCAAGATTGAAGCTATTAGCAAGTGGGAAACCCCCACTACTCTGATGCATATTCGCCAATTTTTGGGTCTCTCCGGTTACTACCGAAGATTTATTGAAGGTTTCTCTCTGATTGCGCGCCCTTTGACCGCGCTGACTCACAAAGGGAAGAAGTTCATTTGGGAACCCGAACAGGAATCAGCATTTCAAACTTTGAAAAAGAAGCTAATCACCGCACCTATCTTATCACTTCCTGAAGGCAGTGATGATTTCGTCGTTTATTGCTATGCTTCGAAGAGTGGTTTTAGTTGTGTACTGATGGTACGCATAAAGGTTATCGCTTATGCCTCTCGCCAACTGAAGATTCACGAGCGAAATTACATAATGCACGATCTCGAGCTTGGAGCCATTGTCTTTGCATTAAAACTGTGGAGACACTATCTTTATGGGACAAAGAGTACCATATTCACTGATCACAAAAGCCTCCAGCACATCTTTGATCAGAAGCAGCTGAATATGAGACAACGTCGATGGATCGAGACGCTGAACGACTATGATTGTGAACTCCGTTACCATCCTGGCAAAGCCAATGTTGTAGCCGATGCTCTGAGTCGAAAGGAGAGAACGGTACCTCTTCGTGTTCGGGCTCTGAACATCATCATTCATTCAAATCTCAATAGTCAGATCCGAGTAGCCCAAGAAGAGGCTCTCAAAGAGGAGAACATATCCCGTGAACACTTGAACATTCTCGTCTCTAAATTTGAGGTTAAGGAGTCTGGACTCCGATGCTTTGCCAGAAGGATTTGGGTACCTAGTTATGGAGGTCTACATAGCCTTATACTAGATGAAGCCCACAAGTCGAGATATTCGATTCATCCAGGAGCCGGTAAAATGTACCACGATCTCAAGGAACAGTATTGGTGGCCTAATCTTAAGAAGGATGTTGCAACTTATGTTGGGAGGTGTTTGACTTGTTCAAAGGTTAAGGCTGAACATCAGAGGCCATCTGGATTACTTCAACAACCAAAAATCCCACAATAAAAATGGGAAGCAATTACGATGGACTTCATCACAAAGCTACCAAAGACGGTAGGCGGTTATGATACCATCTGGGTTATCGTTGACCGACTTACTAAATCTGCACACTTCTTAGCCATGAAGGAAACGGATACAATGGAGAGACTCGCTCAACTATACATCAAAGAGGTTGTATCCCGTCATGGTGTGCCCTTATCGATTATCTCAGATCGCGATACCCGTTTTGCTTCAAGGTTTTGGCGTTCTTTGCAAGAAGCCTTGGGAACTCGTCTCGACATGAGCACTGCATATCACCCGCAGATCGACGGTCAGAGCGAACGAACGATTCAGACTTTAGAGGACATTTTGCGTGCCTGTGTTATTGACTTCGGAAAGTCTTGAGAAAGGCATTTGCCGTTAGCCAAATTCTCTTACAACAACAATTATCACTCGAGTATTAATGCCGCACCTTTTGAAGCGTTGTATGGCTGCAAGTGCCGTTCTCCTATTTGTTGGGCCGAATTAGGCGAAGCGCAAATCACCGGACCCGAGATAGTCCATGAAACGACGGAGAAGATTGCCCAGATTCAAGCGAGACTTAAGAGGGCCCGTGATCGCCAAAAGAGTTATGCTGATCTTAAATGTAAGGACTTCGAATTTAACGTGGGTGACCGTGTGATGTTGAAAGTCGCACCTTGGAAAGGTGTAATCCACTTTGGAAAGCGTGAAAAGCTAAACCCGCGATACATTGGTCCGTTTGAAATCTTGGAGCGTGTCGGACCAGTTGCTTACCGTTTGGATCTTCTGACTCAGTTGAGTGCTGTTCATCCTACCTTCCACGTATCAAATTTGAAGAAGTGTCTTGCTCCACCGGAACTTATCATACCCCTGGAGGAACTTACGATTTGAAATGTCCCGTTCTTATTGATTAAAAACGTTCCATATTAATTGATTTCGTTGCGAGGTTTTGACCTCTATATGAGACGTTTTTTCAAAGACTGCATTCATTTTTAAAACAAACCATAACCTTTATTTCATAAATAAAGGTTTAAAAAGCTTTACGTAGGTTATCAAATAATGATAATCTAAAATATCCTGTTTACACACGACCATTACATAATGGTTTACAATACAAATATGTTACATCGAAATCAGTTTCTTGAATGCAGTTTTTACACAATATCATACAAACATGGACTCCAAATCTTGTCCTTATTTTAGTATGCAACAGCGGAAGCTCTTAGTATTCACCTGAGAATAAATATGCTTTAAACGTCAACAAAAATGTTGGTGAGTTATAGGTTTAACCTATATATATCAAATTGTAACAATAGACCACAAGATTTCATATTTCAATATACATCCCATACATAGAGATAAAAATTATTCATATGGTGAACACCTGGTAACCGAAATTAACAAGCTGCATATATAAGAATATCCCCATCATTCCGGGACACCCTTTGGATATGATATAAATTTCAAAGTACTAAAGCATCCGGTACTTTGGATGGGGTTTGTTAGGCCCAATAGATCTATCTTTAGAGTTCGCGTCAATTAGGGTGTCTGTTCCCTAATTCTTAGATTACCAGACTTAATAAAAAGGGCATATTCGATTTCGATAATTCAACCATATAATGTAGTTTCGATTACTTGTGTCTATTTCTTAAAACATTTATAAAAATTGCGCATGTATTCTCAGTCCCAAAAATATATATTGTAAAAGCATTTAAAAAGGGATCAAATGAAACTCACTTTCACAGATTTTTACTTCGTCAGGAAGTAAGACTTGGCTACTGGTTGATTCACGAACCTATAACAATATATACATATATATCAAAGTATATTCAAAATATATTTACAATACTTTTAATACATTTTGATGTTTTAAGTTTATTAAGTCAGCTGTCCTCGTTAGTAACCTACAACTAGTTGTCCACAGTTAGATGTACAGAAATAAATCGATAAATATTATCTTGAATCAATCCACGACCCAGTGTATACGTATCTCAGTATTGATCACAACTCAAACTATATATATATTTTGGAATCAACCTCAACCCTGTATAGCTAACTCCAACATTCATATATAGAGTGTCTATGGTTGTTCCGCAATATATATATATAGATGGGTCGACATGATAGGTCGAAACATTGTATACGTGTTTATGGTATCTCAAGATTATATAATATACAATATAAGTTGATTAGGTTATGGTTGGAATAGATTTATTACTAACTTTCACGTAGGTAAAATGAGTAGTTTTTATCAATATTGTTTTACTCGCCATTTCTTCGTTTCTAATCCGTTTTGAGTGATTCCAGTGGCCACGGTTTTGTATTGAACTTAACTTTATGAATCTAAATAGAAAAAGTATAAGTTTATAGTTGAAAAAACAAGTTACAAGTCGTTTTTGAAAGAGGTAGTCATTTCCGTCGAAAGAACGACATCTTGATGACCATTTTGAAAAACATACTTTCACTTTGAGTTTAACCATGATTTTTGGATATAGTTTCATGTTCATAAGAAAAATCATTTTTCCAGAAGTATAGCTTTTAAATCAAAGTTCTTCTTAGCTTTTAATTATCCCAACCAAAACAGCTCCCGGTTTTACTACGACGGCGTATATCCAGTTTTATGGTGTTTATCGTGTTTCCGGGTTTTAAATCATTAAGTTAGCATATCATATAGATATAGAACATATGTTTAGTTGATTTTAAAAGTCTAGTTAGAAGGATTAACTTTATTTGCGAACAAGTTTAGAATTAACTAAACTATGTTCTAGTTATTACAAGTTTATAACGTTGAATAAGACAGCTTTTTATGTATAAATTTAATGATGTTATGAACATCATTACTACCTCAAGTTCCTTGGATTAACCTACTGGAAATGAGAAAAATGGATCTAGCTTCAAAGGATCCTTGGATGGCTTGAAAGTTCTTGAAGCAGAATCATGACACGAAAATAATTTCAAGTAAGATTTCCACTCGAAATAAGATTGTTATAGTTATAGAAATTGAATTAAAGTTTGAATATGATTATTACCTTGTATTAGAAAGATAACCTACTGTAAGTAACAAAGGTTTCTTGATCTTGGATGATTACTTGGAATGGATTTAGAAAACTTGGAAGTAAACTTGCAATCTTGGAAGTATTCTTGATTTTATGAAACTAGAACTTTTAGAATTTATGAAGAACACTTAGAACTTGAAGATAGAACTTGAGAGAGATCAATTAGATGAATAAAATTGAAGAATGAAAGTGTTTGTAAGTGTTTTTGGTCGTTGGTGTATAGATTAGATATAAAGGATATGTAATTTTGTTTTCATGTAAATAAGTCATGAATGATTACTCATATTTTTGTAATTTTATGAGATATTTCATGCTAGTTGCCAAATGATGGTTCCCACATGTTTTAGGTGACTCGCATGGGCTGCTAAGAGCTGATCATTGGAGTATATATACCAATAGTACATACATCTAAAAGCTGTGTATTGTACGAGTACGAATACGCGTGCATACGAGTAGATTTGTTGATGAAACTGAACGAGGATGTAATTGTAAGAATTTTTGTTAAGTAGAAGTATTTTGATAAGTGTCTTGAAGTCTTTCAAAAGTGTATGAATACATATTAAAACACTACATGTATATACATTTTAACTGAGTCGTTAAGTCATCGTTAGTCGTTACATGTAAATGTTGTTTTGAAACTTTTAGGTTAACGATCTTGTTAAATGTTGTTAACCCAATGTTTATAATATCAAATGAGATTTTTAATTATTATATTATCATGATATTATGATATACGAATATCTCTTAATATGATCTATATACATTAAATGTCGTTACAACGATAATCGTTACATATATGTCTCGTTTCAAAATCATTAATTTAGTAGTCTTATTTTTACATATGTAGTTCATTGTTAATACAATTAATGATATATTTACTTATCATTTAACATAATTAACCAAGTGTATCAATATCTTAATATGATTCATATGTACCTAGTAAGACGTTATAACGATAATCGTTATATATATCGTTTTCGAGTTTCTTAATTTAATAGTCTCATTTTTTATGTATATAACTCATTGGTAAAATACCTAATGAGATACATACTTATAATAAAATCATGTTAACTATATATATAACCATATATATGCCATCGTATAGTTTTTACAAGTTTTAACGTTCGTGAATCACCGGTCAACTTGGGTGGTCATTTGTCTATATGAAACCTATTCCAATTAATCAAGTCTTAATAAGTTTGATTGCTTAACATGTTGGAAACACTTAATCATGTAAATATCAATTTCATTTAATATATATAAACATGGAAAAGTTCGGGTCACTACACGATTGATGATAAACTCCACTTCGTGGAAGAACCTGTCAAAATTATGGACAGTGAGGTCAAAACTTTGAAACGCAACAAGATTCCGATCGTCCGAGTTCGATGGAATGCCAAACGAGGACCTGAGTTTACTTGGGAACGAGAGGATCAAATGATACAGAAATATCCTCACCTTTTCCCGATTCAAACACCTGCCTCAGCTTAAATTTCAGGACGAAATTTCCATTAACAAGTGGGTAATGTAACGACCCGACTTTTTCGGCTTACATTTATGCCTTATGTTTTATCGAAACTGCGTATTTGAGCGTACTGTGCTACTTTATACTCTGGAATCTTTAATTACATGGTTTACTTTCATTTATATATTAAAACGTGCCTTAGAGTACGTAGGATACTTAACTTGTTCACCGGAAGCATTTATGACCGTTAGTGTCACTTGACGTTTCGAAAAAACTGCGAACCACGCACACGTTTAACTTTTGTCGTAATCGGAATATTATGACTACGAAATATTAATTATTATTTTACAATAATAATTACTTGGGTTTTTGGATACTTAATTATGCGTAGTAATTTAATTATGCTTACTAGTTAGTCTTGTTGGACTTTCTACCTTGTTGGACTTAAGCCCACCCTACTCTAGCTAGTAGCCCTTTATTTAGCCCACTTATTAATTACTAGTGACCCAATAATAAGTAAGACAAATGCTCATTTATTAGAGGGAACATGCTAGCATTTATGTCAAGTATTATCCTTAATGTTGCATGGGATCCTAACATAAGCACCAACTTTAGACAACCATTAACCAAAAAGCAAACTTTTGTCCCCCTCCAAAAATCACGGCCACCTTCTCCACCACCCTCTCCCATTCACCTATAAATACCACCCTTATTCCATCCATTTAACACTTGCTTTCATTTGTAATTCACACACACACACACTCTAATTCTCTCTAGTTCTTTCTCTCTCTAAAAGTGTAAGTATTTTGAACTTTTCTTCTTCTTCTTCTCCTTCTCATCACCACGAATTCATCATCATCATCATCATGGGTCTAGCTTTTTAGCTTTTGATCTTGATTATATTTTGTAGATTCAAACATGGATTTGAATCCTTCAAGAACATGGAAGATTCAAGCTTTCTAGCTTTGAATCTTCACCCACTTTGTAGATCTATATCTTTTAATTTTAAATCTTGTTATTTTGTTATAAAGATTCAAACTTGTGTTTGTAATCTTCATGTAACTTAAATATCCAAGCTTTATGCTTCAAGATCTTCAAGAACAATCAAGATGCAAGCTTTCTAGCTTGGATCTTCATATCTTTTGTTGGATCTAAGTTTTCTAACTTATGATCTCATTATTTTGATATAAAGATCAAAACTTATGTTTATGGTCTTCATATAACTTAAAGATCTAAGCTTTATGCTTCAAGTTCTTCAAGAACACTAAAGGTTCAAGCTTTCTAGCTTTGTGACCTTATAACTTGTGTGAAATGGATCCAAGCTCTCTAGCTTAGGGTTCCATCACCTCATTTGACTTAGATTATGTTCATACTTGTTTGATTGATGTAAAGTTTGTAGCTTTAGTTGTAAATGTAACTTGTAATTGTGTTAAGACTAAGGATATGATGTAACCTTGGTTCATCATCCATCTAAGACTCTTAAATGAGTTGTGTTATTACTTGGTCTTAACATATTGTGTATTGATGGTAGAATCTTGGTCAAAAGTGATGCTAAACCATCAACGAGTTGTACACTTGAAGCTACAAGCATCAAGGATGAGAACCGTGATGAGCATCAAGCATTAAGAACCCCACCGGAACATTTGTTTACTGTTTTTCAGGATCTGAGAAGTAACCTGGACTACTGTAAAGTTTATTTTCAGTTAGTTAGGTTCAAGTAGATGATTTTCCATTTAGGCCTCGTCTTAATCCGAGTTACGGTTTAGGATTTATGGCCCTCCGAAAGTCACTACGCCCTTGTAACATTGTGCTGAAATTTCTGACCTACTCGCACTTAAACCGTCGCCACGGTTAAACGAAGACGATTTAGGTTCTGAAAATTGGTCAGAGGTTAGTGGACTCATATACGGAGCCATAGCCACTGACTACGCATCTTTTCGATTTACGTAGAGGTCGTAACAGCTGACCGAAATCAGCCTATTGTTTCGATCTCTATTCTTGTCAAACTTACTTAGCTTTTATGATGATAAATGATGATGATGATGACACTTAAACTTATTTTATGCACTATTAGAACTTATAAAGACAACCTACTGACCTAGTAACCTTTGATTTAGGTTGACGACCTTTCGGACCGACTTACTACTTGCACACTTTCGTATCGACTTGTATTGCTTATTCACTGTGAGTTATAGCTTCCCTTTTTACTTATACTATTTTTGGGACTGAGAATACATGCGCTTTTTATGTTTTACTTATTTGACACGAGTACTTAAACTTTACATATGTGTGGGTTATATAACGGCATAAACTTTCCCCTTAGCACGGTAACGTTTAACTATTGGTTTTTGAACCGGTAGACGCGAATCTTAGATATGGATCCATAGGGTTTGACATCCCCACTCGGGCTAGTCGCGCTAGCATTTAACGGGTGTTTAATACTTCGAAGACATACACACTCACCAGGTGTACTTTCAGGGGGTGATATTTATATTTACGTTAAGTCTACTTACCATGTGCCCTCGGTTATACATATACTTTTCATACTGTTTTGAAACATTGAAATCTCGTGGTCAATCTTATATTACTGTTACAACTTAAACTATAGATCACCAACTTTATTGTTAACGTTTTTAAGCATGTTTTCTCAGGTGCTTAGAGGTTTGTTGCTTCCGCTGTTAGACTTGCTGTCATGCTATTTAGACTTGCTGTTAAGGACCTACTGTGTTAGATATCCACTGCATAACTTAGTGATGTCTTAATTATGGAACTTTTATTTTGCATTCGTAATTTATGTTATTTTCAAAAATAATGACTTTGTAACGACCTTTGTGTCACGTTATCTTTTGTAAACGCTATGTCTTTTTTTTAAATTCAAACTGGTTTTCAAACAGCATGTAGTACTTAACCGTATAAAGATCATGTTGTTGACGAATCGTACACGATGGTTTTGTACGGGGCGTCACATTTTAGGACACAATCATACATGACCTAATGAGGAGGATGAACAAGATAAACAAAAAACTCATTCACCGCATATTGAAGAAATATTTGCGGATGAACACACATGTGAAACGCATGAAGCATTTGGATCACATATAGTGCAACTAAGGCCCATAAAAGATTCAATGATAACGTGGAGCAAAACTAAACTAGATCAAAAGAAAGCTCGCAAAACCAACTAGAATACATAAGGACTTCGAAACTCAAAAGATCGCGACCTCACTAAGAAAAAGATGATAATCTATCTAACCGGGCATCGGAAAATAAAAAATCATCTAAAGACCAAAAATGACCGCCTTCTCACAAACATAGAGACTCAAGCGTCTTTGATAAAATCACCAAACACTTCTATCTCCTCTTCAAATAAAAAAGATGATCCTTCTATTGATTTATATAAGTTTTTCGTTTTTCGTCAAAAGAAAATGGATCATCTGACCAAGTGTTTGATATGTTTTTATTTTAATTTATGTGGATGAAATTTGTCAAGAACAACAAAAGTAATTTTGGGGATATTGTTGCTTTCTGTTGCGCATCTTTTCTCAATGATTTAAGCCTTTAAGGTACATGACTATTGTACATCTCAAATTGTATATGCTTCTCGTACAAACGAATTACATTGTGTAATCTGATTGATCATAGAACAATACACTTATATTAACATAAAACCAACTATATGTATATTTTATCATATATGAAATGTCCCGTTCATATTGATTATAAACGTTCCATATTAATTGATTTCGTCGCGAGGTTTTGACCTCTATATGAGACGTTTTTCAAAGACTGCATTCATTTCTAAAATAACCATAACCTTTATTTTATCTATAAAGGTTTAAAAATCATTACGTAGATTATCAAATAACGATAATCTAAAATATACCGTTTACACACGACCATTACATAATGGTTTACAATAAGAATATATTACATCAAAAATAAGTTCCTTGAATGCAGTTTTTACATAATATCATACAAGCATGGACTCCAAATCTTGTTCTTATTTTAGTATGCAATAGCGGAAGCTCTTAATAATCACCTGAGAATAAACATGCTTAAAACGTCAATAAAAATATTGGTGAGTTATAGGTTTAACCTATATATTATCAAATCATAATAATAGACCACAAGATTTTATATTTCAATATACATCCCATACATAGAGATAAAAATCATTCACATGGTGAACATCTGGTAACCGACATTAACAAGATGCATATAAGAATATCCCCTATCATTCCGGGAAATCCTTCGGACATGATAAAAATGAATTCGAAGTACTAAAGCATCCGGTACTTTGAATGGGGTTCTTTAGGCCCAATAGATCTATCTTTAGGATTCGCGTCAATTAGTAGATCGGTTTACTAATTCTTAGGTTACCAAGCAAAAGGGGCATATTCGGCTTCGATCATTCACCCATATAATGTAGTTTATTTACTTATGTCTATTTCGTAAAACATTTATAAAACTGCATGTATTCTCATCCCAAAATATTAGATTTTAAAAGTGGGACAATAACTCGCTTTCACAGATTTTTACTTCGTCGGGAAGTAAGACTTGGCCACTGGTCGATTCACGAACCTATAACAAATATGTACATATATATCAAAGTATGTTCAAAATATATTTACAACATTTTTAATACGTTTTAATGTTTTAAGTTTATTAAGTCAGCTGTCCTCGTTAGTAACCTACAACTAGTTGCCCACAATTAGATGTACAGAAATAAATCGATATATATTATCTTGAATCAATCCACGACCCAGTGTATACACGTCTCAGGCTAGATCACAACTCAAAGTATATATATTTTTGGAATCAAACTCAACCCTGTATAGCTAACTCCAACATTACTGCATATAGAGTGTCTATGGTTGTTCCAAATAATATATATACATGGGTCGATATGATATGTCAAAACATTTGCATACGTGTCTATGGTATCCCAAGATTACATAATATATTAGAATACATGTATAATACAATATAAGTTAGCTAGGATATGATTTTTATAGAATTGTTACAATATTTCCCGTAGCTACAACAATCAAAAAATATCCAATCTAGTTTTACCCATAACTTCTTCGTTTTAAATCCGTTTTGAGTGAATCAAATTGCCATGGTTTCATATTGAACTCTATTTTATGAATCTAAATAGAAAAAGTATAGGTTTATAGTTGGAAATTTAAGTTAAAAGTCATTTTTGTAAGAGGTAGTCATTTCAGTCGAAAGAACGACGTCTTGATGACCATTTTGAAAAACATACTTCCACTTTGAGTTTAACCATGATTTTTGGATATAGTTTCATGTTCATAAGAAAAATCATTTTCCCAGAAGAACAACTTTTAAATCAAAGTTTATCATAGTTTTTAATTATCAAACCCAAAACAGCCCGCGGTGTTACTACGACGGCGTATGTCCGGTTTTACGGTGTTTTTCGTGTTTCAGGTTTTAAATCATTAAGTTAGCATATCATATAGATATAGAACATGTGTTTAGTTGATTTTAAAAGTCAAGTTAGAAGGATTAACTTTTGTTTGCGAAAAAGTTTAGAATTAACTAAACTATGTTCTAGTGATTTCAAGTTTAAACCTTCGAATAAGATAGTTTTATATGTATGAATCAAATGATGTTATGAACATCATTACTACCTCAAGTTTTGTGGATAAACCTACTAGAAAAGAGACAAATGGATCTAGCTTCAAAGAATTCTTGGATGGCTTGAAAGTTCTTGAAGTAGAATCATGACAGGAAAACAAGTTCAAGTAAGATCATCACTCGAAATAAGATTGTTATAGTTATAGAAATTGAACCAAAGTTTGAATATGAGTATTACCTTGTATTAGAAAGATATATTACTGTAAATAAGAAAGATTTCTTGAGGTTGGATGATCACTTTACAAGATTGGAAGTAAGCTAGCAAACTTGGAAGTATTCTTGATTTTATGAAACTAGAACTTATAGAATTTATGAAGAACACTTAGAACTTGAAGATAGAACTTGAGAGAGATCAATTAGATGAATAAAATTGAAGAATGAAAGTGTTTGTAGGTATTTTTGGTCGTTGGTATATGGATTAGATATAAAGGATGTGTAATTTTGTTTACATGTAAATAAATCATGAATGACTACTAATATTTTTGTAATTCTATGAGATATTTCATGCTAGTTGCCAAATGATGGTTCCCACATGTGTTAGGTGACTCACATGGGCTACTAAGAGCTGATCATTGGAGTGTATATACCAATAGTACATACGTCTAAAATCTGTGTATTGTACGAGTACGAATACGGGTACATACGAGTAGAATTGTTGATGAAACTGAACGAGGATGTAATTGTAAGTAATTTTGTTAAGTAGAAGTATTTTGATAAGTGTCTTGAAGTCTTTCAAAAGTGTATGAATACATATTAAAACACTACATGTATATACATTTTAACTGAGTCGTTAAGTCATCGTTAGTCGTTAGATGTAAATGTTGTTTTGAAACCTTTAGGTTAACGATCTTGTTAAATGTTGTTAACCCATTGTTTATTATATCTAAAGAGATGTTAAATTATTACATTATCATGATATTATGATATATTAATATATCTTAGTATGAAATATATACAGTTAAATGTTGTTACAACGATAATCGTTACATATATGTCTCGTTTCGAAATCATTAAGTTAGTAGTCTTGTTTTTACATATGTAGTTCATTGTTAATACACTTAATGACATGTTTACTTATCATTTATCATGATTAAACATAGTGTATCAATATCTTAATATGATTCATATGTATTTAGTAAGACGTTATTATGACGATAATCGTTATATATATCGTTTCGAGTTTCTTAATTCAATAAACTCAATTTTATGTATATAACTCATTGTTAAAATGCCCAATTAGATACTTACTTATCATAATATCATTTTAACTATATATATAATCATATATATGTCATCATATAGTTTTTACAATTTTTAACGTTCGTGAATCACCGGTCAACTTGGGTGATCAATTGTCTATATGAAACCTATTTCAATTAATCAAGTCTTAACAAGTTTGATTGCTTAACATGTTGGAAACATTTAATCATGCAAATATAGTTTTCATTTAATATATAATCATGGAAAAGTTCGGGTCACTACAGTACCTACCCGTTAAATAAATTTCGTCCCGAAATTTTAAGTTGTAGAAGGTGTTGACGAATCTTCTGGAAATAGGTGTGGGTATTTCTTTTTCATCTGATCTTCATGCTCCCAGGTGAACTCGGGTCCTCAACAAGCATTTCATCGAACCTTAATAATTGGTATCTTGTTTTGCTTAAGTCTTTTAACCTCACGATCCATTATTTCGACGGGTTCTTCAATGAATTGAAGTTTTTCGTTGATTTGAATTTCGTCTAACAGAATAGTGAGATCTTCTTTAGCAAAATATTTCTTCAAATTCGAGACGTGAAATGTGTTATGTACAGCTGCGAGTTGTTGGGGTAACTCAAGTCGGTAAGCTACTGGTCTGACACGTTCAATACCTTGGATTTAGTTTCCCTCGTTTACCAAATCGAACAACACCTTTCCAAGGTGAAACTTTAAGCATGACCATCTCGCCAATTTAAAATTCTATATCTTTTCTTTTAATGTCAGCGTAGCTCTTTTGTCGACTTTTGGCGGTTTTCAATTGTTGTTGAATTTGGATGATCTTCTCGGTAGTTTCTTGTATTATCTCCGGACTCGTAATCTGTCTATCCCCCACTTCACTCCAACAAATCGGAGACCTGCACTTTCTACCATAAAGTGCTTCAAAGGGCGCCATCTCAATGCTTGAATGGTAGCTGTTGTTGTAGGAAAATTCTGCTAACGGTAGAGGTCGATCCCAACTGTTTCCGAAATCAATAACACATGCTCGTAGCATGTCTTCAAGCGTTTGTATCATCCTTTCACTCTGCCCATCAGTTTGTAGATGATAGGCAGTATTCATGTCTAGACGAGTTCCTAATGCTTGGTGTAATGTCTGCCAGAATCTTGAAATAAATCTGCCATCCCTATCAGAGATAATAGAGATTGGTATTCCATGTCTGGAGACGACTTCCTTCAAATACAGTCGTGCTAACTTCTCCATCTTGTCATCTTCTCTAATTGGCAGGAAGTATGCTGATTTGGTGAGATGATCAACTATTACCCAAATAGTATCAAAACCACTTGCAGTCCTTGGCAATTTAGTGATGAAATCCATGGTAATGTTTTCTCATTTCCATTCCGGGATTTCGGGTTGTTGAAGTAGACCTGATGGTTTCTGATGCTCTGTTTTGACCTTAGAACACGTCAAACATTCCCCTACGTATTTAGTAACATCGGCTTTCATACATGGCTACCAAAAATATTTCTTGAGATCCTTGTACATCTTCCCCATTCCAGGATGTATTGAGTATCTGGTTTTATGAGCTTCTCTAAGTACCATTTCTCTCATATCTCCAAATTTTGGTACCCAAATTCTTTCAGCCCTATACCGGGTTTCGTCTTCCCGAATATTAAGATGCTTCTCCGATCCTTTGGGTATTTTATCCTTTAAATTTCCCTCTTTTAAAACTCTTTGTTGCACCTCCTTTATTTGAGTAGTAAGGTTAGTGTGAATCATTATATTCATAGCTTTTACTCGAATGGGTTCTCTGTCCTTTCTGCTCAAGGCATCGGCTACCACATTTGCCTTCCCCGGGTGGTAACGAATCTCAAAGTCGTAATCATTCAACAATTCAATCCACCTACGCTGCCTCATATTCAGTTGTTTCTGATTAAATATGTGTTGAAGACTTTTGTGGTCGGTATATATAATACTTTTGACCCCATATAAGTAGTGCCTCCAAGTCTTTAATGCAAAAACAACCGCGTCTATAATTCTGTTCGTGAATCTTCAATTGTCTAGACGCATAAGCAATTACTTTCGTTCGTTGCATTAATACACAACCGAGACCTTACTTTGAGGCGTCACAATATATCACAAAATCATCATTCCCTTCAGGTAATGAAAATATAGGTGCCATAGTTAACTTTTTCTTCAATAACTGAAACGCTTTCTCTTGTTCATCCTTCCATTCAAATTTCTTCCCTTTATGCGTTAATGCAGTCAAGGGTTTTGCTATTCTGGAAAAGTCTTGGATGAACCTTCTGTAGTAACCAGCTAGTCCTAAAAATTGGCGTATGTGTTTCAGAGTTTTCGGGGTTTTCCACTTTTCAACGGTTTCAATCTTTGCTGGATCCACCTGAATACCTTCTTTGTTCACTATGTGACCGAGGAATTGAACTTCTTCCAACCAAAATGCACACTTTGAAAACTTAGCGTACAGTTTTTCTTTTCTCAGCAACTCTAGCACTTTTCTCAAATGTTCTTCGTGCTCTTGATCATTCTTCGAGTAAATAAGTATGTCATCGATGAAAACAATGACAAACTTGTCAAGATATGGCCCACACACTCGGTTCATGAGGTCCATGAACATAGCTGGTGCGTTAGTCAATCCAAACGGCATAACCATAAACTCGTAATGACCGTAACGCGTCCTAAAAGCAGTCTTTGGAATATCATCCTCCTTCACCCGCATTTGATGATATCCAGAACGTAAATCGATCTTCGAATAAATAGACGAGCCTTGTAGTTGATCAAATAAGTCTTCGATTCTCGGTAGTGGGTAGCGGTTCTTGATGGTAAGTTTGTTCAACTCTCGGTAGTCGATACACAACCTGAATGTACCATCTTTCTTCTTGACAAACAAAACAGGAGCTCCCCATGGTGATGTGCTTGGTCGAATGAAACCACGCTCTAAAAGTTCTTGTAACTGACTTTGTAATTCTTTCATTTCGCTGAGTGCGAGTCTGTATGGAGCACGAGCTATTGGTGCAGCTCCTGGTACAAGGTCTATTTGAAATTCAATGGATCGATATGGGGGTAATCCCGGTAATTCTTTCGGAAATACATCGGGAAATTCTTTTGCTACGGGAACATCACTGATGTTCTTTTCTTCAGGTTTAACTTCCTTGATGTGTGCTAGAATGACGTAACAACCTTTTCTTATTAGTTTTTGCTCCTTCAAACTACTAATAAGATTTAATTTCGCGTTGTTCTTTTCTCCGTACACCATTAAAGGTTTTCCTTTTTCACGCATAATGCGAATCGCATTTTTATAACAAACGACCTCTGCTCTCACCTTTTTCAACCAGTCCATGCCAATTATTACATCAAAACTCCCTAACTCGACTGGTATTAAATCAATTTTAAATGTTCCATCCCCCAGTTTAATTTCTCTCTCCCGACATATATTATCTGCTGAAATTAATTTACCGTTTGCTAATTCGAGTAAAAATTTACTATCCAAAGGCGTCAATGGGCAACTTAATTTAGCACAAAATTCTCTACTCATATAGCTTCTATCCGCACCCGAATCAAATAAAACATAAGAAGATTTATCGTCAATAAGAAACGTACCCGTAACAAGCTCCGGGTCTTCTTGTGCTTCTGCCGCATTAATATTGAAAACTCTTCCTCGATCCTGTCCATTAGTATTCCCCTGATTCGGGCAATTTCTTATAATGTGGCCCGGTTTTCCACATTTATAACAAACAGTGTTGGTATTACTTGTTCCGACACTATTCGTTTCGGCATTACTTGTTCCGACCATTTCTTTTACACCTGTTGCATAATGTCGTTCAAAACCCCTGATGATTTTCTTCACACCTATGACATGGCTGTTTTTGGTTTTTGTTGCCGTTGTTGTTATTGAGGTTGTTGTTGGGATTGTTATTGTTGTTGAAACAGTTGTTGTAGTTATTGTTGTTGTTGGGATGTTTGTTGTAGTTATTGTTTGGATTGCGGTTATTGTTGCGATTGTTGTTGCGGTTGTTGGGATAGTTGTTGCGATTGTGGTTGTAATTATTATTGTGGTTGTACTGGTGACTCTTGTCACCGTTTTCCTCCCACTTCCTCTTGAGTTGTTTTGTGTTGGCTTCTTCGGCCACCTGCTCTTTAATTCTTCCTTCAATCTGATTTATGAGTTTATGAGCCATTCGACTTGCCTTCTGTATAGAAGCGGGCTCGTGTGAACTCACATCTTCTTGAATCCTTACTGGTAACCCTTTTACAAACGCGTCGATCTTCTCTTCTTCATCATCGAATGCTCCTGGACACAATAGGCACAACTCTGTGAATCGTCATTCATATGTGGTAACGTCGAACCCTTGTGTTCGTAACTCTCTAAGTTCTGCCTTGAGTTTATTGACTTCGTTTCTAGGACGGTACTGCTCGATCATCAATTGCTTGAATGCCGACCACGGTAGTGCGTAAGCAGCATTTTGTCCTACCTGTTCAAGATAGGTGTTCCACCACGTTAACGCAGTACTTGTGAAGGTATGCGTAGCGTACTTAACTTTGTCTTCTTCAGTACACTTACTTATGGCAAATACCGATTCGACTTTCTCGGTCCACCTTTTCAATCCAATTGGTCCTTCGGTTCCATCAAATTCCAAAGGTTTGCAGGAAGTGAATTCTTTGTAGGAGCATCCTACACGATTTCTTGCGCCGTTAGCTACATTGCTAGATTCATAGTTATTGTTGGTATGTAGCGCAGCCTGTACTGCGGCTATGTTTGCAGCAAGAAAGGTATGAAATTCCTCTTCGCTCATATTCATGGTGTGTCAAGTAGTCGGTGCCATTTCCTTCAAAATAGCCAACTGAATCGAGTTAATCATACAGAATATTAAGAGTAGTCAATAGTATTTCGTAGCATAATATGAACTCATTTATAAAAGCTTTTTCTTCATATTAGCATTATATAAGTTTAAATTCGGGTACTACCTACACGTTAAGTTCATACTTAGTAGCTAATATACAATTCAACTACTAAAATTTCATATGAAAAACTGATTATAATAATATATCACATACAAATATTCTTCAAACTTACAACTTCGCTATATTACATATAACATGAAATATAGTACACTATGATACATGATAGTTTTGAAGATAAATCTAGTTAATACGCAAGTTGTTCAGCAAAGGAAATAAAGACACGTAATTCATAAGTCCAGAAACAAGTCATGTATTCTGGTTTTACTAAGACGACTTCCCATCCTTGGTCATGTGGAAAATAACTGTTATGACCATTGGCTAGGCAGCATGTTGTAATGTCATCAAAAGGACGAGGGTTTCGTAATGTCCAACAGCCCCGTAATAATCTAAAAACCTTGTTTCTCACCCCAACTACTGAATCCGTCACTTGTGGGAAGGTCTTATTTAAAAGCTGCAAACCGATGTTCTTTTTCTCACTTTGGTAAGAAGCGAACATCACTAACCCGTAAGCATAACATGCTTCTTTATGTTGCATGTTAGAAGCTCTTTCTAATTCACGAAATCCTATGTTGGGATATGTTGAGTCAAAATAGGTTCTTAACCCGTAGCGTAAAATTGCATTTGGGTTCCCACATTAACGCTTTAAAGAAAACACGGCGTAACTTATGGTCTCCCCAATGTGATATACCCCACCTATCAAAGGAAAGTCTTTTATAAACAAAGGTATTTCTGGAAAGTCTTTCAAATGTTTGACAAGTTAATTTTGCCATAATTAATTGTGCTGATGAATTCTGACCGACTCTAGACAAGATTTCCTCAATCATATCCTCTGGTAGATCTTCTAAAATATTCGGTTGTCTACCCTTAACGTCCATTTTGTTTTTATACTGTAAAATATACAAGGATTAGATTCGTAAAAGATAATTAACAAACAATACAAGAAATTTTTACATAGAACATAAAAGTACAAGCACACTACAATACATATAATACACAACATGATTACAACCCTCTAATCTGAATCACTGGTTTCTTCTTCTTCGGACTTGGTTCGTTTTCCTAATTTTACAGGAATATATGATGTTCCTCTAATACGAGCCGTCGTTTTTCACAATGGTATAGAAAAACCTGGTGGTTTAGAGGTTCCCGAGTCATTGTTACATTTTAGGAAATACGGATGTTGTCGATACATATAAAGTTCATCGGGGTTGGAATCGGGTTTCTCTATTTTTATACCTTTCCCCTTATTATTTTCTTTCGCTTTATTAAATTGGGTCGAGATAATTTCTATAACATCATCGGAATCCTCATCGGGATCCGATTCATCGGAAAATTGGTAATCTTCCCAATATTTTGCTTCCTCGGCGGAAACACCATTGACCATTATTAACTTTGGTCCTTTGGTTGAGGATTTTATTTTATTTAATCGATTTACTATAGGTATCAATATTTCTTCCTCCAGAACCTCTTCTTCTGGTTCCTCCTCTTCCGATTCCTCCTCTTCTGGTTCCTCTTCTTCCGATTCCTCCTCTTCTGGTTCCTCTTATTCCGGTTCCTCTTCGGGAATTTGTGAATCTTCCCAAAATATATTTGACTCTTCATTATTATTAGGTGAATCAATGGGATTTACACAATATCAAACACGTTAAGAGATTAATATATCACATAATATTTACATGTTAATAATATATAGTTTCCAACAAAAAATGTTAAGCAATCGTTTTTGAAGAAAAATACAGTCGAAGTTCAGACTCACTAATGCTTCCTAACAAACTCGGTAAGACACACTAATGCAATTTTCTGGTTCTCTAAGACCAACGCTCGGATACCAACTGAAATGTCCCGTTCATATTGATTATAAACGTTCCATATTAATTGATTTCGTCGCGAGGTTTTGACCTCTATATGAGACGTTTTTCAAAGAATGCATTCATTTTTAAAACAACCATAACCTTTATTTTATCTATAAAGGTTTAAAAAGCATTACGTAGATTATCAAATAATGATAATCTAAAATATACCGTTTACACACGACCATTACATAATGGTTTACAATAAGAATATATTACATCAAAAATAAGTTTCTTGAATGCAGTTTTTACATAATATCATACAAGCATGGACTCCAAATCTTGTCCTTATTTTAGTATGCAATAGCGGAAGCTCTTAATAATCACCTGAGAATAAACATGCTTAAAACGTCAACAAAAATGTTAGTGAGTTATAGGTTTAACCTATATATTATCAAATCATAATAATAAACCACAAGATTTTATATTTCAATATACATCCCATACATAGAGATAAAAATCATTCACATGGTGAACATCTGGTAACCGACATTAACAAGATGCATATAAGAATATCCCCTATCATTCCGGAAAATCCTTCGGACATGATAAAAACGAATTCGAAGTACTAAAGCATCCGGTACTTTGAATGGGGTTCGTTAGGCCCAATAGATCTATCTTTAGGATTCGCGTCAATTAGTAGATCGGTTTACTAATTCTTAGGTTACCAAGCAAAAGGGGCATATTCGGCTTCGATCATTCACCCATATAATGTAGTTTATTTACTTATGTCTATTTCGTAAAACATTTATAAAACTGCATGTATTCTCATCCCAAAATATTAGATTTTAAAAGTGGGACAATAACTCGCTTTCACAGATTTTTACTTCGTCGGGAAGTAAGACTTGGCCACTGGTCGATTCACGAACCTATAACAAATATGTACATATATATCAAAGTATGTTCAAAATATATTTACAACATTTTTAATACGTTTTAATGTTTTAAGTTTATTAAGTCAGCTGTCCTCGTTAGTAACCTACAACTAGTTGCTCACAATTAGATGTACAGAAATAAATCGATATATATTATCTTGAATCAATCCACTACCCAGTGTATACACGTCTCAGGCTAGATCACAACTCAAAGTATATATATTTTTAGAATCAACCTCAACCCTGTATAGCTAACTCCAACATTACTGCATATAGAGTGTCTATGGTTGTTTCAAATAATATATATACATGGGTCGATATGATATGTCATTTAAAAAACTATGTAATATAGGTTATATATTGTGAATTAATATCAATCAAAATATAAATTTATTTTAAACAAATAAATAGTGTAATATGGAGCTGATATGTGGCAGTGTAAAATATGGAGTTGACATGTGGCAGAATTTAATCAGAAGTTGACACGTAGAATTATCTTCACACGCTTTATATAATGTATAGATAGATAAATAGATAAATAAATAGATATATAGAAGTTGTTACAGTATAATGTTATTAAAATATTATTACTGTATGATTTATGAATATGAATGGAACAAATAGTCAAATAGTGTTTTATGTTTATCAGTCTGTGAATATTATATATACTAGAGTATCTAAGTATCACAGTAGTATATAGTACTACTAATGAAAGATCGCAAGGGACATTTGTAGTAAAATGTAACATTTTTTTTGTTAACTTTTGTACTGAAAAGTTAGAAACGTTCATTATTGATTAAATTTGGGAGACTTGATATATTTTAAAATTATTTGGGAGACTTCACCACTGCTAGGTTTAAGAGTAATAACTGTGTTTAAGATAAAAAGGATGTTAGTTGTTCTTCTGTGAGATAAAAACGCCAAGTCAAACTTTTTATAGCATTGGTGTTTTTATTGTTTGTTTGGCCTTGTAGTCTAAATTTACAACCCTGTAGCGGCCCGAGTTATCCCTTTAAGTTCAAAAACATCTATTCAGTAGAGTAGTTGTAATAGGACTCTGATTGGTTGTATATAATTAAATTTTACTTTAATAAATTAATTAAAATTAAATATTAAATATAATTATAATATGATAATGATATATGCATACAAGTTATTCGTGGTTGAAAAAAGAGCAAATATATATAGAAAACGGAAATCAGGTTCTACGTTTACTAGAAAAGGTACGAAATATTCTGCTTCTTCTTTTTCATGTGAAGTGCGCATGTATATTCTACATATACTTATAATTATGATTATGTATTTCGTTAGTCATCGATCCTGGTTAGGGTTTAAGCACGTGTTAGGTTTTTTCTTTTGAAACAAAAAATAAATAATTAATATATTAGTGTATTATTTTAAAAATTGGCGTTTTTTCTTGGTTCCAACTTCCAACATGTATTTGATTAGGTTATTGTGTTTCGAATCTTTACTTTGTTATGTGTATATCTGTAATTATTATTTTCTGTTCCAATTTCTGTAAATTATATCCATGTTCCACTATTAATTTATCCCAAAAGTTTGTTTTACACATTGTTTGATAGGCAAAGGAACAAATCTCAAACGGAACGTTGAATATTGGCAACGGCAAGAAGATAAGGTTTTTCCCTTGTATCTATCGAAGGTCTCCCGAAAATGCGAAAATCTGGTGGTAATGGGGAAAACAATCGAAAATAAATCGAGGGTTTCTGTTGGGAAAGTTAATCTGATGAGTCAAAGTATTTTGCAGATTTTAGAGTCTGATGATGTTAGAGTCTGAGGAGCAGATGATGTTAGAGTCTGAAGTTTTCAAAAGTCAACTGCCGAATGATTTCTTGTTGATAAAGCCATTTGAAGATTCTGGAAGATCTCTTTTATATTTAGAAGATATATGATGATGCGTTTTTGTGTTTATCTTCCAGAATTAATCTCCTTAAGTTTAGCTTTGATCCTTGTATATCTTTTCCTATTTTGTAGAGTAGTTTGTTAAGAAACCAAATCTGGAAGATTTGGTTCTTCTTGTATAAATACACGTTTATGTTTGCAGTTTTCATATATATATCAAAAACACGATTGTGCTTAATATATTATTGGTTTTCTTCTAATTCGTGTTCTCTTAATTTTCTGCACTTTAATTCCTATTGTTTGTGTGAAATTAAGAGTCTGGTGTTCATAGTTGAATTACTGTGAACTAATAACTGGTATCAGAGCGGGTAAGGTGTAAATCCGTCAAAGGTAATCTTTAAAACGATCTATTTTTCATCTTTGAAGAAATCAAGATGTCTACCAGTACAATTGTTACTCCAGTCATGGCTGGAAAAGGTGTGCCGATTTTTGATGGCACAGACTTTGCAACATGGAAGCTAAAAGTTCTATGGTTTCTTGGATCTGTTCATGAAGATGCAGAAACTGTCCTTACCACAGGACCCATTACACCAGGTCAAATGGTCGATGCTGTTCCTGGATCAGATACTGTTGCTGCACAACCTGCTTATTTTCGTTCAACTCCAAGAGAAAGATGGACAGAAGCAGAAGCTATAAAGTTTAAGCTTGACAGCAAAATAAGAAGTATTATTGGTAATGCTGTCACTGTTCCTATTCTCAGGAAAATTAGTCATGCCAAGACTGCTAAAGCTATGTGGGATCTTTTACTTAATGATTATGAAGGAGTCACAGTTGTTAAGACTCAAAAGAGAAAGAATCTGATCAGATGCTATGAAAACTTTGCTGCTGAGCCTAAAGAATCCTTAAGTGATCTCCACTCAAGGTTTCAGGTTTTGATAAATGATCTTGAAAGTGTTGGTATAGAAAAGACACAACAAGTTTTGTGTCAAAAGTTCATTGAATTACTACCTTCAAACTTTGAATCGGTTATTACTTCTATGGTAATAAGTGAGAAGATTGAAGGGTATGAGCTAAGTGAGTTGTTTGGTATTCTATCAAATTTTGAAGAAACACAGTTGAAGAACAAGATCAATGTTAAGAAGGTTGCTAAAGATCCAGAGGCAGCTTTGGTGGCTACTACAAAGAAGAACAAACAGTTGTTCTCCAGTTACTCTAGTAAGGTTGAATCTGAGGATGATGAAACTTCTGATGATAGTGAATCTGAAGAAGATGAGGAAGATGATGATCTGGAGGCCCAGATAGCTCTTTTGGCTCAGAGAGTTGAGCAAAGAAAGTTTGGTTTTAAGAAGGGTAAAGGTAAGAGTTCATTTGATCCAAAGAAAGCTAAGTGTTTCAAGTGTGGTAAGATAGGGCATATAGCTGCTGATTGCTGGTCTAAGGTTGAAGGAGGTTCAGATTCCTACAAGTCTGTTGACAAAGCAAGAAAGTACAAGTTGAAGTACAAGAAATTAAAGAATGAAGCTGAGAAGGCAAAGGGTAAAGAACAGGAGAAGGCTTTGTATACTGAAACATGGGAGGATGAAGATTCATCATCAGATGATGAGGAAGACAAGTGTTTTATGGCTTTAACTGAAATGGTTGGTGGATCCAGTAATTTTGAAGAGGATCTGAAGGCTATTGAGAAGATGGATATGGATAGTTCTTGTAATAAAATTTCTGCCTATAAGGTACAAAACTTTGTGAACTATTTTGATAATGAAAAAGTGAGAATGTTTCAGTACTTGTTGCTTGACTTTAAGTGGTGTTTAGAAGACATTGATAGGTTAAGAACACAAATCTTTGATCTTAAACAGTCAATTATGGAAAAAGATGCTGAAATTAAAGGATTAAAATCGTGTGAGGCTGAATTAGACACTTATAAAATGGCATATGCTGAAGAAACTAAAAGATTAAATACAGAATTAGGAAGATCAATTAAAAGGTCAAAACATTATGAGTCAATTTGTAGATCTTGGTGTGTATCTTCTAAAAAGAATTCTGATGCTATTGCCAAACAAATTCCAGATGATGTTAAGGCTATATTAGGTGAAAACTACATATTAGACAATAATGTGGAAGCTGATCCTAATAGATTTAAACCTGATATTTTACCAGATACTTTTGTAAAGTTTGATGGTGATAAAAAGATTTTGACAAATGCTTTTGTAAAATCATTAGATCCTGTTGAGCCTTTAGACATCATTGTACTTGAGAGCAGAGATCCTTTAGAGTCTGAAATTTTGTTACCATCAGACTCTAACTGGTCAGAAAGTAAAAGTCAATCAGAGTCTGAACTTGAGAAATCTTCAGACTCTAACAGTTTAGATTTGAAAATTAAAAGTGAATGTTCTGACCAGGAGTCTATCACCCATGAGTCAAGTTGCAAGGACATATCTGATTTATCTTCTGTTACTAGTACCAGTCCAGATTCTAAAAGGTCAAAAAGAAAGTCAAAGTCCAAACAGACTAAGACTATTCGAAAACTTAAAAAGGAAATTTCAAAACTTAATAATGTAATCAAAAGTAAAGAGAAATCTCCTGTTAAGAGTACATGTTGTCTTCCAAAGAGAATTGAAAAGTGTTGGAAACCCAAAGTCTGTGAAAGTGAAAGTGTTTTGAAATCTGTTAAAGACAAGTTGATCTGGATTGGTAACAAAGCTTTTGTATGGAGAGTAAAAGATTCTCCTATTGAACCCACTGAAAAGTGGGTTCCCTCCAAGAATTAATTGTGTAGTTGTTTGTGTCTTGTGTAGCAGGGTAGTAAGTGGTATCTGGATAGTGGCTGCTCAAGACATATGACTGGATGCAAAGAACATCTTGTAGAGTTTGTAGAAGAGAAGGGTCCTCCTGTGAGATATGGTGATAATTCTGTTGCAAAGACAGTTGGTTATGGTACTGTGAAAGCTGGTAGTGTTACTTTGATGAAAGTTGCCTTAGTTGAAGGGTTGATGCATAATCTGCTAAGTGTTAGTCAAATTGCTGATGAAGACTGTGAAATAAGAATCAGAAAGAAAGCTGGTATTATTTATGATCCAAAAGGTAGGCCAACACTTGTGGCCTGGAGACATCAGAATGTGTATGTATTGGATCTGAATTCTGTTAATTCTGGTATTGAGACATGTTTGTATTCTCAGACTGTAAATGAGCTAAATTGGCTGTGGCATAAAAGACTTTCTCATCTTAATTTTAAGAATATAAATGAGCTGTCTAAGAAGAAATTGGTGAGAGGTCTTCCACAGCAACCCTTTAAGAAAGATAAGCCATGTTCTGCTTGTATTATGGGTAAACAAACCAAAACCAAGTTTCCTTCAAAAACCCTGGCTACCATTTGTGATCCACTTCACATGCTTCATATGGATCTGTTTGGTCCAATGAATACTAGTAGTTTGGGTGGAAAAAGGTATACTCTTGTGATTGTTGATGAGTATTCCAGATTTACTTGGGTTATTTTCTTGGCTGCAAAGAGTGATGCTCCTGAAGAAATCATCAGGTTGATCAAAAGAGAGCAGGTTCAAAAGGGTATTCTTGTTAAACAGTTAAGAAGTGATCATGGTACTGAGTTCAAAAATGTTACTTTAATTGATTTTTGTGAAGAATCTGGAATTGGTCAAAACTTCTCTGCTGTAAGAACTCCTCAACAGAATGGAGTTGCTGAAAGAAGAAACAGAACCCTTATTGAAGCAGCTAGAACTATGCTATGTCAATCGAATGTAGCTTTAAGGTTCTGGGCTGAAGCTGTAAACACAGCATGTTACACTCAAAATAGGTCACTGATTGTGAAGAAACATGGTAAAACTCCTTATGAGTTATATCACAAAAAGGTGCCTACTATTCATTATTTTCAAGTTTTTGGGTGTAAGTGCTACATTTTAAATCAAAGAGATCAGCTTGATAAGATGAAGCCAAAGTCTGATGAAGGTATTTTTATGGGATATTCTTCTGTATCTAAAGCTTATAGAGTTTACAATCAGAGGAGAATGAAGATTGAAGAATCTATCAATGTTTCTTTTGATGAAAGCTCCTTAGAAATGGATCAATCATCCAATTCTGAGAATTCTGCACTTGAAGAAATGTCTAAGTTAATTTCAGAGAACATTGTTCAGACTCTGGATTCAGAGTCTGAGTCTGATGAACAGTGGTCAGACTCTAAAAATATTATTGCTGAAGGTGTTCATACAGAAGAATCTACACAAGAAGAAGAGATTGTTGTTAATCAAGAGAGTGGCCAATCATCAGATACCACCTCAGATCCCATTGTACCTATCAGAAGATCTTCAAGAAGCATAGTTCATCCAAAGCATCTTGATGATTATGTTGTGGATACTACAGGGTTACCCAAGACTAGTTCTTCTAATCAGGCTGCTGTGTCTGAATCTGCCATAGCTAATTTCTGTTTGTTTTCAAGTTTTCTTTCACTTATTGAGCCTAAGAAGATTGATGAGGCACTAGGTGATGATGACTGGAATGAGGCTATGACTGAAGAACTTACAGAGTTTGAAAGGAATGAAGTATGGGAATTGGTTCCAAAGCCTGATGATAAAACTATCATTGGCACAAAATGGGTATTCAGGAACAAGGTGGATAAAGATGGTATTGTTATCAGAAATAAGGCAAGGTTGGTTGCTCAAGGGTACAGGCAAGAAGAAGGGATAGATTATGATGAGACTTTTGCTCCTGTGGCTAGAATTGAAGCTATCAGATTGTTTTTGTCTCATGCTGCTCACAAAGGGTTTAAGGTATCTCAAATGGATGTGAAGAGTGCTTTCTTGAATGGAGTTTTGCAAGAAGAGGTGTATGTGAAACAACCTCCTGGTTATGTAAGTAAGAAATTTCCAAAACATGTTTACAAATTGAAAAAGGCATTGTATGGTCTGAAGCAAGCTCCAAGAGCCTGGTATGATACCTTGTCAACATTTCTTCTAGAAAATAATTTTTCCAGAGGAGCTATTGACAAGACTTTGTTTGTCAAAAAGGACAAAGGTGATGTGCTACTTGTTCAAATTTATGTAGATGACATTATATTTGGGTCTACTAATCCTAACTTGGGAAAATGGTTTTCTGATATTATGTCAAAAGAGTATAGAATGAGTAATTTGTGTACATTAAACTATTTTCTTGGGTTGCAAATAAAACAAAGTTCTGAGGGTATTTTTATAAACCAGAGTAACTATATTGCTAACATGTTAGACAAATATGGTTTCAAAAATTGTTCTTCTATAAGAACACCAATGAGCATTTCTGAAAAACTTGATAAGGATGAGTCTGGTAAACCCACTTGTCAATCAACCTATAGAGGTTTGATTGGATCTTTGTTATACTTAACTGCAAGTAGACCTGATATAATGTTTGCTACATGTCTTTGTGCACGTTACCAATCTGACCCTAAGGAGTCTCATTACAAAGCTGTGAAAAGGATTTTTAGGTACTTAAAAGGTACCCCTAACCTGGGTCTTTGGTATCCCAAAGACTCAGGGTTTGATCTAATTGGTTACACAGATGCAGACTATGCAGGTTGCAAGTTAGACAGGAAAAGCACTTCTGGTGGATGTCAATTGTTAGGTGGAAAACTGGTTAGCTGGTCTAGTAAGAAGCAAAACTCTGTTGCTACTTCTACAGCAGAAGCTGAATATGTTGCTGCAGGAAGCTGCTGTGCTCAATTACTTTGGATGCAACATCAACTTTTGGATTTTGGGTTGACATTGTCCAACACTCCAATCATGTGTGACAATGAGAGTGCAATTGCTATTACTGAGAATCCAGTGTTTCACTCAAGAACAAAGCACATTGAAATCAGACATCATTTTATAAGGGATTGTGTTGAAAAGGGCAAAGTGTATTTGAAGCATATTGGTACAAAGGATCAATTGGCAGATATTTTTACTAAGGCACTTAATGAAGAAAGGCATTTTTATCTTCTTGGACAACTTGGAATGTTAAATCCATCTAGTGAAATGTTGTCTAGTGATGACTCTTCCGGAGTCTGATGTTTTAATGAGTCTGGATGAGGTAATGCTATTTCAGAGTCTGAGATGGTGTGACTCTGGTGTATTTTTGATGTAATTTTGTGTAAATTATTTTCTATCTTGAGTCAAATAAAGTTTTTTTTTTTTTTCTTGTTCTGTTTTAGGTAAGTTTATTTTTTCTTTATTCTATTTCTTATAATAAAAGGGTCAAAACTGTAACTTTTTGAGGAGGTAAATGGTAAAATTTTTGGCGGTGTCAGAATTATTTAATAGGGTTTAAATTTTAAATTTTTTTGTCAAATCAGTCGATCATCTCAAAACCCTCATCTGTTTTTCGAAATTCTCTTGCGATTACAATGGCGAACATGAAATTCATCCCTTTTGTTCTGGAACCAACTGAAAGGATGCATCGAGCAAAGGATTTTAGAGGTAATAAGGAGGTACAGGTATCGGTGAACAATAGGGTAGCTTGTGGTAGAATTCCAGAAGGGTTTGCTAATGAGGGATATGAGGAATTGATGCTGTTTATGAGGAATCATCCTTTGAAGGATGCCTTCTTTAAGACAACGGTGATGTATCCTGAGATGCTGGCTGAGTTCTGGTACACTTGTAATGGGAACAGAGAAGCAAGGTCAATTACTGGTACTTACAGGAATGGTAACAACACCTTAACAATTACTGAAAATCATTTAAGGGCTGCTTTAAACCTTCCTTTTAATGAGAATTTTGTTCGAACAGCAGCAAAATCTGCTGTACGAAATTGTTTTAACCTAGTTGGTCAGCCCTTAACCAATTCTAGTGTCAAAATCAGTATGTTCAGTCCAAGGTGGATGTTTCTATTGTCAAATATAATCAGAAGTTTGAGTTTTAAATGTGGGAGTCTAACTGAAATAAATGATTTTGAGGCTCATATTTTTGATGCCATGGTAACAGGGAGAAATATAGACTTTGCACGTCTGTATTTTAATGAACTCTTAGTGCTTACTGAAAAACCTTTAAGAGATCACAATGTGCCATTCATAAGATTTATGAGTCTAATGTTTGAACAAGCAATGACACCAATTTTGTACAATGGTTTGCAAACTTTTAATGTCTATGAGTACAGGTATTTACCTGAATGCAGTGTCAAAATGTTTCATAGGCACATTGATGATGGTCAAGAAGTCCCTCTTACAGCTGCTATGATGCATTGGGTCAATTTGGGCCGTGCAGACCAACCTGCAGATCCTGAGCAATCAGAATCTGAAGGGGCATCTTCTTCAGGATCTGAGCAATCAGAATCTGAAGAAGGTCACAACAATGGTCAACAACATTCAACAGAATCTGAACATTCAGTTTCTACCCCCCCAATTACTCCACCCCATATTGTCAATCAAACAGAGCAGGCTGAAGATATGGTTGAAGAAACACCACTTCAATCTAACCCATCTTCACCCACTGCTACTGAGCAAATATCTTCATCAAACAACCTTATGAACTCACCAGTTCATACAGAGAATACCACCATACTTGAACCCTTAGATGATTCAGCACCTGTGAATTCACCATTACAATTCACTAGGCAAGATGGTGCTAGTACTGTTTCTTCACCTCTGCTAGAGGTTGTTGCAAGCAGTGCTTTGACCTTAACCAAACCTGATAGGTTAGTTAACTTGGATACCCACATTACAGTTACTGATGCAACCCCCTCAGTTAACTTACAAACAGAGGTCCCAATCCTGGACTCATCAAACCAAATTCAACAACCTACTGAAATGGCCAAACCTACTTCTACCTCAGACTTAAGTCTGTCACTACCTTTCCAGAGCATGTCATCCTTACACACTCTTGCACAGGCTGCCAATGCCACACTCATGTCACAGGGTGTGGTACAGGCCTCAACACCTTCTTTATCCAAGGATTGCTTTTCTTCACAACAGGAAAGTCATGAGGATATACCAACCATACCCACATCTATTGACACTGCAGGTCAGACTGGGGCACCAGTTGAATTGGTTGGCTTGAATAAGGCTTTGACTAATTTGACTAAGAAGTTTGATGACAAACTATCTGTTGTGCAGTCTGATCTTTCTAAAAACTTTAATAATAATTTTGTTTCAAAATCAGAGTTGATGGAGGTGAGGAGGTTGGTTGGGGAGTTGCAGGGTGGTGCTGGTAATTCAAATTCTGTGGTGATGTTTAATGACAGGTTGGATGTATTGGAAAAGAAAGTTGATGGGGTAGAAAGTTGTTTTACAGGGTTTGCTTCTGATTTGGTTACTTTAAAAAATCAACAAGCTGAAATCTGGGAAATCATATCTTCTCTTCAGGTGGATGATGTCAAAAAGGGGGAGAAAAGAAAGAGAGTTGATGATGCAGAGGTTGCTGGTGATAAGAATAAGAGAGCTGCTGTTGAGGGGGAGAATCAAATTGAGGGGGAGCACATTGTTGTTGATGAGGTTGTGGTTTCAGAAAATGTGGTTGAGAATGTTACTGTTGGTGATGAAATTGTTGCTGGTGGTGTTAAGGATAAGGGTAAAAATGTTGCAGCTGTTGGTGAGATGATTGCAGAATCTGCTGGTGATATTTCTGAAAATCCTGCGGTCTTGAATGATCTGAGAGCTAAGTTGAATAAAAGGTTTAGATTTAGAAGGTATGAAGGAGAAGTGTTGAAGGTTGAAATTGATAGGACTGAGTATGATGGAGTGTGTTTGTTTCTGACTTTATCTCATGCTTCTGATAAAAGATTAAGGGTGAAGTTGAATCAAATATTGAGGTTAGGATTTTGTGAATGGAGAGGAATTGCATTTGGTTTGAGAGGTTGTGAAGGTGACAGGGTGATTTTAAGTGAGGTGTTTAAGAGGATTTTTATGTTTGTGCATCTGGTGTTTGAAGAAGGGTTTATTAGTTTGAAGGATTATGAAGTTTTCTGTGAAGCCTTTAATTTGAGAAAGAAAGAAAGAAGGGTCAAGAGGATAGTTGATACATATGCTGTTCCTGAACATATGGAGTTTATAGATGATTTTTATGTTGAGTATTTGGATGCATTGCTGGTTAAAACTTCTAATGGAAGGAGAATGTTGATTAGAGTGGATCAGTTTGAGGATGCTAATATTGAGCTGCTATTAAGTTTGATGACAAGGTGTGAATCTCTGCAGACCTTACCTTTTCGAAGAAAGTTGTTGATGCACTTGTACAGCAAGATCAGTATGATGAAGAAGATCTCACACATGAAGCATAAGTGCAAGCTGATTGAAAGAGAGGTCAAGAAGTTGATGGGTTAGTAGCTTGAATTGTTTTGACATCATCAGATAGGGGGAGATTGTTGGGAAAGTTAATCTGATGAGTCAAAGTATTTTGCAGATTTTAGAGTCTGATGATGTTAGAGTCTGAGGAGCAGATGATGTTAGAGTCTGAAGTTTTCAAAAGTCAACTGCCGAATGATTTCTTGTTGATAAAGCCATTTGAAGATTCTGGAAGATCTCTTTTATATTTAGAAGATATATGATGATGCGTTTTTGTGTTTATCTTCCAGAATTAATCTCCTTAAGTTTAGCTTTGATCCTTGTATATCTTTTCCTATTTTGTAGAGTAGTTTGTTAAGAAACCAAATCTGGAAGATTTGGTTCTTCTTGTATAAATACACGTTTATGTTTGCAGTTTTCATATATATATCAAAAACACGATTGTGCTTAATATATTATTGGTTTTCTTCTAATTCGTGTTCTCTTAATTTTCTGCACTTTAATTCCTATTGTTTGTGTGAAATTAAGAGTCTGGTGTTCATAGTTGAATTACTGTGAACTAATAGTTTCACAAGAAAGTGAGAAACATCAATTGGTTTTAGACAATGTATACGAGCTTCTTGAATGTCCTGTCTGCACTGAATTTATGTCCTCGCCGATTCGCCAGGTATATATGTTGCAGGGTGCTCTCGTTAATTTTATGAGCATGTTCAATAAATATAAATAAAATAATAAAAATGATCTTTTATATAAAAAGGTTTTTAATATAAAAAGGTTTTTCACTAACCAGTTATATTGGGTATTTTATTTTGACATATTTAAATTCTTAATAAATAAATTGAACTATGTATATGTATGTAATGTTAGACGATATTTTTTGAGCCCTTTTGGATATTAGGCCACTTTGCAGGCCTCAATCTGCGGCTCTGATATGTTGCTAGTATATACGAGTATCTTTTTAATTGCAACCGCTCATGAAATGCTGCAAATTGTAATTAAATGTAATTTTCGTACATGTAGATGCATTTATCGTTGGTACGTACATGGAACATAATTCCTAATACGAGTGATTACTAACATGATCCAAATATAACAATATGTCTTGAATAATTGTGTTTGGTTTCTTCATATTATGCACTTATAATAATGATGTTATTAAAATTTATTTCATGTAGTGCCCAAATGGCCACACCTTTTGCCCAATGTGTATAACCCGATTGAAAAGTTGTTGCCCAGTATGCCGTCTCAAAATAGGTAGCATAAGGTGCTTAGCTTTGGAGAAAGTAGCAGAACCATTGAGTTTATCGAAACCATATGAACTTGCCTATGATTGTCCTTACTCTGGCTCTAAATGCTCGATCAAAGGCAGCATTACACGACTTGTAACGCATCTTAAGGATGATCATAATGTTGACAACTTTGACATGTCACGTGGATCTGTGTTCGAATATAGTTATGTTCAACTACAAGAGAAGGATAATGTTAAAGGGATGTTGCTTGTAAGTTACAAAGTCATGTTACTAGTTAAATTAACCTATAAACATAACTCCTAAATGTTCATGTATTTCTTAAACCTCTAAACATTTTATTGAAATATTGTTTAGGTATGTAACCGCTACAGCGATCATTTTTGTTATCAATTTGAAGATTTTCTTCTAGGTGCGGTTCCGTGCTACATAGCATTTATACGATTCATGGGAGAGGACACAGAAGCAAAGAGATTTAGCTACTCTTTAGAAATCAGTGGAAATGGTCGGAGATTGACATGGGAAGGGGTCGTGAGGAGTATTCGTGACAGTAACAACGAAATTTGCGACAGTCTAGATGGATTAGTAATTCCAAGGAACTTAGTTAAGCTGTTTTCAGATAGGGAAGAGCAACAAATCAAGTTAGAGGTAAGAGCATGTATACAGAGAAAATAGTGAGTTTATTATACGAGGACAATCAAACTAGTTACTAGTTTATAAGTATAATAGACTTTAGACCCGCGTATACACACGGGGTTCGTGAATCGTGATTATATTCATGTTTACAAAATGAGAGTTTCTATATCAATTTTTAAAGTTTGCATCTATATCTATCTATCTATAGTTTCTATTAAAATTCTAAAATGATGATTTCATTATTAGACTATTTCCTTTGTTAAGAAAAAATCAAAAATAAAAAGAAAAAAATCTAAGCCATCTTGATAATGTCATTAACATTAATTAAATATTTTATTATTTATTTAGGGTTTTTATCATATATAGCATTCTTAACTTAATAATAACATATTTACCCAATTAAACATAATTATATCATATTAGCCCATTTTAAACATATAAACTCATCATATTTACTCATTTATTCAATCTTAATGTGATACGTATTTATGCCCTAATTTTTTTAGCTGCAATTATTCATGCTTGCTTTTTTTTCTTCTCCGAGTTATGTACTATGATATTAACTACCATAATCGATACATGTTAATCATCTACTTCTCCTCAATGGTATAAAGCTATTATAAGGTGAGAATACATAATGTGATCACTATTAATTATCTTTATATATCTTTAGCTGACTGAATTTTTTTTATTGTTGTTAATTTCTTTTAATTGATAGGCTACAGATACTATAAATCACGTTTCGTAAAAAAATTGATATGTATATCTAACTAATTACAATTGTTTACTTCTTTTGCTCACATCACAAGTAGCACTTCAGTTATTGTTTTGACCAACAATATGATGAGATAACAATACTGATTTACATACATATACAACGATATTACTACAATAATGAAAATGATAATGATCCACCTTTCTATTTTTTGTTGTCACATTTCAAGTATCTACTTGATATTTCAATCAATCAGAAGAGGTTATTCTGGAGAGAGAGAAGATTTCTGATCGGTGGAGAATGAAGCTAATGGAATTTCCTAAAACTTTGTGCAAAAAATAACCGGATACTTGTAGTCGGACGGAGGGAGTATTATTACATTATTATTATTATTATTCAAATATAGGTTTTCTTTACGGGATTAATTACGTTACATATGTATGCGAAATACATGTCTCAATAAAATGTTGTAATGTAAATTTTATGATAAGAAAAATAATAATTGTGATCAAAATTGAAAGTAAGTGGTGGGAGAATAAATGTAGTTCATTTATTCTGACTAAGTTAAGTATATCAATATGTTTGTAAAAACAATGACAAGTTTCTTAGTTAGAATATGTGGTTCCACGTGTCATTAAACTATATGACTTTAGCATTTACGTTCACTTAATACATAAAAAACATCGTTAAACTATTTTATTTAACCAAACCCGTGATTCCACGGGTCATTTCACTAGTATAGTCATATAACTCTAAAATGATGATGTCATCATTAGGTTAATTACTCTTTAATTTTTATAGTGATGATGTCATAATTATATATTAATTTAATTAAAAAATTATACGAAATCTTTTAAAAAAGGAAATACTAATCTCTCCTAAATTGTAATTTTAATTTTTTGAAAAAATTTAAAAGGCATTTATTATTATTACTAATAATTATTATTATTATTAAAAATATAAATACTCAACTTTGAGCGAACTTTATTATTATTATTTACTTTTCATATAATAATTATAATTATAATTATAATTATTATATTATTAATATTCAAATATGGATTTTTTTTACGAAATTACTTACGTTATATATGTACGCGAAAATACATGTCTCTATATATTTGTAAAAACAACGTCAAGTTTCTTAGTCAAACGGGTCATTAAAATAAATGACTTTATGATTTACATTTACTTAATACCTAAAACATGTTACTAAATTGTTTCGTTTAAACAAATGCGTGATTTCACGAGTCATTTCACTAGTATTTATTTAAAATGTTAGGACTTCCTTATCCAAATTACTACATTGTATGCATAAAGTTTTTTTGTTTTTTTTTGATTACATATCCCTATTGGTCTATATATACATTAAATTCACTACTAGAAAAATGATTATTCGCAACGACACCTTTCCAGACGACATATGTCGTCCGGGAAAGTCGGCTACACGACAAAAAAATCTGCTTTTCTACCTCGCTTTTTCCTGAAATGTTGACCAACTTTCACGGACAACCACATGTCTTCCGGAAAGGTGACTGTCAGATAAAATGGCTCCAAAAAAATTGACTGCAAAATTTTGGCGTGGTTTTCTTTCCGGACGACATGTCATCCAGGAAAGCTTTCCGAACGACATTGTGAGCTGATTTTTTTTTGTATGTAATTATACACCTTTTTTGTGTATTTATACACCTACACACCATTATTAAACTCATAAACACAAAATTTATTAAAATTCTCAACTTAAAAATGTTAACGATTTTACCGATTGTCGTCTCATTTGACGTGTATTACTGATGGTGTGATGCTATGCATAACTTTTACCCTCTAAATTTATTTATGATTCAAACACTAACAATTAAGCACACACAACTAACGAGCACTTAAAACCCGGTTATTATAGTACTTTAATGCAAGTATTCTTATCAAGTTCGTCCCAAGGGAGTGGTCATAGTCAAGTGTTTGAAACTATCGATTGTCCTAGGGTTTGTTTGATTGGGGATTTTGATTGATATTAACTAACAACTAAAACGTGTTCGATTAAACAAACTTAAACTAAACAAGTAAACTAGTAGCAAGAAACAAGTAGCAAAGTATTAAGACTTAAATCAAATTAACTAAGAAGTGTTCACCTATCTAATCATCTCTATGCTTGGCTTGCCCCGTTTTGCCTATTTTGTTGTCTTAAAAGCTGTTGAACTATTAAATATTTAGCATCACTACTAAACCTCAAATCAAATGACACTCTGCGAATTCACATAAGCATTGTATTCTAAGATCGAGTTAAGCATGATTTGGTCATTAAGATTGAGCTTGGGTTGAAATCACTTAAAACCCCCAACTATCGAAATCACTTAAGATAATCGGCACTACTATGTTGACTAAAGGCCAATTGAAAACCAACCTAGATCAAGAACACAATCACTAGCGATTTCCTAGTTAGTTGTCTAGATCACCTAAGGTGTTGAAGCACACATTGATTCACTTCTCAAATCACTAAGAGAGCTACTCAACATATGTAATCAAAGTCAAGCCTAAAACGAACTCATAGCAATAGATCTTTAGCTAACTCAACAACACATGATCATGTAATTCATTCAAACAACAATATTCAATTGATTTGGGGTAAACACTAGCGTTAGAGATTCATAGATAAGCAAACACAGAGGATTTAGCCAATCATGGCTAAGATTAAGCTAATAATAATCAAAGAAACAATAATAATCATCATCTTCAAGTTATTACAAGTAATCAATGCAAAATATGTAAAGTAAAGTAAAGATTACAACCCAAAATGTAAAGAAGATGAAGATCTAAGCTAAACAAAGATGAATCTTGAGCAAACTTCCTTGAATCCTCCCTTAATCTCCAATGGATGATAAATTAGGGTTTTGTAAGTGAAATTCGGACCCTAAGCAGCTGCTCTCTTAAGATGCATATCCATAATGACCTAATCACGTTCCTTTTATAGTGCTGAAAATCTGGACTGAAACAGCGTCAGGAGCGCCGCTTTTCCTTCAGGAGCGGCGCTTTTGGCTTACTTTTGGAGCGGCGCTTTTACCTTTGGTGCGGCGCTTTTGGCTTGTCAGGAACGACGCTTTGGACATGAAGAACGGCGCTTCTGCTCACTGATGAAAAATGGAGACAAATCGTGCATAATAGCGTCGCTTTTCCTTATGGAACGACGCTTTTGGGCGTTCAGGAGCGGCGTTTTTGGAGCTGTTTCTTGAACTTGTCATTTTCTTAGCCAATTTTGCCCAAGATTTGGTCAATTTTACACCAAATTAACTCCTTAGCCCTTAATTTACCAATTAGCTTAATATCACACAAAAGAGGCCCCGAGATAGTCAAAAACTGAACAAAGTGAGGTAGATATCGCGAAGTAAAACATATATAAATGGAGCGATATCAAACCCCCTAAATTTGAATCTTTGCTTGTCCTCACGCAAACAATCGACGAAACAAGCTTTGGAGATAGAGAATGAATAAGTGAACAATGCCAAAGCGCAAAAAGTTTAGGCACAAGTTAATACCTCCCATGAATAGGCGCTTGATGGCAAGGATGTTCTCCAAAGACTTGCAATTGCTAGGACCAAGCATAACTTCCTCTTCTTCTATAAGCACAAACTCCAAACAAACTCAAATAATCTCTTCACTAGCTTAAGCTCAAAGCAAGCTTCAAATCTTCAATCCTCCAAGATTAACACAAACATAAATCAAGCCTAAGTCTACCCGAACCAATCATGCCCCCTGTGATGCCCCGTACAAAATCAACGTGTACGGATCATCAACAATAGGATCATTACAAGGTCAAACACTATATACTGTTTTAAAATAAGTTTGCATTCATAAAACGGAGTGACGTCTTAACCAACATTAAAAGTTTTACATCCGAAAGTATGCTTCTATGAATAGAAGCAATTAATAATAGTACGTGACCCAATGGTCGTTACGAATACATTGTTCAAAAGTAATAAAGTTTGAATGCAAAATAAACGTTTCATGCAAAAACATCTCTAATAAGCGCAGCGGGAGTCTACAAAGCATGGCAACTACAGCGGAAGCAATCAAACCTTAAGCACCTGAGAAAAACATGCTTAAAAACGTTAACACATAGGTTGGTGAGCTATAGTTTAAGTATAACAGTAATGTAAGGTAGGCCACGAGATTTCAGTGTTTCAAAACAGTATGAAAAGTATATGTATAACCGTGGGCACTTGGTAACTAACTTAACGTAAATAACACCCCCTAAAAGTACACTTGGCGAGTGCGTAAGTTTACGAAGTATTAAACACCCGTTAAATGCTAGCGTGACTAGCCCGAGTGGGGATGTCAAACCCTATGGATCCATATCTAAGATTCGCGTTCACCGGTTCAAAGACCAATGACTAAACGTTACCGAGCTAAGGGGAAAGTTTATGCCGTTGTATAACCCACACATATATAAAGTTTAAGTACTCGTGCCTAGTATGTAAAACGTAAAATGCGCATGTATTCTCTGTCCCAAAATAGTTAAAGTAAAAAGGGAAGCTATAACTCACAGTGAAAAGTAGTAAAGTTGATTCGGGAAAGTAAACAAGTAGTTGGTCCGGAAGGTCCTCAACCTAAGTCAAAAGTTACTAAGTCAGTAAATCGTTCCCAAAGGTTTAAAAGTATGTAAATTAGGTCTTAAGTATTGATGTGTTCTAGAGGGTGTGTATGAAACGGCTATCAGTTTTATATTTATTTACTACAGGAAATCACCTAAATTAAACTAAAACACAAAAGGCAAGTATACCTATCGTGTAATAATATAGCTAAGGTAAAGTCCGGGAGGTCAATCCGTGGACACTATTATTGGGTGTCTTACTAGGTCAAATTAGTTAATTAAGTAGTTCAACTAGATTTAGTAATATATAGTAATTTTAGGTAACTTTGGGGGGATTTACCTTTTAATGACCGGTTTGTCAATTTTGAGACTTATATCACAGTTAAAACCTAATGCAAAATATTAAATATAAATATAACTTATTTTAAAGAGTAAAGTAAATGACAACAAATAAAAGTGCAATAATTAAAAATATAAATAAAGCGTAAAAATAAAAGTGTGATAATCTAAAGTACGATAAATAAAATGACGATAAATGAAAGTACGATGAGATATAAAATAAAGGAATTATGCTTATTTAAACTTCCGTAATCATGATGTTTGACGTTTTGATTTTAAATTATTACCATGGGTTAATTGTCTTTTGTCCTGGATTATTCGATACGTCTATCTGGTTTTTTCCATAACAGTCCATCGGCCATAATTATAAAGTGCGAGTATCCTCGTCAAATTACCCTTATACCCGAAGTCAAATATTCCAACTAATTGAGAACTTAAACTGTAACAAGGTTTTAATACTTTGTTAACAATTACACCAATTTTCCTTGTATGTAATCCACCCCTGTTTTAATGAGTCCATTGACTATTAATCCATCCCCGTGTCCGGTCAAATGAACAATAATTCGTACTTATAAATATCCCGCTCATCGTACCCGATTAAGCGTATGTGGTTATATATAGATACGTCAAATCATAACCTTTATATTAAATTAATGAGGTATCGTTTAGTTAATATAAAGCCCATTAATAGCCCATAGTCTAATTTCCACAAGTGTCGATCTTTTGTCCAAACCCCAATTATGGTCCAAAACCTAATTATCCCGTCTTTAATATTTAGTCTAACATCATGATTACTTCGGCTTAAATAAGCATAATAATAACTTAGCTACGAGACATTAATAAAAATAATTTAAACATAACTTACAATGAGTATTAATAGCGTAGTGTTACACGGACAGAGTTTCGACTTACAAACTTAAAACATTCGCTAACATAACCTTATTATTATTAAACTTTAATATTAAAATTATAATATTAATATAAATATATTGAGAGAGTAAGAGATTTAGAAAATAGAAAAGGTGTATCTTTCATTACTTCGTAGTCTCGTTTTATAGGCAAATGATTAATTTGAAATTTTCACTTATGACCCCTTAACTATGCTCAATTAACAACTTTTTATTATTTATTATTATTCTTATTATGAATTATTTAAATATTATATTATATTCTTGTGCATAGTTGACTTGTACTTTCAGCTCCGTTGCGTCGAGCGTTGATAGTTGGTTCAAGTCTCGGTTCCGGATTTTCGAACGCCTTTTCGTATAATTTAATATCTTGTACTTTGCGTTTTGCGGCTCGTACTTTTGTAATTTTGAGACGTTTCTCATCAATAAATTGAATCACTTGAATTGTACTTTGTACTTTTTAGCTTTTTGGTCATTTGCGTCTTCAAATCGTCAAATCTGTCTTTTGTCTTCACCTTTTATTATTTAAACGATAATTACTTGAAATTAGAACAATTGCAACTAAAAGCTTGTCTTTCTTGAAGGATAATGCTATGAAATATATGTTCGTTTTTAGCATTATCAAGTATCATCATCATTCATCATTAATCAAAAAGTGTAAAGTAAGTTTCAATCAAGAATAGAGTTTGAAATAAAGGCTGACTTCGTTCAGTCGCCACGACCTCTATACAAACTGAAATGAGGTGAGACCAGTGGTCATGGCTCCGTATATGAGTCCCCTAGAGGCTGACCAATTTCTAGAACCAAAATTGTCTTCATTTGACCGTGGAGACGGTTTAAGTGCGAGTAGGTCAGAAATTTCAGCACAACGTTAAAAGGGTGTAGTGACTTTCGGATGGCCATAAATCCTAAACCGTAACTCGGATTAAGATGAGGTCTAAACGAAAAATCATATAATCGAACCGAAATAGCTGGAAATAAACTTTTACAGTAGCCCAGGTTACTGATCAGACCCGTAAAACAGTAGGTAAAGTGCTCCGGTGGGTTCTTGGTGCTTGATGCTCATCACGGTTCTCATCCTTGATGCTTATCGCTTCAAGTATACAACTCGTTGATGCGTTTGCATCATCTTAAACAAGTTTTGACCATAATAACACTAGTGTAAGTCTAAGATATGTAACACAACTCAATTAAGGGTTGTAAGTAGTTTGATGAACCAAAGTTACATCAAGATCTTAGATCCGACACATACATGAGTTCTAATAATATTTTTAAGCTATAAACTTGAAAGTAAACTAAATAAACAAGATTTTAAGTTGTAGAACTTAGATATTAGCTAGATATTAAAGATCCTAGACTAGAAAGTCTAGATCTAGTGTTCTTAAGTTAGATCATAAGAATGTGTAAGTATGTGTGTGAAAAATGAAGAGAAAGGCTAGCAAATAAGTAACAAAAAAATGAAACTTGAACTCCCCCACACACTACACAAACCGTCGGTTTGGATGGCCAAGAAAGGGAAGTCAAAAACTCACTTTCATGCATGGGGAGATGGTGAAAGCTAGAAATGGATTAAAGTTAAATGCATGGGAAAGAGATGCAAGCATGCTTGTAGTATTTGTCTCCAACTTAACTTAATTAATCCAAGTTTAAGCCTAATGAATTATTAGTAACATGTTGTGCTCACAACTAGTCCAATAAGAGAAGTAGGGTGGGCTTCCAAGTCCATTAACATAAAGCCCAAGTCCAAGTAAGTAACAAATTAAATAAAAGCGCAATTAATTAACTAGTAACATTAGTTAATTAAAAAAGATTAATAATAATTAATCATGAACGTGAATAATATCCGAAATATTATTCGTGAAAAGCACGTGTGTCACAAAGACGAGTCGGGACATGTAAAGTCAATTACAGTAACAAGTAATTGTACAAGAATACATTTATTAAAACACAAGTATTAATAATAAATATTAATAAATATAAGTCGAAAAATCCAGGGTCGTTACATTACCCACCTGTTAAAGAAAATTTCGTCCCGAAATTTTAAGCTGAGGGAGATGGAGGAGCAGGGAAAAGGTGAGGATACTTCTGCATCATTTGTTTCTCTCATTCCCAGGTAAACTCAGGTCCTCGTTTGGCATTCCATCGGACTCGGATGATCGGAATCCTGTTGTGTTTCAAAGTTTTGACCTCACGATCCATAATTTCGACAGGTTCTTCCACGAAGTGGAGTTTGTCATCAATCGTAAGTTCCTCCAATTGTATGACATGTTCCGGTTTAGCAAGACACTTATTCAAATTCGATACATGAAAGGTAGGATGAACTGAGCTCAATTGAGTTGGAAGATCCAAATGGTAAGCAACGGGTCCAACACGTTCCAAGATTTCAAAAGGACCAATGTATCGCGGGTTTAACTTCCCCCGTTTTCCAAAACGGATCACACCTTTCCAAGGCGCGACCTTCAACATTACACGGTTACCCACGTTGAATTCAAAGTCTTTACATTTAAGGTCGGCATAACTCTTTTGGCGATCACGGGCTGTCTTGAGTCTCGCTTGAATTTGGACAATCTTCTCAGTTGTTTCATGGACTATCTCAGGTCCGGTGATTTGCTTTTCACCTACTTCGGCCCAACAAATAGGAGAATGGCATTTGCGGCCATATAACTCTTCGAAGGGTGCGGCATTAATACTTGAATGATAACTGTTGTTGTAAGAGAATTCGGCTAGCGGCAAATGCCTTTCCCAAGTCTTTCCGAAATCAATGACACATGCACGCAACATGTCTTCTAAAGTCTGAATCGTGCGTTCAATTTTTCCGTCGGTCTGCGGGTGATACGCAGTACTCATGTCGAGACGAGTCCCCAAGGCTTCTTGCAAAGAACGCCAAAATCTGGAAGCAAAACGGGGATCGCGATCTGAGATGATCGATAAGGGCACACCATGACGAGATGCAACCTCTTTTATGTAGAGTTGAGCGAGTCTCTCCATTTTAACCGTTTCCTTCATGGCTAAGAAATGTTCAGATTTAGTAAGACGGTCAACAATAACCTAGATGGTATCGTATCCGCCCACCGTCTTTGGTAACTTCATAATGAAATCCATTGTTATCCTTTCCCACTTCCATGGCGGGATTTCCGATTATTGAAGTAACCCAGAAGGCCTCTGATGTTCGGGCTTAACTTTCGAGCAAGTCAAACACTTCCCAACATAAGTTACAACGTTCTTCTTAAGATTAGGCCACCGGTACTGTTCCTTGAGATCGTGGTACATTTTACCTGCTCCGGGATGAATCGAATATCTTGACTTATGGGCTTCATCTAATATAAGGCTCTGTAAATCTCCATAACGAGGTACCCAAATTCTTCCGGCATAGCATCGGAGTCCAGTCTGCTTAACTTCGAATCGAGAAACGAGAATGTTCAAGTATTCATGAGATATATTCTCCTCCTTGAGAGCCTCATCTTGGGATGCTCGGATTTGGCTATTGAGGTTCGAATGAATGGTGATGTTCAGTGCCCGAACACGAAGAGGTGCCATCCTCTCCTTTTGGCTCAAAGCGTCAGCTACAACATTGGCCTTGCCAGGGTAATAACGAAGTTCACAATCATAGTCGTTCAGCGTCTCGATCCATCGACACTATCTCATATTTAGTTGTTTCTGATCAAAGATGTGTTGGAGGCTTTTTATGATCGGTGAAAATAGTGCTCTTTGTTCCATAAAGGTTGTGTCTCCACAGCTTTAATGCAAAGACAACTGCTCCAAGCTCGAGATCATACGTTGTGTAATTTCGCTCATGAATCTTCAGTTGTCGGGAGACGTAAGCGATAACCTTTGTGCGTTGCATCATTACACAACCAAAACCACTTTTTGAAGCATCGCAATAAACGACGAAATCGTCACTGCCTTCAGGAAGTGATAAGATAGGTGCGGTGGTTAACTTCTTTTTCAAGGTTGGAAATGCTGATTCCTGTTCGGGTTCCCAAATGAACTTCTTCCCTTTGTGAGTCAGCACGGTCAAAGGACATGCAATCAGAGAGAAACCTTCAATAAATCTTCAGTAGTAACCGGCGAGGCCTAAAAATTGGCGAATGTGAGTCGGAGTAGTGGGGGTTTCCCACTTGCTGATAGCTTCGATCTTTGCGGGATCAACTTTAATACCCTGATCGCTCACAATATGGCCCAGAAATTGGACTTCCTTCAACCTAAACTCATACTTGGAGAATTTTGCATAAAGTTGCTCTTGTCTCAAGAGTTTCAACACTAGACGAAGATGTTGTTCATGTTCTTCTTCGATTTTGGAGTAGATGAGGATATCATCTATGAAGACGATAACGAACTTATCCAGGTATGGCTTGCATACACGATTCATGAGATCCATGAACACGGAAAGTGTGTTGGTTAAATCGAATGGCATCACAATAAACTCATAATGACCATAACGGGTTCTGAACGCAGTTTTCATCATATTGCTCTCCTTCACCCTCAACTGGTGATAACCCGATCGCAAATTGATCTTAGATTAAACACTCGATCCTTGTAGTTGATCAAAAAGATCGTCAATTCGGGGAAGAGGATACCGATTCTTGATCGTCAATTTATTGAGTTCACGGTAGTCGATATACATGCGGAATGATCCGTCCTTCTTCTTCACAAATAAAACAGGTGTTCCCCAAGTCGAGAAACTTGGTTGAATAAATCCACGGTCTAGCAGTTCTTGTAATTGGCTCTGCAACTCTTGCATTTCGGAAGGTGCGAGTCGATAAGGTGCGCGAGCTACAGGTGCAGCCCCTGGCACTAAATCGATCTGAAACTCCACTGCTCTCGATGGCGGTAATCCAGAAAATTCTTCTGGAAAGACATCGGAAAATTCGTTCACAATTCGTACATCATCCACGCTCTTCACTTCGGTTTCTAATGTTTTCACATGTGCTAGAACAGCAAGACGTCCTTTCTTCATGATCTTTTGGGCTTTCATGCAACTAATGAGATTCAGTTTCGAGCTACATCTCTCTCCGTAAATAATCAGTGGCTCACCGTCTCCGTGTGGTATACAAAGAGCTTTATCTCCACAGATAATGTCGGCCCTTATCTTGGTCAACCAGTCCATACCGACGATCACATCAAAACTTCCCAATTTAATGGGTATCAAGTCAATCTCGAAATCCACACCATATATGTTGATAATAGCTCCTCGGCTAATTTGGTCAACTTTCTCAAATTTTCCATTGGCCACCTCTACAAGCATACTCTCCTTTAAAGGAACTAATGACCAATTTATCTTAGAGCAAAAGTGTCTACATACATAACTCCTATCAGCACCAGTATCAAATAGGACATAAGCTAATAGATTGTTGATAGTGAATATGCCTATGACCAAGTCGGGGATCTCAAGGGCATCCCTTACATTTACATTGAAGGCTCTTCCAAGCGGTGGCCCGCAGTCCTTTCTCTTGTTAGGACACTCATTCCTGAAGTGGCCCTGTTGTCCACACTCATAGCACTTTCTCGGTCCAGTAGGGTTTGTCTTCACATTTAGGATGGTGATCTTGCAGTCTTTGTCAATGTGCCCAGTCCTTTTCTCTTGCACTGTGGCAGACTACCCTTGTAGTTAGAGTTCGAGCTAATGTTCGGGTTGGGGTTGTTTCCATTGAATCCTTCATGCCTATTAGCGGGGTTTTGATCTCTTCCCTTGTTGTTGTCCCACTTACGCTTCTCACTACTAGTTCCCGATTCAGATTTCCCCTTTTTCGGTTCCTTGCTGGTAATTTGGTTCATCAGGATATGCACCATGCGCATAGCTTTCGGGACGTCAGCTGGTTTTGAAGAGGTGACATTTCCTTAGATGGACTTGGGAAGTCCCCACAAATACTGTTCCATGCGCTTAAATTCCGGGGTAACCATCGTGGGACACATCAAAGCTAATTCTAGGTACCTACGGTTATAACCATCGAGATCGGTTCCCACAACCTTTAAATCCCAGAACTCAACCTCCATTTTCTGTATCTCTGTCCTTGGGCAATACTCTTCAATCATGGCCCCCTTAAATTCCTCTCACGGGGTAACATACGCCTCATCAATACCCTTAGCTTGAGCAAGTGTGTTCCACCAGGTTAAGGCGCCGTTCGACAGTGTACAGGAGGCATACTTAGTTTTGTTCATTTCTGAACAGTTGCTTACACGGAACACAGCTTCTAATTTCTCAAACCACCTTGTAAGTCCAACTGGCCCCTCAGTACCACTAAAATTGTGGGGCTTGCAGCTTTGAAATTCCTTGTATGTGCACCCGTTATGATTGTGCTGGATAACCGGTGGAGCTTGGGGGTTCATTTCCGCTATAGCTGCGGCTACCCATTCGGCTATCATTTCTTCAATCTGTGCTGCTGTGGGCGTTGATCTTCCGTTGGCCATTGATCTTCTAAACAAAATTTTTGACTCAAGTCAAAATCCAGCATTCAATGAATAATAATTCGGTATACGGTAACCAATCATGGAATCAACACAACACACGCTAATTAAGTAACGTAAATAGATTCAGATACCACAAAATCATCATACAGTAACGTAAATAGAACACCGTACAAAGATTAAACAACACTAAGTTGAATTCATTAATAAAAAGTTGCATACATTCGCATAATATTCGTACAATACATGAGTGAAACATGAAACTACAAACGGAATTACATAAAGAAACCTAATACAAAAGCCCTATGGTGATGGTGGGCAAAGGATGTCCATCATGTGGGACACCTGGTCCTCGAGCTCAGTTACCCGAGCACGGAGGATCTGCACTTCCCTCGTCAGTTCCTCGACGACGGAGGATGATGGTGGGGCAGGCGGTGCAGATGGTACAGGTGAAGCTGGTGGTGCAGATGACGCTGGTGGAGCTGGTGGTGCAGACGGTCCAGCACCAGAAGTAGATGGTGCGTAGCGGGGAGCCTTACGTATGAATAGATCAGCAGGATAATGCACAAGCCGCTTACGGGCGGTAACTCTAACCTTTAGTCCATGTGCGTTAACGAACGACCTACCTCCATTAACCTCCGGAATAACAGTACCATCGAAACGATACTGCTTCTTCGGCGGGGTGGAGGGTGGCTGCACGGGCGCCTCCTCAGGGTCCTTGATAATGCTAAAAACGAACATATATTTCATATCATTATCCCTCAAGAAAGACAAGCTTTTAGTTGCAATTGTTCTATTTACAAGTGATATTTGTTTAAATAATAAAAGGTGAAGACAAAAGACAGATTCGACGAATTGAAGACGCAAACGACCAAAAAGCTCAAAAGTACAAAGTACAATCAAAGTGGTTCAAATTATTGATGAGAAACGTCTCAAAATTACAAGAGTACAAGATGCAAAACGCAAAGTACAAGATATTAAATAGTACGCAAGGACGTTCGAAAATCCGGAACCGGGACCAGAGTCAACTCTCAACGCTCGACGCAACGGACTAAAAATTACAAGTCAACTATGCACATGAATATAATATAATATATAATTAATTCTTATATATATATATATATATATATATATATATATATATATATATATATATATATATATATATATATATATATATATATATATATATATATATATTATATTATATTTTAAAACCGTCGGCAAACTATGAGACAAAGAAATGTGAGCTGGATTCCTGCTCCATGCGATCGCATGGCCTGGAGGCCTAATTTCCATGCGATCGCATGGCCAACTTTTTCTGGCCACATTCCTATAAAAGGCAGTCTTTTGCTCGAGTATCATATCCATCTATCCTCTCTATCTCTCTGTAATATATATATATATATATATATATATATATATATATATATATATATATATATATATATATATATATTATAATTATAATTTTAATTTTAATTTTAATTTAATAATAATGAGGGTATGTTAGCGAATATTGTAAGGGTGTAAGTCGAAATTCTGTTCGTGTAACGCTATGCTATTATTAATCATTGTAAGTTATGTTCAACCTTTTTAAATTAATGTCTCGTAGCTAAGTTATTATTATGCTTATTTAATGCCGAAGTAATCGTGATGTTGGGCTAAATATTAAAGACGGGGTAATTGGGCTGTATACCATAATTGGGGTTTGGACAAAAGAACGACACTTGTAGAAATTAGACTATGGGCTATTAATGGGCTTTATATTAACTAAATGATACCTCATTAATTTAATATATAGACTTATAAGTTGACGTATTTATATATAACCACATACGCTTGACTGGGTACGGTGGGCGGGATATCTATAAATACCAATAATTATTCATTTGACCGGACACGGGGATGGATTAATAATCAATAGACTTGTTGAAACAGGGGTGAATTACATACAAGGGTAATTGGTATAATTGTTAACAAATTAATAAAACCTTGGATTACACGCAGTCGATAACCTGGTGTATTCATTAAACAAAGTATTAAGACCTTGTTACAATTCGAATCCCCAATTACTTGGAATATTTGACTTCGGGTATAAGGATAATTTGACGAAGACTCTCGCACTTTATATTTATGACTGATGGACTATTATGGACAAAACCGTATAGACATATAAAATAATCCAGGACAAAGGACAATTAACCCATGGTACTAAACTAAAAACAACACGTCGAACATCATGATTACGGAAGTTTAAATAAGCATAATCCCTTTATTTCATATTTAATTGTTCTTTTAATTATCGCACTTTAATTTATTGTCATTTTAATTATCGTACTTTTTAATTATCACAATTTTATTTAAAGTCATTTTATTTATTGCACTTTTATTTATCGCACTTTAATTATTGTCATTTACTTTACGCTTTAAATTAAGTCTTTTATATATTTAATATTTTACATTAGGTTTTAACTGCGACTTAAGTTTTTAAATCGACAAACCGGTCATTAAACGGTAAAAACCTCCTTTTATAATAATAATACTACTTATATATATGTTTATATTTATACAAATATAGTTTTAAAAATATAGCGTTAAACTTAGCTAGCTCCCTGTGGAACGAACCGGACTTACTAAAAACTACACTACTGTACGATTAGGGACACTGCCTATAAGTGTTGTAGCAAGGTTTAGGTATATCCACTCTATAAATAAATAAATAACTTGTGTAAAATTGTATCGTATTTAATAGTATTTCGTAGTAAAAATATAACTATTTCGTATACACCTCTACGCACATCAAGTATTTTTGGCGCTGCTGCCGGGGACTGCTTAAACGCCGGAAGCGAAACGCTATATATATATATATATATATATATATATATATATATATATATATATATATATATATATATATATAAAGATTTTTAATTTACTTTTGTAAAAATACGTTTTAATTTTTAAAAATACAAAAATATAAAAAGAAAAACGAAATATATATATTTTTAAGAGTTTGTTTAAATTATAAATTATTTCTATTTTAGTTTTTAAAATATAAGTTTTTAATTTATTTTATATAAATATAAATATTTTATATAAATATTAAAACAGAAAAAAAATTTATAAAAGTACTCGGCCCGACACTGTAGCAGCCCAATAAGTGGCCTGGTATTCGACTCCATGCGATCGCATGGAATTATACCTTCGAGGTCATGCGGTCGCATGACCTGAAAAGACAGGTCTGATCGTAGTACGTACGAAATTAGGGTTAAAGTTTAATTATTATTATTATTAATTAATTAAGATTAGGGTTTAATTTAATATTAGTTAGTTTTAGATTTTAATTAATTTGTAATTTAAGTGTTAATTAGTTTTAATAAATATATAAACTTAATACTTTTATAAAATAATAATATAAAAATAATATTTTTATAAAATAAATAATTTTATCATTTTTTATATCTTTTTATATTTCGTATCTTTTTAATCGTTAATTCATAATTTATATGTTTTTCGCTCGTACTTAGTTTTAAATTTAGTATTTGCCATAGTTATTTATATTTCTAGATTTTTAGGATTTGCCGTAAAATCCTTTAAGCGCTTTTTCTTTAGACTAAGATTTAAGTGCTTTAGAATTTTGCGACGCCGTTTTAAAATTTTAGTACTTTTTAAGTTATTACCATTTTGGATATAGTATTTATTTTAAGATTTAATACTTGTAGACGTAAATTTAATTTTTAGTTTTTAGACTTTTAAGTTTCGACGCGCTACATTCTTTTTATTATTTTTCGACCATTTATTTTTTGACTTTTTTTCGACGCAATCTTTTTCTTTCTTATTTTTCGCCACTCTAGTTTTTAGGACATAGAATTTTCTATTTCTTCTCTAAAATTTCTTTAAATTTCGACGAAAAATTATTTTAAGCGGTTAAATTGATAGACATCCAAATTTTCTGCTTCGTAAACATAGTTGGATTTGTTAGTGGCTGAGTTGTGAGCTTCCGATTTAAAGGGTTCTGGCTCCCTGCTGCATCTATTGGCTATTCGAAACGTGGGCAAAAGCAGAAAAGTCTATTAATTTGATAACTTATATAATTTTTATCTTTTATAACTAATAGGATATTCAGTGAATGCACCGATCAAAACGTTCACCACCTTTTATACGTTCACCACCAAGTACTCCAATTCAAATTTCCGATAATCCATTTTTTGAACCAGACATCACAATTGAGAATCCGGAGGATATTCAGGGACAATTCAGAGATCCTGAACCATTAATCTTTCCTCCGGAACCACCAATCATTCAAACAGAGATTGTCGAGGAACGAACCATTAAATCAGAATCCTCTAGTAATTCAGATTCAACAAATTCAATCATGGAAAATCTGGAACCTCTAAGTATGGAAGACCGAATGTGAGCAAAACGCACTGGCCAAGGTCACGCAATTACTCAACCAGACATTAATGCACCAGATTATGAAATTAAAGGACAAATCCTACGCATGGTAACTAATCAGTGCCAATTTAGTGGTGCGCCGAAGGAAGATCCAAATGAACATCTTCGAACCTTTAATAGGATCTGTACTCTATTTAAAATTAGAGAAGTAGAGGATGAACAGATCTATCTCATGTTATTTCCCTGGACTTTAAAGGGAGAAGCCAAAGATTGGTTAGAATCGTTACCTGAAGGGGCGATTGATACATGGTGCATTTTAGTTGAAAATTTCTTAAACAATTCTTTCCGGCATCTAAAGCCGTAAGACTTCAAGGAAAAATTGTTACGTTCACACAAAAGCCAAATGAAACTCTATATGAAGCGTGGACAAGATTTGGAAAGTTATTGAGAGGATGTCCGCAACATGGTTTAGACACTTATCAAATAGTACAAATATTCTACCAAGGATGCGACATCACTACACGAAAAGACATCGATATAGCAGCTGGTGGTTCTATTATGAAGAAAATCGCAACTGAAGCTTACAAAATTATTGATAACACTGCTTCCCACTCACATGAGTGACACCAAGAAAAGATATCGTTAGATCATCTAAAGCGGCTATAGCCGATTCTAGCCATGACTTTGATTCCATTTCTGCAAAGATAGATGTTGTCGAGAGACGAATGGAAAAGATGACTAAAGATATTCACTCAATACTAATTAGTTGTGAGCAGTGTGGAGGACCACATTTGACAAAAGATTGTCTCAGTATTGAACAAACAATGGAACAAAGAGAGAATGTTTCATACATGAACCAAAGGCCTGGAAATAATTATCAGAATAATTATCAACCGCCAAGACCAATTTACAATCAAAACCAGAATTATAACCTAAATGTTCCATACAACAACCAACAAGGTCCTAGCAATCAACAAGTATCCAACAATACTTACAATCAGCAAAGACCTATTTTTCAAAATAAACCACCACAAACCGATGATAAAAAGCCAAATTTAGAAGATATGATGTTGAAGCTAGTTGAATCTCAAACGCAGTTTTTCACATCTTAGAAACAAACTAATGAACAAAATGCTCAAGCATTTAGAAATCAACAAGCTTCTATTCAAAATCTGGAACAAGAAGTGAGCAACCTAGCAAGGTTGATAGGTGAAAGAAAACCGGGAAGTCTACCTAGTGATACAAATGCTAACCCCCGGAATGAAACAGCTAAAGCCATTACCACAGGAAGTGGTATTACACTTAAACCACCTGAAATGCCTGTAATTTCTGATGACTCTATTCCTACTCCACAAGAACCACAATCTGAGCAAGATAAGGAAAAAGAACCGGTAGTTGAAAAGGTTAATGAAGATAACACAGTTAAGGCAAAACCTTATGTTAAACCATACCAATCACCACTTCCTTACCCGAGTAAAATGAGAAAAGAGAGACTTGAAGCCGAGCAATTCAAATTCTTGGATATGTTTAAACAAATAAATGTAAATCTTCCTTTCATTGATGTGATTTTAGGAATGCCTAGATATGCTAAATTCTTGAAAGATCTAATCACAAATAGAAAGAAAATGGAAGAACTCTCGGCTGTTACTATGAATTCTAATTGTTCTGCAGTGCTGTTGAATAAGATACCAGAAAAATTATCAGAACCAGAAAGTTTCACGATTCCATGTTTTATGGGTAGTCTTAGTTCAATAGAAGCATTGGCAGACTTAGGTGCTAGTATAAATTTAGTGCCGTATTCATTATACGCTAAACTAGACCTTGGAGAATTGAAACCAACACGAATAAGCATACAACTAGCCGATCGATCAGTAAAATATCCTAGAGGGATAATGGAGAACATGCTAGTTAAAGTTGGTACTTTAGTATTTTCAGTAGATTTTGTTATTCTGGATATGGAAGAAGATTCTCAAGTTCCTCTCATATTAGGAAGACCATTCTTAAACACGGCTAAAGCAATAATAGACGTGTTTGGTAAGAAACTGACCCTAAGTATAGAGGACGAGAGTGTTACCTTTTCTGTTAATAGAGCCATGCAACAACCGCAATCTGCAGATGATACATGTTATTATATTCAAACTATAGATTTACATGCAGAATTGTTAGAAGAATTTCCAGAATTACAAGGAACAGGAGAATGTTCTTTAGGAGAAGGAACTGGACCAATTGATGAAGCTGAAATGTTAGCCACACTCATGGTTAATGGATATGAACCAACAACAGAAGAAATTCAAATGCTAAAAGAAGAAGACAGATAGCGATACAAATCATCGATATAAGAATCACCGTTGTTAGAGTTAAAGCCACTTCCAAACCATTTGGAATACGCTTATTTACATGGTGAATCTGAATTACCTGTAATAATATCGTCTTCTCTTATTGAAAATGAAATATCTCAACTCATTTCTGTGCTAAAGGCTCATAAACCAGCTATTGCATGGAAGATTCATGATATTAAAGGAATAAGTCCTTCGAATTGCACGCATAAAATCCTTATGGAAGAAGGTCATAAAACTTATGTGCAATGCCAACGAAGACTAAATCCTAATATGCAAGATGTTGTTAAGAAACAAATTATAAAACTACTAGATGCAGGATTAATTTATCCAATCTCTGATAGTTCATGGGTAAGCCCAGTTCAATGTGTACCTAAGAAGGGTGGCATGACTGTCATCACAAATGAGAAAAATGAGCTTATTCCTACTAGGACTGTAACAGGATGGCGTGTTTGTATTGATTATAGAAAATTAAATGACGCCACCAGAAAAGATCACTTTCCCTTACCTTTCATTGATCAAATGTTGGAAAGATTAGCCGGAAATAGTTACTATTGTTTTCTTGACGGTTTTTCCGGATATTTTCAAATTCCAATAGCACCCGAAGGCCAAGAGAAAACCACATTCACGTGCCCTTATGGTACTTTTGCTTACAAACACATGCCATTTGGACTTTGCAACGCCCCTGTAACCTTTCAAAGGTGCATGATTGCGAATTTTCACGACATGATAGAAGAATGCATGGAAGTTTTCATGGATGACTTTTCAGTCTTCGGTGATACATTTGAATCATGTCTAGTTAATCTTGAATGAATGCTTATTAGATGCGAACAATCAAATCTAGTACTTAATTGGGAGAAATGCCATTTCATGGTTAAAGAAAGCATCGTTCTTGGTCATAAAATTTCAAAGGAAGGAATTGAAGTGGATAGAGCTAAAGTAGATGTGATTGCTAAACTTCCACATCCCACCAATGTTAGAGGAGTTAGGAGTTTTCTAGGGCATGCCGGTTTTTACCGACGTTTCATTAAAGATTTTTCTAAAATTGCCACTCCTATGAATAAACTCCTAGAAAAGGATACTCCATTCATCTTTTCAGATGAATGCATCAAATATTTTAATATTCTTAAAGAAAAACTCACTAATGCGCCGATCATGATAACTCCAAATTGGAATCTACCGTTTGAACTAATGTGCAATGCAAGTGATTTTGCAATGGGAGCCGTTTTAGGACAAAGGATTGAAAAACGATTTCAACCTATCTATTACGCAAGTAAGACGTTACAAGGAGCACAAACGAATTACACAACTACTGAAAAAGAACTCCTTGCCATTGTCTTTGCTTTTGACAAATTTCGTTCATATCTAGTTTTAGCTAAAACGGTGGTCTATACCGACCATTCTGCTCTAAGATACCTATTTTCAAAACAAGATGCTAAACCACGATTAATTCGTTGGATCTTACTCTTACAAGAGTTTGATATTGAAATCCGAGACAAAAAGGGAGCAAAAAATCTCGCAGCTGATCATCTTTCTCATCTTGAAAATCCTGAATTAGAAGTTCTAAATGAATCGGCCATACAAGATAACTTCCCTGATGAATATCTTTTGAAGATCGATTATAATGAAATTCCATAGTTTGCAGATTATGCAAACTACTTAGTATGTGGATTTCTTGAAAAAGGATTATCGTACCAAAAAAGAAAGAAATTCTTTAGTGATATAAAACATTATTTCTGGGAAGATCCACATTTGTTTAAAAGTTGTCCCAATGGAATAATACGCCGATGTGTATTCGGAGATGAAGCTAGTCAAATCTTAAACCATTGTCACACAGGACCAACAGGAGGGCATTATGGGCCTCAACTCACAGCAAGAAAAGTTTACGATGTTGGATTCTATTGGCCTACAATTTTCAAAGACGCACACCTTCTTTGCAAATCCTGTGATGCTTGTCAAAGGGCCGGAAAAATAAGTCAACGTGATGAAATGCCACAAAATGTCATTCAAGTATGTGAAGTATTTGACATTTGGGGTATTGACTTTATGGGTCCATTTCCAAAATCTCATAATAATCTCTACATTCTCGTTGCCATTGATTATGTATCTAAATGGGCGGAAGCACAAGCTCTCCCGACTAACGATGCACTAGTTATAGTCAACTTCTTAAAACATCTTTTTGCAAGGTTTGGAACACCGAAAGCTTTAATAAGTGATCGGGGTACTCATTTCTGTAATAATCAACTTGAGAAAGTTCTCAAAAGATATGGAGTAACTCAAAAAATCTCAACCGCTTATCATCCACAAACAAGTGGACAAGTTGAAAATACCAACCGAGCTTTAAATCGTATTCTAGAGAAAACCGTAGGATCAAATCCGAAGGAATGGTCCATGAAATTGGAGGATGCACTCTGGGCTTTTAGAACAGCCTACAAAACTCCAATTGGAAAAACACCTTTTAGACTCGTTTATGGAAAAGCATGTCATCTTCCAGTAGAAATTGAACACAAAGCATTTTGGGCTTTGAAGACATGTAATCTTGATTTACATGAAGCTGGACGTCTACGGTTAAGTCAATTAAACGAATAAGAAGAATTAAGACATGAAGCATACGAAAATTCGTTAATCTATAAAGAAAGAACGAAGAAATGGCATGATAAAAGAATCAGAAGTTCAAAAGAATTTAAAGAAGGAGACAGAGTTCTTTTCAATTCACGATTCAAGCTATTTCCTAGAAAATTGAAATCAAGATGGTCTGGACCATTCATAGTCAAAAAAGTTTTCCCATATGGAACAATAGAGTTAATAAATTCAAATGGGATTGAATTTAAAGTTAATGGTCACAGAGTTAAACATTACATACATGATCCGATGGAAGTTGACAATGAAGTCAATCATAATTTCATAACCCAAGAAAACCCTCAGAATGAAAACATAAATATGTTATCAACAACATATGAAAAACCAAAATTGGAAGACGGGGAAGCTTCAAATTGGAGTGATGAAGAAGAATTCTTATACAAACCTCCCATTCCAAGAAACGAAGAAAAATGTGAACAAGAAGTTCAAGTAGAAGTGAAAGAACCAAGAAAAGATCACTTGGAAAATGGTAACAAACCAACTTTACTTACTAAAGTAGGAGACCCAGTTGAATTTATCATTTCTTGCTTGCTTAACGATGGTGCTATGTATAATGGACTCGCAGATTTAGAAGCAAGTGCAAATGTTATGCCTCTTTCCTTATACAAAAGATTAGGTGTAGGTAAATTAAGACCAACCAAAATAGGTGTTCAATTATTTGATCAAACCATTAAACACCCGGTTGGAATAGCAAACAATTTACTTGTTAAAGTGGGAAGTTTGACCTTTGTTGCAAATTTCATAGTTATTAATATGGAGGAAGACCTTGATATTCCTCTAATTTTAGGTCGCCCATTTTTAGCAACCACCGAGGCGTTCATTGATGTAAGAGAAGGTAGAACGACACTTAGGGATGGCGACAAATCGATCACTTTTGTGAACTGAAAGTTTAGTTCTCCACCAACCAAAATTGTTGAACCAATAAAAAAGCCTAAGTGTGGGGAAGATGAAGTAACAACCAATGATGACCTGATAACAAAGAACCCCGTTATTGAGACGAAATTAAATGAACCCGTTTTTAACAGTTCAACGAAGAAACTTTATAAACGGATTCAAGATGCTAGGATTAAGGGGAACTTTCAGTTATGTAACCGATTAGTATCCAATTTGTCGCCTAAAGAAAAGGCAATGTTAGTTGAATTTGTGAAAGTTACAGAGGAAGTTAACAATTGGCTTGAAGCAAAAGTCAGAGATATACAAGTTGTTGATAGTCCAATTGAAAACGAAGTTAATCACAATTTCGACACCACAGCTAACTAAGTGTGGGGAGAATCGAATCTTTTCAGGATAATATATATTTTTGTTAGAGTTAGATATTATGTTTTCGTGTAGTTCTCGAGAATGGAATCCGAATGGTCTTTCCCTGGCAGACCCTAAAGAACTAGTCTTTTCCCCCCATTCTGAATTTTTATTTTTTTTAGGTTTTACAAGATGAAAAATTCCTTTGATCTGAACCATGGTCTAATGCTACACGCTATGATTACCAAACGTAATAATGACACACTTCCGAGTGAACTGGTATCCTTCATAAGAGGCAAAATGGACGGAGTAAGAAAAGAACTCAGGAAAGATCATCATAAGATGCATTTTGGAAAAGGAAAATCAAAATCCGCAACAAAAAGAAGAGCAAGACACCTTGAAAGATGTTATAAATGCGGAAAATGGTCACACGAAGGTAAATGTTCAAATAATCAAACATATTCAAATACCGAATTTGTTACTCTATGCAGAGAAAGACCGTTCATATGTTTAGAAGAAAAGATATTGAAGAATAGAGGTTACGCTTATGTAGCTATGGAAAACCAAATCACACGACTCTCCTATGAGTCGGCTAAAGCAGGTCTCTGAGAATTCTTTCTCATAGGTAAGTATGTACAATTTTTATTTTTTTTATTGCTTTTAACCTTTTGATAATAAACGCTGAATCGTTCGCTATAAAGTATTAAATTGGTATTCAATAAAATTAGGTATGCGTAACCGAAATTATTGATATCATACAAAAATTTATTACATCACTGCGAAATTTACCGTTTATTCTTAAGGTATAAATATCTTTAATCAATCAACCCAAAATATTACAAAAATTCGTCAGGAGTAAAACTAGGTTATGGAACCGAAATTAGTTTACCGAAAAGAGGGGCGTATATTTTTGATAATATTTGATTGATTAAAGTGGGATAAAAGACCAAAAAGATTTTTAATTTTTAATTTTTACATTATTTTTAAAATTAATATATAAATATTAAATTAATATTGTAAACTTTTTAAAATCAATATATTTAAGTTTGTAAATATTTGAAAAAAATTAATATTTTTAATATAAGTTTGTATGTATAAAAACAAAAATATAATATAAGTTTGGTGTGAATTTTTAATAATATGAATTTTTAATTTTATGCATTTTAAATTTAATTTTGGTGTGAATTTAAAAACAAAAATTTACTTTATTTCACTAAGTTAAAAATTTGATTTTTAAAATTCGTCGTGAGTTGAAAACTAGGTCGTTGAACCGAACTTGCTCTACCCAGGGGAGGGACGAGAACTTTTATTATCATTATTTTTAATCTTATTGAATTAAAGTATGCCAAAAACATTTAAAAAACCCAAAAAAAAAAATCTTTACTTTTAAAACCATGCCAAAAAAAGTAACAAATTTTAAACTTTTGTCGAGGGAGAGACTAGGACAACGATCCGAAACGCCCTCACTCCTAAAAAGAAACAAAATTTTTAAAATTTATTAATTTATGTTTTAATAAGTATAAGGTTTTTATAAAAAAAAAAAAAAACCCGAACCCCATGCGATCGCATGGGATTTACACTGAAACCTCATGCGGTCGCATGAGGCCTAAAATCTGGCCAGAAACATAAGAGCAAGAGCAGTCTGTTCTGTCCACAAATACACACACAACACACGAACACACACCCAAAACCTCTCAAAAATTCGCCATTTTTCACCAAATTTTACCAAATTTCTTGCTATAATCCGCTCTAATCATGAATTTGTTAAGAAGTTTATCAAGAAAGGTAACAATTACACCGCTAAACCTATTTAAATTTGATATTTAGTGTTCTTGAGCTATATTTTACCTAATTTAATTTTGTTAATTTCTATTGTAATTAGAGTTAAATTGTTAGTATTTTATGCATGTATAACCTAGATTGATGCTATTTAACATGATTTGAAGCCAAAAACTTCAAAAATTTTAGAAATCTAGAGTTTGTGTTCTTGAGCAATTTGGGGCTTTTTGTTATAAACAGGTTATGGCCGATTATTGTCATGAATTATTGCTAAATTAAGTAGTGTAACATGTTTAGGTAGCTAAATGATCCAAACTTTGATCCTAAACATGATTTTTCATAATTAAAGTGGACTTTTTAGGTCTAAAATTCATGAACTTGATTAAATTGATATAAAAGCCATTTAAAAATTGTTTAATTGCTAGTAATGGTTATTTTAACATGTTATTTGAGTTGAATGCTTATGAACTTTGTAAACATTTTCATATATGCTTATTTGAAAAAGTGTAGAATTTTTAAAATTGTGAAAATGTGTATAAGTTTAATTTTGATTGAAAATGTTATTGTAATTGTTTCAAGTTGTTATTTTGCTAACACTAATGCATATTTGGATGCACAAATTTTGTGTTTAATGTGTTTTGCAGAGATTTATCGATACTGATGGTGCATCATCATCATCTAGACAACCTGCTCCAGAACATGAACCTGAAATGCAATATGAACCGGAGCAACAACAGGAACAACAACAACCTGATCAACACGTACCATATTATGATCCGCAGCAAGAATATGTTAATGCCTACGTACAATTTCCAATTCATCCGATAATAGCACACCCAACTATTCATGAAGAACTGTTGCATCCTAATTTAAGATTTGATCGAAGTTGGAGAGATTACCCGACGTATCAAAGTAACAAATTTAAACTGATACCAAAAAATGTAGAAGTGCCAAGGGTAATCGATTAGGAGCCTTTGGAAAGGGTCCAACTAGTTAACTCAGTTAGACAGCATCTGATCCAAAGGTATGGTAGCTCTTCTTTTCCCGATTGGGAATGTTTATTCACCATTCGTAGGCCTGTATATAAAGAGTGGTGCGTTGAGCTTATGAGTACTGTTTCACTTAATGCGGATGTAGATAGGTTAGATGATAGAAGTTTTCTTAGATTTTTACTTGGCCGTAGGATGTACAGGATGTCCATGCTGGACATGGCCAGTGCTTTACAGATTTACACTCCTGGTGAATTACTACTACCCGATTGTACAAATTTGATTTATCATGGGGGGCGGGTAGATAGGAATTTTGACGCAAACGCCATCTGGAGGCGTATGTCAAGTTATAATATTTTTTCGCTAGGAGGAAGACACTCCTACTTATATATTAACAAAACAGAGCTACGTATTATACATAGATTTTTAGCTAATTCGATTACACAAAGAGGTAAAATCAAGGAAAAGATGACCTTACACGACTTATTTTACCTTAAGTGTATTCGAAACACTAGAAGCTTTGTTAATATCCCCTACTATGTTGGTTTTTATCTGTCCAAAGTAGTAGCAGGAATACAGGACGGGGGAATAATAGGAGGAGGTATTTTTGTTACTCTCATTGGAGAGTATTTGGGTGTAGATAGGGACCAAGGGGGTCCACTGATGGTGTGTAGGGAACAGGTTGATCCTTTAGGATTGAAGGTCTATCAGGGTGCTAAGGTATTAAAGAGCAGATGCAATCAGGCAATACCATATGATGGCCGTCATCCACAGGTAGAGAGAGGTTTAGATGAGGATATGGAGGAACCGAATGACATTAGGGATGTCATTAGGGAGGCTATAACTGACGTCTACCAGTGTATAGATGAGGTAGAAATGACAAACCAGGATAGACAGAGTCGGTATGAGCAGTGGCAAGCCGAGAATGTGTACGAGCATTCCAGGCAACGACAGCATGATAGATGGCACTATCATCAGCATCAGATCATGAGCCAGCTATCACCTCAGGTACCAAATAACTACGTACCGACCCGACCTGCTTACTATCCTCCACACCAGCCTGATATGCGACCACCATTTACTCTCTACGACCCTAACCAGGCCTATCAGTACACCTATAACCAACCATGGAACCCGCCCGACGACATGAACTGGAACCCCTATCCAGATTGATATAGTTCCCGTTGGTGATTTCTATGATTTTTTAACTTTTTATTATTTTTATTTATTTATGTTTAAACATATAAAATTGTGATACTTTTAATGTAATGTTTAATATTTTTATTATGTTGTACTAATATTTCATATTTGATTTGAAAGTGGGATATTAAGTCCCATTTCAAATTACCATGCTTGTTATTATTTGTATGTATGTATATTGTCATATACACAACAGGGTAAAACAGTGCATTTTCAAAGACTGGCATTAAGTTCAGCAAAAGCTACTAATTTTGACGACAAAACGAAAAACAAATGTGATGTAACAACAAGACGGAATGAACAAATGATGTGCACCATTTATCATTCAACAAACAAACACCAATATGTTTGGAAACTTTGGTAAAATTTAATCATTCTTCTACGCTAATCACCCTCAATAATTTAAATTGTTACTGATTTCTTGCAAATGAGGGCATTGCAAGATCTTAAGTGTGGGAAGGCGTTAAATTCTTTCGGATTTTTAAAATTTTAATTTAAACACTTGGTTACCATAAAAAATACTAGTAACGCAGTAGTTGTATTAGAATCTAGTGCTCTCTGATAATAAAGAACAGCTCAAGTCTTATATACTGACTACCCAATTCTAGTAAAATTTTTCAAAATTTTCAAATAAATGAATTCAAAATCATGTTTATACATATTTATGAACGATAACACTAGGCATTAACACCGAAATTATTGTTACCTCGGAAAGGACATAAATTGAGAAACAACCCAAAATGTTAGAATTCATTTAAAATGGAATAGAGGACAATAAAAAGGCAAAGAAAAGAAAATAAAAGCCAAGTGTGAGAAAAATTTACCAAGTTATTTAGAACATATATCACATATTTTTGTACAAATAATTGAAGATACTTTTGTTTTGGACAAAATTAACCGTTTTACCCGGTAAATTGTAATATATTTGAAAGAAAGATGGATCTACACGATGAATCAATTCCATCATTAAAAGGAAGTAAAGTCTTCCGAAAAAGACACGCACTTCTTGATTTAGGTCAAGAAGTTGTCGTCCAGACCAGTTGTAGAGTCTACGAAAAACCTTGAAAAGTTTTCTCGAAAATCAGCTGGAAATCCACACACCTCAGCATCAAACAAGGTCGCCAAGTGGTCAGACTTATCCTAACCATGAGAGGATCTGTCTCGTACAATGGGGGGGGGGCACCGTGCAAATTAGCTTATAAGACTAATGAATCAGATCCCCAAAAAGGATAATCTCCTTAAAGATCAAAAATCAGCTTTTAAAACTGATATTACTCAATCCTTGAGATTGACCTTAAAGATTGAGAATTCAAACTCATGGAATTCGTTGATATCTAAACTCGAGCTTGAACGAGAAAATATTTTTATAAAAATTACAAACCGATTTGTTTTCTGAAAACCCATTTTTAATGCGTTCATTACCATTGAACGTAAAATCCTAAGAATTCACCTGGAATTCATTAGGTCACCTGAACCTAATCGGGTGTCAACCTTAAGAATGGTGGTTGCATAGCATGGTCAAAGACAGGACCTTGTGCCAGACCGAAAAACTATAGGGTGATCTTTACTATTGCTCCTACAAAGGATAGTAATTGCATCTGACACGATATAGACCACAATTAAAAGCATGTCACGGGACATTGCCTTAACAGTTGCTTGTTCAACGCTTTCCTTTACAACGGTAGTTTACCGAAAGGTAATATACGGAACAAGTATACTGGACGTGTTGCTTTCCCAATACAAGGTTAGCAAGTGGGTGACACAAAATCGCAAGTTTTGAGCTAAAATTTTCAAATCTGAAACCCACAAAACCCACAAAAATAATTTGCAAACACCGGTGAAGGGTTATTCCGGAAAACTTATCTAGGGTAAAAGCTAGATTTAATTTTCAAAAGATCAAATGTTTTCATAAAGATCCAATTTCCTTAAGGATCTAAATTTTCATAGTCATGTGGGACTGTAAACCACATCGTTACTACCATTGTTGTGACGACCCGGCAATTTCCGACCAAATTTAAACTAATTCTTAATATGATTTTGATACGATAAGCAAAGTATGTAATGTTGAGTCTAGAAAATTTTGAAACTATTTCATGAATTCATTTGACCTTCGACTGCTCTCGACGATTCACGAACAATTAATTGTAAATAGATATGTGTGTATGTACGTATAACTAATAATTTGAAATATTATATGAATTAGTTATTAAAACTAATTGTGTAAAATAATATACAACAAAATAAAAACTTGTTATTAAAATGTATCTATATATAAGAAGTATATTGAATATAATATCTAAACGATAATAATACCCGTTTGTCATTTCGAATGTTATTAAACAAGATTAGTACACTATTATTATATGAAAATCACTTGTCTATTCAATCAACAAAATCATTTTTCACGTACATGCACCTAACTAATCATCACACTTTTTAACTTTAATTATTTTGGTTGGTTTCTTGTGATCCGAATCATACAGAGATATATATGCATAACGACATACACATACAATATATATATAAATTCGTTCTTGACTTCTGCCATCCCCACTACCTAAACCAAACATCACGTTCATTCAATATGAGTTAATATCACATTATAATAATAATTAGTGAATGTGTTATTTATTTTTCCTGTATCAAGAATGATACATATAACAAAACAACTTTATCTTTATCTTGTCATTTACTTGCAAATTGAATTATGCAGGACATTTGATTAATGATTGAAGACAAGTGTGTTTAATTTAGGACTTCTTCACAAATTTGAGACATATACAAATATTATACATATTCTTACAGAGCATAGAAGACACACACTCCTACTTCTTTCTTCCTTGTGATTTCTTCGACAACTCAAACCTACATTCAAATGATCACCACAATCTCGACTCCTTGCTGCTGTTAGTAACCGTGAACCAAAACACCACCACACCTCAACTTGTTCATGCTTAATCAACCCTCTTCAACCTTCAAGCCGACACCATACACCACCTCTATCACTTCAACAATCAGCCAAACCACCACCAAGAATCACCATCATTATTTAATCAAACTTGCTGCTACTGCTACGAGGACTACTGTTTTTCGAAGGGTTTTAACCCAAACAAGTTACTACTTGCTGCTGTTTACTCGTACTGTTTCTTTTCCCTGTTCCGGTTACAACAAAGACTGAACACCACCTCCTTCCTATTTTCTGTTACAATCAAGCCACAAGCAACCATGAGGATTCTACTATTTTGGTTCGATTATGGTTCACCACCATGACCATCGTACAGTTCCAACACCAATCAACAAGTCACAAACAAACAACTATCATCAACCCTCTTCTTTTACATACATATATACGAATCCTATAACTATATAACTATAGCTATAATTATATGATTTCCATCACGATCTTCATCAAGAACCGTCACCAATTGCTATCATTTGAATCGTATGAAATAACATCACAACCTTCAATACCATTCAATGTCGGGCCTGAAACAAAAACACACAAAATAAAAACATGTTAGAAGAATCATTATCAATGAACATCATTAGATCACCATAACCTACTGCTATTTTCCTAATTTCTCATTAGACTTCCAAAACTACCAAAAACAATAATCACCACGATTCTACTGATAGTGCTTCCAACTTTAAAACCAAAAATCCCCAGTCATTGCTACTCATTTGTTTCTACAGCTCGACAACATATTCATTAGGTTTGCTGCTCGTTCTACTATTGTTGTTTAGCTGTTGTAATTACAACCTAGAACCACCCATATAACCACCACTCAAATTACCACAAACATTTACCATGATTTTTCCTATAGACACCACCAACATCTGGGATATTGTAGCTAACATTTTTATTTCCAATCAAAACACAAACCAAGTACATCACCTTGTTTACCTACTCCTATTTAGATCATCCATTTTGTTCTCTGTTCGAAAGTATAGACCATGAGATAGCTGGTGCAGTTTCGAACCTATATAGGTAATCCTCCATTTATCTGATTTCCTCATTTACCCATTGTAACTATGAAATTGTCAAATTGAAAACTGCAAACTTAACTATGAACAAATGTATATTCACAGAAAAATAAATAAATAAATAATATATATATATATATATATATATATATATATATATATATATATATATATATATATATATATATATATATATATATATATATATATATATATATAATACTAATTTCTCAAATCAATCAGAAATCTAAAATACTCTGTATAATTGATGAACAAATATAACACTCATACCTTTAAACTAAGTAATTCAATTTGTATCAAGTTCAAAAACCCTAATTTCACCGTAATTCCATTACATAGGTAAGAAGTGAAATTGAAAGGCTAGTTAAGATGTCGATATGATAAATGATTCGGAATATTGCAGCTTCAAACCATGAGACTAATTTTGAACCTAAATAAAAAGAAAATTTTCATACGTGATGATAAAGATGAACAACGATGATAATGAAGATTAATGATGACTCTGAACGATGATGATAATGAATCGATACCTTATTAAACAATTATGATCTTTGATTGATTGATCTATTGAAGAATCGAAAAAACCCTAAATCAGGATACGTTCTCTCTGCATTTTTTTCTGTTTTCTTGATCTGATTTGGAACAGATACACACAAAACGTGTAATGGCTTTATAAGGTATTATTATTATTATTATTATTATTATTATTATTATTATTATTATTATTATTATTATTATTATTATTATTATTATTATTATTATTATTATTATTATTATATCATTATTATTATCATTATTAGGGTTATTATTATTATTAAAGTTATTAGATCATATAAAATTTATATAAAGAAATATATTTATTACATATATCATAATTTTCTTAAAAAAATATATATTCATATATTTTTAATATATTATGACAAACATTAATTGTATTATGTATATAAGTATCTGTATAATACATATATATACTAATAAAAAATGTATAAAACATTAAATATAATTATATAATTAAAATATAAAACATTAAAATAATAATTATAACTAAAATAATAATATATTATAATAAGAGATAAATTATAAAATATAATAGTTAAAATACATTAATAAGTACTACTATCAAAAACCTGCCTTTAAAAATTTAATAAATGATATTAATAAAAATATATAGCAAGTATAAGATTTCTATAATTATTTTTATGACTATAACTATTAATATATATTACTTGAATTGTTGCCATTATATGTTTATAATATTATTGGTATATAAAACTGATATAGGTTCGTGAATCCGAGGTCAACCCTATACTTGTTCAATGTCGTTCTATGTATTTTTACTACAAAATACATTAGGTGAGTTTCATTTGCTCCCTTTTTAAATGCTTTTGCAATATATATTTTTGGGACTGAGAATACATGCGATGCTTTTATAAATGTTTTACGAAATAGACACAAGTAATCGAAAACTACATTATATGGTTGGATTATTAAACCGAATATCGCCCCTTCAAGTCTGGTAACCTAAGAATTAGGGAAATGGCCCCTAATTGACGTGAATCCTAAAGGTAGATCTATCGGGCCCAACGAGCCCCATCCAGGGTATGGATGCTTTAGTACTTCGAGGTATTATTTAATATATTAGCTGCGCACTGTATACTGGGGGATATTCTATATGCATCTTGTTAAGGTCAGTTACCAGGTGTTCAATCCATATGAATGATTTTTGTCTCTATGCATGGGACGTATTTTTAAAAGAACTGAAAATGAAAATCTTGTGGTCTATTAAAATGGTGGAAATGATTATTTATGTTAAACTAATGAACTCACCAACCTTTTGGTTGACACTTTAAAGCATGTTTATTCTCAGGTATGAAAGAAGTCTTCCGATGTGCAATTGCTCATTTTAAAGATATTACTTGGAGTCATTCATGACATATTTCAAAAGACGTTGCATTCGAGTCGTTGAGTTCATCAAGATTATTATTAAGTCAATTATAGTTAGATATATTATAAAATGGTATGCATGCCGTCAACTTTCGATGTAATGAAAGATTGTCTTTTAAAAAACGAATGCAATGTTTGTAAAATGTATCATATAGAGGTCAAGTACCTCGCGATGTAATCAACTGTTGTGAATCGTTTATAATCGATATCGACTTCGTCCAAATGGATTAGGACGGGTCTCTACAGTTGGTATCAGAGCGGTGGTCTTAGCGAACCAGGTCTGCATTAGTGTGTCTAACTGATAAGTTGTTAGGAGGCATTAGTAAGTCTGGACTTCGACCGTGTTTGCATGTTAAAAGTTTTGCTTATAATCTCGTGTCGAAAATTACCTACTTATCATTCCTAGGGAATCGCCTGCTTATCATTCTTAGTCTAGACACATTTTATTGCATTGATTGCATGATTAGTGTATAGACAAAATTCATATCTTAGCATATCTGCTAATTTATATCTTAGCGTATCTGTTACTGTAGACTTTATCTGACACGTTTCCTTAATTTCCTCCGTAATCTACGGGATCTTCTGTACTACATTAGATATTCTATATAATTAGAATATTATCCAATAACCGAAAATCATTTCATATCGAAAATTCTCTAACTGATCATAAGAGATGGATTCTACACCTAGCTTGGATTCCATTAGTTCCGGAAGCAATTTCGAGATGCGTATTGAAGTAGACTCCGAAGTCAATGAACCCGAAGTGTCTCCACAGTTTAGCTATTTTTCTTTCTAGAGGAGATGGGGGTGGGTCCGAGACTTACTCACTCGATGGAGAAATGAAGAAGGCGAGACCTACCGCGAACCAAACTTACCTCCTAACATCGGAGAAAACAATGTACTCACCGGTGAACCTATGCGCAACACTGTATTGACCCTTCATGCTAAAGTTTTCCACCTCGAAGGTCGCATTACTGCAATCTCAGAAAATATTCAACCTCTACTTCCGAATACCAATCGAAGGGGAATATTAGAAGAAGTTAGGGAACTTCGAATTGATAATCAAGATCTATCGAATCAAATGAGTGGATGGATAGAAATGATAGAGGGTAGGATAGAAACCCTAATAAGAATGGTGCGTGATCTACAAGCTATACTTACTACACCAACATCATCACCAACCTCAGCACCAAGAACACTTGTAGCACCGAGAGAAACAGTACCACCATCAGCAGCACCAGCAGCATAACCAGTACCAACAACAACAACATCATCACACGTCTCAACCTCGCAATCTATACCTCAAGCATAATCATCGTTCTACGAATCGTTCTACATGAACTATCTTCGTCCTTCATGGCGATTATGTAATCTCTAATGTTTTAGAGATTATGTACTCTAGTTCTAGCCGTAAATCTGATTAGTTTAATATCACATTGACTCATTAAATCCATGGTTACGTCTGAAGAAAATATATATGTATATATATTTTCATAAAGATTGTAATTAAAAGTTTTATTGTACAAACTGTTAATGGTGAAAATATTTTAACGGGTAGGTAATACCTGAGGAATATTTAGATTCCACATTAATAAGTTACACTGTACATTTTTCGAATCTGATTCAATGATCATTTACTATCCTACTTACATCCACAGACATACGTATTCGTTCACCACAGAATAACCATTTTCATTCAAATTTCATATTTGGATTTTGACCTATCAGAATCCAACAAGTGGCATAATGAAGAAAACATTGGACAAAATAAAATTTGTTAGAAACAAACAAATTAACTATGAGAAGAATTTTGTTAAGAATTCACGCTAACAAAATCCTAGCTAACTGTTCCTAGTTAACTGCTAATTCTATATTACATTCATTTATCGCAATTTATTTATCGTAATTTAATTATCGCAATTTTAATTCTCGCAATTTTATTTATCGTCATTTAATTTCTGTAATTATTTTACTCACTTTAAATATCGGGACATGTATACAAGGTTTTGACATATCATATCGACACATCTATATATATTATTTGGAATCACCATAGACACTCTATATATAGTAATGATCGAGTTCTCTATACAGGGTTGAGGTTGATTCTACAATAATATATATAGTTTGAGTTGTGATCGAGTCTGAGACATGTACACGGGTCACGATACGTATTAATTAATTTGAATATTATATATTAAACTATATATGAATTATTGAATTGTTAACTGTGGACTATCAACTGAGGACTGACAACATTGGACAATTAAAATGAATTAAAATATTGATTATAACATATGAAACTAAACAATTCTTCAAGGTTGCCACTTGATTTCATCTTAAACCTCATTTGTATCTTGACAATTCCAATCTACGTTCAAACTTTTCGTGATTCTTGAAAACACCTCAATCAAGAGGATGAACCAACCACACTTCATCTACAGAAAGAAAGATTGATGCGTATGGTTATGCACCTGAAAACTCTCAGAAACTGAGTAAACGTTTAATGCGTAGCTGTGCTATTTTCCTTAGCGTTATTATTACCGAAAATAACTTTGCAATTCCTTTTCAAATTAGAAAAGTTTATCACAGCTCCAGCAAATCAACTTCGACTTTTTCTTCGAAACAACTTTATTATAACCATGATATATATGTGTACTCTTTTATTGTTACCGGGGAACCTTTTATATTCCACCATATTACCCTCAGTGTTTAATCATCTAAAAACAAAATTCTCTTGAAACCACCTCGGATTGATAATCGATGACTCAGATATGGTAGCATTAAATGCAGAGGAAACAGAAAAATTATAGATGGTCTAAACGGCAAAAAGTTTAATGATAAAGAAAGGAGTGTTAAGAACGCTCAATAGAAAATTTGGTACTGAAAAACAGATTGAGCAAACCACGAAGGAGTCTCTTAACGAATCACAAGGACTAAACTTGTACATTAAGAATCCTGATGATTCTAATCTGATGAAATCTTTAGCGAATACCTTGCTTCTGACTCCAAACTCTTGCGGATAAATTTTCTTCACCATCCTTCGATATTAGAAATTCCAAGGTATCATCGTATCTTTCATTATAAATATCCTTCATATTTCTGAAGATTTGTTTATAACTACTCGTATCTGAAATCATTAATCTCTTCGTACTATCAGTGTTACATCATATAGAAACTGTTAGTTTCTATATTCTGTAAACTTTCGAGCTTAAAATATGAATGTTATTGAAGTAATGTTGGGAACTGATGCATGAGTTAGTATAATATAATGACACTTGATCAACGTGATTATATTACAGTAAGTCATGTTGAGTTTCTAAATGGGACATGATGATTCACAGATTATAACGTCATCATGTGCCATGTTACATGACTCTTACATTTTATCTGATACATAAACATATCAAGAACATATTTTCTTGATAGTTCTATCTTTCCCGGATATTCTGGTAATTTGACGAATCAAGATCGTGCTATTACCATTTGTTTTTCTTCTTTTCTTAGAACATTAACTATGTTCATTTCGAAATTCATATCTATGAATTCTGGACCGTTGCTCGCTTTACTAAAGGTCGAGAGGATAATAAAAAGGCAAAGAAATCCAAAATATAAGAGAAAATATAAAGCCCAATGACAACACCGAAATTACAAACCGTGGATATCAGTACGTATAGCAATATAAAGACACGAGAGGATTATAAATACAATAGTCCCTAGAGCATAATAGAAATAAACAGATTCTTCAGGTGGGAGTTGGAAAAGAAGAACGATCATTGCGATAGTTAGAATAAGAACAAGGATCAGAACAGGGTTAAGCATTTTCATAAATCTTTTGAATTTGAGAATTGAGTATAGAAGTGGTGAAAACTAATGGAACGGAAAAGGTAAATTTATAAAGGAAATATCAGACGTAGTAATCGGGACAGATCATCGCATTTAATTATAGAGATCTTAATTTCCTTACTCGCCGAAGAATCAAATCTTTTAAATTTTTAAGATTTTCTTTAAATCCCTTGAATTCCGGAATTCAACCAAGAAAACGTCAAAAGCTAAGACGCACCTTATTTTCTAATTTCCACTGTGACTACGTCAAAAGCTAAATCTCTATCTCAATCTATGGTGACAACTTCATTCGTGCGCTTCACCTAATCGAATCGTTTTATCTATATTAGTCAATAATGATAAAACTCAATTTATCAACTCATATTCGTCATGAAAACATTTTTATTGTTAACCATGACCACCTCACTCAAATTTCGGGACGAAATTTCTTTAACGGGTAGGTACTGTGATGACCCGGAAATTTCCGACCAAATTTAAACGTATTCTTAATATGATTTTGATACGATAAGCAAAGTATGTAATGTTGTGTCTAGAAAATTTTGAAACAATTTCATGAATTCATTTGACCTTGACTGCTCTCGACGATTCACGAACAATTAATTGTAAATAGATATGTGTGTATGTACGTATAACTAATAATTTGAAATATTATATGAATTAGTTATTAGAGCTAATTGTGTAAAATAATATACAACAAAATAAAAACTTGTTATTAAAATGTATCTATATATAAGAAGTATATTGAATATAATATCTAAACGATAATAATACCAGTTTGTCATTTCGAATGTTATTAAACAAGATTAGTACACTATTATTATATGAAAATCACTTGTCTATTCAATCAACAAAATCATTTTTCACGTATATGCACCTAACTAATCATCACACTTTTTAACTTTAATTATTTTGGTTGGTTTCTTGTGATCCAAATCATACAGAGATATATATGCATAACGACATACGCATACAATATATATATATAAATTCTTTCTTGACTTCTGCCATCCCCACTACCAAAACCAAACATCACGTTCATTCAATATGAGTTAATATCACATTATAATAATAATTATTGAATGTGTTATTTATTTTTCCTGTATCATGAATGATACATATAACAAAACAACTTTATCTTTATCTTGTAACTTACTTGCAAATTGAATTATGCGGGACATTTGATTAATGATTGAAGACAAGTGTGTTTACTTTAGGACTTCTTCACAAATTTGAGACATATACAAATATTATACATATTCTTACAGAGCATAGAAGACACACACTCCTACTTCTTTCTTCCTTGTGATTTCTTCGACAACTCAAACCTACATTCAAATGATCACCACAATCTCCACTCCTTGCTGCTGTTAGTAACCGTGAACCAAAACACCACCACACCTCAACTTGTTCTTGCTTAATCAACCATCTTCAACCTTCAACCCGACACCATACACCACCTCTATCACTTCAACAATCGGCCAAACCACCACCAAGAATCACCATCATTATTTAATCAAACCTGCTGCTACTGCTACGAGGACTACTATTGTTCGAAGGGTTTTAACCCAAACAAGTTACTACTTGCTGATGTTTACTTGTACTGTTTATTTTCCCTGTTCCGATTGCAACAAAGACTGAACACCACCTCCTTCCTATTTTCTGTTACAATCAAGCCACAAGCAACCATGAGGATTCTACTATTTTGGTTCGATTATGGTTCACCACCATGACCATCGTACAGTTCCAACACCAATCAACAAGTCACAAACAAACAACTATCATCAACCCTCTTCTTTTACATACATATATACGAATCATATAACTATATAACTATAGCTATAATTATATGATTTCCATCACGATCTTCATCAAGAACCATCACCAATTGCTATCATTTGAATCGTATGAAATAACATCACAACCTTCAATACCATTCAATGTCGGGCCTGAAACAAAAACACACAAAACAAAAACATGTTAGAAGAATCATTATCACTTAACACCATTAGATCACCATAACCTGCTGCTGTTTTCCTACTTTCTCATTAGACTTCCAAAACTACCAAAAACAACAATCACCACGATTCTACTGATAGTGCTTCCAACTTTAAAACCAAAAATCCTCAGTCATTGCTACTCATTTGTTTCTACAGCTCGACAACATATTCATTAGGTTTGCTGCTCGTTCTACTATTGTTGTTTAGCTGCTGTAATTACAACCTAGAACCACCCATATAACCACCACTCGAATTACCACAAACATTTACCATGATTTTTCCTAAAGACACCACCAACAGCTGGGATATTGCAGCTAACATTTTTATTTCCAATCAAAACACAAACCAAGTACATCACCTTGTTTACCTGCTCCTATTTAGATCATCCATTTTGTTCTCTGTTCGAAAGTATAGACCATGAGATAGCTGGTGCAGTTTCGAACCTATATATGTAATCATCCATTTATCTGATTTCCTCATTTACCCATTGTAACTATGAAATTGTCAAATTGAAAACTGCAAACTTAACTATGAACAAATGTATATTCACAGAAAAATAAATAAATAATATATATATATATATATATATATATATATATATATATATATATATATATATATATATATATATACATATACATAGATATATATATATAGATATATATACATATACATATATATATATATACATATATATATATATATATATATATATATATATATATATATATATATATATATATATATATATATATATATATATATATATATATATATATATATATATATAATAATACTAATTTCTCAAATCAATCAGAAATCTAAAATACTCTGTATAATTGATGAACAAATATAACACTCATACCTTTAAACTAAGTAATTCAATTTGTATCAAGTTCAAAAACCCTAATTTCACCATAATTCCATTACATAGGTAAGAAGTGAAATTGAAAGGCTAGTTAAGATGTCGATATGATAAATGATTCGGAATATTGCAGCTTCAAACCATGAGACTAATTTCGAACCTAAATAAAAAGAAAATTTTCATACCTGATGATAAAGATGAACAACGATGATAATGAAGATTGATGATGACTCTGAACGATGATGATAATGAATCGATACCTTATTAAACAATTATGATCTTTGATTGATTGATCTATTGAAGAATCGAAAAAATCCTAAATCAGGATACGTTCTCTCTGCATTTTTTTCTGTTTTCTTGATCTGATTTGGAACAGATACACACAAAATGCGTAATGGCTTTATAAGGTATTATTATTATTATTATTATTATTATTATTATTATTATTATTATTATTATTATTATTATTATTATTATTATTATTATTATTATTATTATTATTATTATTATTATTATATCATTATTATTATTATCATTATTAGGGTTATTTTTATTATTAAAATTATTAGATCATATAAAATTTATATAAAGAAATATATTTATTACATATATCATAATTTTCTTAAAAAAATACATATTCATATATTTTTAATATATTACGACAAAGATTAATTGTATTATGTATATAAGTATCTATATAATACATATATATACTAATACAAAATGTATAATAAAAATCTAAATTTAATACCTTTTATTAAATATAAATCATTAAAATATAATTATAACTAAAATTATAATATATTATAATAATAGATAAATTATAAAATATAACAGTTAAAATACATTAATAAGTACTAATATCAAAAACCTGCCTTTAAAAATTTAATAAATGATATTAATAAAAATATATAGCAAGTATAAGATTTCCATAATTATTTTTATAACTATAACTATTAATATATATTACTTGAATTGTTGCCATTATATGTTTATAATATTATTGGTATATAAAACTGATATAGGTTCGTGAATCCGAGGTCAACCCTATACTTGTTCAACGTCGTTCTATATATTTTTACTACAAAACACATTAGGTGAGTTTCATTTGCTCCCTTTTTAAATGCTTTTGCAATATATATTTTTGGGACTGAGAATACATGTGCTGCTTTTATAAATGTTTTACGAAATAGACACAAGTAATCGAAAACTACATTATATGGTTGGATTATTAAACCGAATATCACCCCTTCAAGTCTGGTAACCTAAGAATTAGGGAAATGGCCCCTAATTGACGCGAATCCTAAAGGTAGATCTATCAGGCCCAACGAGCCCCATCCAGGGTATGGATGTTTTAGTACTTCGAGGTATTATTTAATATATTAGCTGCGCGCTGTATACTGTGGGATATTCTATATGCATCTTATTAAGGTCGGTTACCAGGTGTTCAATCCATATGAATGATTTTTGTCTCTATGCATGGGACGTATTTTTAAGAGAACTGAAAATGAAAATCTTGTGGTCTATTAAAATGGTGGAAATGATTATTTATGTTAAACTAATGAACTCACTAACCTTTTAGTTGACACTTTAAAGCATGATTATTCTCAGGTATGAAAGAAGTCTTCCGCTGTGCAATTGCTCCTTTTAAAGATATTACTTGGAGTCATTCATGACATATTTCAAAAGACGTTGCATTCGAGTCATTGAGTTCATCAAGATTATTATTAAGTTAATTATAGTTAGCTATATTATAAAATGGTATGCATGCTGTCAACTTTCGATGTAATGAAAGATTGTCTTTTCAAAAACGAATGCAATGTTTGTAAAATGTATCATATAGAGGTCAAGTACCTCGCGATATAATCAACTGTTGTGAATCATTTATAATCGATATGGACTTCATCCGGATGGATTAGGAAGGGTCTCTACAATTGTTCATACCGCCGTATAAAAATCACTGATGTACAAAGTGTGAAGATTAAAGAAGTGATTCTAGTATTTTTATTTCAAGACTATATTGCTTGAGGACAAGCAACGCTCAGGTGTGGGAATATTTGATAATGCTAAAAACGAACATATATTTCATAGCATTATCCCTCAAGAAAGATAAGCTTTTAGTTGCAATTGTTCTATTTACAAGTGATATTTGTTTAAATAATAAAAGGTGAAGACAAAAGATAGATTCGACGAATTGAAGACGCAAACGACCAAAAAGCTCAAAAGTACAAAGTACAATAAAAGTGGTTCAAATTATTGATGAGAAACGTCTCAAAATTACAAGAGTACAAGACGCAAAACCCAAAGTACAAGATATTAAATAGTACGCAAGGACGTTCGAAAATCCGGAACCGGGACCAGAGTCAACTCTCAACGCTCGATGCAACGGACTAAAAATTACAAGTCAACTATGCACATGAATATAATATAATATATAATTAATTCTTAAAAATTATATATATATATATATATATATATATATATATATATATATATATATATATATATATATATATATATATATATATATATATATATATATATATATATATATATATATATATATATATATATATATTATATTATATATTAAAACTGTCGGCAAACTATGAGACAAAGAAATGTGAGCTGGATTCCTACTCCATGCGATCGCATGGCCTGGAGGCCTAATTTCCATGTGATCGCATGGCCAACTTTTTCTGGCCACATTCCTATAAAAGGCAGTCTTTTGCTCGAGTATCATATCTATCTATCCTCTCTATCTCTCTATAAAATATATATATGTATATATATATATATATATATATATATATATATATATATATATATATATATATATATTATAATTTTAATTTTAATTTTAATTTAATAATAATGAGGGTATGTTAGCGAATATTGTAAGGGTGTAAGTCGAGATTCTGTCCGTGTAACGCTACGCTATTATTAATCATTGTAAGTTATGTTCAACCTTTTTAACTTAATGTCTCGTAGCTAAGTTATTATTATGATTATTTAATGCCGAAGTAATCGTGATGTTGGGCTAAATATTAAAGACGGGGTAATTGGGCTTTATACCATAATTGGGGTTTGGACAAAAGAGCGACACTTGTGGAAATTAGACTATGGGCTATTAATGGGCATTATATTAACTAAATGATACCTCGTTAATTTAATATACAGACTTATAATTTAACGTAATTATATATAACCACATACGATTGACTGGATACGGTGGGCGGGATATCTATAAATACCAATAATTATTCATTTGACCGGACACGGGGATGGATTAATAATCAATAGACTTGTTGAAACAGGGGTGAATTACATACAAGGGTAATTGGTGTAATTGTTAATAAAGTAATAAAACCTTGGATTATAAGCAGTCGATAACCTGGTGTATTCATTAAGCAAAGTATTAAGACCTTATTACAATTCAAATCCCCAATTAGTTGGAATATTTGACTTCGGGTATAAGGATAATTTGACGAAGACTCTCGCACTTTATATTTATGACTGATGGACTATTATGGACAAAACCGTATGGACATATCAAATAATCCAGGACAAAGGACAATTAACCCATGGTACTAAACTAAAAACAACACATCGAACATCATGATTACAGAAGTTTAAATAAGCATAATTCCTTTATTTCATATTTAATTGCACTTTTAATTATCGCACTTTAATTTATTGTCATTTTAATTATCGTACTTTTTAATTATCGCAATTTTATTTATTGTCATTTTATTTATTGCACTGTTATTTATCGCACTTTAATTATTGTCATTTACTTTACGCTTTAAATTAAGTCTTTTATATATTTAATATTTTACATTAGGTTTTAACTGCGACTTAAGTTTTTAAATCGACAAACCGGTCATTAAACGGTAAAAACCCCTTTTATAATAATAATACTACTTATATATATGTTTATATTTATACAAATATAGTTTTAAAAATATAGCGTTAAACTTGGCTAGCTCCCTGTGGAACGAACCAGACTTACTAAAAACTACACTACTGTACGATTAGGTACTCTGCCTATAAGTGTTGTAGCAAGGTTTAGGTATATCCACTCTATAAATAAATAAATAACTTGTGCAAAATTGTATTGTATTTAATAGTATTTCGTAGTAAAAATATAACTATTTCGTATACACCTCTACGCACATCAGTCCTCGTCGGAATCCTCATCGGAATCCTCCTCGCTGAAGTCATCGGATGATGAGTCGTCTGAACTATCTTAGGGTGGATCTGCTTGACCGGTGGTCATCAGTCAGTATCGGCCGGTTGGAATCGGCACGACACGTCCATCAGGAAGGCGTCTGACCCAATGGTTATGCTTAATGGTGTATCCTATTGTGTACAAGCATAAAAGGCATAATGATCGCATAAAATTACCATCAGAAGCACTGAGAACAACGGTTTTATGAGACTGTCCATCCAGCGTTCTCCGCTGTACAGGCTGATCTATCATGCGTAAGCCCTGAAGGCCGCCTAGCGTGTAAGCCCTGGCTGAAGAACGCCACTTTCAGCGTAAATTTCGGAACACAAGTAACAGAACGTATCATCATCTGACACGTGTCCCCGAACAATCTGGTGGATCTGACACTATAAATAGACCCCTTGGGTCATCATTTTACAGAGTTCAGACATTCTGTGAAATTCGAGAGCTGAGACTTCATCTCTCTCTCTAACACTTTCTCTCACTAGAAGCCATCCGGCTAGCACTTTACGCTCTACGGATGACAGATTGATTAAGCCACCCTACAAGTTTCTACACTTGTGAACCGGGTCTGCAGGGATTATTTCCCAAGGGTAAACATCAATCGGCAACACTCGCCCACTTAAAGCTAGATTACTTCTAGTATCGTGTTGACATACTAAGCCTTACCTCATAAGGAAATAGGTGTTAACAATGGCGCCATCCATTATTAAGACGAATCATCTCACCAACACTGACAAAGAAGGCAAGGGTAACGAATTGGTACCCATAGACGTAGGAATGATACATCCATGAAAAGCTGGGCAACGGAGGAAGGAAGAAGTGTTGGAAGATTGGGAAGAGCATTTAATATCATTTCCTTCTATGTTCAACACAAATACATCCGATGGTCCGGTGGTTATAGAAGCACGAGTTGCTAATTGCTTAATACGCAACATTTATACGGACACAGGAGCTGGAGCAGACATTATGTATGAACATTGCTTCATACAGCTTCCCAAAGATGTACAAGAAAAAATGAAGGAAACATATGTGCCGTTAGTAAGTTTTACAAGTGAACCGTCCTGGTCTGAAGGAAGTATTCTGCTTGAAGTAACCTTGGGCAAGCCACCCCTAAGACGCACAGCCAACATTGAGTTCCTGGTGGTTAAAGCAAATTCACAGTACAACATAATTTTAGGAAGAACTGCTTTAATGACGTTTGGAGCTGTAATATCAACTGTACATGGCATGATGAAGTTTCCAACGCCAGGCGGAGTAGCAATGTTATATGCAGAACGGCAAAAGTCAATTGAGTGTTCTCAAGTAACAAAGGCAATAATTAAGCCAATCATACATGATGATGGGTCAATTTCACCAAATCTTAAATTTCCAGATCAGAAAATCATAATTGGGCACACGTTATCCGCAGAATGTAAAGAAAAATTATACAACATTTTGATAATAAATTTAGACGTTTTTGCATGGCAACCGTCTGATATGACCGGTGTTCCAAGGGAAGTTGCAGAGCATAGGCTAAACGTGAATCCCAACATACATCCTGTTTATCAGAAGAAGCGAGGCATGGTGCCAGAAAGAAGCAAATTCCTCCATGATGAGGTACGAAGTTTGGTGGATGCTGGGATCTTGCGAGAGGTCAAATATCAGACATGGGTAGCCAATCCAGTCATGGTTAGGAAACCGGACAACTCATGGTGGATGTGTATGGATTTCACGAATATCAATAAAGCATGTCCAAAGGATAATTATCCTTTACCTGAAATTGACTGGAAGGTTGAATCATTGGCAGGGTATCGATTCAAATGTTTCTTAGATGCAGCCAAGGGGTATCATCAAATAACTATGGCCTTAAAAGATGAAGACAAAACGGCTTTCCACACGACGGAATGCATATTCTGTTACATGAAAATGCCTTTTGGTTTGAAGAATTCAGGAGCAACATATCAACGACTTATTGATATGGCGTTTAAGGATCAAATTGGACGTAATTTGGAAGCTTATGTTGATGAAATTGTCATCAAAAGTCATACTGAAGAGAAGATGTTGCGAGATATACAAGAGACTTTTGCATCTCTACGAAAAATCAATATGAAATTAAATCCCAAGAAGTGCACGTTTGGTGTGGAATAGGGAAAATTCTTAGGTCATATTGTCACAGAACGTGGTATTAAAGCTAATCCTAAGAAAATTCAAGAAATTGAAGACATGAAGTCACCAACTAGCAAGAAAGATGTTCAACTGTTGCATGGATGTCTAGCAGCATTAACAAGATTCTTGTCCAGAGCAGCTGAAAAGTCGCTTCCATTCATGAAAATGTTAAAAGGCTGTTTAAATAAAAAAGATTTTGTGTGGACGGCGGAAGCCGAAAATGCATTCCAAGAGGTCAAGCAGTTGCTAAAAACGTTACCTACATTAACAGCACCAAAAGAAGGGGAAACCTTAATTTTGTACTTAGCTGTCTCAAAAGAAGCGATAAGTTCTGTCTTAATCGCAGAACGGAACGGCGTGCAAATGCCCATATATTTTGTTAGCAAAGTGTTGCAGCTTAGTGAAACACATTATCCACCACTTCACCGCATGGTTTATGCCCTTGTGCATACTGCAAGGCGTTTACGAAGATATTTTCAAGGTCATCCAATCTTAGTATTAACAGATCAGCCGTTGAAGCAAATACTCCGGCGTCCGGAATCATCTGGTCGTTTAGCAAAATGGACCATCGAGTTGGGAGAGTATCAAATCAATTTTGCTCCTCGGAATGCAGTTAAAGGACAAATTTTGGCAGATTTCCTCTTGGAAAGAAATGAAAAAGTAGAGTATGACAACAAAACGGCACCACAACAGCATGTGTGGGAATTATACACTGATGGAGCATCCAGTTAAGAGGGAACAGGTGCAGGGCTGGTTTTAACAAGTCCAGACGGAGAAGAGTATACCTACGCATTGAAATTTTGTTTTTATGCTTCAAACAATGAAGCAGAATATGAGGCATTACTTTCCGGCCTCCGCATAGCGGTAGGAATGGGCATAACAAATTTACGAGTATATGTTGATTCTCAAATCGTCGCCCAGCAGGTTAATGGAACGTTCGATGCAAGGGATACATCCATGAGGCAATATGTAAAGTTGGTGGAGACAATTTCAAAGAATTTTGATAACCTGGAGGTCGTGCAAATCCCTCGAAATAAGAACAAAAAGGCTGACGTCTTGAGCAAGCTAGCTACGTTAACCTTTGATCATTTGCACAAACGAGTATTGGTTGAAGAGCTTAAGGAGAAATCAATACATGAAAAACCAATTATGGCAATAGTTGAAGGTGCTAAGGAAACTTGGATGACTCCATATTTGAGATATTTGCATGATGGATGGTTACCTGTTGATAAGGCGGAAGCAAGAAGAATAAGAGTGACAGCACCAATGTATGAAATTTTTAACGGCGTACTTTATCGAAAATCTTACAATGGTCCGTTGTTAAGGTGTTTAACCGAAGATGAAGCATTAAAGGTGGTCAAAGAAATGCATGAAGGAGTTTGTTCTCAACACTCCGGCTTCCGTACTGTGGCGTCACGGATCATGCGACAAGGGTATTTTTGGCCTTCCCTTTATCGAGATGTAGCAGAAATCATAAAAACATGTGAGAATTGTCAGAGGCATGGTACAATTTAGCATCTTCCAAAGTATGACTTGATACCGGTGTCATCTGCCTGGTCGTTTTGCAAGTGGGCTATCGATATTGTGGGGCCATTCAATAGAGGCACTGGTAATGCTAAGTTCTTGGTGGTAGTAATCGATTTTTTTCACGAAATGGGTTGAAGCAAAGGCTTTAGCAAAAATCATAGGAGAAAATGTCAAGAAGTTTGTCTAGCATGATATCGTGTGCCGTTATGGGGTGCCAAATGAAATAGTAAGTGATAACGACAAGCAATTTGCAGAAAATCCATTTCGGAGTTGGTGTGAAGAGCTGGGTATAAAGCAAAACTTTACACCTGTTGCTCATCCTCAAGCGAACGGACAAGTAGAGGTTACCAACAAAGAAATCGTTGCTGGTATTAAGGCATGGTTGGGATTGAGTCAAACTGGATGGGTGGACGAGCTGCCAAATGTGTTGTGGGCACACCGGACAACGCCAAAGCGGAGCACGGGAGAAACACCTTTCAGTCTAGTATACGGTACAGAGGCAGTAATACTGGCTGAAATATGTGTACCAACACAATGTATTATGGCATTTGATGTTGAGGCTAATTCCGAAGCATTAAAGGAGAATCTCAACTTGTTGGAAGAGAGAAGGTTGATGGCCGCCATCCGGCAAGCGGATCACAAGCATAAAATGGCAAAATATTACAACAAGAAAGTGCAGCATGTGCAATTTGAAGTAGGTGATCTGGTGCTGCGTGATAATGAGGCAAGCAGGCAAATCAAATTTGGAAAGCTAGCCCCAAAATGGGAAGGACCTTATAAGGTCACAAAAGTAAATCAGAATGGATCATACATGCTTGCTGCGCCTTCCGGCGAGCAATACGAAAGAGCTTGGAATGCAATGAATTTAAAGAAATTTTACGCGTAGCACTATATACATGAACAGCTTGATCAACTGTCAAATGCATGAGATATAGTCATAAATGTAAAAATTTCTTTAAGATTATGAATAATAGCAATTATTCTTATGGCAATATTTTTCATAAATTTTATTCGGCCAAGGATTTTTTAGCCCAGGTGTCACATAGATGTGTGTCATCCCTACCTACAAAAAGAAAGATATTCTTTCGGTGGTAGAAGTGCAATCATACTCAAAATGGTTGTATCGATAATGAGACATGTAGAACTTACTAAAGCATCGAAGCGATGAAACGAATCTACAAAAAATGTCATGACACAACTTATATACACAAAATGCAGAGCAAAACGGATAACGAACCATGGCGTCCAGCAAAACATTTAAAGGCGAAAATAATTCATAACTTTTCCTCACAAGTTTCATGACGGAAAGCGTATAACGAAGAATATAATTTCAATATTTACAACCATAACAATTGCAAAATACAATATCAATATCCTGTGCATTATTTACTCCAAAAATCTTACTAACTTACAGTATCTTTCTAATAACTATAACCAAGTGCAATATTAAACGTTGTGCAAAGCATATGTATATAAACATAGAATTTCATTCATCTTGAGGAGTATAATTCAGTACATCGTCTATCGTTACATTTGGTTTTTTACAAAGATTGTCAAGATCAGTAAACTTCATATTTTCTATCAATGCATCAGCAGCATCAGTTTCTATCATGGCATTTTCATTAATCTTCGATGTAATAACAACAGGTATTGGGTTTGGCAATTCTGGCAGTTTTCTTTTCATAAAGTTGAAAAAGTTCAGTCGTTCAGCAGACTTCGCAAGACGGACAAACTCACGTATCTTGTGAGACAGAGCTTGAAAATTAAAAATACGATCTACAAGAGCAGGGATTCCAGCTATCATACGTTTTTCATTCTCCTCTTTAGCTTTAAGCTGTTCTTTCAGTGCATTATTCTGCTCAAGTATTTTTTCCATTTTCCTTTACTAGTTCATCAATTTTGCTCAAGTGTTGCTTTTCTCTGAAGGATAATTCTTTGACTTTTTCCTTATATTCCGCCCTCTGTTTGTTGCTATTATCATAAAGCCTCTTCATCGTCTCATATTCCCTCTTTAAGGATGTAGCTACTTGTTCAATCTTGGCTACTTTCTCTTTTTCAGCAGATAGTTCATTATTTGTGGTGATTTCATTGCTTTGCAACTCAGATAGGTGTTGAAGGTCATTTAACCCAGAAGCAATGTTAAGAATGATACTTTGTGCCTTAACCTTCTTCGCATCTGCATCAGATAGGCTACTAAAAAATTGGGCTAATGAAGGACACACCATGGCGTTCAAAAAATTCATGAAATCCTGGTAAAAGTGTGGTGGTCCCTTTAAAAAGGAGGAAAGTATATTTGTATCAAGATTGGGAAGCGTAATTTGTTGCTGAGAAGAACTAGTGCCAGCTCCTTGTTGAGCGGATGACGAAGGATTTTGACCAGTTCTTCTTCTCTTGGCGGAGGACGGAAGAGTAGAACTTGTAGAATATATGAAGAACACTTAGAACTTGAAGATAGAACTTGAGAGAGATTAATTAGATGAAGAAAATTGAAGAATGAAAGTGTTTGTAGGTGTTTTTGGTCGTTGGTGTATGGATTAGATATAAAGGATATGTAATTTTGTTTTCATGTAAATAAGTCATGAATGATTACTCATATTTTTGTAATTTTATGAGATATTTCATGCTAGTTGCCAAATGATGGTTCCCACATGTGTTAGGTGACTCACATGGGCTGCTAAGAGCTGATCATTGGAGTGTATATACCAATAGTACATACATCTAAAAGCTGTGTATTGTATGAGTACGAATACGGGTGCATACGAGTAGAATTGTTGATGAAACTGAACGAGGATGTAATTGTAAGCATTTTTGTTAAGTAGAAGTATTTTGATAAGTGTATTGAAGTCTTTCAAAAGTGTATAAATACATATTAAAACACTACATGTATATACATTTTAACTGAGTCGTTAAGTCATCGTTAGTCGTTACATGTAAGTGTTGTTTTGAAACCTTTAGGTTAACGATCTTGTTAAATGTTGTTAACCCAATGTTTATAATATCAAATGAGATTTTAAATTATTATATTATCATGATATTATCATGTATGAATATCTCTTAATATGATATATATACATTAAATGTCTTTACAACGATAATCGTTACATATATGTCTCGTTTAAAAATCATTAAGTTAGTAGTCTTGTTTTTACATATGTAGTTCATTGTTAATATACTTAATGATATGTTTACTTATCATAGTATCATGTTAACTATATATATATCCATATATATATCATCATATAGTTTTTACAAGTTTTAACGTTCGTGAAACACCGGTCAACTTGGGTGGTCAATTGTCTATATGAAACATATTTCAATTAATCAAGTCTTAACAAGTTTGATTGCTTAACATGTTGGAAACATTTAATCATGTAAATATCAATCTCAATTAATATATATAAACATGGAAAAGTTCGGGTCACTACACGGTTCATAACACAGTTGATCACCCTAACCATACGAGTGAAGGCTCACTCGTGCGAGTGATGAAGAACAGCAGCATCAGCTGTTTAAATGGGTTTCAACTCAAGATGTACAACATAAACATTAATACATACAGTAAATTAACACATATCATCATATTTCACTATATGATAAGCCTACATCATAAACCCGATCATTATCGACGCTAAACGAGTACAAAACAAGACATACACAATAAAATCCCTTCTTCTAACCAAAATAAATTTGATCTAGATTCTTAAAACCTTATCGTTGTAAATTAATCTTCAATACGATTCCAACGATATTTGATTCATCAAAAACGGAGTTACGGTTTGAAAGTTACACCCTTTTCAATTTTACCAAAAGCTGACCAGTGCTTACTCGCGCGGACGAGACCTCACTCGTGCGAGTAAGTCCTCAACCGCGTAGTTGAGCCTCAAACGTGTGGTCACTCGTACGAGTGACCTGTCAGAAGTGTGGGAGCTGTTAGAACATTCCAGCTCGCTGTTTTCGCATTTTTTGACCCAAAATAATGATTTTTGCAAGATCTAACACCAAAACCACTTCCAAAACATCATATAAACTATATATAAGCTATTACTAACAACAATTGAGCATAACAATCACTTAAGATCAAGAATCAAGCCTCAAAACCTAACTTTTACTCAAGAACACAAAAACCCAATTTAAGCAAGAATCAATACATGAATCAAAGAGAAGCTTACCTTAAATTGATCACAAAATCACAGAGAACAAGAAGATATGAATAAATTGAGCCCTAGATCAAAGATTAGATTTTATGGTTTTTGATTAGATGAAGATGAAGGTACGGGGTGTTTGGTGAATTTTCTAGAAAATGCAAGAAATGAACTGCACTAGTCATCTAAATGGGTTTAATTCCCACACTGTGCAACACACGGGTATTTATCAGTTATTTGATATCTTTCGTACATCATTTGGCAACCCAAACGAAGTCTAATTTAAATAAACAACCATGTTCTGTGACCCTTGTCACAAACTGGTCCTAACCTCATCATTATTTAATAGTAAATATTAAATGAAAATAAAAGCATATAATAACATAATACTAACTTAAGGGTAATTTAGTAATCTTACAGCTAGGCCCGATTGAGGATATTACAAATCTACCCCCTTTAAGAAGATTCTGTCCTCAGAATCTGGTCTACCACAACAAACAAAGTCACGGGTTCTGATCACATTCACTGTTCTCTAATCTATGTGCTAATCAAACTTACGATACACATGTACTATAACACACATAGTCAGTTAAATCACCACCAGGGTTCTTCACATCAACAAAATCAACAAATTACTCATTTTGTCATAGCATCTATCTCTTTTACGCAGTTATCTTTCTTAAATAATTTCTAAGTACATGCAACAGATATTCATCTAATTCACTAAATTCCAATCATACAACACAATAGTCAGACAATTTACTACACTATTGACCATAGTATCACACTCTTCTCTTGCACACATAAGTAAGTACCATCGGTCAATCATATTCCAAAAACTGCGCAAGTCATTTTCTATTCGAGTTCTAAGATAAAAGGATAACAACTCATTAGTTCAATACCATCTACCGTTAAACTCCTTTTAAATAGGAAACAACACATAGACAATACATCAATCCGTCGTCGATTCTAATAAATTTTCACACTTTTTCCCCAGTCATAGGAAACTGTTCACCATTTAACCCATTAATTATCACTAACATCTTGGTTTCTGTCAATTCTCCACAAAAAATTCTACATTAGAACGACCATTGCACATCGCACATCATTAAGACGAATGGAAATCCACTTTTAATCCATCATATGTAAACCATATCATCAGGTTACGAGATTACCCATTAGATAACTGTGACAACCCGAAAATTTCCAACCAAATTTAAACTTTAATCTTTATATGTTTCCGACACAATAAGCAATATTTGTTAAGTTAAATTTCAAGAATTTTAAACTATGTTCATACATTCATTCAACCTCGAACAAGTTCCAATGATTCACGAACCATTAAATGAATATGATTATATATGTATATGTGTATATATTTTATAACTTGAAACGTAAACAAAATATTAGATTAAATACTTTATATGATTGTATCTGTTTCAAAATGTTTATCAATGGAATTAGAAGATAAGATCAAATGATTGAATTATCAGATATATTGAATTATGATTACAAGTCTCTGTTGAAAGGCCCACGTTGATTTGAGAAATCTTTTCATTTTAACAATATTCGGAAAATGGTAAAGTGATTTATAAATAAGAACAAATTGTCAATCATTGAGAACTAGACAAAGGATAGTGGAAGATTGAATCTCATAAAGACTCGATTGATCAATTTAGTTTCAAACGTACAAAAAAGTTTTCAGTTTAAAAAGAACTGTATTATTAAAACGTATATAACTTTTATAAATATATAGAACCACTTTTGACAACTCATTACTTAACTAGTATGATAAAGATAACGATATTTATATTTTATTTTATTAAATATATATAACGATTTAAATTAATATTATATATATTTATACGCGTATTATACGTACATAGTTTTATACTTTTACTATACTTAAATTTTACCTTTACTTTATTTTTACTTTACTTTAACTTTAATAATTCACTTTAATAATTCATACTTTAATAATTCATACTTTAATAATTCACTTTAATAATTCATACTTTAATAATTCACTTTAATAATTCATACTTTAATAATTACTTTAATAATTCATACTTTAATAATTCACTTTAATAATTCAAAAATCTATTATAAATAGAATTCAATAGGTTTCATTATTTCATAGAAACTTAAAAATATTTTTCTCTAAACTCTCTCAATCGATTTACATATATATATTTACTCCGTATTATTTCAAGATATTATTAGTATACATAAAATATTACGATGGAGTGCTGTCCGAGTGATTTCGAAATTGTTTTTCGAGTGGGATAGGATTAAGGAAATTATGGGTTATAGCTATGGAGGTGATTGAGTATGGTTCATGGGTATGCTCGTAAGGTCAATATAGTGTTTATCATTTCCGTTGCTTCTACTGTGACAACCCAGAAATTTCCAACCAAATTTAAACTTTAATCTTTATATGTTTCCGACACAATAAGCAATATTTATTAAGTTAAATTTCAAGAATTTTAAACTATGTTCATACATTCATTCAACCTCGACCAAGTTCCAATGATTCACGAACCATTAAACGAATATGATTATATATGTATATATGTATATATATTATAACTTGAAACGTAAACAAAATATTAGATTAAATACTTTATATGATTCTATCTGTTTCAAAATGTTTATCAATGGAATTAGAAGATAAGATCAAATGATTGAATTATCAGATATATTGAATTATGATTACAAGTCTCTGTTGAAAGGCCCACGTTGATTTGAGAAATCTTTCCATTTTAACAATATTCGGAAAATGGTAAAGTGATTTATAAATAAGAACAAATTGTCAATCATTGAGAACTAGACAAAGGATAGTGGAAGATTGAATCTCATAAAGACTCGATTGATCTATTTAGTTTTAAACGTACAAAAACGTTTTCAGTTTAAAAAGAACTGTATTATTAAAACGTATATAACTTTTATAAATATATAGAACCACTTTTGACAACTCATTACTTAACTAGTATGATAAAGATAACGATATTTATATTTTATTTATTAAATATATATAACGATTTAAATTAATATTATATATATTTATACGCGTATTATACGTACATAGTTTTATACTTTTACTATACTTAAACTTTACCTTTACTTTATTTTTACTTTACTTTAACTTTAATAATTCACTTTAATAATTCATACTTTAATAATTCATACTTTAATAATTCGCTTTAATAATTCATACTTTAATAATTCACTTTAATAATTCATACTTTAATAATTCACTTTAATAATTCATACTTTAATAATTCACTTTAATAATTCAAAAATCTATTATAAATAGAATTCAATAGGTTTCATTATTTCATAGAAACTTGAAAATATTTTTCTCTAAACTCTCTCAATCGATTTACATATATATATTTACTCCGTATTATTTCAAGATATTATTAGTATACATAAAATATTACGACGGAGTGCTGTCCGAGTGATTTCGAAATTGTTTTTCGAGTGGGATAGGATTAAGGAAATTATGGGTTATAGCTATGGAGCTGATTGAGTATGGTTCATGGGTATGCTCGTGAGGTCAATATAGTGTTTATCATTTCCGTTGCGTCTACGTACCTTTCCTGCAATATTGAATCTCAATATTGATACGTAAGTACTCATAATTTAACTTTTACATACTAATAGTGTATCCCTGACTAGTGCTCGAGTATTTAGGATTATGCATGCTTGTACTTTTGATATTGCCCTTAGACAGGTTAGGTTGAATCTTGATTTAGTTACACTTGCGGTTGAGATAAGGTATAAGATATGCATGTCCTTAGAAAGCTAGCGAAAAATTAAGAACTTTTCCTTTAGATATCGAATGGTTTAGATGAACGGATTAGAAGTTATAATCAATTGAATTTTCGATATTTTTATTAAAAATGATTATTATTATCGTCATTTTTATCGTCGTTCTAGTTTTATCTTATTATTATCATTATTATTATCTTTATCAATAAAAGGAATTTATCATTAAAAATTGTTATTTTTTTTATTACTATCGTTATTATCGTTAAAGTTATAATTAGTATTATTATTATTATCCAATTATTATTATTATTATTGGTATTATTATTATTATTATTATCATTATTAATATATATATCATTATTTAAAAATGGTTATTGTTATTGTTATTATTATTATTACTATATTATCATTAAGATAATTATTAGTATTATCGTTAATAATGCTATAGTAACTATCATTATTAATATTAGTGTAATTAAAACAAATATTTGTAACACCTAATTATTTTGATTACTATTATTATCATTATTATGAACACGATATAAAAGATGATTAAAAGCTATTAAACGAAACGATTAGGAAATAATGGGTAAGAGTATCATGATGAAATTAAAATATTATAAGATATTGATTTAGATAAAATTATCGTTCTTATTATTTTTATCATTACTATTATTATTAAAAGTATCGTTAGTATTAAAACTATCATTTTAACAAAAATTATCATTTTAATAGAAATGTCATTGTTACTATAAAATATCATTATTATTATTACTATTTTAAATAGAATTATTATTTTAAAGATAATATTAAAAATTATCGTAAATATTAAAGTTATCATAATTAGAATTATCGTTTTATCATAATGTCATCTTAGTAATTATAAATATTGATATTTTTATAATAATAATTATTATTATAAAATAATACAACTTTTACTTACTATCATTATAGATATTATTTTATTAAATAAATATGTGATACAAACATATTTTACTACGTGTAATAACTTACTTTAATAATACCTATCATATTATCTTTATAATATTAAATGAACCCTATAAAATTTTATTACTTAATATATATAAAAGTATATTTTATTATATAAATTTAATATAAAATTTTATTTATTAATAAATAAATTATATTATTTACTCTAATAAATCTTTTAAAAATATTTAAAAATGTAAAACGACGATATTTAAACTATATATTAATCATGTATAGATTTTTGGAAATTATTGTCAAATTTACTTTTGTTGACTTTTGCATATTAGTCTCGAGCATTAGGATTGTGGTACACTATGACTTGACCTAATTTGTTAGACAAATATTGACCAACACATAAATATATATAATTAATTTAGGTTCGTGAATCCGAGGCCAACCTTGCACTTGTTCAATGACGTTATATGTATTTTTACTACGAAATACAGTATGGTGAGTTTCATTACTCCCTTTTTAAATGCTTTTGCAATATATATTTTTGGGACTGAGAATGCATGCGCTTTTATAAATGTTTTACGAAATAGACACAAGTAATTGAAACTACATTATATGGTTGAATTATCGAAATTGAATATGCCCCTTTTTATTAAAGTCTGGTAATCTAAGAATTAGGGAACAGACACCCTAATTGACGCGAATCCTAAAGATAGATCTATTGGGCCTAACAAACCCCATCCAAAGTACCGGATGCTTTAGTACTTCGAAATTTATATCATGTCCGAAGGAGGATCCTGGAATGATAGGGGATATTCTTATATGTATCTAGTTAATGTCGGTTACCAGGTGTTCACCATATGAATGATTATTTTTGTCTCTATGCATGGGACGTATATTTATGAGAACTGGAAATGAAATTCTTGTGGTCTATTAAAATGATGGAAATAAATGATTATGATAAACTAATGAACTCACCAACCTTTTGGTTGACACTTTAAAGCATGTTTATTCTCAGGTGTTAAAGAAATCTTCCGCTGTGCATTTGCTCATTTTAAAGATATTACTTGGAGTCTTTCATAGCATATTTCGAAGAACGTTGCATTCGAGTCATTGAGTTCATCAAAGATTATTATTAAATCAATTTATAGTTGGATAGTGGATATTATGAAATGGTATGCATGCCTGTCAATTTTCAATGTAAAGAAAGTTTGTCTTTTAAAAACGAATGCAATGTTTGTAAAATGTATCATATAGAGGTCAAATACCTCGCAATGTAATCAACTATTGTGAATCGTTTATAATGTATATGAACGGGTCCTTTCAGTTGGTATCAGAGCGGTGGTCTTAGCGAACCAGGTCTGCATTAGTGTGTCTAACTGATAAGTCGTTAGGATGCATTAGTGAGTCTGGACTTCGACCGTGTCTGCATGTCAAAAGTTTTGCTTATCATTTCTAGTCGGAAATCATCTGCTTATCATCCATAGGAAATTACCTGCTTATCATTATTAGTCTAGACACGTCTTGCTACATTAATTGCATGAGTAGTGTATAGACAAACTTCATATCTTAGCGTATCTGCTAAATCATATCTTATCGTATCTGTTACTTTAAACTTTACCTGACATACCCCGAAAATTCCTCCGTAATCTATGAAATCTTTTGAACTCTATATATAGATATCCTATGTAAATAGAATACCACCCGATAGCCGAAAAATCATCTTTATATCGAAAATCCTTTATCCAATCGTACGAAATGGAATTTGTCATCAGTTCAAGTCACTCGGATTCCGAAATAGAATCTCACTCAAGCTCCGAAAGCAGTGTGACCGGAATGGATCAACCAATCAGTCATCATCTATTCTGGATGAATTGGGGATGGGTTCGTAGCCTCCTCAATCATTGGAGACAAGAAGAAGGTGATCCCTTCCATCCACCCCATTGCCCTCTTAACGAAGAACCTGAAGCACTTACCGGCGAACCAATCCGAAACACCATTTTCTCTCTCATTTCCAGAGTATCTCGTCACGATTATATACTACATCAAATTCTAGATTTTATTTATTCGCTCGTCCGAACCGACAATCACCCCCGGTGTAATAGAAGAAGTCAACGAGCTTCGCGCTCGGGTAGTGGCTTTGGAGAATATGGTGCAGAGATTACAAACACCAGCAGCAGCATCAGCAGCATAACCAGTACCACCATCATCAACGCCAACAGTACTATTACCACCTCCAACCACAACTGCGTCGTAAACCTCAACTTCACAATCTGTCCCACGAGCATCAACGTCATACGCACCATAGATACCAAGGAGTACCAACAACAACAACTGACGAAGTATTAATTCATAACTTCATTGGAGAAACATTCCGCGGCGATTATATAATCTCTAAAGTCTTAGAGATTATCTAATCTAGCCTTAACCATAAATCAGTTAAGATAACCAAAATGATAAAAGGAAGAGTAGAAACCCTGACAAAAATGGTATGTGATTAACAAGCTAAACTTGCTTTACCAACAGCATCAATAGTACCGTCAGCGTTACCAGCATCGTCAGTACAGTCAACATCCGAATCAACAACACCGATAACATCACAAACTCTGTCAGTTCAAGAATCACTGTGGACATCATTACGAATCAATAACGTGTATATTGTATCAACGAGTTATGAAGAATTAACTCATTCCCTCTGAAGAAATTATATGTATATTATATATATATATATATATATATATATATATATATATATATATATATATATATATATATATATATATATATATATATATATATATATATATATATATATATATATATATATATATATATATATATATTTGAAATAAATCTTTCCGTGCTAAGCTATTGTGTGTGAATCTTAACTACTCGGTTAATTCATATTACAAATATGCAATAATGTACGTCCTTCGACCGCAACTTAACCAGCGTTAACTACAATCTCTGTCGCAATTCAACAAATTCCAATTCATAATAAATCAAGTATATATTTGATTTTACACTTTCATCATCGATGTACCCGAAACTTTTCAGATAACATCATTCGTACTTTGCGAAATTCACAAAAATTCCACGAACCGAACATCATACATCAACAAATAACGAAGTATTGATTCATAATTTCAATGTCATTAAAGAAATACTGCGTAAAAGTTTTGTACTTTTTAAAGCCTTTAGGGATTATTCAATTCTAGTTTCAACCGTAAATCAAATGAGTTTAATTTAACATTAACTCATTAAATCTATGTTACATCTGAAGAAAATATACATATATATATTTTCATAAAGACTGTAATAAAATTCTTTTGTACAAAATATTAATTGTGAAATTTTTTTTAACGGGTAGGTAATACCCGAGAGATATATAAATTCACAAATAATATGTTACATTCTTCTAATCTGATTCAGAAAATCATCCATTATACTCCATACTTTCACAACAATATACATTCTTTTATAGAAATCAAAACAACCATACTCATTCAAACCCAATTACGTATTCTGATTTTAAAATCTCAGAATTCAATTCGAGATATAACCGGTATCATTACTTTTAGATTCCTACATCTTTCAAAGCTATACTTTGACTTCAAAAGTGTGTTAGAACATCAAATGTATACAAACGATTACAATCTATGTTCAAACCATTCGAAAATCTCTGAAGACACTTCAAATAATGAGCAATCGAGATGATGATCCAACCACATATTACCCACAGTTATGTACTTAAAAAGCTCTCGAAACCAAAGTCATAATTCAACACATATCTGTGTCAGATCTTTTGGCATTTATTAGCAAAAATAACCTTGCAATTCCTTTGCAAAGTAGCAAATTATATCACAGCTCCAGCAAAACAACTTCAATTTTTTCATTCGGAGTAGCCTTATCATAATTTTGATATATGTGATTACCCTTTTGTTACCGGAGAACCTTTCATATTCCACCACATTAGCAATAAATTTACCAACAACTTCACTGATCTTGGGCATTCTGAAGAATCTTTATATTTATCGAAACCTCATCATTTACTCATCTGCCTCTTGTAACGAGAATTGTCATACGAATCATTGGGAGTTAGCAATCAGTATTTTGAAATCTCACAGCATGTTGACGCCAACAGTTATACATAACGTCTATTTCCAAGGCTTACATACTTCGAATGTGAAATTTCTGAAAAACACTCTGAACCGCGAACTAGTTCTCGAAATGCTGATGAAGCAACAAAAACTATAAAAGACCTTAGCAGTAAAAAGTTTGATGATAAAGATTAGTGTATTAACAAAGCGCAGAAAAATAGAAGTTTTGGAACTGGAAAACGGATTGAGCAAAGTAGGAAGGAGGCTGTGGACAAATTACAAAGACTGAACCTGACTTCAAAGGATCCAAATGATTCAGTACCTGCTGAAGTCATTAACGAATACCTTGCTCCTGACTCTAAACCCCTGCGGACAATATTCTTCATCATCTTCTGATATTAGAAATTCTAAAATATCCTCCTATCTTTCATTATAAATATCCTCCATATTTCTGAAGATATTTTCTTAATTTTTCTTATTTGAAATCATTTACCTCTTCGCGCTATCTGTATTACATCATAAAAGAAACTATTTTAGTTTCTAAATTCTGAAACATTCAAGTTTAAAATAGGAATATTTTGAAGTAGTGTTGGGAACTGAAGCATGAATTAGTATAATATAATGACACTTGATCAACGTGATTATATTACAGTAAGTCATGCTGAGTTTCTAAATGGAACGTGATGATTCACAGATCATAACATCATCATGTGCCATGTTATACGATTCTTGTATTGTATTTAACCTTTAAAATATCAAGAAAATATTTCTTGATGATTCGGCCTTTTCCAAGGTATTCTAGTAATTTGACAAGTCAAGATCGTGCCATCACAATTTCCTTCCTAGAACATTAACAATGTTCATTCCGAAATTCATATCTGTGAATTCTGGACCATTACAAGCGGTGCTTAATCACAACAAGAAGAAAAGAAAAGACAAAACTTCGAAATAGAAATTTGGGTATAAATTGCAGCAAATAAAAGAGAGCATTAACTGTGAATGATAATGATTATAGAAGACAGAAGCAGAGACTTTAAAATATAAGGGAACATATAAAGCCCAACGATAAACCGAAATTATAAACCATATATATCAATGCATATAGTAATATAAAGACACGGGAGAACTAGAAACACTATAAACCCAAGAGTATAGTAGAAGTAAATAGATTCTTCCGGCGGTAGATGAAAAAGAAGAATGACCGATATGAAAGTTAGAAGTATATCGAGAATCAGAACTGGATGGAGCATATTGATGAATACTTTAAAATATGAGTTGAGGGGGAAAGAATAGAAGGTGATGAAACATGACTAGGAACTTAGAAATCAACAGATTTAACTCACACAATGGCGGAATAAGTGAATCAAACCCTCTAGTGAATAGATTAAGTTTTTTTTTTTGATTAATTTAGTCAAACCACAACTAAATCAAGTGTGATTAGATCAACACCTAGAGCTATTATTCACCACCTGGGTGATTTGGACTGAGAGAGAATCGGAGGAGCTCACTAGATCTGAGTGTGTGTAACAAATGAGAGGCTTAACCTAAAATGAAGAACATAAGATTTTATATACCCCTGCTGTTGACTCACCCATACGATTCATTCATCACACGTACGAGTTGGCTTCATCAGCCGTACGGGTGATCACTCACTCGTGTCTTCTCATTTAGGTTGTAATTGTGACTTAGCTCAGCATCAACTGTGCGTATGAGCATGTCATCCGTACTAGTAAGGCTTCACTCGTACGTCTGACTAAGTCTAACATAGTCAAACATCTAAATCTCGTTCCTGCAGTTTCTGTAACCACATACAAATACGGATAGGATAATAACGAGCAATCATGGTGGCCTGTAAATTGTTGTACCTGCAATGGACGTGGGTAGATGTCTAGGGACTTGCATAAAATGCATCAACAGAAGGTGTGAGTTTTAAGGAAATGAAGGAGGTGAATTTATAAGAAAATCTCTGATAGAACAATTAAAATGGACGATCGCGTTTAAAGCGGATCCTAATTCCCTTGATTACCGGAGAGTCAAATCTTATTAAGAAGATTTTCTTCAAATCCCTTGAAATCTGGGAATCAATCATATCTACGTCAAATGATAAGATGAATCTACACTTACTCATTTCACTCTTCTATGTTAGCTTCATTCGTACTCTTCATATAAATGGATTGTTTATTCAAATTATTCGCTGATGATAAAACTCTAATTTTCAGCCCGTATGCATCATGAAAACATACTTATTATCATTCACGACCTTTCCACTCAAATTTCGAGACGAAATTTCTTTAACGGGTAGGTACTGTGACAACCCAGAAATTTCCAACCAAATTTAAACTTTAATCTTTATATGTTTCCGACACAATAAGCAATATTTATTAAGTTAAATTTCAAGAATTTTAAACTATGTTCATACATTCATTCAACCTCGACCAAGTTCCAATGATTCACGAACCATTAAACGAATATGATTATATATGTATATATGTATATATATTATAACTTGAAACGTAAACAAAATATTAGATTAAATACTTTATATGATTCTATCTGTTTCAAAATGTTTATCAATGGAATTAGAAGATAAGATCAAATGATTGAATTATCAGATATATTGAATTATGATTACAAGTCTCTGTTGAAAGGCCCACGTTGATTTGAGAAATCTTTCCATTTTAACAATATTCGGAAAATGGTAAAGTGATTTATAAATAAGAACAAATTGTCAATCATTGAGAACTAGACAAAGGATAGTGGAAGATTGAATCTCATAAAGACTCGATTGATCTATTTAGTTTTAAACGTACAAAAACGTTTTCAGTTTAAAAAGAACTGTATTATTAAAACGTATATAACTTTTATAAATATATAGAACCACTTTTGACAACTCATTACTTAACTAGTATGATAAAGATAACGATATTTATATTTTATTTATTAAATATATATAACGATTTAAATTAATATTATATATATTTATACGCGTATTATACGTACATAGTTTTATACTTTTACTATACTTAAACTTTACCTTTACTTTATTTTTACTTTACTTTAACTTTAATAATTCACTTTAATAATTCATACTTTAATAATTCATACTTTAATAATTCGCTTTAATAATTCATACTTTAATAATTCACTTTAATAATTCATACTTTAATAATTCACTTTAATAATTCATACTTTAATAATTCACTTTAATAATTCAAAAATCTATTATAAATAGAATTCAATAGGTTTCATTATTTCATAGAAACTTGAAAATATTTTTCTCTAAACTCTCTCAATCGATTTACATATATATATTTACTCCGTATTATTTCAAGATATTATTAGTATACATAAAATATTACGACGGAGTGCTGTCCGAGTGATTTCGAAATTGTTTTTCGAGTGGGATAGGATTAAGGAAATTATGGGTTATAGCTATGGAGCTGATTGAGTATGGTTCATGGGTATGCTCGTGAGGTCAATATAGTGTTTATCATTTCCGTTGCGTCTACGTACCTTTCCTGCAATATTGAATCTCAATATTGATACGTAAGTACTCATAATTTAACTTTTACATACTAATAGTGTATCCCTGACTAGTGCTCGAGTATTTAGGATTATGCATGCTTGTACTTTTGATATTGCCCTTAGACAGGTTAGGTTGAATCTTGATTTAGTTACACTTGCGGTTGAGATAAGGTATAAGATATGCATGTCCTTGGAAAGCTAGCGAAAAATTAAGAACTTTTCCTTTAGATATCGAATGGTTTAGATGAACGGATTAGAAGTTATAATCAATTGAATTTTCGATATTTTTATTAAAAATGATTATTATTATCGTCATTTTTATCGTCGTTCTAGTTTTATCTTATTATTATCATTATTATTATCTTTATCAATAAAAGGAATTTATCATTAAAAATTGTTATTTTTTTTATTACTATCGTTATTATCGTTAAAGTTATAATTAGTATTATTATTATTATCCAATTATTATTATTATTATTGGTATTATTATTATTATTATCATTATTAATATATATATCATTATTTAAAAATGGTTATTGTTATTGTTATTATTATTATTACTATATTATCATTAAGATAATTATTAGTATTATCGTTAATAATGTTATAGTAACTATCATTATTAATATTAGTGTAATTAAAACAAATATTTGTAACACCTAATTATTTTGATTACTATTATTATCATTATTATGAACACGATATAAAAGACGATTAAAAGCTATTAAACGAAACGATTAGGAAATAATGGGTAAGAGTATCATGATGAAATTAAAATATTATAAGATATTGATTTAGATAAAATTATCGTTCTTATTATTTTTATCATTACTATTATTATTAAAAGTATCGTTAGTATTAAAACTATCATTTTAACAAAAATTATCATTTTAATAGAAATGTCATTGTTACTATAAAATATCATTATTATTATTACTATTTTAAATAGAATTATTATTTTAAAGATAATATTAAAAATTATCGTAAATATTAAAGTTATCATAATTAGAATTATCGTTTTATCATAATGTCATCTTAGTAATTATAAATATTGATATTTTTATAATAATAATTATTATTATAAAATAATACAACTTTTACTTACTATCATTATAGATATTATTTTATTAAATAAATATGTGATACAAACATATTTTACTACGTGTAATAACTTACTTTAATAATACCTATCATATTATCTTTATAATATTAAATGAACCCTATAAAATTTTATTACTTAATATATATAAAAGTATATTTTATTATATAAATTTAATATAAAATTTTATTTATTAATAAATAAATTATATTATTTACTCTAATAAATCTTTTAAAAATATTTAAAAATGTAAAACGACGATATTTAAACTATATATTAATCATGTATAGATTTTTGGAAATTATTGTCAAATTTACTTTTGTTGACTTTTGCATATTAGTCTCGAGCATTAGGATTGTGGTACACTATGACTTGACCTAATTTGTTAGACAAATATTGACCAACACATAAATATATATAATTAATTTAGGTTCGTGAATCCGAGGCCAACCTTGCACTTGTTCAATGACGTTATATGTATTTTTACTACGAAATACAGTATGGTGAGTTTCATTACTCCCTTTTTAAATGCTTTTGCAATATATATTTTTGGGACTGAGAATGCATGCGCTTTTATAAATGTTTTACGAAATAGACACAAGTAATTGAAACTACATTATATGGTTGAATTATCGAAATTGAATATGCCCCTTTTTATTAAAGTCTGGTAATCTAAGAATTAGGGAACAGACACCCTAATTGACGCGAATCCTAAAGATAGATCTATTGGGCCTAACAAACCCCATCCAAAGTACCGGATGCTTTAGTACTTCGAAATTTATATCATGTCCGAAGGAGGATCCTGGAATGATAGGGGATATTCTTATATGTATCTATTTAATGTCGGTTACCAGGTGTTCACCATATGAATGATTATTTTTGTCTCTATGCATGGGACGTATATTTATGAGAACTGGAAATGAAATTCTTGTGGTCTATTAAAATGATGGAAATAAATGATTATGATAAACTAATGAACTCACCAACCTTTTGGTTGACACTTTAAAGCATGTTTATTCTCAGGTGTTAAAGAAATCTTCCGCTGTGCATTTGCTCATTTTAAAGATATTACTTGGAGTCTTTCATAGCATATTTCGAAGAACGTTGCATTCGAGTCATTGAGTTCATCAAAGATTATTATTAAATCAATTTATAGTTGGATAGTGGATATTATGAAATGGTATGCATGCCTGTCAATTTTCAATGTAAAGAAAGTTTGTCTTTTAAAAACGAATGCAATGTTTGTAAAATGTATCATATAGAGGTCAAATACCTCGCAATGTAATCAACTATTGTGAATCGTTTATAATGTATATGAACGGGTCCTTTCATCTACGTACCTTTCCTGCAATATTGAATCTCAATATTGATACGTGAGTACTCATAATTTAACTTTTACATACTAATAGTGTATCCCTGACTAGTGCTCGAGTATTTAGGATTATGCATGCTTGTACTTTTGATATTGCCCTTAGACAGGTTAGGTTGAATCTTGATTTAGTTACAATTGCGGTTGAGATAAGGTATAAGATATGCATATCCTTGGAAAGCTAGTGAAAAATTAAGAACTTTTCCTTTAGATATCGAATAGTTTCGATGAACGGATCAGAAGTTATAATCAATTGAATTTTCGATATTTTTATTAAAAATGATTATTATTATCGTCGTTTTTATCGTCGTTCTAGTATTATCTTATTATTATCATTATTATTATCTTTATCAATAAAAGAGATTTATCATTAAAAATTGTTATTTTTTTATTACTATCGTTATTATCGTTAAAGTTATAATTAGTATTATTATTATTATCCAATTATTATTATTATTATTATTATTATTATTATTATTATTATTATTATTATTATTATTATTATTATTATTATTATTATTATTATTATTATTATTATTATTATTATTATTATTATTATTATTATTATTATTATTATTATTATTGGTATTATTATTATTATCATTATTAATATATATATCATTATTTAAAAATGGTTATTGTTATTGTTATTATTATTATTACTATATTATCATTAAGATAATTATTAGTATTATCGTTAATAATGTTATAGTAACTATCATTATTAATATTAGTGTAATTAAAACAAATATTTGTAACACCTAATTATTTTGATTACTATTATTATCATTATTATGAACACGATATAAAAGACGATTAAAAGCTATTAAACGAAACGATTAGGAAATAATGGGTAAGAGTATCATGATGAAATTAAAATATTATATGATATTGAATTAGATAAAATTATCGTTCTTATTATTTTTATCATTACTATTATTATTAAAAGTATCGTTAGTATTAAAACTATCATTTTAACAAAAATTATCATTTTAATAGAAATGTCATTGTTACTATAAAATATCATTATTATTATTATTATTATTTTAAATAAAATTATTATTTTAAGTATAATATTAAAAATTATCGTAAATATTAAAGTTATCATAATTAGAATTATCGTTTTATCATAATGTCATCTTAGTAATTATAAATATTGATATTTTTATAATAATAATTATTATTACAAAATAATACAACTTTTACTTACTATCATTATAGATATTATTTTATCAAATAAATATGTGATATAAATATATTTTACTACGTGTAATAACTTACTTTAATAATACCTATCATATTATCTTTATAATATTAAATGAACCCTATAAAATTTTATTACTTAATATATATATAAGTATATTTTATTATATAAATTTAATATAAAATTTTATTTATTAATAAATAAATTATATTATTTACTCTAATAAATCTTTTAAAAATATTTAAAAATGTAAAACGACGATATTTAAACTATATATTAATCATGTATAGATTTTTGGAAATTATTTTGAGTCAAATTTACTTTTGTTGACTTTTGCATATTAGTCTCGAGCATTAGGATTGTGGTACACTATGACTTGACCTAATTTGTTAGACAAATATTGACCAACACATAAATATATATAATTAATTTAGGTTCGTGAATCCGAGGCCAACCTTGCACTTTTTCAATGACGTTATATGTATTTTTACTACGAAATACAGTATGGTGAGTTTCATTACTCCCTTTTTAAATACTTTTGCAATATATATTTTTGGGACTGAGAATGCATGCGCTTTTATAAATGTTTTACGAAATAGACACAAGTAATTGAAACTATATTCTATGGTTGAATTATCGAAATTGAATATGCCCCTTTTTATTAAAGTTTGGTAATCTAAGAATTAGGGAACAGACACCCTAATTGACGCGAATCCTAAAGATAGATCTATTGGGCCTAACAAACCCCATCCAAAGTACCGGATGCTTTAGTACTTCGAAATTTATATCATGCCCGAAGGAGGATCCCGGAATGATAGGGGATATTCTTATATATATCTAGTTAATGTCGGTTACCAGATGTTCACCATATGAATGATTATTTTTGTCTCTATGCATGGGACGTATATTTATGAGAACTGGAAATGAAATTCTTGTGGTCTATTAAAATGATGGAAATAAATGATTATGATAAACTAATGAACTCACCAACCTTTTGGTTGACACTTTAAAGCATGTTTATTCTCAGGTGTTAAAGAAATCTTCCGCCGTGCATTTGCTCATTTTAAAGATATTACTTGGAGTCTTTCATAGCATATTTCAAAGAACGCTGCATTCGAGTCATTGAGTTCATCAAAGATTATTATTAAATCAATTTATAGTTGGATAGTGGATATTATGAAATGGTATGCATGCCTGTCAATTTTCGATGTAAAGAAAGATTGTCTTTTAAAAACGAATGCAATGTTTGTAAAATGTATCATATAGAGGTCAAATACCTCGCAATGTAATCAACTATTGTGAATCATTTATAATGTATATGAACGGGTCCTTTTAGTTGGTATCAGAGCGATGGTCTTAGCGAACCAGGTCTGCATTAGTGTGTCTAACTGATAAGTTGATAGGATGCATTAGTGAGTCTGGACTTCGACAGTGTCTGCATGTCAAAAGTTTTGCTTATCATTTTGTGTCGAAAATTAACTACTTATCATCCTCGGGAAATTACCTGCTTATCATTTTTAGTCTAAGACACGTCTTGCTGCATTGATTGTATGAATAGTGTATAGACAAAAATTCATATCTTAGCATATCTGCTAAATCATATCTTATCGTATCTGTTACTTTAAACTTTGCCTGACATATCCCGCAAAGTCCTCCGTAATCTACGAAATCTTTTGATCTATATATATATATATATATATATATATATATATATATATATATATATATATATATATATATATATATATATATATATATATATATATATATATATATATATATATATATATATATATTATATGTAATTAGAATACCATCCGTTAGCCAAAATCATTTCATATCGGAAAAAAAAATCCTTTATCCAATCGTACGAAATGGAATTCGTCATCAGTTCAAGTCACTCAGATTTCGAAATGGAATCCCATTCAAGCTCCGAAAGCAGTGTGACCGGAATAGATCAACCAATCAGTCATCACCTATTCTCAATGAATTGGGGATGGGTTCGTAGCCTCCTCAATCATTGGAGACAAGAAGAAGGTGATCCCTTCCATCCACCACATTGCCCTCTTGACGAAGAACCTAAAGCACTTACCGGCGAACCTGTCCGAAATACCATATTCTCGCTCATTTCTAGAGTATCTCGTCACGATTATATATTACATCAAGTTTTAGATTTTATTTATCCGCTCATCCGAACCGACAATCACCCCCGGTGTAATAGAAGAAGTCAACGAGCTTCGCGCTCGGGTAGTGGCTTTGGAGAATATGGTGCAGAGATTACAAACACCAGCAGCAGCATCAGCAGCATAACCAGTACCACCATCATCAACGCCAATAGTACCATTACCACCTCCAACCACAACCGCGTCGTAAACCTCAACTTCACAATCTGTCGCACGAGCATCAACATCATACGCACCATAGATACCAAGGAGTACCAACAACAATAACTGACGAAGTATTAATTCATAACCTCATTGGAGAAACATTCCGCGGCGATTATGTAATCTCTAAAGTCTTAGAGATTATCTAATCTAGCCCTAACCATAAATCAGTTAAGCGAACCAAAATGATAAAAGGAAGAGTAGAAACCCTGACAAAAATGGTGTGTGATTAACAAGCTAAACTTGCTTTACCAACAGCATCAAAAGCACCGTCAGCGTTACCAGCATCGTCAGTACAGTCAACATCCGAATCAACAACACCGATAACATCACAAACTCCGTCAGTTCAAGAATCACTGTGGACATCATTACGAATCAATAACGTGTATATTGTATCAACGAGTTATGAAGAATTAACTCATTCCCTCTGAAGAAATTATATGTATATTATATATATATATATATATATATATATATATATATATATATATATATATATATATATATATATATATATATATATATATATATATATATATATATATATATATATATATATATATATTTTTTTTTTTTTTTTTTGAAATAAATCTTTCCATGCTAAGCTATTGTGTGTGAATCTTAACTACTTGGTTAATTCATATTACAAATATGCAATAATGTACGTCCTTCGGCCGCAACTTAACCAGCGTTAACTACAATCTCTGTCGCAATTCAACAAATTCCAATTCATAATAAATCAAGTATATATTTGATTTTACACTTTCATCATCGATGTACCCGAAACTTTTCAGATAACATCATTCGTACTTTGCGAAATTCACAAGAATTCCACGAACCGAACATCATACATCAACAAATAACGAAGTATTGATTCATAATTTCAATGTCATTAAAGAAATACTGCGTAAAAGTTATGTACTTTTTAAAGCCTTTAGGGATTATTCAATTCTAGTTTCAACCGTAAATCAAATGAGTTTAATTTAACATTAACTCATTAAATCTATGTTACATCTGAAGAAAATATACATATATATATATTTTCATAAAGACTGTAATAAAATTCTTTTGTACAAAATATTAATTGTGAAATTTTTTTTAACGGGTTGGTAATACCCTAGAGATATATAAATTCACAAATAATATGTTACATTCTTCTAATCTGATTCAGCAAATCATCCATTATACTCACTACTTTCACAACAATATACATTCTTTTATAGAAATCAAAACAACCATACTCATTTAAAATTTAATTACATATTCTGATTTTGAAATCTCAAAATTCAACTCGAGATTTGACCAAAATCATCACTCTTAGATCCTTACATCTTTCACAAGCTATATTTTGACTTCAAAACTGTGTTAGAACATCAAATGTATGTTAACGATTACAATCTGTGTTCAAACCCTTCGAAAATTTCTGAAGACACTTCGAATGATGAGCAATCGAGATGATGATCCAACCACATGTTACCCACAGTTATGTACCCGAAAAACTCTTGAAACCAAAGTAAAAGTTTAAATAACGTATCCTCGTCAGATTCTTTGGCATTTATTAGCAAAAATAACTTTGCGACTCCTATTCAAAGTAGCCAGTTTTGTCACATCTCCAGCAAGTCAACTTCGACTTTTCAGTCAGACTAACCTTATTATAACCTTGAGATATACACCATCGTTACCAGGGAACCTTTTACATTCCACCACATTATTAGCAGATGTACCAACAACTTCATTACCCTTTGACTTTAGCCTCTCCAAAAAGTCATTATAATTATTTATTGAAACCCCATCATTTACTCATTCGCATCTTGTAATGAGAATTGCCATACGAATCATTGGGAATTAGCAATCAGTATTTTGAAATCTCGCAGTATGTCTACGCCAACAGTTATATGTGTATATATAACGTCTATCTTCTGGACTTAATTTGAATGTGAAGTTTCTGAAAAACACTCCGAACTACGAATTGGTTCTCCGAAAATGGAAAAAATACTGATGAAGCAGCAAAAACTATAAACGACTTTAAACGGTAAAAGCTGGATGATAATGATGAAGTGTGCTGGCAAAGCGCAGAAAAAGAGAAGTTTTGGAACTGGAAAACGGATTGAGCAAAGTAGGAAGGAGGCTGTGGACAAATTACAAAGACTGAACCTGACTTCAAAGGATCCAAATGATTCAGTACCTGCTGAAGTCATTAACGAATTCCTTGCTCCTGACTCTAAACCCCTGCGGACAATATTCTTCATCATCTTCTGATATTAGAAATTCTAAAATATCATCATATCTTTCATTATAAATATCCTCCATATTTCTGAAGATATTTTCTTAATTTTTCTTATTTGAAATCATTTACCTCTTCGCGCTATCTGTATTACATCATAAAAGAAACTATTTTAGTTTCTAAATTCTGAAACATTCAAGTTTAAAATAGGAATATTTTGAAGTAGTGTTGGGAACTGAAGCATGAATTAGTATAATATAATGACACTTGATCAACGTGATTATATTACAATAAGTCATGCTGAGTTTCTAAATGGAACGTGATGATTCAAAGATCATAACATCATCATGTGCCATGTTATACGACTCTTGTATTCTATTTAACCTTTAAAATATCAAGAAAATATTTCTTGATGATTCGGCCTTTTCCAAGGTATTCTAGTAATTTGACAAGTCAAGATCGTGCCATCACAATTTCCTTCCTAGAACATTAACAATGTTCATTCCGAAATTCATATCTGTGAATTCTGGACCATTACAAGCGGTGCTTAATCACAAGAAGAAGAAACGAAAGGACAAAACTCCGAAATAGAAATTGGGGTATAAATTGCAGCAAATAAAAGAGAGCATTAACTGTGAATGATAATGATTATAGAAGATAGAAGCAGAGACTTTGAAATATAAGGGAACATATAAAACCCAAAGATAAACCAGAAATTATAAACCATATATATCGATGCATATAGCAATATAAAGACACGGGAGAACTAGAAACACTATAAACCCAAGAGTATAGTAGAAGTAAATAGATTCTTCCGGCGGTAGATGAAAAAGAAGAATGACCGATATGAAAGTTAGAAGTATATCGAGAATTAGAACTGGATGGAGCATATTGATGAATACTTTAAAATATGAGTTGAGGGGGAAAGAATAGAAGGTGATGAAACATGACCAAGAACTTAGAAATCAACAGATTTAACTCACACAATGGCGGAATAAGTGAATCAAACCCTCTAGTGAATAGATTAAGTTTTTTTTTTGATTAATTTAGTCAAACCACAACTAAATCAAGTGTGATTAGATCAACACCTAGAGCTATTATTCACCACCTGAGTGATTTGGACTGAGAGAGAATCGGAGGAGCTCACTAGATCTGAGTGTGTGTAACAAATGAGAGGCTTAACCTAAAATGAAGAACATAAGATTTTATATACCCCTGCTGTTGACTCACCCATACGATTCATTCATCACACGTACGAGTTGGCTTCATCAGCCGTACGGGTGATCACTCACTCGTGTCTTCTCATTTAGGTTGTAATTGTGACTTAGCTCAGCATCAACCGTGCGTATGAGCCTATCAGCCGTACTAGTGAGGCTTCACTCGCACGTCTGACTAAGTCTAACATAGTCAAACATCTAAATCTCATTCCTGCAGTTCCTGTAACCACATACAAACACGGATAGGATAATAACGAGTAATCATGGTGGCCTGTAAACTGTTGTACCTGCAATGGACGTGGGTAGATATCTAGGGACTTGCATAAAATGCATCAACAGAAGGTGTGAGTTTTAAGGAAATGAAGGAGGTGAATTTATAAGAAAATCTCTGACATAACAATTAAAATGGACGATCGCATTTAAAGCGGATCCTAATTCCCTTGATTACCAGAGAGTCAAATCTTATTAAGAAGATTTTCTTGAAATCTGGGAATCAATCATATCTACGTCAAATGATAAGATGAATCTACACTTACTCATTTCACTCTTCTATGTTAGCTTCATTCGTACTCTTCATATAAATGGATTGTTTATCCAAATTATTCGCTGATGATAAAACTCTAATTTTCAACCCGTATGCATCATGAAAACATACTTATTATCATTCACGACCTTTCCACTCAAATTTCGGGACGAAATTTCTTTAACGGGTAGGTACTGTGACAACCCAGAAATTTCCAACCAAATTTAAACTTTAATCTTTATATGTTTCTGACACAATAAGCAATATTTGTTAAGTTAAATTTCAAGAATTTTAAACTATGTTCATACATTCATTCAACCTCGACCAAGTTCCAATGATTCACGAACCATTAAATGAATATGATTATATATGTATATGTGTATATATATTATAACTTGAAACGTAAACAAAATATTAGATTAAATACTTTATATGATTGTATCTATTTCAAAATGTTTATCAATGGAATTAGAAGATAAGATCAAATGATTGAATTATCAGATATATTGAATTATGATTACAAGTCTCTGTTGAAAGGCCCACGTTGATTTGAGAAATCTTTCCATTTTAACAATATTCAACGTGGAAACCATATATATACCAAACATCAATTATCATCTTATTCGTCACTTGCTACGTCTCCTCTGACTCCCGAAACTACTGCATGATTTACCATGATGTATTTTTTGTTGGCCAGACGTAATACATCATCCTAAATCATATTTTCATTTCGAGTATTTCGGAGCAAGACCCTAATCAAGTCTGTCAATCTATCACAGTATGTTCCCCTGGTCACTGAAAGTTATAATCCACTAATACAAATTTATTCTAACGTAAAGTTTCTAACTGGATCACCTGATTACAACTATCTTGGTATACTAACGCAACTGTCACAATCACACTGTTCAAATTTACCCAATTGATCCACTTTTGCAAACACACTGGCAAATCCTGACATTTCTACTCAAATCCTCTACAGTTACAACTGTTAAATGAAGAAGTTATAGTTCCCTCAAAACATGATATCATCAACCAATAACTAACCCCATCATTACCATTCATATCCCTAGAGATTACAATCGTCAAGTACAAATGTCACACAACTCTCAAAGTATAGGAATATATTAAATCATACCATGCAATTCCAATGATGTTCCCATCACAATTCTAAGTCAAAAGTCACATATTCTCTAAAGAGTTCACATGGTTCACCGCCCACATTCCTGCCGTATATAGTCACAACTGTCAACTAACGAGATCTCACTACCGTTGGAAATAATCATGGTCAAACCATACCAATTTACTCTAAGAAAATACTAGCCACAATATTCCCAAAACATCGTCCGACACTTACACTGATCTTGAATTCAACAGTACAATTATTATTCAATCTAAAGTCAAGTCAAAGTCTGTCTCTATCTCCTCAAGAGACCAAATAAGGAAAGGCTCCCCCTATAAACTTCTAAGGACCATACACAAGGTCATGTTAAACCAAAGTAGGAAGATAGTTCTACTTGACAACCCTACAGGTTCCACACAACAAGTCCAAGCATATAATATCACTACTAGGCCAGTCACCTACTGTTTCAGTCACAGTCCGTAAACCTACAGACTACATATCATACGGCCAGAAACTAAGGTACAAGTCTCGGGTCAAGAAATAAGGGAACTACTACCTAAACAGTCCCTACTGGTCACTACGTGTGTCTAACCAGTCAACGGTCTATGGTAAAGAGAAAGACTTCTTACAAGTGTTAATTAATACAACTAAAGTACGCATAACGGTATCAGATCAACTCCGGACTAACAGGCCAATCAAAATTAGTCATATTAACCAATACCTAAAGCATGGTACTTAACAAATCTTAACATGTTGCATACAATAAAAGTAGCAAATCCAAACTAGCATGTAAACACGCTACAGTAACTAAGCCACTATGTACCAGCTAAACAGGAAACTTTTCTAAGGCCATTTAACAGGTTCCACTACAACTTCAAACAACAATTATGAAGCATACATATCCACGAATGACGACTTATAACATGCACTAACAAATTACAAAATGTAATAAAACATGTACCGGCATTTAAGTCATCTTATGTATCACAAGCCTCTGTCAACATCTAACATGCTCCAACTATATCATCTGTGGGGGTTTCTCCTCTCCTGTCTGACAACAAGAGTAGAAGATCACCTGGCTGATAAAGTCTGTGGCCCGGATCCCGCCCCAGAACTCAATCTCTGATTTACCGAACACTGTAACGCTTTGTGTCCCATAAGTTGATAAATCCTCTATATATATATTATCTCTGCAAGAATCCAACTTCGCCTCCTGATTTATCATACCACATCCCACATTTAACATCGAAAGAAGGAATCATATCCTGAAGTAGAACAACCTGTACCTATCACTCCTCATCTTTTACAAAGAACCCATATCGTTTCATCTTAATCCTTCTACTTGATTAAATCCAATAAACTTCCTAATTGACTGATTGATTTAACCTGGAATACCCAATAGGTCGAGTACACCAACTCCGTCCAACAGAATCCTTTTCTTTATTATTATCATTATTTTATAACTTTTACTACTGGCAACGAATGCTTCTGTATCAGATAATAGTACGGTTGTGAAACTATTATCGAGGTTGCATCATCAGTAACTAAAATATTATCCACCATGATTACATCTAAGCAGAAAATGGTACACTCACTTGACACTGACTAGGTCGCCTAATCTAAAGGTACAATATCTGTGTACACTTAAACTTAATTCACTTACATGTATTATCTGTCGTTAACTTTTGGTAACCGTCCGTACATCTTTGACATCTATCCCCGAGGTTCTTCACCCGATATACATTCATACTCTGCAGCTCTGACTATTCTGGGGGCGTTGGGGGCCACAGAACTACCATCATTATCAACCATACCTGTACTGCACAACATCTCACACTAAGGCTTAGTATAACACAGGTTAGTACTAACAACTAACGCATAACCTGTCCTAATACTCACTTAACCCATCCCCAGCATGTTATGTTTGACATGACTCGACTAAGTTTGGGAACATGACATTTAAATCACAATGCACATGCTGCCAAACTAAGATCTGATACCAACTTGTGACACAGCTATTTTTTTAGTTTTATTTTAAATACGTGGCAGAAGCATTTATTTATTAATTACCAAATACACTTTAACAGTGTCACGTGATCATAACAAAATACATGTTTTAAATGGAAAAGACGTAATTACATTCGGTTTACAAAAGAACACATTTCATATGATAAAATACTTCATCAGAGTTAAACACTGTCAAACATAACATTGGCATTCCCGTCTTCTCCCAAAAGCAATATCTACAAAGCTACAACTTGCAGGGAGGAGATGGAGGGGAATTAGCACGAAGCTAAGTGAGTACGACTTACTACAGGTAATAGTATACAGGAACCGTCACACTAATCATGTCACAAAATCTAAGACACAAACATCACCCAAGTGCCGTCTACAGAGACTCTGGCGGCTCGGCCAAACCATTAACCGCCAGCTGATCGGACTGGGGATTACCAGAAGTTCCTCCACCACCGTGTTGTATATATATAATCCACACGCGACAGATTGTAATCGTCAAGATACAAATGAGGTTTAAGATGAAATCAAGTGGCAAACTTGAAGAATTGTTTAGTTTCATATGTTATAATCGTCATTCACATATATATACACCACGATTGTCTAGGCCACCACATGAGGAACCCAACCCGCAGGTTGATCTCTTCTACCGAGGCCACCACACAATAGGGACACACTGGGCTCCAGCAGACAAGCATCAACCAATATGCAGTCATCACAACGTACTAACTAATTGTATCAGTAAGTATAGCTAACAAGCATGGCAATCATAATATAACATGCTACTCTATACTATGTTCTCCAGTTAGTCCCACTCACTGATTACCAGCAAATGAGAAGGTGTTCAGCTGTCTAATCACTGAACCTTCTCTTTCTCCTTTTCTCCTGAGAAAGACATATACACAAGTTAGTTATAATGTCTCGATAACAACCCGACAATAAAACAATAACACCAAATACCAACACTTAAGTACTTGATTGGTACGGTGTGTAATTAACAAAGATTACTGTGCTTGATTGGTACGGTGTGTAGTTAATTGAATTAATATAGGATGTATTACATATAGATATAACCTTCACTGATTAAACCTCACAACTACACCTTTCTTTCTATTTCCTATTCTATGATACCCCACATTCACAATTGCTCGAATCCTTTCTGTATTGTTTAATAAACAAACATCTAACACACCCATATTCTTTATTTACATATATATGTTATGATTGAAAGAATAAAGCACACATCACTTTGGTTTCAATATTTTCTCGATCATTCACCCTCACAACACTACCAACAATCGCGTGCCACCACCACTCCTGGCAACCACCATCAAGTTTACAACACCATCGGCCACCACCTCTGATGAACTACACCATCACTTCCACCATCCTTCAAACTGGACATCATCTCCATTCTTTCTCATGCTGTTCGATTTCTGTTTGGCTCCAACACCCACGATGTACAACCACCGGAGACCATCACTTGAACAACCACAACCCTACTCAATCTCCACCACCACATGATCACCTTACCACCACCATGTTATTAAAACCGAACACCACTGTAGAAACTCACAATCAAAACCATAATAAGAACCCACATCCATCTCAAATATGTACTTCTTTCTTCCTTTCTGTTTATCAATCGAAACAAGGTACAGATGTACACACCACGAGCAACCATCCTTCACCACCTTTTTTCACCTTGAAACCACCTTCTTTTTTTTTCTCTTCGATCAATCAACAAACCACACCATCTGTTGATTAGTTTGCAACTTCGAAGTCATCAAATCAAGCCGTTATTTTCGAATAAGACTAACCACCGAACCAGGCTACTAATTTCTATCAACAAATCCCAACACAACCTGCTATTAGTCGTCTACTATTTCTGTTCGAACAAATCAATGAATCTGCTACCGATTCATGTTGATCAAACCACATAAACCTATCATCTTCAAATCAAAGTTGCTGTTGTATCATTAGGAATTAATCAATGAAAAGATGAAGAAGATAAAAGTCACTTTTATGTATATTTTTTCTATGCTGGCCGACACTTCCACTTAATAACCTCACGTGAACCTTTTAAAGAAAAGGAAACAAATTTGCTACAATCATCATCGGTTATGTATGGGCCAGCGTATATTTTTTTTAGTTGGGGCGTGAACTGATATGGGCCAAGTTATGTTGTTTTTTGGGCCGATATATTAAATTGCTGTTGGACCGGAAGTTGTTAATTAGGCCTAGATGAAATTATTGGACCAAATTAGAAAGGATGTGGTAACGAGTAGGATGAGTAATAGATTTGATGATGACGATAGGTACTCGAATAATGAGACTCGAAATGATAAATGATACATAATTATGATGATGATGTTAGGATGATTATGATGAGGGTTTATGATGAACTAAGATAATGATGATGGTATTGCTCAAGGATGAAGATAAAGTCGATAATACATGATTTTATGTTAATGATACGCGATAATTGATGATGATGATCGTGTTTAGTAAAATGATTTATGACGATGAGATGATTTTGTGATTTGGATGATGTTAGAAATTGATGATGAATGAGGATTAAGTGATGATTAGTATAACTTATATTATGATTTTTGTTGATGAAGAATGATGATGATGATAAATTTTAGTTTTAAATTTAAGAAGAAAAAAAAACACAGTTAAATACGGGTTATATATTATGGGAATGGAAATTGAAACACAAAAACGTGTTAGATCAGAGGGTTAGGGATGTTATCGGGTTAGCGGGACGTCGCGGGTTCAAAACCCGGACTTGGGCATTTTTAAGGGATACTTCTTTGAGGTAGTTTACTTATTTATCATTATTATTATTATTATTATTATTATTATTATTATTATTATTATTATTATTATTATTATTATTATTATTATTATTATTATTATTATTATTATTGAAATGTTTTTTTTATATAAAAACATTATTATTTTGAATATCATTATTATTAATTTACCTTATTATTAAAAACTATCATTTTTATTATCATTACTATTTTAATCATCATTATTATTTTAATTACCATTTTTATTATTATTTTTATAACAAATAAATATTATACTTATATTACATATAATTATATACTAAACATATTAACATTATAAATATTACAAATAACAAATTATTGATAAAATACTAATATACATATTAAGATATTTACATGTATAAATATTAATCATTTTAAATATATACAAATTAAGTATATATAACATATAAACTAAGATATAATATATAATATATATAAATTTGTTCGATTACCTGAGCTGTTTTAATTTGTTCAAGTCTCATCCAAACTTCAATTTATCATAACTAATGAACCGTAAACACCTAAAACGCATACCATACATCATTGGAAAGGTAATTTAACGAGGAATACAACTAAACACATTTCATCCATCAAATTCATCATTTATAAAAATCGAAATCCAATCGAATGCTCATTTAATGCTCATCATAAATACTTCAAGTTCATAAATGCATATTGATGATTCGGGAATTTAATGCACACATATAATACACCGTTTATATATATATATATATATATATATATATATATATATATATATATATATATATATATATATATATATATATATATATATATATATATATATATATATATATATATATATATAAAATATACGTTAATGATATAGGTTCGTGAATCCGAGATCAACCCTACACTTGTTAAATGTCATCATATGTATTTTTACTACAAAATACAGTATGGTGAGTTTCATTTGCTTCCTTTTTAATTGCTTTTGCAATATATATTTTTGGGCTGAGAATACATGCGCTGCTTTTATAAATGTTTACGAAATATACACAAGTACTTAAAAATATATTCTACGTTGAGTTGTACCACTGGCATACTTCCCTGTAGCTTGGTAACTACTATTTACATGTGGTATTGTAAACGCGAATCCTGTTGATAGATCTATCGGGCCTGAAAACCCCAACCAGACTGGACGACCAGTATTCAACGGTTGCACAGTACTTCGTTTCGTGACTACACTTGGTACGGTGTAGTGAGATTTCATAATAAAGGGAATATGCGACGTTGATTAAATGTTAAGTATGGTTACCAAGTGCTCAACCACTTAGAATACTTTACATACACTTGCGAGTGTATTATGTTTATGATTATGAAATCTTGTGGTCTATTAATATATTGAAATGATTGTTATGATAAACCTATGAACTCACCAACCTTTTGGTTGACACTTTTAAGCATGTATATTCTCAGGTATGAAAGAAACCTTCCGCTGTGCATTAGCTCATTTTAAGGACATTACTTGAAGTCGATCATCGCAATGGGACCAAATGTTGATGACTTCGTCCAGGTGGATAAGGACGGGTTGTTAGAAAAGTACAATCCAAGTGGTTCAAATTATTGATGAGAAACGTCTAAAAATTACAAGAGTACAAGCCGTGAAACGCAAAGTACAAGATATTAAATCATACGAAAAGGCGTTCGAAAATCCAGAACCGAGACATGAACCAACTTTCAGCGCGCGACGCAACGGACCAAAAATTACAAGTCAACTATGCACAAGAATATAATATAATATATAATTAATTATATATATTATTATATATTATAATTATACGCAGCCCACGTTTTGAATTTTATCTATGAGCTGGAATCCAGACCTCCGCACTCGCGGAGCTCTGATGAAGAAAACCTCCGCACTCGCGGAGCTCAACAGTTAAACGTGGGCCTATAAAAGGCCACACATTCTGATCGATTAAACACACCTTTTTCTATCTATCTATCTACGATATATTTATATTTATATTTTGTAATTTTAATTTTAATTTAAGTTTAATAATAATAAGGTTATAGTGGCAATGTTTTAAGTTAGTAAGTCGAAACTCTGTCCGTGTAACGCTACGCTATTAATACTCATTGTAAGTTATGTTCAAACTTTTTAAATTAATGTCTCGTAGCTAAGTTATTATTATGCTTATTTAAGCCGAAGTAATCGTGATGTTAGGCTAAATAATAAAGACGGGGTTATTGGGGTTTGTACCATAATTGGGGTTTGGACAAAAGAACGACACTTGTGGAAATTAGACTATGGGCTATTAATGGGTTTTATATTAACTAAACGATACCTTGTTAATTTAATATTAAAGGATACAAATTGACGTATCTATAAATAACCACATACGCTTAATCGGGTACGATGGGCGGGATATCTATAAATACCAATAATTGTTCATTTTACCGGACACGGGGATGGATTAATAGTCAATGGACTCGTTGAAACAGGGGTGGATTACATTCAAGGGTAATTGGTGTAATTGTTAACAAAGTATTGAAACCTTGGATTACACGCTGTCGATAACCTGGTGTATTCATTAAACAAAGTATTAAGACCTTGTTACAGTTCGAATCCCCAATTAGTTGGAATATTTGACTTCGGGTATAAGGAAAATTTGACAAAGACTCTCGCACTTTATATTTATGACTGATGGACTATTATGGACAAAACCGTATGGACATATCGAATAATCCAGGACAAAGGACAATTAACCTAATGTAATAAATTAAAATCAACACGTTGAACATCATGATTACGAAAGTTTAAATAAGCATAATTCCTTTATTTTATATCTTATTGCATTTTTAATTATCGTACTTTTTAATTATCGCAATTTTATTTATCGTCATTTTATTTATCGCACTTTAAATTATCGCAATTTTATTATCGTCATCTACTTTATGCTTTAAATTAAGTCATTTATATATTTAATATTTTACATTAGGTTTTAATTGCGACTTAAGACATAAAATCGACAAACCGTTCATTAAACGGTAAAACCCCCTTTTTATAATAATAATACTACTTATATATATATATATATATATATATATATATATATATATATATATATATATATATATATATATATATATATATATATATATTATATACAAATATAGTTTAAAATAAAATATAGCGTTAAACTTGGCTAGCTCCCTGCTGAACGAACCGAACTTACTAAAAACTACACTACTCTACAATTAGGTACACTGCCTATAAGTGTTGTAGCAAGGTTTAGGTATATCCCATTCAATAAATAAATAAATAACTTGTATAAAATTGTATCGTATTTAATAGTATTTCACAATAAAAATATAACTATTTCGTATACACCTAGCATAACACCAAATATTTTTGGCGCCGCTGCCGGGGAAAATTCAAGGCCGAAGCGAAACGCTATATAAAAAAAAGATTTTTTATTAATTTTTAATCTATTTTGTAAAAATATAAGTTTTAAATATTAAAAAAAATATATAAAAACATAAAAAAAATTCTATTTAGGTGTTTTAATTAAAAAGTTTATTTTTTTAGAATTATAAAAATCTAATAAGTAATCGTTAAAATATAAGTTTTATTTAAGTTATATTTTTTTAAAAAAAACAAACAAAACAGAAAATTAAAATTTAAAAATAAAATAAATAAAAAAACCGAACTTGCGTAATTTGAGCCTGCAGCTCATCTGAATCTGCATCCTCCGCACTCGCGGAGTTATTGGTCAGAAGACATCCGCACTCGCGGAGCCGTCTGACACGCCTGACCTGGTACCTCATTTATTACGAAATTAGGGTTAAAAATTAATTATTATTAATTATAATTAGGGTTTAGTAATTTAATATAATTAGTTTTAGTTTTAATTAAATTTGTAATATTAAGTGTTTTTAGTTTTATTAATTTATAAAATTAATACTTTTATAAAATAATAACATAAAAATAATATTTTTATAAAAATTGTATTTTTTTATAACTTTAGTTTTATTTTTAAATTTTGTATCTTTTTAATCGTTTAATTGTAATTTGTATTTTTATCGTTCGTAATTAGTTTTAAGTTAGTTTTTGCCGTAGTTTATTTTTATTATTAGATTTCTAAGATTTGCCGTAAAATCCCTTAAGTACTTTTTCTTTAGACTAAGATTTAGGTGCTTTAGAATTTTGCGACGCCGTTTTAAGATTTTAGTACTTTTTAAGTTATTGCCATTTTGGATATAGAATTCCTTTTAGGCTTTAATACCTTTAGACGTAAGTTTTAATATTTAGTTTTTAGACTTTTAAGTTTCGACGCTTTATTTTCTTATTTTTATTTTTCGACCTTTTATTTTTCGACATTTTTCGACGCACTCTTTTTCTTTCTTATTTCTCGACACTCTAGTTTTTAGGACATAGATTTTTATTTCAAAATTTCGACAAAAAATTATTTTAAGCGGTTAAATTGATAGACATCCAAAATTTTCTGATTCGTAGTAATAGTTGGATTTGTTAGTGGCGAGTCGTGGGCTTTCGATTTAAAGGGTCCTGGCTACCTGCTGCATCTATTGGCTATTCGAAACATGGACAAAATCAAAAAAGTCTATTAATTTGATAACTTATATAATTTTTATCTTTATAACTAATAGGATATTCAGTGAATGCACCGAGCAAAACGTTCACCACCTTTTATACGTTCACCACCTGTAACTCGATCAAAACATCTAGCCAACATTGTCGCCGTTGATTTTTCTTTAGAATCGTCATCTAGTCGACCAAGTACTCCAATTCAAATTTCCGATAATCCATTTTTTGAACCCGACCTCACAATTGAGAATTCGGAGGATATTCAGAGACAATTCAGAGATCCTGAACAACTAATCATTCCTCCTGAACCACAAATCACTCATCCAGAGATTGTCGAGGAAGAAACCATTAAATCAGAATCCTCTAGTGATTCAGATTCAACAAATTCAATCATGGAAAATCTAGAACCTCTAAGTATGGAAGACCAAATGAGGGCTAAACGCACTGGCCAAGGTCACGCAATTACTCAACCAGACATTAATGCACCAGATTATGAAATCAAAGGACAAATCTTACCCATGGCAACTAATCAATGCCAATTTAGTGGTGCGCCGAAAGAAGATCCAAATGAACATCTTCGCACCTTTAATAGGATCTGTACTCTATTTAAAATAAGAGAAGTTGAGGATGAACAGATCTATCTCATGTTATTTCCCTGGAATTTAAAGGGATAAGCCAAAGATTGGTTAGAATCATTACCTGAAGGGGCGATTGATACATGGGATGTTTTAGTTGAAATTTTTCTTAAACAATTCTTTCCAGCATCTAAAGCTGTGAGACTTCAATGGGAAATAGTTACGTTCACACAAAAGCCATATGAAACTTTATATGAGGCATGGATAAGATTTGGAAAGTTGTTAAGAGGATGTCCGCAACATGGTTTAGACACTAATCAAATAGTACAAATATTCTACCAAGGATGCAACATCACTACATGAAAAGACATCGACATAGCAGCTAGTGGTTCCATTATGAAGAAAACCGCAACTGAAGCTTACAAAATTATTGATAACACTGCTTCCCACTCACATGAGTGGCATCAAGAAAAAGATATCGTTAGATCATCTAAAGCGGCTAGAGCCAATTCTAGCCATGACTTTGATTCCATGTCCGCAAAGATAGATGCTTTCGAGAGACGAATGGAAAAGATGACTAAAAATATTCACGCAATACGAATTAGTTGTGAGCAGTGTGGAGGACCACATTTGACAAAAGATTATCTCATTATTGAACAAACAATGGAACAAAGAGAGAATGTTTCATACATGAACCAAAGGCATGGAAATAATTATCAGAATAATTATCAAACGCCAAGACCAAACTACAATCAAAATCAGAATTATAACCGAAATGTTCCATACAACAACCAACAAGGTCCTAGCAATCAACAAGTATCTAACAATACTTACAATCAGCAAAGACCTATTTTTCCAATTAAACCACCACAAACTGATGATAAAAAGCCAAATTTAGAAGACATGATGTCGAAGCTAGTTAAATCTCAAACTCGGTTTTTCACATCTCAGAAACAAACTAATGAACAAAATGCTCAAGCATTTAGAAATCAACAAGCTTCTATCCAAAATCTGGAACAAGAAGTAAGTAACCTAGCAAGGTTAATAGGTGAAAGAAAACTGGGAAGTCTACCTAGCAATACAAATGCTAACCCCCGGAATGAAACAGCTAAAGCCATTACCATGAGAAGTGGTATTACACTTAAACCACCTGAAATACCTGTAATTTCTGATGACTCTATTCCTACTACACAAGAACCACAATCTGAACAAGAGAAGGAAACAGAACCGGTAGTTGAAAAGATTAATGAAGATAACACAGTTAAGGCAAAACCTTATGTTAAACCATACCAACTACCACTTCCTTACCCAAGTAAAATGAGAAAAGAAAGACTTGAAGCCCAGCAATCCAAATTCTTGGATATGTTTAAACAAATAAATGTAAATCTGCCTTTCATTGATGTGATATCAGGAATGCCAAGATATGCTAAATTCTTGAAATATCTAATCACAAATAGAAAGAAAATGGAAGAACTCTCGGCTGTTACTATGAATGTTAATTGTTCTGCAGTGCTGTTGAATAAGATACCAGAAAAATTATCAGATCCAGGAAGTTTCACAATTCCATGTTTTCTGGGTAGTCTTAGTTCAATAGAAGCATTGGCAGATTTAGGTGCTAGTATAAATTTAATGCCGTATTCACTATACGCTAAACTAGACCTCGGAAAATTGAAACCAACACGAATAAGCATACAACTAGCCGATCGATCAGTAAAATATCCTAGAGGGATAATGAAAAACATGCTAGTTAAAGTTGGTACTTTAGTATTTCCAGTAGACTTTGTTATTCTGGACATGGAAGAAGATTCTCGAATTCCTCTCATATTAGAAAGACCATTCTTAAACACGGCTAAAGCAATAATAGATGTGTTTGGTAAGAAATTGACCCTAAGTATAGAGGAGTGTCACCTTATCTGTTGATAGAGCCATGCAACAACCGCAATCTGCAGATGATACATGTTATTATATTCAAACTATAGATTCACATGCAGAATTGTTAGAAGAATTTCCAGAATTACAAGGAACAGGAGAATGTTCCTTGGGAGAAGGAACTGAACCAATTGATGAAGCTGAAATATTAGCCGCACTTATGGCTAATGAATACGAACCAACAATAGAAGAACTTCAAATGCTAAAAGAGGAAGACAGAAATCGATACAAATCATCGATAGAAGAACCGCCAACATTAGAGTTAAAGCCACTTCCAAACCATTTGGAATACGCTTATTTACATGGTGAATCTGAATTACCTGTAATAATATCATCTTCCCTCATGAAAAATGAAAAATCTCAACTCATTTCTGTGCTAAAAGCTCATAAACCAGCTATTGCATGGAAGATTCATGATATTAAAGGAATAAAGTCCTTCGTATTGCACACATAAAATCCTTATGGAAGAAGGTCATAAAACGTATGTGCAACGCCAATGAAGACTAAATCCTAATATGCAAGATGTTGTTAAGAAATAAATTATTAAACTACTAGATGCAGGTTTAATTTATCCAATCTCTGATAGTCCATGGGTAAGCCCAGTTCAATGCGTACCTAAGAAGGGTGGCATGACTGTCATCACAAATGAAAAAAATGAGCTTATTCCTACTAGGACTGTAACAGGATGGCGTGTTTGTATTGATTATAGAAAATTAAATGATGCCACCAGAAAAGATCACTTTCTCTTACCTTTCATTGATCAAATGTTGGAAAGATTAGCCAGAAATAGTTACTATTGTTTTCTTGACGGTTTTTTCGGATATTTTCAAATTTCAATAGCACCCGAGGACCAAGAGAAAACCATGTTCACGTGCCTTTATGGTAATTTTGCTTACAAACGCATGCCATTTGGACTTTGCAACGCCCCTGCAACCTTCCAAATGTGCATGATGGCGATTTTTCACGACATGATAGAAGAATGCATGGAAGTTTTCATGGATGACTTTTCAGTCTTCGGTGATACTTTTGAATCATGTCTAGTTAATTTTGAACGAATGCTTATTAGATGCGAACAATCAAATCTAGTACTTAATTGGGAGAAATGCCATTTCATGGTTAAAGAAGGCATCGTTCTTGGTCATAAAATTTCAAAGGAAGGAATTGAAGTGGATAAAGCTAAAGTAGATGTAATTGCTAAACTTCCACATCCCACCAATGTTAGAGGAGTTAGGAGTTTTCTAGGGCATGCCGGTTTTTACCGACGTTTCATAAAAGATTTTTCTAAAATTGCCACTCCTATGAATAAACTCCTAGAAAAGGATGCTCCATTCATCTTTTCGGATGAATGCATCAAATCTTTTAATATTCTTAAAGAAAAACTCACTAATGTACCGATCATGATAACTCCAAATTGGAATCTACCATTTGAACTCATGTGCGATGCAAGTGATTTTGCAATGGGAGCCGTTTTAGGACAAATGATTGAAAAATGATTTCAACCTATTTATTACGCTAGTAAGATGTTACAAGGAGCACAAATGAATTACACAACTACTGAAAAAGAACTCCTTGCTATTGTCTTTGCTTTTGACAAATTTCGTTCATATCTCGTTCTAGCTAAAACGGTGGTCTATACCGACCATTCTGCTTTTAGATACCTATTTTCGAAACAAGATGCCAAACCACGATTAATTCGTTGGATCTTACTCTTACAAGAGTTCGATATTGAAATCCGAGATAAAAAGGGAGCAGAAAATCTCGCCGCTGATCATCTTTCTCGTCTTGAAAATCCCGAATTAGAAGTTCTAAATGAATCGGCTATACAAGATAACTTTCATGATGAATATCTTTTGAAGATCGATTATAATGAAATTCCATGGTTTGCAGACTATGCAAACTACTTAGTATGTGGATTCCTTGAAAAAGGGTTGTCGTACCAAAAACGAAATAAATTCTTTAGTGATATAAAACACTATTTTTGGGAAGATCCACATTTGTTTAAAAGTTGTCCCGATGGAATAATCCGATGATGCGTATTCGGAGATGAAGCTAGTCAAATCTTAAACCATTGTCACACAGGACCAACAGGAGGGCATTATGGGCATCAACTAACAGCAAGAAAAGTTTACGACGCTGGATTCTATTGGCCTACAATTTTCAAAGACGCACACCTTCTTTGTAAATCCTGTGATGCTTGTCAAAGGGCCGGAAAAATAAGTCAACGTGATGAAATGCCACAAAATGTCATTCAAGTATGTGAAGTATTTGACGTTTGGGGTATTGACTTTATGGGTCCATTTCCAAAATCTCATAATAATCTCTACATTCTCGTAGCCATTGATTATGTATCTAAATGGGCGGAAGCACAAGCTCTCCCAACTAACGATGCACGAGTTGTAGTTAATTTTTTAAAACGTCTTTTTTAAGGTTCGGAACACCGAAAGCTTTAATAAGTGATCGGGGTACTCATTTTTGTAATAATCAACTTGAGAAAGTTCTCAAAAGATATGGAGTAACTCATAAAATCTCAACCGCTTATCATCCACAAACAAGTAGACAAGTTGAAAATACCAACCGAGCTTTAAAACGTATTCTAGAAAAAACCGTAGGATCAAATCCGAAGGAATGGTCCATGAAATTGGAGGATGCACTCTAGGCTTTTAGAACAGCCTACAAAACTCCAATTGGAACCACACCTTTTAGACTCGTTCACGGAAAACCATTTCACCTTCCAGTAGAAATTGAACATAAAGCATTTTGGGCTTTGAAGACATGTAATCTTGATTTACATTAAGCTGGACGTCTACGGTTAAGTCAACTAAACGAACTAGAAGAACTAAGACATGAAGCATATGAAAATTCGTTAATCTATAAGGAAAGAACGAAGAAATGGCATGATTAAAGAATCAGAAGTTCAAAAGAATTTAAGGAAGGAGACAGAGTCCTTCTTTTCAATTCACGATTCAAGCTATTTCCTGGAAAATTGAAATCAAGATGGTCTGGACCATTCATAGTCAAAAGAGTTTTCCCATATGGAACAATAGAGTTAATAAATTCAAATGGGATTGAACTTAAAGTTAATGGTCACAGAGTTAAACATTACATACGTGGTCCAATGGAAGTTGACAATGAAGTTAATCACAATTTCGACACCACAGCCAGAAAAAAGACGTTTAAGGGTAATATGTATTTCTGTTAGAGTTAGATTTTCTATTTTCGTGTAGTTCTCGAGAATGGAATCCGAATGGTCTTTCCCTAGCAGACCCTAAAGAACTAGCCTTCTCTCTCCATTCTGAATTTTTATTTCCTTTAGGTTTTACGAGATGAAGAATTCCTTTGCTCTGAACCATGGTCTACTACTACACGTTTTGATTACTAAACGTAATAATAACATCTTCCCGAGTGAACTGGTATCCTTCATAAGAGGCAAAATGGACGAAGTGAGGAAAGAACTTAGGAACAATCATAATAAGATACATTTTGGTAAAGGAAAATCAAAATCCGCAATAAAAAGAAGAGCACGACACCTTGAAAGATGTCATAAACGTGGAAAATGGTCACACGAAGGTAAATGTTCCAACAATCAAACATATTCAAATACCGAATTTGTTACTCTATGCAGAGAAGGACCATTCATATGTTTAGAATTAAAGTTATTGAAGAATCGAGGTTACACTTATATAGCTATGGAAAATCAAATCACACGACTCTCCTATGAGTCGGCTAAAGCAGGTCTCTGAGAATTCTTTCTCATAGGTAAGTATGTACAGTTTTTATTTTATTTTATTGCTTTTAACCTTTTGATAATAAACGCTGAATCGTTCGCTATAAAGTATTAAATTGATACTCAATAAAATTAGGTATGCGAAACCGAAATTATTGATATCATACAAAAATTTATTACATCACTGCGAAATTTACCGTTTATTCTTAAGGTATAAATATCTTTAATCAATCAATCCAAAATATTTCAGAAATTCGTCAGGAGTAAAACTAGGTAATATAGCCGAAATTGCTTTACCCAAAAGAGGGGCGTATATTTTTGATAATATTTGATTGATTAAAGTGGGATAAAAGACCAAAAAGATTTTTAATTTTATTTTTACCATATTTTTAAAATTAATATATAAATATTAAATTATTATTGTAAAACTTTTTAAATCAATATATTTAATTTTTTTATATATTTTAAAAAAAATTAATATTTTCAATATAAAGTTTGTAAAATTAATGTATAAAAATATTAATAATATTAATATGAATTTTTAATTTTATGCATTTTAAATTTAAGTTTGGTGTAAATTTAAAAACAAAAATTTACTTTATTTCATTAAGTTAAAAATTTGATATTTAAAATTCGTCGTGAGTTGAAGACTAGGTCGTTGAACCGAAATTGCTTTACCCAAGGGAGGGACGAGAAATTTTATTATCATTATTTTTAATATTATTGATCTAAAGTATACCAAAAAAAAAATAATAATAATAATAATAATAAAAATATTATGTATGTTTGTAGTTTATCTTATGTACAAAACAGGGTAAAACAGTGCACTTTCAAGGACTGGCATTAAGTTCAGCAAAAGCTATTAATTTTGACGACAAAACGAAAAATAATTGTGATATAACAACAGAAGAAATGAACAAATGATGTGCACCATTTATCATTCAACACAAACAACAATATGTTTGGAAACTTTGATAAAATTTAATCATTTTTCTACGCTAATCACCCTCAATAATTTAAATTACTACTGATTTCTTGCAAATGAGGGCATTGCAAGATCTTAAGTGTGGGAAGGGGTTAAATTCTTTCGGATTTTTAAAATTTTAATTTAAACACTTGGTTACCATAAAAAAATACTAGTAATGCAGTAGTTGTATTAGAATCTAGTGCTCTCTGATAATAAAGAACAGCCCTAGTCTTATATACTGACTACCCAATTCTAGTAAAAATTTTCAAAATTTTCAAATAAATGAATTCAAAATCATGTTTATACATATTTATGAACGATAAAATTAGGTGTTAAGACCAAAATTATTGTTACCTCGGAAAGGACATAAATTGAGAAACAACCCAAAATGCTTAAATGCATTTAAAATGGAATAGAGGAGAATAAAAAGGCAAAGAAAGGAAAATAAAAGCCAAGTATGGGAAAAATTTACCAAGTTATTTAGAACATATATCACATATTTTTATACAATTAATTGAAAATACTTTTGTTTTGGACAGTATTAATCAGTTTTACTCAGTTTATTGTAATATAAATAGAATTTATAAGGAAGTACAGTCTTCCAAGTAAAAGACACGCGCTTCTTGATTTAGGTCAGGAAGTTGTCGTCCAGACCAGTTGTAGAGTCTACGAAAAACCTTGAAAAGTTTTCTCGAAAATCAGCTGGAAATCCACGGACCTCAGCATCAAACAGGATCGTCAAGTGGTCAGACTTATCCTAACCATGAGAGGATCTGTCTCGTACAATGGGGGGGGCATCATGCAAATTAGCTTATAAGACTAATGAATCAGATCCCCAGAAAGAATAATCTCCTAAAAGATCAAAAATCAGCTTTTAAGCCTGATCTTACTCAATCCTTGAGATTGACTTTCAAAACTCATGGAATTCAATGATATCTAAACTCGAGCTTGAACGAGAAAATATTTTGATCAAATTACAAACCGATTTGTTTTCTGAAAACCCATTTTTAATGCGTTCATTACCGTTGAACGTAAAATCCTAAGAATTCACTGGAATTCATTAGGTCACCTGAACCAAATCGGGTGTCAACCGTCAGAACGGTGGTTGCACAGCATGGTCGAAGACAGGACCTTGTGCCATACCGAAAAACTATAGGGTGATCTTTACTATTGCTCCTACAAAGGATAGTAATTGCATCCGACACGATATAGACCATAATCAAAAGCATGTCATGGGACATTGCCTCAACAGTTGCTTGTTCAACGCTTTCCTTTACAACCGGACGGTAGTTTACCGAAAGGTAATATACGGAGCAAGTATACTGGACGTGTTACTTTCCTAATACAAGGTTAGCAAGTGGGTGACACAAAACCATAAGTTTTGAGCTAAAATTTTCAAATCTGAAACCCACAAAACTCACAAAAACAATTTGCAAACACCGGTGAAGGGTTATTCCGGAAAACTTATCTAGGGTAAAAGCTAGATTGAATTTTCAAAAAGATCAAATGTTTTCATAAAGATTCAATTTCCGTAAAGGATCTAAATTTTTATAGTCATATGGGACTGTAAACCACATCGTTACTACCAATGTTCATACCGCCGTATTAAACTCACTGATGTACAAAGTGTGAAGAATAAAGAAGTGATTCTAGTATGTTTTTATTCAAGTTCTATATTGCTTGAGGATAAGCAACGCTCAAGTGTGAGAATATTTGATAATGCTAAAAACGAACATATATTTCATAGCATTATCCTTCAAGAAAGACAAGCTTTTAGTTGCAGTTGTTCTATTTACAAGTTATATTCGTTTAAATAATAAAAGGTGAAGACAAAAGACAGATTCGACGAATTGAAGACGCAAATGACCAAAAAGCTAAAAAGTACAAAGTACAATCCAAGTGGTTCAAACTATTGATGAGAAACGTCTAAAAATTACAAGAGTACAAGCCGTGAAACGCAAAGTACAAGATATTAAATCATACGAAAAGGCGTTCGAAAATCCGGAACCAAGACATGAACCAACTTTCAGCGCGCGACGTAACGGACCAAAAATTACAAGTCAACTATGCACAAGAATATAATATAATATATAATTAATTATATATATTATTATATATTATAATTATATGCAACCCACGTTTTGAATTTGATCTATGAGATGGAATCCAGACCTCCGCACTCGCGGAGTTGTGATGAAGAAAACCTCCGCACTCGCGGAGCTCAACAGTTAAACGTGGGCCTATAAAAGGCCACGCATTCTGATCGATTAAACACACCTTTTTCTATCTATCTATCTACGATATATTTATATTTATATTTTATAACTTTAATTTTAATTTAAGTTTAATAATAATAAGGTTATAGTGGCGAATGTTTTAAGTTTGTAAGTCAAAATTCTGTCCGTGTAACGCTACGCTATTAATACTCATTGTAAGTTATGTTCAACCTTTTTAAATTAATGTCTCGTAGCTAAGTTATTATTTTATTTAAGCCGAAGTAATCGTGATGTTGGGCTAAATAATAAAGACGGGGTTATTGGGCTTTGTACCATAATTGGGGTTTGGACAAAAGAACGACACTTGTGGAAATTAGACTATGGGCTATTAATGGGTTTTATATTAACTAAATTATACCTCGTTAATTAAATATTAAATGTTACAAATCGACGTATCTATAAATAACCACATACACTTAATCGGGTACGATGGACGGGATATCTATAAATACCAATAATTTTTCATTTTACCGGACACGGGGATGGATTAATAGTCAATGGACTCGTTGAAATAGGGGTGGATTACATTCAAGGGTAATTGGTGTAATTGTTAACAAAGTATTGAAACCTTGGATTACACGCAGTCGATAACCTGGTATATTCATTAAACAAAGTATTAAGACCTTGTTACATTTCGAATCCCCAATTAGTTCGAATATTTGACTTCGGGTATAAGGATAATTTGACGAAGACTCTCGCACTTTATATTTATGACTGATGGACTATTGTGGACAAAACAGTATGGACATATCGAATAATCCAGGACATAGGACAATTAACCCATGGTAATAAATTAAAATCAACACGTCGAACATCATGATTACGGAAGTTTAAATAAGCATAATTCCTTTATTTTATATCTTATTACATTTTTAATTATCGTACTTTTTAATTATTGCAATTTTATTTATCGTCATTTTATTTATCGCACTTTAAATTATCGCAATTTTATTATCGTCATCTACTTTACGCTTTAAATTAAGTCATTTATATATTTAATATTTTACATTAGGTTTTAATTGCGACTTAAGACATAAAATCGACAAACCGGTCATTAAACGGTAAAAACCCTTTTTATAATAATAATACTACTTATATATATATATATATATATATATATATATATATATATATATATATATATATATATATATATATATATATATATATATATTTATATACAAATATAGTTTAAAATAAAATATAGCGTTAAACTTGGCTAGCTCCCTGCGGAACGAACCAGACTTACTAAAAACTACACTACTCTACGATTAGGTACACTGCCTATAAGTGTTGTAGCAAGGTTTAGGTATATCCCATTCAATAAATAAATAAATAACTTGTGTAAAATTGTATCGTATTTAATAGTATTTCGTAATAAAAATATAACTATTTCGTATACACCTCGCATAACACCAGTTATTCATTGGTCCCATAGCGAGGTATTTGACCTCTATATGATACGTTTTAAAAATTATTGTAATCGTTTCATAAAAAGCACACCATTATTATACATAATGCATGTTTTAAACAAGTGGGCGATTATTTAAGAAATAATCCCCATAATACATCGGTTTCCAAATACTACACACGTGACATAGAAGTTGAATATAATACATGACGAAGGTTTTATTGAATGCAACACTTTATTTAAACAAAAACATGAGACTTCATGCACAGCTTGCTCAGATAATGCAACAGCAGAAGACTTTCTTAAGGACCTGAGAATAAACATGCTTAAACAGTCAACACAAAGGTTGGTGAGATATATAGGTTTAGCATCGATATAAATATAGACCACAAGATTTCTTAGTTATAAATATATGTACACTCGCAAGTGTATAAAAGTATTCCCTTTATTATGAAATCTCCCTACACTGTACCAGTGTAGTAAAAACGAAGTACTATGCAACCGTTTACGATACTAGAGCGACTAGCCCGGTTGGGGTTGTCAAAACCCGATAGATCTATCAATAGGATTCGCGCTTACATGTTCTTACAACATGTAAATATTAGTTACCAAGCTATTAGGGAAGATATGCAAGGTGGTACAACTCAACGTAGAATATATTTTAGAGTTTAAAAATGGGACTATATACTCACAGTAGTAAAAGTATATTAATAATAAGTTTTCAACTTATTAAAAATATGACCGTCGTCCTTGGATTCACGAACCTATAACAATAATAACGATTCAGATAATAATACAACATATGAATAAAATAAAGCAAGTTCATAGAATACTTATAATAATTTTTAACATTTTATGTTAGTAGTCCATTGTTAGTAGTCCTTTGTTAGTAATCCAAAATAGTCCGAAAAGTCTAACAGTCCAATAATCGGTATATATATATAATCTTAGAATTACCCCACGACGTATTGTATACGTATTGTCTTTGCATCAACCCAGAGACGTATTGTATATGTATTGTCTTAGAATTAACTAAGACGTATTGTGTACGTATTGTCTTAGGATTTATCAAAACGTATTGTATACTTATTGTGTTAGGACGTACCAAGAATATTATTATACATATATACAATCACAGAATTAACCAAGATTATAATATTTTGTTATACTACTGATAACATGTCCAAATATATATAGGATATAGGAAAAGTTAACAAGGATATGATTAATATAGTTTTTATAATATAAATTTCGTCCATACAACGTTAATTTTTGCAGATTTTGTTTTGCTCGCCAAATATTCATTACAACTCCGTTTAAAGTGAATCAAATTTCTATGGATTCCTTAAGAAGTTAATTTTACAAAACCAATTCGAAAATTTCATCCCAAGTAGTAATTTTTAGAGCTTTACCCTCTTTTTGTGTCGGTGGACAGATTTGGAAATCCCGACATCCACCCAATATATGATTTTTGATAAATACTTCCACTTTGTCTAAAATGATGAAAGGAATACTGGAAGTCTTATTTTCATATATTAACATATTTCCAAAGTCTTAGCCTCGAACTCAAAGTCTAAGATAGGTTTTTAATTCCCAACCCAAAACATCCCGCTTTTACCGAATGGAGATTAAAGGATATATGTTAAGTTTCAAGGTGTTCTTCATATGTACAAGTTATAAGTTCTTATATTAACTTAATATAACATCATAATACATATAAATAAGTGTTATTAGAGTTAAGTTAAAAAGATTAGATTAGTTTTTCAAACAAGCTTGGTGTTCACCAAAACAAGTTCTAGTTTTTACAAGTTTTATAAGTATAATAAGATAGCAACTATACAAGGAATTGAACAAGGATTTTGAGTAGTATTTTACCTTGATTATGAAGAGGAAAGTTTCTGAGATTAAAGTATGATATGAGAGCATTCAAGTTTGTGTTTTTAGTTTAAGAAAATGTGGAGTAAAAATGAGTTAAAATGGTCCTTATTTATAAGCTTATAATTTTGGCTTTTAGTAAAAATATCTAAGACAAGTTAAATTGTATTAAGTCATGCATGACATATTAAATTAATTAGGTCATGGATGACATATTACACAAATAATTGAAGATTTCTGTTGGTATATACCAATAGTAAATACTTCTAGAAGCTGTGTATAATACGGGTAAAAATACCGTATGAATGCTAGTAGAATTCTTGAGGAAATTGAACGAAAATACGAGTATAGCTATCCTTTATATGTATTGGTATATTAAAAAGTGTATTCAATACTTGTAAGGATGTATTTACACTCGTAATACATTATATGTAAATACATTTTAACATAAGTTAATTACGTCGTTTAAATAGTAACATATATATTGTTTGAAAACTCTTTAAATTAGTAGTATGAATATATATATATATATATATATATATATATATATATATATATATATATATATATATATATATATATATATATATATATAATACTTTGTTAATATACTTAATGAGATATTTAAATATCATATTTTCAAGTTAAATATATATAAATCCACATATATACACAATAATTAAACAATTAAACAATTAAATCAAGTTATGACGTTCGTGAATCGTCGGAATAAAAGGGTGACCAAAATCTTGTGTAAAACTCTTTCCGGAGGTTCAAGATTTATTAAAATTCATTGCTTATCAAGTCGGAATTATATAAAGATTAAGTTTAAATTTGGTCGAAAATTTTCGGGTCATCACAAATACTGTATTTTGTAGTAAAAATACATATGATATCATTGAACAAGTGTAGGGTTGGCCTCGGATTCACGAACCTATATTAAGTATACATATTTATATATTGGTCAATATATGTCTAAAAAATTAGGTCAGGTCATAGTGTATCACAATCCTAATGCTCGAGACTGATATGCAAAAGTTGACAAAAGTCAATTTGACCCAAAATAATTTCCAAAAATTATACATGTTTATTATATAACTTAATGTGACACAGCTATTTTTTATTTATTTTTTTTAAAATACGTGGCGGAAGCATTTATTCATTAATTACCAAATACACTTTAACAGTGTCACGTGATCATAACAAAATACATGTTTTAGACAGAAAAGACATAATTACATTCGGTTTACAAAAGAACACATTTCATATGATAAAATACTTCATCAGAGTTAAACACTGTCAAACATAACATTGGCATTCCCGTCTTCTCCCAAAAGCAATATCTACAAAGCTACAACCTGCAAGGAGGAGATGGAGGGGAATTAGCACGAAGCTAAGTGAGTACGACTAACTACAGGCAATAGTATACAGGAACCGTCATACTAATCATGTGACAAAATCTAACACACAAACATCACCCAAGTGTAGTCTACAGAGACTCTGGTGGCTCGGCCAAACCATTAAACACCAGCTGATCGGACTGGGGCTTACCAGAAGTTCCTCCACCACCGTGTTGTATATATATAAACCACACGCAATGAACGCGTCATTCACATATATATACACCACGATTGTCTAGGCCACCACATGAGGAACCCAACCCGAAGGTTGATCTCTCCTACCGAGGCCACCACACAATAGGGACGCACTGGGCTCCAGCAGACAAGCATCAACCAACATGCAGTCATCACAACGTACTAACTAACTGTATCAGTAAGTATAGCTAACAAGCATGGTAATCATAATATAACATGCTACTCTATACTATGTTCTCCAGTTAGTCCCACTCACTGATTACCAGCAAATGAGAAGGTGTTCAGCTGTCTAATCACTGAACCTTCTCTTTCTCCTTTTCTCCTGAGAAAGACATATACACAAGTTAGTTATAATGTCTCGATAACAACCCGATAATAAAACAATAACACCAAATACCAACACTTAAGCACTTAACAACTAGTTCACCAACCGTACGAGTAACACTCTCACTCATACATTTGAGAACACTCAACCGCACGGGTGACAACTTACTCGTACGTTTGGTCTATGACTGAACACCCAACAATGGATTAAATGGTCCATACGGTTCATAACACACGCGTGACCAGTGACTCGTACGAGTCACATCTCAACTGTACGTATCATCTTACCCAAAACAATAGTTCTACATAACCACTCACTAGCACGGTTCATAACACGGTTGATCACCCTAACCATACGAGTTAAGGCTCACTCGTGCGAGTGATGAAGAACAGCAGCATCAGCTGTTTAAATTTGATAAGCCTACATCATAAACCCGATCATTATCGACGCTAAACGAGTGCAAAACAAGACATACACAATAAAATCCCTTCTTCTGACCAAAATAAATTTGATCTAGATTCTTAAAACCTTATTGTTGTAAATTAATCTTCAATACGATTCCAACGATATTTGATTCATCAAAAACGGAGTTACGGTTTGAAAGTTACGCCCTTTTCAATTTTACCAAAAGCTGACCAGTGCTCACTCGCGCGGACGAGACCTCACTCGTGCGAGTGAGTCCTCAACCGCGTAGTTGAGCCTCAAACGCATGGTCACTCGTACGAGTGACCTGTCAGAAGTGTGGGAGCTATTAGAACATTCCAGCTCGCTGTTTTCGCATTTTTTGACCCAAAATAATGATTTTTGCAAGATCTAACACCAAAACCACTTCCAAAACATCATATAAACTATATACAAGCTATTACTAACAACAATTGAGCATAACAAACACTTAAGATCAAGAATCAAGCCTCAAAACCTAACTTTTACTCAAGAACACAAAAATCCAATTTAAGCAAGAATCAATACATGAATCAAAGAGAAGCTTACCTTAAATTGATCACAAAATCACAGAGAACAAGAAGATATGAATAAATTGAGCTCTAGATCAAAAATTAGATTTTATGGTTTTTGATTAAATGAAGATGAAGGTATGGGGTGTTTGGTGAATTTTCTAGAAAATGCAAGAAATGAACTGCACTAGTCATCTAAATGGGTTTAATTCCCACATTGTGCAACACACGGGTATTTATCAGTTATCTGATATCTTTCGTACATCATTTGGCAACCCAAACGAAGTCTAATTTAAATAAACAAACATGTTCTGTGACCCTTGTCACAAACTGGTCCTAACCTCATCATTATTTAATAGTAAATATTAAATGAAAATAAAAGCATATAATAACATAATACTAACTTAAGGGTAATTTAGTAATCTTACAGCTAGGCCCGATTGAGGATATTACAAATCTACCCCCTTTAAGAAGATTCTGTCCTCAGAATCTGGTCTACCACAACAAACAAAGTCACGGGTTCTGATCACATTCACTGTTCTCTAATCTATGTGCTAATCAAACTTACGATACACATGTACTATAACACACATAGTCAGTTAAATCACCACCAGGGTTCTTCACATCAACAAAATCAACAAATTACTCATTTTGTCATAGCATCTATCTCTTTTACGCAGTTATCTTTCTTAAATAATTTCTAAGTACATGCAACAGATATTCATCTAATTCACTAAATTCCAATCATACAACACAATAGTCAGACAATTTACTACACTATTGACCATAGTATCACACTCTTCTCTTGCACACATAAGTAAGTACCATCGGTCAATCATATTCCAAAAACTGCGCAAGTCATTTTCTATTCGAGTTCTAAGATAAAAGGATAACAACTCATTAGTTCAATACCATCTACCGTTAAACTCCTTTTAAACAGGAAACAACACATAGACAATACATCAATACGTCGTCGATTCTAATAAATTTTCACACTTTTTCCCCAGTCATAGGAAACTGTTCACCATTTAACCCATCAATTATCACTAACATCTTGGTTTCTGTCAATTCTCCACAAAAAATTCTACATTAGAACGACCATTGCACATCGCACATCATAAAGACGAATGGAAATCCACTTTTAATCCATCATATGTAAACCATATCATCAGGTTACGAGATTGCCCATTGAGTATGGTTCATGGGTATGCTCGTGAGGTCAATATAGTGTTTATCATTTCCGTTGCGTCTACGTACATTTCCTGCAATATTGAATCTCAATATTGATACGTGAGTACTCATAATTTAACTTTTACATACTAATAGTGTATCCCTGAATAGTGCTCGAGTATTTAGGATTATGCATGCTTGTACTTTTGATATTGCCCTTAGACAGGTTAGGTTGAATCTTGATTTAGTTACACTTGCGGTTGAGATAAGGTATAAGATATGCATGTCCTTGGAAAGCTAGCGAAAAATTAAGAACTTTTCCTTTAGATATTGAATAGTTTCGATGAACGGATTAGAAGTTATAATCAATTGAATTTTCGATATTTTTATTAAAAATGATTATTATTATCGTCGTTTTTATCGTCGTTCTAGTATTATCTTATTATTATCATTATCATTATCATTATCTTTATCAATAAAAGAGATTTATCATTAAAAATTGTTATTTTTTTATTACTATCGTTATTATCGTTAAAGTTATAATTAGTATTATTATTATTATCCAATTATTATTATTATTGGTATTATTATTATTATTATCATTATTAATATATATATCATTATTTAAAAATGGTTATTGTTATTGTTATTATTATTATTACTATATTATCATTAAGATAATTATTAGTATTATCGTTAATAATGTTATAGTAACTATCATTATTAATATTAGTGTAATTAAAACAAATATTTGTAACACCTAATTATTTTGATTACTATTATTATCATTATTATGAACACGATATAAAAGACGATTAAAAGCTATTAAACGAAACGATTAGGAAATAATGGGTAAGAGTATCATGATGAAATTAAAATATTATAAGATATTGATTTAGATAAAATTATCGTTCTTATTATTTTTATCATTACTATTATTATTAAAAGTATCGTTAGTATTAAAACTATCATTTTAAAAAAAATTATCATTTTAATAGAAATGTCATTGTTACTATAAAATATCATTATTATTATTATTATTATTATTTTAAATAGAATTATTATTTTAAATATAATATTAAAAATTATCGTAAATATTAAAGTTATCATAATTAGAATTATCGGTTTATCATAATGTCATCTTAGTAATTATAAATATTGATAGTTTTATAATAATAATTATTATTACAAAATAATACAACTTTTACTTACTATCATTATAGATATTATTTTATCAAATAAATATGTGATATAAACATATTTTACTACGTGTAATAACTTACTTTAATAATACCTATCATATTATCTTTATAATATTAAATGAACCCTATAAAATTTTATTACTTAATATATATATAAGTATATTTTATTATATAAATTTAATATAAAATTTTATTTATTAATAAATAAATTACATTATTTACTCTAATAAATCTTTTAAAAATATTTAAAAATGTAAAACGACGATATTTAAACTATATATTAATCATGTATAGATTTTTGGAAATTATTTTGAGTCAAATTTACTTTTGTTGACTTTTGCATATTAGTCTCGAGCATTAGGATTGTGGTACACTATGACTTGACCTAATTTGTTAGACAAATATTGACCAACACATAAATATATATAATTAATTTAGGTTCGTGAATCCGAGGCCAACCTTGCACATTTTCAATGACGTTATATGTATTTTTACTACGAAATACAGTATGGTGAGTTTCATTACTCCCTTTTTAAATACTTTTGCAATATATATTTTTGGGACTGAGAATGCATGCGCTTTTATAAATGTTTTACAAAATAGATACAAGTAATTGAAACTATATTCTATGGTTGAATTATCGAAATTGAATATGCCCCTTTTTATTAAAGTCTGGTAATCTAAGAATTAGGGAACAGACACCCTAATTGACGTGAATCCTAAAGATAGATCTATTGGGCCTAACAAACCCCATCCAAAGTACCGGATGCTTTAGTACTTCAAAATTTATATCATGCCCGAAGGAGGATCCCGGAATGATAGGGGATATTCTTATATATATCTAGTTAATGTCGGTTACCAGATGTTCACCATATGAATGATTATTTTTGTCTCTATGCATGGGACGTATATTTATGAGAACTGGAAATGAAATTCTTGTGGTCTATTAAAATGATGGAAATAAATGATTATGATAAACTAATGAACTCACCAACCTTTTGGTTGACACTTTAAAGCATGTTTATTCTCAGGTGTTAAAGAAATCTTCCGCCGTGCATTTGCTCATTTTAAAGTTATTACTTGGAGTCTTTCATAGCATATTTCGAAGAACGTTGCATTCGAGTCATTGAGTTCATCAAAGATTATTATTAAATCAATTTATAGTTGGATAGTGGATATTATGAAGTGGTATGCATGCCTGTCAATTTTCGATGTAAAGAAAGATTGTCTTTTAAAAACGAATGCAATGTTTGTAAAATGTATTATATAGAGGTCAAATACCTTGCAATGTAATCAACTATTGTGAATCGTTTATAATGTATATGAACGGGTCCTTTTAGTTGGTATCAGAGCGATGGTCTTAGCGAACCAGGTCTGCATTAGTGTGTCTAACTGATAAGTCGATAGGATGCATTAGTGAGTCTGGACTTCAACCGTGTCTGCATGTCAAAAGTTTTGCTTATCATTTTGTGTCGAAAATTAACTACTTATCATCCTCGAGAAATTACCTGCTTATCATTTTTAGTCTAAGACACGTCTTGCTGCATTGATTGCATGAATAGTGTATAGACAAAAATTCATATCTTAGCATATCTGCTAAATCATATCTTATCGTATCTGTTACTTTAAACTTTGCCTGACATATCCCGCAAAGTCCTCCGTAATCTACGAAATCTTTTGATCTATATATATATATATATATATATATATATATATATATATATATATATATATATATATATATATATATATATATATATATATATATATATATATATATATATATATATATATATATATATATTATATGTAATTAGAATACCATCCGTTAGCCAAAATCATTTCATATCGGAAAAAAAAATCCTTTATCAAATCGTACGAAATGGAATTCGTCATCAGTTCAAGTCACTCAGATTTCGAAATGGAATCCCATTCAAGCTCCGAAAGCAGTGTGATCGGAATAGATCAACCAATCAGTCATCACCTATTCTCAATGAATTGGGGATGGGTTCGTAGCCTCCTCAATCATTGGAGACAAGAAGAAGGTAATCCCTTCCATCCACCACATTGCCCTCTTGACGAAGAACCTAAAGCACTTACCGGCGAACCTGTCCGAAATACCATATTCTCGCTCATTTCCAGAGTATCTCGTCACGATTATATATTACATCAAGTTTTAGATTTTATTTATCCGCTCGTCCGAACCGACAATCACCCCCGGTGTAATAGAAGAAGTCAACGAGCTTCGCGCTCGGGTAGTGGCTTTGGAGAATATGGTGCAGAGATTACAAACACCAGCAGCAGCATCAGCAGCATAACCAGTACCACCATCATCAACGCCAATAGTACCATTACCACCTCCAACCACAACCGCGTCGTAAACCTCAACTTCACAATCTGTCCCACGAGCATCAACATCATACGCACCATAGATACCAAGGAGTACCAACAACAATAACTGACGAAGTATTAATTCATAACTTCATTGGAGAAACATTCCGCGGCGATTATGTAATCTCTAAAGTCTTAGAGATTATCTAATCTAGCCCTAACCATAAATCAGTTAAGCGAACCAAAATGATAAAAGGAAGAGTAGAAACCCTGACAAAAATGGTGTGTGATTAACAAGCTAAACTTGCTTTACCAACAGCATCAATAGTACCGTCAGCGTTACCAGCATCGTCAGTACAGTCAACATCCGAATCAACAACACCAATAACATCACAAACTCCGTCAGTTCAAGAATCACTGTGGACATCATTACGAATCAATAACGTGTATATTGTATCAACGAGTTATGAAGAATTAACTCATTCCCTCTGAAGAAATTATATGTATATTATTTATATATATATATATATATATATATATTTTGAAATAAATCTTTCCATGCTAAGCTATTGTGTGTGAATCTTAACTACTTGGTTAATTCATATTACAAATATGCAATAATGTACGTCCTTCGGCCGCAACTTAACCAGCGTTAACTACAATCTCTGTCGCAATTCAACAAATTCCAATTCATAATAAATCAAGTATATATTTGATTTTACACTTTCATCATCGATGTACCCGAAACTTTTCAGATAACATCATTCGTACTTTGCGAAATTCACAAGAATTCCACGAACCGAACATCATACATCAACAAATAACGAAGTATTGATTCATAATTTCAATGTCATTAAAGAAATACTGCGTAAAAGTTATGTACTTTTTAAAGCCTTTAGGGATTATTCAATTCTAGTTTCAACCGTAAATCAAATGAGTTTAATTTAACATTAACTCATTAAATCTGTGTTACATCTGAAGAAAATATACATATATATATTTTCATAAAGACTGTAATAAAATTCTTTTGTACAAAATATTAATTGTGAAATTTTTTTTTAACGGGTAGGTAATACCCGAGAGATATATAAATTCACAAATAATATGTTACATTCTTCTAATCTGATTCAGCAAATCATCCATTATACTCACTACTTTAACAACAATATACATTCTTTTATAGAAATCAAAACAACTATACTCATTCAAAATTTAATTACATATTCTGATTTTGAAATCTCAAAATTCAACTCGAGATATGACCAAAATCATCACTCTTAGATCCTTACATCTTTCAAAAGCTATATTTTGACTTCAAAACTGTGTTAGAACATCAAATGTATGTTAACGATTACAATCTGTGTTCAAACCCTTCGAAAATTTCTGAAGACACTTCGAATGATGAGCAATCGAGATGATGATCCAACCACATGTTACCCACAGTTATGTACCCGAAAAACTCTTGAAACCAAAGTAAAAGTTTAAACAACGTATCCTCGTCAGATTCTTTGGCATTTATTAGCAAAAATAACTTTGCGACTCCTATTCAAAGTAGCCAGTTTTGTCACAGCTCCAGCAAGTCAACTTCGACTTTTCAGTCAGACTAACCTTATTATAACCTTGAGATATACACCATCGTTACCAGGGAACCTTTTACATTCCACACATTATTAGCAGATGTACCAACAACTTCATTACCCTTTGACTTTAGCCTCTCCAAAAAGTCATTATAATTATTTATTGAAACCCCATCATTTACTCATTCGCATCTTGTAATGAGAATTGCCATACGAATCATTGGGAATTAGCAATCAGTATTTTGAAATCTCGCAGCACGTCTACGCCAACAGTTATATGTGTATATATAACGTCTATCTTCTGGACTTAATTTGAATGTGAAGTTTCTGAAAAACACTCCGAACTACGAATTGGTTCTCCGAAAATGGAAAAAATACTGATGAAGCAGCAAAAACTATAAACGACTTTAAACGGTAAAAGCTGGATGATAATGATGAAGTGTGCTGGCAAAGCGCAGAAAAAGAGAAGTTTTGGAACTGGAAAACGGATTGAGCAAAGTAGGAAGGAGGCTGTGGACAAATTACAAAGACAGAACCTGACTTCAAAGGATCCAAATGATTCAGTACCTGCTGAAGTCATTAACGAATTCCTTGCTCCTGACTCTAAACCCCTGCGGATAATATTCTTCATCATCTTCTGATATTAGAAATTCTAAAATATCATCATATCTTTCATTATAAATATCCTCCATATTTCTGAAGATATTTTCTTAATTTTTCTTATTTAAAATCATTTACCTCTTCGCGCTATCTGTATTACATCATAAAAGAAACTATTTTAGTTTCTAAATTCTGAAACATTCAAGTTTAAAATAGGAATATTTTGAAGTAGTGTTGGGAACTGAAGCATGAATTAGTATAATATAATGACACTTGATCAACGTGATTATATTACAATAAGTCATGCTGAGTTTCTAAATGGAACGTGATGATTCAAAGATCATAACATCATCATGTGCCATGTTATACGACTCTTGTATTCTATTTAACCTTTAAAATATCAAGAAAATATTTCTTGATGATTCGGCCTTTTCCAAGGTATTCTAGTAATTTGACAAGTCAAGATCGTGCCATCACAATTTCCTTCCTAGAACATTAACAATGTTCATTCCGAAATTCATATCTGTGAATTCTGGACCATTACAAGCGGTGCTTAATCACAAGAAGAAGAAACGAAAGGACAAAACTCCGAAATAGAAATTGGGGTATAAATTGCAGCAAATAAAAGAGAGCATTAACTGTGAATGATAATGATTATAGAAGACAGAAGCAGAGACTTTGAAATATAAGGGAACATATAAAGCCCAACGATAAACCAGAAATTATAAACCATATATATCGATGCATATAGCAATATAAAGACACGGAAGAACTAGAAACACTATAAACCCAAGAGTATAGTAGAAGTAAATAGATTCTTCCGGCGATAGATGAAAAAGAAGAATGACCGATATGAAAGTTAGAAGTATATCGAGAATCAGAACTGGATGGAGCATATTGATGAATACTTTAAAATATGAGTTGAGGGGGAAAGAATAGAAGGTGATGAAACATGACCATGAACTTAGAAATCAACAGATTTAACTCACACAATGGCGGAATAAGTGAATCAAACCCTCTAGTGAATAGATTAAGTTTTTTTTTTGATTAATTTAGTCAAACCACAACTAAATCAAGTGTGATTAGATCAACACCTAGAGCTATTATTCACCACCTGAGTGATTTGGACTGAGAGAGAATCGGAGGAGCTCACTAGATCTGAGTGTGTGTAACAAATGAGAGGCTTAACCTAAAATGAAGAACATAAGATTTTATATACCCCTGCTGTTGACTCACCCATACGATTCATTCATCACACGTACGAGTTGGCTTCATCAGCCGTACGGGTGATCACTCATGAAATGTCCCGTTCTTATTGATTAAAAACGTTCCATTTTAATTGATTTCGTTGCGAGGTTTTGACCTCTATATGAGACGTTTTTCAAAGACTGCATTCATTTTTAAAACAAACCATAACCTTTATTTCATAAATAAAGGTTTAAAAAGCTTTACGTAGCTTATCAAATAATGATAATCTAAAATATCCTGTGTACACACGACCATTACATAATGGTTTACAATACAAATATGTTACATCGAAATCAGTTTCTTGAATGCAGTTGTTACACAATATCATACAAACATGGACTCCAAATCTTGTCCTTATTTTAGTATGCAACAGCGGAAGCTCTTAATATTCACCTGAGAATAAACATACTTTAAACGTCAACAAAAATGTTGGTGAGTTATAGGTTTAACCTATATATATCAAATCGTAACAATAGACCACAAGATTTCATATTTCAATACACATCCCATACATAGAGATAAAAATCATTCATATGGTGAACACCTGGTAACCGACATTAACAAGATGCATATATGAGAATATCCCCATCATTCTGGGACACCCTTCGGATATGATATAAATTTCGAAGTACTAAAGCATCCGGTACTTTGGATGGGGTTTGTTAGGCCCAATAGATCTATCTTTAGGATTCGCGTCAATTAGGGTGTCTGTTCCCTAATTCTTAGATTACCAGACTTAATAAAAAGGGGCATATTCGATTTCGATAATTCAACCATAGAATGTAGTTGTGTCTATTTTGTAAATCATTTATAAAACCTGCATGTATTCTCATCCCAAAAATATTAGATTTTAAAAGTGGGACTATAACTCACTTTCACATATTTTTTACTTCGTCGAGAAGTAAGACTTGGCCACTGTTGATTCACGAACCTATAACAATATATACATATATATTAAAGTATGTTCAAAATATATTTACAACACTTTTAATATATTTTGATGTTTTAAGTTTATTAAGTCAGCTGTCCTCGTTAGTAACCTACAACTAGTTGTCCACAGTTAGATGTACAGAAATAAATCAATAAATATTATCTTGAATCATTCCACGACCCAGTGTATATGTATCTCAGTATTGATCACAACTCAAACTATATATATTTTGGAATCAACCTCAACCCTGTATAGCTAACTCCAACATTCACATATAGAGTGTCTATGGTTGTTCCGAAATATATATAGATGTGTCGACATGATAGGTCGAAACATTGTATACGTGTCTATGGTATCTCAAGATTACATAATATACAATACAAGTTGATTAAGTTATGGTTGGAATAGATTTGTTACCAATTTTCACGTAGCTAAAATGAGAAAAATTATCCAATCTTGTTTTACCCATAACTTCTTCATTTTAAATCCGTTTTGAGTGAATCAAATTGATATGGTTTCATATTGAACTCTATTTTATGAATATAAACAGAAAAAGTATAGGTTTATAGTCGGAAAAATAAGTTACAAGTTATTTTTGTAAAGGTAGTCATTTCAGTCGAAAGAACGACGTCTAGATGACTATTTTAGAAAACATACTTCCACTTTGAGTTTAACCATAATTTTTGGATATAGTTTCATGTTCATAATAAAAATCATTTTCTCAGAATAACAACTTTTAAATCAAAGTTTATCATAGTTTTTAATTAACTAACCCAAAACAGCCCGCGGTGTTACTACGACGGCGTAAATCCGGTCTTACGGTGTTTTTCGTGTTTCCAGGTTTTAAATCATTAAGTTAGCATGTCATATAGATATAGAACATGTGTTTAGTTAATTTTAAAAGTCAAGTTAGAAGGATTAACTTTTGTTTGCGAACAAGTTTAGAATTAACTAAACTATGTTCTAGTGATTACGAGTTTAAACCTTCGAATAAGATAGTTTTATATATATGAATTGAATGATGTTATGAACATCATTACTACCTCAAGTTTAGTAGGTAAACCTACTGGAAGTGACAAGAAATGATCTAGCTTCAAAGGATCTTGGATGGCTTGAAAGTTCTTGAAGTAGGATCATGACACAAAAACAAGTTCAAGTAAGATTTTTACTCGAATTAAGATAGTTTATAGTTATAGAGATTGAATCAAAGTTTGAATATGAATATTACCTTGAATAAGAAAGATAACCTACTGTATATAACAAAGGTTTCTTGATCTTAGATGATTACTTGGAATGGATTAGAAAGCTTGGAAGTAAATTAGTAAACTTGAAGGGATTTTTGAAGTGTTCTTGAAGTGTTCTTCCTATGATGATTATAGCTTGATTCTTGAAGTGATTTTTGATGAAGATGATGATTAACTACTGGAAAAATACATTCATAATAGTGTGTGTGTGTGTGTGTGTTGAGAGAGAATTAGAAAGAGAATTGGAAGTGAAATGGAGTGAATGATGAGTGGTAATTGGTGAGTGGTGAGTGGGGTTAAAAGGAGTTCTAGTTAGTTGACTAGCTCATGGTAGAAGTTAAAATTGATTAGTCATACATGACATAATCAAGAGTGGAATCCCATGCTAGTTCCTATTGGTATATACCCATAGTAAGTACGTTTTGAAGCTGTGTATAATACGGGTAAGAATACGACTAGAATTCTTGATGAAAGAAAAGAATGGGAAAGTAACTGTAACCATTTTTGTTAAGTATGAGTGTTTTGATATATGTCTTGAAGTCTTCCAAAAGTATTTTAATACATCTAAATACACTACATGTATATACATTTTAACTGAGTCGTTAAGTCATCGTTAGTCGTTACATGTAAGTGTTGTTTTGAAACCTTTAAGTTAACGATCTCAATTAATGTTGTTAACCCATTGTTTATTATATCTAATGAGATGTTAAATTATTATATTATCATGATATTATGATATATTAATATATCTTAATATGATATATATACATTTAAATGTCGTTACAACGATAATCGTTACATATATGTCTCGTTTCAAAATCCTTAAGTTAGTAGTCTTGTTTATATGTATATAACTCATTGTTAATATACTTATGGAGATAATTACTTATAATAATCTCATGTTAACCATATGTATATCCATATATATATCGTCATGTCGTTTTTACAAGTTTTAACGTTCGTGAATCGCCGGTCAACTTGGGTGGTCAATTGTCTATATGAAACATATTTCAATTAATCAAGTCTTAACAAGTTTGATTGCTTAACATGTTGGAAACATTTAATCATGTAAATATCAATCTCAATTAATATATATAAATATGGAAAAGTTCGGGTCACTACAGTACCTACCCGTTAAATAAATTTCGTCCCAAAATTTTAAGCTGTTGAAGGTGTTGACGAATCTTCTGGAAATAGATGCGGGTATTTCTTCTTCATCTGATCTTTACGCTCCCAGGTGAACTCGGGTCCTCTACGAGCATTCCATCAAACCTTAACAATTGGTATCTTGTTTTGCTTAAGTCTTTTAACCTCAAGATCCATTATTTCGACGGGTTCTTCGATGAATTGGAGTTTTTCGTTGATTTGGATTTCATCTAACGGAATAGTGAGATCTTCTTTAGCAAAACATTTCTTCAAATTCGAGACGTGGAAAGTGTTATGTACAGCCACGAATTGTTGAGGTAACTCAAGTCGGTAAGCTACTGGTCCGACACGATCAATAATCTTGAATGGTCCAATATACCTTGGATTTAATTTCCCTCGTTTACCAAATCGAACAACGCCTTTCCAAGGTGCAACTTTAAGCATGACCATCTCTCCAATTTCAAATTCTATATCTTTTCTTTTAATGTCAGCGTAGCTCTTTTGTCGACTTTGGGCGGTTTTCAACCGTTGTTGAATTTGGATGATCTTCTCGGTAGTTTCTTGTATAATCTCCGGACCCGTAATTTGTCTATCCCCCACTTCACTCCAACAAATCGGAGACCTGCACTTTCTACCATAAAGTGCTTCAAACGGTGCCATCTCAATGCTTGAATGGTAGCTGTTGTTGTAGGAAAATTCTGCTAACGGTAGATGTCGATCCCAACTGTTTCCGAAATCAATAACACATGCTCGTAGCATGTCTTCAAGCATTTGTATCGTACTTTCGCTCTGCCCATCAGTTTGTGGATGATAGGCAGTACTCATGTCTAGACGAGTTCCTAATGCTTGCTGTAATGTCTGCCAGAATCTTGAAATAAATCTGCCATCCCTATCAGAGATAATAGAGATTGGTATTCCATGTCTGGAGACGACTTCCTTCAAATACAGTCGTGCTAACTTCTCCATCTTGTCATCTTCTCTTATTGGCAAGAAGTGTGCTGATTTGGTGAGACGATCAACTATTACCCAAATAGTATCAAAACCACTTGCAGTCCTTGGCAATTTAGTGATGAAATCCATGGTAATGTTTTCCCATTTCCATTCTGGGATTTTGGTTTGTTGAAGTAGACCTGATGGTTTCTGATGCTCAGCTTTGACCTTAGAACACGTCAAACATTCTCTTACGTATTTAGCAACATCGGCTTTCATACCCGGCCACCAAAAATGTTTCTTGAGATCCTTGTACATCTTCCCCGTTCCAGGATGTATTGAGTATCTGGTTTTATGAGCTTCTCTAAGTACCATTTCTCTCATATCTCCAAATTTTGGTACCCAAATCCTTTCAGCCCTATACCGGGTTCCGTCTTCCCGAGTATTAAGATGCTGCTCCGATCCTTTGGGTATTTCATCCTTTAAATTTCCTTCTTTTAAAACTTCTCGTTGCGCCACCTTTATTTGAGTAGTAAGGTTATTATGAATCATTATATTCATAGATTTTACTCGAATGGGTTCTCTGTCCTTCCTGCTCAAGGAATCGGCTACCACATTTGCCTTCCCCGGGTGGTAACGAATCTCAAAGTCGTAATCATTCAACAATTCAATCCACCTACGCTGCCTCATATTCAGTTGTTTCTGATTAAATATGTGTTTAAGACTTTTGTGGTCGGTATATATAATACTTTTGACCCCATATAAGTAGTGCCTCCAAGTCTTTAATGCAAAAACAACCGCGCCTAATTCCAAATCATGCGTCGTATAATTTTGCTCGTAAATCTTCAATTGTCTAGACGCATAAGCAATCACCTTCGTTCGTTGCATTAATACACAACCGAGACCTTGCTTTGATGCGTTACAATAAATCACAAAATCATCATTCCCTTCAGGCAATGACAATATAGGTGCCGTAGTTAGCTTTTTCTTCAATAACTGAAACGCTTTCTCTTGTTCATCCTTCCATTCAAATTTCTTCCCTTTATGCGTTAATGCAGTCAAGGGTTTTGCTATTCTGGAAAAGTCTTGGATGAACCTTCTGTAGTAACCAGCTAGTCCTAAAAACTGGCGTATGTGTTTCGGAGTTTTCGGGGTTTCCCACTTTTCAACAGTTTCTATCTTTGCCGGATCCACCTTAATACCTTTTTTGTTCACTATGTGACCAAGGAATTGAACTTCTTCCAACCAAAATGCACACTTTGAAAATTTAGCGTACAATTCTTCCTTCCTCAATACTTCTAACACCTTTCTCAAATGTTCACCGTGTTCTTGGTCATTCTTTGAGTAAATAAGTATGTCATCAATGAAAACAATGACAAACTTGTCAAGGTATGGTCCATACACTCGGTTCATAAGGTCCATGAACACAGCTGGTGCATTAGTTAAACCAAATGGCATGACCATAAACTCGTAATGACCGTAACGTGTTCTGAAAGCAGTCTTTGGAATATCATCTTCTTTCACCCGCATTTGATGATACCCGGAACGTAAGTCAATCTTTGAATAAACAGACGAGCCTTGTAGTTGATCAAATAAGTCGTCGATTCTCGGTAGTGGGTAGCGATTCTTGATGGTAAGTTTGTTCAACTCTCGGTAGTCGATACACAACCTGAATGTACCATCTTTCTTCTTGACAAACAAAACAGGAGCTCCCCACGGTGATGTGCTTGGTCGAATGAAACCATGCTCTAAAAGTTCTTGTAATTGGCTTTGCAGTTCTTTCATCTTGCTGGGTGCGAGTCTGTAAGGAGCACGAGCTATTGGTGCAGCTCCTGGTACAAGATCTATTTGAAATTCAACGGATCGATGTGGGGGTAATCCCGGTAATTCTTTCGGAAATACATCGGGAAATTCTTTTGCGACGGGAACATCATTGATGCTCTTTTCTTCAGTTTGTACTTTCTCGACGTGTGCTAGAACAGCATAGCAACCTTTTCTTATTAGTTTTTGTGCCTTCAAATTACTAATAAGATGTAGCTTCGTGTTGCCCTTTTCTCCGTACACCATTAAGGGTTTTCCTTTTTCTCGTATAACGCGAATTGCATTTTTGTAACAAACGATCTCTGCTTTCACTTCTTTCAACCAGTCCATACCGATAATCACATCAAAACTCCCTAACTCTACTGGTATCAAGTCAATCTTAAATGTTTCGCTAACCAGTTTAATTTCTCGATTCCGACATATATTATCTGCTGAAATTAATTTACCATTTGCTAATTCGAGTAAAAATTTACTATCCAAAGGTGTCAATGGACAACTTAATTTAGCACAAAAATCTCTACTCATATAGCTTCTATCCGCACCCGAATCAAATAAAACGTAAGCAGATTTATTGTCAATAAGAAACGTACCCGTAACAAGCTCCGGGTCTTCCTGTGCCTCTGCCGCATTAATATTGAAAACTCTTCCGCGGCCTTGTCCATTCGTGTTCTCCTGGTTCGGGCAATTTCTAATAATGTGGCCCGGTTTTCCACATTTATAACAAACTACATTGGCATAACTTGCTCTGACACTACTTGCTCCGTCATTACTCGTTCCGACCCCATTTGTTCCTTTCGTTCTATTAACCCCTGGTCCGTAGACCTCACACTTCGCCGCGCTATGACCATTTCTTTTACACTTGTTGCAAAATTTGGTGCAGAACCCCGAGTGATACTTTTCACACCTTTGGCATAGCTGCTTCTGATTGTTGTTGTTGTTGCGGTTATTATTGTTGTTGGGATGATTGTTGTAGTTGTTGTTGTTGTTGTTGTTGTTGTTGTTGTTGTTGTTGTAGTTGCGATTGATGTTGCGATTGTTGGGATAATTGTTGCGATTATTGTTGTAATTGCTGTTGTTGTTGTATTGGTGATTCTTATCACCGTTTTCCTCCAACTTTCTTTTGACTTGCTTCACATTGGCCTCTTCAGCAGTCTGTTCTTTAATTCTTTCTTCAATCTGGTTCACTAGTTTGTGAGCCATTCTACATGCCTGTTGTATGGAGGCGGGCTCGTGTGAACTTATATCTTCTTGGATTCTTTCCGGTAATCCTTTCACAAACGCGTCGATCTTCTCTTCCTCATCTTCGAATGCTCCCGGACACAATAGGCACAATTCTGTGAATCGTCTTTCGTACGTGGTAATATCAAATCCTTGGGTTCGTAACCCTCTAAGTTCTGTCTTGAGCTTATTGACCTCGGTTCTGGGACGGTACTTCTCGTTCATCAAGTGCTTGAATGCTGACCACGGTAGTGCGTACGCATCGTCTTATCCCACTTGCTCTAGATAGGTATTCCACCATGTTAACGCAGAACCTGTGAAGGTATGCGTAGCGTACTTTACTTTGTCCTCTTCAGTACACTTACTTATGGCAAACACCGATTCGACCTTCTCGGTCCACCGTTTCAATCCGATCGGTCCTTCGGTTCCATTAAATTCCAAAGGTTTGCAGGCAGTGAATTCTTTGTAGGTGCATCCTGCACGATTTCCTGTACTGCTAGATCCAAGGTTATTATTGGTATGTAGCGCAGCCTGTACTGCGGCTATGTTTGAAGCTAGAAAAGTACGGAATTCCTCTTCATTCATATTCACGGTGTGTCAAGTAGTCGGTGCCATTTCCTTCAAAATAGTTAAATGGAACAAGTTAATCATACAGAATATTAAGAGTAGTTAATAGTATTTCGTAGCATAATATGAACTCATTTATAAAAGTTTTTTCTTCATATTAGCGTTTTATAAGTTTAAATTCGGGTAGTACCTACCCGTTAAGTTCATACTTAGTAGCTAATATACAATTCAACTACTACAATTCTATATGAAAAACTGATTATAATAATATTTCGCGTTCAAACTTTTATACAATTTTTTACAAACTTACAATACCGCTTATTTTACATAAAGCATGAAATATAGCACACAATAACTTTGATACAAGATAGTTGTGAAGATAATTCTAGCTAGTACACAAGTCGTTCAGCAAAGGCAATAAAGACACGTAATTCATACGTCCAGAAACAAGTCATGCATTCTGGTTTTACTAGGACTACTTCCCATCCTTGGTCTTGTGGAACATAACCGTTATGGCCGTTGATAAGACAGCGTGTTGTAACATTGTCAAAGGGACGAGGGTTACGTAATGTCCAACAGTCCCGTAACAATCTAAAAACCTCATTTCTTACCCCAATTACCGACTCCGTCACTTGTGGGAACGTTTTGTTTAATAGTTGTAGGCCGATGTTCTTGTTCTCACTTTGGTGAGAAGCGAACATTACTAATCCGTAAGCATAACATGCTTCTTTATGTTGCATGTTAGCCGCTTTTTCTAAATCACGAAGTCCAATATTCGGATATATTGAGTCAAAATAATTTCTTAACCCATTGCGTAAAATAGCATTTGGGTTCCCCACAATATATACGTCAAAGTAAACACATCGTAACTTATGGATTTCCCAATGTGATATCCCCCATCTTTCGAACGAAAGCCTTTTATAAACCAAGGCATTCTTGGAACGTTCTTCGAATGTCTTACAAACTGATCTCGCCTTAAATAGTTGTGCCGAAGAATTCTGACCTACTCTAGACAAGATTTCATCAATCATGTCTCCGGGTAGGTCTCTTAAAATATTGGGTTGTCTATCCATTTTGTGTTTTTATACTGTAAAATAGACAAGAGTTAGATTCATAAAAAAAATACTTATTAATACAAGCAATTTTTACATATATCATAAAGCGTAAGCACACTATATTACATATATTACACCACACGAATACAACTATCTTATTCCGACTCGCTTGTTTCTTCTTCTTCGGTTTTGGTTCATTTTGCCAAGTTTCTAGGGATATATGATGTTCCCCTAATACGAGCCGTCGTTTTCCACATTGGTTTAGAAAAACCTGGTGGTTTAGAGGTTCCCGGGTCATTGTTACAACTTAAGGACTTCGGGGGTTGACGATACATATAAAGTTCATCGGGGTTGGAATTAGATTTCTCTATTTTTATGCCCTTTCCCTTATTATTTTCTTTTGCCTTTTTAAATTCAGTTGGGGTAATTTCTATAACATCATCGGAATTCTCGTCAGAATCCGATTCATCGGAGAATTGGTAATCCTCCCAATATTTTGCTTCCTTAGCGGAAACACCATTGACCATAATTAACCTTGGTCGGTTGGTTGAGGATTTTCTTTTACTTAACCGTTTTATTATTTCCCCCACCGGTTCTATTTCTTCATCCGGTTCCGATTCTTCTTCCGGTTTCGATTCTTCTTCTGGTTCCGACTCTTCTTCCGGTTCCTCTTCGGGAACTTGTGAATCAGTCCACGAATCATTCCAATTTACATTTGACTCTTCATTATTATTAGGTGAGTCAATGGGACTTGTTCTAGAGGTAGACATCTATCACATAATATCAAACGCGTTAAGAGATTAATATATCACATAATATTCACATGTTAAAAATATATAGTTTCCAACAAAATTTGTTAAGCAATCATTTTTCAAGTAAACACGGTCGAAGTCCAGACTCACTAATGCATCCTAACAAACTCGATAAGACACACTAATGCAAAATTCTGGTTCTCTAAGACCAACGCTCGGATACCAACTGAAATGTCCCGTTCTTATTGATTAAAAACGTTCCATTTTAATTGATTTCGTTGCGAGGTTTTGACCTCTATATGAGACGTTTTTCAAAGACTGCATTCATTTTTAAAACAAACCATAACCTTTATTTCATAAATAAAGGTTTAAAAAGCTTTACGTAGATTATCAAATAATGATAATCTAAAATATCCTGTGTACACACGACCATTACATAATGGTTTACAATACAAATATGTTACATCGAAATCAGTTTCTTGAATGCAGTTGTTACACAATATCATACAAACATGGACTCCAAATCTTGTCCTTATTTTAGTATGCAATAGCGGAAGCTCTTAATATTCACCTGAGAATAAACATGCTTTAAACGTCAACAAAAATGTTGGTGAGTTATAGGTTTAACCTATATATATCAAATCGTAACAATAGACCACAATATTTCATATTTCAATACACATCCCATACATAGAGATAAAAATCATTCATATGGTGAACACCTGGTAACCGACATTAACAAGATGCATATATAAGAATATCCCCATCATTCCGGGACACCCTTCGGATATGATATAAATTTCGAAGTACTAAAGCATCCGGTACTTTGGATGGGGTTTGTTAGGCCCAATAGATCTATCTTTAGGATTCGCGTCAATTAGGGTGTCTGTTCCCTAATTCTTAGATTACCAGACTTAATAAAAAGGGGCATATTCGATTTCGATAATTCAACCATAGAATGTAGTTTCACGTACTTGTGTCTATTTTGTAAATCATTTATAAAACCTGCATGTATTCTCATCCCAAAAATATTAGATTTTAAAAGTGGGACTATAACTCACTTTCACAGATTTTTACTTCGTCGAGAAGTAAGACTTGGCCACTGTTGATTCACGAACCTATAACAATATATACATATATATTAAAGTATGTTCAAAATATATTTACAACACTTTTAATATATTTTGATGTTTTAAGTTTATTAAGTCAGCTGTCCTCGTTAGTAACCTACAACTAGTTGTCCACAGTTAGATGTACAGAAATAAATCGATAAATATTATCTTGAATCAATCCACGACCCAGTGTATACGTATCTCAGTATTGATCACAACTCAAACTATATATATTTTGGAATCAACCTCAACCCTGTATAGCTAACTCCAACATTCACATATAGAGTGTCTATGGTTGTTCCGAAATATATATAGATGTGTCGACATGATAGGTCGAAACATTGTATACGTGTCTATGGTATCTCAAGATTACATAATATACAATACAAGTTGATTAAGTTATGGTTGGAATAGATTTGTTACCAATTTTCACGTAGCTAAAATGATAAAAATTATCCAATCTTGTTTTACCCATAACTTCTTCATTTTAAATCCGTTTTGAGTGAATCAAATTGCTATGGTTTCATATTGAACTCTATTTTATGAATCTAAACAGAAAAAGTATAGGTTTATAGTCGGAAAAATAAGTTACAAGTCATTTTTGTAAAGGTAGTCATTTCAGTCGAAAGAACGACGTCTAGATGACCATTTTAGAAAACATACTTCCACTTTGAGTTTAACCATAATTTTTGGATATAGTTTCATGTTCATAATAAAAATCATTTTCTCAGAATAACAACTTTTAAATCAAAGTTTATCATAGTTTTTAATTAACCAACCCAAAACAGCCCGCGGTGTTACTACGACGGCGTAAATCCGGTCTTACGGTGTTTTTCGTGTTTCCAGGTTTTAAATCATTAAGTTAGCATATCATATAGATATAGAACATGTGTTTAGTTAATTTTAAAAGTCAAGTTAGAAGGATTAACTTTTGTTTACGAACAAGTTCAGAATTAACTAAACTATGTTCTAGTGATTACGAGTTTAAACCTTCGAATAAGATAGTTTTATATATATATGAATCGAATGATGTTATGAACATCATTACTACCTCAAGTTTAGTAGGTAAACCTACTGGAAGTGACAAGAAATGATCCAGCTTCAAAGGATCTTGGATGGCTTGAAAGTTCTTGAAGTAGGATCATGACACAAAAACAAGTTCAAGTAAGATTTTTACTCGAATTAAGATAGTTTATAGTTATAGAGATTGAATCAAAGTTTGAATATGAATATTACCTTGAATAAGAAAGATAACCTACTGTATATAACAAAGGTTTCTTGATCTTAGATGATTACTTGGAATGGATTAGAAAGCTTGGAAGTAAATTAGTAAACTTGAAGGGATTTTTGAAGTGCTCTTGAAGTGTTCTTCCTATGATGATTATAGCTTGATTCTTGAAGTGATTTTTGATGAAGATGATGATTAACTACTGGAAAAATACGTTCATAATAGTGTGTGTGTGTGTGTGTGTGTGTGTGTTGAGAGAGAATTAGAAAGAGAATTGGAAGTGAAATGGAGTGAATGATGAGTGGTAATTGGTGAGTGGTGAGTGGGGTTAAAAGGAGTTCTAGTTAGTTGACTAGCTCATGGTAGAAGTTAAAATTGATTAGTCATACATGACATAATCAAGAGTGGAATCCCATGCTAGTTCATATTGGTATATACCCATAGTAAGTACGTTTTGAAGCTGTGTATAATACGGGTAAGAATACGACTAGAATTCTTGATGAAAGAAAAGAATGGGAAAGTAACTGTAACCATTTTCGTTAAGTATGAGTGTTTTGATATATGTCTTGAAGTCTTCCAAAAGTATTTTAATACATCTAAATACACTACATGCATATACATTTTAACTGAGTCGTTAAGTCATCGTTAGTCGTTACATGTAAGTGTTGTTTTGAAACCTTTAAGTTAACGATCTCAATTAATGTTGTTAACCCATTGTTTATTATATCTAATGAGATGTTAAATTATTATATTATCATGATATTATGATAAATTAATATATCTTAATATGATATATATACATTTAAATGTCGTTACAACGATAATCGTTACATATATGTCTCGTTTCGAAATCCTTAAGTTAGTAGTCTTGTTTATATGTATATAACTCATTGTTAATATACTTATGGAGATAATTACTTATCATAATCTCATGTTAACCATATGTATATCCATATATATATCGTCATGTCGTTTTTACAAGTTTTAACGTTCGTGAATCGCCGGTCAACTTGGGTGGTCAATTGTCTATATGAAACATATTTCAATTAATCAAGTCTTAACAAGTTTGATTGCTTAACATGTTGGAAACATTTAATCATGTAAATATCAATCTCAATTAATATATATAAACATGGAAAAGTTCGGGTCACTACAACTCACTCGTGTCTTCTCATTTAGGTTGTAATTGTGACTTAGCTCAGCATCAACCGTGCGTATGAGCCTGTCAGCCATACTAGTGAGGCTTCACTCGCACGTCTGACTAAGTCTAACATAGTCAAACATCTAAATCTCGTTCCTGCGGTTCCTGTAACCACATACAAACACGGATAGGATAATAACGAGTAATCATGGTGGCCTGTAAACTGTTGTACCTGCAATGGACGTGGGTAGATGTCTAGGGACTTGCATAAAATGCATCAACAGAAGGTGTGAGTTTTAAGGAAATGAAGGAGGTGAATTTATAAGAAAATCTCTGACATAACAATTAAAATGGACGATCGCATTTAAAGCGGATCCTAATTCCCTTGATTACCGGAGAGTCAAATCTTATTAAGAAGATTTTCTTCAAATCCCTTGAAATCTGGGAATCAATCATATCTACGTCAAATGATAAGATGAATCTACACTTACTCATTTCACTCTTCTATGTTAGCTTCATTCGTACTCTTCATATAAATGGATTGTTTATCCAAATTATTCGCTGATGATAAAACTCTAATTTTCAGCCCGTATGCATCATGAAAACATACTTATTATCATTCACGACCTTTCCACTCAAATTTCGGGACGAAATTTCTTTAACGGGTAGGTACTGTGACAACCCGGAAATTTCTAACCAAATTTAAACTTTAATCTTTATATGTTTCCGACACAATAAGCAATATTTGTTAAGTTAAATTTCAAGAATTTTAAACTATGTTCATACATTCATTCAACCTCGACCAAGTTCCAATGATTCACGAACCATTAAATGAATATGATTATATATGTATATGTGTATATATATTATAACCTGAAACGTAAACAAAATATTAGATTAAATACTTTATATGATTGTATCTGTTTCAAAATGTTTATCAATGGAATTAGAAGATAAGATCAAATGATTGAATTATCAGATATATTGAATTATGATTACAAGTTTCTGTTGAAAGGCCCACGTTGATTTGAGAAATCTTTCCATTTTAACAATATTCGAAAAATGGTAAAGTGATTTATAAATAAGAACAAATTGTCAATCATTGAGAACTAGACAAAGGATAGTGAAAGATTGAATCTCATAAAGACTCGATTGATCTATTTAGTTTCAAACGTACAAAAAAGTTTTCAGTTTAAAAAGAACTGTATTATTAAAACGTATATAACTTTTATAAATATATAGAACCACTTTTGACAACTCATTACTTAACTAGTATGATAAAGATAACGATATTTATATTTTATTTTATTAAATATATATAACGATTTAAATTAATATTATATATATTTATACGCGTATTATACGTACATAGTTTTTATACTTTTACTATACTTAAATTTTACCTTTACTTTATTTTTACTTTACTTTAACTTTAATAATTCACTTTAATAATGCATACTTTAATAATTCATACTTTAATAATTCACTTTAAAAATTCATACTTTAATAATTCACTTTAATAATTCATACTTTAATAATTTACTTTAATAATTCATACTTTAATAATTTACTTTAATAATTCATACTTTAATAATTCACTTTAATGATTCAAAAATCTATTATAAATAGAATTCAATAGGTTTCATTATTTCATAGAAACTTGAAAATATTTTCGTCTAAACTCTCTCAATCGATTTACATATATATATATATATTTACTCCGTATTATTTCAAGATATTATTAGTATACATAAAATATTACGACGGAGTGCTGTCCGAGTGATTTCGAAATTGTTTTTCGAGTGGGATAGGATTAAGGAAATTATGGGTTATAGCTATGGAGGTGATTGAGTATGGTTCATGGGTATGCTCGCGAGGTCAATATAGTGTTTATCATTTCCGTTGCGTCTACGTACCTTTCCTGCAATTTTGAATCTCAATATTGATACGTGAGTACTCATAATTTAACTTTTACATACTAATAGTGTATCCCTGACTAGTGCTCGAGTATTTAGGATTATGCATGCTTGTACTTTTGATATTGCCCTTAGACAGGTTAGGTTGAATCTTGATTTAGTTACACTTGCAGTTGAGATAAGGTATAAGATATGCATGTCCTTGGAAAGCTAGCGAAAAATTAAGAACTTTTCCTTTAGATATCGAATGGTTTCGATGAACGAATTAGAAGTTATAATCAATTGAATTTTCGATATTTTTATTAAAAATGATTATTATTATCGTCGTTTTTATCGTCGTTCTAGTTTTATCTTATTATTATCATTATTATTATCTTTATCAATAAAAGGGATTTATCATTAAAAATTGTTATTTTTTTTATTACTATCGTTATTATCGTTAAAGTTATAATTAGTATTATTATTATTATCCAATTATTATTATTATTATTATTATTATTATTATTATTATTATTATTATTATTATTATTATTATTATTATTATTATTGGTATTATTATTATTATTATCATTATTAATATATATATCATTATTTAAAAATGGTTATTGTTATTGTTATTATTATTATTATTACTATATTATCATTAAGATAATTATTAGTATTATCGTTAATAATGTTATAGTAACTATCATTATTAATATTAGTGTAATTAAAACAAATATTTGTAACACCTAATTATTTTGATTACTATTATTATCATTATTATGAACACGATATAAAAGACGATTAAAAGCTATTAAACGAAACGATTAGGAAATAATGGGTAAGAGTATCATGATGAAATTAAAATATTATAAGATATTGATTTAGATAAAATTATCGTTCTTATTATTTTTATCATTACTATTATTATTAAAAGTATCGTTAGTATTAAAACTATCATTTTAACAAAAATTATCATTTTAATAGAAATGTCATTGTTACTATAAAATATCATTATTATTATTATTATTATTATTTTAAATAGAATTATTATTTTAAAGATAATATTAAAAATTATCGTAAATATTAAAGTTATCATAATTAGAATTATCGTTTTATCATAATGTCATCTTAGTAATTATAAATATTGATATTTTTATAATAATTATTATTATTATAAAATAATACAACTTTTACTTACTATCATTATAGATATTATTTTATCAAATAAATATGTGATACAAACATATTTTACTACGTGTAATAACTTACTTTAATAATACCTATCATATTATCTTTATAATATTAAATGAACCCTATAAAATTTTATTACTTAATATATATAAAAGTATATTTTATTATATAAATTTAATATAAAATTTTATTTATTAATAAATAAATTATATTATTTACTCTAATAAATCTTTTAAAAATATTTAAAAATGTAAAACGACGATATTTAAACTATATATTAATCATGTATAGATTTTTGGAAATTATTTTGAGTCAAATTTACTTTTGTTGACTTTTGCATATTAGTCTCGAGCATTAGGATTGTGGTACACTATGACTTGACCTAATTTGTTAGACAAATATTGACCAACACATAAATATATATAATTAATTTAGGTTCGTGAATCTGAGGCCAACCTTGCACTTGTTCAATGACGTTATATGTATTTTTACTACGAAATACAGTATGGTGAGTTTCATTACTCCCCTTTTAAATGCTTTTGCAATATATATTTTTGGGACTCAGAATGCATGCGCTTTTATAAATGTTTTACGAAATAGACACAAGTAATTGAAACTACATTCTATGGTTGAATTATCGAAATTGAATATGCCCCTTTTTATTAAAGTCTGGTAATCTAAGAATTAGGGAACAGACACCCTAATTGACGCGAATCCTAAAGATAGATCTATTGGGCCTAACATGTAGTGACCCGAAGTTTTCCATGTTTATATATATTAATTGAGATTGATATTTACATGATTAAATGTTTCCAACATGTTAAGCAATCAAACTTGTTAAGACTTGATTAATTGAAATATTTCATATAGACAATTGACCACCCAAGTTGACCAGGTGATTCACGAACGTTAAAACTTGTAAAAACTATATGATGACATATATATGATTATATATATAGTTAACATAATATTATGATAAGTAAACATATCATTAAGTATATTAATAATGAACTACATATGTAAAAACAAGACTACTAACTTAATGATTTTGAAACGAGACATATATGTAACGATTATCGTTGTAACGACATTTAATGTATATATATCATATTAAGAGATATTCGTACATCATAATATCATGATAATATAATAATTTAAAATCTCATTTGATATTATAAACATTGGGTTAACAACATTTAACAAGATCGTTAACCTAAAGGTTTCAAAACAACACTTACATGTAACGGCTAACGATGACTTAACGACTCAGTTAAAATGTATATACATGTAGTGTTTTAATATGTATTCATACACTTTTGAAAGACTTCAAGACACTTATCAAAATACTTCTACTTAACAAAAATTCTTACAATTACATCCTCGTTCAGTTTCATCAACAATTCTACTCGTATGCATCCGTATTCGTACTCGTACAATACACATCTTTTAGATGTATGTACTATTGGTATATACACTCCAATGATCAGCTCTTAGCAGCCCATGTGAGTCACCTAACACATTTGGAAACCATCATTTGGCAACTAGCATGAAATATCTCATAAAATTACAAAAATATGAGTAATCATTCATGACTTATTTACATGAAAACAAAATTACATATCCTTTATATCTAATCCATACACCAACGACCAAAAACACCTACAAACACTTTCATTCTTCAATTTTATTTATCTAATTGATCTCTCTCAAGTTCTATCTTCAAGTTCTAAGTGTTCTTCATAAATTCCAAAAGTTCTAGTTTCATAAAATCAAGAATACTTTCAAGTTTGCTAGCTCACTTCCAATCTTGTAAGGTGATCATCCAACCTCAAGAAATCTTTGTTTCTTACAGTAGGTTATCATTCTAATACAAGGTAATAATCATATTCAAACTTTGGTTCAATTTCTATAACTATAACAATCTTATTTCAAGTGATGATCTTACTTGAACTTGTTTTCGTGTCATGATTCTGCTTCAAGAACTTCGAGCCATCCAAGGATCCATTGAAGCTAGATCCACTTTTCTCTTTTCCAGTAGGTTTATCCAAGGAACTTAAGGTAGTAACGATGTTCATAACATCATTCGATTCATACATATAAAGCTATCTTATTCGAAGTTTTAACTTGTAATCACTAGAACATAGTTTAGTTAATTCTAAACTTGTTCGCAAATAAAAGTTAATACTTCTAACTTGACTTTTAAAATCAACTAAACACATGTTCTATATCTATATGATATGCTAACTTAATGATTTAAAACCTGGAAACACGAAAAACACCGTAAAACCGGATTTACGCCGTCGTAGTAACACCGCGGGCTGTTTTGGGTTAGTTAATTAAAAACTATGATAAACTTTGATTTAAAAGTTGTTATTCTGAGAAAATGATTTTTATTATGAACATGAAACTATATCCAAAAATTATGGTTAAACTCAAAGAGAAAGTATGTTTTCTAAAATGGTCATCTAGACGTCGTTCTTTCGACTGAAATGACTACCTTTACAAAAACGACTTGTAACTTATTTTTCCGACTATAAACCTATACTGTTTCTGTTTAGATTCATAAAATAGAGTTCAATATGAAACCATATCAATTTGATTCACTCAAAACGGATTTAAAATGAAGAAGTTATGGGTAAAACAAGATTGGATAATTTTTCTCATTTTAGCTACGTGAAAATTGGTAACAAATCTATTCCAACCATAACTTAATCAACTTGTATTGTATATTATGTAATCTTGAGATACCATAGACACGTATACAATGTTTCGACCTATCATTTCGACACATCTATATATATTTCGGAACAACCATAGACACTCTATATGTGAATGTTGGAGTTAGCTATACAGGGTTGAGGTTGATTCCAAAATATATATAGTTTGAGTTGTGATCAATACTGAGATACGTATACACTGGGTCGTGGATTGATTCAAGATAATATTTATCGATTTATTTCTGTACATCTAACTGTGGACAACTAGTTGTAGGTTACTAACGAGGACAGCTGACTTAATAAACTTAAAACATCAAAATATATTAAAAGTGTTGTAAATATATTTTGAACATACTTTGATATATATGTATATATTGTTATAGGTTCGTGAATCAACCAGTGGCCAAGTCTTACTTCCCGACGAAGTAAAAATCTGTGAAAGTGAGTTATAGTCCCACTTTTAAAATCTAATATTTTTGGGATGAGAATACATGCAGGTTTTATAAATGATTTACAAAATAGACACAAGTACGTGAAACTACATTCTATGGTTGAATTATCGAAATCGAATATGCCCATTTTTATTAAGTCTGGTAATCTAAGAATTAGGGAACAGACACCCTAATTGACGCGAATCCTAAAGATAGATCTATCGGGCCCAACAAGCCCCATCCAAAGTACCGGATGCTTTAGTACTTCGAAATTTATATCATGTTCGAAGGAGGATCCCAAAATGATGGGGATATTCTTATATGCATATTGTGAATGTCGGTTACCAGGTGTTCACCATATGAATGATTTTTATCTCTATGTATGGGATGTGTATTGAAATATGAAATCTTGTGGTCTATTATTATGATTTGATATATATAGGTTAAACCTATAACTCACCAACATTTTTGTTGACGTTTTAAGCATGTTTATTCTCAGGTGATTATTAAGAGCTTCCGCTGTCGCATACTTAAATAAGGACGAGATTTGGAGTCCATGCTTGTATGATATTGTGTAAAAACTGCATTCAAGAAACTTATTTTGTTGTAACATATTTGTATTGTAAACCATTATGTAATGGTCGTGTGTAAACAGGATATTTTAGATTATCATTATTTGATAATCTACGTAAAGCTTTTTAAACCTTTATTGATGAAATAAAGGTTATGGTTTGTTTTAAAATGAATGCGGTCTTTGAAAAACGTCTCATATAGAGGTCAAAACCTCGCAACGAAATCAATTAATATGGAACGTTTTTAATCAATAAGAACGGGACATTTCAGTTGGTATCAGAGCCACTCATGTACCGCTGGGGGTGGTGGGGCAAACCTCATCGAGGACGATGAGTCCCTAAGTGGGGGTGAATGTAACACCCTAGGCAAATCCCACATCGCCCACAGACATGAGTGATCATGGGATTATAAGGTAATACTCACGCTTAAATGACACAACGCGTTTTGGGACCACAGGCAGAGCAGATGTGTGAGTACGCTGCAGTTAAGCGTGCTCGGGCGAGAGCACTACCAGGATGGGTGACCTCCTGGGAAAGTGCTTCTCGTGTGTGGTCGCCAAGAAAAAGCCGTGCGCCTGCGGGCAAAGCGGACAATATTGTGGTCATGTTAAGCTGGGGTGTTACAGAATGGACTGAAATGTCCCTTTGTTATTGATTAAAAACGTTCCATATTAATTGATTTCGTTGCGAGGTTTTGACCTCTATATGAGACATTTTTCAAAGACTGCATTCATTTTTAAAACAAACCATAACCTTTATTTCATCAATAAAGGTTTAAAAAGCTTTACGTAGATTATCAAATAATGATAATCTAAAATATCTTGTTTACACACGACCATTACATAATGGTTTACAATACAAATATGTTACAACAAAATAAGTTTCTTGAATGCAGTTTTTACACAATATCATACAAGCATGGACTCCAAATCTAGTCCTTATTTAAGTATGCGACAGTGGAAGCTCTTAATAATCACCTGAGAATAAACATGCTTAAAACGTCAACAAAAATGTTGGTGAGTTATAGGTTTAACCTATATATATCAAATCATAATAATAGACCACAAGATTTCATATTTCAGTACACATCCCATACATAGAGATAAAAATCATTCATATGGTGAACACCTGGTAACCGACATTAACAAGATACATATATAAGAATATCCCCATCATTCCGGGACACCCTTCGGATATGATATAAATTTCGAAGTACTAAAGCATCCGGTACTTTGAATGGGGTTTGTTAGGCCCAATAGATCTATCTTTAGGATTCGCGTCAATTAGGGTGTCTGTTCCCTAATTCTTAGATTACCAGAATTAATAAAAAGGGGCATATTCGATTTCGATAATTCAACCATAGAATGTAGTTTCACGTACTTGTGTCTATTTTGTAAATCATTTATAAAACCTGCATGTATTCTCATCCCAAAAATATTAGATTTTAAAAGTGGGACTATAACTCACTTTCACAGATTTTTACTTCGTCGGGAAGTAAGACTTGGCCACTGGTTGATTCACGAACCTATAACAATATATACATATATATCAAAGTATGTTCAAAATATATTTACAACACTTTTAATATATTTTGATGTTTTAAGTTTATTAAGTCAGCTGTCCTCGTTAGTAACCTACAACTAATTGTCCACAGTTAGATGTACAGAAATAAATCGATAAATATTATCTTGAATCAATCCACGACCCAGTGTATACGTATCTCAGTATTGATCACAACTCAAACTATATATATTTTGGAATCAACCTCAACCCTGTATAGCTAACTCCAACATTCACATATAGAGTGTCTATGGTTGTTCCGAAATATATATAGATGTGTCGACATGATAGGTCGAAACATTGTATACGTGTCTATGGTATCTCAAGATTACATAATATACAATACAAGTTGATTAAGTTATGGTTGGAATAGATTTGTTACCAATTTTCACGTAGCTAAAATGAGAAAAATTATCCAATCTTGTTTTACCCATAACTTCTTCATTTTAAATCCGTTTTGAGTGAATCAAATTGCTATGGTTTCATATTGAACTCTATTTTATGAATCTAAACAGAAAAAGTATAGGTTTATAGTCGGAAAAATAAGTTACAAGTCGTTTTTGTAAAGGTAGTCATTTCAGTCGAAAGAACGACGTCTAGATGACTATTTTAGAAAACATACTTCCACTTTGAGTTTAACCATAATTTTTGGATATAGTTTCATGTTCATAATAAAAATCATTTTCTCAGAATAACAACTTTTAAATCAAAGTTTATCATAGTTTTTAATTAACTAACCCAAAACAGCCCGCGGTGTTACTACGACGGCGTAAATCCGGTTTTACGGTGTTTTTCGTGTTTCCAGGTTTTAAATCATTAAGTTAGCATATCATATAGATATAGAACATGTGTTTAGTTGATTTTAAAAGTCAATTTAGAAGGATTAACTTTTATTTGCGAACAAGTTTAGAATTAACTAAACTATGTTCTAGTGATTACAAGTTTAAACCTTCGAATAAGATAGCTTTATATGTATGAATCGAATGATGTTATGAACATCATTACTACCTTTAGTTCCTTGGATAAACCTTCTGGAAAAGAGAAAAGTGGATCTAGCTTCAATGGATCCTTGGATGGCTCGAAGTTCTTGAAGCAAAATCATGACACGAAAACAAGTTCAAGTAAGATCATCACTTGAAATAAGATTGTTATAGTTATAGAAATTGAACCAAAGTTTGAATATGATTATTACCTTGTATTAGAATGATAACCTACTGTAAGAAACAAAGATTTCTTGAGGTTGGATGATCACCTTACAAGATTGGAAGTGAGCTAGCAAACTTGAAAGTATTCTTGATTTTATGAAACTAGAACTTTTGGAATTTATGAAGAACACTTAGAACTTGAAGATAGAACTTGAGAGAGATCAATTAGATAAAGAAAATTGAAGAATGAAAGTGTTTGTAGGTGTTTTTGGTCGTTGGTGTATGGATTAGATATAAAGGATATGTAATTTTGTTTTCATGTAAATAAGTCATGAATGATTACTCATATTTTTGTAATTTTATGAGATATTTCATGCTAGTTGCCAAATGATGGTTTCCAAATGTGTTAGGTGACTCACATGGGCTGCTAAGAGCTGATCATTGGAGTGTATATACCAATAGTACATACATCTAAAAGATGTGTATTGTACGAGTACGAATACGGATGCATACGAGTAGAATTGTTGATGAAACTGAACGAGGATGTAATTGTAAGCATTTTTGTTAAGTAGAAGTATTTTGATAAGTGTCTTGAAGTCTTTCAAAAGTGTATGAATACATATTAAAACACTACATGTATATACATTTTAACTGAGTCGTTAAGTCATCGTTAGCCGTTACATGTAAGTGTTGTTTTGAAACCTTTAGGTTAACGATCTTGTTAAATGTTGTTAACCCAATGTTTATAATATCAAATGAGATTTTAAATTATTATATTATCATGATATTATGATGTACGAATATCTCTTAATATGATATATATACATTAAATGTCGTTACAACGATAATCGTTACATATATGTCTCGTTTCAAAATCATTAAGTTAGTAGTCTTGTTTTTACATATGTAGTTCATTATTAATATACTTAATGATATGTTTACTTATCATAATATTATGTTAACTATATATATAACCATATATATGTCATCATATAGTTTTTACAAGTCTTAACGTTCGTGAATCACCTGGTCAACTTGGGTGGTCAATTGTCTATATGAAACCTATCTCAATTAATCAAGTCTTAACAAGTTTGATTGCTTAATATGTTGGAAACACTTAATCATGTAAATAACAATTTCATTTAATATATATATATAAACATGGAAAAGTTCGGGTCACTACAGTACCTACACGTTAAATAAATTTCGTCCCGAAATTTTAAGCTGTTGAAGGTGTTGACGAATATCCTGGAAATAGATGCGGGTATTTCTTCTTCATCTGATCTTCACGCTCCCAGGTGAACTCGGGTCCTCTACGAGCATTCCATCAAACCTTAACAATTGGTATCTTGTTTTGCTTAAGTCTTTTAACCTCACGATCCATTATTTCGACGGGTTCTTCGATGAATTGAAGTTTTTCGTTGATTTGGATTTCATCTAATGGAATAGTGAGATCTTCTTTAGCAAAACATTTCTTCAAATTCGAGACGTGGAAAGTGTTATGTACAGCCGCAAGTTGTTGAGGTAACTCAAGTCGGTAAGCTACTGGTCCAACACGATCAATAATCTTGAATGGTCCAATATACCTTGGATTTCATTTCCCTCGTTTACCAAATCGAACAACGCCTTTCCAAGGTGCAACTTTAAGCATGACCATCTCTCCAATTTCAAATTCTATATCTTTTCTTTTAATGTCAGCGTAGCTCTTTTGTCGACTTTGGGCGGTTTTCAACCGTTGTTGAATTTGGATGATCTTCTCGGTAGTTTCTTGTATAATCTCCGGACCCGTAATCTGTCTATCCCCCACTTCACTCCAACAAATTGGAAACCTGCACTTTCTACCATAAAGTGCTTCAAACGGCGCCATCTCAATGCTTGAATGGTAGCTGTTGTTGTAGGAAAATTATGCTAACGGTAGATGTCAATCCCAACTGTTTCTGAAATCAATAACACATGCTCGTAGCATGTCTTCAAGTGTTTGTATCGTCCTTTCGCTCTGCCCATCAGTTTGTAGATGATAGGCAGTACTCATGTCTAGACGAGTTCCTAATGCTTGCTGTAATGTCTGCCAGAATCTTGAAATAAATCTGCCATCCCTATCAGAGATAATAGAGATTGGTATTCCATGTCTGGAGATGACTTCCTTCAAATACAGTCGTGCTAACTTCTCCATCTTGTCATCTTCTCTTATTGGCAGGAAGTGTGCTGATTTGGTGAGACGATCAACTATTACCCAAATAGTATCAAAACCACTTGCAGTCCTTGGCAATTTAGTGATGAAATCCATGGTAATGTTTTCCCATTTCCATTCCGGGATTTCAGGTTGTTGAAGTAGACCTGATGGTTTCTGATGCTCAGCTTTGACCTTAGAACACGTCAAACATTCTCCTACGTATTTAGCAACATCGGCTTTCATACCCGGCCACCAAAAATGTTTCTTGAGATCCTTGTACATCTTCCCCGTTCCAGGATGTATTGAGTATCTGGTTTTATGAGCTTCTCTAAGTACCATTTCTCTCATATCTCCAAATTTTGGTACCCAAATCCTTTCAGCCCTATACCGGGTTCCGTCTTCCCGAATATTAAGATGCTTCTCCGATCCTTTGGGTATTTCATCCTTTAAATAGACACTCTATATGTGAATACTGGAGTTAGCTATACAGGGTTGAGGTTGATTCCAAAATATATATAGTTTGAGTTGTGATCAATACTGAGATACGTATACACTGGGTCGTGGATTGATTCAAGATAATATTTATCGATTTATTTCTGTACATCTAACTGTGGACAACTAGTTGTAGGTTACTAACGAGGACAGCTGACTTAATAAACTTAAAACATCAAAATATATTAAAAGTGTTGTAAATATATTTTGAACATACTTTGATATATATGTATATATTGTTATAGGTTCGTGAATCAACCAGTGGCCAAGTCTTACTTCCCGACGAAGTAAAAATCTGTGAAAGTGAGTTATAGTCCCACTTTTAAAATCTAATATTTTTGGGATGAGAATACATGTAGGTTTTATAAATGATTTACAAAATAGACACAAGTACGTGAAACTACATTCTATGGTTGAATTATCGAAATCGAATATGCCCCTTTTTATTAAGTCTGGTAATCTAAGAATTAGGGAACAGACACCCTAATTGACGTGAATCCTAAAGATAGATCTATTGGGCCTAACAAACCCCATCCAAAGTACCGGATGCTTTAGTACTTCGAAATTTATATCATATCCGAAGGGTGTCCCGGAATGATGGGGATATTCTTATATATGTATCTTATTAATGTCGGTTACCAGGTGTTCACCATACGAATGATTTTTATCTCTATGTATGGGATGTGTACTGAAATATGAAATCTTGTGGTCTATTATTATGATTTGATATATATAGGTTAAACCTATAACTCACCAACATTTTTGTTGACGTTTTAAGCATGTTTATTCTCAGGTGATTATTAAGAGCTTCCGCTGTCGCATACTTAAATAAGGACTAGATTTGGAGTCCATGCTTGTATGATATTGTGTAAAAACTGCATTCAAGAAACTTATTTTGTTGTAACATATTTGTATTGTAAACCATTATGTAATGGTCGTGTGTAAACAAGATATTTTAGATTATCATTATTTGATAATCTACGTAAAGCTTTTTAAACCTTTATTGATGAAATAAAGGTTATGGTTTGTTTTAAAAATGAAAATGTAACACCCTAGGCAAATCCCACATCACCCACGAACATGAGTGATCATGGGATTATAAGGTAATACTCACGCTTAAATGACACAACGCGTTTTGGGATCACAGGCTGAGTAAAAGTGCGAGTACGTTATGGTTAAGCGTGCTCGGGCGAGAGCACTACCAGGATGGGTGACCTCCTGGGAAAGTGCTTCTCGTGTGTGGTCGCCAAGAAAAAGCCGTGCGTCTGCGGGCAAAGCGGACAATATTGTGGTCATGTTAAGCTGGGGTGTTACAGAATGGTATCAGAGCCACTCATGTGTCGTTGGAGGTGGTGGGGCAAACCTCATCGAGGACGATGAGTCCCTAAGGGGGGGTGAATGTAACACCCTAGGCAAATCCCACATCGCCCACGAACATGAGTGATCATGGGATTATAAGGTAATACTCACGCTTAAATGACACAATGCGTTTTGGGATCATAGGCTGAGTAGAAGTGCGAGTACATTGTGGTTAAGCGTGCTCGGGCGAGAGCACTACCAGGATGGATGACCTCCTGGGAAAGTGCTTCTCGTGTGTGGTCGCCAAGAAAAAGCCGTGCGCCTGCGGGCAAAGCGGACAATATTGTGGTCATGTTAAGCTGGGGTGTTACAGAAAATGTAACACCCTAGGCAAATCCCACATCGCCCACGAACATGAGTGATCATGGGATTATAAGGTAATACTCACGCTTAAATGACACAACGCGTTTTGGGATCACAGGCTGAGTAGAAGTGCGAGTACGTTGTGGTTAAGCGTGCTCGGGCGAGAGCACTACCAGGATGGGTGACCTCCTGGGAAAGTGCTTCTCGTGTGTGGTCGCCAAGAAAAAGCCGTGCGCCTGCGGGCAAAGCGGACAATATTGTGGTCATATTAAGCTGGGGTGTTACAGAATGCTATTAGAGCCACTCATGTGCCGTTGGGGGTGGTGGGGCAAACCTCATCGAAGACGATGAGTCCCTATGGAGGGTGAATGTAACACCCTAGGCAAATCCCACATCGCCCACGAACATGAGTGATCATGGGATTATAAGGTAATACTCATGCTTAAATGACACAACGCGTTTTGGGATCACAGGCTGAGTAGAAGTGCGAGTACGTTGTGGTTAAGCGTGCTCGGGCGAGAGCACTACCAGGATGGGTGACCCCTGGGAAAGTGCTTCTCGTGTGTGGTCGCCAAGAAAAAGCCGTGCGCCTGCGGGCAAAGCGGACAATATTGTGGTCATGTTAAGCTGGGGTGTTACATAATGAGTTATAGGTTTAACCTATATATATCAAATCATAATAATAGACCACAAGATTTCATATTTCAATACACATCCCATACATAGAGATAAAAATCATTCATATGGTGAACACCTGGTAACCGACATTCACAATATGCATATAAGAATATCCCCATCATTCCGGGATCCTCCTTCGGACATGATATAAATTTCGAAGTACTAAAGCATCCGGTACTTTGGATGGGGCTTGTTGGGCCCGATAGATCTATCTTTAGGATTCGCGTCAATTAGGGTGTCTGTTCCCTAATTCTTAGATTACCAGACTTAATAAAAAAGGGCATATTCGATTTCGATAATTCAACCATAGAATGTAGTTTCACGTACTTGTGTCTATTTTGTAAATCAAATAAAGGAAGCGCAACAAGGAGTTTTAAAAGAGGGAAATTTAAAGGATGAAATACCCAAAGGATCGGAGAAGCATCTTAATATTCGGGAAGACGGAACCCGGTGTAGGGCTGAAAGGATTTGGGTACCAAAATTTGGAGATATGAGAGAAATGGTACTTAGAGAAGCTCATAAAACCAGTTACTCAACACATCCTGGAACGGGGAAGATGTACAAGGATCTTAAGAAACATTTTTGGTGGCCCGGTATGAAAGCCGATATTGCTAAATACGTAGGAGAATGTTTGACGTGTTCTAAGGTCAAAACTGAGCATCAGAAACCATCAGGTCTACTTCAACAACTCGAAATCCCGGAATGGAAATGGGAAAACAATTTCCCATGGATTTCATCACTAAATTGCCAAGGACTGCAAGTGGTTTTGATACTATTTGGGTAATAGTTGATCGTCTCACCAAATCAGCACACTTCCTGCCAATAAGAGAAGATGACAAGATGGAGAAGTTAGCACGACTGTATTTGAAGGAAGTCGTCTCCAGACATGGAATACCAATCTCTATTATCTCTGATAGGGATGGCAGGTTTATTTCAAGATTCTGGCAGACATTACAGCAAGTATTAGGAACTCGTCTAGACATGAGTACTGCCTATCATCCACAAACTGATGGGCAGAGCGAAAGGACGATACAAACGCTTGAAGACATGCTACGAGCATGTGTTATTGATTTCGGAAACAGTTGGGATCGACATCTACAGTTAGCAGAATTTTCCTACAACAACAGCTACCATTCAAGCATTGAGATGGCGCCGTTTGAAGCACTTTATGGTAGAAAGTGCAGGTCTCCAATTTGTTGGAGTGAAGTGGGGGATAGACAGATTACGGGTCCAGAGATAATACAAGAAACTACCGAGAAGATCATCCAAATTCAACAACGGTTGAAAACCGCCCAAAGTCGACAAAAGAGCTACGCTGACATTAAAAGAAAAGATATAAAATTTGAAATTGGAGAGATGGTCATGCTTAAAGTTGCACCTTGGAAAGGCGTTGTTCGATTTTGTAAACGAGGGAAATTAAATCCAAGGTATATTGGACCATTCAAGATTATTGATCGTGTCGGACCAGTAGCTTACCGACTTGAGTTACCTCAACAACTCGCGGCCGTACATAACACTTTCCACGTTTCGAATTTGAAGAAATGTTTTGCTAAAGAAGATCTCACTATTCCATTAGATGAAATCCAAATCAATGAAAAACTTCAATTCATCGAAGAACCCGTCGAAATAATGGATCGTGAGGTTAAAAGACTTAAGCAAAACAAGATACCAATTGTTAAGGTTCGATGGAATGCTTGTAGAGGACCCGAGTTCACCTGGGAGCATGAAGATCAGATGAAGAAGAAATACCCGCATCTATTTCCAGAAGATTCGTCAACACCTTCAACAGCTTAAAATTTCGGGACGAAATTTATTTAACGGGTAGGTACTGTAGTGACCCGAACTTTTCCATGTTTATATATATTAATTGAGATTGATATTTACATGATTAAATGTTTCCAACATGTTAAGCAATCAAACTTGTTAAGACTTGATTAATTGAAATTTGTTTCATATAGACAATTGACCACCCAAGTTGACCAGGTGATTCACGAACGTTAAAACTTGTAAAAACTATATGATGACATATATATGATTATATATATAGTTAACATAATATTATGATAAGTAAACATATCATTAAGTATATTAATAATGAACTACATATGTAAAAACAAGACTACTAACTTAATGATTTTGAAACGAGACATATATGTAACGATTATCGTTGTAACGACATTTAATGTATATATATCATATTAAGAGATATTCGTACATCATAATATCATGATAATATAATAATTTAAAATCTCATTTGATATTATAAACATTGGGTTAACAACATTTAACAAGATCGTTAACCTAAAGGTTTCAAAACAACACTTACATGTAACGGCTAACGATGACTTAACGACTCAGTTAAAATGTATATACATGTAGTGTTTTAATATGTATTCATACACTTTTGAAAGACTTCAAGACACTTATCAAAATACTTCTACTTAACAAAAATGCTTACAATTACATCCTCGTTCAGTATCATCAACAATTCTACTCGTATGCATCCGTATTCGTACTCGTACAATACACAGCTTTTAGATGTATGTACTATTGGTATATACACTCCAATGATCAGCTCTTAACAGCCCATGTGAGTCACCTAACACATGTGGGAACCATCATTTGGCAACTAGCATGAAATATCTCATAAAATTACAAAAATATGAGTAATCATTCATGACTTATTTACATGAAAACAAAATTACATATCCTTTATATCTAATCCATACACCAACGACCAAAAACACCTACAAACACTTTCATTCTTCAATTTTCTTTATCTAATTGATCTCTCTCAAGTTCTATCTTCAAGTTCTAAGTGTTCTTCATAAATTCCAAAAGTTCTAGTTTCATAAAATCAAGAATACTTTCAAGTTTGCTAGCTCACTTCCAATCTTGTAAGGTGATCATCCAACCTCAAGAAATCTTTGTTTCTTACAGTAGGTTATCATTCTAATACAAGGTAATAATCATATTCAAACTTTGGTTCAATTTCTATAACTATAACAATCTTATTTCAAGTGATGATCTTACTTGAACTTGTTTTCGTGTCATGATTCTGCTTCAAGAACTTCGAGCCATCCAAGGATCCATTGAAGCTAGATCCACTTTTATCTTTTCCAGTAGGTTTATCCAAGGAACTAAAGGTAGTAATGATGTTCATAACATCATTCGATTCATACATATAAAGCTATCTTATTCGAAGGTTTAAACTTGTAATCACTAGAACATAGTTTAGTTAATTCTAAACTTGTTCGCAAATAAAAGTTAATCCTTCTAACTTGACTTTTAAAATCAACTAAACACATGTTCTATATCTATATGATATGCTAACTTAATGATTTAAAACCTGGAAACACGAAAAACACCGTAAAACCGGATTTACGCCGTCGTAGTAACACCGCGGGCTGTTTTGGGTTAGTTAATTAAAAACTATGATAAACTTTGATTTAAAAGTTGTTATTCTGAGAAAATGATTTTTATTATGAACATGAAACTATATCCAAAAATTATGGTTAAACTCAAAGAGAAAGTATGTTTTCTAAAATGGTCATCTAGACGTCGTTCTTTCGACTGAAATGACTACCTTTACAAAAAGGACTTGTAACTTATTTTCCGACTATAAACCTATACTTTTTCTGTTTACATTCATAAAATAGAGTTCAATATGAAACCATAGCAATTTGATTCACTCAAAACGGATTTAAAATGAAGAAGTTATGGGTAAAACAAGATTGGATAATTTTTCTCATTTTAGCTACGTGAAAATTGGTAACAAATCTATTCCAACCATAACTTAATCAACTTGTATTGTATATTATGTAATCTTGAGATACCATAGACACGTATACAATATTTCGACCTATCATGTCGACACATCTATATATATTTCGGAACAACCATAGACACTCTATATGTGAATGTTGGAGTTAGCTATACAGGGTTGAGGTTGATTCCAAAATATATATAGTTTGAGTTGTGATCAATACTAAGATACGTATACACTGGGTCGTGGATTGATTCAAGATAATATTTATCGATTTATTTCTGTACATCTAACTGTGGACAACTAGTTGTAGGTTACTAACGAGGACAGCTGACTTAATAAACTTAAAACATCAAAATATATTAAAAGTGTTGTAAATATATTTTGAACATACTTTGATATATATGTATATATTGTTATAGGTTCGTGAATCATCCAGTGGCCAAGTCTTACTTCCCGACGAAGTAAAAATCTTTGAAAGTGAGTTATAGTCCCACTTTTAAAATCTAATATTTTTGGGATGAGAATACATGCAGGTTTTATAAATGATTTACAAAATAGACACAAGTACGTGAAACTACATTCTATGGTTGAATTATCGAAATCGAATATGCCCCTTTTTATTAAGTCTGGTAATCTAAGAATTAGGGAACAGACACCCTAATTGACGCGAATCCTAAAGATAGATCTATCGAGCCCAACAAGCCCCATCCAAAGTACCGGATGCTTTGGTACTTCGAAATTTATATCATGTCCGAAGGAGGATCCCGGAATGATGGGGATATTCTTATATGCATATTGTGAATGTCGGTTACCAGGTGTTCACCATATGAATGATTTTTATCTCTATGTATGGGATGTGTATTGAAATATGAAATCTTGTGGTCTATTATTATGATTTGATATATATAGGTTAAACCTATAACTCACCAACATTTTTGTTGATGTTTTAAGCATGTTTATTCTCAGGTGATTATTAAGAGCTTCCGCTGTCACATACTTAAATAAGGACGAGATTTGGAATCCATGCTTGTATGATATTGTGTAAAAACTGCAATCAAGAAACTTATTTTGTTGTAACATATTTGTATTGTAAACCATTATGTAATGGTCGTGTGTAAACAGGATATTTTAGATTATCATTATTTGATAATCTACGTAAAGCTTTTTAAACCTTTATTGATGAAATAAAGGTTATGGTTTGTTTTAAAATGAATGCAGTCTTTGAAAAACGTCTCATATAGAGGTCAAAACCTCGCAACGAAATCAATTAATATGGAACGTTTTTAATCAATAAGAACGGGACATTTCATAACAAACCCCATCCAAAGTACCGAATGCTTTAGTACTTCGAAATTTATATCATGTCCTAAGGAGGATCCCGGAATAATAGGGGATATTCTTATATGTATCTAGTTAATGTAGGTTACCAGATGTTCACCATATGAATGATTATTTTTGTCTCTATGCATGGGACGTATATTTATGAGAACTGGAAATGAAATTCTTGTGGTCTATTAAAATGTTGAAAATAAATGATTATGATAAACTAATGAACTCACCAACCTTTTGGTTGACACTTTAAAGCATGTTTATTCTCAGGTGTTAAAGAAATCTTCCGCTGTGCATTTGCTCATTTTATAGATATTACTTGGAGTCTTTCATAGCATATTTCGAAGAACGTTGCATTCGAGTCATTGAGTTCATCAAAGATTATTATTAAATTAATTTATAGTTGGATAGTGGATATTATGAAATGGTATGCATGCCTGTCAATTTTCGATGTAAAGAAAGATTGTCTTTTAAAAACGAATGCAATGTTTGTAAAATGTATCATATAGAGGTCAAATACCTCGCAATGTAATCAACTATTGTGAATCGTTTATAATGTATATGAACGGGTCCTTTTAATAACTCCATCAAATTTTCCAATTCAATTCATCTAAACCATCAATTCGTCGTCATCACATTACTTGAAAACACTTGTTCAATTAATTCCCGCAATTACTGAACCACAATGTCGACACTGGTTCACTAAACTTACCCAAATTTGTAGTTACATACCCATTACTAACCCGGTACTCGCAAGAATATTATTATATATACTCAATAATCCGTCGACTAGAATATATCTCTGATCATCTCTTCAACAATAAGAATTATTACAAACACGATTCTCAAACCACTTTCAATCATACCATCAATGATTTATAATAACGGATATCCACTTATACTGTTATGACACGGTTATTAACAAGTTATATCCATCAAATAACATCAGCATACAAATCGGACACCACACACTACCTCAGTAAGGTTATCACTAGGTTAAAACTCCATCAAGATTCGCAATTTAACAATGTTTAATCAATAATAAACCAATATCTAATTCCAGTCCAGCGATCAATACCAAATCTGAAAGTCAACTTCTGATCAAAATCCTCTGAAAAATCGCAATAAACCGACATTAGAGGAAATTCCACTAATAAATATCAATCATTATCCATCAATTTTCTTTCTTTAAGATGATTTCATATATACATAATCAAACTATAGTTTACAATCCATCGAAACCATATATATACCAAACATCAATTATCATCTTATTCGTCACTTGCTACGTCTCCTCTGACTCCCGAAACTACTGCATGATTTACCATGATGTATTTTTTGTTGGCCAGACGTAATACATCATCCTAAATCATATTTTCATTTCGAGTATTTCGGAGCAAGACCCTAATCAAGTCTGTCAATCTATCACAGTATGTTCCCCTGGTCACTGAAAGTTATAATCCACTAATACAAATTTATTCTAACGTAAAGTTTCTAACTGGATCACCTGATTACAACTATCTTGGTATACTAACGCACCTGTCACAATCACACTGTTCAAATTTACCCAATTGATCCACTTTTGCAAACACACTGGCAAATCCTGACATTTCTACTCAAATCCTCTACAGTTACAACTGTTAAATGAAGAAGTTATAGTTCCCTCAAAACATGATATCATCAACCAATAACTAACCCCATCATTACCATTCATATCCCTGGAGATTACAATCATCAAGTACAAATGTCACACAACTCTCAAAGTATAGGAATATATTAAATCATACCATGCAATTCCAATGATGTTCCCATCACAATTCTAAGTCAAAAGTCACATATTCTCTAAAGAGTTCACATGGTTCACCGCCCACATTCCTGCCGTATATAGTCACAACTGTCAACTAACGAGATCTCACTACCGTTGGAAATAATCATGGTCAAACCATACCAATTTACTCTAAGAAAATACTAGCCACAATATTCCCAAAACATCGTCCGACACTTACACTGATCTTGAATTCAACAGTACAATTATTATTCAATCTAAAGTCAAGTCAAAGTCTGTCTCTATCTCCTCAAGAGACCAAATAAGGAAAGCCTCCCCCTATAAACTTCTAAGGACCATACACAAGGTCATGTTAAACCAAAGTAGGAAGATAGTTCTACTTGACAACCCTACAGGTTCCACACAATAAGTCCAAGCATATAATATCACTACTAGGCCAGTCACCTACTGTTTCAGTCACAGTCTGTAAACCTACAGACTACATATCATACGGCCAGAAACTAAGGTACAAGTCTCGGGTCAAGAAATAAGGGAACTACTACCTAAACAATCCCTACTTGTCACTACGTGTGTCTAACCAGTCAACGGTCTATGGTAAAGAGAAAGACTTCTTACAAGTGTTAATTAATACAACTAAAGTACGCATAACGGTATCAGATCAACTCCGAACTAACAGGCCAATCAAAATTAGTCATATTAACCAATACCTAAAGCATGGTACTTAACAAATCTTAACATGTTGCATACAATAAAAGTAGCAAATCCAAACTAGCATGTAAACACGCTACAGTAACTAAGCCACTATGTACCGGCTAAACAGGAAACTTTTCTAAGGCCATTTAACAGTTTCCACTACAACTTCAAACAACAATTATGAAGCATACATATCTACGAATGACGACTTACAACATGCACTAACAAATTACAAAATGTAATAAAACATGTACCGGCATTTAAGTCGTCTTATGTATCACAAGATTCTGTCAACATCTAACATGCTCCAACTATATCATCTGTGGGGGTTTCTCCTCTCCTGTCTGACAACAAGAGCAGAAGATCACCTGGCTGATAAAGTCTGTGGCCCGGACCCCACCCCAGAACTCAATCTCTGATTTACCGAACACTATAACGCTTTGTGTCCCATAAGTTGATAAATCCTCTATATATATTATCTCTGCAAGAATCCAACTTCGCCTCCTGATTTATCATACCACATCCCACATTTAACATCGAAAAAAGGAATCATATCCCGAAGTAGAACAACCTGTACCTATCACTCCTCATCTTTTACAAAGAACCCATATCGTTTCATCTTAATCCTTCTACTTGATTAAATCCAATAAACTTCCTAATTCACTGATTGATTTAACCTGGAATACCCAATAGGTCGAGTACACCAACTCCGTCCAACAGAATCCTTTTCTTTATTATTATCATTATTTTATAACTTTTACTACTGGCAACGAATGCTTCTGTATCAGATAATAGTACGGTTGTGAAACTGTTGTCGAGGTTGCATCATCAGTAACTAAAATATTATCCACCATGATTACATCTAAGCAGAAAATGGTACACTCACTTGACACTGACTAGGTCGCCTAATCTAAAGGTACAATATCTGAGTACACTTAAACTTAATTCACTTACATGTATTATCTGCCGTTAACTTTTGGTAACCGTCCGTACATCTTTGACATCTATCCCCGAGGTTCTTCACCCGATATACATTCGTACTCTGCAGCTCTGACTATTCTGGGGGCGTTGGGGGCCACAGAACTACTATCATTATCAACCATACCTGTGCTGCACAACATCTCACACCAAGGCTTAGTATAACACAGGTTAGTACTAACAACTAACGCATAACCTGTCCTAATACTCACTTAACCCATCCCCAGCATGTTATGTTTGACATGACTCAACTAAGTTTGGGAACATGACATTTAAATCACAATGCACATGCTGCCAAACTAAGATCTGATACCAACTTGTGACACAGCTATTTTTTTAGTTTTATTTTAAATACGTGGCGGAAGCATTTATTTATTAATTACCAAATACACTTTAACAGTGTCATGTGATCATAACACAATACATGTTCTAAATGGAAAATACGTAATTACATTCGGTTTACAAAAGAACACATTTCATATGATAAAATACTTCATCAGAGTTAAACACTGTCAAACATAACATTGGCATTCCCGTCTTCTCCCAAAAGCAATATCTACAAAGCTACAACCTGCAGGGAGGAGATGGAGGGGAATTAGCACGAAGCTAAGTGAGTACGACTTACTACAGGCAATAGTATACAGGAACCGTCACACTAATCATGTCACAAAATCTAAGACACAAACATCACCCAAGTGCCGTCTACAGAGACTCTGGCGGCTTGGCCAAACCATTAACCGCCAGCTGATCGGACTGGGGCTTACCAGAAGTTCCTCCACCACCTTGTTGTATATATATAATCCACACGCGACGGACGCGTCATTCACATATATATACACCACGATTGTCTAGGCCACCACATGAGGAACCCAACCCGCAGGTTGATCTCTTCTACCGAGGCCACCACACAATAGGGACACACTGGGCTCTAGCAGACAAGCATCAACCAATATGCAGTCATCACAACGTACTAACTAATTGTATCAGTAAGTATAGCTAACAAGTATGGCAATCATAATATAACACGCTACTCTATACTATGTTCTCCAGTTAGTCCCACTCACTGATTACCAGCAAATGAGAAGGTGTTCAGCTGTCTAATCACTTAACCTTCTCTTTCTCCTTTTCTCCTGAGAAAGACATATACACAAGTTAGTTATAATGTCTCGATAACAACCCGACAATAAAACAATAACACCAAATACCAACACTTAAGTACTTAACAACTAGTTCACCAACCGTACGAGTAATACTCTCACTCGTACATTTGAGAACACTCAACCGCACGGGTAACAACTTACTCGTACGTTTGGTCTATGACTGAACACCCAATAATGGATTAAATGATCCGTACGGTTTATCACACGAGTGACCAGTGACTCGTACGAGTCACATCTTAACCGTACGTATCATCTTACCAAAAACAATAGTTCTCCATTGAAATGTCCCGTTCTTATTGATTAAAAACGTTCCATATTAATTGATTTCGTTGCGAGGTTTTGACCTCTATATGAGACATTTTTCAAAGACTGCATTCATTTTTAAAACAAACCATAACCTTTATTTCATAAATAAAGGTTTAAAAAGCTTTACGTAGATTATCAAATAATGATAATCTAAAATATCCTGTTTACACACGACCATTACATAATGGTTTACAATACAAATATGTTACATCGAAATCAGTTTCTTGAATGCAGTTTTTACACAATATCATACAAACATGGACTCCAAATCTTGTCCTTATTTTAGTATGCAACAGCGGAAGCTCTTAGTATTCACCTGAGAATAAACATGCTTTAAACGTCAACAAAAATGTTGGTGAGTTATAGGTTTAACCTATATATATCAAATCGTAACAATAGACCACAAGATTTCATATTTCAATACACATCCCATACATAGAGATAAAAATCATTCATATGGTGAACACCTGGTAACCGACATTAACAAGATGCATATATAAGAATATCCCCATCATTCCGGGACACCCTTCGGATATGATATAAATTTCGAAGTACTAAAGCATCCGGTACTTTGGATGGGGTTTGTTAGGCCCAATAGATCTATCTTTAGGATTCGCGTCAATTAGGGTGTCTATTCCTTAATTCTTAGATTACCAGACTTAATAAAAAGGGGCATATTCGATTTCGATAATTCAACCATAGAATGTAGTTATACGTACTTGTGTCTATTTTGTAAATCATTTATAAAACCTGCATGTATTCTCATCCCAAAAATATTAGATTTTAAAAGTGGGACTATAACTCACTTTCACAGATTTTTACTTCGTCGGGAAGTAAGACTTGGCCACTGGTTGATTCACGAACCTATAACAATATATACATATATATCAAAGTATGTTCAAAATATATTTACAACACTTTTAATATATTTTGATGTTTTAAGTTTATTAAGTCAGCTGTCCTCGTTAGTAACCTACAACTAGTTATCCACAGTTAGATGTACAGAAATAAATCGATAAATATTATCTTGAATCAATCCACGACCCAGTGTATACGTATCTCAGTATTGATCACAACTCAAACTATATATATTTTGGAATCAACCTCAACCCTGTATAGCTAACTCCAACATTCACATATAGAGTGTCTATGGTTGTTCCGAAATATATATAGATGTGTCAACATGATAGGTCGAAACATTGTATACGTGTCTATGGTATCTCAAGATTACATAATATACAATACAAGTTGATTAAGTTATGGTTGGAATAGATTTGTTACCAATTTTCACGTAGCTAAAATGAGAAAAATTATCCAATCTTGTTTTACCCATAACTTCTTCATTTTAAATCCGTTTTGAGTGAATCAAATTGGTATGGTTTCATATTGAACTATATTTTATGAATGTAAACAGAAAAAGTATAGGTTTATGGTTGGAAAAATAAGTTACAAGTCGTTTTTGTAAAGGTAGTCATTTCAGTCGAAAGAACGACGTCTAGATGACCATTTTAGAAAACATACTTCCACTTTGAGTTTAACCATAATTTTTGGATATAGTTTCATGTTCATAATAAAAATAATTTTCCCAGAATAACAACTTTTAAATCAAAGTTTATCATAGTTTTTAATTAACTAACCCAAAACAGCCCGCGGTGTTACTACGACGGCGTAAATCCGGTTTTACGGTGTTTTTCGTGTTTCCAGGTTTTAAATCATTAAGTTAGCATATAATATAGATATATAACATGTGTTTAGTTGATTTTAAAAGTCAAGTTAGAAGGATTAACTTTTGTTTGCGAACAAGTTTAGAATTAACTAAACTATGTTCTAGTGATTACAAGTTTAAACCTTCGAATAAGATAGCTTTATATGTATGAATTGAATGATGTTATGAACATCATTACAACCTCAAATTTTCTGGATAAAGCTATTGGAAATGAGAAAAATGGATCTAGCTTCAAAGGATCCTTGGATGGCTTGAAAGTTCTTGAAGCAGAATCATGACACGAAAACAATTTCAAGTAAGATTTCCACTCAAAATAAGATTGTTATAGTTATAGAAATTGAATTAAAGTTTGAATATGATTATTACCTTGTATTAGAAAGATAACCTACTATAAGTAACAAAGGTTTCTTGATCTTGGATGATTACTTGAAATGAATTTAGAAAACTTGGAAGTAAACTTGCAATCTTGGAAGTATTCTTGATTTTATGAAACTAGAACTTTTGGAATTTATGAAGAACACTTAGAACTTGAAGATAGAACTTGAGAGATATCAATTAGATGAAGAAAATTGAAGAATGAAAGTGTTTGTAGGTGTTTTTGGTCGTTGGTGTATGGATTAGATATAAAGGATATGTAATTTTGTTTTCATGTAAATAAGTCATGAATGATTACTCATATTTTTGTAATTTTATGAGATATTTCATGCTAGTTGCCAAATGATGGTTCCCACATGTGTTAGGTGACTCACATGGGCTGCTAAGAGCTGATCATTGGAGTGTATATACCAATAGTACATACATCTAAAAGCTGTGTATTGTACGAGTACGAATACGGGTGCATACGAGTAGAATTGTTGATGAAACTGAACGAGGATGTAATTGTAAGCATTTTTGTTAAGTAGAAGTATTTTGATAAGTGTCTTGAAGTCTTTCAAAAGTGTATGAATACATATTAAAACACTACATGTATATACATTTTAACTGAGTCGTTAAGTCATCGTTAGTCGTTACATGTAAATGTTGTTTTGAAACCTTTAGGTTAACGATCTTGTTGAATGTTGTTAAACCATTGTTTATTATAACAAATGAGATGTTAAATTGTTATATTATCATGATATTATGATATATAATATATCTTAGTATGATATATATACAGTTAAATGCCGTTACAACGATAATCGTTACATATATGTCTCGTTTCGAAATCATTAAGTTAGTAGTCTTATTTTTACATAGGTATTTCATTGTTAATACACTTAATAATATATTTACTTATCATTTAACATAATTAACCAAGTGTATCAATATCTTAATATGATTCATATGTACCTAGTAAGACGTTGTTATAACGATAATCGTTATATATATCGTTTTCGAGTTTCTTAAATTAATAGTCTCATTTTTATGTATATAACTCATTGTTAAAATACCTAATGAGATACATAATTATAATAAAATCATGTTAACTATATATATAACCATATATATGTCATCGCATAGTTTTTACAAGTTTTAACGTTCGTGAATCACCGGTCAACTTGGGTGGTCAATTGTCTATATGAAACCTATTTCAATTAATCAAGTCTTAACAAGTTTGATTGCTTAACATGTTGGAAACACTTAATCATGTAAATAAAAATTTCATTTAACCTATATAAACATGGAAAAGTTCGGGTCACTACAGTACCTACCCGTTAAATAAATTTCGTCCCGAAATTTTAAGCAGTTGGAGGTGTTGACGTATCTTCTGGAAATAAGTGCGGGTATTTCTTCTTTATCTGATCTTCTCGTTCCCAGGTGAACTCGGGTCCTCTACGAGCATTCCATCGAACCTTAACAATTGGTATCTTGTTTTGCTTAAGTCTTTTAACCTCACGATCCATTATTTCGACGGGTTCTTCGATAAATTGAAGTTTTTCGTTGATTTGGATTTCATCTAACGGAATAGTGAGATCTTCTTTAGCAAAACATTTTTTCAAATTCGAGACGTGGAAAGTGTTATGTACAGCCGCGAGTTGTTGAGGTAACTCAAGTCGGTAAGCTACTGGTCCGACACGATCAATAATCTTGAATGGTCCAATATACCTTGGATTTAATTTCCCTCGTTTACCAAATCGAACAACACCTTTCCAAGGTGCAACCTTAAGCATGACCATCTCTCCAATTTCAAATTCTATATCTTTTCTTTTAATGTCGGCGTAGCTCTTTTGTCAACTTTGGGCGGTTTTCAACCGTTGTTGAATTTGGATGATCTTCTCAGTAGTTTCTTGTATTATCTCCGGACCCGTAATCTGTCTATCCCCCACTTCACTCCAACAAATTGGAGACCTGCACTTTCTACCATAAAGTGCTTCAAATGGCGCCATCTCAATGCTTGAATGGTAGCTGTTGTTATAGGAAAATTCTGCTAATGGTAGATGTCGATCCCAACTGTTTCCGAAATCAATAACAAATGCTCGTAGCATGTCTTCAAGCGTTTGTATCGTCCTTTCGCTCTGCCCATCAGTTTGTGGATGATAGGCAGTACTCATGTCTAGACGAGTTCCTAATGCTTGCTGTAATGTCTGCCAGAATCTTGAAATAAATCTGCCATCCCTATCAGAGATAATAGAGATTGGTATTCCATGTCTGGAGACGACTTCCTTCAAATACAGTCGTGCTAACTTCTCCATCTTGTCATCTTCTCTTATTGGCAGGAAGTGTGCTGATTTGGTGAGACGATCAACTATTACCCAAATAGTATCATAACCACTTACAGTCCTTGGCAATTTAGTAATGAAATCCATGGTAATGTTTTCCCATTTCCATTCCGGGATTTCAGGTTGTTGTAGTAGACCTGATGGTTTCTGATGTTCAGCTTTGACCTAAGAACACGTCAAACATTCTCCTACATATTTAGCAATATCGGCTTTCATACCTGGCCACCAAAAATGTTTCTTAAGATCCTTGTACATCTTCCCCGTTACAGGATGTATTGAGTATCTGGTTTTATGAGCTTCTCTAAGTACCATTTCTCTCATATCTCCAAATTTTGGTACCCAAATCCTTTCAGCCCTATACCGGGTTCCGTCTTCCCGAATATTAAGATGCTTCTCCGATCCTTTGGGTATTTCATCCTTTAAATTTCCCTCTTTTAAAACTCCTTGTTGCGCCTCCTTTATTTGAGTAGTAAGGTTATTGTGAATCATTATATTCATAGATTTTACTCGAATGGGTTCTCTGTCCTTCCTGCTTAAGGCGTCGGCTACCACATTTGCCTTCCCCGGGTAGTAACGAATCTCAAAGTCGTAATCATTCAACAATTCAATCCACCTACGCTGCCTCATATTCAGTTGTTTCTGGTTAAATATGTGTTGAAGACTTTTGTGGTCGGTATATATAATACTTTTGACCCCATATAAGTAGTGCCTCCAAGTCTTTAATGCAAAAACAACCGCGCCTAATTCCAAATCATGCGTCGTATAGTTTTGTTCGTGAATCTTCAATTGTCTAGACGCATAAGCAATCACCTTCGTTCGTTGCATTAATACACAACCGAGACCTTGATTTGATGCGTCACAATAAATCACAAAATCATCATTCCCTTCAGGCAATGACAATATAGGTGCCGTTGTTAGCTTTTTCTTCAATAACTGAAACGCTTTCTCTTGTTCATCCTTCCATTCAAATTTCTTCCCTTTATGCGTTAATGCAGTCAAGGGTTTTGCTATTCTGGAAAAGTCTTGGATGAACCTTCTGTAGTAATCAGCTAGTCCTAAAAACTGGCGTATGTGTTTCGGAGTTTTCGGGGTTTCCCACTTTTCAACAGTTTCTATCTTTGCCGGATCCACCTTAATACCTTCTTTGTTCACTATGTGACCGAGGAATTGAACTTCTTTCAACCAAAATGCACACTTTGAAAACTTAGCGTACAATTCTTCCTTCCTCAATACTTCTAACACCTTTCTCAAATGTTCACCGTGTTCTTGGTCATTCTTTGAGTAAATAAGTATGTCATCAATGAAAACAATGACAAACTTGTCAAGGTATGGTCCACACACTCGGTTCATAAGGTCTATGAACACAGCTGGTGTATTAGTTAAACCAAACGGCATGACCATAAACTCGTAATGACCGTAACGTGTTCTGAAAGCAGTCTTTGGAATATCATCTTCTTTCACCCGCATTTGATGATACCCGGAACGTAAGTCAATCTTTGAATAAACAGACGAGCCTTGTAGTTGATCAAATAAGTAGTCGATTCTCGGTAGTGGGTAGCGGTTCTTGATGGTAAGTTTGTTCAACTCTCGGTAGTCGATACACAACCTGAATGCACCATCTTTCTTCTTGACAAACAAAACAGGAGCTCCCCACGGTGATGTGCTCGGTCGAATGAAACCACGCTCTAAAAGTTCTTGTATTTGGCTTTGCAGTTCTTTCATCTCGCTGGGTGCGAGTCTGTAAGGAGCACGAGCTATTGGTGCAGCTCCTGGTACAAGATCTATTTGAAATTCAACAGATCGATGTGGGGGTAATCCCGATAATTCTTTCGGAAATACATCGGGAAATTCTTTTGTGACTGGAACATCATTGATGCTCTTTTCTTCAGTTTGTACTTTCTCGATGTGTGCTAGAACAGCATAGCAACCTTTTCTTATTAGTTTTTGTGCCTTCAAATTACTAATAAGATGTAGCTTCGTGTTGCTCTTTTCTCCGTACACCATTAAGGGTTTTCCTTTTTCTCGTATAATGCGAATTGCATTTTTGTAACAAACGATCTCTGCTTTCACTTCTTTCAACCAGTCCATACCGATTATCACATCAAAACTCCCTAACTCTACTGGTATCAAGTCAATCTTAAATGTTTCGCTAACCAGTTTAATTTCTCGATTCCGACATATATTATCTGCTGAAATTAATTTACCATTTGCTAATTCGAGTAAAAATTTACTATCCAAAGGCGTCAATGGACAACTTAATTTAGCACAAAAATCTCTACTCATATAGCTTCTATCCGCACCCGAATCAAATAAAACGTAAGCAGATTTATTGTCAATAAGAAACGTACCCGTAACAAGCTCCGGGTCTTCCTGTGCCTCTGCCGCATTAATATTGAAAACTCTTCCGCGGCCTTGTCCATTCGTGTTCTCCTGGTTCGGGCAATTTCTAATAATGTGGCCTTGTTTTCCACATTTATAACAAACTACATTGGCATAACTTGCTCCGACACTACTTGATCCGCCATTACTCGTTCCGACACCATTTGTTCCTTTCGTTCTGTTAACCCCTGGTCCGTAGACCTCACACTTCGCCGCGCTATGACCATTTCTTTTACACTTGTTGCAAAATTTGGTGCAGAACCCCGAGTGATACTTTTCACACCTTTGGCATAGCTGCTTCTGATTATTGTTGTTGTTGCGGTTGTTATTGTTGTTGGGATGATTTTTATAGTTGCTGTTGTTGTTGTTGTTGTTGTTGTTGTTGTTGGGCCATTTGTTGTTGTTGCGATTGATGTTGCGAATGTTGGAATAGTTGTTGCGATTATTGTTGTAATTGCTGTTGTTGTTGTATTGGTGATTCTTATCACCGTTTTCCTCTCACTTTCTTTTGACTTGCTTCACATTGGCCTCTTCAGCAGTCTGTTCTTTAATTCTTTCTTCAATCTGGTTCACTAGTTTGTGAGCCATTCTACATGCCTGTTGTATGGAGGCGGGCTCATGTGAACTTATATCTTCTTGGATTCTTTCCGGTAATCCTTTCACAAACGCGTCGATCTTCTCTTCCTCATCTTCGAACGCTCCCGGACACAATAGGCACAATTCTGTGAATCGTCTTTCGTACGTGGTATATCAAATCCTTGGGTTCGTAACCCTCTAAGTTCTGTCTTGAGCTTATTGACCTCGGTTCTGGGACGGTACTTCTCGTTCATCAAGTGCTTGAATGCTGACCACGGTAGTGCGTACACATCATCTTGTCCCACTTGCTCTAGATAGGTATTCCACCATGTTAACGCAGAACCTGTGAAGGTATGCGTAGCGTACTTCACTTTGTCCTCTTCAGTACACTTACTTATGGCAAACACCGATTCGACCTTCTCGATCCACCGTTTCAATCCGATCGGTCCTTCGGTTCCATCAAATTCCAAAGGTTTGCAGGCAGTGAATTCTTTGTAGGTGCATCCTACACGATTTCCTGTACTGCTAGATCCAAGGTTATTGTTGGTATGTAGCGCAGCCTGTACTTCGGCTATGTTTGAAGCTAGAAAAGTACGGAATTCCTCTTCATTCATATTCACGGTGTGTCGAGTAGTCGGTGCCATTTCCTTCAAAATAGTCAAATGGAACAAGTTAATCATACAGAATATTAAGAGTAGTTAATAGTATTTCGTAGCATAATATGAACTCATTTATAAAAGCTTTTTCTTCATATTAGCGTTTTATAACTTTAAATTCGGGTAGTACCTACCCGTTAAGTTCATACTTAGTAGCTAATATACAATTTAACTACTACAATTCTATATGAAAAACTGATTATAATAATATTTCGCCTTCAAACTTTTATACAATATTTTACAAACTTACAATACCGCTTATTTTACATAAAGCATGAAATATAGCACACAATAACTTTGATACAAGATAGTTGTAAAGATAATTCTAGCTAGTACACAAGTCGTTCAGCAAGGGCAATAAAGACACGTAATTCATACGTCCAGAAACAAGTCATGCATTCTGGTTTTACTAGGACTACTTCCCATCCTTGGTCTTGTGGAACATAACCGTTATGGCCGTTGATAAGACAGCGTGTTGTAATGTCGTCAAAGGGACGAGGGTTACGTAATGTCCAACAGTCCCGTAACAATCTAAAAACCTCATTTCTTACCCCAATTACCGACTCCGTTACTTGTGGGAATGTTTTGTTTAATAGTTGTAGCCCGATGTTCTTTTTCTCACTTTGGTGAGAAGCGAACATTACTAACCCATAAGCATAACATGCTTCTTTATGTTGCATGTTAGCCGCTGTTTCTAAATCATGAAGTCCTATATTCGGATACATTGAGTCAAAATAATTTCTTAACCCGTTGCGTAAAATAGCATTTGGGTTCCCCGCAATATATGCGTCAAAGTAAACACATCGTAACTTATGGGTTTCCCAATGTGATATCCCCCATCTTTCAAACGAAAGCCTTTTATAAACCAAGGTATTCTTGGAACGTTCTTCGAATGTCTTACAAACTGATTTTGCCATAAATAGTTGTGCCGAGGAATTCTGACCGACTCTAGACAAGATTTCATCAATCATGTCTCCGGGTAAGTCTTCTAAAATATGGGATTGTCTATCCATTTTGTATTTTTATACTGTAAAATAGACAAGAGTTAGATTCATAAAAGATACTTATTAATACAAGCAATTTTTACATATATCGTAAAGCATAAGCACACTATATTACATATATTACACCGCACAAATACAACTATCTTATTCCGACTCACTCGTTTCTTCTTTTTCGAACTTGGTTCTTTTTGCTAAGTTTTTAGGGATATATGATGTTCCCCTAATACGAGCCGTCATTTTCCACATTGGTCTAGAAAAACCTGGTGGTTTAGAGGTTCCCGGGTTATTGTTACAACTTAAGAAATACGGGTGTTGACGATACATATAAAGTTCATCGGGGTTGGAATCAGATTTCTCTATTTTTATGCCCTTTCCCTTATTGTTCTCTTTTACCTTTTTAAATTCAGTTGGGGTAATTTCTATAACATCATCGGAATCCTCGTCGGGATCTGATTCATCGGAGAATTGGTAATCCTCCCAATATTTTGCTTCCTTGGCGGAAACACCATTGACCATAATTAACTTTGGTCGGTTGGTTGAGGATTTTCTTCTACTTAACCATTTTAGTATTTCCCCCACTGGTTCTTCTTCCGGTTTCGATTCTTCTTCCGGTTCCGATTCTTCTTCCGGTTCCGACTCTTCTTCCGGTTCCTCTTCGGGAACTTGTGAATCAGTCCACGAATCATTCCAATTTACATTTGACTCTTCATTATTATTAGGTGAGTCAATGGGACTAGTTCTAGAGGTAGACATCTATCACATAATATCAAACACGTTAAGAGATTAATATATCACATAATATATACATGTTAATAATATATAGTTTCCAACAAAAATGTTAAGCAATCATTTTTAAAGAAAACACGGTCGAAGTCCAGACTCACTAATGCATCCTAACAAACTCGATAAGACACACTAATGCAAATTTTCTGGTTCTCTAAGACCAACGCTCTGATAACAACTGAAATGTCCCGTTCTTATTGATTAAAAACGTTCCATATTAATTGATTTCGTTGCGAGGTTTTGACCTCTATATGAGACGTTTTTCAAAGACTGTATTCATTTTTAAAACAAACCATAACCTTTATTTCATAAATAAAGGTTTAAAAAGCTTTACGTAGATTATCAAATAATGATAATCTAAAATATCCTGTTTACACACGACCATTACATAATGGTTTACAATACAAATATGTTACATCGAAATCAGTTTCTTGAATGCAGTTTTTACACAATATCATACAAACATGGACTCCAAATCTTGTCCTTATTTTAGTATGCAACGGCGGAAGCTCTTAGTATTCACCTGAGAATAAACATGTTTTAAACGTCAACAAAAATGTTGGTGAGTTATAGGTTTAACCTATATATATCAAATCGTAACAATAGACCACAAGATTTCATATTTCAATACACATCCCATACATAGAGATAAAAATCATTCATATGGTGAACACCTGGTAACTGACATTAACAAGATACATATATAAGAATATCCCCATCATTCCGGGACACCCTTCGGATATGATATAAATTTCGAAGTACTAAAGCATCCGGTACTTTGGATGGGGTTTGTTAGGACCAATAGATCTATCTTTAGGATTCGCGTCAATTAGGGTGTCTGTTACCTAATTCTTAGATTACCAGACTTAATAAAAAGGGGCATATTCGATTTCGATAATTCAACCATAGAATGTAGTTATACGTACTTGTGTCTATTTTGTAAATCATTTATAAAACCTGCATGTATTCTCATCCCAAAAATATTAGATTTTAAAAGTGGGACGATATCTCACTTTCACATATTTTTACTTCGTCGGGAAGTAAGACTTGGCCACTGGTTGATTCACGAACCTATAACAATATATACATATATATCAAAGTATGTTCAAAATATATTTACAACACTTTTAATATATTTTGATGTTTTAAGTTTATTAAGTCAGCTGTCCTCGTTAGTAACCTACAACTAGTTGTCCACAGTTAGATGTACAGAAATAAATCGATAAATATTATCTTGAATCAATCCACGACCCAGTATATACGTATCTCAGTATTGATCACAACTCAAACTATATATATTTTGGAATCAACCTCAACCCTGTATAGCTAACTCCAACATTCACATATAGAGTGTCTATGGTTGTTCTGAAATATATATAGATGTGTCGACATGATAGGTCGAAACATTGTATACGTGTCTATGGTATCTCAAGATTACATAATATACAATACAAGTTGATTAAGTTATGGTTGGAATAGATTTGTTACCAATTTTCACGTAGCTAAAATGAGAAAAATTATCCAATCTTGTTTTACCCATAACTTCTTCATTTTAAATCCGTTTTGAGTGAATCAAATTGCTATGGTTTCATATTGAACTCTATTTTATGAATATAAACAGAAAAAGTATAGATTTATAGTTAGGAAAATAAGTTACAAGTCGTTTTTGTAAAGGTAGTCATTTCAGTCGAAAGAACGATGTCTAGATGACCATTTTAGAAAACATACTTCCACTTTGAGTTTAACCATAATTTTTGGATATAGTTTCATGTTCATAATAAAAATAATTTTCCCAGAATAACAACTTTTAAATCAAAGTTTATCATAGTTTTTAATTAACTAACCCAAAACAGCCCGCGGTGTTACTACGACGGCGTAAATCCGGTTTTACGGTGTTTTTCGTGTTTCCAGGTTTTAAATCATTAAGTTAGCATATCATATAGATATAGAACATGTGTTTAGTTGATTTTAAAAGTCAAGTTAGAAGGATTAACTTTTGTTTGCGAACAAGTTTAGAATTAACTAAACTATGTTCTAGTGATTACAAGTTTAAACCTTCGAATAAGATAGCTTTATATGTATGAATCGAATGATGTTATGAACATCATTACTACCTCAAGTTTTCTGGATAAAGCTACTGGAAATGTGAAAAATGGATCTAGCTTCAAAGGATCCCTCGATGGCTTGAAAGTTCTTGAAGCAGAATCATGACACGAAAACAATTTCAAGTAAGATTTCCACTCAAAATAAGATTGTTATAGTTATAGAAATTGAATTAAAGTTTGAATATGATTATTACCTTGTATTAGAAAGATAACCTACTGTAAGTAACAAAGGTTTCTTGATCTTGGATGATTACTTGGAATGGATTTAGAAAACTTGGAAGTAAACTTGCAATCTTGGAAGTATTCTTGATTTTATGAAACTAGAACTTTTGGAATTTATGAAGAACACTTAGAACTTGAAGATAGAACTTGAGAGAGATCAATTAGATGAAGAAAATTGAAGAATGAAAGTGTTTGTAGGTATTTTTGGTCGTTGGTGTATGGATTAGATATAAAGGATATGTAATTTTGTTTTCATGTAAATAAGTCATGAATGATTACTCATATTTTTGTAATTTTATGAGATATTTCATGCTAGTTGCCAAATGATGGTTCCCACATGTGTTAGGTGACTCACATGGGCTACTAAGAGCTGATCATTGGAGTGTATATACCAATAGTACATACATCTAAAAGCTGTGTATTGTACGAGTACGAATACGGGTGCATACGAGTAGAATTGTTGATGAAACTGAACGAGGATGTAATTGTAAGCATTTTTGTTAAGTAGAAGTATTTTGATAAGTGTCTTGAAGTCTTTCAAAAGTGTATGAATACATATTAAAACACTACATATATATACATTTTAACTGAGTCGTTAAGTCATCGTTAGTCGTTACATGTAAATATTGTTTTGAAACCTTTAGGTTAACGATCTTGTTGAATGTTGTTAACCCATTGTTTATTATAACAAATAAGATGGTAAATTGTTATATTATCATGATATTATGATATATAATATATCTTAGTATGATATATATACAGTTAAATGCCGTTACAACGATAATCGTTACATATATGTCTCGTTTCGAAATCATTAAGTTAGTAGTCTTATTTTTACATATGTATTTCATTGTTAATACACTTAATAATATATTTACTTATCATTTAACATAATTAACCAAGTATATCAATATCTTAATATGATTCATATGTACCTAGTAAGACGTTGTTATAACGATAATCGTTATATATATCGTTTTCGAGTTTCTTAAATTAATAGTCTCATTTTTATGTATATAACTCATTGTTAAAATACCTAATGAGATACATACTGATGTTAAAGCAAAGGGGTACAAAATAGTTATATATTTACTACGAAATACTATTAAATACGATACAATTTTACACAAGATATTTATTTATTTAGAGAATGGATATACTTAAACCTTGCTACAACACTTATAGGCAGTGTACCTAATCGTACAGTAGTGTAGTTTTTAGTAAGTCCGGTTCGTTCCACAGGGAATCTTTTTAAACAAAGCTTAACGCTATATTAGTTTACTTTTATAAAAATACAAATATATATATAAGTAATATTATTATTATAAAAGGGGGTTTTTACCGTTTAATGACCGGTTTGTCGATTTTAAAACTTTAGTCGCAGTTAAAACCAAATGTAAAATATTAAAAATAAATACAAGACTTAAATTAAAGCGTAAAGTAAATAACGATAATGAAATTGCGAATAATAAAAATGCGATAAAATAAACTTGCGATAATTAAAAAGTACAATAATTAAAAGTACAATTAAATACAATAACAATAAAAAAGCGATAATTAGAAGTGCAATTAAATATAAAATAAAGGAAATTAAATATGAAATAAAAGAATTATGCTTATTTAAACTTCCGTAATCATGATGTTTGACGTGTTGATTTTAGTTTTATGCCCATGGGTTAATTGTCCTTTGTCCTGGATTATTTAATATGTCCGTCTGGTTTTTGTCCATAACAGTCCATCAGTCATAAATATAAAGTGCGAGTATCCTCGTCAAATTATCCTTATACCCGAAGTTAAATATTCCAACTAATTGGGGACTTAAACTGTAACAAGATTTTAATACTTTGTTTAATAATTACACCAGGATGTCGACTGAGTGTAACCCAAGGTTTTAATATTTTGTTATCAATTATGCCAAGTGTCCTTTTACATAATTTCACCCCTGTTTTAATTATTCTAGTGGCTGTTAATCCATTCCCGTGTCCGGTTAAATGAATGATTATTCGTACATATAAATACCCCGCCCATCGTGTCCGATCGAGTGTATATGGTAATTTATAGGGACGCCCAATTGTAAATCTTTATATTAACATTAACAAACTATCATTTAGTTAAACAAATATAAAGCCCATTAATAGCCCATAGTCTAATTTCCACAAGTGTCGTTCTTTTGTCCAAACCCCAATTATGGTACAAAGCCCAATTACCCAATTTTAGTAATTAGCCCAACATCATGATTACTTCGGATTAAATAAGCATAATAATAACTTAGCTACGAGACATTAAATTAAAAAGGTTGAACATAACTTACAATGATTAAAAATAGCGTAGCGTTACACGGACAGAATTTCGACTTACACCCTTACAACATTCGCTAACATACCCTTATTATTAGGATTTAAAATTAAAATTAAAATTAAAATATAAATTATATATATATTTTTACGTATATATTGAGAGAGAGAGATATATATTGATGATGAAAAATGATCAGAATTCGGTTGGCTTTATAGGAAATTTCAGAATTTGGGGCTCCGCGACTCACGGCCTTTTTTGCCTTCAAACTCTGCGAGTCGCGGAGTTTTTAAATACAGCTCACAACTTTGGAGTCTTTCTTGCCGACGGATTTTTATTATTAATATAATATATAAATAATTATAAGAATTATTTAAATATTATATTATATTTATGTGCATAGTTGACTTGTAATTTTTAGTCCGTTGCATCGAGCGTTGAGAGTTGACTCTGGTCCCGGTTCCGGATTTTCGAACGTGCTTGCGTACAATTTAATATCTTGTACTTTGCGTTTTGAATCTTGTACTCTTGTAATTTCGAGACGTTTCTTATCAATAATTGGAACCTCTTTGATTGTCTTTTGTACTTTTGAGCTTTTTGGTCGTTTGCGTCTTCAATTCGTCGAATCTGTCTTTTGTCTTCACCTTTTATTATTTAAACGAATATCACTTTTAAATAGAACAATTGCAACTAAAAGCTTGTCTTTCTTGAGGAATAATGCTATGAAATATATGTTCGTTTTTAGCATTATCAAATATTCCCACACTTGAGCGTTGCTTGTCCTCAAGCAATATCGTCTTGAAATACTAGAATCACTTCTTTATTCTTCACACTTTGTACATCAGTGATTTCTATACGACGGTATAAACAATGGTAGTAACGATATGGTTTACAGTCCCACATGACTATAAAAATTTAGATCCATTAAGGAAATTGGATCTTTATGAAAACATTTGATCTTTTGAAAATTAAATCTAGTTTTTACCCTAGATAAGTTTTCCGGAATAACCCTTTACCGGTGTTTGCAAAATATTTTTGTGGGTTTGGTGGGTTTCAGATTTGAAAATTTTAGCTCAAAACTTATGGTTTTGTGTCACCCACTTGCTAACCTTGTATTTGGAAAGCAACACGTCCAGTTTACTTGTCCCGTATATTACCTTTCGGTAAACTACCGTCCGGTTGTAAAGGAAAGCGTTGAACAAGCAACTGTTAAGGCAATGTCCCCTGACATGCTTTTAATTATGGTCTATAACGTGTCGGACGCAATTACTATCCTTGGTAGGAGCAATAGTAAAGCTCACCCTTATGATTTTTCGGTCTGGCACAAGGTCCTGTCTTTGACCATGCTATGCAACCACCATTCTTACGGTTGACACCCGATTTAGTTCAGGTGACCTAATGAATTCCAGGTGAATTCCTAGGATTTTACGTTCAATGGTAATGAACGCATTGAAAATAGGGTTTTCAGAAAACAAATCGGTTTGTAATTTTGATCAAAATATTTTCTCGTTCAAGCTCAAGTTTAGATATCATTGAATTCCATGAGTTTGTAATTCTCAATCTTTAAGGTCAATCTCTAGGATTGAGTAATATCAGGCTTTAAAAGCTGATTTTTGATCTTTTAAGGAGATTATCCTTTCTGGGGATCTGATTCATTAGTCTTATCCAGCTAATTTGCATGGTGCACCCCCATTGTACGAGATAAATCCTTCTCATGGTTAGGATAAATCTGACCACTTGGCGACCCTGTTTAATGCTGAGGTCCGTGGATTTCCTGGTGATTTTAGTGATGACTTTTCTAGATTTTTCGTCAACCTACAGCTGGTCTGGACGACAACTTCTTGACCTAAATCAAGAAGCGCGTGTCTTTTTCGGAAGACTTTACTTCCTTTTAATGATGGAATTGATTCATCGTGTAGATCCATCTTTCTTACAGTAAATCAGGTAAAACAGTTTAGTTTAGTCCAAAGCAAAAGTATTTTCAGTTATTTGTTACAGATATATGTGACATATGTTTAAGATAACTTGGTAAATTTTCCCACACTTGGCTTTTATTTTCCTTTTTATCGTCCTCTATTCCATTTTAAATGAATTTTAACATTTTGGTTTGTTTCTCAATTTATGTCCTTTCCGAGGTTATAATAATTTCGGTGTTAAAACCTAGTTTTATTGTTCATAAATATGTATAAACATGATTTTGAGTTCATTTAATTGAAAATTTTGAAAAATTTTACTAGAATTGAGTAGTCAGTATATAAGACTAGGGCTGTTCTTTATTATCAGAGAGCACTAGATTCTAATACAACTACTGCTATACTAGTATTTTTAATGGTAACCAAGTGTATAAAGATAAAAATTTTAAAATCCGAAAGAATTTAACCCCTTCCCACACTTAAGATCTTGCAATGCCCTCATTTGCAAGAAATCAGTAACAATTTAAATTATTGAGGGTGATTTGTGTGAAAATGATTAAATTTTTACCAAAGTTTCCAAATATATTGGCGTTTGTTTGCTGAATGATAAATGGTGCACATCATTTGTTCATTCCGTCTTGTTGTTATTTCACATATATTTTGCATCTTGTCGTCAAAATTAGTTGCTTTTGCTGAACTTAATGCCAGTCTTTGAAAATGCGTTGTTTTACCCTGTTGTGTACATAAGATAAACTGCAAACATATATACATATTTTTGAAGTTTGGTATATTACCCCACATTCAAAAATTATTAAAATTTAAGAATAAAAGTTAGAAAATTATAAAAACTATTACAATATTACCATAATTATTAAACGTATCAACATTACAAATTACAAAATAAATAAAACTAAGTAGACTAGGGATGATACTGGTACCAATAGGGGTTCCATGCATAACCATAGGTGCTATAGAATACTTCGGCAGGGTTATACGTAGGATACGGTGGTTGCATCTCTATAGACCAGGGAGGGAATATGGGTTTTGGTGTAGGAATATAGTTTCTACCTATATGTTGGCAATGAGCTATGATTTGGTTTTGATGAACTTGCCAATCTTCAAATGTTCTCTGTCTAGCATTTTCGTACTCCTGTGAAGCTATAAACCTTTGCATTTCTTGCATTTCATTTCCCCCTCCTACATTACCTTGCTGTTGGTTTCTCTCAACATGTGGATGTCTACCATGGTATTGTACTGCGGCGTTATTTCGCCTCTTCAAAACTTTCGCACCATGGTATACATTTAAACCTATAGTATCGCGGGGTTCTGGTTCTTCTACTAATAATCCCCCCCCCCGACTTATATCCACACCAAGATATTTAGCAATCAAAGTAATAAAAATACCACCTCCTATTATGCTATGCGGTCTCATCCCCCTAACCATAGCTGATAAATAATAACCCACACAATAAGGTATACTTACAGCGCTTTGTGGGTCTCGAATACACATATGGTAAAACAAATCCTGTTCATTTACCTTTTCCTTGTTCTTACCTCTTTGTGTAATCGAATTAGCTAAAAACCTATGAATCACTCTTAATTCAGCTCTATCTATATCCAAATAAGAGTAATTTCCCCCTTTGAATCGGTGATGGCTTGTCATTTGACTCCATACACCATGTGTATCAAAATTTTCATCTATCTTTCTACCATTTAGTATCAACCCTCTACAATCGGCAGATGCTAACTCCTCAGGCGTATATATACGTAAAGCCTGAGCCATGTCTAGTAAAGACATGTGGCGCATCGAACCTCCTAACAAAAATCTAATAAAAGATCGATCGGTTAAACTAGCTACCCGATCATTTAATTCTATACTACACAACAATTCTTCACACCATACTTTATATACAGGTCTACGCATGGTGAATAAACGTATCCAGTCGTTAAAAGTAGAATTACCATACCTCTGTGCAAGTAATTCCCTAATTGGCCCGGCCAATTCTACAGCTTCTAATGGTCCCCATTCTATGACCCTCGGTACCTCAACAACTTTAGAATGAAGAGTATGCAAACCTCTTTAGTATTTTGGATAATCTATCCAAAGTCTGTCAAATCTCAGGTTTGGGTGCAAATCTTCCAAGTGCATATCAGAAAATGTCATGACTGGATGAGGTATATCTTGCTTGTAGTAGTTATCCACCTCCTGTTGTTCCGCATTCTCAGCAGGAGCATTGCGAGCTTGGGATGAAGATTCACCCCTTTCAGTCTGCAAAACACATCAAACACAATTTTTGTGCATCCAAATATGCATTAGTGTCAGCAAAATCATCAATCAAAATAATTACAATGACATGATCAATTTATATCAAACTTAAGCTCATTTTCATATTTTCATCAAATCTACACTTTTTCAAATAAGCATATACGAAAATGTTCGCCAAGTTCATAAGCATTCAACTCAAATAACATGTCAAAATAATCATTACTAGCAATTAAACAAGTTTCAAATGGCATTATCTCTTAAAAATCAAGTTCATGAATTTTAGACTTGAAAAAGTCCACTTTAATTCTCAAAATCATGTTTAGGCTCAAAGTTTGGATCATTTAACTACCTAAACATGTTACACTACTTAATTTAGCAACAATTCATGACAAAAATCGGCCATAACCTGTTTATATCAAAAAGCCCCAAATTTGCTCAAGAACACAAACCCTAGATTACTCAAAATTTGAAGTTTAAGGCTTCTAATCATGTTAAATAGCATCAATCTAGGTTATACAAGCATAATACATAAACAATTTAAGCATAATTACACTAAAAAGCATCAAAATCAAATTGGGGAAAAAATTGCTCAAGAACACTAATTTTCGGATTAAATGGTGTTTAGGTGTAGAAATTTACCGTTTTTCTTGAGTAATTCCTTGATAGCATCCTTCTCAACATGATTTTAGTAAAAGATTTGATGATTAACGGTTAAAAATTGTGATTTTGAGAGGTTTTTTTCGGGTTTTTTCGCTGTATGTTCGTTGTATGTGTGGGTGGTAGTGTGGACTGATCTGTTCTTTACGTTTTATTTTTTTCTGAGTTTTGGTCCTCCCGCGAGTCGCGGTGTTTGGACCCTTCAAACTCCGCGACTCGCGAAGTTTGTTTTTTTTTTTTTTTTATAAACATCTTATACTAATTAAAACAATTAAGTAATTAATTTTAAAATTTTGTTTCCCTTGTTATTTAGGACGAGGTCGTTTCGGATCGATGTCCTAGTCCGTCCTTCGACAAAATTTTAAAATTTGTGTTTTTGTAGCGATTGTTTTAAAAGCTAAGATTTTTGGGTTTTTTAATGTTTTTGGCATACTTTAGTTCAATAAGATTAAAAATAATGATAATAAAAGTTCTCGTCCCTCCCTCGGGTAAAGCAATTTCGGTTTAAAGACCTAGTCTTCAACTTACGACGAATTTTAAAAATCATATTTTTAACTTAATGAGATAAAGTAAATTTTTGTTTTTAAATTCACACAATTTAAATATAAAATTCAAAATTAATATTAAAAATTCACACCAAACTTAAAATTTGAAATGCATAAAATTAAAAATTCATATTTTAAAAATAAAAAATTCACACCAAACTTAATTTAAAAATTCATATTATAAATTCACACCAAACTTATATTAATTTTTTAAATATTTACAATTTTAAATATATTGTTTTTACAAAGTTTACAATATTAATTTAAGATTTATATATTAATTTTAAAACATGGTAAAAATAAAATTAAAAATCTTTTTGGCTTTTTATCCCACTTTAATCAATCAAATATTATCAAAAATATGCGCCCCTCTTTTCGGTAAAGTAATTTCGGTTCCAAGACCTAATTTAACTCATGACGAATTTTTGAAATATTTTGGATTGATTGATTAAAGATATTTATACCTTAAGAATAAACGTTAAATTTCGCAGTGATGTAATAAATTTTTGAATGATATCAATAATTTCGGTCGCCAAACCTAATTTTATTCAATACCAATTTAATACTTTATAGCGAACAAATTAGCGTTTATTATCAAAAGGTTAAAAATAAAAAAAAAAAATAAAAACTGTACAATCATACCTGTGAAATAGATTTCTTAGTTATATGATCTATCCCATTCATAAGATAGTCGGTTTAATTAGTTTTCCATGGCTACATAGGCGTAACCTAGAGCATTCAGTGTCTTTTCTTCTAAACATATGAACGGTCCGTCTCTGCATAAAGTAACAAATTCGGTATTTTAATAGGTTTGATTATTTGAACATTTACCTCCATGTGACCATTTTCCGCATTTGTGACATCTTTCTAGGTTTCGTGCTCTTCTTTTCGCTGCGGATTTTGATTTTCCTTTACCAAATTGTAACTTATTATCTTCGCATTTGGATTCTTTTCTAACTCCGTCCATTCTTTCTCTGATTACTGATACTATTTCACTCGGTAGTGTGTCATTATTACGTTTAGTGATCAAAGCGTGTAGCATTAGACCATGGTTTAGTTCACAGGCAGTCTTCATTTCCTAAAAAAAATAAAAATTCAGAATGGGGGGAGAAGACTAGTTCTTTAGGGTCTGCTAGGGAAAGACCATTCGGGTTCCATTTTCGAGAACTACACGAAAACAGACAATCTAACTCTAACAGAAATACATATTATCCTTTAAAGACTTGATTCTCCCCACACTTAGTTAGCTGTGGTGTCGAAATTGTGATTAACTTCGTTGTCGACTTCCATCGGACTATCTATGTAGTGTTTAACTCTGTGACCATTAACTTTAAATTCAATCTCATTTGAATTTATTAATTCTATCGTTCCGTATGGGAAAACTCTTTTAACTATGAATGGTCCAGACCATCTCGATTTCAATTTTTCAGGAAATAGCTTGAATCGTGAATTGAAAAGAAGAACTCTGTCTCCTTCCTTAAATTCTTTTGAACTTCTGACTCTTTTATCATGCCATTTCTTCGTTCTTTCTTTATAGATTAACGAATTTTCGTATGCTTCATGTCTTAATTCTTCTAATTCATTTAGTTGACTTAATCGTAGACGTCCGGCTTCATGTAAATCAAGATTACATGTCTTCAAAGCCCAAAATGCTTTGTGTTCAATTTCTACTGAAAGATGACATGCTTTTCCATAAACAAGTCTAAAAGGTGTGGTTCCAATTGGAGTTTTGTAGGCTGTTCTAAAAGCCCAGAGTGCATCCACCAATTTAATGGACCATTCTTTCGGATTTGATCCTACGGTTTTCTCTAGAATACGTTTTAAAGCTCGGTTGGTATTTTCAACTTGTCCACTTGTTTGTGGATGATATGCGGTGGAGATTTTATGAGTTACTCCATATCTTTTAAGAACTTTCTCAAGTTGATTATTACAGAAATGAGTACCCCGATCACTTATTTAAGCTTTCGGTGTTCCAAACTTTGTAAAAAGACGTTTTAAAAAGTTGACTACAACTCGTGCATCGTTAGTTGGGAGAGCTTGTGCTTCTGCCCATTTAGATACATAATCAATGGCTACGAGTATATATAGATTATTATGAGATTTTGGAAATGGACCCATAAAGTCAATACCCCAAATGTCAAATACTTCACATACTTGGATGACATTTTGTGGCATTTCATCACGTTGACTTATTTTTCCGGCTCTTTGACAAGCATCACAGGATTTGCAAAGAAGGTGTGCGTCTTTGTAAATTGTAGGCCAATAGAATCCAGCATCATAAACTTTTCTTGCTGTTAGTTGAGGCCCATAATGCCCTCCTGTTGGTCCTGTGTGACAATGGTTTAATATTTTACTAGCTTCATCTCCAAATACACATCGGCGTATTATTCCATCGGGACAACTTTTAAACAGGTGTGGATCTTCCCAAAAATAGTGTTTTATATCACTGAAGAATTTCTTTCGTCTTTGGTACGATAATCCTTTTTCAAGGAATCCACAAACTAAGTAGTTTGCATAGTCTGTAAACCATGGAATTTCTTTATAATCTATCTTCAATAGATATTCATCAAGAAAGTTGTCTTTTATGGCCGATTCATTTAGAACTTCTAATTCGGGATTTTCAAGACGAGAAAGATGATCAGCGGCGAGATTTTCTGCTCCTCTTTTATCTCGGATTTCAATATCAAATTCTTGTAAGAGTAAGATCCAACGGATTAATCTTGGTTTAGCATCTTGTTTCGAAAATAGGTATCTAAGAGCAGAATGGTCGGTATAGACCACCGTTTTTGCTAGAACGAGATATGATCGAAATTTGTCAAAAGCAAAGACAATAGCAAGTAGTTCTTTTTCAGTAGTTGTATAGTTCGTTTGTGCTCCTTGTAACGTCTTACTAGCATAATATATAGGTTGAAATCGTTTTTCAATCCTTTGTCCTAAAACGGCTCCCATTGCAAAATCACTTGCATCGCACATTAGTTCAAATGGTAGATTCCAATTTGGTGTTATCATGATCGGCGCATTAGTTAGTTTCTCTTTAAGAATATTAAAAGATTTGATACACTCATCTAAAAAGATGAATGGAGCATCCTTTTCTAGGAGTTTATTCATAGGAGTGGCAATTTTAGAAAAATCTTTTATGAAACGTCGGTAAAAACCGGCATGCCCTAGAAAACTCCTAACTCCTCTAACATTGGTGGGATGTGAAAGTTTAGCAATTACATCTACTTTAGCTCTATCCACTTCAATTCCTTCTTTTGAAATTTTATGTCCAAGAACGATGCCTTCTTTAACCATGAAATGGCATTTCTCCCAATTAAGTACTAGATTTGATTGTTCGCATCTAATAAGCATTCGTTTAAGATTAGCTAGACATGATTCAAATGTATCACCGAAGACTGAAAAGTCATCCATGAAAACTTCCATGCATTCTTCTATCATGTCGTGAAAAATCGCCATCATGCACCTTTGAAAGGTTGCAGGGGCGTTGCAAAGTCCAAATGGCATGCGTTTGTAAGCAAAAGTACCATAAGGGCACGTGAATGTGGTTTTCTCTTGGTCTTCGGGTGCTATTGGAATTTGAAAATATCCGGAAAATCCATCTAGAAAACAATAGTAACTATTTCCGGCTAATCTTTCCAACATTTGATCAATGAAAGGTAAGGGAAAGTGATCTTTTCTGGTGGCGTCATTTAATTTTCTATAATCAATACACACACGCCATCCTGTTACAGTCCTAGTAGGAATAAGCTCATTTTTCTCATTTGTAATGACAGTCATGCCACCCTTCTTAGGCACGCATTGAACTGGGCTTACCCGTGGACTATCAGAAATTGGATAAATTAGACCTGCATCTAGCAGTTTAATAATCTATTTCTTAACTACATCTTGCATATTAGGATTTAGTCTTCGTTAGCATTGCACATACGTTTTATGACCTTCTTCCATAAGGATTTTTTGTGTGCAATACGAAGGACTTATTCCTTTAATATCATGAATCTTCCATGCAATGGCTGGTTTATGAGCTTTCAACACAGAAATGAGTTGTGATTTCTCATTTTCAGTAAGAGAAGACGATATTATTACAGGTAATTCAGATTCACCATGTAAATAAGCGTATTCCAAATGGTTTGGAAGTGGCTTTAACTCTAATTTCGGTGGTTCTTCTATCGATGATTTGTATCGATATCTGTCTTCTTCTTTTAGCATTTGAATTTCTTCTGTTGTTGGTTCATATCCATTAGCTATAAGTGTAGCTAACATTTCAGCTTCATCAATTGGTTCATTACCTTCTCCTAAAGAACATTCTCCTGTTCCTTGTAATTCTGGAAATTCTTCTAATAATTCTGCATGTGCATCTATAGTTTGAATATAATAACATGTATCATCTGCAGATTGTGGTTGTTGCATTGCTCTATCAACTGAAAAGGTAACACTCTCGTCCTCTATACTTAGGGTCAATTTCTTACCGAACACGTCTATCATTGCTTTAGCCGTATTTAAGAATGGTCTTCCTAATATGAGAGGAACTTGAGAATCTTCTTCCATGTCCAAAACAACAAAATCTACTGGAAATACTAAAGTACCAACTTTAACTAGCATGTTCTCCATTATCCCTCTAGGATATTTTATTGATCTATCGGCTAGTTGTATGCTTATTCTGGTTGGTTTCAATTCTCCAAGGTCTAGTTTAGCGTATAGTGAATACGACATTAGATTTATACTAGCACCTAAGTCTGCCAAAGCTTCTATTGAACTAAGACTACCCAGAAAACATGGAATTGTGAAACTTCCTGGATCAGATAATTTTTCTGGTATCTTATTCAACAGCACTGCTGAACAATTAGCATTCATAGTAACAGCCGAGAGTTCTTCCATTTTCTTTCTATTTGAGATTAGATCTTTCAAGAATTTAGCATATCTAGGCATTCCTGAAATCACATCAATGAAAGGAAGATTTACATTTATCTGTTTAAACATATCCAAGAATTTGGATTGCTCGGCTTCAAGTTTCTCTTTCTTCATTTTACTCGGGTAAGGAAGTGGTGGTTGGTATGGTTTAACATAAGGTTTAGCCTTAACTGTGTTATCTTCATTAACCTTTTCAACTACCGGTTCTTTTTCCTTATCTTGATCAGGTTGTAGTTCTTGTGGAGTAGGAATAGCTTCATCAGAAGTTACAGGTATTTCAGGTGGTTTAAGTGTTGTACCACTTCTTGTGGTAATGGCTTTAGCTGTTTCATTCTGGGGGTTAGCATTTGTATCACTAGGTAGACTTCCCGGTTTTCTTTCACCTATTAACCTTGCTAGGTTACTTACTTCTTGTTCCAGATTTTGAATAGAAGCTTGTTGATTTCTAAATGCTTGAGCATTTTGTTCATTAGTTTGTTTTTGAGATGTGAAAAACTGCGTTTGAGTTTCAACTAGCTTCGTCATCATATCTTCTAAATTCGGCTTTTTATCATCGGTTTGTTGTGGTGGTTTGTTTTGAAAATTAGGTCTTTGCTGGTTGTAAGTATTATTGGATACTTGTTGATTGCTAGGACCTTATTGGTTGTTGTATGGAATATTTCGGTTATAATTCTGGTTTTGATTGTAAATTGGTCTTGGCGGTTGATAATTATTCTGATAATTATTTCCAGGCCTTTGGTTTATGTATGAAATATTCTCTCTTTGTTCCATTGTTAATTCAATACTGAGACAATCTTTTGTCAAATGTGGTCCTCCACACTGCTCACAACTAATTCGTATTGAGTGAATATCTTTAGTCATCTTTTCCATTCGTCTCTCGACAGCATCTATCTTTGCGGAAATGGAATCTAAGTCATGGCTAGAATCGGCTCTAGCTGCTTTAGATGATCTAACGATATCTTTTTCTTGGTGCCACTCATGTGAGTGGGAAGCAGTGTTATAAATAATTTTGTAAGCATCAGTTTCGGTTTTCTTCATAATAGAACCACCAGCTGCTATATCTATGTCTTTTCTTGTAGTGATGTCGCATCCTTGGTAGAATATTTGTACTATTTGACAGGTGTCTAAACCATGTTGCGGACATCCTCTTAACAACTTTCCATATCTTGTCCACGCCTCATATAGAGTTTCATTTGGCTTCTGTGTGAACGTAACAATTTCTACTTGAAGTCTTACGGCTTTAGATGCAGGAAAGAATTGTTTAAGAAATTTTTCAACTAAAACGTCCCATGTATCAATCGCCCCTTCAGGTAACGATTTCAACCAATCTTTGGCTTCTCCCTTTAAAGTCCAGGGAAATAACATGAGATATATCTGTTCATCCTCCACTTCTCGGATTTTAAATAGTGTGCAGATCCTATTAAAAGTACGTAAATGTTCATTTGGATCTTCCTTCGGCGCACCACTAAATTGGCATTGATTAGTCACCATGTGTAGAATTTGTCCTTTGATTTCATAATCTGGCGCATTAATGTCTGGATGAGTAATTGCGTGACCTTGGCCAGTGCGTTTAGCTCTCATTCGGTCTTCCATACTTAAAGGTTCCAGATTCTCCATAATTGAATTTGTTGAATCGGAATCACTAGAGGATTCTGATTTAATGGTTCGTTCCTCAACAATCTCTGTTTGAATGATTGGTGGTTCCGGAGGAAAGTTTAGTGGTTCAGGATCTACGAATTGTTCCTGAATATTCTCCGGATTCTCAATTGTGAGGTCGGGTTCAAAAAATAGATTATCGAAAATTTGAACTGGAGTACTTGGTCGACTGGATGACGATTCTAAAGAAAAATCAACGGCAGTAATATTTGCTAAATGTCTTGATCTAGTTACAGGTGGTGATCGTACAAAAGGTGGTGAACGTCTTGCTCGGTGCATTCACTGAATATCCTATTAGATTTTAAAATGAAAGAAAAATTATAATAAGTTATCCAATCAATAGACTTTTCTGATTTTGCCCACGTTTCGAATAGCCAAAAGATGCAGCAGAGGGGCAGGATTCGTTTGGTCTCAATATAATTGAGGACTGTTTGGCTCCAATAACCCGGTCCACGTACAAATCCAACTATTACTACGAACCAGAAAATTTTGATGTCTATCAATTTAACCGCTTAAAATAAATTTTCGTAATTTTAAGAAATTTAGATAAGAAGTAGAATAAAAATCTATGTCCTAAAAACTAGAATAGCGAGAAATAAGAAAGAAAAAGAGTTCGTCAGAAAAAGGTCGAAAAAGAAAAATAGTTGAAAAATAAAAGGTGACGGAAAAATAAAAGAAACTTATAAAACTTAAAAATACTTGACTAACCTAACCTTATTACTGCAACTAACTTAAAATTATAATCGCAAATTGAGATTACTAATTGGAATGATAATTGATACATAGGTAAAAGTCGTCTAAAAATATTAAAGCTTACAAGAAAAACTAAATCCCAAATGGAAATAACTTAAAAAGAAACTAAAACTTAAAAAGGCGTCGCAAAATTCTAAAGCACCTAAATCTTAGTCTAAAGAAAAAGCACTTAAGGAATTCTACGGCAAAGCCTAAAAATCTAGAAGTAAAAATAACTATGGCAAAAAACTAAGTTTAAAACTAAATATGAGCGAAAAATACAAATATTACGCTAAAACGATTAAAAAGGGACAAAATATAAAAATATACAAAAAGTTGTAAAAATTAAAATTTTTGTAAAAATATTATTTTTATATTATTTATTTATTAAAACTACTAATTTTACAATTTAATTAAACTTAATAAACTAAATATACAAAATAATAAATAAAACTAAATTAATTAATTTAATATAAATAACCTAGTTAGGTTTTAAAGTTAATAATAATAATAAATACCCCGTATTAAATGCAGATTAGGGCTTATTGTCAACTGTGTCAGACGGCTCCGCGAGTCGCGGTTATCAAAGCAGAAAACTCCGCGAGTCGCGGGGATCCAGAATTCAACTCAGGTACAGTTTTAATTCGACGTTTTTTTTTTTTATATTTAGCGTTGCGCTTTCGGCGTTTAAGAGTTCCCCGGCAGCGGCGCCAAAAATACTTGATGTTAAAGCAAAGGGGTACAAAATAGTTATATATTTACTACGAAATACTATTAAATGCGATACAATTTTACACAAGATATTTATTTATTTAGAGAATGGATATACTTAAACCTTGCTACAACACTTATAGGCAGTGTACCTAATCGTACAGTAGTGTAGTTTTTAGTAAGTCCGGTTCGTTCCACAGGGAATCTTTTTAAACAAAGCTTAACGCTATATTAGTTTACTTTTATAAAAATACAAATATATATATAAGTAATATTATTATTATAAAGGGGGGTTTTTACCGTTTAATGACCGGTTTGTCGATTTTAAAACTTTAGTCGCAGTTAAAACCAAATGTAAAATATTAAAAATAAATACAAGACTTAAATTAAAGCGTAAAGTAAATAACGATAATGAAATTGCGAATAATAAAAATGCGATAAAATAAACTTGCGATAATTAAAAAGTACAATAATTAAAAGTACAATTAAATACAATAACAATAAAAAAGCGATAATTAGAAGTGCAATTAAATATAAAATAAAGGAAATTAAATATGAAATAAAAGAATTATGCTTATTTAAACTTCCGTAATCATGATGTTTGACGTGTTGATTTTAGTTTTATGCCCATGGGTTAATTGTCCTTTGTCCTGGATTATTTAATATGTCCGTCTGGTTTTTGTCCATAACAGTCCATCAGTCATAAATATAAAGTGCGAGTATCCTCGTCAAATTATCCTTATACCCGAAGTTAAATATTCCAACTAATTGGGGACTTAAACTGTAACAAGATTTTAATACTTTGTTTAATAATTACACCAGGATGTCGACTGAGTGTAACCCAAGGTTTTAATATTTTGTTATCAATTATGCCAAGTGTCCTTTTACATAATTTCACCCCTGTTTTAATTATTCTAGTGGCTATTAATCCATTCCCGTGTCCGGTTAAATGAACGATTATTCGTACATATAAATACCCCGCCCATCGTGTCCGATCGAGTGTATATGGTAATTTATAGGGACGCCCAATTGTAAATCTTTATATTAACATTAACAAACTATCATTTAGTTAAACAAATATAAAGCCCATTAATAGCCCATAGTCTAATTTCCACAAGTGTCGTTCTTTTGTCCAAACCCCAATTATGGAACAAAGCCCAATTACCCAATTTTAGTAATTAGCCCAACATCATGATTACTTCGGATTAAATAAGCATAATAATAACTTAGCTACGAGACATTAAATTAAAAAGGTTGAACATAACTTACAATGATTAAAAATAGCGTAGCATTACACGGACAGAATTTCGACTTACACCCTTACAACATTCGCTAACATACCCTTATTATTAGGATTTAAAATTAAAATTAAAATTAAAATATAAATTATATATATATATTTACGTATATATTGAGAGAGAGAGAGAGATATAATGATGATGAAAAATGATCAGAATTCGGTTGGCTTTATAGGGAATTTCAGAATTTGGGGCTCCGCGACTCGCGGCCTTTTTTGCCTTCAAACTCCGCGAGTCGCGGAGTTTGTAAATACAGCTCACAACTTTGGAGTCTTTCTTGCCGACGGATTTTTATTATTAATATAATATATAAATAATTATAAGAATTATTTAAATATTATATTATATTTATGTGCATAGTTGACTTGTAATTTTTAGTCCGTTGCGTCGAGCGTTGAGAGTTGACTCTGGTCCCGGTTCCGGATTTTCGAACGTCCTTGCGTACAATTTAATATCCTGTACTTTGCGTTTTGAATCTTGTACTCTTGTAATTTCGAGACGTTTCTTATCAATAATTGGAACCTCTTTGATTGTCTTTTGTACTTTTGAGCTTTTTGGTCGTTTGCGTCTTCAATTCGTCGAATCTGTCTTTTGTCTTCACCTTTTATTATTTAAACGAATATCACTTTTAAATAGAACAATTGCAACTAAAAGCTTGTCTTTCTTGAGGAATAATGCTATGAAATATATGTTCGTTTTTAACATTATCACATACTTATAATAAAATCATGTTAACTATATATATAACCATATATATGTCATCGCATAGTTTTTACAAGTTTTAACGTTCGTGAATCACCGGTCAACTTGGGTGGTCAATTGTCTATATGAAACCTATTTCAATTAATCAAGTCTTAACAAGTTTGATTGCTTAACATGTTGGAAACACTTAATCATGTAAATAACAATTTCATTTAACATATATAAACATGGAAAAGTTCGGGTCACTACATCCATAACCACTCACTCGCACGGTTCATAACACGGTTGATCACCCTAACCATACGAGTGAAGGCTCACTCGTGCGAGTGATGAAGAACAGTAGCAGCAGCTGTTTAAATGGGTTTCAACTCAATATGTACAACATAAACATCAATACATACAGTAAATTAACACATATCATCATATATTCACTATATGATAAGCCTACATCATAAACCCGATCATTATCGACGCTAAACGAGTACAAAACAAGACATACACAATAAAATCCCTTCTTATGACCAAAATAAATTTTGGTCTAGATTCTTAAAACCTTATCATTGTAAAGTACTCTTCAATATGATTCCAACGATATTTGATTCATCAAACACGGAGTTACGGTTTGAAAGTTACGCCCTTTTCAATTTTACCAAAAGCTGACCAGTGCTCACTCGCGCGGACGAGACCTCACTCGTGCGAGTGAGTCCTCAACCGCGTGGTTGAGCCTCAAATGCGTGGTCACTCGTACAAGTGACCTGTCAGAAATGTGGGAGCTGTTAGAACATTCCAGCTCGCTGTTTTCGCATTTTTTGACCCAGAATCATGATTTTTGCAAGATCTAACACCAAAACCACTTCCAAAACATCATATAAACCATATATAAGCTATTACTAACAACAATTGAGCATAACAAACACTTAAGATCAAGAATCAAGCCTCAAAACCTAACTTTTACTCAAGAACACAAAAACCCAATCTAAGCAAGAATCAATACATGAATCAAAGAGAAGCTTACCTTAAATTGACCACAAAATTACAGAGAACAAGAAGATATGAATAAATTGAGCTCTAGATCAAAGATTAGATTTTAGGGTTTTTGATTAGATGAAGATGAAGGTACGGGTTGTTTGGTGAATTTTCTAGAAAATGCAAGAAATGAACTGCACTAGGGTCATCTAAATGGGTTTAATTCTCACACTATGCAACACACGGGTATTTATCAGTTATCTGATATCTTTCGTACATCATTTGGCAACCCAAATGAAGTCCAATTTAAATAAACAAACATGTTCTGTGACCTTTGTCACAAACTGGTCCTAACCTCATCATTATTTAATAGTAAATATTAAATGAAAATAAAAGCATATAATAACACAATACTAATTTAAGGGCAATTTAGTAATCTTACAGCTAGGCCTGATTGAGGATGTTACACTTAAATATAATCGTTTTATATATATAATATATATTTATCAGAATGTATTAGAGTAATTAATATGAGTCATTTATTAATAAAAAATTTATATTAAAAATTATATATAATAAAAATATACTTCTATATATCTTAAGTAATAAAATTTATAAAGCTCACTTAATGTCATAAAAATATAGTGGTATGTATTATAAATGTAATTATATTACGTGTGATAAAAATATCTTTGTATCACATATTTATTTGATAAAATAATATTAATAATAATAATGAGTAAAAATTATATTACTTTGTGATAATAATAATATTAATTATAATAATAACAATATTTATATTTACTAACGATAATAATTTTGATAATTAATAATAATCTTTTATAATAATACTAATGTCATAATAATCATATTACTAATAATGATAAAAATATTATAATCGTATTATTAATAACAATTTTAAAACTTAACTAAGTATAGTTCATTTATGTGCTAGCGTTTATTTTAACTTCTTAACGTACTAATTGACATATCTAAATATCAATCGAATCAATAAGCGAGTGTTACAATCGTTTACTTAATTAATTTAAAATCAAATATATCTAATATACATAAACATGTTTTAAATACACGTTGCAAGTTATCTATATATTTAACAATCAATATTCCAACTCACGTTAATTAATCAAAGACATTTTAAATAATCAAGTTCCATTATAGCAAAAATCGTTTTCGTACATTTGTAACTAAATTAATTGATTAATATGAAATTTAGTCTTCCACTAACTTTTGTCTAACCTACATCAATTGACATATTTATTCTTACTTGTAAGTCACTTTACCATTTTTTTTCCGAATACCGTTAAAAAGAATAGATTTCTTAAATCATAGTGGACCTCACAACAGAGACTCGTAATCATAATTCAATGTATCTGATAATTCAATCATTTGGAATTATCTTTTAACTTCGTAAGTAAATATATCCAATAGGTATTCAAACCAAGATGTTTAATGTACGGTGACATATACCCTAAACATTTATTAACGCTCTCTAGTTATAATATATATATATATATATATATATATATATATATATATATATATATATATATATATATATATATATATATATATGTATATATATATATATGTATATATATATATATATATGTATATGTATATATATGCACAAAACAAGTTACATATATTGGTCCGTGAATCGTCGGGGTTCGGTCGAGGTTAAAGAATGCATGAACATAGTTTAAAATTTTTGAGATTCAACTTAACAAACTTTGCTTATCGTGTCGGAATATATAAAGATGAAGTTTAAATTTGGTCGAAAACTTCCGGGTTGTCACACAATTTAGTGGTTTTGGGTTGACTAATTTTCATAACTTTGATTGTAAATAACTTTTTTTTTGTGTTATATAATATATGATGAAAGTTATGCCAAATAAAAGCACATATAAAACTTAATTTATTCATATGAATTTCATCATTTATTAAGGAGTATAACACAAAACTAAAATTATTTAAAGTTAACGTTAAGAAAAAAAAGTCAATCCAGTTACCCAGAACTATTAAATTGAGACGGAGAGAGTAGTATATATTGTACAATAAAAAATTTTGTTGTTCAAAACAAAAACATATTGTACAATAACAAAACAATATAATTTGTAAAGGTTACGACCCTAAAATCGAATTCAAGAGATGCACGAGCCACGTGCTCTTCATATCTCGAGAATCTATAGCCCCTCACAAATATAAAGGGTTCACTACATGGGTATCTCCAAGTTTAAAATGAAAACCATGGTCAGAATTTAGCTAGCCACTATTTTTAAGCTTATAAAGGACTCAAATTTTCTTTATAATCTGATGTGGAACGTGTTGTTACGAACTCCCCCATCAGAATTCATACCTCATGAGATGCACGAACTGTATGCACGTCACACCTCAACCCAGGAGATGCACGAGCCTTTTGCATGTTACACTCCAAAAGGCTACCTTAGGAGATGCATGAGTCGGGTGCCCATCACACTCTGAGAGACTAAGACTCTAATAACTGAAAAGTCCCTCAAAGCAGAGACAAGAGATTCACAAACCGCGTGCTTGTCACACCACGAGTTTATCGCCCCTCACAGATAAATGAGTGGATTAATTGGTTTTCTTCAATATTGATTAGCCACTAGTTTTAACCTTAAGATGTACTCCAAATTTCCTTCACACGATATGAGACGGGTAGTTATAGTTTTCTTGACATAAACAAGGGTAAGGTGGATTGGATTTAAACATACTCTTGTGTATTCAGATTAATGTATTTGTTATTGTTTCTCTTCGACTATGTAGGCATTTTTATAATATAACTATCCATACTAGTGCTTTATTAGAATATATGATACGGAGGATTATCGGTATCATTCAAGTTATATGTTTTTGTGATGGGCGTGGAAATTTTGAAAGTGAAAATGGCCCATTTATTATAAAATTTGTACTGTATAAGACATAAATATGAGGATATTCTATGAGTAAGTCACTTCGTCATCTTGGAAAAAAATTTCACTCCATCTAAAGACTACCAACTCCCAAACCAAACAAACGAGAACACATGCACATAAGAAGATGAAAACAAGCATGAAACCAATAACATATACTTAATGGAATCCCCTTCGTCGTCCTTCATTTACTTCATATAATGGAGCTAAACCTCGATAATTCATCATCAAAAATTACCTTTAGAGTTGTCAACTTACATTTCACCATCTTACACTTGACCGAGCAATCATGGTTAGAACCCCGACCTTTTTGTTTTCTAGACTTCTTACCTGAACCCGAGCCTCCAAAGGAAAGCCATCACCATCAAGACCTTGATCAACAACCACCGGGCTCGCATCTAGTGCGTCTTTCTGGAGCTGACCATGGAATAAAATGTAGATCTTATATCTGATCTGTGAAATGAAAAATTAGCCTAGTGGTTGGGGTATGCAAGTTATGACCGCAGGATCCGTCCGTGCAACAGTCACATCCACACCTTTCTCAACTGGACTGAGAACACCCGGAGCAGAATTCCTTTGCACGAGTAAAGTTTTAAAATCAACGCTAACACTCGAATAAAATAAGATGTATCAAAGGCCTTCAGGCCTAGCGGTATCAAAGAGTCTTAACTTTGAGGTTATGAGTTAGAGTTCGATAGTGAAAAAAAATGAGCGTGTGCGTTTGTAGTTAAAAAAGTGCTTTCAGTCAATGATGCTGCTTATAATACTGCTGATACAAAGTAATGATCACATAATAATCGAAAGAAAAAATTACTTGAATGGTCCATGCATTTTACACCACGTTTCGCCGAGAGTCCCTGAATTTCTATTTTGACTTGACTGGTCCTTGTGATTTACAAATGTTAGGTACGTGGTCCCTCTGCCAAACGTCCGTCCAAGTTAACCGTTAATATTAGCATGTGCCAAGCACATGAGGGTAGTTTTGTCATTTTACCTCAAAAGTTACTTGAGTGGTCCCTGTGTTTTACCAAACATTTGAAGCAGAGTCCTCGTGTTATTTTTTGACTTAGGTGGTCCCTGTGTTTTACACAATATTTCATGTATTTTCGATTCGTGTTTTCATGTTTCGGTTCGCGTTTTCGGTTCCCATTTTCGATTCGAATTTTCGATTTCATTTCGTGTTATCGAATCGCGTTTTGGGTTCGTTTTATCATTTCACATTTTTTCCCATTTTCGTTTCGTGTTTTCGTTTCACGTTTTCAGTTCTTTTTTCTGGTTTGCGTTTTTGGTTTTCGATTCACGTTTTCAACGCGGATTTTCGATTTCACTTCTCGTTATCGAATCGCGTTTCCGAATCCCGGTATCGTTTCACATTTTTTCGAAAATGCCAATCGAAAACTCGAACCGGAAAAGAAAACATGAAACGAAAATGCGAAAAAGGTGAAACGATACCGGGAATCGAAAACGTGATTCGATAACGAGGAGTAGAATCGAAAATCCGCGTTGAAAAGCGATTCGAAAGCGCAAACCAAAAACGCGAACCGGAAAAGAGAACCGAAAACATGAAACGAAGATACTAAACGAAAATGCAAAAAAATGTTAAACGATAAAGCGAACCCCAAAACGCGATTCGATAACGCGAAATAAAATCGAAAATGTGAATCGAAACGCGAACCGAAACGTGAATCGTAAACGTGATAGAAAGCTCGAATCGAAAACACATGAAATATTGTGTAAAACACAGGGACCATGTGACGATCGCTCCAAATCCATATGGACGAACACGTAATTCATTGATTTCATTGCGAGGTATTTGACCTCTATATGATATGTTTTGTAAACATTGCATTCTTTTGAAAAGGCACACCATAAATGAATATTTAAATCAAAGGTTTTCGACATCTGATGATTTCTACATATAGACAATCACCGTAATATAATAGTTTACAATGATACTTCCGTTGACAATGCAGCCAAAATAAGATACATGGTGATGATTTGGTGAATGCAAAGTTTCCTTGATAAATATGTCATGTAAGACTCCATGCACATAACTTGTCTAACATATAAGCAAACAGCGAAAGACTTCTAGAAACCTGAGAATAAACATGCTAACAAGTGTCAACACAAAGGTTGGTGAGTTCATAGTTTTAGTGTTTCGCATAATCTGTATATAAAGGTGGACCACAAGATTTCAGTTGTTTCATCCAGAAACGTTTATCAAAATATTCTACAAGATTGAGCACCCTGGTAACTAAACTTAACGTATATATAATTTGTACCCTTTGTATAATCACCTTAATAATACACGCAAACCAACGTGTACGCTTCTCAAATAGCATACGTCCGTTAAAAGGCTAGCGCTCTAGCTCGGACGGGGATATCAAGCCCTATGGATCCATATACTACTACACGCGCCCACCAGTTCTTATAACTGGCAGTTACTAGTTACCAAAGCTAAGGGCTTTTCGGTTCAAACTCAGTGTAGAATTTAGTATGTACTTGTATCCATTGCGTATAAAATAAAGTGCATGTATTCTCAGCCCAAAAATATAGATTGCAAAAGCAATTAAAAAGGGAGCAAATGAAACTCACCTTAGCAATACATAAAGTTGTTCATCGTAATGTGACCGAAACTCGGATTACCAAATAATCGTAGATCTCAACCTAGAGAACATATGTTGGTCAATAAATGTCTATCAAGCTAGGTCAAGTCATAGTGTATCACAATCCTAATGCTCGAGATCGACATACAATAGTTATCCACAGTCATTTCAAAAAGTCAATTTTGACAGTTGCTTTAACAAAACGAGACGTGTTTTATATAAGGATTCATTTATTCGACTGGTAATATTCAAAAATCCAATTTATTAATCTTACAAACAAGTTGTTTAAATATCAATTGTAGATTCAAGAGCAATTCCAATTAATGTCAATCATAATTCAGTTGATCATATCTTTTAATCCGTTCATCGAAACTATTCGATATCTAAATGAAAAGTTATTGATTTTTCTCCAGCTTTCCAAAAACATGTATATCATATATCTTTTACCAGTAATATATGTATTTAATTCATGATTCATAATAAACTGTTTAACGATGAAATTAAGCATACAAGCATGCATAAATATTTATACTCGAGCACTAGACATGGATACGCTATTAATATATAAAAGATAAGATATGAATGCTTACGTATCAATATTGAGATTCAATATTACAGGAAAGTACGTAGACGCAACAGAGATGATAAACACTAGGTTTGACTTGCGAACAAAACCCTCGAACAATACCCATAACCTCCTTAGTAATAACTCATATTTTCCTTAGCTCTATCCCGCTCGAAAACTCATTTTTAAATTGTTTGGCCATAACCTCGTCGTAATATTTTATGTAAAATACTAATAATAACGGTAACGATATCTGATAATACTAATAATAATAAGATTAATATTATTAATCTTAATAATAATAATAATAATAATAATAATAATAATAATAATAATAATAATAATAATAATAATATAAATAATAATAATAATAATAATACAGAGATAGATAGAAAAGGAAATGAAAAACTGAAACGAACTCGTGCGAATTTATAAATGTGGCCAGATTTCAGACCCTATGCGATCGCATGGTTTTTGTGTGTAATGGCCATGCGATCGCATGGCCTAGGATTCCAGCTCACATTTTCTTAACTTTTTGCTTGTCGACATGTTTTTATATAATACATATAATATATTTAATTTAAATAATTAATTATATATTATATTAAATTCATGTGCATAGTTGATTAATAATTTTAGTTCCGATAAGTCGTACGTCATCACTCGACTTATGTCCCTGTTCCGGTTTCTCGAACGCATTTTCGTACGCTTAGAAAACTTGCATTTTACGTTTCGTGTCACGTACCTTTGTCAAAATATAGCCTAAAATTATCCCTAAATTATATCACTCGAATTATATCTTAAACTTTCGAGTATTTTGGTCATTTACTTCTATAAATCATCGTCTCGTTATATACATATACATATATACTTTTTTCATTTTAAAATAGTGTTTTACTGTAGCAAAGTTACTGTAGCAAAGTTTTTTTTACTGTAGTAAATAGTAATTTTTGAAAACACTGTAGCTTTTCGGGTACTGTAGCAATTCGAAAATACTGTAGCAAATTAGTGTTTTACTGATTTATCTTAAACGTTTTAGTTAACTTATCTAAATATCAATCAGATAATCAAACCAATAAGGTTAATGCACAGTATCATTTTCATAACACTTTGTTACGTTTTCAAGTTATAGTATATATATGTATCTATTTACATATAATTGTTCGCGAATCGTTGAGAAAAATCGAAGGGTATTTGAATAGTTTAAAATTTTGAGATTCAACTTCATAGACTTTGTTTATCGTGTCGGAAACGTTAAAGATTATGTTTAAATTTGGTCAGAAATTTCCGGGTCATCACAGTACCTCCCCGTTAAAGAAATTTCGTCCCGAAATTTGAGTGAGGTCGTCATGGCTAACAATAAAAATGTTTTCATGACGAATATGTGTTGATAAATAGAATTTTTATCACCGTTGAATAATATGGATAAAACAATCCAATTACTCAAATCGTATGAGGGAAGTTATCGTAATAGAGTGAAATGGAGAATAGAGATGCGTCTTATCTCTTGACGTAGTAATGATTGATTTCCGGAATTTAAGGAATAGAGAATCTTCATTATCTAAATAAGATTTGATTCTTCGGAATTTGCGGAAATTAGGATTTTCTTTGATTAAATGTGTAATCTGCCTCGATTGCTATGTCTGATATTTCGCTATAAATTGACCTCTTTCATTTCATTTATTTTCACCACTCCTATTATCTTTTCCCTTATTTTATACTTCCAAAAGATTGTGAAATGCTTCATCCAGTTCTGATTCTTGATATGCTCCTAACTTTCATATCTGTCATTCTTCTTTTTCATCTACCTCTAGAGGAAGTTATTTTCTTCTATCACTACCTTGGGGTTATAGTGTTTTTCATTCTCCCATGTCTTTATATTGCTATACGCATTGATATACACGATTTGTAAATTTATGTGTTTAATCGGGCTTTTTATTCTCAGTTATATTTCGAAGCTTCATGCTTTCGTTCTCTTTTCCCGCCTTCAAGTCAAGCGAATAATGGTCCAGAATTCGTAGGTATGGATTTTGAAATGAACATAGTTAATGTTCTAAGAAGGGAATTGTAATGGCACGATCTTGATTTGTCAAATTACTAGAATATTCGAAAAAGACTGAATCATCAAGAAATATATTTTCTTGATATATTTAGAGATTATATAGAATGAAAGAGCTATGTAACATGGTTCATAATGAGGGTGGGATCTGTGAACCTTTATCACGTTCCATTAGAAACTCAGCATGACTTACTGTAATATAATCACGTTGATCAAGTGTCATTATATTATACTAATTCATGCTTTAGTTCCCAACACTACTTCAAAATATTCATATTTTAAACTTGAAGGTTTCAGAATTTAGAAACTAAAATAGTTTCTTTTATGATGTAATACAGATAGCATGAAGAGGTAATGATTTCAGATAAGAATGATTTAGAAAAAATATCTTCAGAAATATGGAGAATATTTATAATGGAAGATAAGATAATATCTTAGAATATTTAAGATAAGATGATGATGAAGAATATTGTCCGCAAAGGTTTTAGAGTAAGGAGCAAGGTATTCGTTAATGACTTCAGCAGACACTGAATCATTTGGATTCTTTGAAGGCAGGTTCAGTCTTTATGATTTATCCACAACCTCCTTCATACTTTGCTCAATCTGTTTTCCAGTTCCAAACCTTCTATTTTTCTCAGCTTTACCACCATACTATTCTTTATCATCAAACTTTTGACTGTTAAGGTCGTTTACAGTTTTTGCTGCTTCATCAGCATTGTTCCAATTTCAGAGAACTAGTTCATAGTTTGGGATGTTTTTCATAAACTTCACATTCGAAGTATGTAAGTCTAGAAGATAGACATTATATGTATATATATAACTGTTGGCGTAGAATTGCTGCGAAATTCGAAATACTGATTGCTAATTCCCGGTAGTTGGTATGGCAATTATCGTTAGAAGATGTAGACGAGTATATGATAGGGTTTCAATGATTATAATGATTTTTCGGAGGGTCAAGGATCAATGAAGTTGTTGGTAAATTTACTGCTAATGTGGTGGAACATAAAAGATTCTCCAGTAACAAAAATGTATATGTCAAAGTTACAATATGGTTAATCTTGAAAAGTCGAAGTTAACTGGTTGGAAGTGTGATAAAAATGGATACTTTGAAAAGGGATTGCAAGATTATCTTCATTAAAAACAATGTTGAAGGATCTTGCACAGTTTTGAAGTCAAAGTATTGCTTCGAAAGATGTAAGGATCTAAGAATGATGTCACCGGTTCAGAGTTATGACTTGGATTCTAATCCATCAATATCAGAATATGTAATTGAATTTGTATGAAAAAGATTGTATATCGTTGTGAGCTTTGTTAAAAAATTTTGAATCAAAGTTGTACAGTGTAGCATATTAATTGCGAACTTAAATATTTCCCGAGTATTACCTACCCGTTAAAGATTTCACAAGTAATATTTTGTACCAAAGAATTTTTCATTACAGTCTTTATGAAAATATATGAATGTATATTTTCTTCAGATGTAATACAGATTTAATGAGTTAATATCATATTAAGCTCATTTGATTTTCGGCTTGACTTAGAAATAAATAATCTCTAAAATATTAGAGATTACATAATCTTTGCGGAGTATTTCTCTAATGTAATCAATACTTCATTATTTATTCTTATTGATATTCCTCGGTGAAGGATGTTGGTACTCGTGGAATTTTTTGTGAACCTTACAAGGCACAGATGACGTTTTCTGGAAAGTTTCGAGTACATCAAAAATGAAAATGTAAAATCAATTATGTAATTGAATAATACACTTGGTTTATTATGAAATAGAATTCATTAAGTTGAAATAGAGATTGTAGTTAACGAAGGTTAAGTTGTTAACAAAGGATGTACATCAAGCATATTAGTAATATGAATTTAACCGAGTAATATTTACCCTTTTTTTCAATTCATACATAATAGCTTAGTACGAAATAATTTATGATAGTTTTAAAATTTATATATATAAGATATACATATAAATTCTTTAGAGGAATTGAGTTAATACTTCATAACTCATTGATACAATATACTCGTTGTTGACTCGTATTGATGTCCACGGTACTTTCTTGAACTGGCAGAGCTTGTGATGTGAGAGGCGATGTTGACAGCACTGACTGTGCTGGTGAGGCTAAGGGTACTGTTAATGTTGTTGGTAAAACAAGTCTAGCTTGTACCTTACGCACCATTCTTGTCAGGGTTTCTACTCTTCCTTCTATCATTTTGGTTCACTCATCTGATTTATGGTTAGGGCTAGAATAGATAATCTCTAAGATTATAGATTATATAATCGCCGTAGGATATTTCTCCGATGAAGTTATGAATCAATACTTCATCATTTATTGTTATTGGTACTCCTTGGTACCTATGGTGAGTATGATGTCGATATCCGAAGTACAGTTTTTTTTTTTTTAGATGTGATATTGAGGTGTGGGATGTGGATGTGGTTGTTGGTGGTGGTAATGATACTGTTGGTGTTGATGATGGTGGTACTGGTTATGCTGCTGGTGCTGCTGGTGGTGTTTGTAATCCTTGCACCATATTCTCCAAAGCCACTACCCGAGCGCGAAGCTCGTTGACTTCTTCTATTATACTGGGATGATTAGCGGTTCGGACAAGTGGATGAATAAGATTTAGAATATTGGATATTACGTAGTCGTTGAGAGCTGTTCTGGAAATGAGGGTGAAAATGGTGTTACGAACGGGTTCGCCGGTAAGTGCTTCAGGTTCTTCGCCAAGAGGTGAATGTGGTGGATGGAAGGGATCGCCTTCTTCTTGTCTCCAATGATTAAGTAGATTACGAACCCATCCCCAATTCATCCAGAATAGATGATGGCTAATTGGTTGATCCATTCCGGTTACGCTGCTTTCGGAGCTCGAATGGAAATCCATATCGGAATAGCTGTCGGAATCTAAGGAATTTGAACTAGATACAGGATCCATTTTGTGTAATCAAAGAAAAGATTTTTGGAATGAAATAGATTATAGGACTAATTTGGTACTCCTCAATACATAGTTTACATATGTATTTATAATACCAGAATCCCATAAATTACGGAGGATTTTACGGAAGATGTCAGGCAAAGTTTATTGTAATAGATATGCCAAGATATGAATTTTGTATATACTATCTATGCAATCAATGCAATAAGACGCGTTTAGACTTAAGATGATAGACAGGTAATTTCCGATAAGAAATGATAAGCAAAACTTTTGACATGCAGACACGGTCGAAGTCCAGACTTACGAATGTATCCTAACAACTATTAGTTAGACACACTAATGCAAGACCTGGTTCACTAGGACCAACGCTCTGATACCAACTGTGACGATCGCTCCAAATCCATATGGACGAACACGTCATTCATTGATTTCATTGCGAGGTATTTGACCTCTATATGATATGTTTTGTAAACATTGCATTCTTTTGAAAAGGCACACCATAAATGAATATTTAAATCAAAGGTTTTCGACATCTGATGATTTCTACATATAGACAATCACCGTAATATAATAGTTTACAATGATACTTTCGTTGACAATGCAGCCAAAATAAGATACATGGTGATGATTTGGTGAATGCAACGTTTCCTTGATAAATATGTCATGTAAGACTCCATGCACATAACTTGTCTAACATATAAGCAAACAGCGGAAGACTTCTAGAAACCTGAGAATAAACATGCTAACAAGTGTCAACACAAAGGTTGGTGAGTTCATAGTTTTAGTGTTTCGCATAATCTGTATATAAAGGTGGACCACAAGATTTCAGTTGTTTCATCCAGAAACGTTTATCAAAATATTCTACAAGATTGAGCACCCTGGTAACTAAACTTAACGTATATATAATTTGTACCCTTTGTATAATCATCTTAATAATACACGCAAACCAACGTGTACGCTTCTCAAATAGCATACGTCCGTTAAAAGGCTAGCGCTCTAGCTCAGACGGGGATATCAAGCCCTATGGATCCATATACTACTACACGCGCCCACCAGTTCTTATAACTGGAAGTTACTAGTTACCAAAGCTAAGGGATTTTCGGTTCAAACTCAGTGTAGAATTTAGTATGTACTTGTATCCATTGCGTATAAAATAAAGTGCATGTATTCTCAGCCCAAAAATATAGATTGCAAAAGCAATTAAAAAGGGAGCAAATGAAACTCACCTTAGAAGCACATAAAGTTGTTCATCGTAATGTGACCGAAACTCGGATTACCAAATAATCGTAGATCTCAACCTAGAGAACATATGTTGGTCAATAAATGTCTATCAAGCTAGGTCAGGTCATAGTGTATCACAATCCTAATGCTCGAGATCGACATACAATAGTTATCCACAGTCATTTCAAAAAGTCAATTTTGACAGTTGCTTTAACAAAATGAGACGTGTTTTATATAAGGATTCATTTATTCGACTGGTAATATTCAAAAATCCAATTTATTAATCTTACAAACAAGTTGTTTAAATATCAATTGCAGATTCAAGAGCAATTCCAATTAATGTCAATCATAATTCAGTTGATCATATCTTTTAATCCGTTCATCGAAACTATTCGATATCTAAATGAAAAGTTATTGATTTTTCGCCAGCTTTCCAAAAACATGTATATCATATATCTTTTACCAGTAATATATGTATTTAATTCATGATTCATAATAAACTGTTTAACGACGAAATTAAGCATACAAGCATGCATAAACATTTATACTCGAGCACTAGACATGGATACGCTATTAATATATAAAAGATAAGATATGAATGCTTACGTATCAATATTGAGATTCAATATTGCAGGAAAGTACGTAGACGCAACAGAGATGATAAACACTAGGTTTGACTTGCGAACAAAACCCTCGAACAATACCCATAACCTCCTTAGTAATAACCCATATTTTTCTTAGCTCTATCCCGCTCGAAAACTCATTTTGAAATTGTTTGGCCATAACCTCGTCGTAATATTTTATGTAAAATACTAATAATAACGGTAACGATATCTGATAATACTAATAATAATAAGATTAATATTATTAATCTTAATAATAATAATAATAATAATAATAATAATAATAATAATAATAATAATAATAATAATAATAATAATAATAATAATAATATAAATAATAATAATAATAATACAGAGATAGATAGAAAAGGAAATGAAAAACTGAAACGAACTCGTGCGAATTTATAGATGTGGCCAGATTTCAGACCCCATGCGATCGCATGGTTTTTGTGTATAATGGTCATGCGATCGCATGGCCTAGGATTCCAGCTCACATTTTCTTAACTTTTTGCTTGTCGACATGTTTTTATATAATATATATAATATATATAATATATTTAATTTAAATAATTAATTATATATTATATTAAATTCATGTGCATAGTTGATTAATAATTTTAGTTCCGATAAGTCATACGTCATCACTCGACTTATGTCCCGGTTCCGGTTTCTCGAACGCATTTTCGTACGCTTAGAAAACTTGCATTTTACGTTTCGTGTCACGTACCTTTGTCAAAATATAGCCTAAAATTATCCCTAAATTATATCACTCGAAATATATCTTAAACTTTCGAGTATTTTGGTCATTTACTTCTATAAATCATCGTCTCGTTATATACATATACATATATACATTTTCATTTTAAAATAGTGTTTTACTGTAGCAAAGTTACTGTAGCAAAGTTTTTTTACTGTAGCAAATAGTAATTTTCGAAAACACTGTAGCTTTTCGGGTACCGTAGCAATTCGAAAATACTGTAGCAAATTAGTGTTTTACTGGTTTATCTTAAACGTTTTAGTTAACTTATCTAAATATCAATCAGATAATCAAACCAATAAGGTTAATGCACAGTATCATTTTCATAACACTTTGTTACGTTTTCAAGTTATATTATATATATGTATCTATTTACATATAATTGTTCGCGAATCGTTGAGAAAAATCGAAGGGTATTTGAATAGTTTAAAATTTTGAGATTCAACTTCATAGACTTTGCTTATCGTGTCGGAAACGTTAAAGATTAAGTTTAAATTTGGTCAGAAATTTCCGGGTCATCACAGACCACCTACGTCAAAAATAACACAAGGACTCTGCTTGAAATATTTTGTAAAACACAGAGACCACTCAAGTAATTTTTGTAAAACACAGGGACAGCTCAAGTAATTTTTCGAGGTAAAATGACAAAACTGCCCTCATGTGCTTGGCACATGCTAATACTTAACGGTTGACATGGACGGACGTTTGGCAGAAGGACCGTCTACGTAACATTTGTAAATCAAAAGGACCAATCAAGTCAAAATAGAAATTCAGGAACTCCCGACGAAACATGATGTAAAACACAGGGACCATTAAGTAATTTTTTCTAATCGAAATTAATAACACAAACTTTGATTTTAACATATTACTCTATATACTAATCCACAAAGTTGCCTACTATTCACTAACTATTCACCGGTAGCGACACATTTTGCGCATGACTTGTACGTTGCGCATAGGGAAGCTGTACCCACAAGGAGTACTGCACTATTCATCTACAGTAAAAAAAAATTACATTGTTCCTGTCATTCTCCCTACAAATTTTACTAAAGGACTGCATAAAGACGTTGACCCGTTTTTTCTTTAACTAAATTTCTTCAAAAAATCAAAACGATAAAGACTTTTTCCCCTTTCTTTTTCCCTACAATTTTTTCTACACTTTCGCCAAACTCAATCACATTGCCCAAAAATATTTACAAAACGGCGCGTCAACTCGCGTCCCCAAACACTAGTTACATACTACTACGGGAGTACTCCGTAATTCCGTATCATTCATCTCATTTTTTGTATAATTATTACTGTTCATGAATAACAGAGTTTGGTATCGTTAATAAAAATAGTAAAATGAACCGAGTTAGGTAAGATGTGGTTGTTGGTATGATTAGGCAAAAGAATTGACAGTCTTCAAACAACCTACCCCCAACACAACCCACCTACCTACTCCCCAAAATCTGAATGCAAAGTCTGCATACCTACTGCGTGTTCTGCGTGCATTTTCACACACTTAGCAACAACAACAATGGCAACAACTCACGTTAACAACGTTGCCCATGCCAATTTCACTTCCAATCTTTCAAAATCACAAACCCCATGTTTAAAGTCATCATCTTTTTTATCTTTTGGATCAAAATTCCAAACCCCAGCTACTCAATTCTCTGTTTCATCAAATAAAAACCTATCTTTCACCGTTTCCGCCGTTGCCACGACGGAGAAACCGTCGACGGTACCGGAGGAAATTGTGTTGCAGCCCATTAAAGAAATCTCCGGCACCGTTAATTTGCCCGGATCCAAGTCTTTATCTAATCGGATTCTTCTTCTTGCGGCACTTTCTGAGGTAGTTTTTGATTTTTTTTATATTAGACCTTCTTTGACTTTTGAAAGTCAAAGGTTTTACTTTTTGAGTTCATGATTGATACGGATTTTGATCAAATAGTTTTGTAATTTGGTAACTAGATTAAATTCATAATAATGATGTACTAATTAGAAGATTTTAATGTGAATGTCATGAAAATGTATGTGGATTTTGTTGGATTAGAAAGTTAATTATTTCATTTTAAAGTCAAAATGCTGTTCTTTTCTTTTTTCGAACAGGGGAAGCTTTTGACGTTGTTATACACGGAGTATAACTCGAATACTTTGTATCAATTAGATCATTTGCTATATATAAGTGTGCCAGTGTGTCAAACATGAAACTGATATCATAAGAAAAACAAAGACTATTATTTATATCTTCTATTGATCACATATACTTGTTTCTAAATCAAGTATATGATTATACTGAGTATAGTGTAATACTTTTAGGGTATGTTAGGTAAGGACGTATATAGAACTTTTCTTTTTGGAGCTTGTAGCTTTTATGAAAAAACTCTTATCTAATAAAAAAACGTCGGTTGGTTAAATGAGTTTAAAGCTTTTAGACGGAGGGAAAAAGCTAGAAGCTACTAGACCTAGCGTTTTGAGAAAAATCTCCTTGCTTTTTCTCAGTTTACTATTTTCTTAACACCTCCGGCTACTCTACCAAACACTAAAATACATATAACCAGCTACCGGCTACTTTTACCAAACATACCCTTACTTTATCCTCTTCTGTTTGGGAATGTGCCTAATTGTAAGGTGGACTATGCTGGATTACCTTTTATGAAGCCTGTATACTATATTTAGCTGACTTATGAATGTATAGGATTCAGCAACTTTAACGTGCTACTAAGTTTGAGATGGGTTATGGGTATGATTCAATTATGTTGGATAGAAAGCCTAAGTATGTTAAGATAGACTACTAAGAAGGAATGCTTTTTTTTCTTTTTCTTTTCTTGTTGTTGTGTTTTTCATTTGTTATGACAGTTTGTGTCTGTTGATATAATATTAAGTCAACTATAAATTCAGGAATTATATAATATTATCCTTGCAAAATGCAATGCCTGTTAAGAAGCAAATTATTGAACCGTGTTCCAATTCTAGTGCACGATTTCATGCCCAATATCCAATTTATTTTTCAGGGAACAACTGTCGTTGACAACTTACTAAACAGTGATGATGTTCATTACATGCTTGGAGCTTTAAGAACGCTAGGGCTACGTGTTGAGGAAGATGGTGCAATTAAAAGGGCGGTTGTCGAAGGTTGTGGCGGTGTGTTTCCGGTGGGTAGAGATGCTAAGGAAGAAATTCAGCTTTTTCTTGGAAATGCAGGAACCGCTATGCGCCCATTGACTGCTGCAGTCACTGCTGCTGGTGGAAATTCAAGGTTATTATTATTTTAAATATTTGTTTTGTATTCAAGAATGTAGATGATATGTTTGAACATCATAAATAGATTAGGATGTAGATTTAATATTCCCACTGTCGAATGGAAAGTGCTACTTTTCTATCTTTGGGAAGTCTTGACATGGGTTGACCCGTCAACACTTGTTTGTATTGTTTTTTTATCTTATTCTAAATAATTAATGTATCAAATACAATGGAATGACTACTCTTTAGAAAATAATCATCCCGGTCTTTTAAAAAAAAAAAAAAAAAAAAAGGTGTAGAAGCTTGCTTTCATTTTCCGTTTTTGTATATATGGGTCGAAATTGCCCCCTCCACCTTTACCCAGTAACGATCTACCTATCTAAAACTATGCTGAAAATATAGAAATGTCTATTAGGTAGAGGGAACACCACAAATTAATTTTTTTCTGTTATATCTTCATCTTTAACCGCAAAATAGTATCCTTTATTTTTTAAAAACATCCTATTTTTCTGGTCACTAATGAAAAATTTTCTTCAGTTATGTATTAGATGGAGTTCCTCGAATGAGAGAGAGACCGATTGGTGACTTGGTCACGGGTCTTAAGCAGCTTGGTGCAGACGTCGACTGTTTTCTTGGGACAGACTGCCCACCCGTGCGTGTTGTTGGAGCTGGAGGCCTCCCTGGCGGAAAGGTACATTTTTTTCTTTTTCTTTTTTTATTATCCGAATATAATAAACATGTTTTGTATCTTAGTTGTTGTATTACATCACCATCTGAATGTCAAATCAATTGTAAAGGCTCTGCCATATCAGAAGTTGATGAAAGTTGGTCCTAAAATAAACGAAATTAAAATAAAATGTTTTGCAGTTATACTAAAGTAAGTAGATCTTCTAAAATGGAAATTGGCCTACAGTATGTTGCGATTGTTCCCATATACCAAAGTTAAATAAATAGACACATTGACTCTTGATAAGCCTTATAGTTATATAATGTCATTATGGTTAAGGTTATCTGATTTATTGAAAGATGCAAAGAGGCACGAATGAATATCTTGGCGTATATTTTATAACAATAAGTTTGTGTTTTGATGTTTACAGGTTAAGTTATCGGGATCTATTAGTAGTCAATACCTTACCGCTTTGCTTATGGCTTCTCCCCTTGCACTCGGAGACGTAGAGATTCAAATCATAGATAAACTCATTTCAATACCGTATGTCGAGATGACGTTGAAATTGATGGAACGTTTTGGTGTCTCGGTAGAACACAGTGACAGTTGGGACCGGTTTCATGTTCGAGGAGGTCAAAAGTACAAGTAAGTCTATTTTTATTACAAAGAACCAAGTTCTCTCGAGGTATAAATTTCTCATCATAACTCATAAGGGTTGTTTCGAGTTATATCTGTATATATAAGTCATTTGTAATTTGAAAAATGGACAAACTTACCCATTTTTACCTGTTACCCAACTCGTCTGACCCGCCCATTTTATTGTTCTTTATGTAGATCGATTTATGAATTTATGGGATTAATTTGTTCAGGTCGCCGGGAAATGCATATGTAGAAGGTGATGCATCAAGTGCGAGTTACTTCTTGGCTGGTGCAGCCATAACCGGTGGCACCATCACCGTTGAAGGCTGTGGAACAAGTAGTTTACAGGTGCACCACAATTTACTTATATTATTGCAACTAATTGAAGTTAAAAGTAAAGCAATTGTGGTAATGTTAAAAAAAAAATTATGATCACATCTTCCATTAAAAAAACAATTGGTCGTTATATTAGCTCAAAGCCTGGTTTTTTTTACCTCAAAAGTATGAGTTTGAGGTGACAATGAAAATTTTAACCCATTTACATATAAAAGGGTCAGTTCATAAATTTCTGATGATGGGGCATAACAGATAATTATATAAAGCTAACAAAAAATAAAATGGGTTGTGATAAATAATAGATTTTGTGATGTAAAAAAGTTTCAATACATTATATACCAAATTTGTAGATAATGACATAAATGTACTAATGGGTTTGTTGATCTAACATTTAGGTTATCACATATAAATGACCCAATTTGACCCGAATCCATTTTGATATGTTATCCAACTTGTCCGTTTTGCCACCCCTCATCAAAAGCTCAAATCTATCTTCTCTAACCAACTTTTAGTACTTTTTTTTAACAACACACACACACACACCCCTTTTTTGTCCACGGCGGGACTCGAACTCACAACCTCAAGGTTACATATATGCTCTGTTTTATTTTCTTTCAAAATATAGGGTGATGTGAAATTTGCTGAGGTTCTTGGACAAATGGGTGCGGAAGTAACATGGACCGAGAACTCTGTGACGGTTAAGGGCCCACCAAGGACTGCTTCCGGAAGGGGACATTTACGTGCAGTCGATGTGAACATGAACAAAATGCCTGATGTTGCCATGACTCTTGCTGTCGTTGCTCTTTATGCCGATGGTCCTACAGCCATCAGAGATGGTACGATGGACGCTCCTTTGATAACATCCAAACAACCCATCTAAATGCCGTTTTATACGGATGCTAACTTTGTTATGTTTCAGTTGCAAGCTGGAGAGTTAAAGAAACCGAAAGGATGATTGCCATTTGCACAGAACTCAGAAAGGTATAAAAATAAGCATATCCACATTTATCACTCGTTTCCAACCGTCATGGTTAAAGGTGCCAAAATGGTTGGGTCGGCTGGGTTGGTTTAACAAGAAAAAAGCTATATCTATTTTTTTTTAAAAAAATTGGAATAAATTACGATTGAATGTTTTATAAGACATACTAAAGTTAATCTCTTTCAGTATTAATCTCATAGGTTTAGGCTGTTTTATGCTCCAAAAGTACACACTATGTGCAATCCTCGACCTATTTTCTTTCTAAGTTGCTTTCTATTTTACCATTTGATTGACCCATTAGACTTATGTAAATGGGTCGAATTTGGCATTGACAATATCTGGGTTATAAACTTTTCAGTTAGGAGCGACAGTTGAAGAAGGACCCGACTACTGTATAATTACTCCTCCAAAGAAGTTAAACGTTACAGAAATAGACACGTACGATGATCATAGGATGGCTATGGCTTTCTCTCTCGCTGCTTGTGCTGATGTGCCTGTCACCATCAAAGATCCTTCGTGCACTCGTAAGACGTTTCCTGATTACTTTGAAGTTCTTCAGCGATTCGCCAAGCATTAATGCCTCCACTACGGGTTCGGATGGCTCATTATAGTGAAGCTTTATGTTGCATTTACCAAGGTGTAAAATATGTGATTTTGATGCATAATTAATCTTTATTGTTATGAATATGTATTTTTTGATAAGATTTTTGAGTGTAATATTGTGCAATTTCAGTTGAAGTTATTCCGTTAGCTTATCAGAATTTGTTTAAAGCAATATTGAATCAGCCTACGTAGCGGGCTAGACTCGCTTCACTACTCGGCTAGGCGGGTTGGGGAAATTATTGAACCAAAGTGTTTTGGTTCAGTTTAATCTTTGTTGTTATAGATATTTATTAAAGAGTTAGAGGTTAGGATCATTAAGTTGGCCAGCATGCTCTAACAAGCAGAGCTACACTCCCACTTCATAAAAATATGTAGCAGATTCTTTAGTACAGAAACGGAATTTAATTTATCGTACGTTTGAATTGTTCTTGCTACGTATACGTAGTATTTAAACCCTATCTTGTACTCCATTTGCTATCAAGCAAATCTTCATTTTTTATTTATCTTGTACACAAAACACATGTCAGTATATATATATATATATATATATATATATATATATAATGAATAATGATAACCAATAGGAACATGGGCATTTATGAATTCCAAGGTGCATGAACTTCAGAGATATTCTTTTATTCATATTTATAGAACTTAATTAATATTACTATTATTATACTAAATTTTATTTTATTTTATTTTATATATATATATATATATATATATATATATATATATATATATATATATATATATATATATATATATATATATATATATATATATATATATATATATATATATCATTCACCGTTTCAATTTAGTAGTCTTGGGTTAACTTTTTTTCATAATTCACATATTAACTAATAGACAAAAGTTATGAATAGTAACTAGGGATATTTTTGACTTTTCACCTTTTTTTTTTTAATTTTAACTAAATTTTATTTTACCAACAAAGCCCCACACACTTTTTTGAAAAATTCAAATCGACCCTCCAAACAGGGGGGTAAAGTGTCAAATAACCATTTTCATAAAAAAAAATCTTAAATAAACTCCACCCAAATATTCAATGGGTCATATCTTCTCGCTCGCAACGAGTTAAATTTTTCCGACACCATCGTTAAACTCGAAATAATTTTAGAACACAATGTCACTAGCTATACGCAAAACGGACGCTTTTTAAAAAACGCTAAATATTTGGGGTACTTTTCATACACGTTGATTTTGCGTTAAATTTTTAAAAGTCGACAATTCCATAGCGAAACGCGGAGATGCACATATATTGTTAATTTAAAATAACATTTAAATCTCTCACGGGTTATATCTTTTAGTTCGACTCGAGTTGCGCTTCAACGACATCATCGTTAGCCACAAAATAATTTTACTAAACGCAATAAAATACATTGAAAATCGAACCCCCGGCGCGAAGCGAGGGTTCGATAACTAGTTTTGACTATAAATAAAAAAAAATTATATAATACTTGATAAAAATTATAAATGAAATCATATAAAACTTGAATTATTCATATAAATTTCATTATGTATTATATAACACAAAAGAATATAACACAAAAGAATTATTTAAAATAAAAAAAGCCAACTCGTGATTATTAAATTGAGACGGAGACCGTCTATATTATATTCTATACTCCGTACTATATATTATATTATTATTATATATCATAATTATAAAATTATATTATTATATAATTGTAAAAAGAGAAGCCAATGTACATGTATTATTCAACTATTCAAGTATGAAGGCATGGGACATGGTGCCAAGATTTATAAACAGAGAACATGGATGCCGCGACTTGTGAGTTGTGACTCAGATTTCTCACATGCTTGCATCAATTTTGTGACTTTAATATTTTTTTTTATTTCAAACATTTTTATTAATATAATATAATTAAAATATTAACTTATGGTTGATAAAACATTAAAACCTATAAAAAGTGATACTTTGTACGAGTATTTATCTTGATCAAAAATTACGATTACATCTTTGTGATCTTTAAAAGTTTTTATTATTATTATTATTTTTAGTAGATCACGTATGAATGAAGAAGCTATATGGTATATCAAAACTAATACTCCGTAATTACGAGTAGAATATATCAAAATTATCTTATTTTTTGGTTTAGAAAAATGATACCTCATACTAGATGCATATATAATCATTGTGTTGTTGATTCACTTCAACTCACTCTTCTACCAAGTTGTCCCAAAAAAAATAAAAAAATAAAAATACATTACTATTTATATATGTTCTAAAATAAATGTATTTTAATTAAAATAATCCTAAAAAATAATTAAAGTTTTAATTCTACCATATTCATATAAGAAACTCAGTAAAATTTTTGTCGATTTCAACTTTTTTCTACTTTGTTTTAGACATTAATGATTTATAATGATTTTATAAGACCATTCTCAAATATGACATCCTTACTTCGTATGATAGGCCGCCACACTAACTTTTGCTCTCCATTCCTTCTCCACTTCCTCCCCATCACTCTCATTACTAACCATGACATATTTCCTCCTTATCACATACCCAACAAAATTAATTAAATAAATTAAGGTACACGTGTTTAAGTTATAGATACAAGTCCAACCTAACAAATTCTCTCTCTAACTCCGTCCTCCATTATATTGAAAAGGAAAATTTTGAAGGCTAGGTAAATGAGGGCGGTTGAGGGCAAGTCGAGTGTAAAAGAATGCCATTGGAACCCTTGAGGGTAAGGTGAAGAGCGAAGGTGAGGGCGAGACCGATGTAAATGGTTTTAAGTAAAAGACAAAATGGACGAATTTACTTAACTATCATAAACTAGAGAACTTTTGTTATGAACATTTTAATCCCGAAGAGATGAGTATTTTCCCACTTCATTATTCCCAAATAACATTTATCTAAACACCGATTTAAATTCGTTACTACCACTACTCGTGCCCACCAAGAAACAACCCTTATTATTAAATAAACCCCCACAAAAATCATGTGAAATTAAGCTGAAAATGAATCCCTGAAATCAAAAAGATCCTCTTTAACTGCTGAAACCCCAAAGTTTAATTTCTTTACTCCGTAATCCAGAAAACGACACCCTAATTTTACCCAAAATAAACCCATGACCAATTTCAAAAAGATATTCAATACTCTTTCCCTTTTTACACTACGTACGCCCTTTGACTTTCTTAAAATCCTTTTATGTCTGAGTCCACCCTAAAATCACCCTTTTCATACAAAATTCTTCAAATTTAGTCCACCTTCCTCACCACTCTAATCCAATCCCTAATCATATTTTTTCTGCAATCTCCGTAAAACCAAAAAGATAAAACCCACACACTCAAAAACCTTCATATCCACCCCAAAAATCACAAAAATCCAAAATACACATGCAAAAAGTTTTGATCGTTCTATTTTCATACCAAAAAAGAAGAAAAACCCACCATTAAATCATCAAAATAAGAGGTGGGCTGTGTTCATTTCTTCAAGATTCCATTTTTTCTTCTTCAAGATTCCATTTTTTCTTCAAGATTTCTTTCAAGAAGAATATGAATCAAATGGATGATGATGATAATAGCCCATCAACACCTGGTAAATTCAAAATGGATAAAACCCCTTATTTTCTTCATAAGTTCAGACCACATTACATTTCATTCGCAAAACTCACTTTTTGGTCCTTTGTTTTCTTGGGTTTAATGTTAGTCTTCTTCTTCAAAACACCACCATCATCATCATCATCATACACATCATCACATACATCAGCATCATCATCATACCCATCATCATTATCATCAGATCGTTCTCGTAGATCATTAAAAACACGTTCTTGGGGCGGACTCGCTTGGGAAAAACGCGTCAGATCTTCAGCCCGGATCCGAACCCGAAATGGGTTTTCCGTTTTAGTCACCGGAGCAGCCGGGTTTGTCGGAACCCACGTCAGCGTTGCGTTAAAACGCCGTGGTGACGGCGTTTTGGGTCTTGATAACTTCAACGACTATTATGATCCGTCACTAAAAAGAGCTCGTCAATTGTTACAAGAAAGAAGTGGAATTTACATTGTTGAAGGTGACATAAACGACGTCGCATTACTTGAAAAACTATTCGAATTAGTCCCTTTTACTCACGTGATGCATTTAGCAGCACAAGCTGGTGTTCGTTACGCTATGCAAAACCCTAGTTCTTATATTCACAGTAACATTGCTGGATTTGTTAATCTTTTAGAAATTTGTAAAAATGCAAACCCTCAACCCGCAATTGTTTGGGCTTCTTCGAGTTCAGTTTACGGGTTAAATACAAAAGTACCCTTTTCGGAAAAAGACCGAACCGATCAGCCCGCGAGTCTTTACGCTGCTACGAAAAAAGCAGGCGAAGAAATCGCGCATACTTATAATCATATTTACGGGCTGTCGCTAACAGGCTTAAGATTTTTTACGGTTTACGGGCCGTGGGGTAGGCCCGATATGGCGTACTTTTTCTTCACTAGAGATATTTTGAAAGGGAAACCGATACCGATTTTTGAAGCTGCGAATCACGGGACAGTAGCACGTGATTTTACTTACATTGATGATATCGTAAAGGGTTGTTTAGGGGCGTTGGATACCGCGGAAAAAAGCACGGGTAGTGGTGGGAAAAAGCGTGGGCCCGCTCAGTTACGGGTTTTAAATTTGGGCAACACGTCACCCGTGCCCGTTTCTGAGCTTGTTCGGATTTTGGAAAGATTGTTGAAAGTTGAGGCGAAACGAATGGTGATGAAGTTGCCTAGAAATGGGGATGTTCAGTTTACGCACGCGAATATTAGTTTAGCGAGAAGGGAATTCGGGTATAAACCGAGTACTGATTTGCAAACTGGTTTGAAGAAGTTTGTTAGATGGTATATTAGTTACTACGGGTCAGGAAAGAGGAAGGATCCGTTGTGAAGAAAGATGGATTCTTTATACAAAAATTGTGGCATTTTACTAATTCTTGTTGAGTTTGATGGTTCACATTGATTGTTTTTGTGATACGATATAATGTTTGTTAACTGATTACTGATAATCTTGTTATTGAGGTTAGAAAAAGAAGATATTGTTTTGATTCGGGAGATTTTTTATGTTTACTAAAAATGGAAAGTTTGAAGCATATGTTTGTAGTTTATTGTTGTAGAATTTGAGAAAAAGTGACCCAATTCTTTTAAAAGATCGGATGCAATCTTAGTTTGTGTTAAACTATTAGAAAATTATGCTACTATTGTCATGGTTAAGCAAGATCGCTAAGCAAAATCTTTGGCTCATTATTACTCAGATTATCTCAAAACTAAACACAATACAATTTTAAAAGGTTGATATGTTTGGATTATAAAAGGCCTTTTGAATTGAAAGCTTATTTAAGGTATAACCAAAAAGCCTATTACTGATGTGATCGTTCAATCATGAAGTTGTAAGTTTAATTGTTGGATTGATACGAACACCTACAAATTCATGCGCATCTTTTTAATTCTTTTCAAAATTATATCCGCTACATATCATTTTAACAAGAAATTTCTAACAAAACTATTCCATGTCATTATACTATAACTAACCCAGTTATTATCACAATACCATTATCACAACCTTAACATGATCAGGAATTATTCTAGGAATCTAATATTGATTAGCACGTGCTACAACAACGATACCTAATCCAGTTGGTGATGGGGAAACACATGCTACAACTTTCATAAATAATCACTACTACAGAAATCAATATCAATCATCAATCATCAATCAATATCAATATAAAGAATAAAACTAAACTCATATATCACATCAATTATGTAGACGTGCATTAACATTTTCACAAAAGTAAATGTGGGGTTTTATTAAAAATCGTATTTTGTCCGTCCACTACTTAATACAAGGCACAACATATCTGATACATCATGAGAAGTCGAAGAGTTCAAGAAGTTCCAAGACTCGAGCATAAGCCGTTTCCTTGATCCCTTGAAATGAACCACCTGAATAACAACAAATCAAATCCAATGTTTTTATCCCATTTTTATGCACTTAACTCTGAGTTATTAACAAAATACTGTGAAAATACTTAAGCATTGAGTTTTTAACTCTGTTCCTTAGTAGAGCAATTCTGATAATAGGTGGATTATCACAATCAAAATTCATCACAGGCATAAAAAGGCAAACACTATTTTCTTTATATGTTACCCATATGAGTAGAGATCAAATACTGTAGAAGATTAGCAAGATCAATTATGTCAAAAATGTGATTTTAGGACAAAACATCCTTAAGTTTCAATCTTGACAACAAAGAATTTGCTGGGAAAAAACAAATCTTAATCAGCAGTTGTTTAACTTTGAACCATTATACTTAGACTTTTTGTTACAAACAAACCACCATTTTAATGATAATGTAACAGGGAATACTATATCATTAAAATGGTGGTTAGTTTGTAATAACAAGTCAAAAAGTACAATAAACAGTATAATGATAATGATGGTGAACATAAAAGGATTACCTTGACATCCAAAGGCATGCCATGAAATTGACCGGCACCTTCGGGTGGGGTCCAGTTGTAAACTTCACATGGCAAGAAGAGCACAGATGCACCATCGATGTCCTCAAAAAAAGGTTCGTGTGATCTAAACTTTTTAGGATCAAACGAAGCATGAGATTTTATGACATAAGCAATAGAACGTTGGTCTCCAAGCATTCGTGAAGCCTTCATGAATTTTGTAATATAAACTTTCAACACTTCCTCCAACAAAACCTTTGCTCTGTTAAAAAAAAAATTAATAAAATTTCTATTTCAGTAAAGTTTTTCTATCAAAATCAATCCACCTTGCACGAGTTACGTGGTTGGTCCTTCTCACTAACGACCGTTAGTTTTTCCGTTAAGGTTAGTAATGTGCTTGGCACACGAGAGTAATTTCGTCATTTCAAGTCGATATTACTGATTGATAAACATACCTTGAAATCCCATCAGTTGTACCCCTGACTGCTATAAACCCTGAATTCAACGGCTGCTCTTTATTATTACGAAAAGTGAGAGCCACATGAAAGTTTTTATTTTTTTTAAATATTTCCCCAACGTCACCAACTACCGCTATATCGGAATCGGTAAAGATAAAATGACTACTTTTTTTATTAGGATTCATAGTCAGATCTACAAGTTTTTCCTCCAAAAAAGCCTGCAAGAAAGTGACAAAATATGCTGATGTAGTAATACAAAAATAACATTAAAGAAATTCATCAATAAAAGTAAGTGGAAATGGAAAAATGGTGCATTTGACGGGTCGGGTTGACCCGAAACAATGTGTCCAAAAAATGGTGCATCGTGCTCTTACAATGTAAGACCTGATTCTTTGAAGCATCAACTTGTTGCGTGAATATTCACCTTGAATTGGATATACAGTCGCCCTGTTTTTCTTGAGTTGAAGGCTGCCAGCTGGATCTGTGATGATGATCACATTACTTTGAGGCATCATCAGCTGCACAATAATCATAATAGCGTTAAGAATTCACCTAAAACGGGTCAAATGGATCGGATTTGGTGAGGTATAATCATCAAATATTAACTAAAAGAGAAACGAGTCAAATGGATCAAACAGTTAAAGTCAACAATAGTGTTTGTTTGATGCTTAAAGTATCCACAACTGTTTTTTCTTGAGATATAAAACCGCTATAAAAAACTAAGCTTTGTGATTAAATTTTACGGCTTGATTACTATAGAAAATGGAAACATATACTGTTGTGGGACCCAATAACAAACAATTCAAACCAAACCCACCCGATATTACACCATGAATTGTCCATAAAATGTACCTGTATAAAATTTATGAAGGTATTTAAAATGGCCATTGAACGTTCCACCTTGTTGTATGAACGTTTCCCCACGGTAGTTAACTCAGTTGATCCACCATCAACACTCGAGTTATAAACCGTAAAAACGGTTACAAAAGTTACACCGTCACCTCCTCTGGAAACGTTAGAAGATGATATGTCAGCCTTATTGAGAGGCTTGATACCTAAAACAAATGGTAATACGTGTTTGAATTGTGTAAAATTACCAAAATGTCCTTAAATACAAAATTAATAGTTCATAGATTCTTGAAATACCTTCACATTGCAAACGATTTGGCAAACCTATACCAGCAGCGGGTCCCAAAACAAGATGATCAAATTTTTTGGTATTCTTTTGTGGCATACTTTTAACGTTTGAGTTCTGATGCAACTCCAAAACTGCGATAACAGAGCAGTTCGGTTCATTAAGATCAAAATTGATATAGAGCTTAGTTTTAACACATGTAAAATAAGATGATAACCTGAGAGAAAATGCATCAAAAAGAAGACAAGTGTCACAAACAAAAGAAACTGTCGCCATCCATAACACACTCTCATCCCTAAAGATTTGTTCTCAAAAGGGCCCCACATGCAAAATGACTTGTCTGCGTGTAAAGAGCAGAGATAACCTATATCATTTATCTCATCGAGAACGTTAAATATTTTACTTTTGATGATTGGGTAAAATCATAAAAAGATCAATTCATTTGTCGATTAACATAAAATAAGCTAAATGCATAACAAGGACAAAAAATAGGGAACTCAAGAATCAAATATGTATACATTACACGGTAGATAAAATTCGCTAGACACATGAATAGAACATATCGAGATAAGCTGAAAATAGTTTGGGATAGTAATATAAAATCATACAGTGCAAACTATGTTAAATTGGCACGCAATACTGAAAGCTTATTGTAAACATATCGAGATAAGTTTCTATTATTGAAGTAAGAATACGTGTAAGCATGTTACAATCATGCTGTAACATATGTATTTCGCTCATTATAAACCCTAATTTCACCAAACAAGAGTTGGTGCATACTATTTCTTCTTACTACACGTTAAACACACGTACGACGCCCGTACCATTAAACCAAATAATGTGCCACATTAACCCTTTAAGGTTTTCAACGTAAATCAATTTTAGGAAACGCTTTCCAATTACAAAATCTTGAACACTTTTCACGATTCTAAAGTGTATTGAACAAACGAATGCAATAACTATTTGACATGAATTTTAGAATCACGGCTTTACATCTTTATTAAATCCATGATCCAGGTAAAATCTTACTAACTCTATACACCTCATACTCAGTAAAAAAAATGGTTGTAACTTCATACAAGATATTGCTACACTCATGTTCACGTGATCATGTCTAGTTTATGTATTGTGATAAACTCCAAAGATTGATCAGCAGGAAATTGAAATAATGATAATCTAATAATTCTAATGATAGTTAACAATTAACAATAGTTTCAAACTTATAACAAAACTTCTTTTATCTTCATTGCTTGTATCACAACATTGATCTAACTGTAGTTTAGATGTCTAATTTCCTCAAAACCTTTCAATATGTATTTTTTTTATTAAAACTACTCAAAATATTACAGAGTTAGAAAAAGAAAAAAAAAATCAATTTATCCAGATTTCAACCGCTTTAAGCTCCAAGATTCACAATTTGAGCATGATTTATTCAATTAATAGAAAAAAACAAGATTTGTACAGACCTCAAAATTCAAACTTATATAAAGGGCTTAACAGTATAAATAAACATTAAAAATAATAATTAATAATAAAATATAAAATATGAAGAAGAAAAAAAAAAACTTACATAAAAGAGAGCCTTAGTTCCAATGTGCTAGTACCTTAAATAGAGAAGCGAACAGGTGGCGCAGATCAACGCAAAAGCTCGAGTTGAAGACGATTGATAATTCTTTCGATTTTGGTAATTATTTTATTTTATTTTATTTTTTGATTTTGAAGCTGAATCGTGTAGTTTAATCACTGATTAGAGCTTGATTTGAACTGAAAATATGTAAATGAAATTAAAGTCCTCCGCCGGTAGAAGTTATAATTACATACAATTTTTATCCTTAAAGTTTGAAAATTTCATGTTCAGTCCCTTGATTAGTTATTGAATTTCCAGCAAACGGGTGTTTTGAGAATTGAGATTGCATAAATCAGTGTTTATATGCTTACATGTGCTTATTTTGAGTTTTGGCAGCAAATAATTAGATCCACACGTTTTAAAAACTGCTTGTGTGCTTATTTAATAAAAAAATAAAGTAATTTTCTGATACCCAGTGCTTAGAAACAACTCTTATATACCAGTTTATATAAATATTGTTCGAGATGGATCGATTATAATCAATGATTGTTTGAGATCGATCGATCGATTATAATCAATAATAACATTCTGATAATAATAAGGGTCGTGTTCCAAAGTCAATTTCGTGTTTGCGGTATCACGAATCGATTATCCTCTTGTTCTACAAATAGTTTTAAAAAGATTTATGTTCCCGACACCTTAACAGGCCCACGCCGATGCCTTTAACCATCACGTGAGAGGTACACCGAGCTCACTAAGCGCCTCCACATTGGTCAATCAACTAATTACCTACCAATGAAGCACACCATCCATCCAGGTTAGATTCCTAGCTATGCCAAATCGTTCAGAAAGGGAGTTTGAGTGCACATAATGCGCAATTCACTCGGTACCAGGTCTCACGCTTGGTGGCTTGATTACCGGAGGTTTACGCTCTATGGGGAGCCAATGTGCTCATTCATAGGAGGGTTTTTGCTAATCCAAAAGAAAAAACTCGAAAATTGCTATTGATTTCTGATGGGTAGAGATATGAGGTTTCAGAGCCACCGCCATGCCTGAGCATAGTTCCTGATCGCTTTCAAATTTCAATGAGAATAAAACACATACATTCATTTTATAAACCAAACACAGATGATTCCCATTTGTTGAAATAAAATTTGGTTACAGCTCAAGTAGCATTGTAACCTAAGACTGCTTCAAGTGAATTGCATGCAGCAAAGAACTCAGACTCGCTGACATCATCAAAATGATCCGATAACATAACTACGAATCAGGTATAACATAGACGGCTAACCCCACTAATGAAAAGAGCATATAATAAGTTGATCAAAAAACATATTTTGTGAACCATAGATGTGAAATATTCCATCAAGAACTCAATCTATAAAGACACAACGAAATAGATGCCATACAGATTAAAAATTCGAGCTAAACAACAATAAAAGATTCCCACGCGATATAAAAAACTCGTTTTCCATCTAGTGCAAGAACAATTCTTCTCTAGGCCACGAGGGTGCTGGCTGTGGTCGACTCGCTGCAAAAAAAGATAATGTGAAAATGAGTACCATAGTACAGATTAAGGACCAAAAGGAAAAAGTTGTTTTCATAAGTAGAACATATAGAGCTAGCTAATGCATTTTTAAACTCAGCAAAAAAAAAAAGTCAATGAATAAATAATGAAACAACAGCAGTTCAGCTTATCAATTCGGGGATTACATTTGCAATCAAGAAGTCGGGGAAAAACAACTAAGCAAACAAGCTGCACATTCTTTAATCAGATACATGAAGTACTTGTAACTTACTACAAAAAGGACACCATGTTTTCTGCTACCTTAGGTTTTGTATGTATTACAAGTTTACAACTAAATGTGAACAAAAAAAAAAAAGACAACTTGCACACACAGGTGTGACAAAACGTATCATTACTGCGCCGCATAAACATACGGCGACTAAATACCTTTACCCTTTTCTAATATATTAAATATTAAATTTTAAAATATTTGATTAACAAAATTTCATCCTTCATTTATCAAAAGGTGAAAGGCAATCTGAGGAAAGATATAAATCCTATAACAATTAACACAATGAACTTTTTCATCCTAGCATATGATACATATATAGACATGGAAATAAACAGTGATAATAGAAGAAAAATATAACACGTACTATTTCCAGACAGGTGGCAGCTTCTTAGTCTTCTTGTAGTATCGAGCAAGACGATGAATTCTGCTCTCAACAAGAATCAACCTGAATTTTGAATCCTTATCCTTCCTGTTCCTCTCCAAATGCTTCCTGACGGCAACCGCCTTCTTAATGAGATGATATAAATCTTCAGGAATTTCAGGAGCAAGACCTATAAAAACATATGGATTATAAGGTTAACAAACTTTGATGTCTTTAGTTATTAACAAACATTAACATTAATGGATTAGTGGATGTATATTAAAGGAAAGAAAATGTATACCATGTCCCTTCAAGATACGAAGAATCTTGCTTCCAGTTACGCTATTCACCTGTGCAATACCGTGAGAATCACGAAGGAGAACACCGATTTGAGATGGTGTAAGACCCTTCTTGGCAAACTTGCAAATGTTGTCCTCAACCTGACAATTTATTAAGAAAATGTATTAAATAAAAAGTATGAAATTGAAATAAAATCATACATCAATTCATTCATCAGAAAGACAAGATATAACATTAAACCTGCCTTTACGTAAGAAAACAACTACAAAATGAATTTGCCACATTAAAATTCAGGAAAATAAAGCCAGTGATATAAAGTCATTCGACTGTGCATGCAAACAAATAGTCAATGCAATTGAACAAGAGGAATTTAATCTATCTGTATAACGGTGAGAAACTAAGCAAAAAAATCGTGAGTTCAAGCCTCGGCTAAGAGTGTTAAACGTGTAACTAGGTGGCTTTGTGAGTTCGTCATCCAAAACAAATACAGATTACAATTCATTTTATCTAAATGGCAAACGGAGAATTGCTAACAAGATCAAACGATAAAAAAAAAAATGATGCAAAAATTTTGGTTATTGATCATTGACCAATTTAATAAGCCTACAAAGTCAGCATTTTAGTTGGTCTACAGTCCATGGTTCAAAATGCGTACATAGTGAAGTCTGTATTCTGGGTTAGTTAACTAGTTTGATACACTACCGCACAAAAAACACATTATACAAAGTATATAACTAGCCGGAACTCAAACTAGAAGGGTAAAAAGATAGACACGCTTCAGAAAAGGGAAAAAAAAAAAAGATAAACAAGTTCCTTCAAAACACATTTCATTAGATAACAAATCAAACCTGCTCTTTTATCAAGTTCAGGCGTTAAATTGATTTTAATATAAATCAAAATTAATAACACAACTTTAAGCATTTTCTTCTTCTTCTTCTTCATTTTGTATTTTAGCAAAAAAAAAAACACCATCTCCTAGCAACTAAATTTGTGAAATGTTCTAAATTCCAATAAACTAAGACTACCAAAAATTAAAAAGAGAAATTGTAATATTACCACACTTAGTTACACCACTTAACCTTAGTTACACCACTTAACCTTATGTAAGCAATAAATAAATGACTAAAATAATAACAGACATGTAAATAACATTTTTTTTATTTGCTATTAATAATAAGGATAATATTGTACAATTGAATAAATGTCGGTCTAAAATTAATAATTAACATCTATGTATAATAGAATGAGCTTTAGTTTATGAAAATCATAAAAGTAATGCTGATAATAAGAGTAATAAAGACTAATTCATACATCCTGTGATGAAATTTTCAACCAGCTAGGAGGACTCCTCTTGTACGGCTTAGCTGACGCTGAGATACCCTTACTGAAATTTAAACCAAAAGTACAAATCAAAAATGCAAATCCAATTAAACACACATATCATGTATTGATAGAGATGGATAAAAAAAAGTACCCCTTGCTGTGCATACGACCCATGGCGACGGAGGAGATGAGTAAGCCGCTTGCGCTGTTTGTTGAAAAATACTGTGAACCCTAACGTAAAATGGAGACCAAACGGGTGGGCTATATTAGGTTTTAAAATATTTGTACTGTATTAAAAGTGGTACGGGCCCAACTTGTTGCTATTTAAATATTGGGCTCGATGAAACTTGGGTTTGTGCTGTTTGTTTTTTTTTTTTTTTTTTTTTTTAAAGTGAAACATGATACAGTATTGATATTTCCATCCCATTATATGTGTTTCGATTTTTGATTATGTGAGTGCTAATGTTAACTTATGTTTTTCTAAACAATTTTTTTTTTTAACGGCCAAAGAATAAAATATATAGAAAAAATGCTCCCTAGCAAGGCGCTAAGGGAGAAATTACAAAGGCATAGAGAGCCAAGTGTTCCAATTAGAAACTAACTTGCCTCTATGGTTTAACCAACTAAAAGAAAATAATCTAGTTACATGAAAAAGACTATCTCTATTACAAAAAGTATCTTTAAAAGCTACGCCGTTTCGAAATCGCCATAACACCCATAAAAGAGTAAACAATTAGAAATGACTTAAATGGATAAAGATGAAACTTAATTGGTTGACACTTTGACTGGGACTTTTAGTGACTATTTTACATTTTAGTTAGATTTATATTAGGTAAAACATGTGTATTGCGAAAAGCATATGACATATGTACGGTAATGTAGAATCCAAATTTGAAGTTCAATTCTTCATATTCGAAGTATACATAATTATTTTCTGAATTTATAGTAGTTGTTTTACCATGTCAATCATTATCTCATATATTTATTAGTATCATTTTGTTTTTAATATGGGAGATGATAAATTCACTTGGTTTTTTTATGCATCCACATTTACTATGCATTATCTACATGTACAGTACGACTCATCAATGCATAACATAAGTGAATATATCAATCCACTTTAATATACTAGTACTACTACTAGTTTAGCGTCACTTTGTTGTTGAAAACAACGAATGAATGGTGATTGTGGTAAAATATCGAAGACAGAAATTAATTGCCAAAATACCGAAAACAACTTGACATATTTATTTAGTCAATCCAGAGTAATAAACACCGGCTAAACTTCAATCTAATTTTCACATGACAGATTAACCTATAACTATTTACCGGGCCCTAAATCTATGTATTACAATCACTATGTAATGTACCCAAGGTTGGAGATCTCGGATCTCGGGGAGATCTCGTTTGAACATTTTTTGGGACATCTGGCATCTCGGAAAAATCTCGGAGAGATCTCGGACGTTGACTTTTTAATTTTTATAATATAAATATATACAAATAAATAAATATATTTATATTTATATACATTTTTATGAGGTTTTTCCAAAAAAAAAATCAAGAAATAAGCGAGAAAATTCGAAAAATTACGAGATTTTATAAGAAAATTCGAGAAATCGTGGATTTGACTAAGTTTGAGCCCGTTAACCGAAAAATCTCGTCTCGGCGGCTTTCCAAAAACGAGATATCGGGGAGATCTCGGGGAGAAATAAGGAGATTTACAACACTAAATGTACCTTTTAATAAAATATAGAAAATCGTACGTTAGCATTTGCCAGGAACTCAACTGGAGTACCAGATTATTATTTTTTTAAACAGCGATTGGGATCACCCGAGGGGGACTAAACCACCCGTTGTGAGGGGGACTAAACCACCCGTTGTGATCATCTCCCGTTTCGACTATGCCGATGCAGCGATAATAACCCTGCCTCCATCGCTGCTCGGGAGGAAACCTTGAAAACGATATGGGAAAGGTGTCATGGATGGATACCTCATGGCAGGGATGAAATTGTGTTTTTAATATGTAGCCAACGGGGTCGAACTCCTGACCTCTCCTAAAAAAGGCAGACCACCAACCGTTGGACCACATCACAACTTCGAGTACCAGATTGTTACTTTTAAGATTATAGAAACAACTGGTATACCAATCATGTGATTGGCCAATGGGCCATAAAACCCATTGATTCAATTTTCTAACAATGGTACATGTCCAAGAGTAACCATTCATTAAACTTTCTAAAGCTCCATCAAGGTTTATAAATGATCAGACATATATTTTTCATAGGGTCAATATGCATGTTCAATACGTAAAAAGGGGGTTTAAGGATCTTAGAACAAGGCTTTCCGGTCCGGCTACCGTGAATAACCCTGACCGACATGATGATGTCGGCGGGGTGGCCAAGTGATTAAGTCCACCTTCGACAACGGTCGTTGATCAGAAGGCCCCTAACAAGGTTGTAGGTGCTAGCTAATAAGAAACTAACTTGTAAACCTTGAGAAGATGAACGATGATAGTTTATTACGTAGGATGTGTAGTAGGTGGTGGTTACGTAATGTTGGTTGCTCCTAGAATGATAATTAGGGTTTGTATATATAGGCAAACCCTAATTCTAGAACCATCCAAGATAATGATAATCTCGTCCATAACTAACTCCCCCGAATCACGGATATAATTATGGAAAAGATATCGACTTGATGACCAAGTAACCGCCGTACCGAGAACAAAGGCATTCGATACATCACCGCATGCCGCATACCGCATATAAGGTACACGCATACGCATGATAGCGAGTGCCCGCATACGTATGGAATACGCATGCGGGTTGCGGTATCATTATGTCCCCCCAGTTTGATGTTATATGACGCAAGACATATGATATCAAACTATTAAGCGAAAAAGAAAAAACAAGAAAACGGCTAGCATTAAATTTTCCGCGTGCGTCTCGAGGTCATTAAATGTCTGTCACTGCAGAAGCCCATTCGGCTGACAAGACGTAAAGTGGCAGTTGGCAGGCGCGTGTTAGCCACGCGCTCAACATTGGGCACATCAAACTGACATCCACGCACGTGCAAAAAATGTCGATCGTTGATTGCGTTACACGTGTACAGCCATATATTCCGATCAAATCCCATATATTCCGGCCAACTACAAAAGGTTAGTAATTCTCTGATCACTCTTAGAAAATGACTAAGGCAAATGATAATTATGTAGATAGCGTAGTATCGGTAATAGAGCAAAAACATATAGATTCTTTAGTTAAACAATACCCGCCATTAGCACAGTATAATCCGGTGCCACCCCTTCCTAACTGTGACAACCCGGAAATTTTTGACCAAATTTAAACTTTATCTTTAAATGATTTAACGTTTCCGACACGATAAGCAAAGTCTATGAAGTTGAATCTCAAAATTTTAGAACTGTTTTATTACATTTGACTGCTCTCGACGATTCATGAACAATTATATGTATATATATATATATATATATATATATATATATATGTACAAGTAAAAACGAATTTCCTACAGTAAAACACTATTTTGCTACAGTAAACACTATTTGCTACAGTAAACACTATTTGATGTCGACGAACTAGCAAACAAAAACGGATAAGGCGGCCATGCGATCGCATGGCAAAAACACTGAAAACTCATGCGATCGCATGAGGTACTGTAGCAGGCCACATACTATAAAAGCTCGGTTCATTCCTCCGAATTATTATTTTTTATATTATTATTATTATTATTATTATATTATTATTATTATTATTATTATTATTATTATTATTATTATTATTATTATTATTATTAATCTTATTATAATATTATTATTAGTAGTATATATACCTAAAATACTACGACGAGGTTATGAGCGTGTCACCTTCAAAATGGGTTTTTGAGCGGGATAGAGCTAAGGAAATTATGGGTTATTGCCAAGGAGGTTATGGGTAATGTTCGGGGGTATATTTGTGAATCAAATCTAGTGTTTATCATCTCCGTTACGTCTACGTACTTTCCTACAATATTGAATCTCAATATTTATACGTAAGCACTCATATTTTATCTTTTATATATTAATTGTGTATCCATGTCTAGTGCTCGAGTATATATATATTTATATATGCTTGTATGCTAAATTTCGTCGTTAAACAGTTATAATGAATCACGAATTAAATACATATATTACTGGTAAAAAGTATATGATATACATGTTTTTGTAAAGCTGGCGAAAAATCAATAACTTTTCATTTAGATATCGAATAATTTCGATGAACGGATTAAAAGATATGATCAACTGAATTATGATTGACGTTAATTGAAATTGCTTTTGAATCTACAATTAAGATTTAAACAACTCGTTTACGAGATTGATAATTTGGATTTTTGAATATTACCAACCGAGTAAATGAATCCTTATATAAGGTACGCCTCGTTTTGTTAAACAACTGTCAAAATTGACTTTTTGAAACGACATTGGATAACTTTTGTATGTCGATCTCGAGTATTAGGATTGTGATACACTATAACCTGACCTAGTTTGATAGACGTTTATTGACCAACATATGTTCTCTAGGTTGAGATCTACGATTATTTGGTAATCCGAGTTTCGATCACATTTTGGTGAACGACTTTATATGCTGCTAAGGTGAGTTTCATTTGCTCCCTTTTTAATTGCTTTTGCAATATATATTTTTGGGCTAAGAATACATGCACTTTATTTTAAACACAATGGATACAAGTACATACTAAATTCTACACTGAGTTTGAACCGAAAATCCCTTAGCTTTGGTAACTAGTAACTGCCAGTTATAAGAACTGGTGGGCGCGAGTAGTAGTATATGGATCCATAGGGCTTGATATCCCCGTCCGAGCTAGAGCGCTAGCCTTTTAACGGATGTATGCTATTTGAGAAGCGTACACGTTGGTTTGCGTGTATTATTAAGATGATTATACAAAGGGTACAAATTATATATACGTTAAAGTTTAGTTACCTGGGTGCTCAATTTCGTAGAATATTTTGATAAACGTTTCTGGATGAAACAACTGAAATCTTGTGATCCACCTTTATATACAGATTATACGAAACATTAAAACTATGAACTCACCAACCTTTGTGTTGACACTTGTTAGCATGTTTATTCTCAGGTTCCCTAGAAGTCTTCCGCTGTTTGATTATATGTTACACAAGCTATGTGCATGGAGTCTTACATGGCATATTTTTCAAAGAAATGTTGCATTCACCAAATCATCACCATGTATCTTATTTTGACTGCATTGTCAACGGAAGTACTATTGTAAACTATTATTTATGGTGATTGTCTATATGTAGAAATCATCTGTAAGACCCGAATAATTGAAGTGTACACATGTGTATATAAGTGTATTGTGCGGTACTCGAATCGGGGTTTGGTTGTATATATTTAAAAAGGCAAAAGGAGCTGGACTGGGAGAGTCGCGCGCCGCGCGGCCTGGTGGCGCGCCGCGCCATCTGTCTGTGACAGATTCTCTCTTTCTTTTAAATTAGATATTTTGAGGGTATTTTGGTAAAATCACTTGGAGGCCGGATTTAATGCCTTAGATCAGTTTTGGGGAGTTCATTTACTCCTTCCACAACTACCAACACTTATCCAAATCAATTCTAGAGAGAGAGTGGCTTTTAGTGAGGGAAACCCCATTTTGGAGAAGAAGAAGAAGGTTTCTTGCTTAAGTCCAAGCATTAAAGTTGTTCGCCTTCCCTCTAGCTTCGTTGTGATAGTTGTGGTATGATCTAATCTTAATTTCTTTGTTTAATTTGATTTAGGGCTAGGGTTTGGGGTGAAGATGAACATAAAACCCATTTTGTTAGTGTTTTGGGTGTTCTAGGGTAATTTGAGTCATGTAGACTCAATATTGGGTTAACTAGGGTTTGGAAGAGTTACTTGTTGTTAGAGAACCCTAATTAGCTAGTAAAATTGCTAGAACACCATGATTTATGTAAATGGGTGTAAATGGGTTAGTGGTTGACCCAAAATGGGTAGGTTGACTTTGAAAGTGTCAAATAGGTCAAAATGAACCTAAGCTAATTAATATGTGTGGTTGAAGCCTAAAACTAGTGTTAAAATGTGTAATGAACCTACTTTGGTTAATGATAGGGTTTTGTGATGAGTTAACCCGATTTTAGGGTTAAGGGTGCAAATGGGTCGGATTTGCACCATGGGTCAAATTAACACTAGGAGTGAGCTTTAGAGTGTTGACCAACTCGAGTTGTGATTTTGATATTGTGATAAATGTAATAGGTGCGTTACATTGAAGTGTTCAAGCTCGGTTATCTTTCACCAAGAGATTTTGAGGTGAGTGGAATAATTATGCATTCGTGTATATGGCTTGTTTATTTGTGGGTGTTATGGTATGAACCATCGAGCCGGTAGTACCATAGCATGTGTGTAAATTGATGTGAACCACGAGCCGGTAGCATCGAGTGTGAACCACGAGCCGGTAGCACTATAAAATAATTGATGTAAACCACGAGCCGGTAGCATCGAGTGTGAACCACGAGCCGGTAGCACTATAAAATAATTGATGTGAACCACGAGCCGGTAGCATCGAGTGTGAACCACGAGCCGGTAGCACTATAAACAAAGTGTGAACCACGAGCCGGTAGCACTATAAACGAGTGAGACTCAATGCGTATGGTGTGAACCACGAGCCGGTAGCACCATAGCGTCATGGTTAACCATATTAAGATTTGTTGATATTTAGCATGCTAAATTATTTATGGTTGTGTTGAGTATATGCTAACTCGGTTATGTTATTGTATGACTTGTTAAGTGTTTGAGGTTGATGACATGCTTTTGTGTTACACGTTTCGTACGAGGTATCTTGTGTTGTGATTGCAAATAGATGGGCGATATATATGTATGTGTAATTATTGCATTCACTAAGCTTTGCTTACCCTCTCGTTGTTTACCACTTTTATAGGTTCGGTGTTGGACAAGGGTAAGGGCATCGTTTTGGACTAGGGATCCCGCTTGTTGCTAAGGGACGCTTTTGGTTTTAGTAGCTCTCGGAGTTTGATCGATAGTTGGGTAGTTTAATCCCAAACGCCATGCTCATTGTGTAGTTTGGAACTTAAACTTTTTGGTGGTCGAAACTCCTAAATTGTACTAAACTTGTAATTTGGGTCGTGTGGGCCCCGCTTGTAAAACTTTAATTTTATGTTTGAAACATGTTAGTTTTACATATTTGGTTGTATGGTAAAAAGCGTTTTGTCTAAAAGTGCCGGGAACTAGTCAATATTTTCGTGGTTAAAAGTCCCGGGGACAGCCAGATATGGCGTGGCGCGCGGGCCATATGGCGCGGCGCGCCGATGGTCTGCAACAGAATTTTTTTTTTTTATTTCGTATTTTCACAAGGTTTTGTCGGGTGTTGGTTTGGGTTGTTACAAGTGGTATCAGAGCATGGTCTAAGGGATTTAGGTGACTTGAGATAGGCGCCTAGACTTAGACTTTTGTGTGCGTGATTATGCGGGACTTGTAGGACTTTGGGTCGGATCGGAATGATTAGTGCATAGGTTTATGTGAACTAATCATGCGCTATTTGTTTGTGTTGTGTTTAGCAATCATCAAGCGAGATGGACGTTGTACTAGCGAGTTAGCGCGACGTGCTCGCGTAGTAATGACTAGCTACCATTACTACGGGTGCAAATCGGGTCAAACAAGCAATGTACGACGATTGTTGAGCGAGATGGGGTAGTGAGGCGTATATGTATGTAATTGTGTATATTTGCCCTTTCGTTTTGTGGTTTAAGCTAATTCGTTTTATAGAATGAAGACGAGAAACGGTCCCGATCACGATAACGGAAGTACACGTGAAGACGCCGAGTTCTCAACCAAGGTCGAGGCCGTCTTTAAGAAGTTGAAATCGGATTTTCTTGCGGACGTTCGAAAGGTCTTCCAAGAGTCGGTCGATGGGCAAGTGACCGAAATGATAAACGAACGAATGAAGGCCACTATTGAAGAGGCCCTTGATGCTAGAAACATTTATCCTCGAGGTGAAGGGGGTGATGGAAAGAGAGACTTCCACTACAAAAATTTTAAGGATACTCAACCTCCGACGTTTAATGGGGTGAGGGATCCGTTGAAAAGTACTTGTTGGATTTCGGACATCGAGGGGGCCTTCCGTACCGCGGAGTGTCCTCCCGAGAAGAAGACGAGGTTTGGGTCTAGCATGTTACGTGAAGAGGGCAAGTTGTGGTGGGATGATAAAATCAATTTGTATGGCGAAGAGCAATGCGTGGACTTGACATGGGAGGAGTTCAAGAAAGAGTTTTTCAAGGAATACCGAACTTCATCCGATCTTGATCGAATCCGGGACGAGTTGCATCATTTGCAACAAGGTTCCATGGATTTAGTTACCCTTAAGTCTACATTCTTGGCAAAGACTCGTTTTTGCCCGGAGTATGTGGGTGATGATCATAAGCTTATGAAAGATTTTTATCGTACCTTGAATGCCGACTACAAGAGCAAGATTAGCCGGGGTATGGCTAAGACTTTTGATGAATTGTTTGAGTTGGCTCGGGGTTTTGAGCCGGAGGTGCCTAGGAAGAGTGATTTTACTTTTTCGAAAAGGAAGTTTGAAGGATCGAGCCATTCGAATTTTTCAAACAAGAAGTCCAAAAGAGGCGCCGAGAGCGTTAATAGTGCGAAGAAGGGTGGTTCCGGGAGTTTTGGACCCACTTGCTTTAATTGTAATCAAAGAGGGCACATGGCTCGCGAATGTCCTAAGGCGTCGACCAAGGTTACTTGCTTTAATTGCGGCAAGGAGGGGCATAGGAAGCCGGAGTGTCCCGACTTGCGAAATGATAATGTGAAAAGGTTGGAGAGGGCGGCGGGTACGGCTAGGGGTCGCAACTATTTGATGACTAATGATGAAGCCAAACAATCGAACGAAGTTGTCTCAGGTACTTTTATGGTTAATTCTAATCCGGCGAGAATTCTTTTTGATAGCGGTGCAAATTTGTCGTTTGTTTCTCCTAAATTTGTGCCTAAACTTGATAGACCGTTAGCTAAGTTAAGTCGTCCGGTAGAAGTCGAAATAGCGGACGGCAAGACGGTGCTAGTGGTTGATGTGTGTAGGAATTGTGATGTTGTTTTTGGTGCCGAAACTTTTAAAATTAATCTCATTCCAATGACCTTGGGCGATTTTGATATTGTCGTTGGTATGGATTGGCTCGATCATTACAGAGCCGATATTGCATGCCATGACAAGTTTATTCGTGTTAAGGCCCCAAGTGGGGGAGAAATGATTATTCATGGTGATAAGAGAAGAAGAACGGTGCCGATATGCACTTTTGCACGGGCGCGTCGTTCCGTTGTTACCGGTGGCATGGCTTTCCTTGCTCATGTTGTTTATACTCGTAATGAGCCACCACCTATTCGTGAAATTTCGGTAGTTAATGAGTTTGAAGACGTTTTTCCAGATGAGTTACCGGGTGTTCCGGCGGAAAGACAAGTCGAGTTTCGCATTGAGTTGGTTCCGGGGGCTACCCCCATCGCTAAAACTCCTTATCATTTAGCACCAACGGAAATGCAAGAGTTGTTGAATCAAATTCAAGAGTTGCTTGAGAAAGGTTTTATCCGACCGAGTGCTTCGCCGTGGGGCGCTCCGGTCTTATTCGTGAAGAAGAAAGATGGTAGTATGCGTATGTGCATCGATTACCGTGAGTTAAATAAAGTGACGATCAAGAATCGTTATCCGTTACCTAGGATTGACGATTTGTTTGATCAACTTCAAGGCGCGACGTATTTCTCTAAGATCGACCTACGGTCCGGCTATCATCAAATGCGGGTCCGTGAGGAAGACATTGAGAAAACGGCTTTCCGAACGCGTTATGGGCATTATGAGTTTGTGGTTATGCCTTTTGGTCTTACGAATGCACCGGCGGCATTCATGGATCTTATGAACCGGGTGTGCCAACCTATGTTGGACAAGTCGGTCATTGTGTTCATTGACGACATACTAGTCTACTCGAAAAGTATGCACGAACATGAACGTCACTTGCGTGAAGTTTTGAAGACATTAAGAAAGGAGAAGTTGTATGCAAAATTCTCTAAATGTGAATTTTGGCTAAGAGAGGTCCAATTTCTTGGCCATATTGTGAACGAAGGCGGTATCCAAGTGGATCCGGGGAAGATTGAGACGGTGAAGAGTTGGGGACGACCGACTACGCCTACGGAAATCCGGAGTTTTCTCGGGTTGGCCGGTTATTATCGTCGGTTTATCCAAGATTTTTCTAAGATCGCTTCTTCGTTGACGAAATTGACAAGGAAGAATGCGAAGTTTGTTTGGGAGAACGAGCAAGAAATTGCTTTTCAATTGTTAAAAGAGAAGTTATGTCAGGCTCCGGTGTTAGTGTTACCGGAAGGTGTCGAAGATATGGTAGTTATTGTGATGCTTCCTTAAATGGGCTCGGGTGTGTTCTTATGCAAAGGGGTAAAGTCATTGCTTATGCCTCTCGACAATTAAAGGAGCACGAGACGAGGTACCCGACTCACGATTTAGAGATGGCGGCGGTTGTGCATGCGTTTAAAATTTGGCGCCATTACTTGTATGGTGTCAAGTGTACGATATATTCGGATCATAAAAATTTGAAACATCTTTTCACTCAAAGAGATTTGAATTATCGTCAACGTAGGTGGATGGATGTGGTGAAGGACTATGATTGTTAGATACTTTATCATCCGGGTAAGGCGAATGTGGTCGCGGATGCGTTAAGTCGAAAGACTCAACATCCGGCGATACGTGTAGCATCGTTACGTTTGGTTATCACTAACGACTTTCTTGAAAAGATGGGTGAAGATCAAATAGAGGCTTATGTTCACAATAAGCATGCGGAGCGAATTGTGGGCCAATCGGAATTCATTACTATGGGCCCGCGGGGTTTATTGTCGTTTCAAGGAAGGGTGTGGGTGCCTAAGATGGGTGATTACCGACGGGTGCTACTTGACGAGGCACATAAGTCAAAATATTCTATTCATCCTGGCGCGACAAAAATGTATCACGACTTGAAGAAAGACTATTGGTGGCCGGGCATGAAACGCGATGTTGTGAAATATGTTGAACGATGTGTTACTTGCTTGCAAGTTAAAGCCGAGCACCAAAAGCCGTATGGTAAGTTGCAACCGTTAGAGATCCCGAAGTGGAAATGGGAGCACATTACCATGGATTTCATCACTAAGTTACCTAAGACGGCGAGGACTCAATATGATTCGATTTGGGTTATAGTTGATCGGTTGACGAAAAGCGCTTTGTTTCTTCCCATTAAAGAAGCAATATCGTCGGAGACCTTGGCTAAGTTGTTTATCAAGGAAGTGGTCGCTCGTCATGGGGTTCCTATATCTATTATCTCGGATCGAGATACCCGTTTTACATCTCGATTTTGGGAAAAGTTTCATGAAGATATGGGTACGCAATTAAAGTTGAGCACGGCGTATCATCCTCAAACGGACGGTCAAACCGAACGTACGAACCAAACTCTAGAAGATATGTTACGGGCGTGCATTATTGATTTTGGTGGTAGTTGGGACGAGCATTTTCCTTTGGTGGAATTCTCGTACAATAATAGTTATCATACTAGTATCGGGATGCCACCGTATGAGATGCTCTATGGGCGTAGATGTCGAACTCCCGTTTGTTGGGGAGAAGTGGGTCAACGAGAGATCGGGAGTACCGATTTGGTTTTGGAGACGAACAACAAGATTGATATTATTCGGGAACATTTGAAGAAGGCTCAAGATAGGCAAAAGTCGTATGCCGACAAACGTAGGCGAACGATCGAATTTCAAGAAGGCGACATGGTGATGCTTAAAGTTTCGCCATGGAAGGGTATTATTCGATTTCGAAAACGGGGAAAGTTAGCTCCTCGGTTTATTGGGCCATTCAAGGTTTTAGCTCGTGTTGGCGAAGTTGCATATCGATTGGAATTACCCGAAGAGCTTGCGGGGATCCATAATACATTCCATGTTTCCCACCTCCGTAAGTGTCTTGCGGATGATTCCTTATGGATGCCTTTAGACGAGATCGAGCTAAACAACAAGTTGGAATATGTCGAAGAACCGGTCACCATACTCGATGAGAAAGTTAAGAGGTTGAGACATAAAGAAGTGAGGACTTTTAAAGTCCAATGGCGGCGTAGCAAGGGTTCCGAGTTCACTTGGGAACCCGAAGAGTTCGTGTTAGTGTATCTTCCCTCTTATCATGCGGCTTGGATTGCGAGGGCGCAATCCGAATAAGTGGGGGAGAGTTGTAAGACCCGAATAATTGAAGTGTACACATGTGTATATAAGTGTATTGTGCGGTACTCGAATCGGGGTTTAGTTGTATATATTTAAAAAGGCAAAAGGAGCTGGACTGGGAGAGTCGCGCGCCGCGCGGCCTGGTGGCGCGCCGCGCCATCTGCCTGTGACAGATTCTCTCTTTCTTTTTAATTAGATATTTTGAGGGTATTTTGGTAAAATCACTTGGAGGCCGGATTTAATGCCTTAGATCAGTTTTGGGGAGTTCATTTACTCCTTCCACAACTACCAACACTTATCCAAATCAATTCTAGAGAGAGAGTGGCTTTTAGTGAGGGAAACCCCATTTTGGAGAAGAAGAAGAAGGTTTCTTGCTTAAGTCCAAGCATTAAAGTTGTTCGCTGAAAGGACCCGTTCATATACATTATAAACGATTCACAATAGTTGATTACATCGCGAGGTATTTGACCTCTATATGATACGTTTTACAAACATTGCATTCGTTTTTAAAAGACAAACTTTCTTTATATCAAAAATTGACGGCATGCATACCATTTCATATTACATCCAACTATAATTGACTTAATATTAATCTTGATGAACTCAACGACTCGAATGCAACGTCTTTCAAAGTATGTCATGAATGACTCCAGGTAATATCCTTAAAATGAGCTAATGCACAGCGGAAGATTTCTTTAATACCTGAGAATAAACATGCTTTAAAGTGTCAACCAAAAGGTTGGTGAGTTCATTAGTTTATCATAATCAATCATTTCCGTAATAGTAATAGACCACAAGATTTCAGTTTCCATAAATATCCGTACACTCGCAAGTGTTTAAAGGTATTCTATAAGTTGTAGGCACCCGGTAACAAGCCTTAACATTCATGTTTTACCCTCTGAAGTACACCAGATCAGGTGTGTTTAAAATAACCTCGAAGTACTAAAGCATCCCATAGTCAGGATGGGGTTTGTCAGGCCCAATAGATCTATCTTTAGGATTCGCGCCTACCGTACATAGACAAGTAGTTTAATGTTACCAAGCTAAGGGTATATTTCTGGTTTAAACCCACATAGAATTATTTTTAGTACTTGTGCCTATTTCGTAAAACATTTATAAAACAGCGCATGTATTCTCAGCCCAAAAATATATATAAAAAGGGAGTAATGAAACTCACAATACTGTATTTCGTAGCAATTATGTATATGACGGCACTGAAAATGATAAACGTTAGGTTGACCTCACAAGCAATACCCTCGATCAATACCCATAACCTCCATAGCTATAACCCATAATTTCCTTAGCTCTATCCCGTTTGAAACCTTATTTTGAAATCGTCCGAGTATAACTCCGTCGTAGTATTTTATGTATACTAATAATATCTTGAAATAATAGAAAAAAATATATATATGTAATTCGATTGAGAGAGTTTAGAGAAATATATTTTCAAGTTTCTATGAAATAATGAAACCTGTTGAATTCTATTTATAATAGATTTTTGAATTATTAAAGTGAATTATTAAAGTGAATTATTAAAGTATGAATTATTAAAGTGAATTATTAAAGTGAATTATTAAAGTATGAATTATTAAAGTGAATTATTAAAGTGAATTATTAAAGTATGAATTATTAAAGTGAATTATTAAAGTGAATTATTAAAATATGAATTATTAAAGTGAATTATTAAAGTATGAATTATTAAAGTGAATTATTAAAGTATAAATTATTAAAGTTAAAGTAAAATAAAAGTAAAGTAAAGGTAAAGTTAAAATATAGTAAAAGTATAAAACTATATACGTATAATACGCGTATAAATATATATTATATTAATTTAAATCGTTATATGTATTTAATAAAATAAAATATAAATATCGTTATCTTTATCATACTGGTTAAGTAATGAGTTGTCAAAAGTGGTTCTAGATATTTATAAAAGATATATACGTTTTAATAATAAAGTTCTTTTTAAACTGAAAACGTTTTTTACTTTTGAAACTAAATCAAATAAATATGATAATTTTGTTTTCCAAAACTAAATATATTTAAGAATCATTTTGTTAAAAGGTTAAAATAATGGAAATCGTTATACCACAAAACATTTTAGAAAAGTAGAATTATATATATTCATAATTGGTTTCAAGTTTTTAAATTACAGTCTGTTGGTGAAGCGTGGGATAAAGTCCAAAGGTTAAATAAACGTATGAAATCATCTTAATGAAAAATGTCGAGTTACTTAACTTGTCGATATCCAACATCTAAGTTATTTACACTCCACGTTCTTATTTTCATATTAAATAAAATGAAAGTTAACATAGTTATCTTATCAAGGTCACGAGAAAAATATTATAAAACATGCCTTGGAAATTAAACAGGAATTTCCACTAACCCTTGTCTAGTTCCCGTTAATTGACACATTTGTTCTTATTTATAAATCACTTTACCATTTTCCGAATGTTGTCAAAAAGAATAGATTTCTTAAATCACAGTGTACCTCATAACATAGGCCCGTAATCATATCATAATGTATCTGATAATTCAATCATTTGATATTATCTCTTAATTCTGTCGATAAATATATCGAAACAAATACGTTCATGTAAAGTATCATATATCTAATACTTTGTTAATGTTTTCAGTTAATATTATATATTATATATACATATCTATATACTCATAATTGTTCGTGAATCGTCGAACACGGTTAAAGGGTAATTGATTACATGAATGTAGTTCCAAACTTTTTGAGATTCAACATTACAAATTCTGCTTATCGTGTCGGAAACATATAAAGGTTAAGTTTAAATTTGGTCGGAAATTTTCGGGTCGTCACAGTACCTACCCGTTAAAGAAATTTCGTCCCGAAATTTGATCGAGGTCGTCATGGCTAACAATAAGAATGTTATTATGACGAATATAAGTTGATTCATAGGGTTTTATCATGATTGTGAAATATGGATAAAATAATTCGATTACTCGAAACGTATGAGTGAAGCTATCGTAAAAGAGTGAAATGAGAAAATAGGGATTCGTCTTATCTTTTGACGTCATCACGGTTGATCTCCGGGTTAAAAAAAATCTTTGTAATCTATATAGGATTTGATTCTTCGATGATTAAGGAAATTATGATCCTCTTCGATTTAATGCGATGATTCATCTCGATTTTTCTGTCGGATATTTCACTATAAATCCACCTCCTTTGTTTCCTTTTAATTCATACCTTCTATTCTTTCTCCCTCAATTCTTACTTTATAATTATTCGTCAATATGCTTCATCCAGTGCTGATTCTCGATATACTCCTCACTTTCATATCTGTCGTTCTTCTTTTTCATCTACCTCCGGAAGAATCTGTTTACTTCTACTATACTCTTGGTTTTATAGTGTTTTTTGTTCTCCCGTGTCTTTATATTGCTATATGCATCGATATATACGGTTTATAATTTCTGGGTTGTTGTTGGGTTTTATATCTTTCCTTATATTTCGATGTCCCTGCTTCTGTCTTCTATAATCATTGTCATCCCCAATTAATGCTCTCTTTTATTTGCTGCGATTTATACCCCAATTTCTATTTCGGAGTTTTGTCCTTTCGTTTCTTCTTCTTGCGATTAAGCACTGCTTGTAATGGTCCAGAATTCGCATATATGAATTTCGGAATGAACATTGTTAATGTTCTAAGAAGGAAATTGTAATGGCACGATCTTGACTTGTCAAATTACTAGAATACCTCGGATAAGGCCGAATCATCAAGAAATATTTTCTTGATATTTTAGAGGTTAAAGAGAATACAAGAGTCGTCTAACATAGAACATGATGACATTATAATCTGTGAATCATCACGTTCCATTTAGAAACTCAGCATGACTTACTGTAATATAATCACGTTGATCAAGTGTCATTATATTATACTAGTTCATGCTTCAGTTCCCAACACTACTTAAAAAATATTCCTATTTTAAATTCGAAAGTTTCAGAATTTAGAAACTAAAATAGTTTCTTTTATGATGTAATACAGACAGCACGAAGAGGTAAATGATTTCAGATAAGAATAATTATGGAAATATCTTCAGAAATATGGAGGATATTTATAATGAAAGATACGATGATATCTTAAAATTTCTAATATCAGAGGATGATGAAGAATATTGTCCGTAAGGGTTTAGAGTCAGGAGCAAGGTATTCGATAATGACTTCAGCAGACATGGAATCATTTAGATTCTTTAAAGGTAGATTTCGTCCTTGTGATTTATCCACAGCCTTCTTCATGGTTTGCTCAATCCGTATTTTTCAGTACCAAATCTTCTCTTTTTCTGAGCTTTGCTAACACACTACTCTTTATCATCAAACTTTTTACTATTAAGGTCGTTTATAGTTTTTGCTGCTTCATCAGTATTTCGAGAACTAGTTCGCAGTTTAGGGTGTTTTTCAGAAACTTCACATTCAAAGTATATAAGTCCAGAAGATAGACACATATAATTGTTGGTGTAGACATGCTACGAGATTTCAAAATACGGATTGCTAATTTACGATGATTCGTATGGCAATTCTCGTTACAAGATGCAGATGAGTAAATGATGGGGTTTTGATAAATATAAAGATTTTTCGGAAAATCAAAGATCAATGAAGTTGTTAATAAGTTTACTGCAAATGTGGCGAGATATGAAAGGTTCCCCGGTAATAATGATGAAGGGGTAATCATTATAATAAGGCTTATTCGATTGAACAATTTAAGTTGGTTTGTGTGACGACCCGGGAATTTCTGACTAAATTTAAACTTAATCTTTATATGGTTTCGACACGATAAGCAAAGTCTATTTAATTGAATCTCAAAAATTTTGAACTACTTCATGAAATCATTTGGCCTTCGACTATTCTGACGATTCACGAACAATAGTTGTAAATAAATATGTATATATGTACATATATAAATATAGATATAAGTTTATATAATAAATTGAACTGATGAAAATACAATTTAATTATCAGAGTTAAAAATGTAAAAATAATATATAAAAATAAGTTGTAATTAAAATGAATAAGCTATAGGAATTATTATTATTAATATTAATAGAATGATTATTATTATAATATTTGCATTTATTTATTTCAAATTAATAACAAACGTGTTTTATATATATAAAAAATATAATAAATCCAGTTTCCTATCCTAATCAAATTGTGTTCGATTCTTTTGTCCTGTCTCCAATTCGTTACCTATCTATATCGAACGTACCAATCTATTAAACTTTACAGCTTGATTTTATTTGGTTGTATCCAATTTTTGTTCTGATTGAATATTCGGTCGACCAACTATCTCTTTATGATTTTGTGTAATTGTCAAAGTTTGTTACATGTCCTTCTCAATCACCACTAACTACATATTAATATTATTAATTGATATTAGTAACTATTACGTAGTATTATTATACTCTATATGATATATAGATAGATCCATGAGAGTTTAGGATCCCCCACACACACCATCTTTTCTTCTACATCACCTCCTACTACAACCTTCTAACCCACCACCCTTCTAAAAAAAAAAAAACAAAAACAAAACAGGAAACCCACTTTCATTAAACGATTGAACACCACACTAATCACCACCACCATCGTGTACTCTCTTATGTTTCTGTGTCAATCGTGAGCCTTTACTCTAATCAACAACCATGCACCACTATTTTCTTTTCTGTTTCTCTTGTTCGGTTGAAAACACCAACACAGCCATCATACACCATCTCGCAATCACCACTTCATCACCTTTGTAATCATCAAAGGTGATCACCATTTGAAACTCAATACCACCATCACCACATTTAAATCGAAAATCTTGAAACAACAAATCATCACCACACCTCATTATCTTAAACGATTGATTAACAAGAACCCCACAACTAGTCGTGAACGGCAGTTACGGTAATCATTTTTTTCTGTCAAGCTCAAACACGAACCACCATTAAAGGTCACTAGCTGCTGCAGCTGCGTGTACCTTGTTAATGTTGCTGCTACACAATCGAGTTATACCACATTCAATTCTGTTTTGTTGCTAACCATTTCCTATTATACAATAAGCAAATAACGATGATGAATGTTAGTTTATTTAAAGTATTGGCAACTTGGATATAAATTATATATATGTCGCTTTATCAAATAAGTTTGTGGAACAAATTAGCACAGCATAGTTGACCAAAGGGATTTCATAAAGTGACGTTTTACAATGCTTTTTAGAAAGTAATATTAGATATTAGGATATGATTGAGTTGATGATAGTGGGACAATTCACAAGTTGTTTGTCGATGATATGGGGTAAAGAGTAAACTGGATAATTTTTTTTTATATTTGATTTAGCTAGAGGGATCTAAACAAACTGCCATTTTAAAATATGGGTCGATATCTTGCTTTTCTAGGAGGACCGAAGTATATTGGGCCCAAATGATAAACCTGCTGCAGAACTTATACTTCGAGTTATGATCGAAATAAGGATAACAAAACTGGATAATGATGATAATGATAGCAAGAGTAAATTAAGATGGAACGATGTAGGAAGATGATGATGTATGTGATGATACCGCAAATACATCTTGCGTGTTTTATGTTTCAAGAACAAGGATGATGACAATGAAGTATTAAGGAAGAAACATGAAATAACGAATGATGTTCGATGATAGATAATGATGTTAATATAATGATAATTACGTGATATTAGATATGATGATGAAAATGTTAAAATGAGTTTTAGTTTAAGAGAAAGACAAACAGTTTATACGTATTAAATGTTTAAGCGGGCAGAGTATAACAAGAAGTAATAGACATAACAGATGGTTTAGGACGGGTCCTTTCAGTTTGCTGGAGCTGTGACAAAACCGTCTATTTTTAGAAGGGATTGAAAAGTTATTTTAGCTAGTAAATGTCAAAAGGTCTGACATGGATACATGTTAAATTATGACTTTAGTTTCAAGAGTTTTTCAGGTACGTAACTGTGGATAACATGTGGTTGGATCATCATCTCGATTGTTCATTATTTGAAGTGTCTTCAGGTATTTCGAAGGGTTTGAACACAGATTATAATCGTTAATATACATACGATGTTCTAACACAGTTTTGAAGTTAAAGTATAGCTTTGAAAGATGTAAGAATCTAAGAGTGATGATACCGGTTATAACTTGAATTGAATTTGGCAATTTCAAAATCAGAATATGTAATTAGATTTTTGAATGAGTATGGTTGTTTTGATTTCTATAAAAGAATGTATATTGTTGTGAAAGTAGGGAGTATAATGGATGATCTGCTGAATCAGATTCGAAGAATGTAACATATTAATTGTGAATTTATATATCTCTCGGGTATTACCTACCCGTTAAAAAATGTCACAATTAATATTTTGTACAAAAGAATTTTATTACAGTCTTTATGGAAATATATGTGTATATTTCTTCAGATGTAATATAGATTTAATGAGTTAATATTAAATTAAACTCACTTGATTTATGGTTAAGGCTAGGATAGATAATTTATAAACTTTAGAAATTACATAATTGTCGTAGAATGTTTTCCCAATGAAGTTATGAATCAATACTTCATCGTTGTGGTATTCCTTAGTATCTACAGGGCGTATGACGTCGATGCTCATGGGACAGATTGTGAAGTTGAGGTTTGCGATGCGGTTGTTGTTGGTGGTGGTAATGGTACTGTTGATGTTGTTGATGGTGGTACTTGTTATGTTGCTGGTGCTGCTGCTGGTGTTTGTAACCTTTGCACCATATTCTCCAAAGCCACTACCGGAGCGCTAAGCTCGTTGACTTCTTCTATTACACCTGGGTGATTGTTGGTTCGGACGAACAGATAAATAAGATCTAGAATTTGGTGTAGTATATAATCATGACGAGATACTCTGGAAATGAGAGAAAATGGTGTTTCGAACGGGTTCGCCGGTAAGTGCTTCAGGTTCATTGCCAAGAGGGCAATGTGGTGGATGGAAAGGATCGCCTTCTTCTTGTCTCCAATGATTAAGGAGGCTACGAACCCATCCCCAATTCATCCAGAATAGATGATGGATGATTGGTTGATCCATTCCAGTCACACTACTTTCGGAGCTTGAGTGGGATTCCATTTCGGAATCCGAGGAACTTGAACTGATGACGAATTCCATTTCGGACGATTTGATAAAGGATTTTTCGATACAAAATGATTTTCCGGCTATCGGGTGGTATTCTAACTACATAGAATATCTATATATAAAGATCAAAAGATTTCATAGATTACGGAGGAATTTACGGAATATGTCAGGCAAAGTTTACGGTAATAGATACGATAAGATATGATTTAGCAGATACGCTAAGATATGAATTTTGTCTATACACTATTCATGCAATCAATGCAGCAAGACGTGTCTAGACTAAGAATGATAAGCAGGTAATTTCCTAAGGATGGTAAGTAGATGATTTCCGACTAAAAATGATAAACAAAACTTTTGACATGCAGACACGGTCGAAGTCCAGACTCACTAATGCATCTTAACAACTATCAGTTAGACACACTAATGCAAGACCTGGTTCGCTAAGACCACCGCTCTGATACCAACTGAAAGGACCCGTTCATATACATTATAAACGATTCACAATAGTTGATTACATCGCGAGGTATTTGACCCCTATATGATACGTTTTACAAACATTGCATTCATTTTTAAAAGACAAACTTTCTTTATATCAAAAATTGACGGCATGCATACCATTTCATATTACATCCAACTATAATTGACTTAATATTAATCTTGATGAACTCAACGACTCGAATGCAACGTCTTTCAAAGTATGTCATGAATGACTCCAGGTAATATCCTTAAAATGAGCTAATGCACAGCGGAAGATTTCTTTAATACCTGAGAATAAACATGCTTTAAAGTGTCAACCAAAAGGTTGGTGAGTTCATTAGTTTATCATAATCAATCATTTCCGTAATAGTAATAGACCACAAGATTTCAGTTTCCATAAATATCCGTACACTCGCAAGTGTTTAAAGGTATTCTATAAGTTGTAGGCACCCGGTAACAAGCCTTAACATTCATGTTTTACCCTCTGAAGTACACCAGATCAGGTGTGTTTAAAATAACCTCGAAGTACTAAAGCATCCCATAGTCAGGATGGGGTTTGTCAGGCCCAATAGATCTATCTTTAGGATTCGTGCCTACCGTACATAGACAAGTAGTTTAATGTTACCAAGCTAAGGGTATATTTCTGGTTTAAACCCACATAGAATTATTTTTAGTACTTGTGCCTATTTCGTAAAACATTTATAAAACAGCGCATGTATTCTCAGCCCAAAAATATATATAAAAAGGGAGTAATGAAACTCACAATACTGTATTTCGTAGCAATTATGTATATGACGGCACTGAAAATGATAAACGTTAGGTTGACCTCACGAGCAATACCCTCGATCAATACCCATAACCTCCATAGCTATAACCCATAATTTCCTTAGCTCTATCCCGTTTGAAACCTTATTTTGAAATCGTCCGAGTATAACTCCGTCGTAGTATTTTATGTATACTAATAATATCTTGAAATAATAGAAAAAAAATATATATATGTAATTCGATTGAGAGAGTTTAGAGAAATATATTTTCAAGTTTCTATGAAATAATGAAACCTGTTGAATTCTATTTATAATAGATTTTTGAATTATTAAAGTGAATTATTAAAGTATGAATTATTAAAGTGAATTATTAAAGTATGAATTATTAAAGTGAATTATTAAAGTGAATTATTAAAGTATGAATTATTAAAGTGAATTATTAAAGTGAATTATTAAAGTATGAATTATTAAAGTGAATTATTAAAGTGAATTATTAAAATATGAATTATTAAAGTGAATTATTAAAGTATGAATTATTAAAGTGAATTATTAAAGTATAAATTATTAAAGTTAAAGTAAAATAAAAGTAAAGTAAAGGTAAAGTTAAAGTATAGTAAAAGTATAAAACTATATACGTATAATACGTGTATAAATATATATTATATTAATTTAAATCGTTATATGTATTTAATAAAATAAAATATAAATATCGTTATCTTTATCATACTGGTTAAGTAATGAGTTGTCAAAAGTGGTTCTAGATATTTATAAAAGATATATACGTTTTAATAATAAAGTTCTTTTTAAACTGAAAACGTTTTTGTACTTTTGAAACTAAATCAAATAAATATGATAATTTTGTTTTCCAAAACTAAATATATTTAAGAATCATTTTGTTAAAAGGTTAAAATAATGGAAATCGTTATACCACAAAACATTTTAGAAAAGTAGAATTATATATATTCATAATAGGTTTCAAGTTTTTAAATTACAGTCTGTTGGTGAAGCGTGGGATAAAGTCCAAAGGTTAAATAAACGTATGAAATCATCTTAATGAAAAATGTCGAGTTACTTAACTTGTCGATATCCAACATCTAAGTTATTTACACTCCACGTTCTTATTTTCATATTAAATAAAATGAAAGTTAACATAGTTATCTTATCAAGGTCACGAGAAAAATATTATAAAACATGCCTTGGAAATTAAACAGGAATTTCCACTAACCCTTGTCTAGTTCCCGTTAATTGACACATTTGTTCTTATTTATAAATCACTTTACCATTTTCCGAATGTTGTCAAAAAGAATAGATTTCTTAAATCACAGTGTACCTCATAACATAGGCCCGTAATCATATCATAATGTATCTGATAATTCAATCATTTGATATTATCTCTTAATTCTGTCGATAAATATATCGAAACAAATACGTTCATGTAAAGTATCATATATCTAATACTTTGTTAATGTTTTCAGTTAATATTATATATTATATATACATATCTATATACTCATAATTGTTCGTGAATCGTTGAACACGGTTAAAGGGTAATTGATTACATGAATGTAGTTCCAAACTTTTTGAGATTCAACATTACAAATTCTGCTTATCGTGTCGGAAACATATAAAGGTTAAGTTTAAATTTGGTCGGAAATTTTCGGGTCGTCACATTCGCCTTCCCTCTAGCTTCGTTGTGATAGTTGTGGTATGCTCTAATCTTAATTTCTTTGTTTAATTTGATTTAGGGCTAGGGTTTGGGGTGAAGATGAACATAAAACCCATTTTGTTAGTGTTTTGGGTGTTCTAGGGTAATTTGAGTCATGTAGACTCAGTATTGGGTTAACTAGGGTTTGGAAGAGTTACTTGTTGTTAGAGAACCCTAATTAGCTAGTAAAATTGCTAGAACACCATGATTTATGTAAATGGGTGTAAATGGGTTAGTGGTTGACCCAAAATAGGTAGGTTGACTTTGAAAGTGTCAAATGGGTCAAAATGAACCTAAGCTAATTAATATGTGTGGTTGAAGCCTAAAACTAGTGTTAAAATGTGTAATGAACCTACTTTGGTTAATGATAGGGTTTTGTGATGAGTTAACCCGATTTTAGGGTTAAGGGTGCAAATGGGTCGGATTTGCACCATGGGTCAAATTAACACTAGGAGTGAGCTTTAGAGTGTTGACCAACTCGAGTTGTGATTTTGATATTGTGATAAATGTAATAGGTGCGTTACATTGAAGTGTTCAAGCTCGGTTATCTTTCACCAAGAGATTTTGAGGTGAGTGGAATAATTATGCATTCGTGTATATGGCGTGTTTATTTGTGGGTGTTATGGTATGAACCATCGAGCCGGTAGTACCATAGCATGTGTGTAAATTGATGTAAACCACGAGCCGGTAGCATCGAGTGTGAACCACGAGCCGGTAGCACTATAAAATAATTGATGTGAACCATGTAGTGACCCGAACTTTTCCATGTTTATATATATTAATTGAGATTGATATTTACATGATTAAATGTTTCCAACATGTTAAGCAATCAAACTTGTTAAGACTTGATTAATTGAAATAGGTTTCATATAGACAATTGACCACCCAAGTTGACCGGTGATTCACGAACGTTAAAACTTGTAAAAACTATATGATGACATATATATGGTTATATATATAGTTAACATTATATTATGATAAGTAAACATATCATTAAGTATATTAACAATGAACTACATATGTAAAAACAAGACTACTAACTTAATGATTTTGAAGCGAGACATATATGTAACGATTATCGTTGTAACGACATTTAATGTATATATATCATATTAAGAGATATTCTTACATCATAATATCATGATAATATAATAATTTAAAATCTCTTTTGATATTATAAACATTGGGTTAACAACATTTAACAAGATCGTTAACCTAAAGGTTTCAAAACAACATTTACATGTAACGACTAACGATGACTTAACGACTCAGTTAAAATGTATATACATGTAGTGTTTTAATATGTATTTATACACTTTTGAAAGACTTCAATACACTTATCAAAATACTTCTACTTAACAAAAATGCTTACAATTACATCCTCGTTCAGTTTCATCAACAATTCTACTCGTATGCACCCGTATTCGTACTCGTACAATACACAGCTTTTAGATGTATGTAGTATTGGTATATACACTCCAATGATCAGCTCTTAGCAGCCCATGTGAGTCACCTAATACATGTGGGAACCATCATTTGGCAACTAGCATGAAATATCTCATAAAATTACAAAAATATGAGTAATCATTCATGACTTATTTACATGAAAACAAAATTACATATCCTTTATATCTAATCCATACACCAACGACCAAAAACACCTACAAACACTTTCATTCTTCAATTTTCTTCATCTAATTGATCTCTCTCAAGTTCTATCTTCAAGTTCTAAGTGTTCTTCATATATTTTACAAGTTCTAGTTACATAAAATCAAGAATACTTTCAAGTTTGCTAGCTCACTTCCAATCTTGTAAGGTGATCATCCAACCTCAAGAAATCTTTGTTTCTTACAGTAGGTTATCATTCTAATACAAGGTAATAATCATATTCAAACTTTGGTTCAATTTCTATAACTATAACAATCTTATTTCAAGTGATGATCTTACTTGAACTTGTTTTCGTGTCATGATTCTGCTTCAAGAACTTCGAGCCATCCAAGGATCCATTGAAGCTAGATCCATTTTTCTCTTTTCCAGTAGCTTTATCCAAGGAACTTAAGGTAGTAATGATGTTCATAACATCATTCGATTCATACATATAAAGCTATCTTATTCGAAGGTTTAAACTTGTAATCACTAGAACATAGTTTAGTTAATTATAAACTTGTTCGCAAACAAAAGTTAGTCCTTCTAACTTGACTTTTAAAATCAACTAAACACATGTTCTATATCTATATGATATGCTAACTTAATGATTTAAAACCTGGAAACACGAAAAACACCGTAAAACCGGATTTATGCCGTCGTAGTAACACCGCGGGCTGTTTTGGGTTAGTTAATTAAATACTATGATAAACTTTGATTTAAAAGTTGTTATTCTGAGAAAATGATTTTTATTATGAACATGAAACTATATCTAAAAATTATGGTTAAACTCAAAGTGGAAGTATGTTTTCTAAAATGGTCATCTAAACGTCGTTCTTTCGACTGAAATGACTACCTTTACAAAAATGACTTGTAACTTATTTTTCCGACTATAAACCTATACTTTTTCTGTTTAGATTCATAAAATAGAGTTCAATATGAAACCATAGCAATTTGATTCACTCAAAACGGATTTAAAATGAAGAAGTTATGGGTAAAACAAGATTGGATAATTTTTCTCATTTTAGCTACGTGAAAATTGGTAACAAATCTATTCCAACCATAACTTAATCAACTTGTATTGTATATTATGTAATCTTGAGATACCATAGACACGTATACAATGTTTCGACCTATCATGTCGACACATCTATATATATTTCGGAACAACCATAGACACTCTATATGTGAATGTTGGAGTTAGCTATACAGGGTTGAGGTTGATTCCAAAATATATATAGTTTGAGTTGTGATCAATACTGAGATACGTATACACTGGGTCATGGATTGATTCAAGATAATATTTATCGATTTATTTCTGTACATCTAACTGTGGACAACTAGTTGTAGGTTACTAACGAGGACAGCTGACTTAATAAACTTAAAACATCAAAATATATTAAAAGTGTTGTAAATATATTTTGAACATACTTTGATATATATGTATATATTGTTATAGGTTCGTGAATCAACCAGTGGCCAAGTCTTACTTCCCGACGAAGTAAAAATCTGTGAAAGTGAGTTATAGTCTCACTTTTAAAATCTAATATTTTTGGGATGAGAATACATGCAGGTTTTATAAATAATTTACAAAATAGACACAAGTACGTGAAACTACATTCTATGGTTGAATTATCGAAATCGAATATACCCCTTTTTATATAGTCTGGTAATCTAAGAATTAGGGAACAGAAACCCTAATTGACGCGAACTCTAAAGATAGATCTATTGGGCCTAACAAACCCCATCCAAAGTACCAGATGCTTTAGTACTTCGAAATTTATATTATATCCGAAGGGTGTCCCGGAATGATGGGGATATTCTTATATATGCATCTTGTTAATGTCGGTTACCAGGTGTTCACCATATGAATGATTTTTATCTCTATGTATGGGATGTATATTGAAATATGAAATCTTGTGGTCTATTATTATGATTTGATATATATAGGTTAAACCTATAACTCACCAACATTTTTGTTGACGTTTTAAGCATGTTTATTCTCAGGTGATTATTAAGAGCTTCCGCTGTCGCATACTTAAATAAGGACGAGATTTGGAGTCCATGCTTGTATGATATTGTGTAAAAACTGCATTCAAGAAACTTATTTTGTTGTAACATATTTGTATTGTAAACCATTATGTAATGGTCGTGTGTAAACAGGAAATTTTAGATTATCATTATTTGATAATCTACGTAAAGCTTTTTAAACCTTTATTGATGAAATAAAGGTTATGGTTTGTTTTAAAATGAATGCAGTCTTTGAAAAACGTCTCATATAGAGGTCAAAACCTCGCAACGAAATCAATTAATATGGAACGTTTTTAATCAATAAGAACGGGACATTTCAGTTGGTATCAGAGCGTTGGTCTTAGAGAACCAGAATTTTGCATTAGTGTGTCTTATCGAGTTTGTTAGGATGCATTAGTGAGTCTGGACTTCGACCGTGTTTACTTGAAAAATGATTGCTTAACAAATTTTGTTGGAAACTATATATTTTTAACATGTGAATATTATGTGATATATTAATCTCTTAACGCGTTTGATATTATGTGATAGATGTCTACCTCTAGAACAAGTCCCATTGACTCACCTAATAATAATGAAGAGTCAAATGTAAATTGGAATGATTCGTGGACTGATTCACAAGTTCCCGAAGAGGAACCGGAAGAAGAGTCGGAACCGGAAGAAGAATCGGAACCGGAAGAAGAATCGGAACCGGATGAAGAAATAGAACCGGTGGGGGAAATAATAAAACGGTTAAGTAAAAGAAAATCCTCAACCAACCGACCAAGGTTAATTATGGTCAATGGTGTTTCCGCCAAGGAAGCAAAATATTGGGAGGATTACCAATTCTCCGATGAATCGGATTCCGACGAGAATTCCGATGATGTTATAGAAATTACCCCAACTGAATTTAAAAAGGCAAAAGAAAATAATAAGGGAAAGGGCATAAAAATAGAGAAATCTAATTCCAACCCCGATGAACTTTATATGTATCGTCAACCCTCGAAGTCCTTAAGTTGTAACAATGACCCGGGAACCTCTAAACCACCAGGTTTTTCTAAACCAATGTGGATCACGACGGCTCGTATTAGGGGAACCTCATATATCCCTAGAAACTTGGCAAAACGAACCAAAACCGAAGAAGAAGAAACAAGCGAGTCGGAATAAGATAGTTGTATTCGTGTGGTGTAATATATGTAATATAGTGTGCTTATGCTTTATGATATATGTAAAAATTGCTTGTATTAATAAGTATTTTTTTTTATGAATCTAACTCTTGTCTATTTTACAGTATAAAAACACAAAATGGATAGACAACCCAATATTTTAAGAGACCTACCCGGAGACATGATTGATGAAATCTTGTCTAGAGTCGGTCAGAATTCTTCGGCACAACTATTTAAGGCGAGATCAGTTTGTAAGACATTCGAAGAACGTTCCAAGAATGCCTTGGTTTATAAAAGGCTTTCGTTCGGAAGATGGGGGATATCACATTGGGAAATCCATAAGTTACGATGTGTTTACTTTGACGCATATATTGCGGGGAACCCAAATGCTATTTTACGCAATGGGTTAAGAAATTATTTTGACTCAATATATCCGAATATTGGACTTCATGATTTAGAAAAAGCGGCTAACATGCAACATAAAGAAGCATGTTATGCTTACGGATTAGTAATGTTCGCTTCTCACCAAAGTGAGAACAAGAATATCGGGCTACAACTATTAAACAAAACGTTCCCACAAGTGACGGAGTCGGTAATTGGGGTAAGAAATGAGGTTTTTAGATTGTTACGGGACTGTTGGACATTACGTAACCCTCGTCCCTTTGACGACGTTACAACACGCTGTCTTATCAACGGCCATAACGGTTATGTTCCACAAGACCAAGGATGGGAAGTAGTCCTAGTAAAACCAGAATGCATGACTTGTTTCTGGACGTATGAATTACGTGTCTTTATTGCCTTTGCTGAACGACTTGTGTACTAGCTAGAATTATCTTCACAACCATCTTGTATCAAATTTATTGTGTAATATATTTCATGCTATATGTAAAATAAGCGGTATTGTAAGTTTGTAAAATGTTGTGTAAAAGTTTGAACGCGAAATATTATTATAATCAGTTTTTCATATAGAATTGTAGTAGTTGAATTGTATATTAGCTACTAAGTATGAACTTAACGGGTAGGTACTACCCGAATTTAAACTTATAAAACGCTAATATGAAGAAAAAGCTTTTATAAATGAGTTCATATTATGCTACGAAATACTATTAACTATTCTTAATATTCTGTATGATTAACTTGTTCCATTTGACTATTTTGAAGGAAATGGCACCGACTACTCGACACACCGTGAATATGAATGAAGAGGAATTCCGTACTTTTCTAGCTTCAAATATAGCCGCAGTACAGGCTGCGCTACATACCAACAATAACCTTGGATCTAGCAGTACAGGAAATCGTGTAGGATGCACCTACAAAGAATTCACTGCCTGCAAACCTTTGGAATTTGATGGAACCGAAGGACCGATCGGATTGAAACGGTGGACCGAGAAGGTCGAATCGGTGTTTGCCATAAGTAAGTGTACTGAAGAGGACAAAGTAAAGTACGCTACGCATACCTTCACAGGTTCTGCGTTAACATGGTGGAATACCTATCTAGAGCAAGTGGGACAAGACGATGCGTACGCACTACCGTGGTCAGCATTCAAGCACTTGATGAACGAGAAGTACCGTCCCAGAACCGAGGTCAATAAGCTCAAGACAGAACTTAGAGGGTTACGAACCCAAGGATTTGATATTACCACGTACGAAAGACGATTCACAGAATTGTGCCTATTGTGTCCGGGAGCATTCGAAGATGAGGAAGAGAAGATCGACGCGTTTGTGAAAGGATTACCGGAAAGAATCCAAGAAGATATAAGTTCACACGAGCCCGCCTCCATACAACAGGCATGTAGAATGGCTCACAAACTAGTGAACCAGATTGAAGAAAGAATTAAAGAACAGACTGCAGAAGAGGCCAATGTGAAGCAAGTCAAAAGAAAGTGGGAGGAAAACGGTGATAAGAATCACCAATACAACAACAACAGCAATTACAACAATAATCGCAACAATTATCCCAACAATCGCAACATCAATCGCAACTACAACAAACGGCCCAACAACAACAACAACAACAACAACAACAGCAACTACAACAATCGTCCCAATAACAATAACAATCGCAACAACCACAACAACAATCAGAAGCAGCTATGCCAAAGGTGTGAAAAGTATCACTCGGGGTTCTGCACCAAATTTTGCAATAAGTGTAAAAGAAATGGTCATAGCGCGGTGAAGTGTGAGGTCTACGGACTAGGGGTTAACAGAACGAAAGGAACAAATGGTGTCGGAACGAGTAATGGCGGAGCAAGTAGTGTCGGAGCGAGTTATGCCAATGTAGTTTCTTATAAATGTGTAAAACTGGGCCACATTATTAGAAATTGCCCGAACCAGGAGAACACGAATGGACAAGGCCGCGGAAGAGTTTTCAATATTAATGCGGTAGAGGCACAGGAAGACCCGGAGCTTGTTACGGGTACGTTTCTTATTGACAATAAATCTGCTTACGTTTTATTTGATTCGGGTGCGGATAGAAGCTATATGAGTAGAGATTTTTGTGCTAAATTAAGTTGTCCATTGACGCCTTTGGATAGTAAATTTTTACTCGAATTAGCAAATGGTAAATTAATTTCAGCAGATAATATATGTCGGAATCGAGAGATTAAACTGGTAGGCGAAACATTTAAGATTGATTTGATACCAGTAGAGTTAGGGAGTTTTGATGTGATAATCGGTATGGACTGGTTGAAAGAAGTGAAAGCAGAGATTGTTTGTTACAAAAATGCAATTCGCATTGTACGAGAAGAAGGAGAACCCTTAATGGTGTACGGAGAAAAGGGCAACACGAAGCTACATCTTATTAGTAATTTGAAGGCACAAAAACTAATAAGAAAAGGTTGCTATGCTGTTCTAGCACACGTCGAGAAAGTACAAACTGAAGAAAAGAGCATCAATGATGTTCCCATTGCAAAAGAATTTCCCGATGTATTTCCGAAAGAATTACCGGGATTACCCCCACATCGATCCGTTGAATTTCAAATAGATCTTGTACCAGGAGCTGCACCAATAGCTCGTGCTCCTTACAGACTCACACCCAGCGAGATGAAAGAACTGCAAAGCCAATTACAAGAACTTTTAGAGCGTGGTTTCATTCGACCAAGCACATCACCGTGGGGAGCTCCTATTTTGTTTGTCAAGAAGAAAGATGGTACATTCAGGTTGTGTATCGACTACCGAGAGTTGAACAAACTTACCATCAAGAACCGCTACCCACTACCGAGAATCGACGACTTATTTGATCAACTACAAGGCTCGTCTGTTTATTCAAAGATTGACTTACGTTCCGGGTATCATCAAATGCGGGTGAAAGAAGATGATATTCCAAAGACTGCTTTCAGAACACGTTACGGTCATTACGAGTTTATGGTCATGCCGTTTGGTTTAACTAATGCACCAGCTGTGTTCATGGACCTTATGAACCGAGTGTGTAGACCATACCTTGACAAGTTTGTCATTGTTTTCATTGATGACATACTTATTTACTCAAAGAATGACCAAGAACACGGTGAACATTTGAGAAAGGTGTTAGAAGTATTGAGGAAGGAAGAATTGTACGCTAAGTTTTCAAAGTATGCATTTTGGTTGGAAGAAGTTCAATTCCTCGGTCACATAGTGAACAAAGAAGGTATTAAGGTGGATCCGGCAAAGATAGAAACTGTTGAAAAGTGGGAAACCCCGAAAACTCCGAAACACATACGCCAGTTTTTAGGACTAGCTGGTTACTACAGAAGGTTCATCCAAGACTTTTCCAGAATAGCAAAACCCTTGACTGCATTAACGCATAAAGGGAAGAAATTTGAATGGAATGATGAACAAGAGAAAGCGTTTCAGTTATTGAAGAAAAAGCTAACTACGGCACCTATATTGTCATTGCCTGAAGGGAATGATGATTTTGTGATTTATTGTGATGCATCAAAGCAAGGTCTCGGTTGTGTATTAATGCAACGAACGAAGGTGATTGCTTATGCATCTAGACAATTGAAGATTCACGAACAAAATTATACGACGCATGATTTGGAATTAGGCGCGGTTGTTTTTGCATTAAAGACTTGGAGGCACTACTTATATGGGGTCAAAAGTATTATATATACCGACCACAAAAGTCTTCAACACATATTTAATCAGAAACAACTGAATATGAGGCAGCGTAGGTGGATTGAATTATTGAATGATTACGACTTTGAGATTCGTTACCACCCGGGGAAGGCAAATGTGGTAGCCGATGCCTTGAGCAGGAAGGACAGAGAACCCATTCGAGTAAAATCTATGAATATAATGATTCATAATAACCTTACTACTCAAATAAAGGAGGCGCAACAAGGAGTTTTAAAAGAGGGAAATATAAAGGATGAAATACCCAAAGGATCGGAGAAGCATCTTAATATTAGGGAAGACGGAACCCGGTATAGGGCTGAAAGGATTTGGGTACCAAAATTTGGAGATATGAGAGAAATGGTACTTAGAGAAGCTCATAAAACCAGATACTCAATACATCCTGGAACGGGGAAGATGTACAAGGATCTCAAGAAACATTTTTGGTGGCCAGGTATGAAAGCCGATGTTGCTAAATACGTAGGAGAATGTTTGACGTGTTCTAAGGTCAAAGCTGAGCATCAGAAACCATCAGGTCTACTTCAACAACCCGAAATCCCAGAATGGAAATGGGAAAACATTACCATGGATTTCATCACTAAATTGCCAAGGACTGCAAGTGGTTTTGATACTATTTGGGTAATAGTTGATCGTCTCACCAAATCAGCACACTTCCTGCCAATAAGAGAAGATGACAAGATGGAGAAGTTAGCACGACTGTATTTGAAGGAAGTCGTCTCCAGACATGGAATACCAATCTCTATTATCTCTGATAGGGATGGTAGATTTATTTCAAGATTCTGGCAGACATTACAGCAAGCATTAGGAACTCGTCTAGACATGAGTACTGCCTATCATCCACAAACTGATGGGCAGAGCGAAAGGACGATACAAACGCTTGAAGACATGCTACGAGCATGTGTTATTGATTTTGGAAACAGTTGGGATCGACATCTACCGTTAGCAGAATTTTCCTACAACAACAGCTACCATTCAAGCATTGAGATGGCGCCGTTTGAAGCACTTTATGGTAGAAAGTGCAGGTCTCCGATTTGTTGGAGTGAAGTGGGGAATAGACAGATTACGGGTCCGGAGATTATACAAGAAACTACCGAGAAGATCATCCAAATTCAACAACGGTTGAAAATCGCCCAAAGTCGACAAAAGAGCTACGCTGACATTAAAAGAAAAGATATAGAATTTGAAATTGGAGAGATGGTCATGCTTAAAGTTGCACCTTGGAAAGGCGTTGTTCGATTTGGTAAACGAGGGAAATTAAATCCAAGGTATATTGGACCATTCAAGATAATTGATCGTGTCGGACCAGTAGCTTACCGACTTGAGTTACCTCAACAACTCGCGGCTGTACATAACACTTTCCACGTCTCGAATTTGAAGAAATGTTTTGCTAAAGAAGATCTCACTATTCCGTTAGATGAAATCCAAATCAACGAAAAACTCCAATTCATCGAAGAACCCGTCGAAATAATGGATCGTGAGGTTAAAAGACTTAAGCAAAACAAGATACCAATTGTTAAGGTTCGATGGAATGCTCGTAGAGGACCTGAGTTCACCTAGGAGCGTGAAGATCAGATGAAGAAGAAATACCCGCATCTATTTCCAGAAGATTCGTCAACACCTTCAACAGCTTAAAATTTCGGGACGAAATTTATTTAACGGGTAGGTACTGTAGTGACCCAAACTTTTCCATGTTTATATATATTAATTGAGATTGATATTTACATGATTAAATGTTTCCAACATGTTAAGCAATCAAACTTGTTAAGACTTGATTAATTGAAATAGGTTTCATATAGACAATTGACCACCCAAGTTGACCGGTGATTCACGAACGTTAAAACTTGTAAAAACTATATGATGACATATATATGGTTATATATATAGTTAACATTATATTATGATAAGTAAACATATCATTAAGTATATTAACAATGAACTACATATGTAAAAACAAGACTACTAACTTAATGATTTTGAAGCGAGACATATATGTAACGATTATCGTTGTAACGACATTTAATGTATATATATCATATTAAGAGATATTCTTACATCATAATATCATGATAATATAATAATTTAAAATCTCTTTTGATATTATAAACATTGGGTTAACAACATTTAACAAGATCGTTAACCTAAAGGTTTCAAAACAACATTTACATGTAACGACTAACGATGACTTAACGACTCAGTTAAAATGTATATACATGTAGTGTTTTAATATGTATTTATACACTTTTGAAAGACTTCAATACACTTATCAAAATACTTCTACTTAACAAAAATGCTTACAATTACATCCTCGTTCAGTTTCATCAACAATTCTACTCGTATGCACCCGTATTCGTACTCGTACAATACACAGCTTTTAGATGTATGTACTATTGGTATATACACTCCAATGATCAGCTCTTAGCAGCCCATGTGAGTCACCTAATACATGTGGGAACCATCATTTGGCAACTAGCATGAAATATCTCATAAAATTACAAAAATATGAGTAATCATTCATGACTTATTTACATGAAAACAAAATTACATATCCTTTATATCTAATCCATACACCAACGACCAAAAACACCTACAAACACTTTAATTCTTCAATTTTCTTCATCTAATTGATCTCTCTCAAGTTATATCTTCAAGTTCTAAGTGTTCTTCATATATTTTACAAGTTCTAGTTACATAAAATCAAGAATACTTTCAAGTTTGCTAGCTCACTTCCAATCTTGTAAGGTGATCATCCAACCTCAAGAAATCTTTGTTTCTTACAGTAGGTTATCATTCTAATACAAGGTAATAATCATATTCAAACTTTGGTTCAATTTCTATAACTATAACAATCTTATTTCAAGTGATGATCTTACTTGAACTTGTTTTCGTGTCATGATTCTGCTTCAAGAACTTCGAGCCATCCAAGGATCCATTGAAGCTAGATCCATTTTTCTCTTTTCCAGTAACTTTATCCAAGGAACTTAAGGTAGTAATGATGTTCATAACATCATTCGATTCATACATATAAAGCTATCTTATTCGAAGGTTTAAACTTGTAATCACTAGAACATAGTTTAGTTAATTATAAACTTGTTCGCAAACAAAAGTTAATCCTTCTAACTTGACTTTTAAAATCAACTAAACACATGTTCTATATCTATATGATATGCTAACTTAATGATTTAAAACCTGGAAACACGAAAAACACCGTAAAACCGGATTTACGCCGTCGTAGTAACACCGCGGGCTGTTTTGGGTTAGTTAATTAAAAACTATGATAAACTTTGATTTAAAAGTTGTTATTCTGAGAAAATGATTTTTATTATGAACATGAAACTATATCTAAAAATTATGGTTAAACTCAAAGTGGAAGTATGTTTTCTAAAATGGTCATCTAAACGTCGTTCTTTCAACTGAAATGATTACCTTTACAAAAACGACTTGTAACTTATTTTTCCGACTATAAACCTATACTTTTTCTGTTTAGATTCATAAAATAGATTTCAATATGAAACCATAGCAATTTGATTCACTCAAAACGGATTTAAAATGAAGAAGTTATGCGTAAAACAAGATTGGATAATTTTTCTCATTTTAGCTACGTGAAAATTGGTAACAAATCTATTCCAACCATAACTTAATCAAATTGTATTGTATATTATGTAATCTTGAGATACCATAGACATGTATACAATGTTTCGACCTATCATGTCGACACATCTATATATATTTCGGAACAACCATAGACACTCTATATGTGAATGTTGGAGTTAGCTATACAGGGTTGAGGTTGATTCCAAAATATATATAGTTTGAGTTGTGATCAATACTGAGATACGTATACACTGGGTCATGGATTGATTCAAGATAATATTTATCGATTTATTTCTGTACATCTAACTGTGGACAACTAGTTGTAGGTTACTAACGAGGACAGCTGACTTAATAAACTTAAAACATCAAAATATATTAAAAGTGTTGTAAATATATTTTGAACATACTTTGATATATATGTATATATTGTTATAGGTTCGTGAATCAACCAGTGGCCAAGTCTTACTTCCCGACGAAGTAAAAATCTGTGAAAGTGAGTTATAGTCCCACTTTTAAAATCTAATATTTTTGGGATGAGAATACATGCAGGTTTTAAAAATAATTTACAAAATAGACACAAGTACGTGAAACTACATTCTATGGTTGAATTATCGAAATCGAATATACCCCTTTTTATAAAGTCTGGTAATCTAAGAATTAGGGAACAGAAACCCTAATTGACGCGAACTCTAAAGATAGATCTATTGGGCCTAACAAACCCCATCCAAAGTACCGGATGCTTTAGTACTTCGAAATTTATATCATATCCGAAGGGTGTCCCGGAATGATGGGGATATTCTTATATATGCATCTTGTTAATGTCGGTTACCAGGTGTTCACCATATGAATGATTTTTATCTCTATGTATGGGATGTATATTGAAATATGAAATCTTGTGGTCTATTATTATGATTTGATATATATAGGTTAAACCTATAACTCACCAACATTTTTGTTGACGTTTTAAGCATGTTTATTCTCAGGTGATTATTAAGAGCTTCCGCTGTCGCATACTTAAATAAGGACGAGATTTGGAGTCCATGCTTGTATGATATTGTGTAAAAACTGCATTCAAGAAACTTATTTTGTTGTAACATATTTGTATTGTAAACCATTATGTAATGGTCGTGTGTAAACAGGATATTTTAGATTATCATTATTTGATAATCTACGCAAAGCTTTTTAAACCTTTATTGATGAAATAAAGGTTATGGTTTGTTTTAAAATGAATGCAGTCTTTGAAAAACGTCTCATATAGAGGTCAAAACCTCGCAACGAAATCAATTAATATGGAACGTTTTTAATCAATAAGAACGGGGCATTTCAAACCACGAGCCGGTAGCATCGAGTGTGAACCACGAGCCGGTAGCACTATAAAATAATTGATGTGAACCACGAGCCGGTAGCACTATAAACAAAGTGTGAACCACGAGCCGGTAGCACTATAAACGAGTGAGACTCAATGCGTATGGTGTGAACCACGAGCCGGTAGCACCATAGCGTCATGGTTAACCATATTAAGATTTGTTGATATTTAGCATGCTAAATTATTTATGGTTGTGTTGAGTATATGCTAACTCGGTTATGTTATTGTATGACTTGTTAAGTGTTTGAGGTTGATGACATGCTTTTGTGTTACACGTTTCGTACGAGGTATCTTGTGTTGTGATTGCAAATAGATGGGCGATATATATGTATGTGTAATTATTGCATTCACTAAGCTTTGCTTACCCTCTCGTTGTTTACCACTTTTATAGGTTCGGTGTTGGACAAGGGTAAGGGCATCGTTTTGGACTAGGGATCCCGCTTGTTGCTAAGGGACGCTTTTGGTTTTAGTAGCTCTCGGAGTTTGACCGATAGTTGGGTAGTTTAATCCCAAACGCCATGCTCATTGTGTAGTTTGGAACTTAAACTTTTTGGTGGTCGAAACTCCTAAATTGTACTAAACTTGTAATTTGAGTCGTGTGGGCCCCGCTTGTAAAACTTTAATTTTATGTTTGAAACATGTTAGTTTTACATATTTGGTTGTATGGTAAAAAGCGTTTTGTCTAAAAGTGCCGGGAACTAGTCAATCTTTTCGCGGTTAAAAGTCCCGGGGACAGCCAGATATGGCGCGGCGCGCGGGCCATATGGCGCGGCGCGCCGATGGTCTGCAACAGAAATTTTTTTTTTTTTCGTATTTTCACAAGGTTTTGTCGGGTGTTGGTTTGGGTTGTTACATCATCAGATGTCGAAAACCTTTGATTTAATTATTCATTTATGGTGTGCCTTTTCAAAAGAATGCAATGTTTACAAAACGTATCATATAGAGGTCAAATACCTCGCAATGAAATCGATGAATGACGTGTTCGTCCATATGGATTTGGAGCGATCGTCACAGTTGGTATCAGAGCGTTGGTCCTAGCGAACCAGGTCTTGCATGAGTGTGTCTAACTGATAGTTGTTAGGATGCATTAGTAAGTCTGGACTTCGACCGTGTCTGCATGTTAAAAGTTTTGGTTATCATTTCTTGTCGAAAATTACATGTTTATTATTCTTAAGTCTAGACACGTTTTCCTGCATTTATTGCATAAATAGTGTATAGACAAAAATTCATATCTTAGCGTATCTGTTACTGTAAACTTTTCCTGACATCTTCCGAAAATTCCTCCGTGATTTATGAAATTTTGGTATTATATATACATATGTAAATTATGTATTGAAAAGTACCAATCTAAATTCTATAATCTATTTCATATCAAAAATCATCTCTCTAATTATACAAGATGGATCCCGTATCTAGTTCAAATTCCTTAAACTCTGACAGCTATTCCGATATGGATATTCACCTGAATTCCGAAGACAGTGTAACCGGAATGGATCAACCAATCAGCCATCATCTATTCTGGATGAATTGGGGATGGGTTCGTAGCCTACTTAATTATTGGAGACAAGAAGAAGGCGATCCCTTCCATCCACCACATTGCCCTCTTGGCGAAGAACCTGAAGCACTTACCGGTGAACCTGTTCGTAATACCATTTTCTCTCTCATCTCCAGAATATCTCGTCATGATCATGTACTCTCTCAAATTCTGGATCTTATTCATCCGCTCGTCCGAACCGCCAATCATCCCGGTGTAGTAGAAGAAGTCAACGAGCTTCGCGCTCGGGTAGTGGCTTTGGAGAATATGGTGCAAAGGTTACAAGCACCAGCAGAATCACCGGCATCAACAGTACCACCGACAACAACACCAACAGTACCATTACCACCACCAACAACATCCGCACCGCAAGCCTCAACATCACAATATGTACCTTGAACATCAACGTCATACGCATCGTAGTTACCAAGAAATACCAGCAACAATAACTGATGAAGTATTAACTCATTTCCCCTGAAGAAATTTTATGTATATTTAATATATATGAATTTTGAAATCAAAATAAATCTTTTCGTACTAAGATATTACGTGTGAATCTTAACTGGCAGGTACTACTCGGTTAGTTCATATTACTAATATGCAATGATGTACATCATTCCTTAACAACTTAACCATTGTTAACTACAATCTCTGTTTCAACTTAATGAATTCCATTTCATAATAAACCAAGTGTATTATTCAATTACATAATTGATTTTACATTTTTATTTTCGATGTACTCGAAAATTTTCAGAAAACATCATCTGTGCCTTGTAAGGTTCACAAAAATTCCACGAGCACCAACATCCTTCACTGAGGAATATCAATAAGAATAAATAATGAAGTGTTGATTTCATTAGTGAAATACTCCTCAAAGACTATGTAATCTTTAATGTTTTAGAGATTAATCATTTTTAAGTCAAGTCGAAAATCAAATGAGCTTAATATGATATTAACTCATTAAATCCGTATTACATCTGAAGAAATATACATACATATATTTTCATAAAGACTGTAATAAAAATTCTTTTGTACACAATATTACTTGTGAAATCTTTAACGGGTAGGTAATTCCCGGAAAATATATAAGTTCACAATTAATATGTTATATTGTACATTCTTCAATTTTGATTCAAAAATCATTAACTATACTCACTATCTTCACAATGATACACAATCATTTCATACAAATTCAATCACATATTCTGATATCGACGTATCAGAATCCAAGCCATAACTCTGAACCGGTGACATCATTCTTAGATCTCTACATCTTTCAAAGCTATACTTTAACTTTAAAACTGTGAAAGATCCTTTAGCATTGTTATTACCGAAAATAATCTTGCAATCCCTGTTCAAAGTATCCAGTTTTACCACACTTCCAACCAGTCAACTTCGACTTTTCAGATTAGCCTTATTATAACCTTGATATATACGTTTTTGTTACTGGAGAACCTTTCATGTTCCACCACATTAGCAGTAAATTTACCAACAACTTCATTGATCTTTGACCTTCCGAAAAATCCTTATACTCATTGAAACCGTATCATGTACTCATCCACATCTTGTAACGGAAATTGACATACCAACTATCGGGAATTAGCAATTAGTATTTTGAAATCTTGTAGCACGTCTACGCCAACAGTTACATGTGTACATATAACGTCTACCTCCTGGACTTACATACTTCGAATGTGAAGTTTCCGAAAAACACCCCAAACTACGAAACTAGTTCTCCGAATTTTGGAAAAATGTTGATGAAGCAGCAAAAACTGTAAACGACCTTAACAGTCAAAAGTTTGATGATAAAGAATAGTATGGTGGTAAAGCTGAGAAAAAGAGAAGGTTTGAAACTGGAAAACGGATTGAGCAGACCATGAAGGAGGCTGTGGACAAATCACAAAGACGAAATCTACCTTCAAAGAATCCAAATGATTCAGTGTCTGCTGAAACCATTAGTAAGAACCTTACTTCTTATTCTAAACCTTCACAGACAGATTTTCTGCATCATCCTCTGATATTAGAAATTCTAAGATATCATCGTATCTTCCATTATAAATATCCTCCATATTTCTGAAGATATTTTCATAACTATTCTTATCTGAAATCATTTATCTCTTCACGCTATCTTTGTTACATCATAAAAGAAACTATTTTAGTTTCTAAAATCTGAAAAATTCGAAAAATGGATGTTTTGAAGTAATGTTGGGAACTGAAGCATGAATTAGTATAATATAATGACACTTGATCAACGTGATTATATTATAGTAAGTCATGCTGAGTTTCTAATGGAACGTGATAAAGGTTCACAGATCCCACCCTCATCATGAACCATGTTACATAACTCTTTCATTCTATATAATCTCTAAATATATCAAGAAAATATATTTCTTGATGATTCGGTCTTTTTCGACGTATTCTGATAATTTGACAAGTCAGATTGTACTATTACCATTTCTTTCTTAGAACATTAGTTATGTTCATCTGAAACTTCACACCTACGAAATCTGGACCATTATCCGCTTGACTTAAGGTCGGGAAGAGAAAACGAAAGCATGAAGCTCCGAAATATAATGGAGAATATAAAGCCCGATAACAACCCCGAAATTACAAACCGTGTATATCAATGTGTATAGCAATATAAAGACACGGGAGAATGAAAAACACTATAACCCCAAGGTAATAGTAGAAGAAAATAACTTCCTCTGGTGGCAGATGAAAAAGAAGAATGAAGGATACGATAGCCAGGAAAATATCAAGAATCAGAACTGGATTAAGCATTTTCACAATCTATTGGGATGTATGAAATAAGAAAGAAGATTATAGGAGTGGTGAAAAAAAAAATGAAACGGAAGAGGTCAATTTATAGCGAAATATCAGACATAGCAATCGACGCAGATTACGCATTTAATCAAAGAAAATCCTAATTTCGCAAATTCCGAAGAATCAAATTTTATTTAGATTATGAAGATTTTCTATTCCTTAAATTCCGGAAATCAATCGTAACTACGTCAAAAGTTAAGACGAATCTCTATTCTTTCATTTCACTCTTTTACGATAACTTCTCTCATACGCTTCGAGAAATCAGATTGTTTTATCCATATAATTCAACGGTGATAAAATTCTATTTATCAACTCATATTTGTCATGAAAACATTTTTATTGTCAGCCATGACGACCTCACTCAAATTTCGGGACGAAATTTCTTTAACGGGTAGGTACTGTGACAACCCGGAAATTTTTGACCAAATTTAAACTTTATCTTTAAATGATTTAACGTTTTCGACACGATAAGCAAAGTCTATGAAGTTGAATCTTAAAATTTTAGAACTGTTTCATTACATTTGACTGCTCTCGACGATTCATGAACAATTATATGTATGTATGTATGTATATATATATATATATATATATATATATATATGTACAAGTAAAAACGACTTTCCTACAGTAAAACACTATTTTGCTACAGTAAACACTATTTGCTACAGTAAACACTATTTGCTACAGTAAACACTATTTGCTACAGTAAACACTATTTGATGTCGACGAACTAGCAAACAAAAACGGATAAGGCGGCCATGCGATCGCATGGCAAAAACACTGAAAACTCATGCGATCGCATGAGGTACTGTAGCATGCCACATACTATAAAAGCTCGGTTCATTCCTCCGAATTATTATTTTTTATATTATTATTATTATTATTATTATTATTATTATTATTATTATTATTATTATTATTATTATTATTATTATTAAGATTAATATTATTATTATTAATCTTATTATAATATTATTATTAGTAGTGTATATACCTAAAATACTACGACGAGGTTATGAGCGTGTCACCTTCAAAATGGGTTTTTGAGCGGGATAGAGCTAAGGAAATTATGGGTTATTGCCAAGGAGGTTATGGGTAATGTTCGGGGGTATATTTGTGAATCAAATCTAGTGTTTATCATCTCCGTTACGTCTACGTACTTTCCTACAATATTGAATCTCAATATTTATACGTAAGCACTCATATTTTATCTTTTATATATTAATTGTGTATCCATGTCTAGTGCTCGAGTATATATATATTTATATATGCTTGTATGCTAAATTTCGTCGTTAAAGAGTTATAATGAATCACGAATTAAATACATATATTACTGGTAAAAAGTATATGATATACATGTTTTTGGAAAGCTGGCGAAAAATCAATAACTTTTCATTTAGATATCGAATAATTTCGATGAACGGATTAAAAGATATGATCAACCGAATTATGATTGACGTTAATTGAAATTGCTTTTGAATCTACAATTAAGATTTAAACAACTCATTTACGAGATTGATAATTTGGATTTTTGAATATTACCAACCGAGTAAATGAATCCTTATATAAGGTACGTCTCGTTTTGTTAAACAACTGTCAAAATTAACTTTTTGAAACGACATTGGATAACTTTTGTATGTCGATCTCGAGCATTAGGATTGTGATACACTATGACCTGACTTAGTTTGATAGATGTTTATTGACCAACATATGTTCTCTAGGTTGAGATCTACGATTATTTGGTAATCCGAGTTTCGATCACATTTTGGTGAACGACTTTATATGCTGCTAAGGTGAGTTTCATTTGCTCCCTTTTTAATTGCTTTTGCAATATATATTTTTGGGCTGAGAATACATGCACTTTATTTTAAACACAATGGATACAAGTACATACTAAATTCTACACTGAGTTTGAACCGAAAATCCCTTAGCTTTGGTAACTAGTAACTGCCAGTTATAAGAACTGGTGGGCGCGAGTAGTAGTATATGGATCCATAGGGCTTGATATCCCCGTCCGAGCTAGAGCGCTAGCCTTTTAACGGATGTATGCTATTTGAGAAGCGTACACATTGGTTTGCGTGTATTATTAAGATGATTATACAAAGGGTACAAATTATATATACGTTAAAGTTTAGTTACCAGGGTGCTCAATTTCGTAGAATATTTTGATAAACGTTTCTGGATGAAACAACTGAAATCTTGTGATCCACCTTTATATACAGATTATACGAAACATTAAACTATGAACTCACCAACCTTTGTGTTGACACTTGTTAGCATGTTTATTCTCAGGTTCCCTAGAAGTCTTCCGCTGTTTGATTATATGTTACACAAGCTATGTGCATGGAGTCTTACATGGCATATTTTTCAAGGAAACGTTGCATTCACCAAATCATCACCATGTATCTTATTTTGACTGCATTGTCAACGGAAGTACTATTGTAAACTATTATTTATGGTGATTGTCTATATGTAGAAATCATCAGATGTCGAAAACCTTTGATTTAAATATTCATTTATGGTGTGCCTTTTCAAAAGAATGCAATATTTACAAAACGTATCATATAGAGGTCAAATACCTCGCAATGAAATCGATGAATGACATGTTCGTCCATATGGATTTGGAGCGATCGTCACACTAACCAACGTGCTCATACACCACCGGAGAAGAAGGTAGCGATATACGAGCATGCGTTTAAACATGGGAATTTTAGGGTTCCACCCTCAGACTTCTTTCTAGGCGTACTAGATCATTTCCATGTAGGGTTAGGGCAATTGCACCCATACGTCATACGAAAAATAGTATTGTTTGAGATGTGGTGCGTTGCACTCAACAAGGTACCACTAGTTAAGGTGTTCTGCCATCTATACCGCCTAGCTAATAACCACAAGTCATGGTTCACTTTCTTCGCCCGTCAAAACTTTACTAAAACCCCCAAATCGAACGCGGGTCAATGGAAAGAAACATTCTTTTTTATTGAACAATCTATTGTTGGAGCCAACTTTCCGCAAACACTTGTCTGGTGTGAAAGCGTGGCTAAGGATGTGAACAAAACCCCCGTCGATGATGAGGAAACGAAGTTGTTAGCGGAGTGCGCTAATGCACAGCTTGTGCACCGGTCATATTTGAATGTTATGCTGCAGTTAGGAAAGATATCCGTGCACTGGCCATGGGAGAACATGCGTCCAGCCATAATCGCGCCGAATGGCAAGGGTAGGAATAGTACAAATGCATATGAATATATAACCACTAGCGTATACATACATGTTCTAACATTGCGCATATGTTTGCAGAGATGAAGATGAAGAAAGTGCTCATCGCGGAGGAGATTGTAGCTATCTCTTTCCGCAAGCAGAATGTTAACAAACCTCTTGAGCAGGAGAGGATCAGTGAGAACGAGGTGTCCGCACCCGCTACTTCGACCAATAAGCGCAAGGCAACCGAAGCCCCCAAAACTAAGCAAAAGAAGAAGAAGCTTACTCCTAAACAAAAGGAGGACATGCGGAATGACAACTTTGTTCCCTTGGAGCCAGCGTCTGCAGATCTACCTCCCCCCACTACTGGTAAGCGTCTCTTTTATTATGTAAATACTGCACAATTAACTTCATGTGTTAATGAATTGCTAATATCCAGAGCATATCGAGGATACGCATCAGACGCCACCACGAGGCAATCCGGACCTTGAAGCCACCACCACATCAAGAGACAAGGCGATACATCTTGACTCTAATTCTACACCAACCCCACCACACGGTAGCTTCCGATTGGCGAATCTGGCGCAGCTCACCCAGTCCTCTGCTGAAAATGCCGCAGAGCAGTTCGCCTTTCTGCAACAAATTTTCCCTGCTGAATTTCGCGAGCAACTAGCCGCACTACCCTTCAACCAAGCGCACAACGCCTTTGTCCAAAACGGCCTTGTGTTCTTTGGCATGTTTGCGGATCAAGTTGTCGTTCCACTAACCTATACCAAGTGTCCGTGCGGAAAGAAACAGAGCTTGGATTGCTGCAGGCGGGGGTTGACCAGGTTAAAAAAGACAGGGATGCCGCGGAAGAGGCGCGCAAGGCGGTGGAGGTGACTGCGACAGAAACAAAGACCGCACTGATTGAGGAAAGGAAGAAAAACCGCGAGTTGGTTGGTGCGGTTGACCAGGCTAAGGGGGAGACGGAGCGCCTGCAGTTGGAACTAGAAAGGGTGCGCAGGGAAATGGATGACGCGGTGACTGGCCGCAAGCTGGCAGAGGCAGACTTGTTAAAGCTTCGCACCGCCCTCCCTACTATTGCTCAAAAGGTGATGGACTCGGACCCAGTATCCGAAAATTTCAATGCCTATGTTGACACGGTGAAGGACCATGACCGCAATAAGGTGATGCTCGAGGTGATCCAGGGCTGCGACCTTACGCTACCATACCCCCAGGTTGTTCAGAAATACTTGAAGGAGGGTACAACTGAGGCGCTCCTTGAAGCTGAGCAGGCTATCCAGTCCATCCCGATCCCCTTAATAAACGCTTTCGCTGCGGATCCAAATATGTCAGTTGATGGGTTCCTCAAGGAGGATTTTTAATTGTAACGCTTTAAACGCTTGCGCCGTAAGTCCTGTGCTTAGACAGGCAATTTGTAATTATAATTTTTGTGCCCTAAGTCCCATGTTGGGCAGGCATTGGAAACAATTATTATTTGTAATAACTTAGTTGTATTATATATTTTTGTGTCATGCATGCGTCATTTATTAATCGTTTATATATCGCGAATCAAAACAAAGGACGAACCGCATGCCTATGCACATAATTAACCAAAACTCATGCGCATACGTAGGTACTGCGTAAAATAAACCAATACTTTAGCAATTTTACTTTTAACAGTTTAGACTCAAAAGCTACTGCGTTATCGCTTTGTCATGTGCTAGAGGTGCACTTTAGCTGTATGGTAAGCAACGCAACTAAAAACAAACCAATGCTTTTATACTTAAGAGTTCCTCATGCAAACCAATGAGAGAGTAATTATGCACAAGCAACCTAATGCTTGTATTTTTAAGTTGACTTGGCAACCATCTAGTCTGCGTGGCGCTTGGTTAGGGGAAAACGAATTCCCTTCACCTGCCGTTAATGTCTAGCCTTGTAACCAAACAGGCTTCTGCAGCACGGGGGTTAGAGGACACCCCTTAAGTAGGCAGGAACCGCATACAAACAAGAAAAATATATACAACAAAAGTATACGCGAGTAAATATTTTAATTGACATTAATCATGATTACAACCGCGGCACATCCAAATGGATGGAAATTACATAAAAATAATGTGCTAAAATATTTGTAGTGATCAGGTCCAACCAGCTACATGTAACATTTTTTCAACAACGTCGCGTGCCAAGTGCGTTTCACATGTTTTCCATCTAATGTCGCGAGATGGTATGCCCCGGTGTTGCTTGCTCCTACTACCTTGTATGGGCCTTCCCAACGGAGGCCCAATTTTCCAGTATCTTCCGCATGACTTGCGTCATTCTGACGCCAAACTAGGTCCCCGCACTTATAAGAGTGCGAGCGCACACGCTGATTGTAGTACTTTGCAATTCTCTGTTATTGTTGACTTTGTTTATCGCCGCAGAGAGTCTGCGTTCTTCCAAAAAATTAAGATTTTCTCGCAAAGCTTCTGAGTTATTTTGCTCGTCAAAATTCTGTATACGGAACGTTGGTACCCCAATCTCTGCGGGTACAACAGCTTCTGAACCGTAGACCTAACTGAAAGGAGTCTCACCAGTGCTTGCTTTGGGTGTTGTTCTATGCACCCATAAAACCTTTGGTAGCTCGTCCACCCAACCAATACGACCATGACCCAACCTAGCTTTGATTTCAGCCATTATATCCCGGTTTGGTGACTTCACACTAGCCATCCGCCTGCAGATGCGCAACGGATGTAAAAGTTTGCTTAATATTAAGCTCCGCGCACCAACTGCGAAAAGGATCCCCCGCAAACTGCGTACCGTTATCACTAACAATTTCGTTTGGTATGCCGAATTGACAAATAATGTCTTCCCATACAAAATTTCGCACCCTCTTTCCTGAAATTGTTGCCAGCAGTCGTGCCTCAACCCACTTCGTGAAATAGTCGATTGCAACAATTGATGTTTCCTGCGTGTGCAGAGTATGCGTAAGATATTGACGTAAGTAGCATATGGTATAAAATAAATGATAATATTACCACGACCTTTTGGAAATGGTCCGACTATGTCAATTGCCCATTTGCAGAATGACCATGGTGATGAGACTGGGATCATTGGATGCGCAGGTGCTCTGCTGATAGGTGCATGTATTTGGCAAGATTCGCATTGCTTAACTATGCGCGCGGTATCTGCGTACATAGTGGGCCAATAATAACCTAGCCGCATAATTTTTGACACAATATACCTGTGCCCTGAATGAAGAGCGCATGCACCCTCATGCACCTCGCGTATAACTTCCTCTGCCTCTTTTGGACCAATGCACCTTAAATGCGGCCCTAAATAATTTTTTCGATACAGGACGTCACCTTCAAGGGCATACAGTGGTGCCTTAGTGCAGACTTTCTTTGCGTCAACGGAATCCGCAGGTGAAGTGCCATCCCGCAGAAAAGCAATGATAGGTGTCATCCACGTTGAGCTGGATTCCTCAACAGGTGCCACTAAAGGCATCATAACAATGGATTTCGCATGCAATTCTTTTATAAGAACTTTCTTCCCCAGATGATCAAAGGCCAAAGCAGCCAATTTGCTAAGCGCATCCTCCTTCTTATTCTGCCCCCGCATTACGTGGGAGATTTGAAAAGCCTCAAACTGATCAGCGAGGTTATGAACAAGCGATAAATATTGCTGCATGGCTATGTCGTGCGCTTCAAAGTCTCCGCTAACATGACTGCATACCAGCTTTGAATCCACATAAGTGTGTACAATTTTAACATTTAATTTATGTGCAATACGCATACCTGCTAACAAAGCCTCATATTCTGCTTCATTATTTGTAACAGCAAAATTGAACCGTAACGCATATGTATGCTCTTCGCCATATGGGCCAGATAAAATTACGCCTGCACCATCGGTATATAACTCCCATGATGACAAGGGCGATGCAGGCGTATCCTGCTGCTCCACCGATGCCTCAACATCCGCAGGCAATTCTGCTAGGTAATTCGCAAGTATTTGACCCTTAACCGCGCTTCGCGAAGAAAAATTTATTTCATGTTCTCCTAACTCAACAGCCCATTTAGCCATTCGGCCAGAAATCTCAGGCTTATATAGCACCTGAAATAAAAATGATTGCGTTAGTCAATGCGGTATTCCCGGACATTGCCGCAAAGTAAGTAGTTACCAACCTGTTTGATCGGCTGATCAGTTAGAACTACAACTGGGTGCGCTTGAAAGTACCGACGTAAACATCGCACTGTTTGAACTAGAGCATACACTAGCTTCTCAATTGGTGAATAGTTTACTTCGCTTGCTGTAAGCGTCTTGCTTACGAAGTAGACCGGCACTTGCGTCTTTCCGCGATCTGCGATAAGGACCGAGCTGACAGCTTCTTTGGACGCCGCAAGGTACAGCGTAAGCGTTTTGCCTGCTATTGGCGCAGTGAGTGTTGGTAATTCAGCAAGCACCTTCTTCATATCTTGAAAAGCTGATTCCGCTTCCTGAGTCCATACAAAGTCTTTTTTCTTTAAACAATTCTTCAAAGTATTGAAGAACGGTAACTGTCGTTCTGCGGCTTTTGACAAGAACCGCTTGATTGCCACGAGCTTCCCAGTTAGACTCTGTACATCCTTCTTTGTCTTTGGAGATGGTAAACTGTCAATGGCTTCAATCTTTTTGGGATTCGCCTTGATTCCCCGCGCTGTCACCACATGACCTAGAAACTTGCCTTCTTCTCCCTCAAAACTACATTTGAGCGGGTTAAGCTTCATGTTGATCCTGCGCAAAGACGCAAACTTTTCTAGGATGTCCGCGAGCATTTCTTCTTCGGTGTTACTTTTAATTACCAAGTCATCGACATATGCTTCAAAATTTCTGCCGATTTGGTGCTTGAAGGCTGCGTTGATTACACGCTGATAAGTAGCGCCTGCATTTTTTAATCCGAAAGGCATCTTCGTATAACAATAAATACCCTGCATCGTGTGAAAAGTAGTTTTGTCCTCATCTTTCGCAGCCATTAAGATTTAGTGATAACCCTTATATGCGTCCAGAAAACACTTGTACCGAAACCTGATAATGATTCTACCTTCCAGTCTATCTCCGGGAGAGGGTAGTTGTCCTTAGGACACGCTTTATTAATGTCTTTAAAATCAACGCACATTCGCCAATTACCGTCAGCCTTTTTTTACCAACACAGGATTAGCAACCCATATCTGGTACCGCACTTCTAGAAGAATGTTTGCTTTGACAAGGTTATCTACCTCTGCGCACAACCAATCACTGCGCTCAAGAGCCATATGTCGCTTCTTTTGTCTAACGGGTGTGAGTGATGTATTAACATTCAACTTATGTTCCACAATATCACACGGAACCCTTGTCATGTCTGATTCATGCCATGCGAAAATATCTGCGTTAGCGGATAATATTCCGTGCAATTTGGCCTTAGTTTCGGCAGATAAGCCTGCACCGATTTTGATTCGCTTATCCGGGTGCAAGCGGTTAGCTATGACCGTACTGCTTGCAAGTTGATCTCCCACGCTGGGAATGCTTACAGGCACTACTGAGCCACATAACTCGGTTGTTTGATGTGACTCAATCGTGGCAAATCCTCCTATTGTAGGAAACTTAATCAAGCCATGCACCACCGATGGTATAATGATAAAACGTCGTATGAAATTTCTCCCTAGTAGCGCATTGTAACGCGAAGTCGAACGAACCACATAAAAGTCAACTAACTCTTGTCTCACTAACTGTGGATTCTTATCATCAACAAGCTCTATTATTAGCTCTATCCGGCCTAACGACCATGAGCATTCTCCAGAGAAGCCCGATAGCGTAATATCGGGCTGGCGTAACTGTGCTTTAACTTCCGCGGGAAGGAAACGATAGCAATGCTCATACATAATATCGACTCTGCTTCCGGTGTCAACGTGCATGCGCTTAATCTGTATTCCACAATTGGGAATGCGACCCTTGATGATAATAGGCTCATTAACCGTGTCGATTGACATTACAGGGGGGAATGTGATTGGAAGTAGTTCCCAATCCTGAGAGTCGTTGTATTTCCTTCGCTTGCTAACTTTCTCTGCGTCAACCATATTGATGGTTATATCGGCGTTTTTGTTTTTATCTACTTTTTGCCATGCGAAAGTTTTGGTTTTTGAACCTTCTTATGCAGCCTTTCCCTTATCCTTCTTTGGTAGCTTCAGGTGATCCAATTTACCTGCGCGCAGCGCTTCAAGCTCTCGCTCCATTAAGTTTTTACACCGATTAGTGTCATGACCGTAATCGTCATGGAATTCGCAATACTTTGCTTTATCCCGCTTACCAAATTCAATCAGCGGAGTTGGAACCACGAAGGTCGCGCACACTAGTTTGGTTGCCAAAATTTCCTTTGGTGTTTTAGACAAACTTTTGAGCAGCGCATAATTCTGATTATTAATGTCGATCTGATTATTGTTTCGATAATTACCACTTGATTGCCCTTTATCATTTCTGATAGGACCACCGCTAGGTTACCTTCCGCGAGAATTACTGCCGCGGCTTTGATCACGCGAACGATCATCATCGTCCTTCTTTTCATTGCGCGAGCTAGCGGTAGGAATATCGTTATCTTCGCCACCCCGCATATAATCGTGGCATTCTTTAAGTGCTTCAGCATAAGTTGTTGGCACCGTATGGCACAAACGCTTAACCAACGTTGGGTGACGCTCTCAATTTATACTATGTATGAGTCCAAAATTTTTTTCTCTGGCTTAAGATCGGGTATGCGCAGGCACTCATTAGTATACCTTGTGAGAAATTCACCCAAAGATTCCTTGGATTTCTGCACAATATCATGACATTCAATATGAGTACGTTTGCGTGGCCTCTGATTCTGATACTGCAGCAAAAACTTCGTTCGCAGATCCATGAACCCGAATATGCTACCCGCCGGGAGTTTATTAAACCATTCGCGAGCAATGCCCTGCAGCGTCATGGGAAATATCTGACACGCAACCGGATCCACCCAACCTTGGGTGCGCATTGCGCCCTCGAAATGCTGCAGGAAATCATCTGGATCAGTTAAGCCATTGTAAGTACCTAACGTGTGAGGTATCTTTGGCGCTGATGGAAATGAATATGCGGAGGAAACTTATCAAAAGTGGTTGGCAGCCCAAAAGGTGGTTTAACAGGATCTCCTTTTAGCCCTGCGAAGAAACATTTCATCATATCCTGAACAAAGTCAGGCTGTGAAAACAAGTGAACCATGTCAGGAGGTGCAGCCTGCATAAATTGACCTACAAGATTTGCCTGTCCCTGTATATTTTGCCAAGGTTGCACCGACGTCTGCGGATATAACCAAGGCTGTTGCGTCGGAAAAGAGGGAAGACCTGACGGCGCAGAGTATACAGGTGGTTGCAAAGGGACCGAAACCTGTGGCGTAGATATCTGCGAAACCTAAGGGTATGATGTTAAGAGCACAACTGTATGTGCAATGCTTTGCTGTTGCGCAGTTATTGACGTCCAATGAGAGTTTGCGTCTGGAATGAAACCAAACCCCCAACTATTAAGTAATGCATGCGCATCCGCAGGGGTTAGAAACTGTGAAACTGGATGCGGCGTTTTCCAAGGTTGCAGTGGTGTAAACGACGAATTTTGTTGAACACTCTGCGTCTGCAGAGGGATTGAAACCGTGGTACTGTAAATAGGTACCTGGCCGCAGCATACCACATGCGGACCTACTATTTCACCGCTAGTGCCTACCAAGATAACCCTTGGATCCACCGAGGAAAAATCCAGCCGCGTGGTTGTTACTGGCGAGTTTGCCCTTGGCGGTGTAATTCCATCCTGATATATCGGCTTGTACCTTTGGAAAGGCTCGCCGGAAACTGGTGGAGGTTAAGGCGTATACCCCGCCCCCGTAGTCATAGCTTGCGTCTGCTGATTACCAGATGGCGTGTTTTGATTGTCTGTCTGAGTACGTTCCGATGAGTTCCCGGAAGTCATGATACTGTGAAAGAGACAAAAAATTCAGAAATTTTGTGAATAATGAGCCTTATAATTCAAAACTTTCTAAAAGAAAAAACAATTAAACATGTCTTGAATTAATTCGGCTCTCGATGAAAGCACCACTTGATCAGGCATATATTTTTCATAGGGTCAATATGCATGTTCAATACGTAAAAGAGGGGGGGGGGGGTTTAAGGATCTTAGAACAAGGCTCTCCGGTCCGGCTACTGTGAATAACCCTGACCGACATGATGATGTCGGCAGGGTGGCCAAGTGATTAAGGCCACCTTCGATAACAGTCGTTGATCAGAAGGCCCCTAGCAAGGTTGTAGGTGCTAGCTAATAAGAAACTAATGTGACACCCCGTACTAAATCAACATGTACGGACCATCAACAACAGGATCATTACAAGGTCAAACACTATATGCGTTTTCAAAACAAGTTTGCATTCCTGATAAAAGGTGACGTCATAACTAACGTCGAATGTTTTACATCAAAAGTATGCTTCTATGAATAGAAGCAAAGATAATAGTGCGTGACTCTTAGGTCGTTACAAATCATTGTTTCAAAGTATTAAAGTTTGAATGCAAGATAAAGTGTTTCATGCGGTGACATCTCTAGTAAAGCACAACGGAAGTCTACGAGGCATGACTAGTACAACAGCGGAAGCAAGCAACCTTAAGCACCTGAGAAAAACATGCTTAAAAACGTCAACACAAAGGTTGGTGAGCTATAGTTTAAGTATAATAGTAATGTAAGGTAGGCCACGAGATTTCAGTGCTACAAAGAGCGTTTCAAAACAGTATGATAAAGTGTATGTTTAACCGTGGGCACTTGGTAACTAACTTAACGTTTATAACCCCCTGAAAGTACACTTGGCGAGTGCGTATGTATACGAAGTATTAAACACCCGTTAAATGCTAGCGCTAATAGCCCGAGTGGGGATGTCAAACCATATGGATCCATATCTAAGATTCACGTTCACCGGTTCAAAAACCAATGACTAAACGTTACCGAGCTAAAGGGAATGTTTATGCCGTTGTATAACCCACACATATATAAAGTTTAAGTACTCGTGCCTAGTATGTAAAAAATAAAATGCGCATGTATTCTCAGTTCCCAAAATAGTTAAAGTAAAAAGGGATGCTATAACTCACAGTGGAAAAGTAGTAGTAAAGTTGAGTCGGGAAGTAAGCAAGTATGTAGGTCCGGAAAGTCCTCAACCTAAGTCAAAAGTTACTAAGTTAGTAAATCGTCCCAATAGTTTTAAAAGTATGTAAATTATGTCTTAAAAGGTCATCATCAATCATCATTAAACAAAAAGGTGTAAAGTAAGTTTTGTTCATGAAAAGAGTTTAAAACAAAGGCTGATTTCGATCAGTCACCACGGCCTCTATACCTACTGAAATAAGGTGAGACTAGTGGCCATGGCTCCGTATATGAGTCCTTTAGTTGTGGTAAAAATTCCAGAAGCAAACTCGTCTTCGTTTGACCGTGGAGACGGTCTAAGTGCGAGTAGGTCAGAATTTTCAGCACAACGTTAAAAGACATAGTGACACTCGGAGGGCCATAAATCCTAAACCATAACTCGGATTAAGACGAGTCTTAAACGAAAAATTATCTACTCAAACAGAGCTAACTGAAAATAAACTTTACAGTAGCCCAAGTGTAGTGACCCGGACTTTTCCATGTTTATATATATTAATTGAGATTGATGTTTACATGATTAAATGTTTCCAACATGTTAAGCAATCAAACTTGTTAAGACTTGATTAATTGAAATAGGTTTCATATAGACAATTGACCACCCAAGTTGACCGGTGATTCACGAACGTTAAAACTTGTAAAAAAAACTATATGATGACATATATATGGTTATATATATAGTTAACATGATATTATGATAAGTAAACATATCATTAATTATATTAACAATGAACTACATATGTAAAAACAAGACTACTAACTTAATGATTTTGAAACGAGACATATATGTAACGTTTATCGTTGTAACGACATTTAATGTATATATATATCATATTAAGAGATATTCGTACATCATAATATCATGATAATATAATAATTTAAAATCTCTTTTGATATTATAAACATTGGGTTAACAACATTTAACAAGATCGTTAACCTAAAGGTTTCAAAACAACACTTACATGTAACGACTAACGATGACTTAACGACTCAGTTAAAATGTATATACATGTAGTGTTTTAATATGTATTTATACACTTTTGAAAGACTTCAATACACTTATCAAAATACTTCTACTTAACAAAAATGCTTACAATTACATTCTCGTTCAGTTTCATCAACAATTCTACTCGTATGCACCCGTATTCGTACTCGTACAATACACAGCTTTTAGATGTATGTACTATTGGTATATACACTCCAATGATCAGCTCTTAGCAGCCCATGTGAGTCACCTAACACATGTGGGAACCATCATTTGGCAACTAGCATGAAATATCTCATAAGATTACAAAAATATGAGTAATCATTCATGACTTATTTACATGAAAACAAAATTACATATCCTTTATATCTAATCCATACACCAACGACCAAAAAACACCTACAAACACTTTCATTCTTCAATTTTCTTCATCTAATTGAACTCTCTCAAGTTCTATCTTCAAGTTCTAAGTGTTCTTCATAAATTCCAAAAGTTCTAGTTTCAAAAATCAAGAATACTTTCAAGTTTGCTAGCTCACTTCCAATCTTGTAAGGTGATCATCCAACCTCAAGAAATCTTTGTTTCTTACAGTAGGTTATCATTCTAATACAAGTTAATAATCATATTCAAACTTTGGTTCAATTTCTATAACTATAACAATCTTATTTCAAGTGATGATCTTACTTGAACTTGTTTTCGTGTCATGATTTTGCTTCAAGAACTTTGAGCCATCCAAGGATCCATTGAAGCTAGATCCATTTTTCTCTTTTCCAGTAGGTTCATCCAAGGAACTTAAGGTAGTAATGATGTTCATAACATCATTCGATTCATACATATAAAGCTATCTTATTCGAAGGTTTAAACTTGTAATCACTAGAACATAGTTTAGTTAATTCTAAACTTGTTCGCAAACAAAAGTTAATCCTTCTAACTTGACTTTTAAAATCAACTAAACACATGTTCTATATCTATATGATATGCTAACTTAATGATTTAAAACCTGGAAACACGAAAAACACCGTAAAACCGGATTTACGCCGTCGTAGTAACACCGCGGGCTGTTTTGGGTTAGTTAATTAAAAACTATGATAAACTTTGATTTAAAAGTTGTTATTCTGAGAAAATGATTTTTATTATGAACATGAAACTATATCCAAAAATTATGGTTAAACTCAAAGTGGAAGTATGTTTTCTAAAATGGTCATCTAGACGTCGTTCTTTCGACTGAAATGACTACCTTTACAAAAACGACTTGTAACTTATTTTTCCGACTAGAAACCTATATTTTTTTTGTTTAGATTCATAAAATAGAGTTCAATATGAAACCATAGCAATTTGATTCACTCAAAACGGATTTAAAATGAAGAAGTTATGGGTAAAACAAGATTGGATAATTTTTCTCATTTTAGCTACGTGAAAATTGGTAACAAATCTATTCCAACCATAACTTAATCAACTTGTATTATATATTATGTAATCTTGAGATACCATAGACACGTATACAATGTTTCGACCTATCATGTCGACACATCTATATATATTTCGGAACAACCATAGACACTCTATATGTGAATGTTGGAGTTAGCTATACAGGGTTGAGGTTGATTCCAAAATATATATAGTTTGAGTTGTGATCAATACTGAGATACGTATACACTGGGTCGTGGATTGATTCAAGATAATATTTATCGATTTATTTCTATACATCTAACTGTGGACAACTAGTTGTAGGTTACTAACGAGGACAGCTGACTTAATAAACTTAAAACATCAAAATATATTAAAAGTGTTGTAAATATATTTTGAACATACTTTGATATATATGTATATATTGTTATAGGTTCGTGAATCAACCAGTGGCCAAGTGTTACTTCCCGACGAAGTAAAAATCTATGAAAGTGAGTTATAGTCCCACTTTTAAAATCTAATATTTTTGGGATGAGAATACATGCAGGTTTTATAAATGATTTACAAAATAGACACAAGTACGTGAAACTACATTCTATGGTTGAATTATCGAAATCGAATATGCCCCTTTTTATTAAGTCTGGTAATCTAAGAATTAGGGAACAGACACCCTAATTGACGCGAATCCTAAAGATAGATCTATTGGGCCTAACAAACCCCATCCAAAGTACCGGATGCTTTAGTACTTCGAAATTTATATCATATCCGAAGGGTGTCCCGGAATGATGGGGATATTCTTATATATGCATCTTGTTATTGTCGGTTACCAGGTGTTCACCATATGAATGATTTTTATCTCTATGTATGGGATGTGTATTGAAATATGAAATCTTGTGGTCTATTGTTACGATTTGATATATATAGGTTAAACCTATAACTCACCAACATTTTTGTTGACGTTTTAAGCATGTTTATTCTCAGGTGATTATTAAGAGCTTCCGCTGTCGCATACTTAAATAAGGACAAGATTTGGAGTCCATGCTTGTATGATATTGTGTAAAAACTGCATTCAAGAAACTTATTTTGTTGTAACATATTTGTATTGTAAACCATTATGTAATGGTCGTGTGTAAACAGGATATTTTAGATTATCATTATTTGATAATCTACGTAAAGCTTTTTAAACCTTTATTGATGAAATAAAGGTTATGGTTTGTTTAAAAATGAATGCAGTCTTTGAAAAACGTCTCATATAGAGGTCAAAACCTCGCAACGAAATCAATTAATATGGAACGTTTTTAATCAATAAGAACGGGACATTTCAGTTGGTATCAGAGCGTTGGTCTTAGAGAACCAGAAAATTTGCATTAGTGTGTCTTATCGAGTTTGTTAGGATGCATTAGTGAGTCTGGACTTCGACCGTGTTTTCTTTAAAAATGATTGCTTAACATTTTTGTTGGAAACTATATATTTTTAACATATGAATATTATGTGATATATTAATCTCTTAACGTGTTTGATATTATGTGATAGATGTCTACCTCTAGAACAAGTCCCATTGACTCACCTAATAATAATGAAGAGTCAAATGTAAATTGGAATGATTTGTGGACTGATTCACAAGTTCCCGAAGAGGAACCGGAAGAAGAGTCGGAACCGGAAGAAGAATCGGAACCGGAAGAAGAATCGGAACCGGATGAAGAAATAGAACCGGTGGGGGAAATAATAAAACGGTTAAGTAAAAGAAAATCCTCAACCAACCGACCAAAGTTAATTATGGTCAATGGTGTTTCCGCCAAGGAAGCAAAATATTGGGAGGATTACCAATTCTCCGATGAATCGGATTTCGACGAGAATTCCGATGATGTTATAGAAATTACCCCAACTGAATTTAAAAAGGCAAAAGAAAATAATAAGGGAAAGGGCATAAAAATAGAGAAATCTAATTCCAACCCCGATGAACTTTATATGTATCGTCAACCCCCGAAGTCCTTAAGTTGTAACAATGACCCGGGAACTTCTAAACCACCAGGTTTTTCTAAACCAATGTGGACAACGACGGCTCGTATTAGGGGAACATCATATATCCCTAGAAACTTGGCAAAACAAACCAAAACCGAAGAAGAAGAAACGAGCGAGTCGGAATAAGATAGTTGTATTCGTGTGGTGTAATATATGGAATATAGTGTTCTTATGCTTTATGATATATGTAAAAATTGCTTGTATTAATAAGTATTTTTTTTTATGAATCTAACTCTTGTCTATTTTACAGTTTAAAAACACAAAATGGATAGACAACCCAATATTTTAAGAGACCTACCCGGAGACATGATTGATGAAATCTTGTCTAGAGTCGGCCAGAATTCTTCGGCACAACTATTTAAGGCGAGATCAGTTTGTAAGACATTCGAAGAACGTTCCAAGAATGTCTTGGTTTATAAGAGACTTTCGTTTGAAAGATGGGGGATATCACATTGGGAAACCCATAAGTTACGATGTGTTTACTTTGACGCATATATTGCGGGGAACCCAAATGCTATTTTACGCAACGGGTTAAGAAATTATTTTGACTCAATATATCCGAATATTGGACTTCGTGATTTAGAAAAAGCGGCTAACATGCAACATAAAGAAGCATGTTATGCTTACGGATTAGTAATGTTCGCTTCTCACCAAAGTGAGAACAAGAACATCGGGCTACAACTATTAAACAAAACGTTTCCACAAGTGACGGAGTCGGTAATTGGGGTAAGAAATGAGGTTTTTAGATTATTACGGGACTGTTGGACATTACGTAACCCTCGTCCCTTTGATGACGTTACAACACGCTGTCTTATCAACGGCCATAACGGTTATGTTGCACAAGACCAAGGATGGGAAGTAGTCCTAGTAAAACCAGAATGCATGACTTGTTTCTGGACGTATGAATTACGTGTCTTTATTGCCTTTGCCGAACGACTTGTGTACTAGCTAGAATTGTCTTCACAACTATCTTATATCAAAGTTATTGTGTGCTATATTTCATGCTTTATGTAAAATAAGCGGTATTGTAAGTTTGTAAAATATTGTATAAAAGTTTGAACGCGAAATATTATTACAATCAGTTTTTCATATAGAATTGTAGTAGTTGAATTGTATATTAGCTACTAAGTATGAACTTAACGGGTAGATACTACCCGAATATAAACTTATAAAACGCTAATATGAAGAAAAAGCTTTTATAAATGAGTTCATATTATGCTACGAAATACTATTAACTACTCTTAATATTCTGTATGATTAACTTGTTCCATTTAACTATTTTGAAGGAAATGGCACCGACTACTCGACACACCGTGAATATGAATGAAGAGGAATTCCGTACTTTTCTAGCTTCAAACATAGCCGCAGTACAGGCTGCGCTACATACCAACAATAACCTTGGATCTAGCAGTACAGGAAATCGTGTAGGATGCACCTACAAAGAATTCACTGCCTGCAAACCTTTGGAATTTGATGGAACCGAAGGACCGATCGGATTGAAACGGTGGACCGAGAAGGTTGAATCGGTGTTTGCCATAAGTAAGTGTACTGAAGAGGACAAAGTGAAGTACGCTACGCATACCTTCACAGGTTCTGCGTTAACATGGTGGAATACCTATCTAGAGCAAGTGGGACAAGATGATGCGTACGCACTACCGTGGTCAGCATTCAAGCACTTGATGAACGAGAAGTACCGTCCCAGAACCGAGGTCAATAAGCTCAAGACAGAACTTAGAGGGTTACGAACCCAAGGATTTGATATTACCACGTACGAAAGACGATTCACAGAATTGTGCCTATTGTGTCCGGGAGCATTCGAAGATGAGGAAGAGAAGATCGACGCGTTTGTGAAAGGATTACCGGAAAGAATCCAAGAAGATATAAGTTCACACGAGCCCGCCTCCATACAACAGGCATGTAGAATGGCTCACAAACTAGTGAACCAGATTGAAGAAAGAATTAAAGAACAGACTGCTGAAGAGGCCAATGTGAAGCAAGTCAAAAGAAAGTGGGAGGAAAACGGTGATAAGAATCACCAATACAACAACAACAGCAATTACAACAATAATCGCAACAATTATCCCAACAATCGCAACATCAATCGCAACTACAACAAACGGCCCAACAACAACAACAACAACAACAACAACAGCAACTACAACAATCATCCCAACAACAATAATAACCGCAACAACAACAACAATCAGAAGCAACTATGCCAAAGGTGTGAAAAGAATCACTCGGGGTTCTGCACCAAATTTTGCAACAAGTGTAAAAGAAATGGTCATAGCGCGGCGAAGTGTGAGGTCTACGGACCAGGGGTTAATAGAACGAAAGGAACAAATGGTGTCGGAACGAGTAATGGCGGAGCAAGTAGTGTCGGAGCAAGTTATGCCAATGTAGTTTGTTATAAATGTGGAAAACCAGGCCACATTATTAGAAATTGCCCGAACCAGGAGAACACGAATGGACAAGGCCGTGGAAGAGTTTTCAATATTAATGCGGTAGAGGCACAGGAAGACCCGGAGCTTGTTACGGGTACGTTTCTTATTGACAATAAATCTGCTTACGTTTTATTTGATTCGGGTGCGGATAGAAGCTATATGAGTAGAGATTTTTGTGCTAAATTAAGTTGTCCATTGACGCCTTTGGATAGTAAATTTTTACTCGAATTAGCAAATGGTAAATTAATTTCAGCAGATAATATATGTCGGAATCGAGAAATTAAACTGGTTAGCGAAACATTTAAGATTGATTTGATACCAGTAGAGTTAGGGAGTTTTGATGTGATAATCGGTATGGACTGGTTGAAAGAAGTGAAAGCGGAGATCGTTTGTTACAAAAATGCAATTCGCATTATACGAGAAAAAGGAAAACCCTTAATGGTGTACGGAGAAAAGGGCAACACGAAGCTACATCTTATTAGTAATTTGAAGGCACAAAAACTAATAAGAAAAGGTTGCTATGCTGTTCTAGCACACGTCGAGAAAGTACAAACTGAAGAAAAGAGCATCAATGATGTTCCCATTGCAAAAGAATTTCCCGATGTATTTCCGAAAGAATTACCGGGATTACCCCCACATCGATCCGTTGAATTTCAAATAGATCTTGTACCAGGAGCTGCACCAATAGCTCGTGCTCCTTACAGACTCGCACCCAGCGAGATGAAAGAACTGCAAAGCCAATTACAAGAACTTTTAGAGCGTGGTTTCATTCGACCAAGCACATCACCGTGGGGAGCTCCTGTTTTGTTTGTCAAGAAGAAAGATGGTACATTCAGGTTGTGTATCGACTACCGAGAGTTGAACAAACTTACCATCAAGAACCGCTACCCACTACCGAGAATCGACGACTTATTTGATCAACTACAAGGCTCGTCTGTTTATTCAAAGATTGACTTACGTTCCGGGTATCATCAAATGCGGGTGAAAGAAGATGATATTCCAAAGACTGCTTTCAGAACACGTTACGGTCATTACGAGTTTATGGTCATGCCGTTTGGTTTAACTAATGCACCAGCTGTGTTCATGGACCTTATGAACCGAGTGTGTGGACCATACCTTGACAAGTTTGTCATTGTTTTCATTGATGACATACTTATTTACTCAAAGAATGACCAAGAACACGGTGAACATTTGAGAAAGGTGTTAGAAGTATTGAGGAAGGAAGAATTGTACGCTAAGTTTTCAAAGTGTGCATTTTGGTTGGAAGAAGTTCAATTCCTCGGTCACATAGTGAACAAAGAAGGTATTAAGGTGGATCCGGCAAAGATAGAAACTGTTGAAAAGTGGGAAACCCCGAAAACTCCGAAACACATACGCCAGTTTTTAGGACTAGCTGGTTACTACAGAAGGTTCATCCAAGACTTTTCCAGAATAGCAAAACCCTTGACTGCATTAACGCATAAAGGGAAGAAATTTGAATGGAATGATGAACAAGAGAAAGCGTTTCAGTTATTGAAGAAAAAGCTAACTACGGCACCTATATTGTCATTGCCTGAAGGGAATGATGATTTTGTGATTTATTGTGATGCATCAAAGCAAGGTCTCGGTTGTGTATTAATGCAACGAACGAAGGTGATTGCTTATGCGTCTAGACAATTGAAGATTCACGAACAAAATTATACGACGCATGATTTGGAATTAGGCGCGGTTGTTTTTGCATTAAAGACTTGGAGGCACTACTTATATGGGGTCAAAAGTATTATATATACCGACCACAAAAGTCTTCAACACATATTTAATCAGAAACAACTGAATATGAGGCAGCGTAGGTGGATTGAATTATTGAATGATTACGACTTTGAGATTCGTTACCACCCGGGGAAGGCAAATGTGGTAGCCGATGCCTTGAGCAGGAAGGACAGAGAACCCACTCGAGTAAAATCTATGAATATAATGATTCATAATAACATTACTACTCAAATAAAGGAGGCGCAACAAGGAGTTTTAAAAGAGGGAAATTTAAAGGATGAAATACCCAAAGGATCGGAGAAGCATCTTAATATTCGGGAAGACGGAACCCGGTATAGGGCTGAAAGGATTTGGGTACCAAAATTTGGAGATATGAGAGAAATGGTACTTAGAGAAGCTCATAAAACCAGATACTCAATACATCCTGGAACGGGGAAGATGTACAAGGATCTCAAGAAACATTTTTGGTGGCCGGGTATGAAAGCCGATGTTGCTAAATACGTAGGAGAATGTTTGACGTGTTCTAAGGTCAAAGCTGAGCATCTGAAACCATCAGGTCTACTTCAACAACCCGAAATCCCGGAATGGAAATGGGAAAACATTACCATGGATTTCATCACTAAATTGCCAAGGACTGTAAGTGGTTTTGATACTATTTGGGTAATAGTTGATCGTCTCACCAAATCAGCACACTTCCTACCAATAAGAGAAGATGACAAGATGGAGAAGTTAGCACGACTGTATTTGAAGGAAGTCGTCTCTAGACATGGAATACCAATCTCTATTATCTCTGATAGGGATGGCAGATTTATTTCAAGATTCTGGCAGACATTACAGCAAGCATTAGGAACTCGTCTAGACATGAGTACTGCCTATCATCCACAAACTGATGGGCAGAGCGAAAGGACGATACAAACGCTTGAAGACATGCTACGAGCATGTGTTATTGATTTCGGAAACAGTTGGGATCGACATCTACCGTTAGCAGAATTTTCCTACAACAACAGCTACCATTCAAGCATTGAGATGGCGCCGTTTGAAGCACTTTATGGTAGAAAGTGCAGGTCTCCGATTTGTTGGAGTGAGGTGGGGGATAGACAGATTACGGGTCCGGAGATTATACAAGAAACTACCGAGAAGATCATCCAAATTCAACAACGGTTGAAAACCGCCCAAAGTCGACAAAAGAGCTACGCTGACATTAAAAGAAAAGATATAGAATTTGAAATTGGAGAGATGGTCATGCTTAAAGTTTCACCTTGGAAAGGCGTTGTTCGATTTGGTAAACGAGGGAAATTAAATCCAAGGTATATTGGACCATTCAAGATTATTGATCGTGTCGGACCAGTAGCTTACCGACTTGAGTTACCTCAACAACTCGCGGCTGTACATAACACTTTCCACGTCTCGAATTTGAAGAAATGTTTTGCTAAAGAAGATCTCACTATTCCGTTAGATGAAATCCAAATCAACGAAAAACTCCAATTCATCGAAGAACCCGTCGAAATAATGGATCGTGAGGTTAAAAGACTTAAGCAAAACAAGATACCAATTGTTAAGGTTCGATGGAATGCTCGTAGAGGACCCAAGTTCACCTGGGAGCGTGAAGATCAGATGAAGAAGAAATACCCGCATCTATTTCCAGAAGATTCGTCAACACCTTCAGCAGCTTAAAATTTCGGGACGAAATTTATTTAACGGGTAGGTACTGTAGTGACCCGAACTTTTCCATGTTTATATATATTAATTGAGATTGATGTTTACATGATTAAATGTTTCCAACATGTTAAGCAATCAAACTTGTTAAGACTTGATTAATTGAAATAGGTTTCATATAGACAATTGACCACCCAAGTTGACCGGTGATTCACGAACGTTAAAACTTGTAAAAAAAACTATATGATGACATATATATGGTTATATATATAGTTAACATGATATTATGATAAGTAAACATATCATTAATTATATTAACAATGAACTACATATGTAAAAACAAGACTACTAACTTAATGATTTTGAAACGAGACATATATGTAACGTTTATCGTTGTAACGACATTTAATGTATATATATCATATTAAGAGATATTCGTACATCATAATATCATGATAATATAATAATTTAAAATCTCTTTTGATATTATAAACATTGGGTTAACAACATTTAACAAGATCGTTAACCTAAAGGTTTCAAAACAACACTTACATGTAACGACTAACGATGACTTAACGACTCAGTTAAAATGTATATACATGTAGTGTTTTAATATGTATTTATACACTTTTGAAAGACTTCAATACACTTATCAAAATACTTCTACTTAACAAAAATGCTTACAATTACATTCTCGTTCAGTTTCATCAACAATTCTACTCGTATGCACCCGTATTCGTACTCGTACAATACACAGCTTTTAGATGTATGTACTATTGGTATATACACTCCAATGATCAGCTCTTAGCAGCCCATGTGAGTCACCTAACACATGTGGGAACCATCATTTGGCAACTAGCATGAAATATCTCATAAGATTACAAAAATATGAGTAATCATTCATGACTTATTTACATGAAAACAAAATTACATATCCTTTATATCTAATCCATACACCAACGACCAAAAACACCTACAAACACTTTCATTCTTCAATTTTCTTCATCTAATTGAACTCTCTCAAGTTCTATCTTCAAGTTCTAAGTGTTCTTCATAAATTCCAAAAGTTCTAGTTTCAAAAATCAAGAATACTTTCAAGTTTGCTAGCTCACTTCCAATCTTGTAAGGTGATCATCCAACCTCAAGAAATCTTTGTTTCTTACAGTAGGTTATCATTCTAATACAAGTTAATAATCATATTTAAACTTTGGTTCAATTTCTATAACTATAACAATCTTATTTCAAGTGATGATCTTACTTGAACTTGTTTTCGTGTCATGATTTTGCTTCAAGAACTTTGAGCCATCCAAGGATCCATTGAAGCTAGATCCATTTTTCTCTTTTCCAGTAGGTTCATCCAAGGAACTTAAGGTAGTAATGATGTTCATAACATCATTCGATTCATACATATAAAGCTATCTTATTCGAAGGTTTAAACTTGTAATCACTAGAACATAGTTTAGTTAATTCTAAACTTGTTCGCAAACAAAAGTTAATCCTTCTAACTTGACTTTTAAAATCAACTAAACACATGTTCTATATCTATATGATATGCTAACTTAATGATTTAAAACCTGGAAACACGAAAAACACCGTAAAACCGGATTTACGCCGTCGTAGTAACACCGCGGGCTGTTTTGGGTTAGTTAATTAAAAACTATGATAAACTTTGATTTAAAAGTTGTTATTCTGAGAAAATGATTTTTATTATGAACATGAAACTATATCCAAAAATTATGGTTAAACTCAAAGTGGAAGTATGTTTTCTAAAATGGTCATCTAGACGTCGTTCTTTCGACTGAAATGACTACCTTTACAAAAACGACTTGTAACTTATTTTTCCGACTAGAAACCTATATTTTTTTTGTTTAGATTCATAAAATAGAGTTCAATATGAAACCATAGCAATTTGATTCACTCAAAACGGATTTAAAATGAAGAAGTTATGGGTAAAACAAGATTGGATAATTTTTCTCATTTTAGCTACGTGAAAATTGGTAACAAATCTATTCCAACCATAACTTAATCAACTTGTATTATATATTATGTAATCTTGAGATACCATAGACACGTATACAATGTTTCAACCTATCATGTCGACACATCTATATATATTTCGGAACAACCATAGACACTCTATATGTGAATGTTGGAGTTAGCTATACAGGGTTGAGGTTGATTCCAAAATATATATAGTTTGAGTTGTGATCAATACTGAGATACGTATACACTGGGTCGTGGATTGATTCAAGATAATATTTATCGATTTATTTCTGTACATCTAACTGTGGACAACTAGTTGTAGGTTACTAACGAGGACAGCTGACTTAATAAACTTAAAACATCAAAATATATTAAAAGTGTTGTAAATATATTTTGAACATACTTTGATATATATGTATATATTGTTATAGGTTCGTGAATCAACCAGTGGCCAAGTCTTACTTCCCGACGAAGTAAAAATCTGTGAAAGTGAGTTATAGTCCCACTTTTAAAATCTAATATTTTTGGGATGAGAATACATGCAGGTTTTATAAATGATTTACAAAATAGACACAAGTACGTGAAACTACATTCTATGGTTGAATTATCGAAATCGAATATGCCCCTTTTTATTAAGTCTGGTAATCTAAGAATTAGGGAACAGACACCCTAATTGACGCGAATCCTAAAGATAGATCTATTGGGCCTAACAAACCCCATCCAAAGTACCGGATGCTTTAGTACTTCGAAATTTATATCATATCCGAAGGGTGTCCCGGAATGATGGGGATATTCTTATATATGCATCTTGTTATTGTCGGTTACCAGGTGTTCACCATATGAATGATTTTTATCTCTATGTATGGGATGTGTATTGAAATATGAAATCTTGTGGTCTATTGTTACGATTTGATATATATAGGTTAAACCTATAACTCACCAACATTTTTGTTGACGTTTTTAGCATGTTTATTCTCAGGTGATTATTAAGAGCTTCCGCTGTCGCATACTTAAATAAGGACAAGATTTGGAGTCCATGCTTGTATGATATTGTGTAAAAACTGCATTCAAGAAACTTATTTTGTTGTAACATATTTGTATTGTAAACCATTATGTAATGGTCGTGTGTAAACAGGATATTTTAGATTATCATTATTTGATAATCTACGTAAAGCTTTTTAAACCTTTATTGATGAAATAAAGGTTATGGTTTGTTTAAAAATGAATGCAGTCTTTGAAAAACGTCTCATATAGAGGTCAAAACCTCGCAACGAAATCAATTAATATGGAACGTTTTTAATCAATAAGAACGGGACATTTCACCAAGTATTTTGATCAGTTACAGAAAACAGTAAACAGTGGTTTCCGGTGGGTTCTTGGTGCTTGATGTTCATCACGGTTCTCATCCTTGATGCATATAGCTTCAAGTGTACAACTTGTTGATGTGTTTACATCATCTTTACCAAGTTTTGACGATCATAACACTAATGCAAGTCTAAGATAAGTAGCACAACTCAATTAAGTGTTGCAAGTAGTTTGATGAACCAAAGTTACATCAAGATCTTAGATCCGACACATACATGAACTCTAAAAGTAATATTAAGCTACAAACTTGAAAGTAAACTAACTAATCAAGATCTTAAGTTGTAGAACATAGTTATTAGTTAGATCTTGAAGATCTTAGACCCAAAAGTCTAGATCTAAAGTTATTAAGTTAGATCCTAAGTTATAACACTTGAATATTTACTTTAATGGAACCATAAGTTATGAAACTTAGATTCTCATCTTGTAAAGTGTATGTAAGCTTTCAAGCTTTTGTTTATGACAAAATAAGTAGACCATAAGCTATAGAAACTTAGATCTTTCATAAGTATGTGAAGTTGTAACTAGAAAGTTAAACTTCCATGTTCTTGAACTTGTAGAGTTAACTTTAGTTCAAGAAAGTATGAGACCAAGATTAACTAGTAATACTTGATCATTAAACATTAATCACGAATTTAAAGTACAAGGAAATGAAGAAATAAACTAAATAAATAAGTATCAAGTTCATGGTTGTTCATACTTTAAAGATTCAAGCCAAGATCTTGATCTTTAAGAAAGTAAACTTTAAGTTTACAAACATGAATTCAAGTATGATTTTACAACATGAACTTTCTTTAACAAGTTTTATGGAAGAATCAAAACATAAACTTGATTCTCCTAGGTTCTTTATGTTCTTGAATAACAAGATGTTATGAAGAATAAACTAGAGAGTTTGATTCTTTCAACTAGTAAGTAAATAATAACTAAGAACAAGTAACAAATCAACAACAATGAACAAGTATTAAGACAAGCAAGGATGATGATGATGTATGTAGGCATGCTACGGTTTTTGCAAGAGGAAAAGAAGAGAAATAAACTTGTTACTTACAAGTCTTGAGAGAAAAGAGAGAAAATGAGAAGTATGGAATGAAGTGTGTGAGAAATGGAATGAGTTACTAGTGCATAAGTTAACAAAATTTGAAACAAAAACACTCTCCAAGGCCTACTAAGGCCGACGATCTTCACTAGGAGAGGGGATGGGGAAAAATCCACAAGTTACTTCATGTATTTGGCTCAAAAAGGTAGTTATAAGGTGTGTTTGCATGGGAACAAGGTGTAATGGAACAAGTAACTAGATTCTTTACTAAGTTAATTTATCTAGTTGCAACATAATGTAATACTTGCATAAATATGGGCTAACTAGTCCATTAAGGATGTAGGGTGGGCTTCTAAGTCCATTAGCATTTATAAAAGCCCAAGTTCAAGTAGTTAACAATTAAATCCAACAAAGCCCAAGTAATTAACTAGTAACCTTAGTTAATTAAAAATGATTAATAAAACTTAATCATGAATGTAAATAATATCCGAAATATTATTCATGAAAAGTTCATGTGTCACAAAGACGTGTCAGGCATTTAAAGTCATGTATGGTAACAAGTAAATGTATAGAAATACAGTCATTAATACGCGAGCATTAATAATAAACATTATTAATAAAATATGGAAAAAACAGGGTCGTTACATTACCCACCTGTTAAAGAAAATTTCGTCCCGAAATTTTAAGCTGAGGTAGATGGAGGAGTCGGGAAAAGGTGAGGATACTTTTGTATCATTTGATCCTCTCGCTTCCAGGTAAACTCAGGTCCTCGTTTGGCATCCCATCGTACTCGAACGGTCGGAATCTTGTTGTGTTTCAAAGTTTTGACCTCACGGTCTATAATCTTGACAGGTTCTTCCACGAAGTGGAGTTTGTCATCAATTGTAAGTTCTTCCAGTGGTATGATAAGTTCGGGTGCATCAAGACACTTCTTCAAGTTTGACACGTGGAAGGTAGGATGAACTGAGCTCAACTGTGCTGGAAGATCCAAACGGTAAGCAACGGGTCCAACACGTTCCAAGATTTCGAAAGGATCAATGTATCGTGGGTTTAACTTTCCACGTTTTCCAAAACGGATCACACCTTTCCAAGGTGCAACCTTCAACATTACATGGTCGCCCACGTTGAATTCAAAGTCTTTACGTTTAAGATCGGCATAACTCTTCTGACGATCACGGGCAGTGTTAAGTCTAGCTTGAATTTGATCAATCTTCTCAGTTGTTTCGTAGACTAACTCGGGTCCGGTAATTTGTTTTTCGCCTACTTCGGCCCAGCAAATAGGAGATCGGCACTTGCGGCCATACAACGCTTCAAAAGGTGCGGCATTAATACTCGAGTGATAACTGTTGTTGTAAGAAAATTCGGCGAGTGGCAAATGCCTTTCCCAGGACTTTACGAAATCAATGACACATGCACGCAACATGTCCTCCAATGTCTGAATCGTTCGTTCACTTTGCCCATCGATCTGTGGGTGATAAGCAGTACTCATGTCGAGACGGGTTCCCATGGCTTCTTGCAAAGAACGCTAAAATCTAGAAGTAAAACGGGGATCGCGATCTGAGATGATCGATAAAGGTACACCATGACGAGATACAACCTCCTTTATGTATAGTTGTGCGAGTCTCTTCATCGTATCAGTTTCCTTCATAGCTAGGAAGTGTGCAGATTTGGTAAGACGGTCAACAATAAACCAAATGGTATCGTATCCGCCCACCGTCTTTGGTAGCTTGGTAATGAAATTCATTGTTATCCTTTCCCACTTCCATTGCGGGATTTTCGGTTGTTGAAGTAACCCTGAAGGTCTTTGATGTTCGGCCTTAACTTTCGAACAAGTCAAACACTTACCAACATAAGTTGCAACGTCCTTCTTAAGGTTCGGCCACCAATACTGTTCTTTAAGATCGTGGTACATTTTGCCCGCTCCAGGATGAATCGAATATCTTGACTTGTGAGCTTCATCTAATATAAGGTTTCGTAGATCTCCATAACAAGGTACCCAAATTCTTCCGACATAACATCGGAGTCCAGACTCCCTAACCTCGAATCGAGAGACAAGAATGTTCAAATGTTCATGACATATATTCTCCTTCTTGAGAGCCTCATCTTGGGCTACTCTGATCTGGCTGTTGAGGTTTGAATGGATGGTGATGTTCAGAGCTCGAACACGAAGAGGTGCCATCCTCTCCTTTCGAATCAAAGCGTCGGCTACAACATTGGCCTTACCAGGATGATAACGAAGTTCACAATCATAGTCATTCAGCGTCTCGATCCATCGTCGCTGTCGCATGTTCAGTTGTTTCTGATCGAATATGTGTTGAAGACTTTTGTGGTCGGTGAAGATAGTGCTCTTAGTTCCATACAAATAGTGTCTCCATAATTTGAGCGTAAAGACAACGGATCCAAGTTCAAGATCGTGAGTAGTGTAGTTCCGCTCGTGAATCTTCAATTGACGGGAAGCATAAGTGATAATCTTTGTCCGTTGCATCAGTACACAACCAAAACCACTTTTTGAAGCATCGCAATAAACAACAAAATCATCACTGCCTTCAGGAAGTGATAAGATAGGTGCGGTGGTCAACTTCTTCTTCAAGGTTTGAAATGCTGATTCGTGTGCGGGTTCCCAAATGAACTTCTTCCCTTTGTGAGTCAACGCGGTCAAAGGACGCGCAATCAGAGAGAAACCTTCAATAAATCTTCGGTAGTAACCGGCGAGACCTAAAAATTGGCGAATATGCGTTGGAGTAGTGGGGGTTTCCCACTTGCTGATAGCTTCAATCTTGGCGGGGTCAACCTTGATACCCTGGTCGCTCACAACATGACCCAAAAATTGGACTTCCTTTATCCAAAATTCACACTTGGAGAATTTTGCATAAAGTTGCTCTTGTCTCAAAAGTTCAAGCACTAAACGAAGGTGTTGCTAGTGTTCTTCTTCGCTCTTAGAATAGATGAGGATATCATCTATGAAGACGATAACAAACTTATCCAAGTACGGCTTGCAGACACGATTCATGAGGTCCATAAATACGGCAGGTGCGTTGGTTAATCCGAATGGTATCACGAGAAACTCATAATGACCATAACGAGTTCTGAACGCAGTTTTCATCAAATCGCTTTCTTTCACCCTCAACTAGTGATAACTGGATCGCAAATTGATCTTGGAGTAAACGCTCGATCCTTGTAGTTGATCAAAAAGATCGTCAATGCGGGGAAGAGGATACCGATTCTTGATTGTCAATTTGTTGAGTTCATGGTAGTCGATACACATGCGGAAGGATCCATCCTTCTTCTTCACAAATAAAACTGGCGTGCCCCAAGGCGAGAAACTTGGTTGGATGAATCCACGGTCTAGCAGTTCTTGTAATTGGCTCTGTAACTCTTGCGTTTCGGAAGGCGTGAGTCGATAAGGTGCGCGAGCTACAAGTGCAGCTCCTGACACTAAGTCGATCTGAAACTCTACTGCTCTTGGTGGCGGAAATCCAGGCAATTCCTCTGGAAAGACATTAGAAAACTCGTTCACAATTCGAACATCGTTCACACTCTTCACCTCAGTTTCTAATCTTTTCACATGTGCTAGAATGGCAAGACGTCCTTTCTTCATGATATTTTGCGCTTTCACGCAACTAATGAGGTTCAGCTTCGAGGTACATCTCTCTCCGTAAATGATCAGTGGCTCGTCGTCTCCGTGCGGTATACGAAGAGCTTTATCTCCACAGATAATGTCGGCCCTTATCTTGGTCAACCAGTCCATATCGACAATAACATCAAAGCTTCCCAACTTAATGGGTATCAAGTCAATCTCGAAATCCACACCAGCTATGTTGATAATGGCTCCTCGACTAATTTGGTCAACTTTCTCAAGTTTCCCATTGGCTACTTCTACAAGCATACTCTCCTTTAAAGGAACTAACGGCCAATTTATCTTATCACAAAAGTGTCTACATACATAACTTCTATCGGCACCAGTATCAAATAGGACAGAAGCTAATAGATTGTTGATAGTGAATATACCTGTCACCAAGTTGGGGTTCTCGCGTGCATCCCTTGCATTAACGTTGAAAGCTCTACCACGGGGTGGTCCGCCGTCCTTTCTTTTGTTGGGACATGCATTTCTGAAGTGGCCCATCTGTCCGCATTCGTAGCACTTTTTTGGTCCATTAGGGTTCGTCTTCACATTCAGGGTGGTGACCTTGCAGTCTTTACCGATATGCCCAGTCCGTTGGCATTTTTCACAAACCACATTACAATACGCGATATGGTGCTTGTAACACCTCTTGCATTGCGGTAAGGTGCCCTTGTAGTTCGGGTTGGGGTTCCCACCGTTGTTGTTTCCTTTGAAACCCTCATGTCGCTTCGCCAGGTTTGATCGTAGGCTCTACCCTTGTTGTTATCCCACTTTCGCTTATCACTACTACCCGCTTCAGACTTAGCCTTTTACGGTTCATCGATGATGATTTGGTTCATTAAAGTGTGCGCTATGCGCATTGCTTCTGGGACATTGGGTGGCTTAGACGAGGTGACATTTCCCTTAATGGACTTAGGAAGTCCCCACAAGTATCTCTCCATACGCTTGAATTTCGGGGTGACCATGGTAGGACACATCAGGGCTAGTTCCAAATACCTACGATTGTACCCATCGAGATCGTTCCCTACAACCTTTAACTGCATAAACTCAATCTCCATCTTCTGGATCTCGGTCCTAGGGCAATATTCCTCAATCAGGGCCCCTTTGAATTCCTCCCATGGGGTAGCAAACGCCTCATCGATACCCTTTGCTTAAGCCAACGTGTTCCACCATGTTAGTGCGCCGTCAGACAGCGTACATGAAGCAAACTTAGTTTTATTCGCCTCTGAGTAGTTACTAACTCGAAACACAGATTCTAATTTTTCAAACCACCTAGTGAGACCAACTGGCCCCTCCGTTCCACTAAAGTTATGGGGCTTGCAGCTTTGGAACTCTTTGTACGTGCACCCATTACGAATGGGCTGAATGACCGGTGGCGGTGGGGCTTGGGGTTGCATTTCCGCAATGGCTGCGGCTACCCTTTTAACAATCATTTCCTCGATTTGGGTTGTGGTCGGTGTTGATCTTCCGTTGGACATGATGTTCTAAACAAAAATTTTAACTCAAGTCAAAATCCAGCATTCAATATATAATAATACAGTATGCAACAACCAACATGTAAATAGCACAACACATGTTAATTAAGTAGAGCAACTAGATACATATATCACAAAACCATTGTACAGTAATGTAAGTAGAACACTTGTGTAAAAAGTAAACAACACAAAGTTCCATTCATTAATAATAAGTTTCATACATCAGCATAGATTCGTACAATACATAAGTAATACATAAAACTACAACTAGATTACATAATGAAATCTACTACGAAGGTCCTATGGAGAAGGTGGGTGTAGGATGTCCAATACATGGGACATCTGGTCCTCGAGCTCAGTTACCCGAGCACGGAGGATCTCCACCTCCCTCATCAGTTCCTCGACAGAGGGAGATGGTGGGGCAGGCAGTGCAGTCGGTACTGGTGGTGCTAGTGGATTTGGTGGTACAGAAGGTCTGACTCCAGAAGTAGAGGCTGCGAAGCGGTAAGGCTTACGGATGAAGGGATCAGCAGGATACGGCACAAGCCACTTACGGGCGGTAACCCTACGACGCCGACCATATGCGTCAGTGAATGCTCGACCTCCATTAATCCCTGGAATGATAGTACCATCGAAACGGTACTGCTTCTTCGACGGGGTGGAGGGTGGCTGTACAGGTGCATCATCAGGGTCCTCATCAGAATTATCGTCACTGGAGTCGTCTGAGGAGATGTCGTCAGATAAAGAGTCAGCGGAGGATGGGACGTCCGAATCATGTGGAGGTGGCTGCACGGGTGGCTGTACTGGCCCTCCTAGGGCGGACATGATCTGTCGGTATCTGGCGGGTCCGATCGGCAAGAGGCATCCATCAGGAGCGCGTCGGCACCAATGGTTATGCTCATTACGGACTGGACCTTCCCCAAGATCCGCGGGAATCACATCACCACCGGGATGGTGCTGTGGCTCCGAGGGTCAGGGGGCAAGTGGAGCTGGAATCTCCTGGAGGTCCTCGGCTCCGTTAGAGGTAACCACTGGGGCAGGTGCATGACTACTGGCACCAGAGGATGAAGCGCCAGGGTCACTGGTGGGTGTCGACGACGGCATCTGGGAATCGGCAACAACGGTCGGTGAAGTGGCTGATGAGTCTGTGTCGTTGTCCAAAATGATGATAGGTGGAATATCCGACATCTGAACAAGGAAAAATAACTTTTTCCACATCAGTAAGTCATAAAGCAAGCACGTATTAGGCAAAGTAACTACGACAGTCTAGATTATGTGTAACAGTAAGTAGCATGGCAATAACGACAAGTATCATGCAATTGAAAGCAGATAATAGCATGCAGTAGTGAAATCATGTAATAGCATACGGCATATAGTAGTAAAAGTAAGCAGCAGCATGCAGCAAGTTCCGCAGAAACAAGTAAACTAGCAAGTTGTAGATTAGTCGTATTAGTGAATCCTACTCGGGTCAGTCTTAGACTCACTAATGCAACCTAATTTCCTACAACCAATGCTCTGATACCAAATGTGACGCCCCTTACTAAATGAAACGACCCTTCCTTATCCACCTGGACGAAGTCTTCATCATTTGGTCCCATTGCGAGGTACTGATCTAAATATGCCATGAATGACTCCAAATAATATCTTTCAATTGAGCAAATGCACAGCGGAAGACTTAATTCGTACCTGAGAATAAACATGCTTAAAAGTGTCAACCAAAAGGTAGGTGAGTTCATAGGTTTATCATAACAACAGTTATCAATAGTTTCAATAGACCACAAGATTTCATATTCATAAACATTTTAATAAAAATATTCTAAGTGGTTGAGCACTTGGTAACCATACCTAACATTTAATCAACGTCGCATATTCCCTTTATTATGAAATCTCACTACACCGTACCAAGTGTAGTCACCAAAACGAAGTACTGTGCAACCGTTGAATATTGGTCGTCCAGTCCGGTTGGGGTTGTCAGGCCCGATAGATCTATCAACAGGATTCGCGTTTACAATACCCATGTAAATAGTAGTTACCAAGCTACAGAGAAGTATGCCAGTGGTACAACTCAACGTAGAATATATTTTTAAGTACTTGTGTCTATTTCGTAAACATTTATAAAAGCAGCGCATGTATTCTCAGCCCAAAAATATATATTACAAAAGCAATTAAAAAGGGAGCAAATGAAACTCACCTAATGTACTTTGTAGTAAAAATACATATGACTATATTGAACAACTGAACAATGCAGGGTTGGCCTTGGATTCACGAACCTATATCATTTGTGTATATATTAACACACATAATCGTAATCGCACAGCTTTATATATTATGTTTATATATATTATAAATGTTATCTTAGTAAATTAGGTGTTTCTTTAGTAACTTAACTAAATGTATTTATTTTGTATAATTTAAAGAAATAAATGTATTAATATAGTTTTGTTAGGTATATTTTTATATAATATCATAATAATAACACTATTGCTTGGATTTATGATACTTTTAATAACAATACTACTTATGAATGTAAATTTTAATAATAACAATAATTCTATTAATAACGACAATAATACTAAAATATTGATTTAATCATAATAGTACTAAGTTTTTATCCTTAGTGATAATACTAATTTTAATACTAATAATAATAATAATAATAATACTGATAATAATAATAACTAAAATAATAATTTTACAAATAGTGATAGTTATGATAATAATACTAGTAATAACAACATTAATTAATAATAACAATAATTAATAATAATAATAATAATAATAATAATAATAATAATAATAATAATAATAATAATAATAATAATAATAATAATAATAATAATAATAATAATAATAATAATAATAGTAGTAGTAGTAGAAATAAATTAAGAGATTACACCCTTGAAAAACTTTTATAAAAAGAAATGCCCTGAATGGGACTCGAACCCATGACTTCTTGCTAAACCGTAACACTCTCTAACCGTTGCTCCAATTTTGTCTTTCTGAATTATTTCCTAAACCAATCCATTTAACACGTTTTCCTGTTTCTAATTCTTCTTCTTCCTCATCTTGCTGAGATCGACCAGAAGAAAAACCATCACCCAATTATTTGATTATACAAACTAAGTGGTATTGAATCGACTTAGAATTAAACAGTGACTGGGAATCGAATTAACAAACACCAAAAAGAAAAAAAAAAATAGCAGCAGCAGATTAAAAAAAAACCACACCCGTTTGAAAACTTAAAATCGATTTTGAATTTCTAACGAATTTTAGACAAAACTTAAAACATAACACTTGTTCTAAATCATAATTAGAAAATGTTTGGATCGTTAATCTCAATAGAAATAGCAAAACACTTATCAATTTCTCAATGAACAATTTCATTGACTTTTATAATGACAACTTTGACTCTCAAAATTTGAGTTCAAATCGAAGGATTAGATGTTGAAATCTTCCAGATAGTTTGAACAAAAGATGCTTAACCTAACTGTATTAAAGGATTTTGGAATTAAACTCCAGTTCGAGGTTTTTGATCTAAGGTCCACGAACAGAGGTACCGGCACTTTTTTTTATTTTTATAATTTCTGTTTTGGTTTCAATTTGCAGTAAGTAAACTTATAGAGTGGGATTGAATAATTAATGGAGGACAGGAATTAGTCACAAGCTTGATTTATAGCAGGATAAATTCGACACTGTTATCAATCATAAACAGCTAATGAAGAAAAAGAAGAAAAAAATAAAACCGATACAGTTTTATTCGTACAATTCATAGACTTTTAGCATTAGATAAATAATTTAAAAATGATAGTGATATTTATCAGAATTCGTAATTATCTGCATATGTATATAAGTACAGTAACTGTGTATGTAATTGTATGTATGTATATATAAACGTATTTTATATATGTATTTGTATTTGTGTGTATATATATGTATATATCTAATTTTATATATCTATTTATATATCTGTATATATAATTCATAGATTTTGATAATTAACAAATATATTATTTCTATTAATAATGCCATTATTAATATTATTAATAATAGTAATATTATTGGTAAATAGACTAGTAAAAGAAATAATTGATAAATAAATATATGATAATGATAACTTTAACAATTTAATTAATACTAATGATAATAATAATCTTATTAATGATATTAACAATATTACTAGTTATAATAATATTAATATTATTAATAATAATTATAATATTAATAATAATAATATAATAACTTATACATATCAGATGTTATACATATATATATATATATATATATATATATATATATATATATGTTCTATATTAGAATTAACAATATTACTAATACAAATATTAGTATTTAATAATGACAATAATATTGATATATCAATTATATTCAAGCTTGTAATTTAATATATAATACCAGTTATTATTTATATTATATTATATGACGACATTTACTGAATAGTTAGTATATATTATATATTTAATAGAATTCATGGATTTATAATAACATATACATTTAATACTTTGTTAGTGTTGACAAATTATATTCAAATTTATTCAACATACTCTTTATCTTTAAAATAACAAGTTTTAATCATTCTAAGTTATCTTTGACAAATACAAAATCGCATAATAGTTCATTAGGATTTTTAATTAATTTATTTACATATATAATTATCTATATATATACATTTCCATTTACAATTAGAGGTTCGTGAATCGTTGGAAGTGGCCAAAGGGTAATTGCATATATGAACAATATTTTCAAAATTTTCAAGACTCAATATTACAGACTTTGCTTATCGTATCAGAAACATATAAAGATTAAGGTTTAAATTTGGTCGGAAATTTCCGGGTCTTCACAGTACCTACCCGTTAAAAAAATTTCGTCCCCGAAATTTGATAGAGGTCGTCATAGATAACAATAGGAATGTTTTCATGATGAATATGAGGTAATAATGGAGTTTTATCATTATTGAAAGATATAGATAAAACGATTCGATCATGTGAAGCGTACGAGTGAAGCTATCACAAAAGAGTGAAATGAGTAAATAAATATATTCGTTTCAACCGATGACGTAGTTATGATTGATTTCCGGAATTTAAGGGATTTAAAGAAAATCTTACGTAATAAGATTTGGTTCTTCGGCGATCAGGATCTTCTTTGATTTAATGCGGCAATCTGTTTCGATTTCTCTGTCGGATATTTCACTATAAATCCACATCCTTCCCTTTCTTACTTCCATACCTCATATCTTCTATCCTTTCTCTCTCAATTCATACCTTAACGTATTCTTTAAAATGCTCCATCCCGTTCTGATTCTTGTTATACTTCTAACTTTCATATCTTTCATTCTTCTCTTTCATCTGCCGCCAGAAGAATCTATTCACTTCTATTATTTCCTTGGAATTATAATGTTTTTTAATTCTCCCGTGTCTTTACGTTGCAATATGTATTGATATACACGGTTTGTAATTTCTGGGTGGTTGTTGGGTTTTATATCTTCCCTTATACTTCGATGTCCCTGCTTCTGTCTTCTATAATCATTGTCATCCACAGTTAATACTCTCTTCTATTTGCTGCGATTTATACTCCAATTTTTATTTTGGAGCTTCATTCTTTCGTTTCCTCTTCTTGCGATTAAGCATCTCTTGTAATGGTCCGGAATTCACACATATGGATTTTGGAATGAACATTGTTAATGTTTTAAGAAAGAAATCGTAATGGCACGATCTTGATTTGTTAAATTACCAGAATACCCTGGAAAAGACCGAGTCATCAAGAAAAATATTTTCCTGATATGTTTAGAGATTAGATAGAATGTAAGAGCCGTGTAACATGACACATGATGATGGTACTGTGAATCATCACATTCCATTAGAAACTCAACATGACTTACTGTAATATAATGATGTTGATCAAGTGTCATTATATTATACTAATTCATGCATCAGTTCCCAACACTGCTTCAAAACATTTCTATTTTAAACTTGAAGGTTCGCAGAATATAGAAACTAATAGTTTTTCATATGATGTAACACTGATAGCTCAAGAGATAAATGATTTCAGATAAGATTAGTTATGAAAATATATTCAGATATATCGAGGATATTTATAATGAAAGATACGATAATATCTTTGAATATCTAAGATCAGAGGATGATGGAGACTATTGTCCTCAAGGGTTTTGAGTAAGGAGTAAGATATTCGCTAAAGACTTCAACAGACATTGAATTATTTGGATTCTTTGAAGTCAAACTTATTCTTTGTGATTTGTCCACGGCTTTCTTCATAGTTTCGCATAATCCGCTTTTCGGTACTAAATTTTCTATCGAGCGTTTCTAACACTCCTTTCTTTATCATCAAACTTTTGGCCATTAGATCATCTACAACATGCTGCTTCGTCAGCATTTTCAAAGTTAACTGATCTGGGTCATCGGTTATCAAACCGAGGTAGTTTCAGGAGAATTGTGTTTTTAGATGATTAATCGCTGATGGTAATATTGTGGAATATAAAAGGTTCCCCAGTAACAATAAAGAGTACGCATATATATCGTGGTTATAATAAGGTTGTTTCAGATGAGAAGTCAGAGTTGACTTGCTGGAGCTGTGACAAAATTAGCTACTTTGGAAAGGGATTGCAAAATGATCTTCGGTATAACAATGTCAAAGGAACTCGAACAGATACGTGTCAAACGTTTACTCAGTTTTCGAGGGTTTTTCAGGTGCATAACTATATGCATCAATCTTTTCTTCCGTAGATGAAGTGCGGTTGGTTTATCCTCTCGGTTGAGGTGTTTTTAAGAATCATGATAGATTTGAACGCTGATTGTAATCGTCGAGATACAAATGAGGTTTAAGATGAAATCAAGTGGCAATCTTGAAGAAATGTTTAGTTTCATATGTTATAATCAATATTTTAATTCATTTTAATTGTCCAATGACATTAGTCCACAGTCGATAGTCCACAGTAACAGTCCAATAATTCATATATAGTTTAATATATAATATACGAATTAATTAATACGTGTCGTGACCTGTATACGTCTCAGGCTCGATCACAACTCAAACTATATATATTATTGTAGAATCAACCTCAACCCTGTATAGAGAACTCGATCATTACTGCATATAGAGTGTCTATGGTGATTCTAAATAATATATATAGATGCGTCGATATGATATGTCAAAACATTGTATACGTGTCACGATATTTAAATTGCGTAAAATAAATAACATAAATTAAATGACGATAAATAAAAGTGCGATAATTAAATTGCGATAAATAAACTGCGATAAATAAAATGTAATCAGTTAGCTAGGAACAGTTAGCTGGAACAGTTAGCGTGGATTCTTAACAAAATTTTTCATAGTTAATTTATTTGTTTCTAACAGATTTTATTTTGTCATATGTTTTCTTCATTATGCCACTTGTTGGATTCTGGAAAGTCAAAATCCAAATATGAAATTGAATGAAAATGGTTATTCTGCGGTGAACGGATACGTATATCGGTGGTTGTAAGTAGGATAGTAAATAACTGTTGAATCAGCTTCGACGAATGTACAATGTAACTTATTAAGATGAAATCTAATTATTCCTCGGGTATTACCTACCCGTTAAAAAAAAATTCACCATTAATATTTTGTACAAAAAAACTTTTAATTACAATCTTTATGAAAACATATATACATATATATTTTCTTCAGATGAAATCATGAATTTAATGAGTTAATATGATATTAATCTCATCTGCTTTTCGGTTTGAGCTACAATAAGAAATCTCTAAAACTTTTTGAAACCACATATTCTTCGCAGAATATCAATGAAGTTATGGATCAATACTTCATCGTTCATTATTGTTGGTACTCCTTGGTATCTATGGTGCGTATGATGTTGATGTTTGTGGGATAGATTATGATGTCGAGACGTGTGATGCGGATGTTGTTTGTTAGTGGTGATGATGGTATTGTTGATGTGTTGATGGTGGTACTGGTTATGCTGCTGGTGCTGCTGCTGGTGTTTGTAACCTTCGCACCAGGTTCTCTAAAGCCACTACCCGAGCGCGAAGCTCGTTGACCTCTTCTATTACACCGGGGTGACTGTCGGTTCGGACAAGTGGATAAATAAGATCTAGAATTTGGTATAGTATATGATCGTGACGAGATACTCAGGAAATTAGAGAGAAAATGGTGTTTCGAACAGGTTCGCCGGTAAGTGCTTCAGGTTCTTCACCCAGAGGTGAATTCAGTTGGTGGAAGGGATCACCTTCTTCTTGCCTCCAATGATTAAGTAGGCTACGAACCTATTTCCAATTCATCCAGAATTGGTGATGACTAATTGGTTGATCTATTTCGGTTGCACTGTCTTCGGAGCTTGAGTCGAAATCCATATCGGAATAGCTGTCGAAATCTAAGGAATTTGAACTAGTTGCGAGTTCCGTCTTGTACGGTTAGATAAAGGATTTTCGATATGAGATGATTTTTGGATATCGGATGATATTCCAATTGTATAGAATACCTAAATATAGTACATAAGATCCCGTATATTACGGAGGGAATTAAGGAAACGTGTCAGACAAGACTTAATATGATGGGATGTGAATTTGTCTGTACACCGTCTATGCAATAATTGCAATAAGACGCGTAGAGACTGAAAATGACAAGTAGATATTTTTCGACAAATGGTGGTAAGCAAACACTTTTAACAAGCAGACTAGGTTCAAGTCTAGACTCATTAACATAACCTAACAACTACTAGGTCGAAGTCCGGACTCATTAATGCATCCTAACAACTCCTAGTTAGACACACTAATGCAAGACCTGGTTCGCTACGACCACCGCTCTGATACCAACTGAAACGACCCGTCCTTATCCACCTGGACGAAGTCTTCATCATTTGGTCCCATTGCGAGGTACTGATCTAAATATGCCATGAATGACTCCAAATAATATCTTTCAATTGAGCAAATGCACAACGGAACACTTAATTTGTACCTGAGAATAAACATGCTTAAAAGTGTCAACCAAAAGGTTGGTGAGTTCATAGGTTTATCATAACAACAGTTATCAATAGTTTCAATAGACCACAAGATTTCATATTCATAAACATTTTAATAAAAATATTCTAAGTGGTTGAGCACTTGGTAACCATACTTAACATTTAATCAACGTCACATATTCCCTTTATTATGAAATCTCACTACACCGTACCAAGTGTAGTCACCAAAACGAAGTACTGTGCAACCGTTGAATACTGGTCGTCCAGTCCGGTTGGGGTTGTCAGGCCCGATAGATCTATCAACAGGATTCACGTTTACAATACTCATGTAAATAGTAGTTACCAAGCTACAGGGAAGTATGCCAGTGGTACAACTCAACGTAGAATATAATTTTAAGTACTTGTGTCTATTTCGTAAACATTTATAAAAGCAGTGCATGTATTCTCAGCCCAAAAATATATATTACAAAAGCAATTAAAAAGGGAGCAAATGAAACTCACCTAATGTATTTTGTAGTAAAAATACATATGACTATATTGAACAACTGAACAATGCAGGGTTGGCCTTGGATTCACGAACCTATATCATTTGTGTATATATTAACACACATAATCGTAATCGCACAGCTTTATATATTATGTTTATATATATTATAAATGTTATCTTAGTAAATTAGGTGTTTCTTTAGTAACTTAATTAAATGTATTTATTTTGTATACTTTAAAGAAATAAATGTATTAATATAGTTTTGTTAGGTATATTTTTATATAATATCATAATAATAACACTATTGCTTGGATTTATGATACTTTTAATAACAATACTACTTATGAATGTAAATTTTAATAATAACAATAATTCTATTAATAACGACAATAATACTAAAATATTGATTTAATCATAATAGTACTAAGTTTTTATCCTTAGTGATAATACTAATTTTAATACTAATAATAATAATAATAATAATAATAATAATAATACTGATAATAATAATAACTAAAATAATAATTTTACTAATAGTGATAGTTATGATAATAATACTAGTAATAACAACATTAATTAATAATAACAATAATTAATAATAATAATAATAATAATAATAATAATAATAATAATAATAATAATAATAATAATAATAATAATAATAATAATAATAATAATAATAGAAATAAATTAAGAGATTATACCCTTGAAAAACTTTTATAAAAAGAAATGCCCTGAATGGGACTCGAACCCATGACTTCTTGCTAAACTGTAACACTCTCTAACCGTTGCTCCAATTTTGTCTTTCTGAATTATTTCCTAAACCAATCCATTTAACACGTTTTCCTGTTTCTAATTCTTCTTCTTCCTTATCTTGCTGAGATCGACCAGAAGAAAAACCATCACCCAATTATTTGATTATACAAACTAAGTGGTATTGAATCGACTTAGAATTAAACAGTAACTGGGAATCGAATTAACAAACACCAAAAAGAAAAAAAAATAGCAGCAGCAGATTAAAAAAACCACACCCGTTTGAAAACTTAAAATCGATTTTGAATTTCTAACGAATTTTAGACAAAACTTAAAACATAACACTTGTTCTAAATCATAATTAGAAAATGTTTGGATCGTTAATCTCAACAGAAATAGCAAAACACTTATCAATTTCTCAGTGAACAATTTCATTGACTTTTATAATGATAACTTTGACTCTCAAAATTTGAGTTCAAATCGAAGGATTAAATGTTGAAATCTTCCAGATAGTTTGAACAAAAGATGCTTAACCTAACTGTATTAAAGGATTTTGGAATTAAACTCCAGTTAGAGGTTTTTGATCTAAGGTCCACGAACAGAGGTACCGGCACTTTTTTTTATTTTTATAATTTCTGTTTTGGTTTCAATTTGCAGTAAGTAAATTTATAGAGTGAGATTGAATAATTAATGGAGGACAGGAATTAGTCACAAGCTTGATTTATAGCAGGATAAATTCGACACTGTTATCAATCATAAACAGCTAATGAAGAAAAATAAGAAAAAAATAAAACTGATACAGTTTTATTCGTACAATTCATAGACTTTTAGCATTAGATAAATAATTTAAAAATGATAGTGATATTTATCAGAATTCGTAATTATCTGCATATGTATATAAGTACAGTAACGGTGTATGTAATTGTATGTATGTATATATAAACGTATTTTATATATGTATTTGTATTTGTGTGTATATATATGTATATATCTGATTTTATATATCTATTTATATATCTGTATATATAATTCATAGATTTTGATAATTAACAAATATATTATTTCTATTAATAATGCCATTATTAATATTATTAATAATAGTAATATTATTGGTAAATAGACTAGTAAAAGAAATAATTGATAAATAAATATATGATAATGATAACTTTAAAAATTTAATTAATACTAATGATAATAATAATCTTATTAATGATATTAACAATATTACTAGTTATAATAATATTAATATTATTAATAATAATTATAATATTAATAATAATAATATAATAACTTATACATATCAGATGTTATATATATATATATATATATATATATATATATATATATATATGTTCTATATTAGAATTAACAATATTACTAATACAAATATTAGTATTTAATAATGACAATAATATTGATATATAAATTATATTCAAGCTTGTAATTTAATATATAATACCAGTTATTATTTATATTATATTATTTGATGACATTTACTAAATAGTTAGTATATATTATATATTTAATAGAATTCATGGATTTATAATAACATATACATTTAATACTTTGTTAATGTTGACAAATTATATTCAAATTTATTCAACATACTCTTTATCTTTAAAATAACAAGTTTTAATCATTCTAAGTTATCTTTGACAAATACAAAATCACATAATAGTTCATTAGGATTTTTAATTAATTTATTTACATATATAATTATCTATATATATACATTTCCATTTACAATTAGAGGTTCGTGAATCGTTAGAAGTGGCCAAAGGGTAATTGCATATATGAACAATATTTTCAAAATTTTCAAGACTCAATATTACAGACTTTGCTAATCGTATCGGAAACATATAAAGATTAAGGTTTAAATTTGGTCAAAAATTTCCCGGTCGTCACACTAAATCAACATGTACGGACCATCAACAATAGGATCATTACAAGGTCAAACACTATATGCGTTTTCAAAACAAGCTTGCATTCTTGATAAAAGGTGACGTCATAACTAACGTCGAATGTTTTACATCAAAAGTATGCTTCTATGAATAGAAGCAAAGATAATAGTGTGTGACCCTTAGGTCATTACAAATCATTGTTTCAAAGTATTAAAGTTTGAATGCAAGATAAAGTGTTTCATGCGGTGACATCTCTAGTAAAGCACAGCGGAAGTCTACGAGGCATGACTAGTACAACAGCGGAAGCAAGCAACCTTAAGCACCTGAGAAAAACATGCTTAAAAACGTCAACACAAAGGTTGGTGAGCTATAGTTTAAGTATAACAGTAATGTAAGGTAGGCCACGAGATTTCAGTGCTACAAAGAGCGTTTCAAAACAGTATGATAAAGTATATGTTTAACCGTGGGCACTTGGTAACTAACTTAACGTTTATAACCCCCTGAAAGTACACTTGGCGAGTGCGTATGTATACGAAGTATTAAACACCCGTTAAATGCTAGCTCTACTAGCCCGAGTGGGGATGTCAAACCCTATGGATCCATATCTAATATTCGCGTTCACCGGTTCAAAAACCAATGACTAAACGTTACCGAGCTAAAGGGAATGTTTATGCCGTTGTATAACCCACACATATATAAAGTTTAAGTACTCGTGCCTAGTATGTAAAACATAAAATGCGCATGTATTCTTAGTTCCCAAAATAGTTAAAGTAAAAAGGGATGCTATAACTCACAGTGGAAAAGTAGTAGTAAAGTTGAGTCGGGAAGTAAGCAAGTATGTAGGTCCGGAAAGTCCTCAACCTAAGTCAAAAGTTACTAAGTCAGTAAATCGTCCCAATAGGATTAAAAGTATGTAAATTAGGTCTTAAAGGTCATCATCAATCATCATTAAACAAAAATGTGTAAAGTAAGTTTCGTTCATGAAAAGAGTTTAAAACAAAGGCTGACTTCGATCAGTCACCACAGCCTCTATACCTACTGAAATAAGGTGAGACCAGTAGCCATGGCTCCGTATATGAGTCCTTTAGTTGTGGTAAAAATTCCAGAAGCAAACTCATCTTCGTTTGACCGTGGTGATGGTCTAAGTGCGAGTAGGTCAGAATTTTCAGCACAACGTTAAAAGACATAGTGACACTCGGAGGGCTATAAATCCTAAACCGTAACTCCGATTAAGACGAGTCTTAAACGAAAAATTATCTAATCGAACAGAGATAACTGAAAATCAACTTTACAGTAGCCCAGGTATTCTGATCAGTTACAGAAAATAGTAAACAGTGGTTTCCGGTGGGTTCTTGGTGCTTGATGTTCATCACGGTTCTCATCCTTGATGCATATAACTCCTTGACGTGTTTACATCATATTTACCAAATTTTGACCATCATAACACTAATTCAAGTCTAAGATAAGTAGCACAACTCAATTAAGTGTTGCAAGTAGTTTGATGAACCAAAGTTACTGTTGAGTCCCCAAAATAATTAAGGATCTAATTATGACAAAACTGTAATTTAATTGCACTAAAGTGTTATGTGCAGTCAGCACAAGTTTGTTTATGTATAGACAGCAGATATAGCTATGTCGAGTGTTTAGTTTGCTGCTCATTCTACCAGCACAAGGTAGACAGTGTTCTTCAATCAGCACAGGATGTGTACTCAGCAATTCAAGAACATGAAGTGGCTCAGCAATGAAGAACCAGCACAGCTGGAATGCAGCTCACTACACAAGATAGCTATGCTCCATTATAAGCATAGTCGTTTCCCGAGTGGTCTACATCAATGGTACTATTCAACAGAAGTCAAAGACAAAGTTGAACAGAAAAGGACACGCGTCGGCGGCTGACAAGTGACCTTACAAGACCACGTGGGAATGCAGAAGGTTAACGCATGTGCAGACATGGGTTATACTTTGTCATCACCTAGGGAACACAACATTCTATTTGTTTAATCAAATAGTGGTGCTAAACTGAATTGGGGTGTTCCTGCAAATAGCCACCAAAGAGGAAAGAAGAGAGCATGCTCTCTGATATAGTTGTCTTCACAAGTACAGACATCATATGTACCAGTGGACAATAGAACCATTACACGGTTAATAGGATTACTATAAATTGTTGTATCCACTATTGTTACAATTAGTGGTGTGGGTTTATTTTATAGAGTCAAAACGTGTAATAGCTGTTAGTTTACCTCTTAGCTATAATCTAGGTAATCTGTATCAACCAACTATCATTCCGCCAAGGATAGTTGTAATTCTTTGTGATTCAATCAATAAATAATAACTGTTTAAAATTACCTGTGACTCTATTTATTTGCTTGTTTGAATACTAATCAAGTTTAACTGTTTAGTTAATTGAAAAGAAATTGTATTCACCCCCCCCCCCCTACAATACTCCTGTTGTTATCAAGGGACCAATAACTGGTATCAGAGCTTCAGTCTTGATAATTAATATCTTGGATCTGAATTCTCTCATGGCTGCATATTCTAATACAGCTTACCTTGAAAATGGCTCATCTAATAGACCACCCAAATTTGATGAAGATGAGTATGAAACTTGGAAGATTCATGCTTCACCTTGAGTCTATTAACCCACGCATGCCTGGTATCACCACAGATGGTCCATTTGTGCCTATTGAGACTATTGGTAGTGCACCAGCTACAGCTGACACTCCTGATGTTCCTGGCAGAGAGGTTATTCTCACTCCTTCTAGATGGGATGCTGAGGATAAACGTCGTGTTGGACTTGACCCTAAGATCGGAACCTTGTTAGCTATAACTTTGCCTAACCCACTATTCAAACTGATTAAGGGAAAAGAAAATGCCAAGCTTATGTTGGACTATCTAGATGTAACCTATGAGGGTATGGGAGAAGTTAGGCAGAACAGAATGATTGCTTTAAAACGAGAATATGAAATGTTCTTTGCCTACAAGAACGAAACCCTTAAGCAAACCTTCATTAGGTTTAACTCCTTGATTGCTGACCTGATCACTCTGAATGTCACCTATACTGAGTTTGAACAAGTTAACAAATTCATAGATTCACTGCCCATTAAATGGAAATCTGTTACTGACCCCTTAAGAACCACTCAGACCCTAAAGAACTTTAACATGTCTTCTCTCTACAGTTCACTTTGGAACCATGAGAAGGCAGAGGCTAAATTTGAACTTAACTTAAAAGAAAACTTTAGATCTGCCCCCACCACTTCAAAATCTTCTAAGACAGATGATACTGCTCTTATTGCTGCTGCTAAAAAGAAAGCTCAAAAGGCTTTACTGGTTCAAAAGTTGCTGGCAGAAGAAGAGTCAGCTGGGAGTGATGTGGATAGTGGTACTGGGTCTGAAGAAAGCAGTGATGGTGAAAGTGATGCAGAAGGGTTTGCAGAAGGTATGGCTTTGCTGGCTAGGCAGTTCAAAAGGTTCAATCGTAACAGAACCAGCAAGTCATACAAAGGGAGTAAGAAACCGAGTGCTAGGTATAGCAGCAAGTCAGTCAATGGTCCTAAATCTGAGTGTTATAATTGTGGAAAGGTTGGACATTTTGCTGCTGAATGCATGTCCAGGAAACCTTCAACTTCACATGCTAACTCTTTCTCAAAAGCTGACAAGTACAAAAACAAGTACAAAGCTATGAAAGCTCAGATGAAGGAAAGTGCTAAGACTGATAAGAAGGGTAAAAGGCCAAAAAAGGTTCTAGTTGCTGAGCATCATGATTGGGATGAAACCAGCTCATCGTCTTCCTCTGATAGTGATACTGATGATGATGGTGCTGGCTATGCTCAAGAAAAAAAGCTGTGTTTAATGGCCAAGGAGGTCAAAGAGTCTGATGAGGATGATAGTGGTAGCAAGTTTTTGGCTGATATGAGGGAAGCTGATCAGAAAAGAGATTCTCCTCAATGGAAAATTGAATTGATGTATAAGGTTGATAATTTTTGAACTTATACTGATGATGAAAAGGCCAAAATGTTTGACTACCTAAGAGTTGACTTATGTAGAGGCAGCAAACGTGAAGAAGTTTTGATATCAGACAACAAATCTTTAAATGAGAAACTTAAATGCAAAAATGATGAAGTTAAAATCTTGAAAGATGATATTTTAAAACTCGAAAAACAAAATTTTGCTTTAAGGTCTCTTCACGTTGAGGCAGCAGAAGTCAAGAACCAGCTGGATAATCTTAAAAAGGTTGTCGCTTCATGGTGTACATCTGCTCAACGCACAGCAAAGTGTGTTAACGAGCAGGTGCCTGGACAAAAAAGGACCTTTTAAACGCGTTATAGTTTTGCAACAACGTTTTTTGTTGTTTATTTGTTGAAGCTTTCTTTGCTGGTGACTATGCTGCTGCTGCCATTGCAGAGGTTACTTTCATGGACCCAATTCTTGAAACAGATTCTGAAGCTGTCTTGCCAAATACTTTTGCCAAGATAGTTAAAGGTCAAAAGGTCCTGACGAATAAATGTGTTAGACCTGCTACTGTGTCCTCACCACATGCCATGAAAGAGATTTTAGAGGATGAGGTTAGAGCAAGAGAAGCCAGTACCTCAATTGATGAGACTACTGACCCCTCAAGCATATACTACATGACTCCAAAAGAAATACGTATCAAAAGGGAAATCACTGAAAATAATCTTAGAAAAGTTAAATCTACTGATTCCCCTTCGTGTTCGAGTTCCAATTATGCTGAGCCAGTTGATGACAAACTTACTGGTCAACCAGTAGCTGCAAACAAGCCAGTCAAACGTAATACTGGCAAGTCCAAGGCAGCAGGAAGAACATCTTCTAGTTCATCAGCTTCAGTAGACAAGCCAGTAACTTCCCACGCTGGCTCATCAAATGATAAAGGCAAAGCAATACGTCATGACTATGGTACTGGTTCCAAGAAGAAAGCTGCCCTTAAGGGAAAAGCAAAAGTGGACTCGAATGAAGAGCTCTCTATCACTGAGATTATGACAGTCAAGCTTGACCAGCTTATTGAGGCAGTAACCAAACATCGCCCCGATCCCCTTTACAATGTGTATGACCCATCACCGATACCAAATGTGAGAAAATGCTACAAATGTGGCAGCAAGTTTCACTTAGCCAACCGGTGTCCTTTTACCCCAACCCCGTCTGCTGATGCTTCTTCAAGCAAACCAGCAGACAGGAAGAGATCATCAAAGATGACCCTTCCAGAACCCATCCTTGGATGGGTTCCCAAAAAGAACTAATCTCTTAGCTACTGTGCAGGGAATTCAAAACAAGTAAATCTGGTATCTCGATAGTAGATGTTCGAGACATATGACCGGATTTAAGTCCCTGCTAATGGACTATCAAGAAAAAGATGGTCCATTTGTTTCGTATGGAGATAATTCATTGGGTTACACAAAGGGTTTTGGTACTTTGACTAATGGGAATGTCACATTCTCAAATGTTGCATATGTAGTTGGGCTTAAACATAATTTACTCAGCATAAGCCAACTGACAAGCAAGAACAAGATAGTCCAATTCAGAAAGAAAATTGGCACTATTTTTGATAAGACAGGGGGCCACTGCTGACTTTAAAACGTCATGAAAAAATGTATCAAATTGACATGAACACAGCAGTCACAACAACTGATACTTGTTTCTATTCGAAGGCAGCAGACAACCTGAAATGGTTATGGCATAAGAGACTCTCACATCTCAACTTCAAAGATATTCACAAATTATCCAGTAGAAGTTTGGTGTCTGGGCTACCCACCATGTCTTATGTAAAGGACAGACTGTGTCCTGGTTGTGAAAAAGGAAAACATCACCATGCCTCATTCAAATCAAAGCAAATCTCATCTGTTGAGAAACCATTTCATTTACTTCATATGGATCTCTTTGGTCCTGTTAATGTGGCCATCTGTAGTGGGAAGAAGTATACATTGGTTATTGTTGATGAATATTCCAGATACACCTGGGTATTCTTTTTGAAGCAAAAGAGTGAAGCTGCTGATGAAATTATCAATTTTATCAAAAGAATGGAGCTTTTAAATGGGCAACTGGTGAAACAGCTAAGAAGTGATCATGGTACAGAATTCAGAAATGCTACATTAGAAGAATTTTGTTCTGATAAAGGTATTTCACAGAACTTTTCTACTGTGTGAACATCTCAACAAAATGGTGTTGCAGAAAGAAGAAACAGAACTCTCATTGAAGCAGCAAGATCTATGTTAGCTGAGTCTGGGCTGAAAAATTCATATTGGGCAGAAGGTGTGAACACTGCATGTTTTACCCAGAATAGATCTCTTATTGTGAAAAGACATCAGAAAATTGCTTATGAAGTTCTCAAAGGAAGAAAACCCTCAATCTCATTTCTTCATGTATTTGGCACTCCCTGTTTCATTCTAAACAATAGGGATCAGTTGGACAAGTTTGATGCCAAGGCTGATGAAGGTATATTCTTGGGATATTCCAACATGTCAAAGGCATATAGGGTTTTCAATAAAAGAAGGGGTTGTTTTGAAGAATCGATTAATGTTACATTTGATGAAACTGTCCCAGCTTCATCTTCCTGTCAAGAAGATGAAGAGTTATTGTTTGAAGAGCCTACTCAGCAAGGTCTCTATGATGAAGAGGAACCAGCTGCAAATCCCTCACCAATCCATGTTGCTGGGTTCTCTGATGATGAGATGGAACACTCTGTTCCATCTGTGTGTAAACCAAGTGGACCTACTGGCTCTACTGAAGTCCTGCAACTTGAGCATAGGTCTACTTGTTCTGAAGGATCACAAGCTGGCACTGGTTATACTAATACTGAACAGCTGTCTCCAATTGCTGCTCATACCTTTGAACCAGCTGATGATCAAGATGCTGTGTGTTCCACAACAACTTCACCTGTTCATAACACTAGATGGACAAAAGAGCATCCAATTGAGCAAGTCATTGGTAATCTGGCTAGTGGTGTTAAAACAAGAAGGCATGCAACCAGCAATTTCTGTATGCATGTAAATTTTGTGTCTACCATTGAACCTAAATGTCCTGATGAAGCAATCAAAGATCCGAGCTGGGCAGGAGCTATGCAAGAAGAGATCTCCCAGTTTGATAGGAATAAAGTTTGGACATTGGTACCCAAACCTGATGATGAAACTAAGAAAATCATTGGTACCAAGTGGGTTTTGAAGAACAAGATGGATGAAGATGGGATTGTGATCAGAAACAAAGCTAGATTGGTAGCTTAAGGTTTCAAACAGGAAGAAGGATTGGATTATGGAGAGACTTATGCTCCAGTGGCTAGGATGGAAGCTATCAGACTGTTCTTGGCGTATGCTGCTAAGATGAACTTTAGGGTATTCCAGATGGATGTTAAATCTGCATTTCTAAATGGGAAGCTGCAAGAAGAAGTTTATGTCAAACAGCCTCCTGATTTTGTAAGCAGTAAATATCCAGACCATGTCTACAAGCAAGACAAAGCTCTTTATGGCCTCAAACAGGCTCCAAGAGCATGGTATGAGACACTTCATGTGTATCTCACTGGTATAGGTTTTAAAGTTGGAACAATTGACACCACTTTGTTCTCAAAAGAGACAGATGGTGATCTCTTGCTGGTACAGATATATGTGGATGATATTATTTATGGATCTAAAAATGAGAAACATTGTCAAGATTTTTCAAAACTTATGTCAAAGACATATGAAATGAGCTTACAGAGAGACTTGCAATACTTTTTGGGATTGCAAATTAAACAACTTGATGATGGAATTTGTATAAGTCAGGATAAATATATCAAAGATATGCTAAAGAAATTTGGTCTGACCTGTTTAAAGGATATAGGGAGTCCAATGGCAGCAACTATTAAAATAGATGCTGATCCCAATGGTGAACCAGTCAATATCACTGAATATAGAGGTATGATTGGATCCCTACTTTATCTCACAGCCAGCAGACCAGATATTATGTTTGCCACATGTCTCTGTGCCAGATATCAAGCTGATCCTAAAGAGTCACACTTGCTAGCAGTAAAAAGGATATTTAGGTATCTGAAAGCTAATGCTAAGCGTGGTCTTTGGTATCCCAAAGACCAGGATTTTGAGCTAATTGGGTATTCAGATGCTGATTTTGCAGGATGTAAAATAGACAGGAAAAGTACTACTGGTGGTTGCCAGTTACTGGGTGGTAGGCTAGTCAGCTGGACGAGCAAAAAGCAAAATACTGTGTCCATATCTACTGCTGAGGCAGAATACGTTTCTGCTGGTAGTTGTACTGCTCAAGTACTGTGGATGCAAAGCCAGCTAAAATACTATGGTGTTCATGTTACAAAGACTCCAATCTACTGTGACAACACAAGTGCAATAGCTATCACCAACAATCCTGTGATGCATTCAAGAACAAAGCACATTGACGTTCGATATCACTTCATAAGGGATCATGTTCAAAAAGGAGATGTGGAGCTACACTTTATTTCAACAGACCAGCAGTTAGCAGATCTATTCACAAAGCCCTTAGATGAGAAACGTTTTAACTATCTCATCTCTGAGCTGGGTATGCTTGAACTTTAAATAAAAGATAATTTTTGTTGATGTGCTGGCTCTACAACATGTAGGGCAAACCAGTAAGCCATTTTTGTTACCTTACTGCCTACATGTGTAACACCCCAGCTTAACATGACCACAATATTGTCCGCTTTGCCCGCAGGCGCACGGATTTTTCTTGGCGACCACACACGAGCAGCACTTTCCCAGGAGGTCACCCATCCTGGTAGTGCTCTCGCCCGAGCACGCTTAACTGCAACGTACTCGCACATCTGCTCTGCCTGTGATCCCAAAACGCGTTGTGTCATTTAAGCGTGAGTATTACCTTATAATCCCATGATCACTCATGTCTGTGGGCGATGTGGGATTTGCCTAGGGTGTTACATTCACCCCCCCTTAGGGACTCATCGTCCTCGATGAGGTTTGCCCCACCACCCCCAACAGCACATGAGTGGCTCTGATACCATTCTGTAACACCCCAGCTTAACATGACCACAATATTGTCCGCTTTGCCCGCCGGCGCACGGATTTTTCTTGGCGACCACACACGAGCAGCACTTTCCCAGGAGGTCACCCATCCTGGTAGTGCTCTCGCCCGAGCACGCTTAACTGCAACGTACTCGCACATATGCTCTACCTGTGATCCCAAAACGCGTTGTGTCATTTAAGCGTGAGTATTACCTTATAATCCCATGATCACTCATGTCTGTGGGCGATGTGGGATTTGCCTAGGGTGTTACAACATGTAAAACACTCAGCACAACAAGGTCTTTTATATTTTGGTTACTCAAAATGTTTTTAATTGAAATAATAAATAGCTCACAAAATTTAATGATTCCTTAAATCTGTAACTCATTTACTTCCAATGATTTAAATTAAATTCATGACATATTAAATGTAACAAAGTATCTTGTATTTAATACAAAACTTATTTTGTGGTTTTTAAATTTTTTTTTATTTAAAAAAAAGTTAATTAAAACCTGCTGCATTTAATGTTGAATGGGAGGTATGAGTATTCAAGCCGTATATACGTCAAATCATCAGTCTGTGTCCCCTCGAGTGTGCCAGTCTGTCACATCTGCCCACGCGCCTGCTAATAGCAGTTGTCATTTTCTCTCTCCTGCCTTTTTCACCCAATCACAACGGTTAAAAGAGTGTTTTATCTTCCATAATAACATTTGGTTATTCAGTTTTCAAATTTCACACTCTTCTCTCTAAAAATCCCCAAATCTTCAAATCAATTCATACATCCATCTTCTACGAAATCATCAATGGCAGAACAACAACAACATCAATCACCGCCTGCTACAAACCAGACAGAGGAACAACAACCACAGCAACAACAACCGGTAGCACCACAACAATCGGAACAGCAACCACCACTGGTCATCGAAGAACAAGTGGTGTAGGGCCCTCTGTTCAACCTGCACCCAAGCCTTGTTAGGGCTGCAAATGCACCAGAACACTCCTCCATTCGCCTATCAAGAGGCAATGCTGCTCATGCCCTTTCAATTCCCAAAACCAAAGCCAACTTGGGTTATGATGCGCTTATCGATTACATACGACAATCACCACTGGCTAGAGCTATTACCGGTGTACCTTCTCATCTTTATCCGGCTTGTTTGGCCAGATTCTGGTATACTGCCACCACGGCCACCAATCAACAGAACGTTCCATGTATTCGTGGCATGGTGACTGAAACCCTAGCCTGCTCCATCACTGTTGATGCCATCCGACGTGCTCTCCAATTACCCATTGGTCCGTTCGTTAATTCACCAACCAGTGATGAGTTTCGAAGAGAGGTACTGGAGATTATAGGGTTTGATGGACCAGTGGCTCATACGCCCTTAAGGAGGCAGATGCCACCTCTGTGGAACTATTTCTTTGGCTTGCTGACTCATTGCATCAGTTAGAAGTCCGGGAGCTTTGATCAGTGCTTAGATTTTGAGCTGAAGATTGGTCATGGGATGCTGTTCAATCGAAATATTGATTATGCCGGTGAAATTTACTTAAGGCTAAGGGAAATGGTGCTTGCACCTAAACGAACACACTTAATCCCCTTTCCAAGGTTTTTAAGCCTTGTTTTTTAGAATGAGCTAGGTGAAGCTTACCAGCAGATTGCTGATGAATCATTCGACCTGCCTCCAAAACAAGGGGGAATGCCAAAAGATGCTCCTGCTGCTCCATATAATGTCCTGACACCAGGCATGCTTGAATATCTTGCTGCTCGAGGTGGAGTGAACCAACCGGCTGCCTCTGGTGCTACACCAGCTGAGGGGGAGGGACCTCAGCAAAAGCCAGCTGTAAAAAGGAAGAAGACAGCTACCTCAACTAGTACAGCTACTGTCTCACATACTGGTAAAGCAGTAATTGTATTAGAATCTAGTGCTCTCTGATCATAAAGAACAGCCCTAGTCTTATATACTGACTATCCACTTCTAGTATTGGAATCCGTTGCTTAACTATTTCTTGGTAACAGGCAATTCCAAACGAGCAAAAGCTGGCTCCAAGCTCACCACAGGGGAGAATGCACCAGTCTCAACTGCTGCTCCTGCAAAGGATGTGGCTATGGAACCTGGTGCGTTTCTAGACCAAACAGCAGAAAATTCTAACATAATTAAAAATCTTTTATCTGCTGACTTGAAAAATGAATGTGGAGTTCAAGGTATAACCCTGGCTCCCAAGCTGACTGGTTTTAAAACTAGTGTTAAGAAGAGTAGCAACTCATACTCTTCTAGCCAGACACTTCCACATCTTTCAAAATTGAACTTAATGCTATATCCTCTGCTGCCAGTACAATCAGCAGAGCAAATACCTGACCCCCAAAGAAACTTGAGCTGGCTCCTCATCGTGTTGAACCAGCTCAGGATACTGCACAGCCATTATGTTACTCGGATCATGATAAGAGTCTCACTCCTACATCATTACCAGCCAGAACTCTTACACTATATGGGTCAACATGTGTCGCCAATGAGTCAGCAGAGTCACAGCTGTACTTACAGACACCTTATTCTGTCTCATTCGAAGGGCTGACCAAATCACCAGTCTGTCCCCAGAGACCAACAACAGATGCAATTGTTGAGTCAAATTTATTTGGTTCTACAGTTGTTAACATAAAATGTTCTATTGTTTCAGTTCTTAGCAGGGTAGATGAACAGGCAGAGGGGGATCAAGTTAAAGATGATATTATTCCTACTGAGCAGATTGCTGCCTCTGCTACTGGTATTGGTGCTACTGTTTCTCCTACTGGTGGTGATGATGCTAGTACTGTTTCTTCTACAGCTACTGGTAATACTGCTCCCAGTATTGTTGCTTCCATTACTTCACTTGAAGTGGAAGATGAAATCATAGTGGATCCTCCTGTTCTTAAAAATGTAATTGACAATATTGTCAAGGATGTTCTACTTGATGAACCTGTCACTGAACCACAGGGTGACATAACGTCTGCTGCTGCTACCGATGCACAAAATGTTATCATGGAAGCTGGTACAAGTGCTACTTTTCCATCTGATGTTATCCTGGATGCTGGTAAAAGTGCTACTTTTCCATCAGATTCTGGTTCACCGGGTGATACTGTTCTGGAGGGTCTTGATTTTGTTAATGCTGGCTATGTTGGCTATGTTCCCACAGAGCCAACAGTGGATACTGATGCTCTTACTGGAGATGCTGTTCTTCACCTACTGCACAGTTATCTACCGCTGCTACTGGTTCTACGGAACCCGTTATGGATGCTGGTACCTCTGTTTCTGCCACTACTGACTCTTCTCAGGCTACTGTTTCTGCTGAGAAGAACCTTATGTGTGCCAGGTGTCAGATCCTGATGAAGTTGTTCCTAACTTGAAACAACCCAACCCGTACTCCGTACGATAAATTTTTTTTATTTATTTAAAATATAATACACATTTACGCGCCAATTAAATATGTAACCCATTCCACACGATTCATCAAAACATATTACGAGTTTAATGTTTACAAAGAGGCACAAAGGCCATTAACGAATGTGATACAAGTTTGACCAACAACAAATGATAGTTTATAATCCAAACGACACTCGAGCATGGTTTGGGGCTAAACTACCCAAAATGTTCGGCCACTTCAAAAGCTATCCCCAAAAGCATCCCCTGTCAACACAAACGGGAGACAACTAATCCAACCGTATGCCCTTACCCTTGTCCAAGACAGAACCTATAAAATGGTAAACAACGAGAGGGTAAGCAATGCTTAGTGAGTGCAACAATTATACATACATATATATAACCTATCCATTTGCAATCACAATACCAAATACCTCATACGAACTTGTAACTCATATAACATGTCAACATAAACGTAACACCCACAAGTCGTACATTATTACGCCACTTCATTAGCATATACTCAACTCATCATATATATATAATATGCTAAACAAATCAACAATCTCAATATGGTTAACCAATAACACTATGGTGCTACCGGCTCGTGGTTCACACCATACGCTCGAGTCATACTCTTTAATAGTGCTATCGGCTCGTGGTTCACACTCGATGCTACCGGCTCGTGGTTCACATCTTATTTTTTAGTGCTACCGGCTCGTGGTTCACACTCGATGCTACCGGCTCGTGGTTCACATCTTATTTTATAGTGCTACCGGCTCGTGGTTCACACTCGATGCTACCGGCTCGTGGTTCACATCTTATCACACACATGTTATGGCACTACCGGCTCGATGGTTCATACCATAACACCCACAAATAAATACGTCATATACACATACGTATAATTACTCCACTCACCTTATCACAAGGATGATGATTTAGCACTTCCGAGCTTCAACGCAATGTACCTAAATCATTAAGTGCACATTCAATTTCACAACTAGTGGGATTAACCACAATACTCCCACTTGAGCATTTAATGACCCAATTTGCATTAAATGACTCAACTACCCACAACCGCCCATAAATGGCCAAGACTCGACTTTAATCACCAATACTAGTGAATTAAAGTCTATTAACTTCAATTAACACAAAGCTTAGGGTAATCCATACCCATTTCATCTAATTGGGTCAACTAGTATATTTTGACCCATTTTATATTTCTTAGATTCACAATCAAGTCAAACTTACCCATTTACACTTCTTTCACAAATCTTAAAGTGCATTAGTGATTAACAACACCAATTGACACTTACAACCTCAAATCACAAGGCCAAAACCCTAAATTGTGGCTATTAGGGTTTCACTACAACAACATAACACAAACTCGCCCATTTTACTCTCAAATGGGTCATACAAATCTCTAGTAACCCAAACCCTAGCCATTACCCAATCAAAACTTAAAACATAAAGTTAGAACTTACCAAGACTATCTTCTTGTAGCTAGTAACAAGGAGAACAACTTTAAATCTCGCTCCTAGGTTTGATTCACAAATCTACAACTCCAAATCTCAAGATTAAACTAAGTAGGTTTTGTGTTTTGGGAGAGAAATAGGAAAGAAAATGAAATAAATGGATGTGTGGTGGAGAGTTAATGCCCCCATCAGATTTACATGTCAAATTACCATTTTGTCCCTTAAAGTCATTTAATTTAAGCTAAAACCGGAATCAGAACTGCAGAATTGCCGCGGCGCGGCGCTAAATGTCGCGGCGCGACGTTACAAAGGAAAAACCACCACTCTTAACTCATGTTCTGATCCAGATTTGCTTTTCTTGTCGCTTCGCGGACCCATTTATCGCGGTGCGGCAGTGGCCTGATCCTGATCCCTTCGACAAGTTAGCATAAAATGATGGCTCAAACCACTAACACACCTTGTTCACTCTTCTTATGCTCGTCTAAGCTTCGACCTTAAGCCTCATACGACTCAATACCAATGCGACACACATACATATGTATGTGTGTATATATATATATATATATATATATATATATATATATATATATATATATATATATATATATATATATACTTACTCATTAACTAACACTAGGCTCATTTACAAAAGTGCTAATAATTAAGTTTGTACCTTTAGACGTGCACGGGAAAACGGGGTGTTACAACTCTCCTCCACTTAAATCGGATCGCGTCCTCGCGATCCAAGCCGCATGACAAGAAGGAAGATAAACCAATACAAACTCTTCGGGCTCCCAAGTAAACTCGGAACCCTTACTACGACGCCATTGAACTTTAAAAGTCCTAACCTCTTTATGTCTCAACCTTTTGACCTTCTCATCAAGTATGGCAATCGGTTCCTCGATATACTCTAATTTATTATTTAGCTCAATCTCGTCTAATGGCACCCAAGATGAATCATCCGCAAGACACTTACGGAGATGGGAAACATGAAATGTGTTATGGATCCCCGCAAGCTCTTCGGGTAATTCCAAACGATACGCGACTTCCCCAACACGAGCTAAAACCTTAAATGGTCCAATAAACCGAGGAGCTAACTTTCCTCGTTTCCGGATTCGAATAATACCTTTCCATGGCGAAACCTTAAGCATCACCATGTCACCTTCTTGAAATTCGATCGTTCGTCTACGTCTGTCGGCATACGACTTTTGCCTATCTTGAGCCTTTTTCAAATGCTCTCGAATCACATCAATCTTGCTATTCGTCTCTAAAACCAAATCGGTACTCCCGATTTCCTTTTGTCCCACTTCACCCCAACAAATCGGGGTTCGACACCTACGCCCATAAAGCATCTCATAAGGTGGCATCCCAATACTAGTATGATAACTATTATTGTACGAGAATTCCACCAAAGGTAAGTGCTCGTCCCAACTACCACCAAAATCGATAATGCACGCACGTAACATATCTTCCAAAGTTTGATTCGTACGTTCGGTTTGACCGTCCGTTTGAGGATGATACGCCGTGCTCAATTTCAATTGTGTACCCATATCCTCATGAAACTTTTCCCAAAATCTAGATGTAAAACGAGTATCTCGATCCGAAACAATCGATATAGGAACTCCGTGTCGAGAGATGACTTCCTTGATAAACAACTTAGCCAAAGTCTCCGACGATATTGCTTCCTTAATGGGAAGAAACAAAGCACTCTTCGTCAATCGATCTACTATAACCCAAATCGAATCAAATTGGGTTCTCGCCGTTTTAGGTAACTTTGTGATGAAGTCCATGGTAACGTGCTCCCATTTCCATTTCGGGATTTCTAACGGTTGTAACTTACCATACGGCTTTTGGTGCTCGGCTTTAACTTGCAAACACGTGACGCAATGCTCAACATACTTCACAACATCACGTTTCATGCCCGGCCACCAATAATCTTTCCTTAAATCAAGATACATTTTCGTCGCGCCCGGATGAATGGAATACTTTGACTTATGTGCTTCATCGAGTAGCACTTGTCGGTAATCACCCATCTTAGGCACCCACACTCTTCCTTGAAAAGACAACAAACCACGCGTGCCCATAGTAATGAACTCCGATTGTCCCACAATTCGCTCCGCATGCTTGTTGTGAACGTAAGCCTCTATTTGAATCACACCGAGTTTTTCGAGAAAATCGTTAGTAATAATCATACGTAACAATCCCAATCGTAACGCCGGGTGATGACTCTTTCGACTTAACGCATCCGCGACCACATTCGCCTTGCCCGGATGATAAAGTATTTCACAATCATAATCTTTCACCACATCCATCCACCTACGTTGACGATAATTCAAATCTCGTTAATTAAAGAGGTGTTTCAAACTCTTATGATCCGAATAAATCGTACACTTGACACCATACAAGTAATGGCGCCAAATTTTTACCGCATGCATAACCGCCGCCAACTCAAGATCATGAGTCGGATATCTCGTCTCGTGTTCCTTTAATTGTCGAGAGGCATAAGCGATGACTTTACCTCTTTGCATTAGAACACACCCGAGTCCATTTAACGAGGCATCACAATAAACCGTCATGTCTTCCACCCCTTCCGGCAAAACTAACACCGGAGCTTGACATAACTTCTCCTTTAAGAATTGAAAAGCAATTTCTTGCTCGTTCTCCCAAGCAAACCCCACGTTCTTCCTCGTCAATTTCGTCAATGAAGAAGCGATCTTAGAAAAGTCTTGGATAAACCGATGATAATAACCGGCTAATACGAGAAAACTTCGGACCTCCGTAGGCGTAGTCGGTTGTCTCCAACTCTTCACCGTCTCTATCTTTCCCGGATCCACTTGAATGCCGCCTTTGTTCACAATGTGGCCAAGGAATTGAACTTCCCTTAGCCAAAATTCACATTTGGAGAACTTATCATACAACTTATCCTTTCGTAACGTCTTCAAAACTTCACGCAAATGACGTTCATGTTCGTTCATACTCTTCGAGTAGACTAGTATGTCGTCAATGAACACAATCACCGAATTGTCCAACATAGGTTGGCACACTCGGTTCATAAGATCCATGAATGCCGCCGGTGCATTCGTAAGACCAAAAGGCATAACTACGAACTCAAAATGCCCATAACGCGTTCGAAAAGCCGTTTTCTCAATATCTTCCTCACGGACCCGTATTTGGTGATAGCCGAACCGTAGGTCGATCTTAGAGAAATATGTCGCACCTTGGAGTTGGTCAAACAAATCGTCAATCCGAGGCAATGGATAACGATTCTTAATCGTCACTTTATTCAACTCCCGGTAATCGATGCACATCCGCATACTACCATCCTTCTTTTTCACGAATAAAACCGGAGCGCCCCACGGCGAAGCACTCGGTCGAATAAAACCCTTCTCCAGCAACTCCTGGGTTTGATTTAACAACTCTTGCATTTTTGTTGGTGCTAAACGATAAGGAGTTTTAGCAATGGGAGTAGCTCCCGGAACCAACTCAATACGAAATTCAACTTGTCTTTCCACCGGAACACCCGGTAACTCGTCCGGAAAAACATCTTCGAATTCACTAACCACCGAAATTTCACGAATAGGTGGTGGCTCGTCACGAGTATCAACAACATGGGCAAGGAAAGCCATGCCGCCACTAACAAGAAAACGACGTGCCCGTGCAAAAGAACATATCGGCACAAGTCTTCTTCGTCTATCGCCATGAATAATCAACTCTCCCCCACTTGGGGTCTTCACACGTATAAACTTTTCATGGCATGCAATATCGGCTCTATTTCGATCGAGCCAATCCATACCAACAACGATATCAAAATCGCCCAAAGTCATAGGGATGAGATCAATTTTAAAGTTTTCGGCACCAAAAACGACATCACAATTCTTACACACATCAACCACTAGCACCGTCTTGCCGTCCGCTATTTCGACTTCTACCGGACGACTTAACTTAGCTAACGGTCTATCAAGTTTAGGCACAAATTTTGGAGACACAAACGACAAATTTGCACCGCTATCAAATAAAATCCTTGCCGGATTAGAGTTAACCATGAAAGTACCTGAGACAACTTCGTTGGATTGTTTGGCTTCATCATTGGTCATCAAATAGTTTCGACCCCTAGCCGTACCTGCCGCTTTCTCTAACCGCTTAACGTTATCATTATTCAAATCGGGGCATTCCTGCCTTTTGTGCCCCTCTTTACCACAATTAAAGCAAGTGACTTTGGTTGACGCCTTGGTGCAATCACGGGCCATGTGTCCTCTTTGATTACAATTATAACATGTGGGCCCGAAACTCCCGTAAGCACCCTTCTTCACACTATTAATGCTTTCGGAGCCTTTCTTGTTCTTTTTATTGGAAAAGTTCGAATGACTCGAACCTTCAAACTTTCTCTTTGAAAAAGTGAAATCACTCTTCCTCGGAACCTCCGGTTCAAAACCCCGAGCCAACTCGAATAGCTCTTCAAAAGTCTTAGACATCCCCCGACTAATCTTACCCTTTAACTCATCGTTCAAGGTACGGTAGAAATCTTTCATTAGCTTGTGATCATCACCAACATATTCCGGGCAAAAACGAGTCTTTACCAAAAAGGTAGACTTGAGAGTAACCAAGTCCATCGAACCTTGTTGCAAATGATGCAAGTCGTCCCAGATTCTATCAAGGTCGGAAGAAGTTCGGTATTCTTGGAAGAATTCCTTCTTAAACTCCTCCCATGTCTAGCTCATGCATTGCTCTTCACCATACAATTTGATTTTATCGTCCCACCACAACTTGCCTTCTTCACGTAACATGCTAGACCCATACCTCGTCTTCTTCTCGGGAGGACATTCCGTGGTACGGAAAGCTCCCTCGATATCGGAAATCCAACAAGTGCTTTTTAATGGATCCCTCACCCCATTAAACATCGGAGGTTGAGTATCCTTGGAATTTTTGTAGTGGAAGTCCCGCCTTCCACCCCCACCATTACCTTCACCCCCTTCGCCTCGAGGGTAAATGTTTCTAGCCTCTAAAGCCTCCTCTATTGCGGCTTTCATTCGATCATTGATCATTTCGGTCACTTGTCCATCGACCGACTCTTGGAAGACCTTTCGGACATCATCAAGAAAATCCTTCTTTAACTTTTTAAAGATGGCCTCAACCTTGGCCGTGAGTTCAACATCCTCACTCGTACCACCGTTATCATTATCGTGTCCGTTTCTCGTCTTCATTCTATAAAATGGAAAGGATTAAACAAAGAACGAAAAGACATAACATGTAAGTATATACATGTACACCACACTACTCCATCTTGCTCGACAATCATCGTACATTACTTGTTTGACACGATTTGCACCCATAACAACGGTAGCTAATTGTTGTTACGCGAGCACGTAGCATTAACTCGCTAGTACAACGTCCGTCTTGCTTGATGATTGCTAAACACAACACAAAACAATTAGCACAAGGTTAGCTCACATAAACCAAAGCACCAACAATTCCCGATTAGACCCAAAGTCATACAAGTCTCGGATAAAGCGCTCACACAATAAAGTCCAAGTCTAGGCACCTATCTCAAGTCGCCTAAATCCCTTAGACCATGCTCTGATACCACTTGAAACAACCCAACCCGTACTACGTAAGATAGTTTTTTTTTTATTTAAAATATAATACACATTTACGCGCCAATTAAATATGTAACCCATTTCACACGATTCGTCAAAACATATTACGAGTTTAATGTTTACAAAGAGGCACAAAGGCCATTAACGAATGTGATACAAGTTTGACCAATAACAAATGATAGTTTATAATCCAAACGACACTCGAGCATGGTTTGGGGCTAAACTACCCAAAACATTCGGCCACTTCAAAAGCTATCCCCAAAAGCATCCCCTGTCAACACAAACGGGAGACAACTAATCCAACCGTATGCCATTACCCTTGTCCAAGCCAGAACCTATAAAATGGTAAACAACGAGAGGGTAAGCAATGCTTAGTGAGTGCAACAATTATACATACATATATATAACCTATCCATTTGCAATCACAATACCAAATACCTCATACGAACTTGTAACTCAAATAACATGTCAACATAAACGTAACACCCACAAGTCGTACATTATTACGCCACTTCATTAGCATATACTCAACTCATCATATATATATAATATGCTAAACAAATCAACAATCTCAATATGGTTAACCAATAACACTATGGTGCTACCGGCTCGTGGTTCACACCATACGCTCGAGTCATACTCTTTTATAGTGCTACCGGCTCGTGGTTCACACTCAATGCTACCGGCTCGTGGTTCACATCTTATTTTATAGTGCTACCGGCTCGTGGTTCACACTCGATGCTACCGGCTCGTGGTTCACATCTTATCACACACATGTTATGGCACTACCGGCTCGATGGTTCATACCATAACACCCACAAATAAATACGTCATATACGCATACGTATAATTACTCCACTCACCTTATCACAAGGATGATGATTTAGCACTTCCGAGCTTCAACGCAATGTACCTAAATCATTAAGTGCACATTCAATTTCACAACTAGTGGGATTAACCACAATACTCCCACTTGAGCATTTAATGACCCAATTTGCATTAAATGACTCAACTACCCACAACCGCCCATAAATGGTCAAGACTCGACTTTAATCACTAATACTAGTGAATTAAAGTCTATTAACTTCAATTAACACAAAGCTTAGGGTAATCCATACCCATTTCATCTAATTGGGTCAACTAGTATATTTTGACCCATTTTATATTTCTTAGATTCACAATCAAGTCAAACTTACCCATTTACACTTCTTTCACAAATCTTAAAGTGCATTAGTGATTAACAACACCAATTGACACTTACAACCTCAAATCACAAGGCCAAAACCCTAAATTGTGGCTATTAGGGTTTCACTACAACAACATAACACAAACTCGCCCATTTTACTCTCAAATGGGTCATACAAATCTCTAGTAACCCAAACCCTAGCCATTACCCAATCAAAACTTAAAACATAAAGTTAGAACTTACCAAGACTATCTTCTTGTAGCTAGTAACAAGGAGAACAACTTTAAATCTAGCTCCTAGGTTTGATTCACAAATCTACAACTCCAAATCTCAAGATTAAACTAAGTAGGTTTTGTGTTTTGGGAGAGAAATAGGAAAGAAAAAGGAAAAGGAAATGAAATAAATGGATGTGTGGTGGAGAGTTAATGCCCCCATCAGATTTACATGTCAAATTACCATTTTATCCCTTAAAGTCATTTAATTTAAGCTAAAACCGGAATCAGAATTGCCGCGACGCGGTGCTAAATGTTGCGGCGCGACGTTACAAAGGAAAAACCACCACTCTTAACTCATGTTCTGATCCAGATTTGCTTTGCTTGTCGCGTCGCGGACCCATTTCTCGCGGCGCGGCAGTGGCCTGATCCTGATCCCTTCGACAAGTTAGCATAAAATGATGGCTCAAACCACTAACACACCTTGTTCACTCTTCTTATGCTCGTCTAAGCTTCGACCTTAAGCCTCATACGACTCAATACCAATGCGACACACATACATACATATATATATATATATATACATATATATATATATATATATATATATATATATATATATATATATATATATATATATATATATACACATACTCATTAACTAACACTAGGCTCATTTACAAACGTGCTAATAATTAAGTTTGTACCTTTAGACGTGCACGGGAAAACGGGGTGTTACATAACTTGATCTATCGGGGAGCGTCTATTACTCCCAGAGTTGCTCTGCTGGTGGATCAGCTAACTTTTGATCCTCAAACTGCCATAGTCTCAGCCAGCAATTTGCCTCGCGAAGATCTGACTGAACTATTGTCTCAGCTTGATCGACCAGCTAGAGAAGAAGTTTATGAGAGGTTGGCTACTTTAGAACAGATCAACGAGCAGCCTTATTATCATTTTTTTTTTGGCATGGCTCCAGCTGCTTCTCCATGGCCTAGTACATGGAGGCCTCTCAAGTTCATCATAGATCCCTCTACTGGTAAATATGTTATGCAGAATATTCCTGATTCACCAGTACCTTCTGATTCATCAGCTTCTTCCTCATCATCTTCTTCCTCTGATGGTGATGCTGATAAAGGTACTGGTAAGGATGAACCAGTCACTCATGATAATGTGACTGGTACCAAAGAAAAACCAGTGGATCTCACTGATGATGCTGTTCATGATGCTGACAAGAATACCAGTGGTTCTAAACCTTCGGGTGAAGGTAAAAATGATGGTGATCATGGTGACGAGTCAGATTCTGACCTTCCACCTCCACCACCCCGCAGAGGTAGTTCTGTGTTAGCTGCTTCTGACCACCCCTCAACCAGCTATGTTAAATTTAATGCTGATGAGGTGGCTGACATCTCCACCCTGGCTGTCTATAAGACACTGGCCGAGGTTACACCTGATCTACAGGCCACCATTCGCACTGCTATTGCTGATAGTGTGACTGAAGCCATACGTAACGCTGGGCAAGTTACCACTTCCAATATTGAAGCCCAGCTCAAACAGGTATGTGCCTTTGCAGATCTTGCGGTGGCTGCCATTGTCAAACAACATGAAGAGGAGGAGGACTTAAAGAAACGAATCATATCTCACAATGAATATACTGAGGACATTGCTCATCTTCAAGCTGATTTAGATGCTGCTACTCGCAGAATTCTTTTTCTTAATGAAGAAAATGCAGTGCTACATGAGAGGTTGGATTCACAGGAGCAGCAAATGGCTAACATGATTCCTGCTTCTGCCTATGTTCAAATGATTGAAAATATGCATCGACTGGCTACCCTACAGGGTGATGTTAGGGCCATGGTTGAACAGATGGCTATGGGTGTTGCAAGGAATGAAGTTAGGTCTTCCAACCTCCTTCTTCGACAATTTGGCGTGGATCCTGGTGCCCATCTTAATCCTGAAGTTGCTGACTGGAACAATTTTGCATTCTCTGTTCCAGATTCAGATAGTGACCTTGATGCACAGGTCTCCCCTGTTCACCTTTCTACCCCTGCTAATGACAAAAAGGGGGAGAAGCAATCTAAAAAGAAACTCAAAAAGAGAAAACAATCAGAGGGGGAGCATGAGCATGAAAAGGCTCCAAAACAACCAAGGATAGATGGTGATGGTGGTGATGGTTCTACTGGTCCAGACTCTAGCACTAAGCCCAGCAACGCTCATACTGAAGCTGGTGTACAGGCAGCTGGTGAATCTCAACCCAGTGTGTCTGCCACATCAGTGGATAATATTGGTTCTGGTAGTAAGCCCAGTGATGTTTCTGCACTGGCTGTTGCTGAAGCTTTTGTTGTCTCTCAATCTATTGAAAGAAGAATGAAAAGAAAACTGGAGAGACATCAGAAGAGACAGCAAGAATTGAATGATGCCTTCAATGTCAAATGGGATGCCTATGTTGCTCTTAAACACCACAGAATTGAGCATAGGAGATGGCTGACCCCGAAAAAGAGGGACATTGAGCATAGGAGAGCATAGGAGATGGCTCTTAAACTGCCAGAATTCTCTGCACAGGTAATGGCGCGGCGCGCCATATACCCGCGCGGCGCGCCAAAGTGGTCTGTCCAACTTTGTCAATTTTCGAATAATGTTTGCTATGCTACGCACCTCCGATTCACATGTAACTTGTTCTAACATGCTCATACATGATTAAAAACCTCAGAAAAATAGTTCGGAACCCGACCCGAACATGTTGACTTTTTCGTTGACTTTGACCGACCAAAGTTTGACTTTTTGTCAAACTTAACCAAATGATTATGCAACCTTCCTAACTTGTTTATATACTTGTATCTTGCATGAAACTTGACAATTTGATTTCACATGCTACATAATCGAGTCGTAACGAGCCATAGGACTAATTGAACATCTTTGACCTATCGTGTTTACCGTTATTGATACGACCTATTTGTTTAGGTCAAGACTAGCACTATCCTTCGCACACGTTATTTTGTGAAGTACTTTTCGTACGTGCACTCAAGGTGAGATCATAGTCCCACTTTTACTCTTTTTTTTTTGAACTTACATTTGGGATGAGAAAACATAAACATTTCTTTTACTAAGTGAACACAAGTACAGGAAAACAAACATTCTACATACGAGTTTAGAACAAAATCCTCAATTCGATTATCATTAGTTACACTTGCCGGGTGTAAGCGAGAACTTATGTTGTATGGATCCATATGGGTTTGACAAACCCTCATTCAAACGGTTCGCTACCGTTTACGAATGAAATATATTTTCGTGAAACAGTGTATGTTCTAACACTATTGTGATGGGGTTCTATGGAAGGAAAGTTAAGCATTGATAATTGGGTGCTCGTGAAACAAACTTTTGAAATGTATTACTATTATATCGATGTTACAAATCTTGTGGTTCACTTGTACTTACTTACTCAAACCTATGATTTCACCAACGTTTTCGTTGACAGATTTCTATGTTTTTCTCAGGTCCTTGAACATTTGTGTGATACATGCTTCCGCTCATTACTTTTGATACTTGCTTGGATGTCGTGTATACATGCATAGTTGGAGCGCCTTTTGGCTACTTTAAATTGTGTCGCATAGGTTTCATTCGTACGTTAAACATTGTAATGTAACTAGTCTTTTGAACTACATTTGTAAACTTGAAACATCCTTTTACTTATGAAATAAATGCGACATATTTTGGTCAAACGTCATGATAAAGACTTATGACCACGTAACGGGACCTAAGTAGTCGGCGCCGTCAAACATGATTTGGTCAGGTCGCTACAGATGGTATCAGAGCGTTGGTTGTAGGGATTTAGAGTTCATTGGTGTCAACCTCGAGTCATAGGGTACATTGGTGAGTCTAGACTACAACCGGCATATAGACTTGAAGTAGGAATTACTTGACTACTTGTGCATTTATACTCGAACGCTTCTACTCATATCTACTCTTAGTTCATCTTAATCTCACGTTGTTTAATTTGATTGACATGCCACCTTGACTATATGAAATGATGTCGAATGCACATATGAATCAGGGTAATATAATTTTCGGGATTATATTACGGTGACTCATATGAACGTTCCGACATTGTGGCATAAAGAATTTAAGGCGAGTCAAGGAAAATTTTCTCTCTATATTTATTCCATATCACGGTTAGTATTATTTAGAATACTAACCAACGGTATTCTTTTGTTTTGAAGGAACAATGCCTCTTCGCCGTGCGCCACGCCGTGAAACTCCCGAACAAGCTCTACAACGCATGATAGCCACCGCCGTAGATGCGGCCATGGCCGGTCACTCTTCCAACAACAATAACAATAACAACAATCACAACAACAACAACAATGGAGCCGGTAACTCAAACGAAGGGTGCTCCTACAAATCCTTCATGGGGTGCAAACCTCACACTTTTGATGGAACCGGGGGACCGGTCGTGCTCACCCGATGGTTTGAGCAAACGGAAGCCGTCTTTAGCATAAGCGGTTGTCGGGACCAAGACAAGGTCAAATACTCCACTCACACCTTCGCCGGTGTCGCTCTTACATGGTGGAATACTTATGTACAATCGGTGGGTACCGATGAAGCTCACGCCCTCTCTTGGGCCGACTTGAGGGAAAAGATGATTGTCGAATATTTCCCTCGTGAAGAAACCCGAAGGCTCGAACAAGAGCTAAGAACTTTAAAGGCGATCGGAAACGATCTCAAGGCTTATAATCAACGATTTTCCGAACTAGCCTTGATGTGCCCAAATCTTGTGAACCCCGAAGCTTTAAGGGTTGAACTTTACATGGATGGCCTTCCAAAGAGTATCAAACACGGAGTAATGTCATCCAAACCCACTAATCATCAAGAAGCTTTGAACATGGCCCGCAAATTGATAGAAACGGTTGACGAAATCGTAGTTCCGGCACCTAAGGCCGAGGATAAATCGGGCGGCAACAAAAGAAAGTGGGAACCCTCCCAATCAAGCAACAACAACTTTGCTAAGAAGCCTTACACCTCCGACGGCAAGAAGGGTTATGCCGGGAACCTACCCCTTTGCAACAAATGCAACAAACATCACTTTGGTGAATGTGGCAAGTTAATTTGCCACCGGTGCCAAGGAGTTGGTCATAAGGCCAATGAATGTAAAAGTGTTGCCCCCATCGCTCGAAAAGGGCCCAATACACCAAAAACGGGCACTTGTTATGAATGTGGCCAAACGGGCCATTATAGAAATGCATGCCCGAAGAGGAAAGATAACACCAATACGCGCGGCCGAGCTTTCAACATCAACACCGAGGAAGCCCGAGATGATAATGAATTAGTCACGGGTACGTTTCTTCTCAACAACACTTATGTTACTTGTTTATTCGATTCGGGTGCCGATAAGAGTTTTGTATCCAAGACTTTGACTCATTCTTTTAATACTCCACTACGTCCACTAGATACCACTTATACCATTGAAGTGGCCAACGGAAAACTATTGAGTGCCGACACATATTACCGGGGGTGTACGTTAAACATTTTAGGTAATGAGTTTGAAATTGACTTGATACCCATGGAACTAGGGAGCTTCGATGTAATAATCGGTATGAATTGGCTAGCCAAAATGAAATCTCACATCCTTTGTGATCTTAACGCAATCCGAATCCCTATCGAGAATGGTGAACCTTTGATCGTCTATGGCGATAAGAGTTGCACCGGACTCATCCTCGTTTCGTGTATTAAAGTTAGAAAACTACTCCGTAAGGGTTGTTTTGCGATCCTTGCTCACGTTAAGAAAGTCGAGTCCGATGAGAAGCACATCGATGATGTGCCAATTATTAGTGACTATTCCGATGTATTTCCCGATGAATTGCCGGGTCTTCCACCTCATCGACCGGTTGAATTCCAAATCAATCTTATTCCGGGAGCCGCACCCGTAGCACGTGCACCATATAGACTCGCTCCATCCGAAATGCAAGAATTGCAAAGTCAAATCCAAGAACTACTTGATCGTGGTTTTATCCAACCTAGCCATTCACCTTGGGGCGCTCCGATTTTGTTTGTTAAAAAGAAAGACGGATCCCTATGAATGTGCATTGACTATCGTGAACTAAACAAATTGACGGTTAAGAATCGATATCCTCTCCCTCGCATCGATGACCTCTTTGATCAATTACAAGGGTCTTGTGTATATTCAAAAATCAATCTCCGCTCGGGTTATCATCAATTGAGGGTTAAGGGGGAAGATGTCTCCAAAACCGCTTTCCGGACTCGTTATGGTAGTTATGAATTCCTTGTCATGCCATTTGGTCTCACTAACGCACCGGCGGTGTTCATGGATCTTATGAACCGCGTGTGCAAACCGTATCTTGACAAATTCGTTATCGTGTTCATCGATGATATTTTAGTCTATTCGAAAAGCGAAGAAGAACACGAGGAACATCTCCGACTTGTGCTTGAACTCTTGAGACAAGAACGACTTTATGCCAAATTCTCCAAGTGTGAATTTTGGTTGAAGGAAGTTCAATTTCTTGGTCATGTTGTAAGTGATCAAGGTATTAAAGTCGATCCCACGAAAATCGAAGCCATTAGTAAATGGGAGACTCCTACTACTCCTACTCACATTCGTCAATTCTTGGGTCTCGCCGGGTACTATCGTAGATTCATCGAAAACTTCTCTTTGGTTGCACGTCCTCTAACCGCATTAACTCACAAGGGAAATAAATTCATTTGGGCGACCGAGCAAGAATCCGCGTTTCAAATCTTGAAGACAAAGCTAACCACCGCTCCTATCTTGTCACTTCCCGAAGGCAATGATGATTTTGTTGTATATTGTGATGCCTCGAAACATGGTTTTGGGTGTGTATTGATGCAACGGAAGAAAGTCATTGCTTATGCCTCTCGACAACTAAAAATTCATGAACGGAATTACACGACTCATGATCTCGAACTCGGAGCCGTTGTCTTTGCACTTAAAATGTGGAGACACTATCTTTATGGAACCAAGAGTACTATCTTCACCGATCACAAAAGCCTTCAACACATCTTCGATCAAAAGCAACTAAACATGAGACAACGACGGTGGATTGAAACTTTAAACGATTACGATTGCGAGCTTCGTTACCATCCCGGAAAGGCAAATGTAGTAGCCGATGCCTTAAGTCGAAAACAAAGAGCGGTGCCTCTTCGTGTCCGAGCCTTAAACATCACCATCCACACAAACCTTAATAGCCAAATTCGGGTAGCCCAAGATGAGGCTCTCAAGGGTGGAAACCTTTCACACGAGCTCTTGAACATTCTCGTCTCTCGATTCGAAATTAGGGAGACCGGACTCCGATATTACGCCTGAAGGATTTGGGTGCCTAGTTATGGGGACCTACGAAGCCTTATTTTAGATGAAGCCCATAAGTCACGATACTCGATTCACCCCGGTGCCAATAAGATGTACCACGACCTTAAACAACTATATTGGTGACCGAACATCAAAAGGGACGTAGCTACTTATGTTTCCAAGTGTTTGACATGTTCCAAAGTCAAAGCCGAACACCAAAGACCGTCCGGACTACTTCAACAACCCGAGATTCCGCAATGGAAGTGGGAAAGGATAACGATGGATTTTATCACCAAGCTACCAAAAACTACGGGCGGTTATGATACCATTTGGGTTATTGTTGACCGTCTCACCAAATCCGCACACTTTCTCGCCATGAAGGAGACCGACAAAATGGAGAAACTTGCACAACTTTACATCAAGGAGATCATAGCCCGACACGGTGTACCTTTATCGATTATCTCCGACCGAGATGGCCATTTTGTTTCCAGATTTTGGCGTACTTTACAAGAAGCATTGGGAACGCGTTTAGACATGAGCACCGCATATCATCCTCAAATCGATGGGCAAAGCGAACGCACAATTCAAACTTTAGAGGACATGTTACGAGCTTGCGTGGTTGATTTTGGAAAAGCTTGGGACAAGCACTTACCTCTCGCCGAGTTCTCTTACAACAATAGTTATCACGCGAGTATTAAAGCCGCACCTTTTGAAGCACTATATGGCCGAAAATGTCGTTCACCTCTTTGTTGGGCCGAATTAGGCGACAAACAAATCACCGGTCCCGAACTTATTCATGAAACAACCGAGAAGATCGTTCAAATCCGAGATAGGCTTCGGACGGCCCGGAGTCGTCAAAAGAGTTATACCGACAAACGACGCAACGACCTCGAATTTCAAGTCGGTGACCGAGTAATGTTAAAAGTCGCACCTTGGAAAGGTGTAATTTGTTTTGGGAAACGCGGGAAGCTAAATCCACGGTATATTGGTCCTTTCGAAATCTTGGAGCGTATTGGAACCGTTGCTTATCGTTTAGATCTTCCGCCTCAATTGAACTCCGTTCATCCTACTTTCCATGTATCTAACTTGAAAAAGTGCCTTGCCGAACCCGATATCGTCATTCCTCTCGAGGAACTCACTATTGATGACAAACTTCATTTTGTTGAGGAACCGGTTGAAATTGTGGACACCTCCGTCAAGACATTGAAACAAAGCCGAATTCCGATTGTTAAAGTCCGTTGGAATGCCAAAAGAGGACCCGAGTTTACTTGGAAAAGGCAAGATCAAATGCAAAAGAAATACCCTCACTTATTCCCGATTCCGGAAACGCAAAATTTCGAGGAAGAAACAACAACTACTACGCCTACTTAAATTTCGGGACGAAATTTCTTTTAAGGAGTAGGTAATGTAACATCCCGCCTTTTTCCGTTTACTTTTCCGTTTAACTATTTAAAGTCCGTTATATGATTATGACATCCCTCGTTAATACGTGTTTTAAAATATCTCGTTTAGGTAATTCACGCACCCGCAACCGAACTAGAGGGACCATTGTTGCCAAGAGAGCAAAGAGGTGACTAGGTCAACTAGTCAACCCTTCACTCTCATCCATTCATTAATTCTTTTTCTTTTTCCTTTTTCTCTAACACTTTCACCAAATCTCTCAAACACCACTTCAAGGATTCATCATCTAAATCAAATCGAGCAAGCATCCATCTAAACAAATTGCATATTAGGAATCCTCTCATCTTCCTCTTCGATTCCATACCGATTTCATCAAGTTTGGGTAACTTTCTAAAATCACTAGATTTTGTGTTCTTGATGTTTTTAACTTATAAAAGTGTTAATTAGTGTCTATGGCTCAAGTCTAACATGAATATATGAATTGTATGCTCGATCTTGTTGTTTTGAAGTAACTAGCATGAACTTGAATTTTGGTGTGTTGTTCTTGAGTTTTGGATGATCATATGTTGTTAGATGTTAAAAGTTCATGTTCTAATTGTGTTCCTAGTATCACTAGCTTCAATTTGATGTGTAGGTTGCTTTAGAAAAGTTCATGAACTTGATTTATGATTTTGGTGAATTTGGGTTAGGGTTTGATGAACTTGAAATGGACTTTTGATGCATTGAATGCCATGGATTATTATTGGTAAGTGTTTAGTTGGATTGTATGCTTGATTACCTTCGAAACGGCATATCATTCATGTAAATTGGTTGCCCGAATCATTGAATTGCATTTATGAACTTGTATGCGGTTAATGTTAAGCATTAGATGCGGTTTTGGTTGTTGTAATAGGTAGATTGATTGATGAAATGTGTTTAGTTGTTTTCCTCGTCAAATTACCTTCCCAACGGTATAAGATACTTGTCTTGATTGTTTGCGGATCATAAATGGTGATTGTTTGAAGTTAGGTTCGTGCATAAAACTTAAAAACTGCCAGAATTCTCTGCACAGGTAATGGCGCGGCGCGCCATATACCCGCGCGGCGCGCCAAAGTGGTCTGTCCAACTTTGTCAATTTTCGAATAATGTTTGCTATGCTACGCACCTCCGATTCACATGTAACTTGTTCTAACATGCTCATACATGATTAAAAACCTCAGAAAAATAGTTCGGGACCCGACCCGAACGTGTTGACTTTGACCGACCAAAGTTTGACTTTTTGTCAAACTTAACCAAATGATTATGCAACCTTCCTAACTTGTTTATATACTTGTATCTTGCATGAAACTTGACAATTTGATTTCACATGCTACATAATCGAGTCGTAACGAGCCATAGGACTAATTGAACATCTTTGACCTATCGTGTTTACCGTTATTGATACGACCTATTTATTTAGGTCAAGACTAGCACTATCCTTCGCACACGTTATTTTGTGAAGTACTTTTCGTACGTGCACTCAAGGTGAGATCATAGTCCCACTTTTACTCTTTTTTTTTTGAACTTACATTTGGGATGAGAAAACATAAACATTTCTTTTACTAAGTGAACACAAGTACAGGAAAACAAACATTCTACATACGAGTTTAGAACAAAATCCTCAATTCGATTATCATTAGTTACACTTGCCGGGTGTAAGCGAGAACTTATGTTGTATGGATCCATATGGGTTTGACAAACCCTCATTCAAACGGTTCGCTACCGTTTACGAATGAAATATATTTTCGTGAAACAGTGTATGTTCTAACACTATTGTGATGGGGTTCTATGGAAGGAAAGTTAAGCATTGATAATTGGTTGCTCGTGAAACAAACTTTTGGAATGTATTACTATTATATCGATGTTACAAATCTTGTGGTTCACTTGTACTTACTTACTCAAACCTATGATTTCACCAACGTTTTCGTTGACAGATTTCTATGTTTTTCTCAGGTCCTTGAACATTTGTGTGATACATGCTTCCGCTCATTACTTTTGATACTTGCTTGGATGTCGTGTATACATGCATAGTTGGAGTGCCTTTTGGCTACTTTAAATTGTGTCGCATAGGTTTCATTCGTACGTTAAACATTGTAATGTAACTAGTCTTTTGAACTACATTTGTAAACTTGAAACATCCTTTTACTTATGAAATAAATGCGACATATTTTGGTCAAACTTCATGATAAAGACTTATGACCACGTAACGGGACCTAAGTAGTCGGCGCCGTCAAACATGATTTGGTCGGGTCACTACACTAATCCTGATGATGATACGGTTAATCCTGCTGACTTTACAGTCTAGGGTTGTGGAGATCATTTATTTGTTCAATCACCTATCTCTCCCCAGACCCTCACCTATTTTAACAAAACAAAGGATAATCGTGTCAATCAGTTTCCAGTGAGTTCATCTGGCATAGGTGAATCAATCATGTATCCTCCATCTTCCCCAAAACGTCATGGTAAACACAGAACTTGGGAAGATGATTCAGTTACCCGTGGTGAGCCAGACTTATTTAAAATGAATCCAGATGAAAGAGATGCTTACCGGCTGGAGATCACTGTACAGGAATTGCTTGAGCAAAGACAAGCTGCTATCAATGAAAGGATACGCCAAGTTAGATTGCTGCATCATCCCCTTGATCAGCCACTCTACATCACTGCCTTGACTTATGGCATTGAAATTGGTGTATACTTGAACAACAGTGGTCAAAGGCTCTCTACTGATGAGGAGAAAGCTCAATTTCAAGAGGCTCACCAGCTGGGTATGGATCTAAGGGAGTATCGTGCTGCCCTTAGAACTGAAGAGGGTAGAAAGATGATTGAAACAACAAAATCCCTGAAAATCACTGCCGACGAGTATTTGTTGGGACTACAATCTGAAATTCAAAGAAGGGAGGCTGCTGATGCTGAACTCGCTGAGAGGGTAAGGCTCCAGGATATAGAAGACAAATTGACTGCTGATAGAAAGCAAGAGGCTGAGTCTCTAGAATTAGCCAAAGCCATTGTCAAAGAACAGGATAAGGCATTTGATAAGATTGAAGCTGCTGAGAAAGCACCTGCTACTGCTCCTATAGAATCTGTTCGTACCAGTGAATTTCATGATCATTATTATAGGAGTAGGTATGGTGATGTAATGAATAGAAGATCCAATCCCAGCAGGATCATCAAAGTAAACAGAGGGTCAAAAAGAGCGTTCAATATCGTAAGGGAGAATAAAGTTCAAGAAAGAATAAACTATGATGAGTTAAGATCCCTTGGATTTAGTGAATGGATGGAGATCTTGGAGTATTTCATTGGTAAAGGTGAAAGTGCTATCAAAAATACACTTAAATCTGAACTCCAACAGCTCTTCAAGAAAGCAACAAGGTTTGGAAATGCACCAGTGGTGAATGTAGATGAAGTCCTCTCTCAAAAACCTAAAGGAAAGAAATCCACTGGTGAAGGACCAACCGGAAAAGGCCCCATCATTCTACCTCCTCATATCCCTGTGTTTGACCCTGCTGAGTTACCTTATCTGTTCCCTGAAGCCTGGAGAATCAAACAAGAGGAGCTATCTGAAGAAGAACAAGAAAAAGATAAAGATAGATAGTCTCCTATGTGCTCAAATTGTAGCTTTTGTTTAATTCACTTTTCGTTCTGCTGTTGTTGTAATTACTGTACATATTGTGTTGCAATGAAAGTGAAATGAGTTTATCTTCAAAATCATATCAAATTATAAGATATGAATAACTCAGCAAAAGATCCCAAAACAAACTTAAAAAGGGACAAATTTACTGCCTATTTTTTTTGGTCCCTCCATGCTGACTTTAGTGTTTTCTCTACATGTCATAGGTTTTGTCATCATCAAATAGGGGGAGATTGTTGAGTCCCCAAAATAATTAAGGATTTAATTATGACAAAACTGTAATTTATTTGCACTAAAGTGTTATGTGCAGTCAGCACAAGTTTGTTTATGTATGGACAGCAGATATAGCTGTGTCGAGTGTTTAGTTTGCTGCTCAGTCTACCAGCACAAGGTAGACAGTGTTCTTCAATCAGCACAGGATGTGTACTCAGCAATTCAAGAACATGAAGTGGCTCAGCAATGAAGAACCAGCACAGCTGGAATGCAGCTCACTACACAAGACAGCTATGCTCCATTATAAGCATAGTCGTTTCCCGAGTGGTCTACATCAATGGTACTATTCAACAGAAGTCAAAGACAAAGTTGAACAGAAAAGGACACGCGTCGGCGGCTGACAAGTGACCTTACAAGACCACGTGGGAATGCAGAAGGTTAACGCATGTGCAGACATGGGTTATACTTTGTCATCACCTAGGGAACACAACATTCTATTTGTTTAATCAAATAGTGGTGCTAAACCGAATTGGGGTGTTCCTGCAAATAGCCACCAAAGAGAAAAGAAGAGAGCATGCTCTCTGATATAGTTGTCTTCACAAGTACAGACATCCTATGTACCAGTGGACAATAGAACTATTACACGGTTAATAGGATTACTATAAATTGTTGTATCCACTATTGTTACAACTAGTGGTGTGGGTTTATTTTATAGAGTCAAAACGTGTAATAGCTGTTAGTTTACCTCTTAGCTATAATCTAGGTAATCTGTATCAACCAACTATCATTCCGCCAAGGATAGTTGTGATTCTTTGTGATTCAATCAATAAAGAATAACTGTTGAAAATTACATGTGACTCTATTTATTTGCTTGTTTGAATACTAATCAAGTTTAACTGTTTAGTTAATTGAAAAGAAATTGTATTCACCCCCCCCCCCCCCCCCCCCTCTACAATACTCCTGTTGTTATCAAGGGACCAACAGTTACATCAAGATCTTAGATCCGACACATACATGAACTCTAAAAGTAATATTAAGCTACAAACTTGAAAGTAAACTAACTAATCAAGATCTTAAGTTGTAGAACATAGTTCTTAGTTAGATCTTACCCAAAAGTCTAGATCTAAAGTTATTAAGTTAGATCCTAAGTTATAACACTTGAATCTTTACTTTAATGGAACCATAAGTTATGAAACTTAGATTCTCATCTTGTAGTGTATGTAAGCTTTCAAGCTTTTATTTATGACAAAATAAGTAGACCATGAGCTATAGAAACTTAGATCTTTCATAAGTATGTGAAGTTGTAACTAGAAAGTTAAACTTCCATGTTCTTGAACTTGTAGAGTTAACTTTAGTTCAAGAAAGTATGAGACCAAGATTAACTAGTAATACTTGATCATTAAACATTAATCACGAATTTAAAGTACAAGGAAGTGAAGAAATAAACTAAATAAACAAGTATCAAGTTCATGGTTGTTCATACTTTAAAGATTCAAGCCAAGATCTTGATCTTTAAGAAAGTAAACTTTAAGTTTACAAACATGAATTCAAGTATGATTTTACAACATGAACTTTCTTTAACAAGTTTTATGGAAGAATCAAAACATAAACTTGATTCTCCTAGGTTCTTTATGTTCTTGAATAACAAGATGTTATGAAGAATAAACTAGAGAGTTTGATTCTTTCAACTAGTAAGTAAATAGTAACTAAGAACAAGTAACAAATCAACAATAATGAACAAGTATTAAGACAAGCAAGGATGATGATGATGTATGTAGGTATGCTACGGTTTTTGCAAGAGGAAAAGAAGAGAAATAAACTTGTTACTTACAAGTCTTGAGAGAAAAGAGAGAAAATGAGAAGTATGGAATGAAGTGTGTGAGAAATGGAATGAGTTACTAGTGCATAAGTTAACAAAATTTGAAACAAAAACACTCTCCAAGGCCTACTAAGGCCGACGGTCTTCACAAGAAGAGGGGAAGGGGAAGGGGAAAAATCCACAAGTTACTTCATGTATTTGGCTCAAAAAGGTGGTTATAAGGTGTGTTTGCATGAGAACAAGGTGTAATGGAACAAGTAACTAGATTTTTACTAAGTTAATTTATCTAGTTGCAACATAATGTAATACTTGCATAAATATGGGCTAACTAGTCCATTAAGAATGTAGGGTAGGCTTCTAAGTCCATTAGCATTAATAAAAGCCCAAGTTCAAGTAGTTAACAATTAAATCCAACAAAGCCCAAGTAATTAACTAGTAACCTTAGTTAATTAAAAATGATTAATAAAACTTAATCATGAATGTAAATAATATCCGAAATATTATTCGTGAAAAGTTCGTGTGTCACAAAGACGTGTCGGACATTTAAAGTCATGTATGATAATAAGTAAATGTATAGAAATACATTCGCGAGCATTAATAATAAACATTATTAATAAAAGATGAAAAAACCAGGGTCGTTACAACTAACCTGTAAACCTTGAGAAGATAACGATGATAGCTTGTTACGTAAGATGTGTACTAAGTGGTGGTTACGTATAGTTGGTTGCTCATAGAATGATAATTAGAGTTTGTATATATAATCAAACCCTCATTCTAGAACCATTCAAGATAATGATAATCTCGTCCATAACTAACTCCCCCGAATCACGGATATAATTATGAAAAAGATATCGACTTGATGACCAAGTAACCGCCGTTACCGGGAACAAAGGCATTCGATACATCACCGCATGCCGCATACCGCATACAAGGTACACGCATGCTAGCGAGTGCCCGCATCGTATGGAATGCGCATGCGGGTTGCGGTATCATTAATAAAATTACTCTTTGATCTTCGCTTATAGTACGTAATTTTGATTGATGAATGTTTAATACAACACAATTATATATAGACACAAAATAATACCACACCACCTACAGAGTATTTAATAAACTACAACATCTGCCTATAACAAAGTATGCATATCGAGAGTGAACATATCGTTCAAGATGCATTCACTCTATGTTGATCGTAACAACCTTTTTGGGTCGACCACTTGAAGAACTTGTTCGTGCTACGTTGTCATTATTCACCCCTCCACTGCTATGAGAGCGATCGGCTGTCTGAAATCCCAATCCAAACGGTCGCAAGCTACTACCGATACCTGTGAAACCAATAAGAAATTGAGCTTCATATTGGTAATATTTGTATTGTACAAGCATTTAGTAACATCAAGATATATCCCCAAAAGACTAAATAAATGCATTTATCAAAATCCGGTTTGGTATTGGCCGTATTGCAAACATCGTCTCCAATCCACACAAGAAAAATGAATTCGACAAGAAATTTACAATAATCATTTTTTTTAACATTAGTTCGGGATCACCCAAGGAGACTAAACCACCCCCGCAATTGCATAACCCACCCCCCCCACTGTTGCCCTGGAGAAAACCCGGACAAATCCGAGGGCATGGCCAGTAAAATTCCCCTCCCCCGCTGCCCCCGCAACGCAATGTGCAAAAGGCGACCTTGGGTAATTTCTAAGTCACGGGATAATCTTGTGTGCATTGTTGTAGTCCCCAGGAGTCGAACTCCTGACCTCTAACAAAACGTGTTAGGCCACTACCACTTGAGCTACAACATAAGGTTGCAATAATCAATTTGTCCAGGTCCAAACGATATATTGAAGAAGGGCAATCCAATAATCGATTTGTTCAGGTCCAAAGGCTCACCAAACATGGCATATTCATATTAACTTTTCTTTTAACATTGTTGTAAAAGTTGTATGATATGGGAACACAAACAAATATTTGAAACCCTCAACAACTATTTGAAACCCTCAACAAGAACAATCTGTAATGATAATTACCTGCCCTCCCAAACAAGTTGAAGTCTTCATTCCATCCAGGCAAATGTCTATCAGCATTACCATTCCATGCTTCATCAAAACCAGACAGCTCATCTGAAGATTAACCAGAAATTAAATTTCAGTCACCTAATTAGCTAGATTAAAATATATAAATGTGGTACGAGATGCTACCTTCCTCAAGGTTGTGTAGGGTCTGCACTGTGTCCACTGTCCCATCTGTACCAAGCTTCCTTGTGACAGAATGCCCCTAAAAAAAATCACAAAACTTAGTTTCTACAATATCGAACAATAAATTAGATAAAGTTTAAAACTCTAGGTGTATCATAATCTGTTGGTATGATAAAATTTAACCATCTAGAAAACCTTCAAACTATATTTGTTTTGTACATCTCATGCGAATTTCCTGTGTTTACTTCGATATCTTATTGATGAACTTTTGATTGAACTAATATTCTGTCCCATACGTTCACAGTTTCATGTATATCCGATACTAACAAAGAACATTTTTCTTCGATCTACATAGGAGTCCAAAAGATTGCTAATCATATTTATTTTAAGCAAATCCTAGTGGTGTTCAAGCCATCTATGAGCACTTTTGTAAGAGTCGGCGACGTGTCGGTTTGGGGATTAGCCCAACTCGACTCACCCAAAACGCCTTAAAAGTCGGTCTACGCTAAAAAATTCGGGTCAACGTCTGGCTGAGGGGGTCTGAGTCGGTCAAAGTCAAATTAGGCAAAAAACTTTATATTTTTTAAAAATTAGATTTTGTGCTATATAATCTATGTTTGAAAATTTTATGTTGTTTGATATATTTATGTGTAATGTATATGTTATATCTTATTTATTGCTAAAAGTCAATATTGGCCAACAGCCGACTCCTCCCTCCAAGGTCCAGACCGACTTGTCCTCGACTCACAACTTATACAACCTTGTCAAAGAGAATATACTACCCTATGAGTTGGCCAATTCATTCAATAACTACTTAAAATAAAAGAAAGAACGATTAATAAAGGTAACATATAAAGGCACCTTATCATGTATTCCTTTTGAAATCCTGTGTGTTGCTCGACCCGTGGTTTTATCAGCTTCTTTGCTGTCTTCCAGAACTACCTGATTCCCACACATAACACATTAATAACAAAAACAGCATACCCAATTCAAACAAATATAAAACAAAATCAAAATTACTTACTCCGTCACTGCCTGATTTCCTAGCTGTTGTGGCAGTATAGTACGCTCCATTAATACCACCATACGTAACTTTCTTAAAGCTGACACTCTGACTCTGCGATTTCGTCCCTTCAACTCTGTTATAGTTCTTGTTAATGCTGACATCCTTCACTTCTGCTTCAAAATAGCCAAGATCAATAATAGATTTATAGGGTAGGTATTAGTATAGTATGATGTCCCCATGAATGGTAGCCTAGTGATTGAGGGACATGCAGCATAAAGCGGAGGTCTTAGGTTTAATCCTTGCATGTCCCATTAACAATAAGTTATGTGATTTTCCTCCCCATGTTGGTCACAGGACCGGTCGGAGAGTCAGTTCTACCCTCTTTTAGTATAGTACTTCCTTCGTCCCAACAATAGTGTACAAACAAAAAATACACAATTTAAAAAATGTCGTTATTGCAGTGTACTTTTAGTATAGTTATGCCCCTGACTTTTTACTAACATTTTTGTTTTAAATGAATAAAGTAAGAGTATAAAAGAACTCCACCTCGTTGTTCTTACTAGAAGTGGTCTATAAGTTTTAGACAACCTAAAGAGAAAAATCGGACTGTTAAATTGGGACGGAGGGAGCATGATACACATTCACATTCCACTCTATACCAAACCCATACCCATAATGATTTCTAACTACAAACAAAACGCTGTCAGAAAGTTTTATTATCGATACCATCATCATCAGGATGTTCTACAAGAGGACCTTTGCGAGCTTTATTATCCTTAACCTCAAAATCACCATTTCCACCTTTTTCAATTTCGCTTTCGTCATCACTATCTAACTCTTCGATAACTAGTCCCTTTGAACTACTGTCATTCGTATGTGACAAAGCATCAAAAGAGCTATGTGTATCAAATACACTAGGCTCGAACAAACTCCCAAAAGGTCGGGTAAAAAACGGGTCATCAAACGGATCCCTTCCTCCTAGAAGACTAGATATCATGCTTCTACGAGACGTGAAACCCTGATCACCATCAAATCGGTCATGGGGAACTCGTGCGTCTCTATTATCCCGTTCCCTCTGCATTCTTTATAAACAGATCCTAGAAATTCAAAAAATTCTTAATTTAATTATCACCTAAATTAGGGATTAAAAATGTTCATTTATTAACCAGTGACCTCACAATACGATTGCCACAAACAGAATCAATCATAATAGCAGTAAATTACTACAATCAAGGGCCAAACTATTTGGGGACAGGGTGGGGCCCCACTGGATTTGCAATTTTCAGTGTAAAAATTTTGAATTTTTCAATTTTGGACAAGTGGATTTTTTTTCACGAAAACCTACATATTTTGTCTCAATACCTTAAAATTTTGCCCAAAAACATTCAGATTTTGTCCGAAAACCTCCATAATTTGTATAAAAACCTCAATTTTTTTCCCCAAACCTTCATATTTTGCCTAAAAAAATTGTTACGGTTTTAAATTTTTTTTTTGACACCGGTGAAAAAAATCCTAGTTCCGCCACTGACTACAATCTTCATCTTCATATTAACTATTCCACCCCGACATATACATATACAAAATTACAAATATATATTATATGTGTATGTAAACAGATACCAAAAAACCCTAACTATACACATAAATGAATCCAAATCTATCAATTTCAACACTAATGAAATAAATGCACTTATCTCTCCTTTTTCACAAAAAAAAAAAAAAAAAAAAAAAAAAAAAAAAAAAAAAAAAAAAGAAAAAATGATCATGCATAATTAACGCAATTAAAAATATTTAAATTACGTACCTGACGACGATGATCTTTTGAGAGAAATTTGAACTCTGAAGCAAAAAAAATATAAATATAAAATTGGAGGGACAATCTAATCTAATCTAATCGCGAAGTTTCATTTCAGAGGTTTATATATATATTGTTCACAGAAAAGAAATATTTGAATTTTTGTCTTGCTGCTTGACCCTAGATTGTTCTAAACTTCTCACGAGAAATGTATATTTACGCTTTACGTCCTTTAGGTATTTATAAAATCCGTAATAACCTCCAAACTTTCTTAAACTTCTCAAACCAATTAACACACATATTGAAACAGAAAAGGGTTATAAACGAAATCGCCCTTTTTTTTAACACAAAAAATTCAGTTATTAAATTTTTGGTCATGGCCTCGTTTTTCTTGCTTTTTTTTTTTCCTTAGAACCAGATTTTCGATCATGGCCGGTTTTTTGGCTTGCAACTAGCAAAAATTCTAGTCATGGCCTATAAACTTTGAAACGTCATATATTATGATTTGTAACTTATATCTAGTCACCGTTTTTTTGTAATCGTGTATTTTTTCGAGATCTATCTACTAGCAAACCGTCGAAGTCCTAATATAATGTTTAAAATTTGACCTCATATTGTGATGTGAGTTAAAATTATGAATTGTGTTATTTATTGAAATTGATTGAGGGGTTTAGTTTAACTTTAGTCAATATTGATGGTTACTAAAATTTTGATTGATGGTTACTAAAATTGTTGGATAAACACGTCGTTTCAGTTGTATCGGATTGTCGTTTTGAGTTTGTGTTCATATTACAAACTGTCCTAAAACTTCGACTACATTTACACAACGACCCCTCAAGTTTACACTTTTTCAGGGTAAAAAGTGTAAATATATAATTTTATTAAAATAAAAAAAAAACTAATTTCACCCGAATTTATAAAGGGCCCTATCTTCTGGCTCGGTGAGAGTTCAATTTTTCAGAGACCACCGTTCAACTCGAAAAAATCTTGCGAACCCAACGGGACTAACTATACGCGAAACGGACACTTCTCAAAAAAAACGCTAAACACAACGACAACCCGTATCTTCCCGCTCGGCACGAGTTAAATTTTTCCGACGGCACCGTCAAACTCGAAATAATTTTATGAACAAAACGAAACTAACCACGTTCGAAAGGGGCACTTTTTAAAAAACGCTAAACACAACGGCATCTAAAACGGCGTTTAACATATGGGCCGTGTTCCCCTCTGTAAATACAGAACGTTACGTTAAATATGAATACGCAGGCCGAAAGCCCCCGCCGCAACGCGCGGGCCGGTCCGGACTAGTTTTAACGAGTTGCGAATTAGAACTTTATATAACAAGCTATGAGCGGTCAAAATATGTTTAAAAGTCTAAATCTACGAAAAGCATCAAAATTGAAGGTTACTGAGCCCGGATTTTAAAATATGTTGGGAAAAACCGTCTTTTACTGTTTGCCAACGAATAGATCTCAAAAAACCATAATTTGAATAAACGATGACTAAGTCGGAGCTAGAAATCAAAAGATACGACATATCGAAGTTTAGACGTATTTCAGGTCATTCGCAAGAATCGCTTGTGACCTTGCGTATCCAGTTTTTGTCTAAGTCGCAAGATTGCAAGCCCAAAATAGTGGTCGTCGCCGAAATTTTTTTGGTCGCGACCTAAACTTTTGTACTCATGATTTGAAGCTTCTCGGTCATGGTTAAAAATCATGAATTCGCAAGGTCGCAAAAATCCCTTGCAACTTGCGCGAGTGTTTTGCAATAATGTTTATTGTATCATCTTATGTACAATCGATCATATCATTTCCAAATTTTCAATTTTCAAATATATTATGTAAAATAAATAAAATATTTAAAGTCAAAGTAAAAAATGATAGTACTTTTAAAAGATAAAACAAAACATTTATAAATAGATGGAGGGAGTACTACATTACAATTTCTATCCAAATTTTTAAGCATAATATCGTTCCGAAAACATTTAAGACAAACCAAATCTTAACCATTAGCGTGTAAACAAAACAAAGAGCAACCAAAACCAACCCGAAAAACTTAACTCGTGAAATAAACATCCGATTTATCCAACTTGTCCTGACTTACAGTCCAACAACACCTAAAGAAGTTGAAACACTTCTTTTTCTTTTTTCTTTTTGCGATGAAAACTAATACTCTAATAGAAACGATATTTTTGTTTTCTAAAGGAAATCGCCATCAACAGAGAATACAAAAAATGATATGAGAAAACAAGGAAGTTGAAACACCTATACTCGAATCAGTTGTCGTCATTTAAGTGTATCTTGTGGCGCGGGTCTGATCTAGAAACCTTGTTCACAGGATGCACAAAATAATGCTGGTTAATTCATACTGGGGCGCACAAAGACAAAGACCCATTTAGAATTGTTAACATAAATTATTTCTCTAATACGGAGTATGAATTATGAATGAAGTTGTATAAAAAATTCCTTGAAATTAAGATTGGAAGTTGCAGGAGGTGAATCTATAATAAACGTACCAAAACTGTATGTGTAACAAACAAAAAAACACTAATTTTTTGTTTTCCTCCGACAGAGTCTTGAACCTATAACTCTTTGTTTCTAAGGAAAGTAGTCCACAAATCAAGCTAACAAGCATCGTTTTGTCTTAATTCACGAGTATATCTAAAATGAAAAATAAATACATTATCGACAAATATCCTGTGTAGCACTGAATACCCTTTGCATTCAAGTAAATCCGCCCAAGTAGGGCGTCGCGACCTGATGTCATCATAAATTAAGAAAACCGGTGCCTGTTTTAAAATTCTTGGCCATCCAAATCTGGTTTTGACGGATACTCGATACCTTGCAGTGCGGGCATTCTTCTCAAATCTTCATCACAATACGCTGGGATAAACCAATACTTTTGTACAGTTCCAAATACCTGAATTTTTAACCAAGTTGTTAGCTAAAACGGACGATAATAAGCTAATATACCTTAACAAAGGAATACCCATAATCTTCTTTTTGTTCTATGTTTTCAAGTATAAGAGACGTGTGGGTCCTTTTCTAAACATCACACTAAAAAGTCAAATTTAGACCTCTGACGAGCTCAAATTTTCTACACATAACAATATGCACATATAAAATCGGATGGAGGACCAATACGAAAGCATTAGTAATAGGTACTGCAGTACGAATCTATATCAATTAATCAAGGTTGCGAAAATTGCTACTCGGGGAGTCCTCGATCGGGACTTTTTAGGGAGTACTTGGCAACTCGGGGAGTACTCGGACGTTGACCAAGTTTGACTTTGACCAATTTTGACTGATTTTCCGAGTAATTGTGAGTCGTGCAACACTTCAATTTAATATCAAAATCTTTGAACTAAATCTCAAGCGGACAAAACTAACTAATCTGGAAGTATACAACAAACTAGACCGTACGAAAGGGTCAAGCAGCATCAGACCTGACATCTGACTTTAAAAGCAAAATACTAGCTCTATCGGATAATTATTTAGACACGTGTCCAGGTTATATAACACAAAAGAAATGTTCTCCCATAGCCAAAATATCTCAAACTAGTTCTGATATTTACAAAATAATGTGGAAAATGGGAAAATACTACTATTTATGATTTAACATGATGAAATGGTACCTGTTCGAAATTCTTTTTCCGACCAAGATCGTAACGCCATTTTGGAGTAGTCTTCTTCTCATATGCCTAATCAAAACAAATTAACTTATCAAGAACACGAAGGCCATTAAAGTGCTGCATATGGATATAAACTTCAAACAAATAATACCTCGATTGTTGTGGTATTAGCAGACACCAAAGATATGTGCATAATTAGAAATCCAAAAACACTCAAGGCAAAAGCCAAATTCAACACTGCAAAAACAAAGAATAGTTGCATAAGTGATTAAACGGTAACCAATAACAAGAGGCCTAATAAATTACATATTATAAAAACAGGTTAGTTAGATTTACCAAAAGCGAGAAACGTTGTTGCTAGAGTGCTAGGTGACCCGGGTATCTCCCCATCACTAAAAAACGCTATGAAATGTGGTAACAACGCTAACGTTACAACTGTAGTCTCTAGAAACGTGTAAAACTGCATCAATTAACACAAATATTAACTAAAAAATATGTTGGTGACATTAATTATAAACGCAAGATATAGAAATCCTTTAGACACAAGGTGAGATCCGTTAAAAATTTCTAAACATTTCAATATCAAGGACTGTAATATTGTAATATTTGCTTATTTGCCTAAGTATTGCCTTAGTTGACGATATTCTTCTTCTTAATCATCATTGAAGGGTATTTTAGACATTTGACAAGAGCAGAATTCAAGAATTATTCAACATACCAGGAAGAGAAGAAAATACTTGTAGTTTAGTGCCCCAACACAATTAACAACCCACACACAATGATGATCCATTTTCAGCACACACCGCCCACCTATATAACATGCAACAAAAAAAGGTTCATACTTTACGCTCAAGAAACAAAGATCATACTCAGAGATTATTTTGTTATTAATAAAGCACGAGATAATACTTACAAACAGAACAATGGTGGCACCGGGGCGGCTTTAACTGGTTACACTTTCTACAATAACGGATTCTACCATTGGTTGGATCAGGTGTAGTCAACGGGCCAAATTCAGAAGCTTCTAGTGGATCAAGGTCCCCTCGTTCTTGATCAATTAGCGGCCTATAATTAGGTGGGACACCACCAGGGTCCGTGAACACCACCGAAAAATAACTCCATAGTAGCATCACCAGCTGGATCAGTATAATTGTTGTTATTTAGGTAAGCATAACCTAAACTATCTTATACCTAATTACCTATACACAGCTGATTATTTGATTTTAATTGTTTCATAGCAACCTCATAATTTGTAAGGCAGCAACTCAAAGTCCTTAGATGTCAAATTACAAATAAGAACAATGAAGAAAGGTCAACAACATTTGATTTGAATTTGAATAATAATAAAGCTCATGATTATAAATTTCTTTCCTTTTTTTAAACTAATGTTCATTAATAGTTTTCAGAAAGCTTGATAGACTTAAAGGCACCTTCAATAAACTGTATGACCTAAATCAGAACAAGGCATTTACTATATACTACTCTAATAGGCAGCTAAATGATACCTTATATCACCTAACATCTACTACTATATTCCCAAATTAAAGTCTTGAATTTTGGCACATGATCAATAATAAAATTTCAATTTAAGGATGCACATACAGCTCAAAGTTCTTAACTTTAAGCTAAAAAAACAGGAGCATAAAACACCCAGAAGACATAAACATTAAACTTTATTAAACTTTAACACTTAAATGAAAAAAAATCAAATATATATGAAATAGGAAGCTAAAAAATATTAAAAAAAGATCATCAACATTACCAGGGCATGAAAGATGATTAAAACAACAAGTGAAATGAGAGAATCAAGACCACCGGCTGCCAAAGCAGGACCATAATTACACAAAACGACAGCGTAATATGTGACACCAACAACACCAAGAACCAATAAGATCATGATCGAACCTAACCCTCTTAAAGCCGTACAAAATTTGAACACATTCCATGCCATTACAGCTCCAGATCTATACATAATAATACTCCTTTATAATGAATTAAGATAAATAAAAAATAATTTTAATCTCAAGAAAGTTTATACAGAATGAATCAAACCCCTGAAAAAAGGTTTAGTAAATTCTTGATTTTTATTTGTGGGTTTTGATTGATTGTGAATCTTGTGACGTGGGAATTGTTTTGTTTTTAAGGGTTTATGAATTTTAGGGAAGATGTGTTGAATCCATGGGTGATGAGAGAGATGGGATGAAAGAGGAGCTAAAAACAAGGACTTGTTATTTTGTCAAAAAAAATAAAAGCAAAAGACATTACTCCGTATAATTTACATACATGGGCTTCGAGTTTATCTTCAGTTTCATCATGGTCATGTAGTTTTTTATAAGTACTACGTATAATATTTTTTTTGAAACATCAACAATTTTATTACTCAACTCCTTAAAAAGCTTATAAGGAGCATAACCACGAAAATTACAATGGATTCATCATCTAATCGTTCCATGAAATATTACAATGACTTCTACTTTTTAACCAATTAAAAGAAAGATTACAAAGAGTCAAAAACAATATGCTTCTTCATCGTTCGAGGTTGAAAAATGGCACTATTTCGAAGCCTCCATAAATGTCATAACAAACATGCGATAATAGTATATAGACGACTCTCCTTTTCCACCGATGCATGCCAATCTTCGTACCACGCTATCCATTCGAACCAAGCGAAGAAAACCGACAACTGAACTCCATACCAAACACGAATCTTTCTCCATAACTCCACGACAACAGAACATGAAAACATAATATGATCCAAACTCTCGACCATCCAGTCACATATAACACAATCAATATGCTCACTTTCTAAACCCTTTCGAGACAAATAATCTAGTAGAGTAGTAGGCAACCGATTTAAGGCTAACCTCCAAATAAAAATGTTTACCTTTCGCGTAAGTGTTTTAACCTATCTTGTCTTATGACTTGAGGATGGTAGAACAATGTTGTCTATAAACCTGCGAGTAACACCAACAGTAAATAAAAAGTCATTGGCTATACTCCACACACAACTATCCTCCCTATTTGAAATGATACAATGATCAAGCTCGTACTCTAACTGATTAATCAAAACCGTAACACGTGACCCAAGCGAATCTCTTCTCCAACTCCACATCCATTCCCCATTAATTACTCGATCACATAATAAGCAGTCCGAGTTAGAATCTAAATGAAATAACTGCAGGTATTTAACCATCAAAGGCCCGTCACCTAACCAGTTATCTTTCCAAAAGCGTATCGATCGACCATTATCCACTTTCTTGCGCAAGACGTTAGTAGGTAACAGACCCGTATTTTGTGCTTTTTGAAAAGTATCCACAATCTTTACCCAGAAGCTATCTCCTTTTAACTTCGAACTATCTAACCCAAGATGCACCCCATGAACTGAACTTATGACCGTGGCCCAATATGCATTTACGTCAATGACCGCTCGCCACACCCATTTAAACATTAATACCAAGATAAAAGCACGTAAGCTACCGATCTCCAATCCCCCGTGTTCGAAATATGCCATAGTTTGATCCCAATTTACCCATGCCATATTTCGATCGCCTTCCGTCGATCCCCACAAGAACGAACCACGAATCTTCTCTAACTCTTTCAAAACCATTTATGGACACTTGAACAACGAAAACGGATAAATGCCCAAACTCCCCAAAACGGCTCTTATTAAGGTGTATCTACCCCCGATTGACAATAAATTAGCTTTCCACGTTGATAACTTTTTCTGAAATTTATTTATTAAACCCTTCAAATTTGAAACCGAAGACATGCTTGTACCCATGGATAAATCCAAGTAACAAAATGGCATATCTCCTTTTGAACATCCAACCTCACGCACCTACGCATCAAGTTCAGCCGTGGGAACCTCCAACCCGAACACTGAAGACTTACTCACGTTCATTTTCAACCCTGACATTAGTGAAACGAAGTAAAAACCTTCATAATGTTCATGAAACTTTCCTTGTGCCAATCCGACACCACCACCGCATCATCCGCATAAAATAAATGAGACACGTTCATATTGTTAACTCCAATACAAGACCCTTATTTTTAATATAGATAATAGTTACGGATTTATATTCATTTATCATCATTATCATTATCATTATTCATTCATTAAAAAAGAGGGATCCGATTGTCGTTCCGTTTATAAAATATTTGTGAATGCATGTCGGTTTTTTGCGTTAGGAGGGGCATTTTCATAATTTTGGATTGGGCAAATTTCATAAAAAAGTAACATATTTTAGCTGTTTTCTATTTTCGGTAATCTATTTCATTTGGATATAAAAATGAGTCTTTTCCAAAAGTTAGTCAAAAAGAGGGGTGTCATTAACTTTCTCCGTTAAACGCCAACATGACATTCCACATCACCTGTTTTTTCCACGTCACCTGTTATTTTACCATTTAATGATGCCTCTTCTTCCTCTCATCTTCCCTCCCCTTTTCCGAATCTGTCGTTTGTTTCTGCTACTGCTGGAGTTAATTCAGGTGACAAACCTCCACCGGATTTTCTTCCTCCGCCGCCAGTGACAGAGGATCTGGGTAACATGGTGTTTATAGGCCGTATCCCTAAAACTGTTAATGAGTGTGTGTTCGAAAAGTCTGGTTCTATCTGGACTATTAAATAGTAGCCTTCTCTTATTGCGCTTTTGTTTCCTTCTGTAACGACCCTGGATTTTCCGACGTTTATTTATTAATAATTGTTATTATTAATACGTGTGATAAAACGAATGTATGTTATTACATTTACATGTTGCCATGATTGCCCGAACTTGACTTTAATTGCCCGAAACGTCTTTGTGACACCCGGAACTTACACGAATAATATTTTCAAGTATTATTTACATTCATGATTAATTTTATTAATAATTTTAATTAACTATGGTTATTAGTTAGTTACTTGGGCTTTAATTGGATTTAATTGTTAATTAATGGAACTTGGGCTTGTTTAAAGTAAATGGACTCATGATATTGGACTTCCAAGCCCACCCTACCTTTTAAATGGACTTAGTTAGCCCACTCTTTCATATGTAAGTACCAAATTAAATGTGAACTAGTTAGTTAGAATACTTGGAATCTTGTTAACTCTTAATCCCCATGCACATACCTCCATTAACCACCTTTAAGGACAACAACATGCAAGAGACTAGTGTGCATTGGCCTCCCCTTCTTTTTTGCTGCAGAAACCGTAGGCCTTTGGCCATGGGAGAGATTCAAAATCTTTTTTTTTCATTACTAGTTTACTCATTCTCTCATTTTCCAAAACACTCTCATACTTGCAACTCTTTCTCTCTCACTTTTCTCTCTAGTTCTTGTAAGTAAACTTGAATCATTTCTTCCTTCTTTTCTTTCTAAAACCGTAGCAAGAACACCCATAATCATCATCATACTTTGTTTGTTTTAATCTTTGTTTACTTGTGTTGATTTCTAGTAGTTGTTAGTTACTTACTTACTTGGTTTCAAGAATCAAACCTGCTAGTTTCTTTCTTCTTTTATCTTGTAATTACAAGAACACTCAAGAACATAACTTACTAGTTATGTTCTACATATACTTTCTTAATAGATTGCAAGTCCATGTGTTGATTAAAATCATACTTGTGATTCATGAAGTAAACTTTAAAGTTTACTTTCTTAAAGATCAAACTTTGGTTTGAATCTTTAAAGTATGAACAACCATGAACAAATTACATGTTTACTTAGTTTACTTCTTCATTCTTGCACTTTAATTTCATGTAATTAGTTTAAATGGTCAAGTACTACAAGTTAGTCTTGATCTCATTAATCTTGAACTAAAAGTTAACTTTGAAAGTTCAAGAACACACAAATAAGTTTTCTTTAAATATAACTTTGTATACTTATGCTTGATCTAGACTTTTGAGTCTTGGATCTTCAAGATCTAACTAAGAACTATGTTCTACACCTTAAGATCTTGATTAGTTAGCTTACTTTCAAGTTTATAGTTCAATATTACCTTTAAAGTTCATGTATGTGTTAGATCTAAGACTTTGATGTAACTTTGGTTCATCAAAACACTTGCAACACTTAAGTGAGTTGTGCTTCATGTTTTAGACTTGCACTTGGGTTATGATGGTCAAACCTTGGTGAAGATGATATAAACGCATCAATGAGTTGTACACTTGAGGCTATATGCATCAAGGATGAGAACCATGATGAACATCAAGCACCAAGACCACCGGAACTCACTTTTAACTTCCTGTTTTCTGTTTACAGCCCTCTGTCCTACTGTTTCTGTAACATACCAGTAGACCTGGGCTACTGAGACCTTGATTTTCAAATAGATCTTTTCGAGTAGATAATTTTTCATATAAGACTCGTCTTAATCCTAGTTACGGTTTAGGATTTATGGCCCTCCGATCGTCACTATGTCCTTTTAACGTTGTGCAGAAATTTCTGACCTACTCGCACTTAGACCGTCGCCACGGTCAAATGAAGACGAGTTTGCTTCTGTAAATTTTACCACACTTAAAGGACTCATATATGGAGCCATGGCCACTGGTCTCACCTTAATTCAGTAAGGGTAGAGGCCGTGGTGACTGATCAAAGTCAGCCTTTGTTTTAAACTACTTTCATAAACGAAACTTACTTTACTCCTTTTGTTTGATGATGAGTGATGATGACCTTTAAGACCTTATTTACATACTTTTAAACCTATTCGGCTGATTTACTGACTTAGGTTGAGGACTCGTTGGACTTTTCGGACCGATTACTTGCACACTTTTCCCGACTCGACTTTTACCGCTACTGTATCATTGTGAGTTATAGCATTCCCTTTTTACTTTAACTTATTTTGGGAACTGAGAATACATGCGGATTTTATGTTTTACATACTAGGCACGAGTACATAAACTTATATATGTGTGGGTTATACAACGTCATAAACATTCCCTTTAGCTCGGTAACGTTTAATCATTGGTTTTTGAACCGTGAACGCGAATCTTAGATATGGATCCATAGGGTTTGACATCCCCACTCGGGCTAGTAGCGCTAGCATTTTACGGGTGTTTAATGCTTCGTAGACATACGCACTTGCCAAGTGTACTTTCAGGGGGTATAAACGTTAAGTTAGTTACCAAGTGCCCACGGTTAACATATACTTTATCATACTGTTTTGAAACGCTCTTTGTAGCACTGAAATCTCGTGGCCTACCTTACTTACTGTTATACTTAAACTATAGCTCACCAACCTTTGTGTAATGACCCGGACTTTTTCGATCGTTCTACACTTATAAGATTAATATTTACATAAATTAAACCTTACCAACATGATAAGCAATCCAAATTGTTGAGAATTATGTTTTGAAAAGAGTTTTACACAACGTTTGACCGTCTAGTTGACCGATGATATCACGAACTATATAACATATGATAATTATACGTTTGTGTATATATATGTATATATACATATTTAACATGATCTAAGAATGTTGTAATACCTCATTTTGTATTAATAACAATAAGTTATAAGTATATTTTGAAACTACTAACTTAAGTTTTCAAAACGATAACCATACGTAACGTTATTTGACATAAATACTTATGACCTATAATGTTTATACATATATCGTATAAGTAATGTATTTAATCACTTTTAAGGACTTAAATACATAAAACAATATAAGTGTATTCACAAAAGATAGCTATATTTGAATCCTCGTTCCGTTTTCACAAGATTTCTATACGTATATCTAGAGTATATGTACTCGTATCATACCTAGCTTCTATACGTATTTACTATTGGTATATACACATCAAATCACCACCAACCAGCCCTTGTTCATGCCTTATGTATAAGGTAATTAGAAATTGGATGCTAGCATTGAAAGTCATACAAAATAACAAAAGGAAAACTTGTCCATGTCCCCCCCCCCCCCATTCACGTTTTATATGGCCTTCCCCATATCAATTCTAGTTCACCGTTTTTCAAATTACTCTCTAACACACCTAATTGAAAGCCATAAGAAACCCTCATCAATTCAGCAAGAAACCATGAAGATCTAGCCATAGAAACAAGCCTTAATCATCATAAGAAAACTCTTACAAAAACACTTCAAGAATCCTTCCAAGAACACAAGTTTACTTCCAATCTTTCATTCAACTCCATCACTCTTTTGGTTCTAGGTTTTTACTTTTCTTTTACAGCAACCTTGTCCAAGTAACTTGAGGTAGTAACTTTGTTCATAACCTTATTCGATTCATATATATATAGCTATCTTATTTTATGGTATAAAATTTTAACAACAAGAACATAGTTTGAATGTTTTCAAACTTGTTTGCAAACTAAATAGATCCTTCTAACTTAACTTTTAAAATACTTCAAGACCTATAATATATCATAAGGATATGCTAACTTAACAAGGTAAAACTTGGTTTTTCAAAGAACACCTTAAAAACTGAATTTACGTCGTCGGAGTACAACCGGGGGCTGTTTTGGGTTGGATAATTAAAAACTATTTTGAACCTTGAATTGGAGGTTTATTTTCTGGAAAAATGATATTTACTATGAATATGATAACCATAAAAATTTCATGATTTAACTCAAAGTATAAGTATTTTTAGAAAAATAATCATTTAATGTTGTTTACATAAGGGAAAATGATTAACTTCATAAGTTTCACCAAAGTTTGACCTATGACCTGTGATTTCGAATACAAACTAAGGTATTTACAGTTCATATTCTTAAAGAAGGACTAGATCCAAGGAAGTAGCAAGTTGAACCAACGAAAACGGAGTTGTAACGAAGAAACTATGACCAAAACGAGATCGGATATCCAAAACTAGTTTAGCCACGAAAATAATTGGAGAAAAATTAAATAAATCACATCTTTCTAAAATAACATGATATTTTATATATATGTATTCATAATTTAATTTTATATATTTCAGGATCACCCGTAAACAACACGAGAAGATTAATCATAAGACCTCATGCACGTACGCAACACGTCATTTGACAACACCGGTACTTTATGTACGCAACACGTCATTTGACAACACCGGTACCGTGGGTCAAGATTAATCCCGACCAATACGAATACGATGGGGTTTCATTTATTTCGATGGGGGTTTTATTTATTTATTAAACACCTAAATATGAACCATTAAAATTGAATTGCTAACTACGGACTAAGAAGACATTAAAAGTATTATAAGTATATATACGTGACGATTGTTTAAAACGAAAATATATTGATATATTATATATGGATAGGTTCGTGATATCAACCGGAGACCAAGTCAAAATATATATATCTTCAAGGCAAAAGTGAGTATATAGTCCCACTTTTAAACTCTAACTATTTCGGGATGAGAATACATGTATTTTATGTTTTACGTTATGGACACAAGTAACTGGAAAATATATTCTACGTTGAGTTGTACCACTGGCATACTTCCCTGTAGCTTGGTAACTATTATTTACAGCGGTATTGTAAACGCGAATCCTGTTGATAGATCTATCGGGCCTGACAACCCCAACCGGACTGGACGACCAGTATTCAACGGTTGCACAGTACTTCGTTTCGTGACTACACTTGGTACGGTGTAGTAAGATTTCATAATAAAGGGAATATGCGACGTGATTAAATGTTAAGTATGGTTACCAAGTGCTCAACCACTTAGAATATTTTTATTAAAATGTTTATATATGAAATCTTGTGGTCTATATATATATATTGTTGCCGGCATTAAACCTATATCTCACCAAATTTATGTTGACGTTTTAAGCATGTTCATTCTCAGGTGATAATTAGAAGCTTCCGCTGCAACATGTTGAATTTAAACAAGATCTTGAGTATGCATATTTGTGTCAAAAATAAAACTGCATATCGGAGGATTTGTAATGTAAAATATGCTAGAAATCGTATTGTTATCATCACATGTAAAGTTTGTAAGTCTAAGATTATCGCTAAACGATAATCATCTTTTTATTGTCTAAAGCTTGTATTAAAATAAGAGTTATGGTTTGTAATGTAAAATAAATGCAGTTGTTCTTTTAAAAATGTCGCATATAGAGGTCAATACCTCGCAATGAAATCATACGTTATCTAATTCGTTCTTATGGTTAAGGACGGGTTATGACATGTGGTATCAGAGCGGTGGTCTTAGCGAACCAGGTTTGCATTAGTGTGTCTAACTGATAAGTCGTTAGGATACATTAGTAAGTCTGGACTTTGACCGGGTCTGATTTAAAAACCATTGCTTATCATTGTTGGTTAAAATTTATATGTAAATAATATGTAGTACTAATGGGTTAGTTGTTGTGTGATAGATGTCGGGCTCAAAACTTGTTATCACATTCAGCGACTCCGAACCAGAATCTTCAGATGGTGTTCCAGTCATTAACCTATCCGATGACGAAAATAATATCTTTGGGGAAGACTCACAAATTCCGGATGAACCGACTATAGAGAACCCGGAAAGTGAACCCGAGGAGGAAAGTGAACCCGAGGAGGAAAGTGAACCCGAGGAGGAAAGTGAACCCGAGGAAGAAATACAGGAAATTACAAAAGACAAGTTCGAACTAGGAAAGAAACGAAAGGCTAATGAATTAGAAAATTCAAATCCAGAAGAGGATGATGTGGCACCAACTCCACTAGACACTACCACCCCTATTCCCGCTATTCCTATTCGTTCTATCCCGGCATCTAGTTCTTCAGCCCCACAGCCAAAATATAGGGAGATACCGCCAAAATATAGGCAGACAGCCAGGATAAGCGTTAAGCGATTCTTTGAACCTAAACGTCCTAGAAAATAGACCAAACGATGCGCTGCCGTATTAAACCATGGGATCATATAATGTTTTGTATAATATTATTAGTGTGGTTTGCTTAATGTTCGATGTAAGATAAGCATATGTAAAATAGTGAAGTGTGAAATGCAATAATTTTCCATGGTTAAGTATTATTTGGGTGGTAGTAATTGATTTTCGTACTAAGCTATTAAGTATGAACTTTAACGGGTAGGTACTGCCCTAGATATAATTATAAAATGCTAATAAGAAGAAAAGGCTTTTATAATAATAACTGGTTCATATTATTAATAAGCTACGATGTACTGTAAATACATACTACATCTATAATATTCCATGTGAATAATTATTTTTTTTCATTCTTATTGAAGATTATGGCGCGATTGAACCGAATGACGGAACAAGAAATCCAGGAACTCATCAATCAGCGAGTGAACGACAGAATGTTATGGGTCGAGGCTGCAAGAGCTGCTGCAGTTAACCCAAATCCTCGTGTAGGATGCACCTACAAAACTTTTCAAGCTTGCAAGCCCTCATCATTCAGTGGAACAGAAGGACCGATCGGTTTAACCCGGTGGATAGAAAAGATGGAGACTGTGTTTAAAATCAGTGGTTGTGTTGAGAAGGACATGACCAAGTATGCATCGTGCACTTTACAAGATAGTGCACTCACGTGGTGGAAAAATTTTGTGAAGGCTGTAGGAGGAGATGTAGCTTATGATACTCCATGGGAAGAATTCAAAACAATGTTAATCAACGAATATTGTCCAAGGAACGAGGTTAGGAAGTTGGAAGATGAATTACGAAGTCTGAAGGTTATTGGTACTGAAATCACCAACTACAATCAGCGATTCATGGAATTAGTTTTGCTATGTCCTGAATTGGTTCCAACCAAAGAACGGAAGATTGAAATGTACAAAGATGGTTTGCCCAAAAAGGTCAAGGCAAATGTTACAGCATCGAAACCTAAGACAATTCATGAAGCTATAACCATGGCAAACGAGCTAATGGATCAGGTCATCATGGATAAGAAAGTATCCAATACTGATGTGAAGGTATCAGGTAACAAAAGAAAGTGGAATGGAAATTATGATCGAGGTAACCAACAACAATCTTTTAAGAAACAAGAAATCACGCAAGGTGCGGGTAATGGTTTAAGCTTTGGTTACAAAGGACAAAATCCTTTATGTAACCGATGCCACAAACATCACTCTGGCTACTGTAATGTGGTATGCAACAAATGTAATCGAAAGGGTCATCTTGCTGAAGATTGTAGGGCTCTCGTTACAAATACAAATGGTACCAAGACTCCTGCCACCAATGCAAATAGAACTGCTTTGGCTACCATTACTTGTTATGGGTGTGGAAAACAGGGTCATTATAAGAGCCAGTGTCCGAATCCAGAGAAGAATAATGGATCTGCATGAGGAAGAGCATTTGCTATTAATGCTAGAGAGGCGTGTGAAGACCCGGAGCTTGTTACGGGTACGTTTACCATTAATAACTTATCCGCATCTATTATATTTGATACTGGTGCTGATAGAAGTTACGTGTGTAGAGACTTTCACACTAAATTGAATTGTTCATCATTACCTCTAGATGCTAAGTACATGATTGAGTTAGCTAATGGTAAACTAATTAAAGCCGATAAAATTTGCCGTGATTGTAAAATAAATTTAGCCGGAAAAACATTTAAGATTGATTTGATACCCGTAGAATTAGGAAGTTTTGATGTAATAGTCGGCATGGACTGGATGTCCAAAGTAGGAGCTGAAGTTGTGTGTGCCAAGAAGGCAATTCGCATTCCTTGTATGGATAAAATGCCGGTGATGATTTATGGAGAGAAGGGTAACTCAAAGCTAAAACTCATTAGCTGTTTGAAAGCCAAGAAGTGTTTAGAAAAGGGATGTTATGCTATTCTAGCACATGTTAATAAAGTCGAAAAGAAAGAAAAAGAGAAGTGCATCAATGACGTGCCTGTGGCAAGAGATTTTCCTGAAGTATTTCCGGAAGAGTTGCCGGGATTACCTCCATTTAGATCTGTAGAATTTCAAATAGATTTAGTACCAGGAGCTGCACCAGTTGCCCGTGCTCCATATAGACTTACACCGTCCGAGTTAAAAGAACTTTAGAGTCAGTTAAAAGAATTACTGGATCGTGGATTCATACGACCAAGTACTTCACCGTGGGGAGCTCCGATTCTATTTGTTAAAAAGAAAGATGGATCTTTTAGGATGTGTATAGATTATCGTGAATTAAATAAGTTAACTTTCAAGAATCGGTATCCATTACCGAGAATTGACGACTTATTTGATCAACTGCAAGGATCATGTGTGTACTCGAAAATTGACCTAAGATCGGGCTATCATCAATTACGCGTCAAAGAAGAAGATATACCGAAAACTGCTTTTCGGACACGTTACGGTCATTACGAATTTTTGGTCATGCCGTTTGGATTGACGAATGCGCCAGCTGTATTCATGGACCTCATGAATCGAGTTTGTAGTCCATATTTAGATAAGTTTGTTATTGTTTTCATTGATGACATTCTTATCTATTCCAAGAGTGAGCAAGAGCATGAGCAGCATTTAAGGTTGATATTAGAGTTATTGAGAAAAGAACAGCTATACGCTAAATTTTCTAAGTGTGCTTTCTGGTTGAAAGAAGTGCAATTTCTTGGTCACGTTGTTAGTAGCAAAGGAATTCAGGTTGATCCAGCTAAAATTGAGGCCATTGAAAAATGGGAGACTCCTAAAACACCAATGCAGATACGCCAATTTTTGGGTTTAGCCGGTTATTATAGAAGGTTTATTCAAGATTTTTCCCGAATAGCTAAGCCGTTGACAGCATTAACGCAAAAAGGGAAGAAATACGAATGGACCTCGGAGCAGGAGAACGCATTTCAATTACTGAAGAAGAAGTTAACTACGGCGCCTATTTTATCGTTATCTGAAGGGAACGATGATTTTGAAATATATTGTGACGCTTCGCGACAAGGTTTTGGTTGTGTTCTTATGCAACGAAAGAAAGTTATTGCATACGCATCCCGACAATTGAAGATTCACGAGCGGAATTATACGACGCACGATCTAGAACTGGGAGCAGTCGTGTTTGCGTTGAAGATATGGAGACACTACTTATATGGGGTTAGATGCACTGTGTTTACTGATCATAAAAGTCTCCAACATATTTTTGATCAGAAACAGTTGAACATGAGGCAACATAGGTGGGTCGAGCTGATAAACGACTATGATTGTGAAATTCGTTATCATCCCGGAAAGGCGAACGTGGTGGCCGATGCTTTAAGCAGAAAGGAACGAGAACCAATTCGAGTTCGAGCGATGAACATAAAAATTCGCATGAATCTCAACTCACAAATCAAAGAGGCTCAACGAGAAGCACTTACTAAAGAAAATATAGGAAATGAAATAATGAAGAAGTATGAGAAGCAACTCGTTATGCGGGAAGATGGAACTCGATATTTTGCAAATCGTATTTGGGTACCGAAGTTGGGTGGATTAAGGAAGTTGATATTGAACGAGGCACATAAGACAAGATACTCGATACATCCTGGAGTTGGAAAGATGTATCAAGATCTTAAGACACATTATTGGTGGCCTAATTTAAAGACAGACGTTGCAACATATGTTGGGGAATGTTTAACTTGTTCCAAAGTCAAAGTAGAACACCAGAAGCCGTCAGGGTTACTTCAACAACCAGAAATTCCAGAATGGAAATGGGACGGTATTACCATGGATTTCATCACAAAGTTACCAAAGACTGCCTGGGGATACGACACCATTTGGGTAATTGTTGATCGTCTTACCAAATCTGCACATTTCTTGCCTATAAAGGAAACAGATAGAATGGAGAAATTATTACGATTATATATAAAGGAAATAGTTTCAAGGCATGGAATACCTATTTCCATTATATCTGATCGTGATAGTAGATTTACCTCAAAGTTCTGGCAATCACTACAGGAGGCACTAGGAACTCGTTTGGATATGAGTACCGCATATCATCCGCAAACCGACGGGCAGAGTGAAAGAACAATTCAGACTCTTGAAGACATGCTCAGGGCATGTGTGATCGATTTTGGAAACGGATGGGATAAATATCTACCATTAGCAGAATTCTCGTATAATAATAGTTATCATGCGAGCATTAAAGCTGCGCCATTCGAAGCATTGTATGGAAGGAAGTGTAGATCTCCTATTTGTTGGAATGAAGTAGGAGATCGACAATTAACTGGTCCCGAGATCATACACGAAACGACTGAGAAGATAGTACAAATCAAGGAGAGATTGAAAACAGCCCGTAGTCGCCAAAAGAGCTACGCCGATGTCCGAAGGAAACCATTAGAGTTTCAGATCGGTGACATGGTTATGCTAAAGTTGTCACCTTGGAAAGGTGTAATACGTTTCGGTAAAAGAGGTAAACTGAACCCAAGATATGTAGGCCCGTTCAAAATCATCGAACGCATTGGACCGGTAGCTTATCGACTCGAGTTACCGCAACAACTCGCCGGAGTACATAATACCTTTCACGTCTCAAACCTTAAAAAGTGTCTTGCAAAGGAAGACCTTACCATTCCTCTTGAAGAAATCCATGTCGACGATAAACTACAATTCATCGAAGAACCAATCGAAATCATGGATCGTGAAATTAAACGGCTCAAGCAGAGCAATATACCTATCGTTAAGGTTCGTTGGAATGCTCGAAGGGGTCCCGAGTTTACATGGGAACGGGAGGATCAGATGAAACAAAAATATCCACATTTGTTTCCCGATGACGCAAAATAGGTATAATTTTAAAATTTCGGGACGAAATTTATTTAACGGGTAGGTACTGTAATGACCCGGACTTTTTCGATCGTTCTACACTTATAAGATTAATATTTACATAAATTAAACCTTACCAACATGATAAGCAATCCAAATTGTTGAGAATTATGTTTTGAAAAGAGTTTTACACAACGTTTGACCGTCTAGTTGACCGATGATATCACGAACTATATAACATATGGTAATTATACGTTTGTGTATATATATGTATATATACATATTTAACATGATCTAAGAATGTTGTAATACCTCATTTTGTATTAATAACAATAAGTTATAAGTATATTTTGAAACTACTAACTTAAGTTTTCAAAACGATAACCATACGTAACGTTATTTGACATAAATACTTATGACCTATAATGTTTATACATATATCGTATAAGTAATGTATTTAATCACTTTTAAGAACTTAAATACATAAAACAATATAAGTGTATTCACAAAAGATAGCTATATTTGAATCCTCGTTCCGTTTTCACAAGATTTCTATACGTATATCTAGAGTATATGTACTCGTATCATACCTAGCTTCTATACGTATTTACTATTGGTATATACACATCAAATCACCACCAACCAGCCCTTGTTCATGCCTTATGTATAAGGTAATTAGAAATTGGATGCTAGCATTGAAAGTCATACAAAATAACAAAAGGAAAACTTGTCCATGTCCCCCCCATTCACGTTTTATATGGCCTTCCCCATATCAATTCTAGTTCACCATTATCACTTCCAAATTACTCTCTAACACACCTACTTGAAAGCCATAAGAAACCCTCATCAATTCAGCAAGAAACCATGAAGATCTAGCCATAGAAACAAGCCTTAATCATCATAAGAAAACTCTTACAAAAACACTTCAAGAATCCTTCCAAGAACACAAGTTTACTTCCAATCTTTCATTCAACTCCATCACTCTTTTGGTTCTAGGTTTTTACTTTTCTTTTACAGCAACCTTGTCCAAGTAACTTGAGGTAGTAACTTTGTTCATAACCTTATTCGATTCATATATATATAGCTATCTTATTTTATGGTATAAAATTTTAACAACAAGAACACAGTTTGAATGTTTTCAAACTTGTTTGCAAACTAAATAGATCCTTCTAACTTAACTTTTAAAATACTTCAAGACCTGTAATATATCATAAGGATATGCTAACTTAACAAGGTAAAACTTGGTTTTTCAAAGAACACCTTAAAAACTGAATTTACGTCGTCGGAGTACAACCGGGGGCTGTTTTGGGTTGGATAATTAAAAACTATTTTGAACTAAAAGTTAACTTTGAAAGTTCAAGAACACACAAATAAGTTTTCTTTAAATATAACTTTGTATACTTATGCTTGATCTAGACTTTTGAGTCTTGGATCTTCAAGATCTAACTAAGAACCATGTTCTACACCTTAAGATCTTGATTAGTTAGCTTACTTTCAAGTTTATAGTTCAATATTACCTTTAAAGTTCATGTATGTGTTAGATCTAAGACTTTGATGTAACTTTGGTTCATCAAAACACTTGCAACACTTAAGTGAGTTGTGCTTCATGTTTTAGACTTGCACTTGGGTTATGATGGTAAAACCTTGGTGAAGATGATATAAACGCATCAATGAGTTGTACACTTGAGGCTATATGCATCAAGGATGAGAACCATGATGAACATCAAGCACCAAGACCACCGGAACTCACTTTTAACTTCCTGTTTTCTGTTTACAGCCCTCTGTCCTACTGTTTCTGTAACATACCAGTAGACCTGGGCTACTGAGACCTCGATTTTCAAATAGATCTTTTCGAGTAGATAATTTTTCATATAAGACTCGTCTTAATCCTAGTTACGGTTTAGGATTTATGGCCCTCCGATCGTCACTATGTCCTTTTAACGTTGTGCAGAAATTTCTGACCTACTCGCACTTAGACCGTCGCCACGGTCAAATGAAGACGAGTTTGCTTCTGTAAATTTTACCACACTTAAAGGACTCATATATGGAGCCATGGCCACTGGTCTCACCTTAATTCAGTAAGGGTAGAGGTCGTGGTGACTGATCAAAGTCAGCCTTTGTTTTAAACTACTTTCATAAACGAAACTTACTTTACTCCTTTTGTTTGATGATGAGTGATGATGACCTTTAAGACCTTATTTACATACTTTTAAACCTATTCGGCCGATTTACTGACTTAGGTTGAGGACTCGTTGGACTTTTCGGACCGATTACTTGCACACTTTTCCCGACTCGACTTTTACCGCTACTGTATCATTGTGAGTTATAGCATTCCCTTTTTACTTTAACTTATTTTGGGAACTGAGAATATATGCGGATTTTATGTTTTACATACTAGGCACGAGTACATAAACTTATATATGTTTGGGTTATACAACGTCATAAACATTCCCTTTAGCTCGGTAACGTTTAATCATTGGTTTTTGAACCGTGAACGCGAATCTTAGATATGGATCCATAGGGTTTGACATCCCCACTCGGGCTAGTAGCGCTAGCATTTTACGGGTGTTTAATGCTTCGTAGACATACGCACTTGCCAAGTGTACTTTCAGGGGGTATAAACGTTAAGTTAGTTACCAAGTGCCCACGGTTAACATATACTTTATCATACTATTTTGAAACGCTCTTTGTAGCACTGAAATCTCGTGGCCTACCTTACTTACTGTTATACTTAAACTATAGCTCACCAACCTTTGTGTAATGACCCGGACTTTTTCGATCGTTCTACACTTATAAGATTAATATTTACATAAATTAAACCTTACCAACATGATAAGCAATCCAAATTGTTGAGAATTATGTTTTGAAAAGAGTTTTACACAACGTTTGACCGTCTAGTTGACCGATGATATCACGAACTATATAACATATGATAATTATACGTTTGTGTATATATATGTATATATACATATTTAACATGATCTAAGAATGTTGTAATACCTCATTTTGTATTAATAACAATAAGTTATAAGTATATTTTGAAACTACTAACTTAAGTTTTCAAAACGATAACCATACGTAACGTTATTTGACATAAATACTTATGACCTATAATGTTTATACATATATCGTATAAGTAATGTATTTAATCACTTTTAAGGACTTAAATACATAAAACAATATAAGTGTATTCACAAAAGATAGCTATATTTGAATCCTCGTTCCGTTTTCACAAGATTTCTATACGTATATCTAGAGTATATGTACTCGTATCATACCTAGCTTCTATACGTATTTACTATTGGTATATACACATCAAATCACCACCAACCAGCCCTTGTTCATGCCTTATGTATAAGGTAATTAGAAATTGGATGCTAGCATTGAAAGTCATACAAAATAACAAAAGGAAAACTTGTCCATGTCCCCCCCCCCATTCACGTTTTATATGGCCTTCCCCATATCAATTCTAGTTCACCATTAACACTTCCAAATTACTCTCTAACACACCTACTTGAAAGCCATAAGAAACCCTCATCAATTCAGCAAGAAACCATGAAGATCTAGCCATAGAAACAAGCCTTAATCATCATAAGAAAACTCTTACAAAAACACTTCAAGAATCCTTCCAAGAACACAAGTTTACTTCCAATCTTTCATTCAACTCCATCACTCTTTTGGTTCTAGGTTTTTACTTTTCTTTTACAGCAACCTTGTCCAAGTAACTTGAGGTAGTAACTTTGTTCATAACCTTATTCGATTCATATATATATAGCTATCTTATTTTATGGTATAAAATTTTAACAACAAGAACATAGTTTGAATGTTTTCAAACTTGTTTGCAAACTAAACAGATCCTTCTAACTTAACTTTTAAAATACTTCAAGACCTGTAATATATCATAAGGATATGCTAACTTAACAAGGTAAAACTTGGTTTTTCAAAGAACACCTTAAAAACTGAATTTACGTCGTCGGAGTACAACCGGGGGCTGTTTTGGGTTGGATAATTAAAAACTATTTTGAACCTTGAATTGGAGGTTTATTTTCTGGAAAAATGATATTTACTATGAATATGATAACACATAAAAATTTCATGATTTAACTCAAAGTATAAGTATTTTTAGAAAAATAATCATTTAATGTTGTTTACATAAGGGAAAATGATTAACTTCATAAGTTTCACCAAAGTTTGACCTATTACCTGTGATTTTGAATACAAACTAAGGTATTTACAGTTCATATTCTTAAAGAAGGACTCGATCCAAGGAAGTGGCAAGTTGAACCAACGAAAACGGAGTTGTAACGAAGAAACTATGACCAAAACGAGATCGGATATCCAAAACTAGTTTAGCCACGAAAATAATTGGAGAAAAATTAAATAAATCACATCTTTCTAAAATAACATGATATTTTATATATATGTATTCATAATTTAATTTTATATATTTCGGGATCACCCGTAAACAACACGAGAAGATTAATCATAAGACCTCATGCACGTACGCAACACGTTATTTGACAACACCGGTACTTTATGTACGCAACACGTCATTTGACAACACCGGTACCGTGGGTCAAGATTAATCCCGACCAATACGAATACGATGGGGTTTCATTTATTTCGATGGGGGTTTTATTTATTTATTAAACACCTAAATATGAACCATTAAAATTGAATTGCTAACTACGGACTAAGAAGACATTAAAAGTATTGTAAGTATATATACGTGACGATTGTTTAAAACGAAAATATATTGATATATTATATATGGATAGGTTCGTGATATCAACCGGAGACCAAGTCAAAATATATATATCTTCAAGGCAAAAGTGAGTATATAGTCCCACTTTTAAACTCTAACTATTTCGGGATGAGAATACATGTATTTTATGTTTTACGTTATGGACACAAGTAACTGGAAAATATATTCTACGTTGAGTTGTACCACTGGCATACTTCCCTGTAGCTTGGTAACTATTATTTACAGCGGTATTGTAAACGCGAATCCTGTTGATAGATCTATCGGGCCTGACAACCCCAACCGGACTGGACGACCAGTATTCAACGGTTGCACAGTACTTCGTTTCGTGACTACACTTGGTACGGTGTAGTAAGATTTCATAATAAAGGGAATATGCGACGTGATTAAATGTTAAGTATGGTTACCAAGTGCTCAACCACTTAGAATATTTTTATTAAAATGTTTATATATGAAATCTTGTGGTCTATATATATATTGCTGCCGGCATTAAACCTATATCTCACCAACTTTATGTTGACGTTTTAAGCATGTTCATTCTCAGGTGATAATTAGAAGCTTCCGCTGCAACATGTTGAATTTAAACAAGATCTTGAGTATGCATATTTGTGTCAAAAATAAAACTGCATATCGGAGGATTTGTAATGTAAAATATGCTAGAAATCGTATTGTTATCATCACATGTAAAGTTTGTAAGTCTAAGATTATCGATAAACGATAATCATCTTTTTATTGTCTAAAGCTTGTATTAAAATAAGAGTTATGGTTTGTAATGTAAAATAAATGCAGTTGTTCTTTTAAAAATGTCGCATATAGAGGTCAATACCTCGCAATGAAATCATACGTTATCTAATTCGTTCTTATGGTTAAGGACGGGTTATGACACTTTGTGTTGATGTTTTTAAGCATGTTTTTCTCAGGTGCTTGAGGTTAGCTTCCGCTGTGTACTAGTCGTGATGTAGACACCCGCTGCTTAGAGTTGTCATCGCATGAACTACTTTACCTTGCATTCAAACTTTAGTACTTTTGAACTATGACTTGTAACGACCATTGTGGTCACATACACTTATTATTTGCTTCTACTTAGTGAAGCGTGCTTTTGGATTGTAAAACATTTGATGTCGGTTATGACGTCACCTTTTTATCGTGAATGCAACTTCTTTTATTGTAGCATATAGTACTTAACCTTGTAATGATCCTGTTGTTGATGATTCGTACACGATGGTTTTGTACGGGGCATCACATTTGGTATCAGAGCGTTGGTTGTAGTGAATTAAGTTGCATTAGTGAGTCTAAGACCGACCCAAGTAGGATTCACTAATAGGACTAATAACTTGCTAGTTTACGTGTTTCCGCTGAACTTACTGCATGCTGCTGCTTACTTTTACTGCTATATGCCGTATGCCACTACATGATTTCACTACTGCATGATATTACTTGCTTTCGATTGCATGCTACTTCTGTACGATTCGTTATTATTGCCATGCTACTTATTGTTATACATGATTTAAACTGTTGGCCTAATACGTGCTTGCTTATGACTTACTGACATGGAAAATTTATTTTTCCTTGTTCAGATGTCGGATGTTCCACCTGCTGGCATTTCGGGCAGTACAGACTCAGACCCCGTCGCCCTACCTACTGCTACACCTGCTACTGCTACTGCCGATACACCGGCCCCGACACCCACTAGTGATCCCGGCGCTTCTACTTCCGGAGCTGGTACTAGTGCACCTGCCCCAATGTCTGCTCCCGGACCCTCGAGGTCACAGCCCCGCATTGGTGGTATTGAGATCCCCGCGGAGTTCGGGGAAGGGCCGTTTCGTAACCACATGCACACGCCTTGCTGACGCACTCCCGACGGACGTTTAGTCGTGATTCCGCCAGGCAGACACAGACAGATGTTGGCCGCCTTCGGACGCTTCGGATTACCAGCTCAGCCATCAGTGTCACCACCACACGATTCGGATGACTCATCATCCGCCGATTCTTCATCATCAGACAACTCCAGCAATGATGAGGATCCTGCTGATATACCTATTCAGCCACCCTCCACCCCGCCGAAGAAGCGGTACCGTTTCGACGGCACCGTCATTCCAGGGGTGAATGGAGGTCGTGCTTTTACTGACGCATTTGGCCATCGTCGTAGGGTTACTGCTCGTAAACGAGTTGTGTCATACCCTGCTGACCCACAGATACGTAAGGTTCCTCGTTACGTATTGACTATTCCTGGAACCGTACCGCCTAGATTTAGATACGGACCACTTACATCTAGGGACGTACCATCTACATCCAGAGCCGGACCATCTACATCAGCACCACCCGCACCACCCGCCCCACCTGCACCGCCTGCCCCACCAGCTCCCTCTAACGAGGAACTGATGAGGGAGATTGAGACTCTCCGAGCTCGAGTCACTGAGCTCGAGGAGCAGTTGGCTCGAGGAGCAGTTCACCCGCCTTCACCGTAGGACCTTGTATTTAGATTTCATGATGTAATCTAGATATAGTTTCATGTATTTCATATGTATTGTACGAACTTATTCAGATGTATGAAACTTATTATTATTAATGAATGGAACTTTGCGTTATTTAATTCTTGCACGATGTTCTATTTACATTGTTGTACGATGATTCTGTGGTATTTGTACCTATATGCATTATTTAATAACATGTGATGTTTTAATTCCATATTGGTCACTATATACTGTATTATTACTACTTGCATACTGGATTTTGACTTGAGTCAAAAATTTTGTTTAGAATACCATGGCTAACGGAAGATCCACACCTACCGCCGCCCAGATTGAGGACATGATCAACGAACGGGTCGCTGCAGCCCTAGCAGAAAGAAATCTCGAAGCTTCACCGCCACCACCACCGGTTATTCCACCCGTTCGAAATGGGTGTACATACAAGGAATTCCAGAGCTGCAAACCGCATAACTTCAGCGGCACCGAGGGACCAGTTGGTCTCACCAGATGGTTCGAGAAACTTGAATCAGTATTCCGAGTTAGCAACTGTTCGGAGGACAATAAGACCAAGTTTGCATCTTGCACGCTATCTGACGGCGCGCTAACGTGGTGGAACATGTTAGCTCAAGCGAAAGGTATCGATGAGGCGTATGCTACGCCATGGGAGGAATTCAAGGCGGTTATGATTGATGAGTATTGTCCGAGAACCGAAATTCAGAAGATAGAAATTGAATTCATGCAGTTGAAGGCCGTAGGGAACGACCTTAACAGTTACAATCGTAGGTTATTGGAGTTAGCACTGATGTGTCCGACCATGGTCACCCCCGAATTCAAGCGCATGGAGAAATACTTCTCGAAACTTCCTAAGTCCATCAAGGGTAATGTCACCTCATCCAAACCACCGAATGTTCCCGAAGCAATGCGCATGGAGCATACTCTCATGAATCAGATTCTCATTGATGAGCCGGAGAAGACTAAGTTTGAAGCCGGTAGTAGTGAAAAGAGGAAATGGGGCAACAACCACAACAACAACAACAACAACAACAACAACAACAACAACAATAACAGGAGGAGAAACTACGATCAGACCCCCGCCAAGAGGCACAACAACGGTGGAAACCCTAATCCCAACAACAACACCAATACCAACCCGAACTACAAAGGAACCTTACCACAATGCAAGTGGTGTTACAAATACCATACTGGATATTGCAATGTTGGTCTGTGAGAAGTGTCAACGGGCTGGGCATATCGGGAAAGACTGCAAGGTCACCACTTTGAATGGGAAGCTGAACACCAATGGGCCAAAGAAGTGCTACGAATGTGGGCAGACGGGCCATTTCAGGAATGCATGCCCCAACAAGCAAAAAGATGGCGGGCCACCCCGTGGTAGAGCTTTTAATGTTAATGCAAGGGATGCACGCGATAACCCCGACTTGGTGACAGGTATATTCACAATCAACAATATTTTAGCTACTGTCTTGTTTGATACTGGTGCAGATAGAAGTTATGTATGTAGACATTTTTGCGATAAGATTAATTGGTCATTAGTTCCGTTAAAAGAAAGTATGCTTGTCGAGGTCACCAACGGTAAACTTGAGAAAGTTGACCATATTAGTCGAGGAGCTATTATCAACATAGCTGGTGCAGATTTCGAAATTGACTTGATACCTATCAAACTGGGAAGTTTTGACGTGATCGTCGGTATGGATTGGCTGAGCAAGATAAAGGCCGATATTATCTGTGGAGATAAAGCACTTCGCATACCACAAGGAGATGGCGAACCACTGGTTATCTATGGAGAGAGATGTACCTCGAAGTTGAACCTCATTAGTTGCGTGAAAGCGCAAAAAATTATGAAGAAGGTACGTTTTGCTGTCCTAGCACATGTGAAAGCGGTAGAAACTGAGGTAAAGAACGTGAACGATGTTCGAATTGTGAATGAATTTTCTGATGTCTTCCCAAAGGAATTGCCTGGATTGCCGCCGCAGAGAGCAGTAGAATTTCAGATCGACTTAGTGCCAGGAGCTGCACCTGTAGCTCGCGCACCTTATAGACTCGTACCTTCCGAGATGCAAGAATTACAGAGTCAACTACAAGAACTACTTGATCGAGGATTTATTCAACCAAGCTTCTCGCCTTGGGGCGCACCTGTGTTGTTTGTAAAGAAGAAGGATGGATCTTTCCGTATGTGTATCGACTACCGTGAACTCAACAAATTGACAATCAAGAATCGGTATCCTCTTCCACGAATTGACGATCTTTTTGATCAACTACAAGGATCGAGCGTTTATTCAAAGATCGATTTGCGATCCGGCTATCACCAGTTGAGGGTGAAGGAAAGTGACGTGATGAAGACTACATTCAGAACCCGTTATGGTCATTATGAGTTCCTCGTGATGCCATTCGGTTTGACAAATGCACCTGCCGTGTTCATGGATCTCATGAATCGTGTCTGCAAGCCTTACTTGGACAAGTTTGTTATGGTCTTCATAGATGATATCCTCATCTACTCTAAGAGCGAAGAAGAACATGAGCAACACCTCCGATTAGTGCTTGAACTCTTAAGACAAGAGCGACTTTACGCCAAATTCTCCAAGTGCGAATTTTGGTTGAAGGAAGTACAGTTTTTGGGTCATGTTGTGAGCGACCAGGGTATCAAAGTTGATCCCGCCAAGATTGAAGCCATCAGTAAGTGGGAGACCCCCACTACTCCGACGCATATTCGCCAATTCCTAGGCCTCGCCGGTTATTACCGAAGATTCATCGAAGGATTTTCTCTGATTGCACGTCCTTTGACCGCACTGACTCACAAGGGCAAGAAGTTCATTTGGGAACCCGCACACGAATCAGCATTCCAAACTTTGAAGAAGAAGTTGACCACCGCACCTATCCTATCACTTCCTGATGGCAGTGATGACTTTGTTGTTTATTGTGATGCATCGAAGAGTGGTTTTGGTTGTGTACTGATGCAACGATCAAAGGTTATTGCCTATGCCTCCCGCCAATTGAAGATTCACGATCGGAACTACACTACACATGATCTTGAACTTGGAGCCGTTGCCTTTGCGCTTAAATTGTGGAGACACTATTTGTATGGAACTAAGAGCACTATCTTCACCGATCACAAGAGTCTCCAACACATCTTCGATCAGAAGCAACTAAATATGAGACAGCATCGATGGATCGAGACGCTCAACGGCTACGATTGTGAACTCCGTTATCACCCTGGAAAGGCCAATGTTGTAGCTGACGCTTTAAGCCGAAAGGAGAGGACGGCACCTCTTCGTGTTAGGGCTCTGAACATCACCATCCATTCGAACCTCAACAGCCAGATCAGAGTAGCCCAAGATGAGGCTCTCAAGGAGGAGAACATATTTCATGAACATTTGAACATACTTGTCTCTCGATTCGAGGTTAGGGAGTCTGGACTCCGATGTTATGCCGGAAGAATTTGGGTACCTTATTATGGAGATCTACGGAACCTTATACTTGATGAAGCACACAAATCAAGATATTCGATTCATCCTGGAGCGGGCAAAATGTACCACGACCTTAAAGAACAGTATTGGTGGCCGAATCTTAAGAAGGACGTTGCGGCTTATGTTGGTAAGTGTTTGACTTGCTCAAAGGTTAAAGCCGAGCATCAGAGACCTTCTGGTTTACTTCAACAACCGGAAATCCCACAATGGAAGTGGGAAAGGATCACAATGGATTTCATTACTAAGCTACCAAAGACGGTGGGCGGATACGATACCATCTGGGTTATTGTTGACCGCCTTACTAAATCTGCACACTTCCTAGCGATGAAGGAAACCGATACAATGGAAAGACTTGCTCATCTATACATCAAGGAGGTTGTATCTCGTCATGGTGTACCTTTATCGATCATCTCCGATCGTGATCCCCGTTTTGCTTCTAGATTTTGGCGTTCTTTACAAGAAGCCATGGGAACCCGTCTCGACATGAGTACAGCATATCACCCACAGACTGACGGGCAAAGTGAACGAACAATTCAGACATTGGAAGACATGTTGCGTGCATGTGTCATTGATTTCGGAAAGGCCTGGGAAAGGCATTTGCCACTCGCCGAATTTTCTTACAACAACAGTTATCACTCGAGCATTAATGCTGCACCTTTTGAAGCATTGTATGGCCGTAAGTTCCGATCTCCTATTTGTTGGGCCGAAGTAGGCGAAAAGCAAATCACCGGACCCGAGGTAGTCCACGAAACCACGGAGAAGATTGCTCAGATTCAAGCTAGACTTAAGACTGCCCGTGATCGTCAAAAGAGTTATGCCGATCTTAAACGTAAAGACTTTGAATTCAACGTTGGTGATCGTGTAATATTGAAGGTTGCACCTTGGAAAAGTGTGATCCATTTTGGAAAACGTGGAAAGTTAAACCCACGATACATTGGTCCTTTTGAGATCTTGGAACGTGTTGGACCCGTTGCTTACCGTCTAGACCTTCCGACACAATTGAGCTCAGTTCATCCTACCTTCCACGTGTCAAACTTGAAGAAGTGTCTTGCTACACCTGAACTTATCATACCACTTGAGGAACTTACAATTGATGACAAACTCCACTTTGTGGAAGAACCAGTTGAGATTATGGATCGTGAGATCAAAACTTTGAAACGCAACAAGATTTCAATTGTACGAGTACGATGGAATGCCAAACGAGGACCCGAGTTTACTTGGGAGCGAGAGGATCAAATGATGCGAAAGTATCCTCACCTTTTCCCGACTCCTCCATCTACCTCAGCTTAAATTTCGGGACGAAATTTTCTTTAACAGGTGGGTAATGTAACGACTGTAACATCCCGCATTTTTCCGTTAAAATTTATTTTTAACACTATCTTATTTTTTTTATAATATCTTTCGTTATTTAAATTCGTAGTTTTCGTTAACTAACGTTCTTAATATTTCTGTTATTTAATTTTAACATCTCTCGGTTACTTTAGCGTTTTTAAAATATTCGTTCGGTTAATTCACGCACCCGCTTTGAAACTTGAGGGACCGAAGCTGTCAAGTGGGCAAACTAGTTGACTAGGTCAACTAGTCAACCCACCATTCTCATCCATTCATTTCCATCCACCTTCCACCTCCTTTCTCCTCCTTTTCTCTCTAGTTGCAAGAACAACCATAACACCCAATTCATTCAATCATCATCTAAATTCGATCTAGGAGGCCAACATCAAAACAAATTACATATTCGTGATCCTCTCTTCATCCTCTACATTTTGGTACCAATTTCATCTCGTTTGGGTAACATTTCTAAAACTCTAGATTTCTCTAAATTCGTGTTTTTGACTTGAAATGATGTTAGTTAGTGTCTATGGCTCATTGTGATGTCGTGTATGTAATTTGTATGCTCGATCTTGTTATTTGGTGTAACTAGCATGAACACTTGAAATGGGTTAGTTTAATCTTTGATTTTGATTGATTAAATGTTGTTAGATGTTAAACCCATTGTGTTAAAAGTGTTACTAGCATCGTTAGTTTTGTTTTGGTATTTTGGATGATATGAAAACCTTGCGTTAACATGATTATTGATTTTGTGATTCTTGATTAGGGTTTGATGAACTTGAAATGAACTTTTGATACTTTGGATACCATGAAATGTTATTAGTAAGTGTTTAGTTGTAATGCACGTTTCATTACCTTCAAAACGGCATATCATATGTGTGAATTGGATTCCCGAAACTTAAAATGCATTTGATGAACTTGAACTTTGAAAATAAACCTTTATTGATCAATTGACGAGTTTTCGGTTATTGTAATTGATGTATTTGCTTGGTGAAAAGTAGTTAGTTGTATTCCTTGTCAAAATACCTTTCCAACGATATAAGATACTTGTTTTGGATGTTTACGGTTTAGGATTTATGGGTATTTGAAGTTGGATTCGTGCTTGAGTGTGAAAACTGCCAGAATTCTCTGTACAGGTAATGGCGCGGCGCGCCATATACCCGCGCGGCGCGCTAAAGTGGTCTGTCCAATTTTGTCGATTTTTGAATAATGTTTGCTATGCTACACACCCCCGATCAACATGAAACTTGGACAACATGCTCATATATGATTTCTAAGCTCATGAAAATAGTTCGAGACCCGACCCGACCCCATTGACTTTTTCGTTGACTTTGACCAAGTTTGACTTTTAGTCAAACTTAACAAAACACTTATGCAATCGCTCTAATCTTATTTTATATTTGATTCTTGCATGAAACTTGACAATTTGATTCACATGCTATATAATCGAGTCGTAACGAGCCATATGACTAATTGAACACATTTCACCCGACCTTGTGTCGTAACCGGTAAATTGATACAACTTACTTGTTTAGGTCAAGGCTAAGCAACTTTCATGCACACGTTTACTTTGTGAAGTACTTTTATACTCGTGCACTCGAGGTGAGATCATAGTCTCACTTTTTCAACAACTTTTATATTTTTAAATCGTGGGCTGAGAAACATATACGTTACTTACTTATATACATTTCATATGTATATATACCTTTCGTACTTTTATACATCGAACACGAATACGAATACAGAGATACGGACGAGTTTGAACGAAAACCCTCAATTCAATTATCATTAATTACATCAGATGGTGTAAGCGAGACTATGTTGTGTGGATCCATACGGGTTTGACTAACCCTCATTCGGACGGTTCGCTACCGTTAAGCGAATGAAATATATTCTGGTACGGTGTATGTTCTAACACTTTTATGCTGAGGTAAATGATACGGTTAAGCTTTGATAATTGGGTGCTCGGTAAACAACAATACTTATGGAATTCAAACGATTCGGAAAATCGACTTATACTATAACTTGTGGTTCAACTTATTTTACTTACATACTCATTTACTAAACCTATGATTTCACCAACGTTTTCGTTGACAGATTCTCTATGTTTTCTCAGGTCCCTGAATGCTATTTGATACATGCTTCCGCACTCTTTTTGATACTTGCTTGGATGTCGAGTGTACATGCATATTTGGAGCCCTTGACTTGCTTTTAAATTGTGTCGCATAGGTTTCAATTGTACGTTAAACATTGTAATGTAACTAGTCGTTGAACTACTTTTGTAAACTTGAAACGTCCTTTACATTTGAAATGAATGCGACATATATTTTTTTTTTTTGGTCAAACGTCATCTTAAGGACTTATGACCACGTAACGGGACCTAAGTAGACGGCGCCGTTAATGACGATTTTGTCGGGTCGCTACAGATGGTATCAGAGCGTTGGTTGTAGGGATTTAGAGTTCATTGGTGTCGACCCCGAGTCATAGGGTACATTAGTGAATCTAGACTACAACCGGCATATAGACTGAAGTAGGAACTACTTGACTATTTGTGCATTATACTCGAACTCTCCTATCATATCTAACTCTTATTCGATCTTGATATCACGTCGTTAAATTTGATTGACACGCCACCTTGACTTTATGAAGTAATGTTAAATGCACATGTGAATCAGGGTAATATAATTTCCGGGATTATATTACGGTGGTTCACATGGACGTTCCGACATTATGACATAAAGAATTTAAGGCGGGTTAAGGAAATTTTCTCTTTATCCTTATTCCATATCACGGTTGGTATTATTGAGAATACTAACCAACGATATTCTTGTGTCTTGAAGGAACAATGGCTCGTCGACGCGCTCCTCCCGAAACTCCCGAACAAGCTCTACAACGAATGATAGCCACCGCCGTGGATGCGGCCATGGCCGGTCACTCTTCCAACAACAATAACAATAACAACAATCACAACTACAACAACAATGGAGCCGGTAATTCAAATGAAGGGTGCTCCTATAAGAACTTAATGGGGTGCAAACCTCACACTTTTGATGGAACCGGGGGACCGGTAGTGCTCACCCGATGGTTTGAGCAAACGGAAGCCGTCTTTAGCATAAGCGGTTGTCGGGACCAAGACAAGGTCAGATTTTCCACTCACACCTTCGCCGGTATTGCTCTCACATGGTGGAATACGTATGTACAATTGGTGGGTATCCACGAAGCCCACGCTCTCTCTTGGGTCGACTTAAGAGGAAAGATGATCACCGAATACTTCCCGCGCAAAGAGACCCGCAAGATTGAACACGAGCTAAGAACTTTAAAAGCGGTCGGGAGTGACCTAAAGGCCTATAATCAACGATTTTCTGAGCTAGCCTTGATGTGCCCAAATCTCGTGAGTACCGAGTCTCTAAGGGTTGAGCTTTACATGGATGGTCTTCCTAAGAGCATCAAACAAGGAGTAATGTCATCCAAACCCGCTAATCACCAAGAGGCTTTAAATATGGCCCGCCAATTGATCGAAACGGTGGACGAAATTGAGGTGTCGGCATATAAAGCCGAGGATAAGTCGGGTGGCAACAAAAGAAAATGGGAAGCCCCCGAATTGAGCAACTACAACAACAACCCCGCCAAGAAGCCTTTCACCTCCAACGACAAGAAAGGCTATGCCGGAAGTCTACCATCTTGCAACAAGTGCCACAAACATCATTATGGCGAATGTAGCAAACCATTTTGCAACAAATGCCGCAACCGTCATTATGGTGAATGTGGTAAGTTAACTTGCCACCGGTGCCAAGGAAGTGGTCATACGGCCAACGATTGCAGGAGTGTCGCTCCCGTTGCCCAAAAGGCGCCCAATGCACACCGGACGGGCGTTTGTTTTGAATGTGGCCAACCGGGTCATTTTAAGAATGCGTGCCCGGAGAAGAAGACAAACCCCAATACACGCGGCCGAGCTTTCAACATTAACACCGAGGAAGCCCGAGATGACAACTAGACACGGGTACGTTTCTTCTCAACAACCCTTATATTTCATGTTTATTCAATTCGGGTACCGTTAGACGTTTTATAACCAAGGCCTTGACTCGTACTCTTTGCACACCACCATATCCCCTAGACACTACCTATGCCATTCAAGTGACCGACGAAAAACTATTACGTTAAACTTTTTGGGTGGAGAATTTGAATTTTGACTTGACACCTATAGAACTAGGGAACTCAAAACCTATTCGTTAAGAAGAAAATGATCCCTTACATGTGTATAGATTATCGTGAACTAAATAATTTCTGGTTAAGAACCGATATTCTCTTTCCCGTACCGATGACCTCTTGATCAATCACAAGAATTCCGTGTGTATTCCAAAATCGACCCCCATTCCGGTTATCTCCAAAACGGTTTTCAAAATTCGTTACGATAGTTATGAATTTCTTATAGTGTCGTTCAGTTTAACAAAGGCTTCCTCCGTATTCATGGGCCTTATGGGTCGCATATGCAAACTTATCTAGACATATCTGTCATCATATTCATAGGTGATGTTTTAACCTATTCAATTCAAGCAAAGACGAAAACGAACAACATCTTTGTCTTACGCTTGAACTCTTGAGGAAAGAGCAACTCTATACCAAAATCTCCAAGTGTGAACTTTGGTTAAACAAAGTCCAATTTCTAGACCATGTTGTTAGTGGTCAGGGTATTACAATAAAATCTCGCAATCGAAGCCACACGTAATCGGGAAACCCTCACAACTCTGACTTGTATTCGTAAAATCTTAGATCTCGCTGGTTATTACCGAAGCTTCATTTCCGACTTCTTCTCGCATTGTACGATCTTTAACCTCGTTAACTCACTAAGAGAAATTTAAACCTCTCCATTCCCGAACCTTGACCGTGATTATTCACACCAACCTTGCTAGCTAAATTCGTATAGCACAAGATGGAACCAAAAATGGAAATATTTCTACTTGAACGCCGGAAAGGCATACTCTCTCGACTCGAAATCAAGTAAACTGAAATTCGTCATTTTACACGAAGAATTTGAGTACTTAATTATGGATTCAATCAACCTTCTCGTCATCACGTACCACATTACATAACTCTGTTATTTCACCGTTACCGTCTAGTATTACTACTCAACTCCGAACTATACAACTACGTGTACTATCTCGTTTCCCACCCCGTCTCAACATTTGACCACTAGATGCGCGATGTGGCTACCTCAAGACGTAAACTCATCCTGTTCTAAGTTCTCATTTCACTCCTATCTTTTCTTTCGTACTTCCGTATAAGGAAACCTTTATATCTAAATCCTCAACGAAGAAAGAGACTCTTCATGTATTACTAGTATTCACCACGAGGGGGGGAGGGCCCAGACGAACATTTTTAGTAGCCGATAAGAAACTTGTCCCAACAGACGCTTTCAAGCCCTAACTAACTTGTTCGAACATATCTTAATAAATTCTATTCCAACACGGTGTACCATTGTCAATTATCCCAGATCGAAATACTCGTATCACTTCTAGTGTTACAAGAAGCCTTGGGAACACGTTTAAACATGAGTACCACGTATCATCCGCAAACTGACGGAACAAGCAAACGCACGATTCAAATCTAGGAAAGAAAGGTTACCAACTCGTATTGTCGCTTTTAGTTGATTCCTCTCACTACGGTAGTTACCATTCGTGTATTAACGCCGCACTTCCAAAACCCTATGTGACCGCAAATGTTATACCCCTATTCGTTGGACCAAAGCATATGGCAAGCAAATCACCGAATCCGAAATCATTCAAGATATGACCGTTGAGATAGTTCATGTCCGAGAAGGGCTCTAGACGGCCCGTAGTCGCCAAAAAGGACTATACCAATGTTAGGCATAAACCTTCCAAATTCCCAGCCAACAATTGTGTAATATTGAAAAACCGCACCTTGGAAAGGTGTAATCCGTTCGGGAAATCAAGGGAAGCTATATCCGCAATATTGATCCTTCTAAAATCTTGGGGCGTATTGGAACCGCCTCCTACCGTATATGTCTCCTGACTCAATTAAGATTTCCGTTTACCTTACATTTCGTGTAACAAACTTAGAGACGTATCCTGCGTAACAGGAACGTGCTATCCTTCTAGATAAACTTACTATTGATGACAAACTCCCCTTCGTGGGAAAACCGGTTGAAATTGTGGATCGTAAAATCAAGCCTTAATACAACGTGAAATCCCGAATGTCAAAGTTCATGAGAATGCCCAAGGACGTATCTTCACTTATTCATAGCATTGACAACGTAAGGTCTCGAGTAAGAGACATCGACTATTACTTCCAACTAAATTTGGGACGAAATTTCTTTTAAGGTGTGGGTAATGTAACATCCCGCGTTTTTCCGTTAAAATTTATTTTTAACACTATCTTATTTTTTTTTATAATATCTTTCGTTATTTAAATTCGTAGTTTTCGTTAACTAACGTTCTTAATATTTCTGTTATTTAATTTTAACATCTCTCGGTTACTTTAGCGTTTTTAAAATATTCGTTCGGTTAATTCACGCACCCGCTTTGAAACTTGAGGGACCGAAGCTGTCAAGTGGGCAAACTAGTTGACTAGGTCAACTAGTCAACCCACCATTCTCATCCATTCATTTCCATCCACCTTCCACTTCCTTTCTCCTCCTTTTCTCTCTAGTTGCAAGAACAACCATAACACCCAATTCATTCAATCATCATCTAAATTCGATCTAGGAGGCCAACATCAAAACAAATTACATATTCGTGATCCTCTCTTCATCCTCTACATTTTGGTACCAATTTCATCTCGTTTGGGTAACATTTCTAAAACTCTAGATTTCTCTAAATTCGTGTTTTTGACTTGAAATGATGTTAGTTAGTGTCTATGGCTCATTGTGATGTCGTGTATGTAATTTGTATGCTCGATCTTGTTATTAGGTGTAACTAGCATGAACACTTGAAATGGGTTAGTTTAATCTTTGATTTTGATTGATTAAATGTTGTTAGATATTAAACCCATTGTGTTAAAAGTGTTACTAGCATCGTTAGTTTCGTTTTGGTATGTTGGATGATATGAAAACCTTGCGTTAACAAGATTATTGATTTTGTGATTCTTGATTAGGGTTTGATGAACTTGAAATGAACTTTTGATACTTTGGATACCATGAAATGTTGTTAGTAAGTGTTTAGTTGTAATGCAAGTTTCATTACCTTCAAAACGGCATATCATATGTGTGAATTGGATTCCCAAAACTTAAAATGCATTTGATGAACTTGAACTTTGAAAATAAACCTTTATTGATCAATTGATGAGTTTTCGGTTATTGTAATTGATGTATTTGCTTGTGAAAAGTAGTTAGTTGTATTCCTTGTCAAAATACCTTTCCAACGATATAAGATACTTGTTTTGGATGTTTACGGTTTAGGATTTATGGGTATTTGAAGTTGGATTCGTGCTTGAGTGTGAAAACTGCCAGAATTCTCTGTACAGGTAATGGCGCGGCGCGCCATATACCCGCGCGGCACGCCAAAGTGGTCTGTCCAATTTTGTCGATTTTTGAATAATGTTTGCTATGCTACACACCCCCGATCAACATGAAACTTGGACAACATGCTCATATATGATTTCTAAGCTCATGAAAATAGTTCGAGACCCGGCCCGACCCCATTGACTTTTTCGTTGACTTTGACCAAGTTTGACTTTTAGTCAAACTTAACAAAACACTTATGCAATCGCTCTAATCTTATTTTATATTTGATTCTTGCATGAAACTTGACAATTTGATTCACATGCTATATAATCGAGTCGTAACGAGCCATAGGACTAATTGAACACATTTCACCCGACCTTGTGTCGTAACCGGTAAATTGATACAACTTACTTGTTTAGGTCAAGGCTAAGCAACTTTCATGCACACGTTTACTTTGTGAAGTACTTTTATACTCGTGCACTCGAGGTGAGATCATAGTCCCACTTTTTCAACAACTTTTATATTTTTAAATCGTGGGCTGAGAAACATATACGTTACTTACTTATATACATTTCATATGTATATATACCTTTCGTACTTTTATACATCGAACACGAATACGAATACAGAGATACGGACGAGTTTGAACGAAAACCCTCAATTCAATTATCATTAATTACATCAGATGGTGTAAGCGAGACTATGTTGTGTGGATCCATACGGGTTTGACTAACCCTCATTCGGACGGTTCGCTACCGTTAAGCGAATGAAATATATTCTGGTACGGTGTATGTTCTAACACTTTTATGCTGAGGTAAATGATACGGTTAAGCTTTGATAATTGGGTGCTCGGTAAACAACAATACTTATGGAATTCAAACGATTCGAAAAATCGACTTATACTATAACTTGTGGTTCAACTTATTTTACTTACATACTCATTTACTAAACCTATGATTTCACCAACGTTTTCGTTGACAGATTCTCTATGTTTTCTCAGGTCCCTGAATGCTATTTGATACATGCTTCCGCACTCTTTTTGATACTTGCTTGGATGTCGAGTGTACATGCATATTTGGAGCCCTTGACTTGCTTTTAAATTGTGTCGCATAGGTTTCAATTGTACGTTAAACATTGTAATGTAACTAGTCGTTGAACTACTTTTGTAAACTTGAAACGTCCTTTACATTTGAAATGAATGCGACATATTTTTTTTTTTTTGGGTCAAACGTCATCTTAAGGACTTATGACCACGTAACGGGACCTAAGTAGACGGCGCCGTCAATGACGATTTTGTCGGGTCGCTACAACGACCCTGGATTTTTCAACTTTTATTTATTAATAATTGTTATTATTAATACGTGTGATAAAACGAATGTATGTTATTACATTTACATGTTGCCATGATTGCCCGAACTTGACTTTAATTGCCCGAAACGTCTTTGTGACACCCGGAACTTACACGAATAATATTTTCAAGTATTATTTACATTCATGATTAATTTTATTAATCATTTTAATTAACTATGGTGATTAGTTAGTTACTTGGGCTTTAATTGGATTTAATTGTTAATTAGTGGAACTTGGGCTTGTTTAAAGTAAATGGACTCATGATATTGGACTTCCAAGCCCACCCTACCTTTTAAATGGACTTAGTTAGCCCACTCTTTCATATGTAAGTACCAAATTAAATGTGAACTAGTTAGTTAGAATACTTGGAATCTTGTTAACTCTTAATCCCCATGCACATACCTCCATTAACCACCTTTAAGGACAACAACATGCAAGAGACTAGTGTGCATTGGCCTCCCCTTCTTTTTTGCTGCAGAAACCATAGGCCTTTGGCCATGGGAGAGATTCAAAATCTTTTTTTTCATTACTAGTTCACTCATTCTCTCATTTTCCAAAACACTCTCATACTTGCAACTCTTTCTCTCTCACTTTTCTCTCTAGTTCTTGTAAGTAAACTTGAATCATTTCTTCCTTCTTTTCTTTCTAAAACCGTAGCAAGAACACCCATAATCATCATCATACTTTGTTTGTTTTAATCTTTGTTTACTTGTGTTGATTTCTAGTAGTTGTTAGTTACTTACTTGGTTTCAAGAATCAAACTTGCTAGTTTCTTTCTTCTTTTATCTTGTAATTACAAGAACACTCAAGAATATAACTTACTAGTTATGTTCTACATATACTTTCTTAATGGATTGCAAGTCCATGTGTTGATTAAAATCATACTTGTGATTCATGAAGTAAACTTTAAAGTTTACTTTCTTAAAGATCAAACTTTGGTTTGAATCTTTAAAGTATGAACAACCATGAACAAATTACATATTTACTTAGTTTACTTCTTCATTCTTGCACTTTAATTTCATGTAATTAGTTTAAATGGTCAAGTACTACAAGTTAGTCATGATCTCATTAATCTTGAACTAAAAGTTAACTTTGAAAGTTCAAGAACACACAAATAAGTTTTCTTTAAATATAACTTTGTATACTTATGCTTGATCTAGAATTTTGAGTCTTGGATCTTCAAGATCTAACTAAGAACCATGTTCTACACCTTAAGATCTTGATTAGTTAGCTTACTTTCAAGTTTATAGTTCAATATTACCTTTAAAGTTCATGTATGTGTTAGATCTAAGACTTTGATGTAACTTTGGTTCATCAAAACACTTGCAACACTTAAGTGAGTTGTGCTTCATGTCTTAGACTTGCACTTGGGTTATGATGGTCAAACCTTGGTGAAGATGATGTAAACGCATCAATGAGTTGTACACTTGAGGCTATATGCATCAAGGATGAGAACCATGATGAACATCAAGCACCAAGACCACCGGAACTCACTTTTAACTTCCTGTTTTCTGTTTACAGCCCTCTGTCCTACTGTTTCTGTAACATACCAGTAGACCTGGGCTACTGAGACCTTGATTTTCAAATATATCTTTTCGAGTAGATAATTTTTCATATAAGACTCGTCTTAATCCGAGTTACGGTTTAGGATTTATGGCCCTCCGATCGTCACTATGTCCTTTTAACGTTGTGCAGAAATTTCTGACCTACTCGCACTTAGACCGTCGCCACGGTCAAACGAAGACGAGTTTAGTTCTGTAAATTTTACCACACTTAAAGGACTCATATACGGAGCCATGGCCACTGGTCTCACCTTAATTCAGTAAGGGTAGAGGCCGTGGTGACTGATCAAAGTCAGCCTTTGTTTTAAACTACTTTCATAAACGAAACTTACTTTACTCCTTTTGTTTGATGATGAGTGATGATGACCTTTAAGACCTTATTTACATACTTTTAAACCTATTCGGACGATTTACTGACTTAGTACTATTTGACTTAGGTTGAGGACTCGTTGGACTTTTCGGACCGATTACTTGCACACTTTTCCCGACTCGACTTTTACCGCTACTGTATCATTGTGAGTTATAGGATTCCCTTTTTACTTTAACTTATTTTGGGAACTGAGAATACATGCGGATTTTATGTTTTACATACTAGGCACGAGTACATAAACTTATATATGTGTGGGTTATACAACGTCATAAACATTCCCTTTAGCTCGGTAACGTTTAATCATTGGTTTTTGAACCGTGAACGCGAATCTTAGATATGGATCCATAGGGTTTGGCATCCCCACTCGGGCTAGTAGCGCTAGCATTTAATGGGTGTTTAATGCTTCGTAGACATACGCACTTGCCAAGTGTACTTTCAGGGGGTATAAACGTTAAGTTAGTTACCAAGTGCCCACGGTTAACATATACTTTATTATACTGTTTTGAAACGCTCTTTGTAGCACTGAAATCTCGTGGCCTACCTTACTTACTGTTATACTTAAACTATAGCTCACCAACCTTTGTGTTGATGTTTTTAAGCATGTTTTTCTCAGGTGCTTGAGGTTAGCTTCCGCTGTGTACTAGTCGTGCTGTAGACACCCGCTGCTTAGAGTTGTCATCGCATGAACTACTTTACCTTGCATTCAAACTTTAGTACTTTTGAACTATGACTTGTAACGACCATTGTGGTCACATACACTTATTATTTGCTTTTACTTAGTGAAGCGTGCTTTTGGATTGTGAAACATTTGATGTCGGTTATGACGTCACCTTTTTATCGTGAATGCAACTTCTTTTATTGCAGCATATAGTACTTAACCTTGTAATGATCCTGTTGTTGATGATTCGTACACGATGGTTTTGTACGGGGCATCACACCTTCTCTTCGTCGACTATTAGGCGTGCAGTTGTAGGATAGTTGTAGGACACGTGTAATTTTTTAAAAATTAATCAAAATTAATTAGTGAGGAGACGTGGCAGCATCATTAGCAGGGTAAATGCATCTGCTTTATCTAATTCTAATGTTATTATTATCGATAGAATAGATAGATAGAAGATGGAGGAAGGTGATTCTCACACATCACTTTTTGATCCATGTACACTTTTGTTTCATAAATTTACAGTTATACCCCTGAATTAATGAGTTGAACTTATATTATTATTATAAGTATAATAAATGTATAATAGATAATTAGGTGTACATGGATCACATGGAAGATAGATAATATATCAATCAAATATTAATATTCCTAAATACTAAATATTAAATTTAAATATTAGTTATTCAATTTTCAATAAGGAGTAAGGGTGCGTTTGTCTGCCTTTTAATGAAATGGTTCAGTGCTGAATGCTGAATCATTCAGCATTCAGTGCATTTGTTTATGACCTCTGAATGACATATGGTACTGAATGGTTCAGAATTTATTGAGAGATGAAACACTATTTTAACTATTAAGAGCCTAAATTTTCTGTAATTTTCTCTTCAAATCATATCTGAATACTTAACTAACAATTATATAAAATATTTTATTTATGTTACATTTTGATAAAGTAATTTTACTTAATTTATATGATTGGTTTTAAATAATTATCAAACACTTTATTTTCATTCTTAAATTCTGAACCATCCAGCCGCTGGATCATTCACTTTTATATATTTTCCATTTTTTTTTTGAAAGGCAATGTTAGTGGTTAGAGTTAATTCACGAAAATCCCCCCCCCCCGAGACTCGAACCCTTGGTCTCCTCGAACACCATGTTAACATGGTGACCAATGAGGCAAAGCCCCATTGGCTATATATTTTCCATTTCCCATTCTAATTTCTAATAAGGGTTTAAAAGCTCATTCCATTTTTGCTTCCTGAATCCTCCCCCCCTCTCGATCGCAGTATTTCATCTTTCACATCCAATCCAAATTAAGCTTCAAAATCATAAATATCCGTCGATCGTAAACAGAAAATGGAACCGATTGTATTGATCTCAGTTATCACATCTCTAATAATCGGAGCTTTGATCACTTTTATAGCGTTTGGTAGTTACTTCCGCAACCGGAAATTGGAAGTCGTTTCCATTGCAAAACCTACCGAAACGGCAGCAACGAATCTGAAGAATTCAAAGCCTCAACAAAATAAGAAATCTCAGCTTAAACCTCATCATTCGCATGCTGATAAGGTACACAAATCTGATCAATTTTCAGTTGATGATCTTATTGAATTAATTTCTTCTGATGATGACAATCTGGTTGTTATATCGTATCATTTTGAGGTGAATTACGTGATTTTAAAAATGTTACTCCTTAATTAATATGATTACTTTACTTTAACCTAATTGTGAGAAATGTAATTATTAGCTGAATGCGTATACTTAATTACTGATAAGGTATGGAAAATAATTGTTTTAAATCAACTTTCTAGGGCTTATACGCTGATTTTTGTCACGGATTTTTTTGATTTATTATATAGCTCTGAATTTGAGATGAAAGCGATTTTTAGCAAATTATTCTTATTAGATTAATGATGCATTAGCGTGGTTCGGTCATTTGTTTCCACAGATGTACCGAGATCCGTCAGATGCACTATAACGTTCGTTAGGATTGTTGAGACTGTTGTTCATGTTGCTAGTTTATTTCATTTGTGATCTCAAGACCTTTAAAGTACTTGGTATTAAATATGAACTCGAAATATATGGACATATAAGTTTTAGTGCTGCTGTGTGATAAGGTATTTGTAAGTTTTATACCCTGAACTAGTTTTTGTGAATGAGCACAAGGTATTTTGTTTTTTGTGAATGATGCCTTTTGATTTTGGTGGATATATTGTTGTCTGATAATTCCTTTTCAGTCTGGAACGAAGTATGTAAACAAAAAAAAAAAAAAACTTGTATAGAAGACACATGATTGAAATATGAAACTCTGGGATTTAGTTGATTCGACATAATTATAAACTGTGATAAGTAATTTGAAAGAGACAGCATACGTCTATAATAATATGTGATCGTAACTAATAAATGTAGGTGTTCAATATCTATTAAAGTATGTGCTAATAGTGCACAGTCAGTTCGGGAGTCTACTGAAACTATTTAAAGTACTAAAACAAATAGAAAGCTGTTAAGTGATTACTGCTGTTCTCCGCTTGTAGCCAATTGCCAAAAATATTTTTGTATGATTTACGATGATGGACAACTTTGTGGCACTATGTTATAGTTCTGTCTCTAAAGTTCCCCGTAAGCTTTATATGAAATTTGGCTTGAGAATATATGTTCATATTACGGGTAAAGGATTGTGATATAAATTTGTAAGGAAAATAGTCTAGCTAATCTAAGACAGTGAACCTTCATAAAAATCAAGATGCTGAAATATGCCTGAAATGTGCAGTCACATTTCTTTTTTTGGGTTATATACAGTTTGTAATTTGTTGAATGAATACAAGTTTAAATGCTATAAGAAATTACATGTCTTTTGGAGTTTAGGAAGCATTTTATCGTTTTTATTATTTTTATTTTATCTATCCATGTATATCTGTTTGTTGATTAGTATCTATGTAACTTATGATATTCAGTGTATGATAGATATTTTGTTGAATATCTTTAACATTTTTTAGTGAATGACTAATATTTAAACAAACATTGTACACTTTGATAAAGGAAGTTTTCTAACATTTTATGATGTACCATTACGCATGATTAAAATATCTAATAATAATTTTATTGAAATTTTTTACTTGATGAGTATGGAGAAGTTTGTCAAAAATTTGAATGAGGGAAACCAAGAGGTTAACAACATGCTCAATTTATCAAGCTCTTATCTAGTTACAGTTTTTTAATTGGGAATATCATATATGAGATTAGGTATTTGAAAGCAATTGTATGAAATGTGCTAATGCGTGTGAGTGTGCATGTGCATGTGTGTGTGGATGCTTATAGTGTCTTCATAAGTTTACCAGATTATATGTTCTTGCTCATATCACTTATGGCCATAAATGTAGGATTTGAACAAGCGCCATCACCCGTTAGACTTGAATACTTTGAAAGGTCATGCGGATTCTGTCAACGGCGTATGCTTTTCATCGGATGGACACAGTCTGGCAACTGGTAATTTTCATTACATTTGTTCTAATTGTACAATGATATTGTAGCTTTAAGAATGATGACAACCATTGCAATGAATGCTTTAAATATTAGCCCCTTTGTCAGGTTGATGAATTAATTGGTTTGGTATTTGTTAGCTGAGTGACACAAATTAATACGTAGTATATCATAATTCCACGTACGAGTAGTGTTGCAGATTTAGTTACATGGTTGTAGAAGCAGCTATATTTTGTCTGTTTATAAAGTTAGTTATGAGGTTTTTCCTGTTCGGGTTATCAAGAGGGCTAGTATTTGACTCTGATGTACGTGGCCTATCCGGAATAATCCGTGACCGTTTCCCAAACCTTCCCTGACCACCCCAAGATTTGAACTTGCGATCTCTCGCAAGGAGTTTAGGGCCCCAATCACTAGGATATGACTAATACAATATGCTCTATATTCTCTTATTGGGTGATTGAATTACTTAATTAACAACCCATGTACTATCTGAGGTAGGTAGAATCAGTTGCTAAACCCATTGAGTTATCCATGCAAATACTCATGCAAATACCTAAGGTACTGTTACCTGAGCCGGTATTCCAAATTCATTTCTCCTCACCTGCTTGTTTTTCCATTCATAGACTTAAGGTGGCTGCTATTAGTATTACTTCTCGAATTTAGCACTTACGAATCTTGAGATTTTTAAAACTTATTGGGTCTTTTGGGAGGGCCTCTACTGGTTCACAGCTGTATATGTTATGTTAGACCTGATCTTTCTAGGATCAATCATTCTTTTACTTAGTAGGAAGCTCCGTTCGTTGATAAAAGCAACTTTATAAGTCAGATTCGAAAATGATCTTATATTAGTTACATAAGTGAAGTTTCTCCCATAGATGTATCTTTCTTTATCAGGAAGTGATGCCTTTGTGTTGATTTATATGTTACTTGTGCGTGCAGCTTGTGATGATGGTGTTGTCAGGGTATTCAAGTTGGATGATGCTACAAGCAAAAGCTTCAAGTAAGAATATGTAATGTTTATGGCCTTCAACACTTAAACGAATGTCATATTTTCTAAATTGTATTGTTTTGGTAATCCAATTTAGGTTTATGAGAATCAACCTGCCAGCTGGAGGTCATCCAACTGCAGTTACATTTGTTGACGATGCTTCTTCAGTTGTTGTGGCTTCTCAGAATCTTACTGGAGCTTCTTTGTACATGTATGGAGAAGACAACCCAAAAGGTGGTGAAAATAGGCAGCATTTTAAGCCTGAAATGAAATGGGAGCAGCATAATGTTCATGATAAGAAGTACATCATCACTTTATTTGGAACCAAAGCTACTCATGGTGCTGCTGATGGGAGTACAATCATTGCATCAAGTTCAGAGGGTATATTCTTATTCCTTGCAAAACATTTAGAATGATAAATTTCTGGGACCTAAGGGATGTAAACTATAACCTAATTAAGGTAAAAGGGTAACCTAGAAAACACTTTATAAAATCATATTATGTATGTAGGGACCAGGGACTTCTTTGACTTGTTTCGCCAATTTATGAGTCACAAAAAGTTTCATACTTGCAAAAGCACTCTATCTATTTTATGTAGACAGTCTGAGAAAACGAAATACAAAGCAGTGTGAAACTGTGAATACACTTTCTCATTTTTCATTATTTTTGTTGCTTATATCTCATTGAGATAGCATTGTTACATGTGTAACTCTTTGTATTTAGGAAGTGAAACAGTACATTTGATTGTTTCTGTAAGCTAACATGTTAATCTACATCCTATTGGTATGGTGCACTTGCCTTTTCTATTTTTCATTCATTCACTTGTCTTACCATAGGAACTGATATTAAGCTTTGGGATGGTAAGTCTGGAAAGATGCTGGGAAATGTTGACACAAATCAGCTCAAGAATAATATGGCCACTGTATCTCCAAATGGGCGGTTCATTGCTGCAGCGGCTTTCACTGCCGATGTCAAGGTGACGTCCTTAAACAGTGTATCTTTCAGTAGGGTTACTCTTGCATATATTTTGTGAAGTAAGGTCTTACAGTGAGAGAATTTTCGAAGCTACTAAAACACCATATCGGGTTTTATATGAGCCATTTTAGTGTAAAGAGTCTGACATCTAGTTCTAAGTGAGAGTTCATGTACATCTATTATAAGATTGTACCTCTACTACACTTTTTTGGGTAACTAGGTTCTTGTCAATCGTGGGTAATCGTGTATAATGTGTAACAGATGCCCACGATTCATAAGCATCTTTCTGAAGTGGTGAAACCTGCCTTAATCTAATGCAAGACTGACTGGTTAGCAAAAGAGTGATATGAACCAACATGATAATAGAACACAAAGGGACTAATTATTGAGTTAACAAACTTAAAAGATAGGTAGCTAACTTTCAAGAGGTAAACTATAGGTAATTATTTCGAGAGGGCGATTGGCTCTCCCACAGTTTACTTTTGATAGGTAAACTAACTCCCAAATGATATTTAATCACCATTAAGGTGCAACATAATAAGTTATACAATTATAAGGCCTTATTAATAGATAATCCCTAACTTAGATATCTTATACAATTATAAGGCCTTTAATCACCACATTTTCCAATTCTATTGTCAAGTATTCATTATTCATTTTTGGAATGTCCCAAATTGATTGTTCACTTCATAATTAGATAAGAATAAAGAGGTAACGTTCTTATATACCCTTGATGTATGCATGCAAAAACAAAAACAAAAAAAGGTAAAAATTAAGGGGTAAAACTGTAAGGTAAACAAAAAGTACAGTCTAATAGTCTAATATGATGAAATTTCTTAAACTGTGTGTTTTTTGTCGTCAAGGGACAATTAAATTGGGACCGAGGGAGGGAGTACTACGTAATACTTTGCTACTACTAATAAAGAATATCTAGTTTATATCCATACATATTAATTAATACTCCGTAGTAAACTAAATATAATCTGCTAGCAATAATCAGAGTCGTATCAAAAGGTTGAAACACTTATGATTTCTTAGTGTCCAATGTGGCTTGGATTGAAAGCTTTACAGAATCTATAACTTATTATGACAGGTCTGGGAAATAGTTTATTCAAAAGATAGTTCGATTAAAGAGGTTACAAAAGTTATGCAACTGAAAGGCCATAAGGTAATATATAGTTCTTTTTTAATTCCTCCCTCTATCTTTTAGCAAGAAATTTATGTAAAAGTTTGTTAAATTCAAGTGATCTTCAACAGTCGAAAACTGTTGACTTACTTGCATTGTCGTTTATTTCATTGCCTTGGTACTACTTGTGTTTTGGAAATGTGCAGAGTGCTGTGACATGGCTGAGCTTTACACCTGACTCGGAACGGATCATTACGGCATCAAAGGATGGTTCAATAAGAGTGTGGAACATTAACGGTGTGTAGTATTTTGTTCATTTGTCTATAGCTAATTCCTCACAAGCTATCTTGCACCTTATAAATTAGAATAGTAAAGTAATAGTACTAGATAATAATCCATGGTTCAAGTCCTGCAATTTGTATGAGCAGTCCCGCATATTCAATATTTGGGGCCCAGTTCTTAGTTCTCCTGGATGTGATTCATAATCACATCTCAATGTCTTCCCATACCATACAAATGAGATCCCCAAAATGTAAATGTTAAATTGGTCAGGACCAAAATTTTAGCAGCTGACATATGTGGGCCTAAACCTAAATACTGTTTTTATTTCATATGCTTTTTACTATTATTGTACAACCTTTTTTCTAACATATGTGAATTGTTATTTGTTGAAGTTCGATATCATCTTGATGAGGATCCAAAGACTTTGAAGGTGTTCCCAATTCCACTGCATGATTCAAATGGCACTACATTGCACTATGACCGTCTCAGTGTATCCCCTGATGGAAAGATTTTGGCTGTTACTCATGGTCCATTACTACAGTGGCTATCTGTCGAAACTGGGGAAGTATTAGAAACAGCTGACAAAGCACATGACGGTATTTTCAATTTCCTTTTGACTAAAAAATATATTTTTGTAGACAAAGGGTCACTGCATTTGGTTTTATGTAGTTAACAAGTATTATGTGTTTTGAAATATTTCCATTCCTGCTTAAAAGTTAAAAATAAACTCTAATCTAAAGAAGGCAGCTCGCGTTATTTTCTATTGAATTATGGATCTAGTTTGTATATTTCACTTTGTTTGGAAACTTCTTTCTTGCGAACGATATTTCTTTTAAACTGAAGGTTGTGTTATTATGTGTACTTATGCAGGTGATATCACTGACATTGCTTGGACACCTAAACCTATTCCAGTCGGTTAGTATCAATTTCAATTTATCTTTTACTCTAATTTGAAATTTATACTATATGAGTCCTTATGGGTAAACTATATGAGTCAAACTCAGAACACGTGCCAAACTAACCTAAAAACCAGGCCTACATATGCTTTTCATAAACTGAGCCACCTGGGCCCAAGGTGGCAGATCTATCTGCTGTTTAATAACCAAATTTTTTACAACTCCCAACAGGCGATAAACGGGTCACTATTCTAGCAACTTCAGGTGTTGACAAGAAAGTGAAGTTGTGGGCAGCTCCTCCTCTTTAATAGACCACCAAAGCAATCTTCTAAACTACCGCAGGCGCGAAAGTTCTTTAAAGAAAATTGTCATTTTATGTTTTTGGCTTTTGGAAACCATCTAAAGAGAAGAAATGTCGCAAAGGGATCCTACCCGTTTATGCCACCTGCAGACAACTTATAACCAGTGACAGGGTTTATAGCTTGTAATGATCACACAAGTCATCACTAGTTCTGCGCTCTTTGTTGTACTATTTTTCGTGTCTGAGCAATAGTATGTTAAAAAAGTTGAGTGGAAGGTTTTTCGCATGAAAGTAAAATAAGATGACCAATCATGATGGACACTAGTTAAAACATAGTACAAGTTATTGAATCTTTTTACTTTATGGAGATCTGGATGGTGCTTGGTTTTGTCGAACGTTTGATACCTTGCAAGATGTATGGTGACTTGCTTACCTTATGCTATCGTGCTAGAAAATTCAGTTTTGCTTTATAATGGTGGTTTTTATAAAGCTTATTTGGTGTCCTAATCGCATATGAATATTGTTGAAAAACTCATGCTAACATTTCCCAATCAAACACATGAAGTTTGGTATGTATAAATCTTAATGTTACATCTGATGGTTTTATTCAGGTGTAATACAAAGCTACATAAAGATAGAGACTAATATGCTACAATTCAAAAGAAAAATACCTTTTATACTAATAAAAAGTTCAAGTAAGCAAAATCACAAGTATTGCCATTGGCATTGCCATAATCAAAGAGGTTCAAAATGTTAAAATTTAAACATATTGGTTTAACGAAACCATGTGTTCGTTTAATTGAACTATTGTAAGTGGTTCAACTTTTACGAATCTCCTACTGATAAGCAAGGATTAACGATGCTGCTCAAAATTAAGTATACTTAGAAGAATCCTTTGAGATTAAATTTACCTCGTGCCAAATACATACACACGTGATGAAGAAATATAACATAGAACATATGATATTAACAGAAGTATAGTTATACGAAGAGCAAGAATCAGAAGATGAAAAATACAAACGATTAAGTTTGAGAGTTGAATATTAGGAGGAAGTTATATGTGACAACAAAGCTAATGAAATGAAAGTTCGTAATCTTATCAAAATTTGTAAATTATAATACTATCAAGGTATCAACTATCAGATTAGACATTTTAACATTGTACAATATAAAAAATTCTACCAAACTTGGCATTTTGGGCTCAAAATATGGATTTTTCTGTTTCTTTACCTTATGCAAACAACACCATCCTCTCTTGCCCTGCGGCATTTGGTCATTATGCTATGCTGCAACTATTATTATGATCTCAGCATGCAGTTTCCGTTGAAAAGCTGTATCAAGCCAACCATAGCTGCTACTTGTTCAGTTGTTCCTAAGAGTTCAAACCATGATCCTGAATTACAAAAAATGTAAATGGATCAGCATTAAAAACATAAGATAATGGGACCAACTTCAATTTGAAATTATACAAACAAACAAGTATTTATTGCACGTTTATCTTGAAGATCTTTGTGTCCCAAGGACCTGCAATGCGATGGTCTCTTAACATTGCAGCATTAGCATTCTATTCCTAAATCAATGGAATCGTTTCCATACCAAAGTGCTACTTCGGCAAAGTTTCAATTCTGATTTACCTCTGTCTATCAAGAATTATTACAAAAATATTGACAAGTATTCAGCCTATTGTTAAGCAAGATTCTTTTACTTTGTCAATATGAGGATGTACTTCAAATATTCAACAAAAAGTCAAACGCATCTTCTTAACTATTTATCTGACCAAGATTGCACCTTCTTCTAATGGAAGGAGTAAGATACAGAGCATCACCCCTACCATCTCCTTAACAGATACTAAAAATTATAGGCCTCCCATCTTCAAAAATGTAACATTTGACTAAACAAATTGACTAATAGAAAATGACCCGTCGCTGTCTCGGCTGTGCTACCGGAGGCTCTGGGGAAGTCGGAATAGGAGAGCACTCATCTTGGGGTGGGCTTACTACTTAGATGCTTTCAGCATCCGCTCCGCAGTTGGCTACCCAACGTTTACCGTGGGCACGATAACTGGTACACCAGAGGTGCGTCCTTCCCGGTCCTCTCGTACTAGGGAAAGGTCCTCTCAATGCTCTAACGCCCACACCGGATATGGACCGAACTGTCTCAATACCTGCCAAACATCTACACCGCCCTCAATAAGGACACAACAGACCAATCTTGTAGTTAAAAACTAGCAATTTCAACTCTTTTACTTTTTGGAATGAATTGACGCGGGTAGTGGCAAATATTGTATTCGTTGGCTAATAGCATTACATATTAACAGATTTTAGGTCACCCAAAGTGTAACTTAAATACTTACAGCCACCTAAATCATTGTATGTTTATCAAGTTTTTTTTTTTTTTAGCGTTACCCATCCCATCCCTTATGACTACCTTCTTTTAGGTAAACGTTGCATACAATATAACTAGAAACGAGAAGTATTAAAAATATAAAGCAAAAAGCCATCACGCTCCAATAAGTGAGTGTCAGAGATTACATACACCGAAGCTTGGTTGCATTGTTTTTTGCAAAAGGTGACACATTGGCATAGACTTTTTAAAGCAATTGCAAATTTTGCATTGTATTATGCTTTAACGGAACCATAATCTCGAAGAACAAGTTCAACTTCTTCTAACACTCCCAATTCTCGAAACCAACGAGCCAACTTTTCCGAAGCTTCTTTCCCAATCATTATCCCATCCCTCTCCAAATAAATCAAAAAATTTAACACTTCCTTAAGCTTTTGATCCTTCTCATAAAGATCCAACATTAAACCAACACACCTGTCATTAGGTACAATCCCAGCTCTCCTCATATTCTCAAAAGCAGCAATAGCTTCTTGACTTTGACCCGCAACTACATACGCATTGATCAAAACCGTGCATATCTTATCATCGGGAATAATACCCGCGATCTGAATTGCATCAAAAATTCTTTGAGCTCCTACACTATCACCATTCATGGAGTATGCTCGTAACATTGCTTTATAAACTTCACTTTTAGCATAAACTTGTTGGGCTTCCATTTCTTTAAGCAAGGTTTCTCCATCTTTTAACATTCCGGCTCTTATGTATGCCATAACCATTGACCCATAAGCTCTGTTATCTAAAAGAAGACCGCAAAGTTTCATTTCTTCAAATGTGTGTTTTGCACGATTAAAGTTCCCAGCTTTACTGTACATGTGAATCAAGGACGTAAAAGTCACCTGATCACATTCTAAACCTCTGTTTTTCATGGCTTGAAGTGTGTTTTCAGCATCTTGTAACCGACTTTGCTTAGCATAACCATGGATTAACTTCGTATAGTCACGTATGTTAGGTTCAAATGATTCTTCATTAAGTGCAAATTCAGCCACCTAAATCAAAATTCAAAGGTTTAGGAAAATTGAAGATTGAAAGTTCTCCATCAGTTTCATAAAGAGATTAAAAGTGCTAATGTCAGTCATATACCTACAGTGCAATTCGCTAGTAGCATGTGGTGGTTTTCAATAAAAATGAGCAAATTAAGTTCAATGTTCGCCAAAATAATAAATAAACCCTTTTGACCTTTATTATGAAGTCCACCCAACACAATTAATAAGAGACATTTTATCATTTTTTAACATCAGTACGGGAATCACCCAGGGGACTTAACCAACCACGCGTTCATCTCCCACAGTTGCATAACGCGCCCCCTGACCATAAGGAAACCCGGCCAAATCCGAGGGTGTGGGCGGTAAAAACCCCTTCCCCACTGCCCCCGCGCTAAGAGAGTCGAACTCCTGACCTCTCTAGGCAGGCCACAACCACATTAACTACAACACAAGGTTAGACATTTTATCATTTTAATAGTAAGACGACAAGCGATTCCCAGATTCTAAACATAATATAAGATAATCAAATAAGTATAAGTATTGAAAAGAATATATATACCTCCAACCGCAATGGATGATTCATATTATCCAATTCTTTAAGAACAACAAGCCAGTCAGCTCTAGCTGGTTTCATACTCCTCACCCAAGCACACAACAACACTGATAAACTACATTTTTCAGGTGAAAAGCAAATCAATTGTTTCATCAAAGCTTTACATCGATTCGTCATGTTTTTCGGTAAACGAGATATGTGATTCCTTTGCGCATCGTTAATTTCATCAAGTTTGATTTCAATCCACCTAATTTTAGGTTTTTCATCTTGTATTTGCCCTAATTCGCCAACAGCACATACTAACCGAGGGTTAACAATTAGACGGTGTGTGTTTGTTAGTTTGGTGAATGGTGATTGTGTATATGAATATAATAAGTGATTATATAGTTGAGTTTTGTGAATTAGGGTACAGTTAGGGTTTGAGAAAGATAACATTGTTTTAGCTGAAAACGGAATGTGTGAAGAAGCTAAGTGAAATTTATGAGATTAAAGAATAGTTTGCACTGTACATAAGAAACAAAATTTACTGAGTTCTCCAGTTTTTTATTAGTGGAAAAGAATGAAATGGATATAGAAAGAGCCAAAACCATGAAGGTGGCGGTGGCGGTGGCCGTGGCGGTGGTATGCAAAGACTCTGACCTTCAGATGTGAAGGTCATAAGGTTCGATTTATTACACCCATAAAGTTATTCTCTCTCATGATACGGAGTTTCGCCTGCAATGACTTCGGGCCGCTCGCAAAGCAGGTAGTCGCCCTGAGATTAATCAGTTAAAAAAATGTTGATAGCCAGGTTACCGAAAAAAAAATATATAGAAAGAGCCAAAAAAGATAGAGAATTAGTGATCCATATCAATTTTTTATTCATAAACCCACAATTATACTTCTAGATTAAGGATCTCCCTTATAATCCGTACTAACTAATACAGAGTATAAAATAGTTTACGTCAATTCAATTCTTTTTTTCTTTTTTTTTTTCGAAAAACAATTTATATTACTAAACAACTCGAAGCAGTAGGGTATCTACCCATCCAGCTTACACAAATTGTGCTCATAACTTACAACACACTGCACAAACTAACAACACGAAGCTATTGAAAGTACATACATAGACACTAAGATATTATAGTACTTAAACAAAAGTAGAAGGAGAAAAAAAAAAGATTAAGTTGCAAAGATTGCAACTCACATGTGACGACCCGGGAATTTCCGACGAAATTTAAACTTAATCATTATATGATTTCGATACGATAAGCAAAGTATGTAATGTGGAGTTTAGAAAATTTTGAAACGATGTTCATATATTCAATTTCGACTGTTCCTGATGATTCACGAACAATTGCTTGTAAATATGTGGATATATATAAATATGTGTATATATAAATATATGTATAAGATATATAATAACTGGAACATTAATAAGCTATTATATACATTTATAGTTATAAATAAATATGTACAATAAAATACATTGTAATCAAAACTATTATTTTAAATGTATATTTCTTGTATATATATATTATTATATTTAATTTAATTATTTAATATATACTTATTTGCGTAGTAAATTTTGTTATTTAAAAATGTTTATATATATACATAGCGTATATTGAATATAATTAATTATGAGTTTAAATGGTAAACGCCTGTAGTTTTCGGTTGACATTTAATTATTTTTAAAATAGGTCTAATATATATATATGAAGTTTTAAAATAAAAGTTGTTCCAAAATTTGAATAAAAAGATAATAGTTTTGATAAATATTTTTTTACCTTTTCAAACTAAGTTTTTGTACTCCGTACATATAAATTGGAACAGAAAATAAATAATTTTCGAACCTTTTTTATCAGGTTTCAAACAGGTAATGAGTGAAATAATTAAATATGTTTAATCTAAAAATTTGGGATATTTAGGAACACTTTTATCCGTAACTGTTTAGCAATGGACACACCCCGTGAAAACTGTCGGCATATATTACAAATTAAGAGTTCTGTTTAAATCAAATGGAACATGTTTTCTTTTTATATTATTATTATTATTATTATTATTATTATTATTATTATTATTATTATTATTATTATTATATTATTAATATTTTTATATTATTGACTTCTAATCAATTAGTTAGGTGATTGAATTGAAATTGTAATGAGCTGTGCGTCCATATTTTTCTTTTTCATACCACTAACTCTTATCCTCTAACTCTTATATTCAGTCACTTATATTCATACATTAATTATATGCATATACATACAAGAGCATATACAAATGTATCTAAAATTCTTGATCAACCTTTCATGCCACTATCTTCATCATGTCTCTGCTACCTCCCAACGCCACCCTAGAACCAACATGGAACACAACCATCGGCCACCATGTCGCCACCACCATCAAGCTACCATCAATAACCACTTGAGGTTCGATTAATAACCACCATCAATCACACGTTTTCTGTCCAAATACTACTACTACTATGAGTACAAGAACACCCCAAGATCACCATTACAATCGCCACCATCCAACTATCTCTCTTCGTCTTCTTTACAAACCACTCGCCACCTTCCATCGCCATCATCACTAAACCACCATTTAGTTCAGACTATTTTTTTTTTGTTTCTGGGTTGTCGAACACGATTCAACCACCACTTCCACCATCTTAAATCACCACGACAACCATCATTAACTACCATCTCTCTCTATATCTATCTATATATATACATATACATCATCGTGTATATTCACCATCGATAACCATAATCTTTTGATCACTATATTATTTTTTTCATAGACCACTAGAACAATCACCTCCTGCTATCCATAAACATCACTGCTGCCATACTTTCCTGCTTCTGTTATAACCTACAAACCAACCACAACGAACCTGCAAATCCCACTGTTGCAGCTGGGTTTGTGTTCCTAAACGGATAACCAAAAAAATCGTCACTGCTACTGCTACAGCTATTCTCCTATTACTACTTCACTAGCCAAGAAAAAAATACAAACATATTTCACTAATTACTACACGTCATATTTTTCTTGTCTAATTAAAATACCGCCAAACACTCACCTCCACCTTTAATCACCATTAGGGATCACCACAAAACACCACTGCTACTGCAGTCTACTATTTTTTTTTCTATTTAGATGACCAAATCAAACAACCAAAATCCACATAAAAGTGATGATGAACAGTGAACGTAACACATGAGAAAGACGATGAATAATGTTACAAATATGATGAAGAAAACGATCACGATGCGGGTTGAATAGCTGCGTTTAATAATCTGTGTCTGTTTCCTGTTGTTTCAACGAAGAAGACGCAGAAGGGTGTCGATATTATACAGATGAGATGAGTGATCATTAAGGTGATGTATTATGATGATACTAGATGATGACGATGGCGATAATGAATGAAATTGATGCGAGTATGATAATTCACTAATGATAGGAGAATGATTTATGTGGATGGAGAACGATGGCAACCATAATTTTTTTTTATTTTGGATGATGATAAAATGATCCCCTTTTTGTTCCTATTATTTTTTTTATTCCCTGCCGACATTCCTTTGGATTTATTTTGAGCCGTGATTTAAGTAACTGAAATTGGGTTGAAGGCTAAATTGCCTTTTTGGGCTAGAGAACTGAGGTGGGCTGGAAATGCGGCCCAATATTATCCGATATGTTTAGGCTAAATAAATAAATCATGGCATTTAATCAGAGAGAAACGGCACAGATTGATTGGTAAAAGCGTGTTGTGGGTGGGCGAGAGGTCGCGAGTTCGAGCCCTATCCAGGGCATTTTTTTTACAAAAAGCTTATGAAGGGGTATACACTTTTATTTTATCTCTATAATTATTATTATTGTTATTATTAGTATTATAAATTATAAATATTATTTCTATTATTATTATTATTATTATTATTATTATTATTATTATTATTATTATTATTATTATTATTATTATTATTATTATCATCTTCATTATTATTATTATTATTATTATGATCATTATTATTATTATTATGATCATTATTATTATTATCATTATTATGAACATAATACCATCTATTATTATAAATATCATTATTAGTATCATTTTATAATTGTTAGTATTATTATCATTGTTATCAACAAAAGTATTAGTAATAATATCATATTTATTGATAATACAATTAGTAGTATGGTTATAATTGAACTTGTTATCATTATTAACATTAGTAGTAAAATAGATATTTTTACAATTATTATTATTTTAAAGAATTAAGTATTATTATCAAAAAGTAATATTTTCATTACTATTATTTTTAGATTATGTATTTTATTAAAAACTACTGTTAGTATTATTTTACTAATATGAGTATTATCATTATTAATTTTATCACTACAAATATTATCTTAATATTATTAAAATACTGTTTTAACAAACAAATGATATATATATATATATATATATATATATATATATATATATATATATATATATATACACACACACACACTTAATATATGATATAACAAAATTAATATATTATTTAGCTAAAATATATAAAAATAAATACCTAGAACATATAAGTTATTAACATAAAAAGGATATAATTAATAAATTTATATATATATTTTTCAGATTACAACTATGTATATTAATAAATATACAAATGATATAGGTTCGTGAATCCGAGGCCAACCCTGCATTGTTCAATATCGTCATATGTATTTTTACTACAAAATACATTATTGTGAGTTTCATTTGCTCCCTTTTACTCATTACATTTTTGGGCTGAGAATACATGCACTGTTTTAATAACTATTTTACAATATTTATATGCGTGAGTTTCATTTGCTCCCTTTTACTCATTACATTTTTGGGCTGAGAATACATGCACTGTTTTAATAACTGTTTTACAATATTTATATGCGTGAGTTTCATTTGCTCCCTTTTACTCTTTACATTTTTGGGACTGAGAATACATGCGCTGTTTTTACAACTGCTTTATTAAATGCTTTTGGAAATATATTTTGAACTGCGAATACATGAAATGCTTTTATAAATGTTTGACGAGATAGACACAAGCAAAACCTTCCTCGAATGAATTATTATGCAGACAGAAGTTCTGCGAATTATTGTTGAATTATGTGGACATGATAATTACCACCATTGAATTATGTGGACATGATAATTGCCACCATTGAATTATGTGGACATGATAATTGTCACCAATTGATATGAATGTTATGTATCGAGAGAATGATTTTATACACAAGTTATGTGTATGTTATTTTTTGTGCACGAGATATGTGTACGGTTACTAAGATTTATGAAAGATGATTTCGTACACGAGAAATGTGTACTGTATTTACAAGATATCGCATGTACATTACAGGTGGGTATAGGATTCGGGCCCATTTGTACCATGCAGGATTTAAATCTTGTGGTCTATCAAAATGTTGAATTTTATTGTTTTATGATAAACCTATGAACTCACCAACCTTTTGGTTTACACTTTAAATCATGTTTATTCTCAGGAATGAAAGAAATCTTCCGCTGTGCATTTGCTCATTGTAAAGACATTATTTGGAGTCGATCATCGCAATGGAACCAGATGTTGGTGACTTCGTCCAGACGGATTAGGACGGGATATGACATGTGGTATCAGAGCGGTGGTCTTAGCGAACCAAGTCTGCATTAGTGTGTCTAACTGATAAATCGTTAGGATGCATTAGTGAGTCTGGACTTCGACCGTGTCTGCATGTCAAAAGTTTTTCTTATCATTTCGTGTCGAAAATTATTTGCTTATCATCCTTAAAGTCTAGACACGTCTTACTGCCCCTATTGCATAGACAGTGTATAGATATATTTATATCTTAGCGTATCTGTTATTGTTACCTTTGTCTGACAGCTTCCGTAGATTCCTCCGTAACTTATGGAATTTTAGTATTATATATGCATATGTAAATTATGTATTGCAGGGTACTAATCTACATTCTATAATCTATTTTTTTTATCAAAAATCCTTCATCTGATCATACGAGATGAATCCCTCAACCAGTTCGAATTCCTCAGATTCCGATAGCTATTCCGATAGTTATTCTGACAGCTATTCCGACAGCTATTCCGACATGGATATTCACCTAAGCTCCGAAAGCAGCGTAAACTAAATGGATCAACCAACTAGTCATCTTCAATTCATCTGATGGGTTTGTAGCCTACTTAATCATTGGAAACAAGAAGAAGCGATCCCTTTCATCCACCATATTGTCCGCTGGGCGAAGGACTTGAAGCATTCACCGGCGAACCAATCCGAAACACCATTTTCACTCTCATTTCCCGAATATCTCACCACGACTATATCATAACTTAGATTCTAAACCTTATTCATTCGCTCGTTCCTACCAAAAATCATCCCGGAGTAATAAGTTAACAAGCTTCGCGCCCGAGCTGTAGCCTTGAAAAATATGGTGCAAAACGTACCAGCTTCAGCAACATCACCGGCACCAACAGTACCATCAGTAACAGCACCTGTATCATCAACAATCCTTGCCTCAATATCACATTCTGTATCACGAGCATAATCATCGTTCTACGTATCATTCTATCTATTTTATCTTCGTTCGACATGGCGATTATGTAATCTCTAATGTTTTATAGATTATGTATCTTAGTTCTAACGGTAAATCAAATGAGATTAATACTATATTAACTCATTAAATCTATAATTACATCTGAAGAAAATATATATGTATATATGTTTTCATAAAGATTGTAATTAAAAATTCTTTCGTACAAAGTGTTAATTGTGAAAATATTTTAACGGGTAGGTAATACCCCAGAAATATTTAGATTTCACATTAATAAGTTACACTGTACATTCTTCCAATTTGATTCAAAAATCATTTACTATCCTACTTACAACCACCGATATACGTATCCGTTCACCGCATAATAACCATTTTCATTCAATTTCATATTTGGATTTTGACCTATCAGAATCCAACAAGTGGTATAATGAAGAAAACATTGGACAAAATAAAATTTGTTAGAAACAAACAAATTAATTATGAGAAATTTTGTTAAGAATCCATGCTAACTGTTCCTAGCTAATTGTTCCTAGCTAACTGATTACATTTTATTTATCGCAATTTAATTATCGCAATTTACATTCTCGCAATTTTATTTATCGTCATTTAATATCTGTTATTTACTTTACGCACTTTATTTATCGTCATTTAATTTCTGTTATTTATTTTTGCGCACTTTAAATATCGGGACACGTATACAAGGTTTTGACATATCATATCGACGCATCTATATACATTATTTGGAATAACCATAGACACTCTATATGCAGTAATGCGGGATTTAGCTATACAGGGTTGAGGTTGATTCTACAATAATATATATAGTTTAAGTTGTGATCGAGTCTGAGACATGTACACGGGTCACGATACATATTAATTAATTCGAATATTATATATTAAATTATATAAGAATTATTGAATTGTTAACTGTGAATAATCAACTGAGGACTACCAACATTAGAAAATTAAAATGGATTAAAATATTGATTATAACATATGAAACTAAACAATTCTTCAAGTTTTCCACTTGATTTCATCTTAAACCTCATTTGTATCTTGACGATTACAATCTGAGATTCAAACCTTTCATAATTCTTGAAAACACTTCAATCGATAGGATGAACCAACCGCACTTCATCTACGAAAGAAAAGATTGATGCATATAGTTATGCACCTGAAAACACTCAGAACCTGAATAAACGTTTAACACGTAGCTGTGCTAATTCTTTTAGTGTTATTATTACCCAAAATAACTTTGCAGTTCTTCTTCAAAATAGTCAATTTTGGCACAGCTCCAACAAAACAACTTCGACTTTTCATTCGAAACAACCTTATTTTAATCTTGATATATATGTGTGCTCATTTATTTTTACCGGAACATCTTTTATATTCCACCATATTACCATCAGCGTTAATCATCTAAAAACACAATTTTCTTGAACCCACCTCGGATTGATAACCGATGATTCAGATATGGCTGCATTAAATGCAGAAGAAACGGTAAAATTGTAGATGGCCTAAATGGCCAAGAGGTTGATGATAAAGAATGGAGTGTTGGGAACGCTCGATTAAAAATTTGGTACTGAAAAACGGATTGAGCTAACCATGAAGGAGACCAAGGACAAATACAAGGACCAAACCCTATATTCAAAGAATCCAGGTAGTTCTGGATTCGATAAAATCTTTAGAGAATATCTTGCTCTGAAGTCGCGTTAAAATCTTGCGGAAAAATTTTTCTTCACCAACCTTCGAACTTAGAAATTCCAAAATATCATCATAAATATCTTCGATATTTCTGAGGATATTTTCATTAAATATTCTTGTCCGAAATTATCTACCTCTTCGTGCTTCCTGTGTTTTATTATATTGGAAACTTCTGTAAAATCTAAGTTTAATTTATGAATACATTCTGGAGAAATGTAAAGAAATTGATGCATGAATTAGTATAATATAATGACACTTGATCAACGTGATTATATTACAGTAAGTCATGCTGAGTTTCTAATGGAACCTGATGATTCACAGATCATATCGTCATCACGTGCCATGTTACACAACTCTTTCATTCAAATTAACTTATGAACATATCAAGAAAATATATTCTTGAAAGTTCTATTCTCAGTTATTCTGGTAATTTGACAAATCAAATCATGCTATTACGTTCTTTCTTGCTTAGAGCATTAAGTTCATTCGAAACTCCATACCTACGAATTCTGGACCGTTACTCGTTTTACTAGAGGTCGAGATGAGAATAAAAAGGCAAAGAGCTTACAAATATAAGGGAAGATATAAAACCCAATAACAACACAGAAATTACAAACCGTGTATATCAATGCGTATAGCAACACAAAGACATGGGAGAATTAGGAATACTACAACCCCAAGGTAATAGTAGAAGTGAATAGATTCCTCCGGTGGTAGATGAAAAAGGAGAATGATCGATATGAAAGTCAGAATTATATCCAGAATTAAAACTGGATTAAGCATATTGACTGATGATTTGGAAATATGAATTAAAGTATAGAAAATGAAAGTGGTGGAAAATAATGGAACGAAAGAGCTTAATTTATAATGGAAATATCAGACAGTGTAATCGAGGAAGATCACCGTATTTAATTATAGAGATCTTAATTTTATTATTCGCCGAAGAATCAAATCTTTTAGATTTCTAAGATTTTCTTTATATCCCTTGAATTCCGGAATTCAACCAAGACAATGTCAAAAGTTAAGATACATCTTATTTTCTAAATTTAACCCTGGCTACGTCAAAAGCTAAGACATACTTTATCTTCTAAAATCCACCATGACTACGTCAGAAGTTAAGTCTCTATCTCAATCTTTTGCGATAGCTTCACTCATACGCTTCAAGTAACCGAATCGTTTAATCTATATTACTCGGTGATGATAAAAACTCTATGTATCACTCATATTCGTCAGGAAAACATTTTTATTGTTAGCCATGACCACCTTACTCAAATTTCGGGACGAAATTTCTTTAACTGGTAGGTACTGTGACGACCCGGAAATTTTCGACGAAATTTAAACTTAATCTTTATATTATTTCGATACGATAAGCAAAGTATGTAATGTGGAGTTTAGAAAATTTTGAAACGATGTTCATATATTCAATTTCGACTGTTCCTGATGATTCACGAACCATTGCTTGTAAATATGTGGATATATATAAATATGTGTATATATAAATATATGTATAAGATATATAATAACTGGAACATTAATAAACTATTATATACATTTATAGTTATAAATAAATATGTACAATAAAATACATTGTAATAAAAACTATTATTTTAAATGTATATTTCTTGTATATATATATTGTTATATTTAATTTAATTATTTAATATATACTTATTTGCGTAGTAAATTTTGTTATTTAAAAATGTTTATATATATATACATAGCGTATATTGAATATAATTAATTATGAGTTTAAATGGTAAACGTATGTAGTTTTTGGTTGACATTTAATTATTTTTAAAGTTGTTCCGACGAAATTTAAACTTAATCTTTATATGATTTCGATACGATAAGCAAAGTATGTAATGTGGAGTTTAGAAAATTTTGAAACAATGTTCATATATTCAATTTCGATTGTTCCTGATGATTCACGAACCATTGCTTGTAAATATGTGGATATATATAAATATGTGTATATATAAATATATGTATAAGATATATAATAACTGGAACATTAATAAACTATTATATACATTTATAGTTATAAATAAATATGTACAATAAAATACATTGAAATAAAAACTATTATTTTAAATGTATATTTCTTGTATATATATATTGTTATATTTAATTTAATTATTTAATATATACTTATTTGCGTAGTAAATTTTGTTATTTAAAAATGTTTATATATATACATAGCGTATATTGAATATAATTAATTATGAGTTTAAATGGTAAACGTCTGTAGTTTTCGGTTGACATTTAATTATTTTTAAAATAGGTCTAATATATATATATGAAGTTTTAAAATAAAAGTTGTTCCAAAATTTGAATAAAAAGATAATAGTTTTGATAAATATTTTTTTACCTTTTCGAACTAAGTTTTTGTACTCCGTACATATAAATTGGAACAGAAAATAAATAATTTTCGAACCTTTTTGATCAGGTTTCAAACAGGTAATGAGTGAAATAATTAAATATGTTTAATCTAAAAATTTGGGATATTTAGAAACACTTTTATCCGTAACTGTTTAGCAGTGGACACACCCCGTGAAAACTGTCGGCATATATTACAAATTAAGAGTTCTGTTTAAATCAAATGGAACATGTTTTCTTTTTATATTATTATTATAATTATTATTATATTATTAATATTTTTATATTATTGACTTCTAATCAATTAGTTAGGTGATTGAATTGAAATTGTAATGAGCTGTACGTCCATATTTTTCTTTTTCATACCACTAACTCTTATCCTCTAACTCTTATATTCAGTCTCTTATATTCATACATTAATTATATGCATATACATACAAGAGCATATACAAATGTATCTAAAATTCTTGATCAACCTTTCATGCCACTATCTTCATCATGTCTCTGCTACCTCCCAACGCCACCCTAGAACCAACATGGAATACAACCATCAGCCACCATGTCGCCACCACCATCAAGCTACCATCAATAACCACTTGAGGTTCGATTAATAACCACCATCAATCACACGTTTTCTGTCCAAATACTACTACTACTACGAGTACAAGAACACCCCAAGATCACCATTACAATTGCCACCATCCAACTATCTCTCTTCGTCTTCTTTACAAACCACTCGCCACCTTCCATCGCCATCATCACTAAACCACCATTTAGTTCAGACTATTTTTTTTTTGTTTCTGGGTTGTCGAACACGATTCAACCACCACTTCCACCATCTTAAATCACCACGACAACCATCATTAACTACCATCTCTCTCTATATCTATCTATATATATATACATATACATCATCGTGTATATTCACCATCGATAACCATAATCTTTTGATCACTATATTATTTTTTTCATAGACCACTAGAACAATCACCTCCTGCTATCCATAAACATCACTGCTGCCATACTTTCCTGCTTCTGTTATAACCTACAAACCAACCACAACGAACCTGCAAATCCCACTGTTGCAGCTGGGTTTGTGTTCCTAAACGGATATCCAAAAAAACCGTCACTGCTACTGCTACAGCTATTCTCCTATTACTACTTCACTAGCCAAGAACAAAATACAAACATATTTCACTAATTACTACACGTCATATTTTTCTTGTCTAATTAAAATACCGCCAAACACTCACCTCCACCTTTAATCACCATTAGGGATCACCACAAAACACCACTGCTACTGCAGTCTACTATTTTTTTCTATTTAGATGACCAAATCAAACAACCAAAATCCACATAAAAGTGATGATGAACAGTGAACGTAACACATGAGAAAGACGATGAATAATGTTACAAATATGATGAAGAAAACGATCACGATGCGGGTTGAATAGCTGTGTTTAATAATCTGTGTCTGTTTCCTGTTGTTTCAATGAAGAAGACGCAGAAGGGTGTCGATATTATACAGATGAGATGAGTGATCATTAAGGTGATGTGTTGATGTTATGCGAGGTGTATATAAAATAGCTTTATATTTTACAAGGAAATACTATTAAATACGTTACAATTTTACACAAGATATTTATTTATTTAGAGAATGGATATACTTAAACCTTGCTACAACACTTATAGGCAGTGTACCTAATCGTACAGTAGTGTAGTTTTTAGTAAGTCCGGTTCGTTCCACAGGGAAAATCTTTAAACAAAGCTTAACGCTATATTAGTTTACTTTTAAAAACACAAATATATATATAAGTAATATTATTATTATAAATGGGGATTTTTACCGTTTAATGACCGGTTTGTCGATTTAAAACTTTAGTCGCAGTTAAAACAAAATGTAAAATATTAAATAAATAAAAGACTTAATTTAAAGCGTAAAGTAAATAACGATAATGAAATTGCGATAAATAAAAGTGCGATAAAATAAACTTGCGATAATTAAAAAGTACGATAATTAAAAGTGCAATTAAATACAATAACAATAAATGAAAGTGCTATAATTAGAAGTGCAATTAAATATAAAATAAAGGGAATTAAATATGAAATAAAAGAATTATGCTTTTTTAAACTTCTTTAATCATGATGTTTGACGTGTTGATTTTAGTTTTATGCCCATGGGTTAATTGTCCTTTGTCCTGGATTATTTAATATGTCCGTCTGGTTTTTGTCCATAACAGTCCATCAGTCATAAATATAAAGTGCGAGTATCCTCATCAAATTATCCTTATACCCGAAGTCAAATATTCCAACTAATTGGGGACTTAAACTGTAACAAGATTTTAATACTTTGTTTAATAATTACACCAGAATGTCGACTGAGTGTAACTCAAGGTTTTAATACTCTGTTATCAATTATGCCAAGTGTCCTTGTACATAATTTCACCCCTGTTTTAATAATTCTAGTGGCTATTAATCCATTTCCGTGTCCGGTTAAATGAACGATTATTCGTACATATAAATACCCCGCCCATCGTGTCCGATTGAGTGTATATGGTAATTTATGGGTACGTCCAATTATAAATCTTTATATTAACATTAACAAACTATCATTTAGTTAAACAAATATAAAGCCCATTAATAGCCCATAGTCTAATTTCCACAAGTGTCGTTCTTTTGTCCATACCCCAATTATGGTACAAAGCCCAATTACCCAATTTTAGTAATTAGCCCAACATCATGATTACTTCGTTTTAAATAAGCATAATAATAACTTAGCTACGAGACATTAAATTAAAAAGGTTGAACATAACTTACAATGATTAAAAATAGTGTAGCGTTACACGGACAGAATTTCGACTTACACCCTTACAACATTCGCTAACATACCCTTATTATTAGGATTAAAATTAAAATTAAAATTAAAATATAAATTATAAATATAAATATTACGTATAGATAGATGGATGGATATATATTGATATATTTGCGATCAAACTGCGTTTGCTTTTATAGGCGGTTTCAGAATTTGGGGCTCCGCGACTCGCGGCAATTTTTGCCTTCAAACTCCGCGAGTCGCGGAGTTTGATTTTCCAGCTCACACATCTTTTTCTTTTAATCTGCCGACGGAATTTAATATATAAATATAATATAAATATATAATTTATATAATTAATTATATATTATATTATATTTATTTACATAATTAATTTATAACTTTCGGTCCGTTGCGTCGAGCGTTGAGAGTTGACTCTGGTCCCGGTTCCGGATTTTCGAACGTCCTTGCGTACAATTTAATATCTTGTACTTTACGTTTTGAATCTTGTACTCTTGTAATTTCGAGACGTTTCTTATTAATAATTGGAACCTCTTTGATTGTATTTTGTACTTTTGAGCTTTTTGGTCGTTTGCGTCTTCAATTCGTCGAATCTGTCTTTTGTCTTCACCTTTTAATATTTAAACGAATATCACTTGTAAATAGAACAATTGCAACTAAAAGCTTGTCTTTCTTGAGAAATAATGCTATGAAATGTATGTTCGTTTTTAGCATTATCAAATATTCCCACACTTGAGCGTTGCTTGTCCTCAAGCAATATAGTCTTGAAATACTAGAATCACTTCTTTATTCTTCACACTTTGTACATCAGTGATTTCTATACGGCGGTATAAACAATGGTAGTAATGATATGGTTTACAGTCCCACATGACTATAAAAATTTAGATCCATTAAGGAAATTGGATCTTTATGAAAACATTTGATCTTTTGAAAATTAAATCTAGTTTTTACCCTAGATAAGTTTTTCGGAATAACCCTTCACCGGTGTTTGCAAATTATTTTTGTGGGTTTGGTGGGTTTCAGATTTGAAAATTTTAGCTCAAAACTTGCGGTTTTGTGTCACCCACTTGCTAACCTTGTATTAGGAAAGCAACACGTCCAGTATACTTGCTCCGTATATTACCTTTCGGTAAACTACCGTCTGGTTGTAAAGGAAAGCGTTGAACAAGCAACTGTTAAGGCAATGTCCCCTGACATGCTTTTAATTATGGTCTATAACGTGTCGGACGCAATTACTATCCTTTGTAGGAGCAATAGTAAAGCTCACCCTTTTAATTTGTCGGTCTGGCACAAGGTCCTGTCTTTGACCATGCTATGCAACCACCGTTCTTACGGTTGACACCCGATTTGGTTCTGGTGACCTAATGAATTCCAGGTGAATTCCTAGGATTTTACGTTCAATGGTAATGAACGCATTGAAAATGGGTTTTTAGAAAACAAATCGGTTTGTAATTTTGATCAAAATATTTTCTCGTTCAGGCTCGAGTTTAGATATCATTGAATTCCATGAGTTTGTAATTCTCAATCTTTAAGGTCAATCTCAAGGATTGAGTAATATCAGGCTTAAAAGCTGATTTTTGATCTTTTAAGGAGATTATCCTTTCTGGGGATCTGATTCATTAGTCTTATCCAGCTAATTTGCACGGTGCCCCCCCATTGTACGAGATAAATCCTTCTCATGGTTAGGATAAATCTGACCACTTGGCGACCCTGTTTAATGCTAAAGTCAGTGGATTTCCTGCTGATTTTAGTGATGACTTTTCTAGATTTTTCGTCAACCTACAGCTGGTCTGGACGACAACTTGTTGACCTAATCAAGAAGCGCGTTTCTTTTTCGGAAGACTTTACTTCCTTTTAATGATGGAATTGATTCATCGTGTAGATCCATCTTTCTTATAGTAAATCAGGTAAAACTTTTTAGTTTAGTCCAAAGCAAAAGTATTTTCAGTTATTTGTACAAAAATATGTGACATATGTTTTGAATAACTTGGAGAATTTTCCCACACTTGGCTTTTATTTTCCTTTTTATTGTCCTCTATTCCATTTTAAATGAATTTTAACATTTTGGTTTGTTTCTCAATTTATGTCCTTTCCGAGGTAATAATAATTTCGCTGTTAACACCTAGTTTTATCATTCATAAATATGTATAAACATGATTTTGAGTTCATTTAGTTGAAAATTTTTAAAATTTTTACTAGAATTGGGTAGTCAGTATATAAGACTAGGGCTGTTCTTTATTATCAGAGAGCACTAGATTCTAATACAACTACTACTTTACTAGTATTTCTAATGGTAACCAAGTGTATAAAGTAAAAATTTTAAAATCCGAAAGAATTTTACCCCTTCCCACACTTAAGATCTTGCAATGCCCTCATTTACAAGAAATCAGTAACAATTTAAATTATTGAGGGTGATTTGTGTGAAAATGATTAAATTTTACCAAAGTTTCCAAACATATTTGTGTTTGCTTGCTGAATGATAAATGGTGCATATCATTTGTTCATTCCGTCTTGTTGTTATTTCACATATATTTTGCATCTTGTCGTCAAAATTAGTTGCTTTTGCTGAACTTAATGCCAGTCTTTGAAAATGCGTTGTTTTACCCTGTTGTGTACATAAGATAAACTGCAAACATATATACATATTTTTGAAGTTTGGTATATTACCCCACATTCAAAAATTATTAAAATCTAATAATAAAATTTAGAAAATAATAAAACTATTACAAATCCAATATAAGTATTAAATGTATCAACATTACAAATAATAAAATAAAATAAAAACTAAGTAGACTAGGGATGATACTGATACCAGAAGGGGTTCCATGCATAACCATATGTGCTATAAAATGCTTCGGCTGGGTTATACGTAGGATACGGTGGTTGGATCTCTATAGACCAGGGAGGGAATATGGGCGATGGAGTAGGAATATAGTTTCTACCTATATGTTGGCAATAAGCTATGATTTGGTTTTGATGAACTTGCCAATCTTCAAATGCTCTATGTCTAGCATTTTCATACTCTTGTGAAGCTATAAACCTTTGCATTTCTGCCATTTCATTTCCCCCTCCTACATTACCTTGCTGTTAGTTTCTCTCAACCTGTGGATGTCTACCATTATATCGTACTGCGGCGTTATTTCGCCTCTTCAAAACTTTCGCACCATGGTATACATTTAAACCTATTGTATCTCGGGGTTCTGGTTCTTCGATTAGTAATCCCCCCTGACTTATATCCACACCGAGATATTCAGCAATCAAAGTAATAAATATACCATCTCCTATTATGCTATGCGGTCTCATCCCCCTAACCATAGCTGATAAATAATAACCCACACAATAAGGTATACTTAAAGTGCTTTGTGGGTCTCGAATACACAAGTGGTAAAACAAATCCTGTTCATTTACCTTTTCCTTGTTCTTACCTCGTTGTGTAATCGAATTGGCTAAAAACCTATGAATTACTCTTAATTCAGCTCTATCTATATCCAAATAAGAGTAATTTTCCCCTTTAAATCAGTGATGGCTAGTCATTTGACTCCATACACTATGCGTATCAAAATTTTCGTCTATCTTCCTACCGTTCAATATCAACCCTCTACAATCGGCAGATGCTAACTCCTCAGGCGTATATATACGTAAAGCCCGAGCCATGTCTAGTAAAGACATGTGGCGCATCGAACCTCCTAACAAAAATCTAATAAAAGATCGATCGGTTAAACTAGCTACCCGATCATTTAATTCTATACTACACAACAATTCTTCACACCATACTTTATATACAGGTCTACGCATGTTGAATAACCGTACCCAATCGTTAAAAGTAGAATTACCATGCCTCTGTGCAAGTAATTCCCTAATTGGCTCGGCCAATTCTACAGCTTCTAATGGTCCCCATTCTATGACCCTAGGTACTTCAACAGCTTTAGAATGAAGAGTATGCAAACCCCTTTGGTATTTTGGATAATCTATCCAAAGTCTGTCAAATCTCAGGTTCGTGTGCAAATCTTCCAAGTGCATATCAGAAAATGTCATGACTGGATGAGGTATATCTTGTTTGTAGTAGTTATCCACCTCCTGTTGTTCTGCATTCTCAGCAGGAGCATTGCGAGCTTGGGATGAAGATTCACCCCTTTCAGTCTGCAAAACACATCAAACACAATTTTTGTGCATCCAAATATGCATTAGTGTCAGCAAAATCATCAATCAAAATAATTACAATAACATGATCAATTTATATCAAACTTAAGCTCATTTTCATATTTTCATCAAATCTACACTTTTTCAAATAAGCATATACGAAAATGTTCGCCAAGTTCATAAGCATTCAACTCAAATAACATGTCAAAATAATCATTACTAGCAATTAAACAAGTTTCAAATGGCATTATCTCTCAAAAATCAAGTTCATGAATTTTAGACTTGAAAAAGTCCACTTTAATTCTCAAAATCATGTTTAGGCTCAAAGTTTGGATCATTTAACTACCTAAACATGTTACACTACTTAATTTAGCAACAATTCATGATAAAAATCGGCCATAACCTGTTTATATCAAAAAGTCCCAAATTTGCTCAAGAACACAAACCCTAGATTACTCAAAATTTGAAGTTTAAGGCTTCTAATCATGTTAAATAGCATCAATCTAGGTTATACAAGCATAATACATAAATAATTTAAGCATAATTACACTAAAAAGTATCAAAATCAAATTGGGTATAAAATTGCTCAAGAACACTAATTTTCGGATTAAATGGTGTTTAGATGTAGAAATTTACCGTTTTTCTTGAGTAATTCCTTGATAGCATCCTTCTTAACATGATTTTAGTAAAAGATTTGATGATTAACGGTGAAAAATTGTGAATTTGGGAGTGTTTTCTCGGGTTTTTTCGGGTTTTATTTCGCAGTATTTGGTGTGGTAGTGTGCAACTGAGCTGTTCTTTACGTTTTTATTTTTTTTCTGGGTTTTGGTCCCTCCGCGAGTCGCCGTGTTTGACCCTTCAAACTCCGCGAGTCGCGGAGTTTGTATTTTTTTTTTTAAACATCTTATACTAATTAAAAGAATTAAGTAATTAATTTTAAAATTTTGTTTCCCTTGTTATTTAGGACGAGGTCGTTTCGGATCGATGTCCTAGTCCGTCCTTCGACAAAATTTTAAAATTTTTCTTTTTCAAGCGATTGTTTTAAAAGCTTAGATTTTTTTAGTTTTTTAATGTTTTTGTCATACTTTAATTCAATAAGATTAAAAATAATGATAATAAAAGTTCTCGTCCCTCCCTTGGGTAAAGCAATTTCGGTTCAATGACCTAGTCTTTAACGTACGACGAATTTTAAAAATCATATTTTTAACTTAGCGAAATAAAGTAAATTTTTGTTTTTAAATTCACACAACTTAAATATAAAATTCAAAATTAATATTAAAAATTCACACCAAACTTACAATTTAAAATGCATAAAAATAAAATTCATATTTTAAAAATTAAAAATTCACACCAAACTTAATTTAAAAATTCATATTATAAATTCACACCAAACTTATATTAATTTTTCAAATATTTACAATTTTAAATATATTGATTTTACAAAGTTTACAATATTAATTTAAGATTTATATATTAATTTTAAAAACATGGTAAAAATAAAATTAAAAATCTTTTTGGCTTTTATCCCACTTTAATCAATCAAATATTATCAAAAATATGCGCCCCTCTTTTCGGTAAAGTAATTTCAGTTCCAAGACCTAATTTAACTCATGACGAATTTTTGAAATATTTTGGGTTGATTGATTAAAGATATTTATACCTTAAGAATAAACGTTAAATTTCGCAGTGATGTAATAAATTTTTGAATGATATCAATAATTTCGGTCGCCAAACCTAATTTTATTCAATACCAATTTAATACTTTATAGCGAACAAATACTCGTTTATTATCAAAAGGTTAAAAATAAAAATAAAAACTGTACGGACTTACCTGTGAGATAGTATTCTTTAGTTATATAATCTATCCCATTCATAAGATAGTCGGCTTAATTGGTTTTCCATGGCTACATAGGCGTAACCTCGAGCATTCAGTGTTTTTTCTTCTAAACGTATGAACGGTCTGTCTCTGCATAAAGTAACAAATACGGTATTTGAATAGGTTTGATTATTTGAACATTTACCTCCATGTGACCATTTTTCGCATTTGTGACATCTTTCTAGGTGTCGTGCTCTTCTTTTCACTGTGGATTTTGATTTTCCTTTACCAAATTGTAACTTATTATCTTCGCATCTGGACTCTTTTCTTACTCCGTCCAATCTTTCTTTGATTACTGATACTATTTCACTCGGAAGTGTGTCATTATTACGTTTAGTGATCAAAGCGTGTAGCATTAGACCATGGTTTAGTTCACAGGCAGTCTTCATTTCGTAAAAATCTAAAAAAAAAAAAAATTCAGAATGGGGGAGAAGACTAGTTATTTAGGGTCTGCTAGGGAAAGACTATTCGGGTTCCATTTTCGAGAACTACACGAAAACAGACAATCTAACTCTAACAGAAATACATATTATCCTTTAAAGACTTGATTCTCCCCACACTTAGTTAGCTGTGGTATCGAAATTGTGATTAACTTCATTGTCGAATTCCATCGGACTATCTATGTAGTGTTTAACTCTGTGACCATTAACTTTAAATTCAATCCCATTTGAATTTATTAATTCTATCGTTCTGTATGGGAAAACTCTTTTGACTATGAATGGTCCAGACCATCTTGATTTCAATTTTCCAGGAAATAGCTTGAATCGTGAATTGAAAAGAAGAACTCTGTCTCCTTCTTTAAATTCTTTTAAACTTCTGATTCTTTTATCATGCTATTTCTTCATTCTTTCTTTATAGATTAACGAATTTTCGTATGCTTCATGTCTTAATTCTTCTAATTCGTTTAGTTGACTTAATCGTAGACGTCCAGCTTCATGTATATCAAGATTACATGTCTTCAAAGCCCAAAATGCTTTGTGTTCAATTTCTACTGGAAGATGACATGTTTTTTCATAAACAAGTCTAAAAGGTGTGGTTCCAATTGGAGTTTTGTAGGCTGTTCTAAAAGCCCAGAGTGCATCCTCCAATTTAATGGACCATTCCTTCGGATTTGATCCTACGGTTTTCTCTAGAATACGTTTTAAAGCTCGGTTAGTATTTTCAACTTGTCCACTTGTTTGTGGATGATATGCGGTGGAGATTTTATGAGTTACTCCATATCTTTTAAGAACTTTTTCAAGTTGATTATTACAGAAATGAGTTCCCCGATCACTTATTAAAGCTTTCGGTGTTCCAAACCTTGCAAAAAGACGTTTTAAAAAGTTAACTACAACTCGTGCATCATTAGTTGGGAGAGCTTGTGCTTCCGCCCATTTAGATACATAATCAATGGCAACGAGAATGTAGAGATTATTATGAGATTTTGGAAATGGACCCATAAAGTCAATACCCCAAATGTCAAATACTTCACATACTTGTATGACATTTTGTGGCATTTCATCACGTTGACTTATTTTTCCGGCCCTTTGACATGCATCACAGGATTTGCAAAGAAGGTGTGCGTCTTTGTAAATTGTAGGCCAATAGAATCCAGCTTCATAAACTTTTCTTGCTGTTAATTGAGGCCCATAATGCCCTCCTGTTGGTCCTGTGTGACAATGGTTTAAGATTTTACTAGCTTCATTTCCAAATACACATCGACGTATTATTCCATCTGGACAACTTTTAAACAGATGTGGATCTTCCCAAAAATAGTGTTTTATATCACTGAAGAATTTTTTTCGTTTTTGGTACGATAATCCTTTTTTAAGGAATCCACATACTAAGTAGTTTGCATAGTCTGCAAACCATGGAATTTTATTATAATCTATCTTCAATAGATATTCATCAGGAAAGTTGTCTTGTATGGCCGATTCATTTAGAACTTCTAATTCGGGATTTTCAAGACGAGAAAGATGATCAGCGGTGAGATTTTCTGCTCCTCTTTTATCTCGGATTTCAATATCAAACTCTTATAAGAGTAAGATCCAACGGATTAATCTTGGTTTGGCATCTTGTTTTGAAAATAGGTATCTAAGAGCAGAATGGTCGGTATAGACCACCGTTTTTGCTAGAACGAGATATGACCGAAATTTGTCAAAAGCAAAGACAATAGCAAGGAGTTCTTTTTCAGTAGTTGTGTAATTTGTTTGTGCTCCTTGTAACGTCTTACTAGCATAATATATAGGTTGAAATCTTTTTTCAATCCTTTGTCCTAAAACGGCTCCCATTGCAAAATCACTTGCATCGCACATTAGTTCAAATGGTAGATTCCAATTTGGTGTTATCATGACCGGCGCATTAGTGACTTTCTCTTTAAGAATATTAAAAGATTTGATACATTCATCTGAAAAGATGAATGGAGCATCCTTTTCTAGGAGTTTATTCATAGGAGTGGCAATTTTAGAAAAATCTTTTATGAAACATCGGTAAAAACCAGCATGCCCTAGAAAACTCCTAACTCCTATAACATTGGTGGGATGTGGAAGTTTAGCAATTACATCTACTTTAGCTCTATCCACTTCAATTCCTTCCTTTGAGATTTTATGTCCAAGAACGATGCCTTCTTTAACCATGAAATGGCATTTCTCCCAATTAAGTACTAGATTTGATTGTTCGCATCTAATAAGCATTCGTTCCAGATTAACTAGACATGATTCAAATGTATCACCGAAGACTGAAAAGTCATCCATGAAAACTTCCATGCATTCTTCTATCATGTCGTGAAAAATCGCCATCATGCACCTTTGAAAGGTTGCAGGGGCGTTGCAAAGTCCAAATGGCATGCGTTTGTAAGCAAAAGTACCATAAGGGCACGTGAACGTGGTTTTCTCTTGGTCCTCGGGTGCTATTGGAATTTGAAAATATCCGGAAAATCCATCTAGAAAACAATAGTAACTATTTCCGGCTAATCTTTCCAACATTTGATCAATGAAAGGTAAGGGAAAGTGATCTTTTCTGGTGGCGTCATTTAATTTTCTATAATCAATACACACACGCCATCCTGTTACAGTCATAGTAGGAATAAGCTCATTTTTCTCATTTGTAATGACAGTCATGCCACCCTTCTTAGGCACGCATTGAACTGGACTTACCCATGGACTATCAGAAATTGGATATATTAAACCTGCATCTAGTAGTTTAATAATTTCTTTCTTAACTACATCTTGCATATTCGGATTTAGTCTTCGTTGGCGTTGCACATACGTTTTATGACCTTCTTCCATAAGGATTTTATGTGTGCAATACGAAGGACTTATTCCTTTAATATCATGAATCTTCCATGCAATGGCTGGTTTATGAGCTTTCAACACAGAAATGAGTTGTGATTTCTCATTTTCAGTAAGAGAAGACGATATTATTACAGGTAATTCAGATTCACCATGTAAATAAGCGTATTCCAAATGGTTTAGAAGTGGCTTTAACTCTAATTTCGGTGGTTCTTCTATCGATGATTTATATCGATATCTGTCTTCTTCTTTTAGCATTTGAATTTCTTCTGTTGTTGGTTCATATCCATTAGCTATAAGTGTAGCTAACATTTCAGCTTCATCAATTTGTTCAGTTCCTTCTCCTAAAGAACATTCTCATGTTCCTTGTAATTCTAGAAATTCTTCTAATAATTCTGCATGTGCATCTATAGTTTGAATATAATAACATGTATCATCTGCAGATTGTGGTTGTTGCATTGCTCTATCAACTGAAAAGGTAACACTCTTGTCCTCTATACTTAGGGTCAATTTCTTACCGAACACGTCTATCATTGCTTTAGCCGTGTTTAAGAATGGTCTTCCTAATATGAGAGGAACTTGAGAATCTTCTTCCATGTCCAGAACAACAAAATCTACTAGAAATACAAAAGTACCAACTTTAACTAGCATGTTCTCCATTATCCCTCTAGGATATTTTATTGATCGATCGGCTAGTTGTATACTTATTCTGGTTGGTTTCAATTCTCCAAGGTCTAGTTTAGTATATAGTGAATACGGCATTAAATTTATACTAGCACCTAAGTCTGCTAATGCTTCTATTGAACTAAGATTACCCAGAAAACATGGAATTGTGAAACTTCCTGGATCAGATAGTTTTTTCGGTATTTTATTCAACAGCACTGCTGAACAATTAGCATTCATAGTAACAGCCGAGAGTTCTTCCATTTTCTTTCTATTTGAGATTAGATCTTTCAAGAATTTAGCATATCTAGGCATTCCTGAAATCACATCAATGAAAGGAAGATTTACATTTATTTGTTTAAACATATCCAAGAATTTGGATTGCTCGGCTTCAAGTTTCTCTTTCTTCATTTTATTCGGGTAAGGAAGTGGTGGTTGGTATGGTTTAACATAAGGTTTATCCTTAACTGTGTTATCTTCATTAACCTTTTCAACTACCGGTTCTTTTTCCTTATCTTGTTCAGGTTGTGGTTCTTGTGGAGTAGGAATAGCTTCATCAGAAGTTACAGGTATTTCAGGTGGTTTAAGTGTTGTACCACTTCTTGTGGTAATGGCTTTAGCTGTTTCATTCCGGGGGTTAGCATTTGTATCACTAGGTAAACTTCCCGGTTTTCTTTCACCTATTAACCTTGCTAGGTTACTTACTTCTTGTTCCAAGTTTTGAATAGAAGCTTGTTGATTTCTAAATGCTTGAGCATTTTGTTCATTAGTTTGTTTTTGAGATGTGAAAAACTGCGTTTGAGTTTCAACTAGCTTCGTCATCATATCTTCTAAATTCGGCTTTTTATCATCGGTTTGTTGTGGTGGTTTGTTTTGAAAATTAGGTCTTTGCTGATTGTAAGTATTGTTGGATACTTGTTGATTGCTAGGACCTTGTTGGTTGTTGTATGGAACATTTCTGTTATAATTCTGGTTTTGATTGTAGATCGGTCTTGGCGGTTGATAATTATTCTGATAATTATTTCCAGGCCTTTGGTTTATGTATGAAATATTCTCTCTTTGTTCCATTGTAAGTTCAATACTGAGACAATCTTTTGTCAAATGTGGTCCTCCACACTGCTCACAACTAATTCGTATTGAGTGAATATCCTTAGTCATCTTTTCCATTCGTCTCTCGACAGCATCTATCTTTGCGGAAATGGAATCTAAGTCATGGCTAGAATCGGCTCTAGCTGCTTTAGATGATCTAACGATATCTTTTTCTTGGTGCCACTCATGTGAGTGGGAAGCAGTGTTATCAATAATTTTGTAAGCATCAGTTTCTGTTTTCTTCATAATAGAACCACCAGCTGCTATATCGATGTCTTTCCTTGTAGTGATGTCGCATCCTTGGTAGAATATTTGTACTATTTGACAGGTATCTAAACCATGTTGCGGACATCCACTTAATAACTTTCCAAATCTTGTCCACGCCTCATATAGAGTTTCATTTGGCTTCTGTGTGAACGTAACAATTTCTCCTTGAAGTCTTACGGCTTTAGATGCCGGAAAGAATTGTTTAAGAAATTTTTCAACTAAAACGTCCCATGTATCAATCGCCCCTTCAGGTAATGATTCCAACCAATCTTTGGCTTCTCCCTTTAAAGTCCAGGGAAATAACATGAGATATATCTGTTCATCCTCAACTTCTCTTATTTTAAATAGAGTGCAGATCCTATTAAAGGTACGAAGATGTTCATTTGGATCTTCCTTCGGCGCACCACTAAATTGGCATTGATTAGTCACCATGTGTAGAATTTGTCCTTTGATTTCATAATCTGGCGCATTAATGTCTGGATGAGTAATTGCGTTACCTTGGCCAGTGCGTTTAGCTCTCATTCGGTCTTCCATACTTAAAGGTTCCAGATTCTCCATAATTGAATTTGTTGAATCGGAATCACTAGAGGATTCTGATTTAATGGTTCGTACCTCAACAATCTCTGTTTGAATGATTGGTGGTTCCGGAGGAAAATTTAATGGTTCAGGATCTATGAATCGTCCCTGAATATTCTCCGGATTCTCAATTGTGAGGTCGGGTTCAAAAAATGGATTATCGGAAATTTGAACTGGAGTACTTGGCCGACTGGATGACGATTCTAAAGAAAAATCAACGGCGGTAATATTTGCTAAATGTCTTGATCTAGTTACAGGTGGTGAACGTACAAAAGGTGGTGAACGTCTTGCTCGGTGCATTCACTGAATATCCTATTAGTTTTTAAAAAGGAAAGAAAAATTATATAAGTTATCCAATTAATAGACTTTTCTAATTTTGCCCACGTTTCGAATAGCCAAAAGATGCAGCAGAGGGGCAGGATTCGTTTGGTCTCAATATAATTGAGGACTGTTTGGCTCCAATAACCCGGTCCACGTACAAATCCAACTATTACTACGAAACAAAAAATTTTGATGTCTATCAATTTAACCACTTAAAATAAATTTTCGTAATTTTAAGAAATTTAGATAAGAAGTAGAATAAAAAATCTATGTCCTAAAAACTAGAATAGCGAGAAATAAGAAAGAAAAAGAGCGTGTCGGAAAAAGATCGAAAAATAAAAATAAGAAAGAAAAAGAGTGACTTATAGAACTTAAAAACACTCGACTAACCCAACCTTATTACTATCACTAACTTAAAATTATAATCGCAAATTGAGATTACTAATTGGAATGATAATTGATACATAGGTAAAAGGTGTCTAAAAATATTAAAGCTTACAAGAAAAACTATATCCCAAATGGCAATAACTTAAAAAGAAGCTAAAACTTAAAAAGGCGTCGCAAAATTCTAAAGTACATAAATCTTAGTCTAAAGAAAAGGCACTTAAGGGATTTTACGGCAAAGCCTAAAAATCTAGAAATAAAAATATAACTATGGCAAAAACTAAGTTTAAAACTAAAAACTAGCGAAAAATATAAATATTACGCTAAAACAATTAAAAAGGAAAAAATATAAAAATATACTAAAAGTTGTGAAAATTACAATTTTTATAAAAATATTATTTTTATATTATTTATTTTATTAAACTATTAATTTTATATTTTAATTAAACTAATTTAATTAAAATACAATTTAATTTAAAAACTTAAAACTAATTATAATAATAAATAAGTAATTAGGGTTAATAATAATAAATAAATAATAATTACTCCGTAATTAATGCTGATTAGGGTTTCTGCCACGTGTGTCAGGGAGGCTCCGCGAGTTGCGGTACTCGAAGCTGCAAACTCCACGAGTCGCGGGGTTCCAAAATTCAACTCAGGTACAGGATTTAATTCGACGTTTTTTTTTATGTTTTAATAAAAACAAAATATTTAAATAAAACTTATATTTTTAAAAATAAAAATAAAGAAACTTTACAAAACTTAAATATTTAACAAATTCTTAAAAATATTTATATTTTTGTTTTCTCTTTATGTTTTCGAATAATTAAAAACGTATTTGGCAAAAGTGAATTTTAATAAAAGTAAACTAAAAATAAAAATCTTTTTTTTTTAAAATTTAGCGTTACGCTTCCGGCTTTTAAGCTAGATTGTTCCCCGGCAGCGGCGCCAAAAAATAACTTGATGTTATGCGAGGTGTATATAAAATAGCTTTATATTTTACAAGGAAATACTATTAAATACGTTACAATTTTACACAAGATATTTATTTATTTAGAGAATGGATATACTTAAACCTTGCTACAACACTTATAGGCAGTGTACCTAATCGTACAGTAGTGTAGTTTTTAGTAAGTCCGGTTCGTTCCACAGGAAAAATCTTTAAACAAAGCTTAACGCTATATTAGTTTACTTTTAAAAATACAAATATATATATATATAAGTAATATTATTATTATAAAGGGGGATTTTTACCGTTTAATGACCGGTTTGTCGATTTTAAAACTTTAGTCGCAGTTAAAACAAAATGTAAAATATTAAATAAATAAAAGACTTAATTTAAAGCGTAAAGTAAATAACGATAATGAAATTGCGATAAATAAAAGTGCGATAAAATAAACTTGCGATAATTAAAAAGTACGATAATTAAAAGTGCAATTAAATACAATAACAATAAATGAAAGTGCTATAATTAGAAGTGCAATTAAATATAAAATAAAGGGAATTAAATATGAAATAAAAGAATTATGCTTATTTAAACTTCCGTAATCATGATGTTTGACGTGTTGATTTTAGTTTTATGCCCATGGGTTAATTGTCCTTTGTCCTGGATTATTTAATATGTCCGTCTGGTTTTTGTCCATAACAGTCCATCAGTCATAAATATAAAGTGCGAGTATCCTCATCAAATTATCCTTATACCCGAAGTCAAATATTCCAACTAATTGGGGACTTAAACTGTAACAAGATTTTAATACTTTGTTTAATAATTACACCAGGATGCCGACTGAGTGTAACTCAAGGTTTTAATACTCTGTTATCAATTATGCCAAGTGTCATTGTACATAATTTCACCCCTGTTTTAATAATTCTAGTGGCTATTAATCCATTTCCGTGTCCGGTTAAATGAACGATTATTCGTACATATAAATACCCCGCCCATCGTGTCCGATTGAGTGTATATGGTAATTTATGGGTACGTCCAATTATAAATCTTTATATTAACATTAACAAACTATCATTTAGTTAAACAAATATAAAGCCCATTAATAGCCCATAGTCTAATTTCCACAAGTGTCGTTCTTTTGTCCAAACCCCAATTATGGTACAAAGCCCAATTACCCAATTTTAGTAATTAGCCCAACATCATGATTACTTCGTTTTAAATAAGCATAATAATAACTTAGCTACGAGACATTAAATTAAAATGGTTGAACATAACTTACAATGATTAAAAATAGCGTAGCGTTACACGGACAGAATTTCGACTTACACCCTTATAACATTCGCTAACATACCCTTATTATTAGGATTAAAATTAAAATTAAAATTAAAATATAAATTATAAATATAAATATTATGTATAGATAGATGGATGGATATATATTGATATATTTGCGATCAAACTGCGTTTGCTTTTATAGGCGGTTTCAGAATTTGGGGCTCCGCGACTCACGACAATTTTTGCCTTCAAACTCTGCGAGTCGCGGAGTTTGATTTTCCAGCTCACACATCTTTGTCTTTCAATCTGCCGACGGAATTTAATATATAAATATAATATAAATATATAATTTATATAATTAATTATATATTATATTATATTTATATACATAATTAATTTATAACTTTCGGTCCGTTGCGTCGAGCGTTGAGAGTTGACTCTGGTCCCGGTTTCGGATTTTTGAACGTCCTTGCGTACAATTTAATATCTTGTACTTTGCGTTTTGAATCTTGTACTCTTGTAATTTCGAGACGTTTCTTATCAATAATTGGAACCTCTTTGATTGTATTTTGTACTTTTGAGCTTTTTGGTCGTTTGCGTCTTCAATTCGTCGAATCTGTCTTTTGTCTTCACCTTTTAATATTTAAACGAATATCACTTGTAAATAGAACAATTGCAACTAAAAGCTTGTCTTTCTTGGGGAATAATGCTATTAAATGTATGTTTGTTTTTAGCATTATCATGTATTATGATGATACTAGATGATGACGATGACGATAATGAATGAAATTGATGCGAGTATGATAATTCACTAATGATAGGAGAATGATTTATGTGGATGGAGAACAATGGCAACCATATTTTTTTTTTATTTTGGATGATGAAAAAATGATCCCCTTTTTGTTCCTATTATTTTTTTATTCCCTGCCGACATTCCTTTGGATTTATTTTGAGCCGTGATTTAAGTAACTGAAATTGGGTTGAAGGCTAAATTGCCTTTTTGGGCTAGAGAACTGAGGTGGGCTGGAAATGCGGCCCAATATTATCTGATATCTTTAGGCTAAATAAATAAATCGGGGCATTTAATCAGAGAGATATGGCACAGATTGATTGGTAAAAGCGTGTTGTGGGTGGGAGAGAGGTCGCGAGTTCGAGCCCTGTCCAGGGCATTTTTTTTTTTTACAAAAATCTTATGAAGGGGTATACACTTTTATTTTATCTCTATTATTATTATTATTATTGTTATTATTAGTATTATAAATTATAAATATTATTTCTATTATTATTATTATTATTATTATTATTATTATTATTATTATTATTATTATTATGATTATTATTATTATTATGATCATTATTATTATTATCATTATTATGAACATAATACCATCTATTATTATAAATATCATTATTAGTATCATTTTATAATTGTTAGTATTATTATCATTGTTATCAACAAAAGTATTAGTAATAATATCATATTTATTGATAATACAATTAGTAGTATGGTTATAATTGAACTTGTTATCATTATTAACATTAGTAGTAAAATAGATATTTTTACAATTATTATTATTTTAAAAAATTAAGTATTATTATCAAAAAGTAATATTTTCATTACTATTATTTTTAGATTATGTATTTTATTAAAAACTACTGTTAGTATTATTTTACTAATATGAGTATTATCATTATTAATTTTATCACTACAAATATTATCTTAATATTATTAAAATACTGTTTTAACAAACAAATGATATATATATATATATATATATATATATATATATATATATATATATATATATACACACACTTAATATATGATATAACAAAATTAATATATTATTTAGCTAAAATATATAAAAATAAATACCTAGAACATATAAGTTATTAACATAAAAAGGATATAATTAATAAATTTATATATATATTTGTCCGATTACAACTATGTATATTAATAAATATACAAATGATATAGGTTCGTGAATCCGAGGCCAAGCCTGCATTGTTCAATATCGTCATATGTATTTTTACTACAAAATACATTATTGTGAGTTTCATTTGCTCCCTTTTACTCATTACATTTTTCGGCTGAGAATACATGCACTGTTTTAATAACTGTTTTACAATATTTATATGCGTGAGTTTCATTTGCTCCCTTTTACTCATTACATTTTTGGGCTGAGAATACATGCACTGTTTTAATAACTGTTTTACAATATTTATATGCGTGAGTTTCATTTGCTCCCTTTTACTCTTTACATTTTTGGGACTGAGAATACATGCGCTGTTTTTACAACTGCTTTATTAAATGCTTTTGGAAATATATTTTGAACTGCGAATACATGAAATGCTTTTATAAATGTTTGACGAGATAGACACAAGCAAAACATTCCTCGAATGAATTATTATGCAGACAGAAGTTCTGCGAATTATTGTTGAATTATGTGGACATGATAATTGCCACCATTGAATTATGTGGACATGATAATTGCCACCATTGAATTATGTGGACATGATAATTGCCACCAATTGATATGAATGTTATGTGCGATAATTAAAAAAAAGTGCGATAAATAAAAATGCAATAAATAAAATGACAGTAAATAAAAGTGCGATGAAATATGAAATAAAGGAATTATGCTTATTTAAACTTCCGTAATCATGATGTTTGACGTGTTGATTTTAATTTATTACCATGGGTTAATTGTCCTTTGTCCTGAATTATTCGATATGTCCATCTGGTTTTTGTCCATAACAGTCCATCAGTCATAAATATAAAGTGCGAGTGTCCTCGTCAAATTATCCTTATATCCGAAGTCAAATATTCCAACTAATTGGGGACTTAAACTGTAACACGGTCTTAATACTTTGTTTAATAGTTACACCAGGATATCGACTGCGTGTAACCCAAGGTTTTAATACTTTGTTAAAAATTACGCCAAGTGTCCTTGTACATAATTCACCCCTGTTTTAATGAGTCCATTGACTATTAATCCATTCCCGTGTCCGGTTAAATGAACGATTATTAGTACTTATAAATATCCTGCACATCGTGTCCGATCGAGTGTATATGGTTATTTATAGGTACGTCCAATTGTAAATCTTTATATTAAATTAACGAACTATCATTCAATTAAACAAATATAAAGCCCATTAATAGCCCATAGTCCAATTTCCACAAGTGTCGGTCTTTTGTCCAAACCCCAATTATTGTACAAAGCCCAATAACCCCGTCTTTAATATTTAGTCTAACATCACGATTACTTCAATTTAAATAAGCATAATAATAACTTAGCTATGAGACATTAATTTAAAAAGGTTGAACATAATTTACAATGAGTATTAATAGCGTAGCGTTACACGGACAGAATTTCGACTTACACACTTACAACATTCGCTAACATAACCTTATTATTATTAATCTTAAATTAAAATTAAAATTATAGGTATCAACAACCTAGTCTTCAACTCACGACGAATTTTAGGTATCAAATTTTTAACTTAATGAAATAAAGTACATTTTTGTTTTTAAATTCACACCAAACTTAAATTTAAAATGCATAATATTAAAAATTCATATTAATATTATTAATATTTTTATACATTAATTTTACAAACTTATATTGAAAATATTAATTTTTAAAAATATTAAAAAACTTAAATATATTGATTTTAAAAATTTACAATATTAATTTAATATTAATATAAAAACAAGGTAAAAATTAAAATTAAAAATCTTTTTGGTCTTTTATCTCACTTTAATCAATCAAATATTATCAAAAATATACGCCACTCTTTTGGGTAAAGTAATTTCGGCTATTTTACCTAGTTTTACTCCTGACGAATTTTTAAAATATTTTTGGATTGATTGATTAAAGATATTTATACCTTAAGAATAAACGGTAAATTTCGCAGTGATGTAATAAATTTTTGTATGATATCAATAATTTCGGTTTCTCATACCTAATTTTATTGAATATCAATTTAATAATTTATAGCGAACGATTCAACGTTTATTATCAAAAGGTTAAAAGCAATAAAATAAAATAAAAACTGTACATACTTACCTATGAGAAAGAATTCTCAGAGACCTGCTTTAGCCGACTCATAGGAGAGCCGTGTGATTTGATTTTCCATAGCTACATAAGCGTAACCTCGATTTTTCAATAACTTTTCTTCTAAACATATGAACGGTCCTTCTCTGCATAGAGTAACAAATTCGGTATTTGAATATGTTTGATTATTCGAACATTTACCTTTGTGTGACCATTTTCCGCATTTTTGACATCTTTCAAGGTGTCGTGCTCTTCTTTTTGTTGCGGATTTTGATTTCCCTTAACCAAAATGTGTCTTATGATGATCTTTCCTGAGTTCTTTTCTCACTTCGTCCATTTTTTTCTTATGAATGATACCAGTTCACTCGAAAGTGTATCATTATTACGTTTAGTAATCATAGCATGTAGCATTAGACCATGGTTCAGATCAAAGGAATTCTTCATCTCGTAAAACCTAAAAGAAATAAAAATTCAGAATGGAGGGAGAAGACTAGTTCTTTAGGGTCTGCTAGGGAAAGACCATGCAGATTCCATTTTCGAGAACTACACGAAAACAGAAAATCTAACTCTAATAGAAATACATATTACCCTAAAAAGATTCGAATCTTCCCACACTTAGTTAGCTGTGGTGTCGAAATTGTGATTAACTTCATCTTCAACTTCCATTGGATTATCTATGTAATGTTTAACTCTGTGACCATTAACTTTAAATTCAATCCCATTTGAATTTATTAATTCTACTGTTCCGTATGAGAAAACTCTTTTGACTATGAATGGTCCAGACCATCTAGATTTCAATTTTCCAGGAAATAGCTTGAATCGTGAATTGAAAAGAAGGACTCTGTCTCCTTCCTTAAATTCTTTTGAACTTCTGATTCTTTTATCATGCCATTTCTTCGTTCTTTCCTTATAGATTAACGAACTTTCATATGCTTCATGTCTCAATTCTTCTAATTTGTTTAGTTGACTTAACCGTAGACGTCCAGCTTCTTGTAAATCAAGATTACATGTCTTCAAAGCCCAAAATGCTTTGTGCTCAATTTCTACTGGAAGGTGACATGCTTTTCCGTAAACGAGTTTAAAAGGTGTGGTTCTAGTTGGAGTTTTGTAGGCTGTTCTAAAATCCCAGAGTGCATCCTCCAATTTCATGGACCATTCCTTCGGATTTGATCCTACGATTTTCTCTAGAATACGTTTTAATGCTCGGTTGGTATTTTCAACTTGTCCACTTATTTGTGGATGATAAGCGGTTGAGATTTTATGAGTTACTCCATATCTTTTGAGAACTTTCTCAAGTTGATTATTACAAAAATGAGTACCCTGATCACTTATTAAAGCTTTCGGTGTTCCGAACCTAGCAAAAAGACGTTTTAAGAAGTTGACTACAACTCGTGCATCGTTAGTTGGGAGAGCTTGTGCTTTCGCCCATTTAGATACATAATCAATGGCAACGAGAATGTAGAGATTATTATGAGATTTTGGAAATGGACCCATAAAGTCAATACCCCAAATGTCAAATACTTCACATACTTGAATGACATTTTATGGCATTTCATCATGTTGACTTAGTTTTTCGGCCCTTTGACAAGCATCACAGGATTTACAGAGAAGGTGTGCATCTTTGAAAATTGTAGGCCAATAAAACCCAGCATCGTAAACTTTTCTTGCTGTAAGTTGAGGCCCATAATGAGCTCCTGTTGGTCCTGTGTGACAATGGTTTAAGATTTGACTAGCTTTATCTCCGAATACGCATCGGCGTATTATTCCATCGAGACAACTTTTAAACAAATGTGGATCTTCCCAGAAATAGTATTTTATATCACTAAAGAATTTCTTTCGTTTTTGGTACGACAACCCTTTTTTAAGGAATCCACATACTAAGTAGTTTTTATAGTTTGCAAACCATGGAATTTCATTATAATAGATCTTCAAAAGATATTCATCGGGAAAGTTATCTTGTATAGCTGATTCATTTAGAACTTCTAATTCAGGATTTTCATGACGAGAAAGATAATCAGCTGCGAGATTTTCTGCTCCCTTTTTGTCTCGAATTTCAATATCGAATTCTTGTAAGAGTAAGATCCAACGTATTAATTGTGGTTTGGCATCTTGTTTTGAAAATAGGTACCTAAGAGCAGAATGGTCAGTATAGACCACCGTTTTAGCTAGAACGAGATATGAACGAAATTTGTCAAAAACAAAGACAATATCAAGGAGTTCTTTTTCAGTAGTTATGTAATTCGTTTGTGCTCCTTGTAACATCTTACTAGCGTAATAAATAGGTTGAAATCGTTTTTCAATCCTTTGTCCTAAAACGGCTCCCATTGCAAAATCACTTGCATCGCACATGAGTTCAAACGGTAGATTCCAATTTGGAGTTATCATGATCGGCGCATTAGTGAGTTTTTTTTAAGAATATTAAAATATTTGACGCATTCATCCGAAAAGATGAATGGAGCATCCTTTTCTAGAAGTTTATTCATAGGAGTGGCAATTTTAGAAAAATCTTTTATGAAACGTCGGTAAAAACCGGCATGCCCTAGAAAACTCCTAACTCCTCTAACATTGGTGGGATGTGGAAGTTTAGCAATTACATCTACTTTAGCTCTATCCACTTCAATTCCTTCCTTTGAAATTTTATGACCAAAAACGATGCCTTCTCTAACCATGAAATGGCATTTCTCCCAATTAAGAACTAGATTTGATTGCTCGCATCTAATAAGCATTCGTTCAAGATTAACTAGACATGATTCAAATATATCACCGAAGACTGAAAAGTCATCCATGAAAACTTTCATGCATTCTTCTATCATGTCGTGAAAAATCGCCATCATGCACCTTTGAAAGGTTGCAGGGGAGTTGCAAAGTCCAAATGGCATGCGTTTGTAAGCAAAAGTACCATAAGGGCACGTGAATGTGGTTTTCTCTTGGTCCTCGGGTGCTATTGGAATTTGAAAATATCCGGAAAAACCGTCAAGAAAATAATAGTAACTATTCCCAGCTAACCTTTCCAACATTTGATCAATGAAAGGTAAGGGAAAGTGATCTTTTCTGGTGGCGTCATTTAATTTTCTATAATCAAGACAAACACGCCATCCTGTTACAGTTCTAGTAGGAATAAGCTCATTTTTTTTCATTTGTGATGACAGTCATGACACCCTTCTTAGGTACACATTGAACTGGGCTTATCCATGGATTATCAGAAATTGGATAAATTAAACCTGCATCTAGCAGTTTAATAATTTATTTCTTAACAACATCTTGCATATTAGGATTTAGTCTTCGTTGGCGTTGCACATATGTTTTATGACCTTCTTCCATAAGGATTTTATGTGTGTAATACGAAGGACTTATGCCTTTAATGTCATGAATCTTCCATGCAATAGCTGGTTTATGAGCTTTTAGCACAGAAATGAGTTGAGATTTTTCATTTTCCGTAAGAGAAGACGATATTATTACAGGTAATTCAGATTCACCATGTAAATAAGCGTATTCCAAATGGGTTGGAAGTGGCTTTAACTCTAATGTCGGTGGTTCTTCTATCGATGATTTGTATCGATATCTGTCTTCCTCTTTTAGCATTTGAAGTTCTTCTGTTGTTGGTTCATATTCATTAGCCATAAGTGTAGCTAACATTTCAGCTTCATCAATTGGTTCAGTTCCTTCTCCTAAAGAACATTCTCCTGTTCCTTATAATTCTGAAAATTCTTCTAACAATTCTGCATGTGAATCTATAGTTTGAATATAATAACATGTATCATCTGCAGATTGCGGTTGTTGCATGGCTCTATCAACAAAAAAGGTAACACTCTCGTCCTCTATACTTAGCGTCATTTTCTTACCAAACACGTCTATTATTGCTTTAGCCGTGTTTAAGAATGGTCTTCCTAATATAAGAGGAACTCGAGAATCTTCTTCCATGTCCAGAATAACAAAATCTACTGAAAATACTAAAGTACCAACTTTAACTAGCATGTTCTCCATTATCCCTCTAGGATATTTTACTGATCGATCGGCTAGTTGTATGCTTATTCGTGTTGGTTTCAATTTTCCAAGGTCTAGTTTAGCGTATAGTGAATACGGCATTAAATTTATACTAGCACCTAAGTCTGCCAATGCTTCTATTGAACTAAGACTACCCAGAAAACATGGAATTGTGAAACTTCCTGGATCTGAGAGTTTTTCTGGTATCTTATTCAACAGCACTGCAGAACAATTAGCATTCATAGTAACAGCCGAGAGTTCCTCCATTTTCTTTCTATTTGTGATTAGATCTTTCAGAAATTTAGCATATCTTGGCATTCCTGAAATCACATCAATGAAAGGAAGATTTACATTTATTTGTTTAAACATATCCAAGAATTTGGATTGCTCGGCTTCAAGTCTTTCTTTTCTCATTTTACTTGGGGTAAGGAAGTGGTGGTTGGTATGGTTTAACATAAGGCTTTGCCTTAACTGTGTTATCTTCATTAACCTTTTCAACTACCGGTTCTTTTTCCTTTTCTTGCTCATATTGTGGTTCTTGTGGAGTAGGAATAGAGTCATCAGAAATTACAGGTATTTCAGGTGGTTTAAGTGTAGTACCACTTCTTGTGGTAATGGCTTTAGCTGTTTCATTCTGGGGGTTAGCATTTGTATCGCTAGGTAGACTTTTCAGTTTTCTTTCACCTATCAACCTTGCTAGGTTGCTTACTTCTTGTTCCAAATTTTGGATTGAAGCTTGTTGATTTCTAAATGCTTGAGCATTTTATTCATTGGTTTGTTTCTGAGATGTGAAAAAATGCGTTTGAGATTCAACTAGCTTCGACATCATGTCTTCTAAATTTGGCTTTTTATCATCGGTTTGTGGTGGTTTATTTTGAAAAATAGGTCTTTCCTGATTGTAAGTATTATTGGATACTTGTTAATTGCTTGGACCTTGTTGGTTGTTGTATGGAACATTTCAGTTATAATTCTGATTTTGATTGTAGTTTGTTCTTGGCGGTTGATAATTATTCTGATAATTATTTCCAGGCCTTTGGTTCATGTATGAAACATTCTCTCTTTGTTCCATTGTTTGTTCAATACTGAGACAATCTTTTGTCAAATGTGGTCCTCCACACTGCTCACAACTAATTCGTATAGTGTGAATATCTTTAGTCATCTTATCCATTCGTCTCTCAAAAGCATCTATCTTTGCGGAAATGGAATCAAAATCATGGCTAGAATCGGCTCTAGCCGCTTTAAATGATCTAACGATGTCTTTTTCTTGATGCCACTCATGTGAGTGGGAAGCAGTGTTATCAATAATTTTGTAAGCTTCAGTTGCGGTTTTATTCATAATGGAACCACCAGCTGCTATTTCGATGTCTTTGCGTGTAGTAATATCGCATCATTGGTAGAATATTTGTACTATTTGATAAGTGTCTAAACCATGTTGCGGACATCCTCTCAATAACTTTCCAAATCTTGTCCACGCTTCACATAGAGTTTCATTTGGATTTTGTGTGAACGTAACAATTTCTCCTTGAAGTCTTACGGCTTTAGATGCCGAAAAGAATTGTTTAAGAAATTTTTTAACTAAAACGTCTCATGTATCAATCGCCCCTTCAGGTAACGATTCTAACCAATCTTTGGCTTCTCCCTTTAAAGTCCAGGGAAATAACATGAGATATATCTGTTCATCCTCAACTTCTCTGATTTTAAATAAAGTACAGATCCTATTAAAGGTTCGAAGATGTTCGTTTGGATCTTCCTTCGGCGCACCACTAAATTGGCATTGATTAGTTACCATGTGTAGGATTTGTCCTTTTATTTCATAATCTGGCGCATTAATGTCTGGTTGAGTAATTGCATGACCTTGGCCAGTGCGTTTAGCCCTCATTCGGTCTTCCATACTTAGAGGTTCCAGATTTTTCATGATTGAATTTGTTGAATCTGAATCACTAGAGGATTCTGACTTAATGGTTTCTTCCTCGACAATCTCTGGATGAGTGATTTGTGGTTCAGGAGGAATGATTAATGGTTCAGGATCTCTGAATTGTCCATGAATATCCTCCGGATTCTCAATTGTGAGGTCGGGTTCAAAAAATGGATTATCGGAAATTTGAATTGGAGTACTTGGTCGACTAGATGATGATTCTAAAGAAAAATCGATGGCGACAATATTGGCTAAATGTCTTGATCGAATTACAGGTGGTGAACGTATGAAAGGTGGTGAACGTTTTGCTCGGTGCATTCACTGAATATCCTATTAGTTATAAAAATAAAAATTATATAAGTTATCAAATTAATAGACTTTTCTGATTTTGCCCACGTTTCGAATAGCCAATAGATGCAGCAGGTAGCCAGGACCCTTTAAATCGGAAGCCCACAACTCGCTACTAACAAATCCAACTATTACTACGAACCAGAAAATTTTGGATGTCTATCAATTTAACCGCTTAAAATAATTTTTCATTTTGAAATTTTAGAGAAGAAATAAAAAATTCTATGTCCTAAAAACTAGAGCGTCGAGAAATAAGAAAGAAAAAGAGTGCGTCGAAAAATTTCGAAAAATAAAAGGTCAAAAAATAATTGTCGAAAAATAAGAAAATTGCAGCGTCGAAACTTAAAAGTCTAAAAACTAAAAATTAAAACTTACGTCTAAAGGTATTAAAACTTAAACGGAATTATATATCCAAAAAGGCAATAACTTAAAAAGTACTAAAATCTTAAAACGGTGTCGCAAAATTCTAAAGCACATAAATCTTAGTCTATAGAAAAAGCACTTAAGGGATTTTACGGCAAAGTCTTAAAATTCTAGAAATAAAAATAAACTACGGGAAATACTAAATTTAAAACTAAGTACGAACGAAAAATTATAAAATTACGCTTTAACTAATAAAAAGATTCAAAATATAAAATAAGTTTAAAGTTAAAAAAATACAATTTTATAAAAATATTATTTTTATATTATTTATTTTATAAAAGTATTAATTTTTATATATTAATAAAACTAATTAAACCTAAAAATACAAAATAAAATTAACTAAAACTAATTAATAAAATAATTAAACCTAACTAGGTTAATAATAATAATAATAATTAATTAAAAACCCTAATTAGCAATAATTACGTACTAGGTTTGCTGCCAGAGCAGGCTCCGCGAGTGCGGATGTCTGCTGCCCAAAATCTCCGCGAGTGCGGATGATGCAGATTCAAACGAGCTGCAATCAGGTTCAACGTTTTATATTTTTTTTTTACTTTTTTTTTAAATTTTAATTTTCTGTTTTGTAGTAAAAAAAAATTTAAATAAAACTTATATATTAAAAATTACTTATTAATTTTTATAATTCTAAGAAAAATGAACTTTTTAATTAAAGCACCTAAATAGATATATATATATATATATATATATATATATATATATATATATATATATATATATATATATATATATATATATATATATATATATATATATTTGTATTTTTATGTTTAAAACTTCTTATATTTTTACAAAAATAGATTAAAAACTAAATATATATTTTTTATAGCGTTTCGCTTTCGGTGTTGTTGAGTTTCCCCGGCAGCGGCGCCAAAAATACTTGATGTGTGCAGGGTAGTATACGAAATAGTTATATTTTTACTACGAAATACTATTAAATACGATACAATTTTACACAAGTTATTTATTTATTTATAGAGTGGATATACCTAAACCTTGCTAAAACACTTATAGGCAGTGTACCTAATCGTACAGTAGTGTAGTTTTTAGTAAGTCTGGTTCGTTCCGCAGGGAGCTAGCCAAGTTTAACGCTATATTTTATTTTATACTATATTTGTATATAAATATATATATAAGTAGTATTATTATTATAAAAAGGGAGTTTTACCGTTTAATGACCAGTATGTCGATTTTAAAACTTAAGTCGCAATTAAAACCTAATGTAAAATATTAAAATAAATATAACTTAATTTAAAGCGTAAAGTAAATGACGATAATTAGAATGCGATAAATTAAAGTGCGATAAATAAAATGACGGTAAATAAAATTGCGATAATTAAAAAAAAGTGCGCTAAATAAAAATGCAATAAATAAAATGACAGTAAATAAAAGTGCGATGAAATATGAAATAAAGGAATTATGCTTATTTAAACTTCCGTAATCATGATGTTTGACGTGTTGATTTTAATTTATTACCATGGGTTAATTGTTCTTTGTCCTGAATTATTCGATATGTCCATCTGGTTTTTGTCCATAACAGTCCATCAGTCATAAATATAAAGTGCGAGTGTCCTCGTCAAATTATCCTTATATCCGAAGTCAAATATTCCAACTAATTGGGGACTTAAACTGTAACACGGTCTTAATACTTTGTTTAATAATTACACCAGGATATCGACTGCGTGTAACCCAAGGTTTTAATACTTTGTTAAAAATTACGCCAAGTGTCCTTGTACATAATCCACCCCTGTTTTAATGAGTCCATTGACTATTAATCCATTCCCGTGTCCGGTTAAATGAACGATTATTAGTACTTATAAATATCCTGCACATCGTGTCCGATCGAGTGTATATGGTTATTTATAGGTACGTCCAATTGTAAATCTTTATATTAAATTAACGAACTATCATTCAATTAAACAAATATAAAGCCCATTAATAGCCCATAGTCCAATTTCCACAAGTGTCGGTCTTTTGTCCAAACCCCAATAACCCCGTCTTTAATATTTAGTCTAACATCACGATTACTTCAATTTAAATAAGCATAATAATAACTTAGCTACGAGACATTAATTTAAAAAGGTTGAACATAACTTACAATGAGTATTAATAGTGTAGCGTTACACGGACAGAATTTCGACTTACACACTTACAACATTCGCTAACATAACCTTATTATTATTAATCTTAAATTAAAATTAAAATTATAATATATATATATATATATATATATATATATATATATATATATATATATATATATATATATATATATATATATCGTGAGAGAGAGATTAGAAAAAGATGATGAAATCGATCAGAATGCGCGGCCTTTTATAGGCCCATGTTTCACTATGGAGCTCCGCGAGTGCGGATGTTTTCTTCATAAAAGCTCTTCGAGTGCGGAGGTCTGGAATTCAGCTCATAGATCAAATTCAAAACGTGGGCTGCGTATAATTATAATATATAATAATATATATAATTAATTATATATTATATTATATTCTTGTGCATAGTTGACTTGTAATTTTTGGTTCATTGCGTCGCGCGCTGAAAGTTGGTTCATGTCTCGGTTCCGAATTTTCGAACGCCTTTTCGTACAATTTAATATCTTGTACTTTCTGTTTCACGGCTCGTACTCTTGTAACTTTTAGATGTTTCTCATCAATAATTTGAACCACTTGGATTGTACTTTGTACTTTTTAGCTTTTTTGGTCATTTGCGTCTTCAATTCGTCGAATCTGTCTTTTGTCTTCACCTTTTATTATTTAAGCGAATATCACTTGTAAATAGAACAATTGCAACCAAAAGCTTGTGTTTCTTGAAGGATAACGCTATGAAATATATGTTCGTTTTTAGCATTATCAATAGGTCAAATGAGTTTTGGGTGGCCTGGGTTGTTCAATGAGTATAAAAATGCGACAACCTTGCGTTAAAAGTGTATTAAGACCCTAAATGGCTAGTGTTAGGGTTTTGACGAAGTTGATCTAATATTAGGGTTAGAAGTGCAAATGGATCGAAATTGCACTATGGGTCAAAATGTTACTTGAGTGGTGAGTGAGTTGGTTCACCAACTTGAATGTATGATTAATATTGTGCATAATGTAATAGGTGCGTTACGTTGAAGGTTGCGAGCTCGATTTATCATTTACCAAAAGGCGATAAGGTGAGTGAAATAATTATACATGTGTGTATGCAATGTATTTACTTGTGCGAAATGCGATGTGGGTTTTAAGTTCGGGTATGCGATACCACATCATGTTGGCATGGGATGAGGGTTTAAAGTTCGGGCGTTCGATACCTCATCATCATGTGTGGCATATGATATGGGTTAAAGTTCGGGCGTTCGATACCATATCATATATGTGCGTGGGCGTGAAGTGTGGGTTTAAAGTTCGGGCGTTCGATACCACATTTCACGTGACGGGTGGGTTTAAAGTTCGGGCGTCGATACCACCTAAGGGACTTATGATGCATACTAGTGGCGTCTGCGTGGCTAACGGTTCATTCGCGAGAATCGTTCCCTTTGGATTTTGGTTAACCATGGTTGTGTAGTTGTAATGTAGCATATTATATTGTTCGTGCTATATGCTATTGTTGTGCTAGCTTGTGTTATCGGAGATTTAGCATTTTACTTGCGATGGTATGCTAATTAATTTGCTAGCGTGTATGCGGTAATTGTGTAAGTGATTGCAAGTAAGTAGGTTATATATGTATATGTATAATTATTGCATTCACTAAGCGTTTTGCTTACCCTCTCGTTGTTTATCTTTTTAGGCTCCGGCGTGAACAAGGGTAAGGGCGTTCGTTTGGATTAGTGGTCTCCCGCTTTGTTTTGGATAGGGGATGCTTTTGGGAAGTTTGACTTTTGAAGTTTGACCGAGATCGGGGTAGTTTAACCCCAAACACCATGCTTTAGGTGTCGTTTGGAATTTAAACTATTATGGTCGAAACTTGTATTTTGAACGAATTTCGTAAAATGGGTCATTGTGGGCCCGGTGTTGTAAAACTCGGTTTCACTGTGAAAACTTCTTAGTTTTAATTATTATGACATGTTGTGAAAGTCGTTTCGTTTTAAAAGTGTCGGGAAGCGGGTTTTTCGCTCGCGTAAGTTGGACCACTTGATCAGAATTCTGCAGTTCATTTGGACGCCGTCCCAAATGCTTGGACGCCGTCCTGGCCTTCAGTACTGGACGCCGTCCAGATAACTGGACGCCGTCCACATGCACTGTCTCACAAATTTTATTTTTTTTTTGGTTGTGTTTTCGGTTGGATAACGGGTTGGGTCGTTACAATATGAATGGAGTATTGGAAAACAGAGCTTGACGGATAAGGTTTTTCAAAAGAGAATTCAAAACTTTTAATGTTCTTAATCACATATTATGCACATAAGTTATGTAAAAGTTAATTATAGTATATATTGTTGCGTAGTATCATAAAAAGCCTGATATTACTCGTTAGAAAAAAAAAGGTTTATAAACATTCTATTTCTATATATTGATATACCTCAACAGTTTAAGAACAAAGTTTATAAATATAAACATGAGAGTTTATAATCAACAATGTATTACATAAAGAAGTTGTTCGAATTCCTTTAGAATTCTTGGGCTTTTTGATTTCTTGCTGAGAAATCATATATTTCTCGACTTCAGGGTCTCCTACTAAGATATTTTTTGTTAGATCTTAAAATTTATCGTTGCATAGTGCGAGTTTTGCTAGTAAATTTAAATAAAGTTTTGCTTAATGATTAAAGAACTGAGAAGACCAAAATAAGGCATGTTTCTATGATTACTCTTTGCTTAATAATTTGTTTCCGTACAACTCTTAATTCAATAAGTAAAATTGTTATTATCTGTCACTTAATCTGAAAATTGATACTTTTAGGAGACATGGAATTAGACATCTCTTCTCAAACAGAATTTAACATTGTGTTGTAGCTCATGTGGTAGTTAGTTGCTAGGAGTTTGACTCCCGTGAAGTGCAGCATTAAACACAAGGTTGACCTTTACCCTTGAATTTCACCAAAGTGTACCTTCCGCACATCGCGTTGTGGGGGAGGGGTTTTTACCACCCATGCCCTCGGATTGGGTCGAGTTTCCTCCTGGACTGCAGTTCGGGGCGGGTTATGCAACTGTTAGAGATGAACGCGTGCGTGTTTAAATTCCCTGGGTGGTTAAGTCCCTGTAAAAGAATAATATATAGAAAAAAGGTAAATAGCCTCTTATATACTAAGGTAAAACTTAATAAAACTACAAAAGGGTTTTATAAAAGTGAAACCACAAATGGCTCTATTTTTGGGTACTGTATGATTTTTTATTTTTGTGTAAGGTATGGTTTTTTAATTTTTAACTGGCAAGTGGTAACACTACAAAAAGGCTTTATTCCAAGTATTTTTGTGACTTCAAGATTCGTACATTTTGGACTTCCCATCACAAGAACTCGGAAGACCAGAGAAAAGCAACCGCAGTGATCCAATTTACACACACTTTCACACTACTCCGACCAAATCGCCACCGCAAACCACCACAATCCACGACCACACGCAACCTCCAACTCAAAATCCTCCTCAATCCACCACACATCCCCTAGATCTAACCGCAGAGTTCAAGGCCATGGCTTCTCCGGAAGCCGATTCCCGCCTTATCAACAGCGTCCTAGTTCCAGCCCTAGAAAAAATCATCAAAAACAGCTCATGGCGGAAACACTCCAAATTAGGTAACGAATGTAAATCTGTAATTGAACACATTACTACTACTTCACCTGCACCTGCATCTACACCTGATGTAAATCAATCAGATGTGGACACGTCATCACAATCACAACAAGTTGGTGTATTGTTTGATTCTGGATCGAATGAACTTAACCTTGATGAATCTGAACTTATATTAAGTCCAATTATTAAAGCGTGTAGCTCCGGCGATGTTAAGATCGCGGAGCCTGCGTTAGATTGTGTACAGAAATTGATAGCGTACGGTTACTTACGAGGCGAATCGGATACTGCGGGTGGACCGGAAGGTAAACTGTTGGCGAGATTGATTGAATCGGTTTGTAAGTGTTGTGAGTTATGGGATGATGGAGTGGAGTTGTTAGTGTTGAAGACTATTTTATCGGCTGTTACGTCGATGCAGTTGAGGATACATGGTGATAGTTTGTTGGAAATAGTGAGGACTAGTTATGATATTTATTTAAATAGTAGGAATGTGGTTAATCAGACGACTGCAAAAGCGTCGTTGATTCAAATGCTTGTGATTGTGTTTAGGAGGATGGAGGCGGATTCTTCGACGGTTCCGGTGCAGCCGATTGTGGTGGCTGAGTTGATGGAGGCACCGGATAAAGGGGGAGATGATGATGGGGGAATGACAGTGTTTGTTCAAGGGTTTATTAGTAAGGCTATGCAGGAAATAGATGGCGTTTTGAATCAGCGAACTCCAGTAGGAGCTAATGGTGGTGTGCATAATGGTGCGTTTGAGACAAGGACATCGACCACAGAGACTACGAATCCTGCTGATTTGTTGGATTCCACTGATAAGGATATGTTAGATGCTAAGTATTGGGAGATGAGTATGTATAAAACAGCATTGGAGGGACGAAAAGGGGAATTGGCAGATGGAGAGGTGGAGAGGGATGATGATCAGGATGTGCAGATTGGGAATAAGTTGAGACGAGATGCGTTTTTGGTGTTTAGAGCTTTATGTAAGCTATCCATGAAGACTCCTCCGAAGGAGGCATTAGCTGATCCTCAGTTGATGCGAGGAAAAATTGTTGCTTTGGAGTTGCTCAAGATCTTATTGGAGAATGCGGGGGCTGTTTTTAGAACTAGTGAAAGGTACTTATTATGTTTTCTTTATCCTTTTATATAGATGTTGATATCAAGGATAGGGATTCAGCTATGCGTTACCATTTAGACTGCTTTTGGGGCCTTTCTATTCAAGAGGAAAATGTGTGTTTGATCCTATTTTGGTAACTTATATTCGACTATTATAGTATGCCTGTACATGGTGTCTTCGCATCCAGGGCATCAGCTTATATAATTAGATGCTCTAGCCAAAGTTCATTGCTTTCACCTGTTATTAATAACATACCAAGGCCAAAGACATGACTAACTTATCTATGTGTGATAGCGTATTTTGACTGGCTTAATTGCAGGGAAATATACTCCGACGTTCATAGTATGCAACAATGTACTCGGAGTTACATTGTGTGTAATTAGCTTTCAGTTTATTGCTATTGTATGTATTTTGATGATCTGTCGACTTATAATAATGCCATGTATCATCTCATATAGCTGACACGAAGTAATAATACCAAAAATTACGTACAGTAGCAGCAGTTAACATGTCCAGAACACACAATGGAAACCTGAATAGTTCAGTACACGCTGAATGTTGGAGCTTAGATAATTACAATTTCATTGCACTCAAGTGTTCAAGATATCATTTTGTAACCACACAATAAACTACTATGACTGACCATCTACCTATAACAGATATTTAGAAACTTTAAAATAGTCATGTATTTAAGCTATAGACCCACTTTAGCTTAGCATTCAAGACTAGGTTTATCTACATAGATCATCCTCATAGCAGATCTTCAATAAGAAAAAAGAACGTTGTATTTTATATGGAAGATAACTTGTCATAACAGATGGCAAATGTGGTTCTGTACTTCTTGTGCTCTCTATTCCTATTCATTTGATGAAACTTTAACAACGATGGGTTGACGCTGAGAGTATATTTCTTTCTAATGTCATTAGTGTATTAAACCTTTAAAAGTAAATATATCAACCATCAACCATTATATGAAATAGTGTGAATTATTTAAGACCAAAGTTATGTAATTTGCATCTCAGGCGAAGTAGGTACAGCTTTAGAAAATACGTAAGTGCATCCACTGTGAATATTGGCTAAAGGAAATTGTTAGGTCAGTTAGATAAATTGTGTTGTATATTTGTATTTTATAAGTGCATCCATTGTGACCATTGGGAACACACGTAAAGGCAGCTTTAGAACACTGTTAATGTACGGACTTACATTTGTTGGTTTGAATATTGGTTATGGGCTTTCTTGGTTTTGTCATGGCTTGGGAATGAGTCTTTGTTGTTATTCCATCATCTTATTGTGGTGTGAGAACTGTTTTGATTGCCCAAGTATCACATAGACACATGGTTTCCAATCATATGACTGTAGAAATAGAACCTGCTCCAATTTTGATATATTAAAGCTCAAATATTTATGAATATGTATGTACTACTTGTTTATTATTGTTGTGTTTCAACTTTAATTTGTATGAACTTTCACAGTATTCATCTTTTCTTGCTTGTTTCAACAGATTCTTGGGTGCCATTAGGCAGTACTTATGCTTGTCACTGTTGAAGAACAGTGCATCTACCCTTGTGATTGTATTTCAGCTCTCCTGTTCAATTTTCTTTAGCTTGGTTTCAAGATTCAGAGCTGGTTTGAAAGCTGAAATTGGAGTATTCTTTCCAATGATTGTTCTTAGGGTTCTTGAAAATGTTGCCCAACCTAACTTCCAGCAGAAGATGATTGTACTGCGGTTTTTTGAAAAGTTGTGTGTTGACTCACAGATCTTGGTTGACATATTCTTTAACTATGATTGCGATGTCAATTCATCTAACATATTTGAGAGGTATTGTTGGCACATTCGTCTTTTACGTGATGTTTTCATTATAGTAATAGAATTAGCCACAGTTATGTCTAAATATACAGTTTGTATGTGCTTTACTTATCCGAATTTTCAACAGGACGGTAAATGGACTTCTTAAAACGGCTCAAGGTGTCCTACCTGGAGTCACAACTACTCTTTTGCCACCTCAGGATGCATCCTTGAAACATGAAGCAATGAAGTGCTTAGTTGCTATTTTAAAATCCATGGGGGATTGGATGAACAGACAATTGCTCATTCCCGATCCTCATTCAGAAAAAAAGCTAGAAGTTGTTGATAACAGTCCTGAAAATAGTGATCATTTAATGGAAAATGGGAATGCAAATGAGAATGAATCTGTTGATGGATCGGATTCTCATCCAGAAGTTTCCAGTGAAGTTTCCGATGCTTCAACCATCGAACAACGCCGGGCTTATAAGCTTGAACTTCAGGTTAGTATACTTACTTCTATCTTCATCTCTTGTCCACCTGGCATTTTTCAGATATCTAATACTGTAATTAAAATTATTAATGGCAGGAGGGCATATCTCTTTTCAATAGGAAACCTAAAAAGGGTATCGAGTTCTTGATTAAAGTGAACAAAGTGGGGAGTTCACCTGAAGAAATAGCTGATTTTCTAAAGAATGTTTCTGGTTTGAACAAGACATTAATTGGTGATTACCTCGGGGAAAGAGAAGATCTATCATTGAAAGTGATGCATTCATACGTTGACTCCTTTGACTTTGAAGGTATGGACTTTGACGAGGCAATCAGATTGTTTCTACGGGGATTTAGATTGCCTGGAGAGGCACAAAAGATCGATAGGATTATGGAGAAGTTCGCTGAACGTTACTGCAAATGCAATCCAAAGGCATTCATTAGTGCTGACACAGCCTATGTCCTTGCATACTCTGTTATACTTCTCAATACCGATGCTCATAATCCCATGGTTAAGAATAAGGTAACAATGTAGTTTATAAGATCTCGTTTGTTACTTATATAGCAGTGAGCGTATAATACTAACATATGTTTTAACTACGCAGATGTCTGCTGACGATTTTATTAGAAATAATCGTGGTATCGATGATGGAAAAGATTTGTCCCCGGAGTACCTGAAAGCATTGTATGAACGCATATCAAAAAATGAAATTAAAATGAAAGAAGATGATTTAGCTCTCAAACAGAGGCAGTCCGTTAATTCAAATAGGATTTTGGGTTTAGACAGTATACTTAATATCGTGGTGCGCAAGAGAGGTGATGAAGATAATACAAGTGATGATCTTATGCAACACATGCAAGAACAGTTCAAAGAAAAAGCACAAAAATCCGAGTGAGATACACAACAGCTATTTTTTTCTTATCAAACTTCAAATGTACTTGTAGTCTATGTCTATTATCTCTAACCTTTCATACTTATACACATTTTCATTTTGTAGGTCAGTTTATTATGCTGCAACAGACGTTTTTATTCTCAGGTTCATGTTAGAGGTTTGCTGGGCGCCTATGTTGGCTGCGTTTACGGTTCCTTTTGACCAAAGTGATGATGACATCATCATTGCTCAATGTCTCGAAGGGTTCCGATATGCAGTACATGTTACAGCAGGCATGTCCATGAAGACTCATCGTGATGCTTTTGTGACATCACTCGCAAAGTTTACTTCCCTTCATTCACCCGCAGATATTAAACAAAAGAATATCGAGGCAATCAAGGTCTATTTCACCACACAATCTTTTTAATAAGTCTATTTTGACATCCACAATCACAAGTCCTTTTTCTGACTAATCTATAGCATCTTTTATACAGGCAATGGTTACTATTGCATATGAAGATGGGAACTATCTACAGGAAGCATGGGAGCATATATTAACATGTGTTTCTCGATTTGAGCACTTGCATTTATTGGGAGAGGGGGCTCCACCAGATGCAACTTTCTTTGCTGCGAATCAGAACGAATCTAACAAATCGCAGTCAAAGTCAAACATTCTTCCGGTCCTTAAGAAAAAAGGTGCTGGTAGGATTCAACAGGTGGCTGCAGCTATGAGAAGAGGCACATACGATAGTGCTGGTATCGGTGGTAATGTATCTGCTGGGATGACAGCAGAACAGGTGAATAATTTGGTCTCCAACTTAAGTATCTTGGAACAAGTTGGAGAAATGAATCGTATATTCACAAGGAGTCAAAAGTTGAACAGCGAGGCAATTATTGACTTTGTCAAGGCACTTTGCAAAGTGTCTATGGAGGAGCTGCGATCTACATCTGATCCGAGAGTATTCAGCCTATCAAAAATAGTAGAAATTGCGTATGAATCTCATTACTTTCTGTTAATATAAAAGCCTTGCCACATCAGCTCTGACATGTCTGCAGTTAGCTTAAGTTAGTTTTTGTTAGAAGCAGTTGTCAGGGTTGCAGAAGTCGGAGTTACTTGGCCAGTACTCTGTTTTTGCAAGTCGGAGAGTTCAGTCAAACTTGGTCAAACACGGCCAAAACACTATCAAACTCGGCTAATACACAGGATTACTCGGTTAAAATCGGTCAAAACTCGGTTAAAATTGTTCAAAATTGGTCAAACGTGGCAAAACCTCGGTCAAACTCGGCTAAAACACGGGATTACTCGGAAAATCGGTCGAAATACAGTTAAATCGGTCAAAGTCAACTTGGTCAACATTTAAGTACTTCCCCAGTTGCCAAGTACTCCCTAAAAAGTCCCGACATGTTCTTCCCCGAGTAGCGATTTTTGCAACCTTGGCAGTTGGTGTTTTTGTTGACTTCTTGTATTTTCTTTATAAATACTTTACATGTCTTGTATAAACTTAAGAAATACAAGAAGTCATCAGTAACTGTTTTTTAACAGAAGCTAATTGTTGACATTAACTTTCTCTCATAGCAATTGTTATTATGTTTTATAATCTCTTTTTTTTTTTTTTTTTTTTTTTTTTTTTTCAGCCACTATAACATGAATCGGATCAGGCTCGTGTGGACAAGCATTTGGAATGTACTCTCCGAATTTTTCGTGACAATTGGATGTTCTGAGAACTTGTCAATTGCAATATTTGCAATGGACTCTTTACGGCAATTATCTATGAAGTTCTTGGAGCGAGAAGAGTTGGCTAATTACAATTTTCAGAACGACTTTATGAAGCCATTTGTGATTGTCATGCGCAAGAGTAGTGCTGTCGAAATTAGAGAATTAATAATCCGATGCGTATCTCAAATGGTTTTATCACGTGTAAATAACGTCAAGTCCGGATGGAAAAGCATGTTCATGGTATTAAAAAAAACTCCTATTTTCTTGATTCGTACTAAATAAGCATATATACCATCATTATTTGATTTCTCATTTTGTTTGTAAATATATAAATATATCAGGTCTTCACGGCAGCAGCTTCTGATGAACACAAAAGCATTGTACTTCTTGCTTTTGAAATAATCGAGAAGATAGTGCGAGATTATTTCCCGTACATTACTGAGACAGAAACTACAACTTTTACAGATTGTGTTAATTGTCTAATCGCATTCACCAATAACAGATCCGACAAGGATATTAGTCTTAGTGCTATCAGCTTCTTGCGTTTCTGTGCTGCAAAACTTGCTGAAGGAGATCTAGGATCCTCCTCAATATCACCTTCGCCACGTCCGCAAGGAAAGGATGGGAAATACGACCGTGCTGAGTTGGCAGATAAGGAAGATCATCTATACTTCTGGTTTCCACTATTGGCTGGTGAGATAAATAATTTATCGTACTAATGTAATCAGTGTTTTAACTAAATACAAGGTTGCAAAACTTGCTACTCGGAGAGTACTCATTTGGGACTTTGGAGGGAGTAATCGGCAATTTCGGGAGTAATCAGGGATTAATTGGATTGGACTTTTTATACATTCTAATAATAAATTTCATAATTATATGTGTAAACATAGATTAAACCCATAAACATAAACATAAATTTTAATTTAATTGTTCAAAAACATAAACCCATAAACATAAACATAAATTTTATTTAATTGTACAAAAACATAAAAATGGGATCGTTCATTTGTTCGAAAACTCTAAACTTCTAGTTTAAATTCATATTAAAATGTTGACCAATTTGACTTTGACCGACTTTCTCCAACAAATCCAATTTTGACTCATTAACCGACGTCAGCCGAATAATTAAACGGATTTTGGAAAATCGGATTGGTCTGTTCTTGAAAAGGAGTAATTGGGGTTTTTTACAACAGTGACTAAATCTAACGTTTTACTATTTTTTCAGGATTGTCTGAACTTAGCTTTGACCCTAGGCCCGAGATCAGGAATAGTGCCCTTCAAGTACTCTTTGATACATTACGAAACTATGGTCATCACTTCTCTCTACCATTATGGGAACGCGTATTCGATTCCGTCCTGTTTCCTATCTTCGATTACGTTCGGCATGCTTCCGATTCTTCCGGTGACGGCTTACTGGAACACGGGAATAACGGTGACATCAGCGACTTCGATCAAGACTCGTGGTTGTACGAGACATGCACTCTTGCACTCCAGTTAGTCATGGATCTTTTTGTTAACTTCTATGACACTGTTAATCCGCTGTTGGACAAGGTTCTTTCATTATTAGTAAGTTTTATCAAGCGGCCTCACCAAAGTCTTGCTGGTATTGGTGTTGCTGCATTTGTTCGTTTGATGAGCAGTGCGGGCGAATTCTTCACCGATGATAAATGGCTTCAAGTTGTTTTGTCACTTAAGGAAGCAGCTAATGCAACACTTCCCTATTTCTCATCCGCGTTCAATGAAGATAGTAGTATAAACTCTAACTATGAAGATCGACAAAGTAATGGCGATGAGAATTTGGAGAACTTGCAGAAGCAACATATGTATGCTGCCATTAATGATGCAAAGTGTCATGCTGCAGTACAACTTTTATTGATTCAGGTATGCATGGTTATATGCTTATTGGAATTTTTTTTATTATGAATATCTCTTTATTAAGAATCATTTAATAAATGAATATACTTGAATTATTGCCAGTTTACTGTTACGTTACAAAGGATTTGTTATAACCATTTGATTACATTTGGCAGGCAATTACAGATATCTACAACATGCACAGAGGTCAGCTATCAGCAACGAACACCATGGTTCTATTCGACGTTGTACACATAATAGCAATTCATGCTCATAAAATAAACATCGACGCCACATTACGCTCCAAGTTACAAGAACTTCAACCAATGACACAAATGCAAGATCCTCCATTATTACGTCTTGAAAATGAATCCTACCAAATGTGCCTAACATTTATACAGAATCTTTTGGTTGATAAACCTCCATTTTACGAGCAAACAAAAGTCGAATCATCCCTTGTTTCCCTTAGCCAAGAAGTACTAAATTTCTACATCGAATTAGCACTTCCGGCACATACAAACGAGTCATCATCTCAAGGGGTCCAACCACAATGGTCGATACCGTTAGGGTCCGGTAAAAAGCGAGAATTGTTGGCTCGTGGTCCACTCATTGTTGCAACCCTACAGGCTGTTTGTAGTTTGAGTGATTCTTCATTTGAGAAGCATCTGGCTAGCTATTTCCCTCTTATATCAAGCTTGATCAGGTGTGAACATGGGTCCAGCGACGTTCAAGTGGCTCTTAGTGAAATGCTTAGCTCTTCTGTGGGACCTGTTCTACTTCGCTCATGTTGATATGGTTATCTTTCATACTGTGTAATATTGTTATTCTAGACATGTTTATCAGTGTTACAAATATAAGTCATAGTGTATGAAGAGACTGAAATTATTACATGGTTGCATCCGTCTCTAGTTTAGTAATCAATACTCAATAGGCTCTTGTTAAGGAATTTTGTTGTATTTTGGTCACGAATTTTCATATAATGTAACGAATGTTTGCATAATTTTTTAAGCTTGATATATAAATCGGTGGATTTTATTAACATGGTTGTGTTACCATTCTTTTGTACATGCATGTTGTAGCAACTCACTTGACTCTGTTTCTTTGGGACTATGAATGACAAATGATGTGATTATGGGCCATGATTGCATAATCTTGCGTCATTATATGATCAGGCATTTAATTCATTTGGATTGATTACTCCCAACAATGACATACGACATACTTCTGTATAAAGATTGATTGACACTTTAGCGTCACTTTAGCACTTTTTTAGAAAGACTGAATGCTACCAAACACTACGTACTACTTCGAAAAGATTGGGACCCACTCATTTAATTAAAGTAACCTTTTTAAAAAAAAATAAAAACATTAAAGCAAATATAATTAAAAACATTACATTGATTTAAATTAAAAGTATTACATTAATTAATACTAAAAACATACCCACACCATAGTCTTTATTCGTTTTCAAAATGACGAAATGAAAATTTATCATGAAAAAAAAATATAGACCGTCATTCCTATGGTATCTTTTTTTTTTTTTTTTTTTTTTTTTTTTTTTTTTTTTTTTTTTGCTTTAAAGATAAAGTGTGAAATGACGAACCTTAGTAACAGGTTACAAGGCATAATGTAGTTAATATGATCTGGCTTTCAGTTTGGTTAATATTACAGCTACCATTTTACAATGTCTAGTTTTTACAAGCGAGAACGGTCTGAACGTTGTGGCGAAAAATAATTACAATGACCCGTGCATTGTTATGAGAACCAATTTCGCTACTTTAAATAATATTTGACCAAATCTATAATTACAATATGCAAAGAGATCAACCCGTTTATGGTTTTCGTTCACTTGTTGATAACATTTTTTATTTCTTTTTTTCGAAAAGCAACATGTTCTTGTTTCGAATTAGTTTTAGGCCTAGATATGCAGGTTATAGGTTCTGATAACAAGATCGAAAGTTTTGTTTGCTCTAAAAGAAGTGCCCCCTTTTAGTTATGAACTATGATAACCTTTTAGGTTTGGTTACAACAAGTATTAATCTTATTAAATATCGAAATTACAATAACTGAAGTAAAAGTAACTACTCATATAAAAGAATATTCATTTATTCATCAGAGGTTTCGCCATAGTTCCATAATTGTAACAACAACACCGAAGAGATGGTTTCTCACAAATACCGGTTTTATAACCGAATTTCTCACAAACTTCACGGCATTCTACCGTTGATGCATCGGTGGAATCGCAACGTAATAGGCATATTGGTTCATGAGCTGCATAAAAACACATTGAAACAATAATTTACACATCATACAGATTAATAGATTAATGAATATGTTAGGAAGAGAGGATCGCCTGGACGTTGGGAGATACAAATTTGAGAGAAAAACAACTCTATTACTCACAAGAATAGATTTACAGAGTATTACAAAACTCTTACAAAAAAACTCTCAAACTCACACACATTCTCAAGGTTGTGATTACACTTCTCTGAGTGATTTGGGATGATTTACAATTGAGGTTTGCACCTCTATTTATAGTAAAAATTCTATGGCGGTGGAAGGGTGTGAACGGAGATGGTGGGCGGCCGTCATCGTGTTCATCTTTGCTTCTTCTACATGGTGTTCAAAGAAGGCTACTTTGAACATCTAGAAGGTGAGCTTCTAGATTGTAGGCTGAAAACTTTCAATTCTCCCCCTCCAGCCGAATCCACGAACATTCCAGTTATGTCTCTGCATAACTCCAACTTCTCTCGAGTCACCACCTTTGTTAACATATCCGCAGGATTCTCCTTTGTATGGATCTTCACTAGTCTCAACAGTTGTCGATTAATTACCTCGCGTATCCAATGATAGCGAATATCAATATGTTTTGTACGGGAATGGTACATGGAGTTCTTGCTTAAATCTAGAGCACTCTGACTGTCACAATGTACCTTGTACTCCTTTTGCTTGATTCCAAATTCTTGGAGATAACGCTTTAACCACAACATTTCTTTTTCAGCTTCTGCGGCAACAATATACTCTGCTTCAGTTGTGGATAATGCAACACACCTCTGTAGTCTTGACTGCCATGAAACAGCTCCCCCTGCAAAAGTGTAAATGAATCCTGAAGTAGATTTCCTACTATCAGGATCTCCGGCCATATCCGCATCTGTATAGCCTTCCAAGATTGGATCAGCTCCCCCGTAACAAAGACATAGATTCTTTGTACCTTTAAGATATCTGAGAATCCATTTTACTGCATCCCAATGCTCTTTCCCGAAGTTCGAGAGAAAACGACTCACTGTTCCCACTGCATGAGCAATATCGGGCCTTGTACACACCATCGCATACATCAAACTTCCAACTGCTGAGGAATATGGTACTGACGACATCTCCCCGATCTCTTCCTTGGATGAGGGACAAGAACTCTTGCTTAACTTGAAATGGTTAGCTAATGGAATGCTAACAGGTTTGGCATTGTTCATATTGAAACGTGAAAGCACTCGTTCAATATACTTCTCCTGAGATAGCCATAACCTTTTATTCTTCCTATCTCGGGTTATCTGCATTCCCAAAATCTGTTGAGCCTGTCCTAAGTCTTTCATGTCAAAAGACTTAGAGAGTTCCTTCTTCAGCTGGTTGATCTTCGTTACGTATTTTCCTACGATCAAAATATCGTCTACATAAAGTAGAAGAGCAACGAAATCTCCTTCAGAAAACTTCTGAATGTAGACACACTCATCTGCTGCAGTTTTCTTGTACCCGTGACTCACCATGCACGAGTCAAACTTCTTGTACCACTGCCTAGGTGCCTGCTTTAAACCGTACAAACTTTTCTTCAGCTTGCTTACGAGATTATATCCTGAAACCTCAAAACCTTCTGGCTGCTCCATGTAAATTTCTTCATGTAAATTTCCATGAAGAAAAGCTGTCTTTACATCCATCTGTTCAAGCTCCAAGTTCATACTTGCGACCAATCCAAGTATGACTCTAATTGAAGTCATCTTGACTACTGGTGAAAATATCTCGTCAAAATCAATCCCTTTCTTCTGTTGGAATCCTTTGACTACAAGTCGTGCTTTGTATTTCACCACTTTTCCACTACCATCCTTTTTCAGCTTGAACACCCATTTATTTTTCAATGCCTTCTTCCCGCGTGGAAGTTCTACAATCTCATAAGTTTGATTTTTCTGCAGAGAATCCATCTCATCCTGCATTGCGAGCAACCATTTTTCTTTATCCTTATGAGTTACTGCTTCATGAAAACTCTCCGGTTCTCCATCTTCAGTAAGTAGAAGGTACTCGGATTCTGGATATCTACTCGATGGAATCCGACCTCGTTCAGATCTACGAACTTCTGGAACATTCTGAGGAGATCCACCATCATCTTGACCTTGTGATGGTGCTGGAACGTCTGGCAGATGGGGTTGTGGCTTCCCCTGCTCAGCACCGTCATTTTCCTCATTATCTTCTACTTCTGGCATTTCTTCTTGCACTGAAAATTCATTTCTCATGAATGATTCCGTTCTTGCCTCTGGCACCTGAGCAGCAACATTTGTCTTCTGAGATATTGTGGGCTTTTCAATATCTTCTATTGTCTGGCTTTCATGGAACACTACGTCCCTACTTTTGATCACCTTTTTCTCCTTTGGACCCCATAATCTGTATCCAAATTCTTCATCTCCATAGCCTATGAATATGCATGGAGTGGTCCTTGCATCCAGCTTCTGCCTGAGCTCCTTGGATACATGTGCGTACGCCAAACATCCAAATACTCTTAGGTGAGAGTATGATGGATCCTTTCCAGACCAAAGTTTCTCCGGAACTTCAAAATTCAGTGGTACTGATGGAGATCGGTTGATCAAATAACAAGCAGCTCTGACTGCTTCTCCCCAGAATGGCTTTGGCAGCTTAGCCATGCTGAGCATGCTCCGAACACGTTCCATGATTGTTCGGTTCATTCTTTCTGCTATACCATTATGTTGAGGGGTACGTGGGACCATCTTCTCATGTCGGATGCCATTTGATCTGCAATAGGCATCGAACTGCCTGGAAGAGTATTCACCGCCGTTGTCGGATCGAAGACACTTTAACTTCTTTCCTGTCTCACGTTCTACCATGACATGGAACTGTTTGAAGTAATCGAACACCTGGTCCTTCATCCGCAAGAAATATACCCACACCTTTCGAGAAGCATCATCGATAAACGTTAGAAAGTATCAGTTGCCACCAATTGATTCAACCTCTAAGGGACCGCAAACATCAGAGTGTACCAGACTGAGTAACTCTGATCTTCTCGTTGAAGAGGAATTAAACGAGACTCTATGTTGCTTACCAAACAGACAATGATTGCAAGGATCTAGTGCAGCGTCCTTGTCTACATTGATAAGCTCCTTCTTTATTAGGGTAGACAACCCTTTCTCACTCATGTGACCGAGTCTCTGGTGCCATAAATTTTGTGAAGCCTCCTTTTCTGCAACATTAATGCTGTCTGTGCAGATCTTCACATGAGTCTTGTACAGTGTGTCACAAATGTGTCCTCGAGCGACTATTATAGCGCCTCTTGACAATTTCCATGTGCCTCTACTGAAATGACTATCATAGCCCTGTTTATCGATAGCTACTCCGGAAAGTAGATTCAGCCGAAGATCTGGCACATGGCGGACATCCTTCAGAGTGATTGTGCTCCAGGAGCTTGTCTTTATCTTGACATCACCAATTCTGAAAATCTCAGCGGAACTGAAATTTCCCATCTTCACAGCTCCAAAGTCACCAGCTTTGTATGTTGTGAAGTATTCTTTGTATGGAGTCACGTGGTAGGAAGCTGCAGTATCTACCACCCATTCTATTTCTTCTCGTGAGACGTGAAGGCATGTCTCATCATGGGTTGAACAATAAGCTACATCACCAGAGATAGTCACTAATGTTTCTCCACCCTTATTCTTCGGCTGTGAACTGCTTTGACCTTGTTCCTCTTTTAATCTATAGCAGTTCTTCTTCATATGTCCCTCTAATCCACAATGATGGCATTTATATGTTGGTTTTCTGCCATCAGCTGACCTGCCCCTGCTCTTGCTTCTGCCTCTCCATTTATTTTTGCTACTCATTCGCTGTCTCCCCCGATTCTCTGTGACAAAGGCATGGGTCTGATCTGTGTCCATGTCTTTTCTCCTTGCCTCTTCACTGAATAGGGCATCCTTGACCATTGACATGGTAAGTTTGCCATTCGGGGCTGAGTTGCTGAGTGTTACTACCAGCGTTTCCCAACTATCGGGAAGGGAACTAAGTAGCAGTAGCGCCTGAACTTCATCGCCAAGCGGCATCTCTACAGACGATAACTGGTTGACCAAGCTCTGGAGCTCACTGGTATGCTCGGCAACTGAAGTTCCACTTTTGAGCTTCATGTTGACTAAACGCCTCATCAGCAGGGCTTTATTCCGAGCAGTCTTGGCCTGGTACATGTCCTCCAACTTTTTTCAGAGGACATATGCGTCTGTCTCTTGTGCAACATGGTGGAAGACACTATGATCAATCCATTGACGGATCTGACCAATAGTTTTTCGGTTTGATTTCTTCCACTCTTTCACTTTGGCAGAATCAGGGTTTATACCCTTCAATTCAATAGGATCGAACAAATCCTTACAGCTGAGGAGATCTTCCATCCGAGATTTTCACAGCGTGTAGTTTGTTGCTGTGAGCATAATCATAGCTCCGGAAGATGATGTTGACTCTTCTGTGGACATTATCACCTTAAAAAATAATTTTTCAACACAAACGGGGTTGAATTGTAGAAAACAGAGATCACCGTTACGTCCGGAACGGTTGAAAATGGTGGAATAGACACTTCGCGGCTTAAATTCCACTTACGGGGTAAAATTATAATTTTTATAAACTTCAGGGACCAAAAAAATGAAATTCTGAAAATTTCAGGGACCAAATTGTAAAATTTCAGAATTGCTACAGTGACATGCTACAGTGCCGCCAGCTGCTACAGTGAATTGCTACAGTGATCGTCGGCGAAAATTCCGGCACCGGTCGTCTTCTCCGGCGAGGTTCCGGCGAGTTGACCAAACTTTGACCGCGTTTTCTGGGCTCGTTATAACTCCATTTAAGTCGCCGTTTTTTGCGTTGGACTCGGTTCGACGAGACGAATCCAATGGTACACTCAAAATTGAATTTTGAGAAAACTTCAGAAGACCCAAAAACTCAACCAACGTCTCTAACCAAGCTCTTGATACCACTTGTTAGGAAGAGAGGATCGCCTGGACGTTGGGAGATACAAATTTGAGAGAAAAACAACTCTATTACTCACAAGAATAGATTTACAGAGTATTACAAAACTCTTACAAAAAAACTCTCAAACTCACACACACTCTCAAGGTTGTGATTACACTTCTCTGAGTGATTTGGGATGATTTACAATTGAGGTTTGCACCTCTATTTATAGTAAAAATTCTATGGCGGTGGAAGGGTGTGAACGGAGATGGTGGGCGGCCGTCATCGTGTTCATCTTTGCTTCTTCTACATGGTGTTCAAAGAAGGCTACTTTGAACATCTAGAATGTGAGCTTCTAGATTGTAGGCTGGAAACTTTCAGAATAGATTAATGAATATGAAATAGATTAATGAATATGAAGTTAAGAAGTTTAACATTATACCTAAAATGGGTATAAAGGTCATGTAAAGAAATGCAAACATCACGACAATCATTGGAAGGGAACTTCTTGAAGTGAAAGACATTACTACCTTTTTATGTTAAAATAATTTTTGACATGTATCATAGTCTATTTATAATCGAAATTGGATGAATTTATCATTTGATGTGTAATCAATCGCCCCTAGGAAGATAATATTGTATGATATAAATTATAATTTTTTTATTAATAATTAATGTTAAACTTGGGCAACACCAAACAATAAATTACTCCGTATATAATTTTATTTTTTATAAATTAAATATTAATGTAATTTTCATTTTTCTTATTTTATTTAATATTAAAATATTACTAATATTAATGTGAATATGGGTGTGCATGATACAAGAAAAATCGAGAAAACTAGAGGACTGTACCGAACCGGACCGAAAGCAAGCATTCCCAAGGAGTTTTGGTACGGTCCGTGGTCCTTAATTTTCACAATTTTTGGTCCTCGGTATGGGATGGACCTAACACGAAAAAAATTAAAACGGACCGAACCAATATATTTATATTTTGTACATCTAACTTGCTCACTTTATTTTGCTTTTTTTTAATAATCAATGAATGAATATTTAAAGGTGTGTTGTGATTCAAAAGTATTTACGATATCGTGTTTCATTTATTTGATTCAATAAAAAATATAAAATTAAAGACTTGCAAAATCATATGGATTTTGTTCGTTGAAATTAACAAGGTAAAGATCACCGCGTGTTGCAACGAGTGATTTGTGACGAGAAATCGTTTTAAGAAAAAATATTAAATATTATTTTAATAATTTAATATTTAATATTACACTACGTACGTTGATGCATGATATAATATTAAATAGCTATCATTATTCACATTATTGTAACATATGTATATAAAAAATTAAATGACATAATAATAAAAAAACATTACTCATATTAAAATAAAAATGTATACCTATATATAGATTCTTTTTAGATATTTAAACATAAACATAAGTATAATAAAGTAAAGAATATAAATATTTTTTTTTTAAAAAGTGATATTTTATGATTTTCAAAAGTACAAGAAAGAAAAAAAATAAAAAACTAAAGAAGGAGATAACAAAAGAAGAATATATATAGAGAGATTTAATCGAGAGGGAAATACTTTTTTGGGAGAAGTAATTTTTTTTTGCTTTTTTTGAATTTTTTTTTCTTCAGGAATCAAGATCACAGGAAAATATGAATATTTAAAAAAAGACACTTTGTGATGAATGTTATTATTTTGACAGGAAAACGCTCGAAGAATAAAATGAAAACATGCATCATGAGTAATATTATGCTTCTGAGTTTTTTTTTTTAGGGTTTAAAAGTTAGGGTTTAGAAATAATGGTTAAAAATTAGAGTTTAACTATTAGGGTTTAGAAATTAGAGTTTAGGGTTTAGAAATTAGGGTTTAGATTGAATTTTTAACACGAACGGTTTAGATTTTAAGGTTTAGGGTTAAGGGTTTTGGGTTTAGGAACTAAACCCAAAACACTAAACCCTAAACCCTAAATCGGGCTAAATTTTGAAAAAAAAAACTTCATATAAGATGAAAGAAAACAATGTTCCAAAAATATTATTAGGAATAACATTACTCATGATGAATGTTATCAATTATTTCTTCGATCGTTTTCCCGCCTAAATGATAACAATCATCACAAAATGTCTTTTTTAAATGTTCATATTTTCACCTAAACTTAATGTCTGAAAAAAAAGATTGGTAAAAAACGAAAAAAATTTACTTCCCCCCAAAAAGTGCTTCCTTCTTGATTATGACTATATATATATATATATATATATATATATATATATATATATATATATATATATATATATATATATATATATATATATATATATATATATTATAAAATGAGAGAACATGAAGATAATTTTTGGATAGGTAAATTTTGATAATAATAATTTTTGTAAAACAATGATGAATATAAAGACATTATTAAAGATAATTGAAATAAAATAAACATTAGTGATTGAAGATTAAATACCTTCTTTGATTATATTTGAACAATCAATGAATCTACAATACAAGATTCAGGAGAAAGAATTATCTGAAAATCTAAAGACTTTGAACATCGAGAAGTTGATAATATTAACTTAGAATCTTTTTTAGACATCTATACATTTCTAAAATTAATTTTGCAGATTGACAATCAATTCTAAATAAAAAGTTTTTCATAAATAAGTCATCTTCAAATTTCTTGATACATAGAATAATGCTTAAAATTTCTTTTTTTACAGTTGAATAATTTCTTTGAGTGTCGTTCCAGGCACCTGAAAAATATCGAACTAATTGTTCATCTTTAGAATGTTTCATTTTTTGTTTTATAATTCCTCCAAATCCAATATCACTAGCATCCGTTTCTACTATGATATCAAAATCTGGATGTGGAAGATTCAAACATGGTAGTGTAGGAATCTTTTTTTAATATATTTAACAAAATCTGTATGTTTTTGAGTCCAGAGTTCTGGATTATTTTTTAATCTTTGATAAAGAGGTTTACATATAATTCCTAAATCTTTAAAAAACTCATGAATATAATTTAAACATTCAAGAAATTTTTGCAATTGTTTTTTATCTTTAATTTCATCAGGAAACTTTGATGAAAATTCTAAACTTCTTATAATAGGTTTAATAGTGTTATTGATAATATCATGGCCTAAAAAATGAATTTGAATTTGAAATAATTGCATTTTCTTTAGAGAAACTGCTAAACCATTTTTATAAATTAAATCATAAAAAATATTTAAATGTTTAAAATGTTGATAAATGGATCTTGAAAAAATTAAAACATTATCAATATAAGCAATAGCAAAACTACTTATAGGGATGATAATATCATTCATAATATTTTGAAGGTCTAATTAATTTTTTATCTAATAAATCTTGAATTTCTTTTTTACAATATTCTTCTACTTCATTATTCATATGAATAGATTTTGATTTTGTTGGAATATCTTTTTCATTAAAATCTTTAATATAAGGTAATCTTACTATATGATTTTTTTCTATTCCAAAATGCATTTGGAATGTTGAAACAAATATTTTTTTTTCTTCAAATTTTGACTCTAAAATTTCTATTTTATCTTGAATATATCTTTCTTGAAGTTGATTAGATATTCTTTTATCTTTTATTTCGTTTATTAAATAATCTGCCTGTTTTGTCTTATAAGATAATAAATTTATTTTTGAAAATCTCACAGGTTCGACGAATTTGAATAAAATCTTTTTTCCTAAAATTTTTGTTTTAATACCTTCTTCTGATACTTTAAAAGGATATAATTTCGTAATAAAATGTATTCCTAAAAGTAAAGGAGAAGTTAGATTTTTGACTAAAATTAAATGAGTCTTGAAACAATAATTTTGATCATTACAAATATGAACATTTGAAACTTTATAATTTACTTTTAAACTTGAACCTTTAGCAGCTTTTAATCTTGAAGAGGTTTTTTTATAAAATTGAGTAGGAATTATTCCTTTTTGAATTTATATCTGCTCCATTGTCAATTAAAGCAGTTAGAGTGACTTGAAAATTATCTTTAATTAAGGTTACTTGAGTGAACCATTTTGAGAGATTTGTTTATCTATTTTAGAAATTTGATGTTCTATATTGACATCTTGATTAGTTTTTAATATTCATTTTTTTTTTCATTATCATTATCTTCGGGACTAATATCTGAAGATTGATTTTTCTATATTAGAAAGTCTTTCTTTCATTTCTTTTATTTCTATTTTAATATTTTTTAATTCTTCTTTTAGTTCTTGAGTAGAAGTGGGTTTTTCTTTGGAAAATCTTTTATAAATATTTTTGAGATTAAATATTTCTTCATTAAGAGTAATTACTTTCTCTGCTTCCTTTTTATCTAATATTTGTTTTATAATTAATTCTCCGATTTCCTTAATTTTTTTATAGAATCAAGATTATCTAAGAGATCTTTTTCTTCTCTTGATAAAACATTTATAGAATTACAATAATAATTTCCAATACATTCACAGTCATTAGAACTGCTAGAGCTATTAGAATCACTTTGATCTAAAGCATTTAAATCATGAGAATTATAATTAGAAACAGAACTTTCAGAATCAGTTTTTTCTATTATCTTCATAATTTGTTCTTTCAATTCTTCAGAGATGTCTAGTTGATTAATCTTACTTTTAGCATAACAATTGTTAGCAGTGTGACCCTTCCTTCCACACTTAACACAAGTTATTTCTTTAGTATTTTTCTTATATTTTGTATCAATTCTTTTATATTTTTTCTTTGATTTTGAACTATCTTTCTTCTTATAATAATCTTCTTTATTATAATCTCTTATATATTTTTTATAAGGTTTTGAAAATCTTTTCTTACATGTTTTAGATTTTAAAGACGACGAAGTAGTAATTGGTTGGTAACCATATTGTTAACAAAAAGTTCCTAATTCATTTTTACTATTAATTCTCTTTTTTATTTTTTCTTTAAACTTGAGATCATCACATATAGATAATCCTTCTTTATTTATATATGTTATTAAATCACCATAGGTTAAATTTTGATAAGGGATTTCATTACTATTAAAGGTTTCCCTTAATTTATTTCTAATTCTTTCTGCAAAAAGTTTTGGTAATCCAGCAATAAAACGTTCTTTCCAAAAACTTTCTTTGCTATCAGGTCTTTTCATCACTTTGACTAAATAATTATCTTTATACCATTTAAAATCTATAAGTTTTCTGCAATGCAGATTCATGAGAATTTCAGAAGGTTTTTCTGCAAACATTGTAGGATCTCCAACAAATTTTTTGATAATTGCAAAAATAAGAGTGTCAATCATATCATTTTCAATAATTTCATATTGTTGATTATTCTCTTGTTTTATAACAAATTTCTTGGCATTTAATATTCTTACCTTCTCTTCTGGAGTAACATAAAAATCCCACCATCCTATGAGATTTCCAGTAAATACTGCTAGAAGTATATTGACAATATGGTTTTGAGTATTGTTAAGTGTTTTGTAAGCATTAGCTGCCATTGTTATTTCTTGACATATATTTAGAATTTGATGTTCTGCACATCCATCTATATTTCATTCATAGACAGAAGTTCCATCATAAGCAGATCTATCATAATTGAATGCTATTTCTTCTATTTGAACATCTGGAAGAGATGGTCTTTGCCAATAATTCCTAATTGTTGGTCTTGGATTATTATTGAATTGATTTATTTTGTTTAAATTATTATTTTGATTGATAAATTGTTGGGTTAATGTTTTTATATCTTATGCACTTTATGTATCTTTAGAATTATCCGTATCTTGATTTAACACATTAATATTATTTTCACTGATTTTTATTTTTAAAAGTCTTTTTTCTAATTCATCTATAAGATTTTTATTATCTTTACTTCCTAAATTGAAATTTGTTTCAATTTGATGTGGAACAAAACTTATATTAGAATTGCTAGAACTTGCTTTTGAATTTGTTATATTCTGATCTTTATTTTTAGAAATCTTTTCTTCTATCCTAACTAATTGTTCTTCCATAGTTGTTAAGACTTCATTTGAATAATTATTTTGATAAACAATTTTTTGAACATTATTTTCAATTGTTTGTTCTTTTAGGACATTTACTAAAGGTGTTGCTATAAAAACATTGTCTATTATTATATCCTTTTTTGGAGGATATTTTGAAGAAATTTCTTAATTATTTAAATCCTTATATTTTTTTGATGAAAACTGGTGTTATAGTATCATTTTTAAATGGATAATCAATATTATGTTTTGGAGCATAAAACAATTCAAACCATTGAAAAAAATGAAGAATACATGTTATTATCAGTTACATACATTTTCCAAAGATCCATATGTAACCATCTTGATTCTTTTGAAAATTCTTTTTCATACCAAGCTTTATTTTTGGCATTATATTTTTTAATGTATTCTTTATTTTTTAAATAATCAAAATCTACTAATGTCATTTTTAACAAGTTTTTGAATTTAATATGAAAGATATTTCTTTAATCTTTTTAAGACTATAATTTATCCACCATTTTTGTGAAATCTTTTCTTGTTCTAAACCTTTTAATTCTTTTTCATATCTTTCTATCTTTGCTTCTCTAAAGATATCATCATAATCTATGTTTTTTAATTATTTTTATATAATTTTATTTTGTTCATTTATTTGATCTATAATTTTGTATGTTTCTTTTAAAATTTTAAAATTTTGTTTTAGTGATCCACTAAATATCTATTCATAGTAGAATTTATTTGATTCATAATTTTAGCAAGTTGACAGGGCTAAATTAGTAGAATGATTTTTAATAGCTCTTAAATTATAACTAATGAACTTATAATGCTATTTAATCATATTTTTTTATATTTTATTTTAATATCAACCAATTGATAACCATAAATATACCTTTCTATAATTAGTTCTTTTAATTCTTCATCAAGCTGTTCTATAATTTTATAATGATAGTTGATTAATTTCCATTTTTGATCTATTAGTTTTTTCCAAAAAGCATTCATTCTAGAACAACTAATCTGTCTTTTAATACTCATTGTCTTTTAAAAACTTTGAAGTTCTTTTTGAAAATTTGATTTAGTTGGACTTGGTAAACAACTGAATTCGCTACCTGTTTCCTCTTGATATAAGGGTTTTGGAATAGAATTTGTATAATCAATATTTTTTAATTTTAATGACTAGATCTTGAAAAGTTTGATCTTAAGCTACTTGTTTCGGGGATAGAACTATTTAAAAACCTGGCTGATGAAAAATTTATTAAATTAAAATTAATATCTACAGATCCATCTGTATGTTCAATAATATTTGAAATTTGATTTGTAGAATCTAGAGTTCTTGGTTCTATAACATCTTGTAAATTCCAATTACAAGATTGAGTAATAGCAGACCATTTAAGTCTTTTAGGAGTATGTACTTTAGTATGACTTGTATTAGCTTCAAATATAATTGTTTCATTTTTGGGACTTGTCAATAAAGTTTTAGGCTCTAAAGTTGTGATGATCCGTCCAAATCCATTTAAACGAATACATCATTCATCGATTTCACAGTGAGGTACTGACCTCTACATGGTAAGTTTTGTAAACATTGCATTCTTTTAAAAAGACACACCATAATTGAATATTAAATTCTAAGGTTTTTGACGTTTGATGATTTCTACGTATAGACAATCACCGTAATTAATAGTTTACAATACTACATCCGTAGATAATGCAGTCAAAATAAGATACATGGTGATGATTTTGTGAATGCAACGTTTTCTCGAATAAAGCAGGTATGACTCCATGCACATAACTTGTATCACATATAAGTAAACAGCGGAAGACTTCTAGGAACCTGAGAATAAACATGCTTTCAAGTGTCAACACAAAGGTTGGTGAGTTCATAGTTTTAATGTTGCGCATAATCTGTATATAAAGGTGGATCACAAGATTTCAGTTGTTTCATCCAGAAACATTTATCAAAATATTCTACAAGATTGAGCACCCTGGTAACTAAGCTTTAATGTCTATATAATAAGTACCCCTGTTTTAACATACATGCAACCAACATGTACAATACACATAAACCAACATGTACTAACCTCAAATAGCATACGTCTGTTTTATAGTTCAGGCTAAGGTTTCTATACCTGGAACAGACGGGGATGTCAAGCCCTATGGATCCATATATAACTACTCGCGCCCACCAGTTCTTATAACCGGCAGTTACTAGTTACCAAAGCTAAGGGATTTTCGGTTCAAACTCGGCGTAGAATTTAGTATGTACTTGTATCCATTGCGTTTAAAATAAAGTGCATGTATTCTCAGTCAAAAAATATAGATTACAAAAGCAATTAAAAGGGGATCTATAAACTCACGGTAGTTAAAATAGAGAAATAATAAGTTTTCAACTTATTAAGATATGGCCGACGTCCTTGGATTCACGAACCTATAACAATAATAATGTTTTATTATATGATCAAAATAATAAATCAAGTTTATAGTATACTATATGATAATTCTTAACATTCTTATGTTAGTAGTCCTTTGTTGGTAGTCCAAAATAGTCCGATCAACCTTAGTCAACTTTGATATTTTAAAATAAAATTAATTTTAATATCGTGCGTTATATTATTATTTGACATGTAATATAAGCTATTTTGTTATATCATAACTTTTAATAATACTTATTAATTATATAACCTAAGTTTTTAATATAATTAAAAAAATACTATTTTAACCTAATTTTAATTTTAATATTATGATGTCTTATGTTCAAACATTATTATCTAAATAAATACCTTCACATTAGTTCATTAGTTTTCCTACCTTTGAATGATAATTCCCTTTATTTTAGTGACTAATAATAATAATATGGTCTTAAAAAAAAAACTCATTCAAATATGACTTGTTCGTCTTAGTACGTAGAACAAAACAATTTACCGAGTATTAAATATTTTAGCAATACTTGACTATTTATGTATATCAAGTGGGTGATATGTAAATCTATACATCTATTATTTTTATTTGAAACATTATCCATAGTTTAGGGACCAAAACTATAACTTCATAATTAAATCAAATTATCTCATGTCTTTTGGAATCATGTGTACGTACAGAGGGATGTAAACCCACATATATTTTTTTTTTCATAAACATTTTCTTTAATTCTTTAATTTACTTGGAAAAATATACAAATATTTTATCATAAGATAGAACTGTACTACAGATTTTAGATTCAGTTTTGTTAATAAAACAAATATTTTTGGTCCCGAAACTTTTCAATATAGTCACCAGGTTTGATTAACTGTAAGTCAGTAACTCAATTGATTAACATAAATAATTAATAGATTAATATTCAAGTTAGGATAAATTTTACCTACAAGAAGGAACCGGATCCGAGTTGGCAACGTAGCTGAATTTAGTCAGTAAAAGAGCTTTTCCTTTGCACTAGTTTTCTTTATTTTCCTTTCATGGTTTATTTTCTTTATTAATAGCTTGAACGAAACGAACGAAAACTTTTGAACTTTGATTGATGGAGTTTGAAAGAGTGAGCTTTGGGGTTTATTCTTTTTAGTTATTTGTTATGATTTATGGTCTATTTATATATATAAGTATGATAAAGGTTGTTAAATTATTTGACGAAATTGATGGACGTAGCCAAAATTTGTGAGCTGTAAAGTTATATCTAGATTGTAAATAATTATTTTTGGCTTGCAACTAGCCGACCTATTTTGAAAAAGGATCACCACTATCTTTATTTTTTTTTAATGTCACGTGGTTCCAATTTTCATATGTCTTATCACAATTCTTGTTTTCATATACAGTCATTCAAATTGTTTAGTATTTATTTATTAAATTACGGAATATAATATAATTTTATCACTATTATATGTGCCATAAATGACGGGATTGGTTGTTCATATTTGACCATATCCTCTTATGTAAATTCGTTTGTTAATATTTGTAGAATAGATGATAAATGATTAAATTCCGGTTGTGTATACCTACTAAAGAAATCGATTGATTAATATATGATACAAATAACAAAAGTGACTAAATTTGTGGTAGTTGGAGTCTAGACAAGGAAAATTTAATGAGTGCAATTAAGTTAGAATTTGAGAGGGAATATAATTGCACAATTGTTGCCTTAATCATATATTATTTTACATTTTTAATTCTAACAATTAAAACGCATATTATTATTTCAAGTTATTATATATATATATATATATATATATATATATATATATATATATATATATATATATATATATATATATATATATATATATATATATATATATATATATATATATATATATATATATATTTACAATTAAATATTCATGAATCGTCGGAAATGGTCAAAGGTTAATTGAATTCATGAAAACAGTTCGAAAATTTTGAGATTCAACTTTACAGACTTTGCTTATCGTGTCGGAAATATATAAAGATCAAGTTTAAATTTGATCAAAAATTTCTGGGTTGTCACATTACCTACCCGTTAAAGAAATTTCGTCCCAAAATTTGATTGGGATAGTCATGGCTGACAATAAGTATGTTTTCATGACGCATACGAGCTGAAAATTAGAGGTTTATCATCATTGAGTAATATAGATAAACAATTCGATTTTGTGAAGAGTACGAGTGAAGTTATCACAAAAGAATGAAATGAATAAATGTAGATTCGTCATATCTTTTGACGTAGATATGATTGATTTCCGGAGTTCAAGGGATTTAGAGAAAATCTTCGTAATAAGATTTGATTCTTCGGTAATTAAGGAAATTAGGATCTTCTTTGATTAAATGCGATAACCTGTCACGATTGCTCTGTTAGATTTTTCGCTATAAATCCACTCCCTCAACTCATACTTTAAAGTATTCGTCAATATGCTTCATCCAGTTCTGATTCTTGATATACTCCTAACTTTCATATCTATCATTCTTCTTTTTCATCTCCCGCCGGAGGAATCTATTCACTTTACTATACTCTTGGCTTTATAGTGTTTTTAGTTCTCCCGTGTCCTTACGTTGCAATATTTATTGATATACACGGTTTGTAATTTATGTGTTATCGTCGGGCTTTATATCTTTCCTTATTTTTCAGAGTCCGTGCTTCTGTCTTTCTATAATCATCGACATCCACAGTTAATGTTCTTTCCTTTCTGCTGTGATTTATACACCCATTTCTATTTCGGAGCTTCATACTCTGTTTTCTCTTCTATTCATTAAGCACCGCATGTAATGGTCTAGAATTTGCATATATGAATTTCGGAATGAACATAGTTATTGTTCTAAGAAGGAAATTGTAATGGCACGATTTTGATTTGTCAAATTACCAGAATACCTCGGAAAAGGCCGAATCGTCAAGAAAAATATTTTCTTGATATGTTTAGAGTTTAAGTAGAATACAAGAGTCGTGTAACATGGCACATGATGACGTTATGATCTGTGAATCATCACGTTCTATTTAGAAACTCAGCATGACTTACTGTAATATAATCACGTTGATCAAGTGTCATTATATTATACTAACTCATGCTTCAGTTCCCAACACTACTTCAAAAACGTTCATATTTTAAACTCGAAGGTTTCAGAATTTAGAAACTAAAATAGTTTCTTTTATGATGTAACACAGATAGCGTGAAGAGGTAAATGATTTCGGATAATAATAGTTATGAAGATATCTTCAGAAACATCGAAGATATTTATAATGAAAGATATGATGATATCTTAGAATATCTAAGATCAGAGGATGATGAAGAATATTGTCCGCAAGAGTTGAGAGTAAGGAGCAAAGTATTTGCTAAAGACTTCAGCAGACATTGAATCATTTGGATTCTTTGAAGGCGGGTTTAGTCTTTGTGATTTGTCCACAGCCTCCTTCGTGGTCTGCTCAATCCGTTTTCCAGTTCCGAATCTTCTATTTTTTGAGCTTTTCCAACGCATTATTTTTTTATCATCAAACTTTTGGCAGTTACGGTTGTCTATAGTTTATGCTGCTTCATTCAGTTTTTTTTTCAAAATTTGGGGAACTAGTTCATAGTTCAGGGTGTTTTTCAGAAACTTCACATTCGAAGTATGTAAGCCTTGGAGATAGACGTTATATGTATATATATAACTGTTGGCGTGGAATTGCTGCGAAATTCAAGAATAATGATTCAAGCTTTTTGGTATGGCAACTACTATTACAAGATGCAGATGAGTACATGACAGGGTTTCAATGAATAAGTATGAGTGATTTTTCGGAGGGGCTTAAAGATCAATGAAGTTGTTAGTAATTTTACTGCTAATGTGGTGAGATATAAAAGGTTCCCCGGTAACAATAATGAAGGGGTAATCGTTATAATAAGGCTTATTCGAATGAACAATTGAAGTTGATTTGATGGAGCTGTGACAAAACTGTCTATTTTGAAAAGGAATTGAAAAGTTTATTTTTGCTAATAAATGCCAAAGGGTCTGATACGGCTACGTGTTAAACTAGGACTTTGGTTTCGAGAGTTTTTCAGGTGTATTACTGTGGCTAACATGTGGTTGGATAATCATCTCGATTGTTCATTATTTGAAGTGTCTTCAGGAATATCGAAGGGTTTGAACACAAATTGTAATTGTTAATATACATATGATGTTCTAGGATTTTGAATGATACAAATATTTTTTCTGGGTTCTATGAATAGAAATAATGTTCTAGCACAGTTTTGAAGTTAAAGTATAGCTTTGAAAGATGTAGGAATCTAGGAGTGATAATACCTAAGATTTCAAAATTAGAATATGTAATTGGATTTGAATGGGTATGGTTGTTTTGATTTCTATTAAAAGAGTGTATATTATTGTGAAAGTAGGGAGTATAATGGATGATTTGCTGAATCAGAATCTAAGAATGTAATATATTAATTGTGAATTTACATATCTCTCGGGTATTACCTACCCGTTAAAAGTTTCACAAGTAATATTTTGTACTAGAGAATTTTATTACCGTCTTTATGAAAATATTTGTATACTTTCTTCAGATGTAATACAAATTTAATGAGTTAATATTAAATTGAACTCATTTGATTTTTCAGCTGAAACTAGAAATGAGTAATCTCTAAAACTTTAGAATTTTCGTAATCTTCGTGGATTATCTCTTCAATGTAAATGAAGTGATGAATCAATACTTCATTATTGATGTTTACTTGGTAAATGATGTTGGTGCCCGTGGAATTCTTGTGAACTTCATAAGATACGAATGATGTTGTTTAGAAAGTTTCGAGTACATCGAAGATGAAAGTGTAAAATCAAACATGTAATTGATTAATACACTTGATTTATTATGAATTAGAATTTATTGAGTTTGGAACAGAGATTGTAGTAAATAGTCATTAACGAAGGATGTACATCATTGCATATTAGTAATATGAATTAACCGAGTAGTATCTACCCTTCTTCAATTCATATATAATAGCTTAGTACGAAAAGATTTATTTTGATCTCAAAATTCATATATATATAAAGTATACATATGATTTCTTCAGAGGAAATAAGTTAATACTTCATAAATCGTTGGTACAATGTATGCGTTGTTGATTAGTGATGATGTTTGCGGTGATGATAGATCTGGTGAAGCTTGTGTTGTTGTAGGTGCAGCTGATGCTGGCTATATTGACGGTACTGACGGTGCTGGTGATGCTGACGGTACTGTTGATGTTGCTGGTAAAACAAGTATAGCTTGTAAATCACGCACCATTCTTGTCAGGGTTTACGCTCTTCCTTCTATCATTTTATTTCGCTCATCTGATTTATGGTTAAGGCTAGAACATATAATCTCTAAGACTTTGGAGATTACATAATTGCCGCAGAAAGTTTCTCCATTGAATCAATACTTCATCGGTTATTGTTGTTGGTACTCCTTGTTATCTACGGTGCGTATGAAGTTGATGTTCGAGATACAGATTGTGATGTTGAGGTGTGGGATGCGGATGTTGTTGTTGGTGGTGGTAATGGTACTGTTGATGTTGATGATGGTGGTACTGTTGATGCCGGTGATACTGCTGGTGCTTGTAACCTTTGCACCATATTCTCTAAAGCCACTACCCGTGCGCGAAGCTCGTTGACTTCTTCTATTACACCTGGGTGATTGTCGGTTTAGACGAGTAGATGAATAATATCTAGAATTTGAGATAGTATATAATCATGACGAGATACTCTGGAAATGAGAGAGAAAATGGTGTCTCGAACAGGTTCGCAGGTGAGTGCTTCAGGTTCATCACCAAGAGGGCAATGTGGTGGATGGAAGGGATCACCTTCTTCTTGTCTCCAATGATTAATTATACTACGAACCCATCCCCAATTCATCCAGAATAGATGATGGCTAATTGGTTAATCCATTCTGGTTACGCTGCTTTCGGAGCTCGAGTGAAACTCCATATCGGAATAGTTGTCGAAATTTCAGTAATTTGAACTAGATACGTGATCCATCTTGTATAATTAGGGAATTGATTTTTGATATGAAATAGATCATAGAATTTAGATTGGTACTCTTCAATACATAATTTACATATGTATATATAATACCAAAATTCCATAAATCACGAAGGAATTTTCTGAAGATGTTAAGCAAAGTTTACAGTAATAGATATGCTAAGATATGAATTCGTCTGTACACTATGTATGCAATAAATACAAAAAAACGTGTCTATACTTAAGAATGATAAGCAAGTAATTTCCGACAAGAAATGATAAGTAAAACTCGGTAAAAACAGATACGGTCATAGTCCAGACTCACTAATGCATCCTAACAATTACCAGTTAAACACACTAATGCAAATTCTGGTTCCCTATGACCTCAAGCTCTGATACCAACTGTGATGATCCATCCAAATCCATTTAAACGAATACATCATTCATCGATTTCACAGTGAGGTACTGACCTCTACATGGTACGTTTTGTAAACATTGCATTCTTTTAAAAAGACACACCATAATTGAATATTAAATTCTAAGGTTTTTGACGTTTGACGATTTCTACATATAGACAATCACCATAATTAATAGTTTACAATACTACATCCGTTGATAATGCAGTCAAAATAAGATACATGGTGATGATTTTGTGAATGCAACATTTTCTCGAATAAAGCAGGTATGACTCCATGAACATAACTTGTATCACATATAAGCAAATAGCAGAAGACTTCTAGGAACCTGAGAATAAACATGCTTTCAAGTGTCAACACAAAGGTTGGTGAGTTCATAGTTTTAATGTTGCGCATAATCTGTATATAAAGGTGGATCACAAGATCTCAGTTGTTTCATCCAGAAACGTTTATCAAAATATTCTACAAGATTGAGCACCCTGGTAACTAAGCTTTAACTTCTATATAATAAGTACCCCTGTTTTAACATACATGCAACCAACATGTACAATACATGCAAACCAACGTGTACTAACTTCAAATAGCATACGTCTGTTTTATAGTTCAGGCTAGGGTTTCTACACCTGGAACAGACGGGGATGTCAAGCCCTATGGATCCATATATAACTACTCGCGCCCACCAGTTCTTATAACCGGCAGTTACTAGTTACCAAAGCTAAGGAATTTTCGGTTCAAACTCGGTGTAGAATTTAGTATGTACTTGTATCCATTGCGTTTAAAATAAAGTGCATGTATTCTCAGCCTAAAAATATAGATTACAAAAGCAATTAAAAAGGGATCTATAAACTCACGGTAGTTAAAATAGAGAAATAATAAGTTTTCAACTTATTAATATATGGCCGACGTCCTTGGATTCACGAACCTATAACAATAATAATGTTTTATTATATGATCAAAATAATATATCAAGTTTATAGTATACTATATGATAATTCTTAACATTCTTATGTTAGTAGTCCTTTGTTGGTAGTCCAAAATAGTCCGATCAACCTTAGTCAACTTTGATATTTTAAAATAAAATTAATTTTAATATCGTGCGTTATATTATTATTTGACATGTAATATAAGCTATTTTGTTATATCATAACTTTTAATAATACTTATTAATTATATAACCTAAGTTTTTAATATAATTAAAAAAATATTATTTTAACCTAATTTTAGTTTTAATATTATGATGTCTTATGTTCAAACATTATTATCTAAATAAATACCTTCATATTAGTTCATTAGTTTTCCTACCTTTGAATGATAATTCCCATTATTTTAGTGACTAATAATAATAATCTGGTCTTAAAAAAAAAACTCATTCAAATATGTGTTGTTCGTCTTAGTACGTAGAACAAAACAATTTACCGAGTATTAAATATTTTAGCAATACTTGACTATTTATGTATATCAAGTGGGTGATATGTAAATCTATACATCTATTATTTTTATTTGAAACATTGTCCATAGTTTAGGGACCAAAACCGTAACTTCATAATTAAATCAAATTATCTCATGTCTTTTGGAATCATGTGTACGTACAGAGGGATGTAAACCCACATATATTTTTTTTCATAAACATTTTCTTTAATTCTTTAATTTACTTGGAAAAATATATAAATATTTTATCATAAGATAGAAGTGTACTACAGATTTTAGATTCAGTTTTGTTAATAAAACAAATATTTTTGGTCCCGAAACCTTTCAATATAGTCACCAGGTTCGATTAACTGTAAGTCAGTAACTCAATTGATTAACATAAATAATTAATAGATTAATATTCAAGTTAGGATAAATTTTACCTACAAGAAGGAACCGGATCCGAGTTGGCAATGTAGCTGAATTTAGTCAGTAAAAGAGCTTTTCCTTTGCACTAGTTTTCTTTATTTTCCTTTCATGGTTTATTTTCTTTATTAATAGCTTGAACGAAACGAACGAAAACTTTTGAACTTTGATTGATGGAGTTTGAAAGAGTGAGCTTTGGGGTTTATTCTTTTTAGTTATTTGTTATGATTTATGGTCTATTTATATATATAAGTATGATAAAGGTTGTTAAATTATTTGACGAAATTGATGGACATAGCCAAAATTTGTGAGCTGTAAAGTTATATCTAGATTGTAAATAATTATTTTTGGCTTGCAACTAGCCGACCTATTTTGAAAAAGGATCACCACTATCTTTACTTTTTTGTTAATGTCACATAGTTCCAATTTCATATGTCTTTTCACAATTCTTGTTTTCATATACAGTCATTCAAATTGTTTAGTATTTATTTATTAAATTACGAAATATAATATAATTTTATCACTATTATATGTGCCATAAATGACGGGATTGGTTGTTCATATTTGACCATATCCTCTTATTTAAATTCGTTTGTTAATATTTGTAGAATAGATGATAAATGATTAAATCCCGATTATGTATAACTTCTGAAACTACAACTGGTCTGGACTACAACTTCTGAAACAAATCAGCAAGTGTGTCGTTCGGAAGACTTTACTTCCTTGAGGATGGAATGGATACATCATATGGGTAATAAAAAAGTGGTCAGACGCAACATTTTTGACAACCCGGAAATTTTTAACCAAATTTAAACTTTATCTTTATATTATTCCGACACGATAAGCAAAGTTTGTTAAGTTAAATCTCAAGAATTTTAAATTGTGTTCATACATTCATTATAACCTCGACCAAATTCCGACGATTCACGAAATGTTATATATAAATAAATATGTATATATATGTATATATATATATATATATATATATATATATATATATATATATATTATAACTTGAGAATATTAATAAAGTATTAAACGTATAATACTTTACATGAACGTATTTATTTTTAATATGTTTATCGATGGAATTAGAAGATAATATCAAATGATTGATTTATCAGATACATTGTGATATGATTACGGGTCTATGTTATGAGGTCCACTGTGATTTAAGAAATCTATTCTTTTTGACAACATTCGGAAAATGGTAAAGTGATTTATAAGTAAGAACGTGGAGTGTAAATAACTTAGATGTTGGATATCGACAAGTTAAGTAATTCGACATTTTTTATTAAAATAATTTCATACGTTTAATTAACCTTTGAACTTTATCGAATGCTTCACCAACAGACTGTAATTTAAAAACTTGAAATCTATTGTGAATATATATGATTCTACTTTTCTAAAACGTTTTATGATATAACGATTTCCATTATTTTAACCTTTAAACAAAATGATTCTTAAATATATTTAGTTTTGGAAAACAAAATTATCATATTTATTTGATTTAGTTTCAAACGTACAAAAATATTTTCAGTTTAAAAAGAACATTATTATTAAAACATATATAACTTTTATAAATATCTAGAACCACTTTTGACAACTCATTACTTAACCAGTATGATAAAGATAACGATATTTATATTAAATATATATAACGATTTAAATTAATATTATATATATTTACACGCGTATTATACGTACATAGTTTTATACTTTTACTATACTTAAACTTTACCTTTACTTTATTTTTACTTTACTTTAACTTTAATAATTCACTTTAATAATGCATACTTTAATAATTCACTTTAATAATTCATACTTTAATAATTCACTTTAATAATTAATACTTTAATAATTCACTTTAATAATTCATATTTTAATAATTCACTTTAATAATTCATACTTTAATAATTCAAAAATCTATTATAAATAGAATTCAATAGGTTTCATTATTTCATAGAAACTTGAAAATATTTTTCTCTAAACTCTCTCAATCGATTTACATATATATATTTACTCCGTATTATTTCAAGATATTATTAGTATACATAAAATATTACGACGGAGTGCTGTCCGAGTGATTTCGAAATTGTTTTTCGAGTAGGATAGGATTAAGGAAATTATGGGTTATAGCTATGGAGGTGATTGAGTATGGTTCATGGGTATGCTCGTGAGGTCAATATAGTGTTTATCATTTTCGTTGCGTCTGCGTACCTTTCCTGCAATATTGAATCTCAATATTGATACGTGAGTACTCATAATTTAACTTTTACATACTAATAGTGTATCCCTGACTAGTGCTCGAGTATTTAGGATTATGCATGCTTGTACTTTTGATATTGCCCTTAGACAGGTTAGGTTGAATATTGAATTAGTTACACTTGCGCTTGAGATAAGGTATAAGATATGCATGTCCTTGGAAAGCTAGCGAAAAATTAAGAACTTTTCCTTTAGATATCGAATGGTTTCGATGAACGGATTAGAAGTTATAATCAATTGAATTTTCGATATTTTTATTAAAAATGATTATTATTATCGTCATTTTTATCGTCGTTCTAGTTTTATCTTATTTTATCATTATTATTATCTTTATCAATAAAAGGGATTTATCATTAAAAATTGTTATTATTTTTTTTATTATTACTATCGTTATTATCGTTAAAGTTATAATTAGTATTATTATTATTATCCAATTATTATTATTATTATTATTATTATTATTATTATTATAATAATTATTAGTATTATTATTATTATTATTATCATTATTAATATATATATCATTATTTAAAAATAGTTATTGTTATTGTTATTATTATTATTACTATATTATCATTAAGATAATTATTAGTATTATCGTTAATAATGTTATAGTAACTATCATTATTAATATTAGTGTAATTAAAACAAATATTTGTAACACCTAATTATTTTGATTACTATTATTATCATTATTATGAACACGATATAAAAGACGATTAAAAGCTATTAAACGAAACGAAACGATTAGGAAATAATGAGTAAGAGTATCATGATGAAATTAAAATATTATAAGATATTGATTTAGATAAAATTATCGTTCTTATTATTTTTATCTTTACTATTATTATTAAAAGTATCGTTAGTATTAAAACTATCATTTTAACAAAAATTATCATTTTAATAGAAATGTCATTGTTACTATAAAATATCATTATTATTATTATTTTAAATAGAATTATTATTTTAAAGATAATATTAAAAATTATCGTAAATATTAAAGTTATCATAATTAGAATTATCTTTTATCATAATGTCATCTTAGTAATTATAAATATTGATATTTTTATAATAATAATTATTATTACAAAATAGTACAACTTTTACTTACTATCATTATAGATATTATTTTATCAAATAAATATGTGATACAAACATATTTTACTACGTGTAATAACTTACTTTAATAATACCTATCATATTATCTTTATGATATTAAATGAACCCTATAAATTTTATTACTTAATATATATAAAAGTATATTTTATTACATAAATTAAATATAAAATTTTATTTATTAATAAATAAATTATATTATTACTCTAATAAATCTTTTAAAAATATTTAAAAATATAAAATGACGATATTTAAACTATATATTAATCATGTATAGATTTTTGGAAATTATTTTGAGTCAAATTTACTTTTGTTGACTTTTGCATATTAGTCTCGAGCATTAGGATTGTGGTACACTATGACTTGACCTAATTTGTTAGACAAATATTGACCAACACATAATTATATATAATTAATTTAGGTTCGTGAATCCGAGGCCAACCTTGCACTTGTTCAAGGACGTTATATGTATTTTTACTACGAAATACAGTATGGTGAGTTTCATTACTCCCTTTTTAAATGCTTTTGCAATATATATTTTTGGGACTGAGAATACATGCGCTGCTTTTATAAATGCTTTAAGAAATAGACACAAGTGATCGAAACTACATTCTATGGTTGGATTATTAAACCGAATATGCCCCTTATTAGTCTGGTAATCTAAGAATTAGGGAACAGACACCCTAATTGACGCGAACTCTAAAGATATATCTATTGGGCCTAACAAACCCATCCAAAGTACCGGATGCTTTAGTACTTCGAAATTTATATCATGTCCGAAGGAGGATCCCGGAATGATAGGGGATATTTTTATATGTATCTAGTTAATGTCGGTTATCAGGTGTTCACCATATGAATGATTATTTTTGTCTCTATGCATGGGACGTATATTTATGAGAACTGGAAATGAAATTCTTGTGGTCTATTAAAATGATGGAAATAAATGATTATGATAAACTAATGAACTCACCAACCTTTTAGTTGACACTTTAAAGCATGTTTATTCTCAGGTGTTAAAGAAATCTTTCGTTGTGCATTTGCTCATTTTAAAGATATTACTTGGAGTCTTTCATAGCATATTTCGAAGAATGTTGCATTCGAGTCATTGAGTTCATCAAAGATTATTATTAAATCAATTTATAGTTGGATAGTGGATATTATGAAATGGTATGCATGCCTGTCAATTTTCAATGTAAAGAAAGTTTGTCTTTTAAAAACGAATGCAATGTTTGTAAAATGTATCATATAGAGGTCAAATACCTCGCAATGTAATCAACTATTGTGAATTGTTTATAATGTATATGAACGGGTCCTTTCAGCTGGTATCAGAGCGGTGGTCTTAGCGAACCATGTCTGCATTAGTGTGTCTAACTGATAAGTCGTTAGGATGCATTAGTGAGTCTGGACTTCGACCGTGTCTGCATGTCAAAAGTTTTGCTTATCATTTTTAGTCGGAAATCATCTGCTTATCATTCTTAGGAAATTACCTGCTTATCATTACTAGTCTCGACACGTCTTGCTACATTAATTGCATGAGTAGTGTATAGACAAAATTCATATCTTAGCGTATCTGCTAAATCATATCTTATCGTATCTGTTACTTTAAACTTTACCTGACATATCCCGCAAATTCCTCCGTAATCTACGAAATCTTTTGTTCTATATCTATGGATATTCTATGTAATTAGAATACCATCCGATAACCGAAAATCATTTCATATCGAAAAATCCTTATTCAAGCGTACGAAATGGAATTCATCATTAATTCAAGTTCCTCGGATTTCGAAATGGAATCCCACTCCAGCTCTGAAAGCAGTGTGACCGGAATGGATCAACCAATCAGCCATCATCTATTTTGGATGAATTGGGGATGGGTTCGTAGCCTACTCAATCATTGGAGACAAGAAGAAGGTGATCCCTTCCATCCACCCCATTGCCCTCTTAACGAAGAACCTGAAGCACTTACCGGTGAACCAATCCGAAACACCATTTTCTCTCTCATTTCCAGAGTATCTCGTCACGATTATATACTACATCAAATTCTAGATTATATTTATCCGCTCGTCCGAACCGACAATCACCCCGGTATAATAGAAGAAGTCAACGAGCTTCGCGCTCGGGTAGTGGCTTTGGAGAATATGGTGCAAAGATTACAAACACCAGCAGCAGCACCAGCAGCATAACCAGTACCACCATCATCAACGCCAATAGTACCATTACCATATCCAACCACAACCGCGTCGAAAACCTCAACTTCACAATCTGTCCCACGAGCATCAACGTCATACGCACCATAGATACCAAGGAGTACCAACAACAATAACTGACGAAGTATTAATTCATAACTTCATTGGAGAAACATTCCGCAGCGATTATGTAATCTCTAAAGTCTTAGAGATTATCTAATCTAGCCCTAACCATAAATCAGTTAAACGAACCAAAATGATAGAAGGAAGAGTAGAAACCCTGACAAAACTGGTGTGTGATTAACAAGCTAAACTTGCTTTACCAACAGCATCAACAGTACCGTCAGCGTTACCAGCATCGTCAGTACAGTCAACATCCAAATCAACAACACCGATAACATCACAAACTCCGTCAGTTCAAGAATCACTGTGGACATCATTACGAATCAATAACGTGTATATTGTATCAACGAGTTATGAATAATTAACTCATTCCCTCCGAAGAAATTATATGTATATTATATATATATATATATATATATATATATATATATATATATATATATATATATATATATATATATATATATATATATATATATATATTTTGAAATAAATCTTTCCGTGCTAAGCTATTGTGTGTGAATCTTAACTACTAGGTTAATTCATATTACAAATATGCAATAATGTACGTCCTTCGACCGCAACTTAACCGGCGTTAACTACAATCTCAGTCGCAATTCAACAAATTTCAATTCATAATAAATCAAGTATATATTTGATTTTACACTTTCATCATCGATGTACCCGAAACTTTTCAGATAACATCATTCGTACTTTGCGAAATTCACAAGAATTCCACGAACCGAACATCATACATCAACAAATAACGAAGTATTGATTAATAATTTCAATATCATTAAAGAAATACTCCGTAAAAGTTATGTAATTTTTTAAAGCCTTTAGGGATTATTCAATTGTAGTTTCAACCGTAAATCAAATGAGTTTAATTTAACATTAACTAATTAAATCTATGTTACATCTAAAGAAAATATACATATATATATTTTCATAAAGACTGTAATAAAATTCTTTTGTACAAAATATTAATTGTGAAATTTTTTTTTAACGGGTAGGTAATACCCGAGAGATATATAAATTCACAATTAATATGTTACATTCTTCGAATCTGATTCAGCAAATCATCCATTATACTCCCTACTTTCACAACAATATACATTCTTTTATAGAAATCAAAACAACCATACTCATTCAAAATTTAATTACATATTTTGATTTTGAAATCTCAGAATTCAACTCGAGATATGACCAAAATCATCACTCTTAGATCCTTACATCTTTCACAAGCTATACTTTGACTTCAAAACTGTGTTAGAAGATCATATGTATATTAACGATTACAATCTGTGTTCAAAACCCTTCGAAATTCCTGAAGACACTTCAAATAATGAAAAATTGAGATGATGATCCAACCACATATTAACCACAGTCTTGCATCTGAAAAGCTCTCGAAACCAGAGTCATAATTTAACACGTAGTCATGTCAGACCCTTTAGCATTTATTAGCAAAAAATAACTTTGCGATTCCTTTTCAAATTAGTCAGTTTTGTCACAGCTCCAACAAGTCAACTTCGACTTTTTAGTTGAAACAGTCTTATTATAATCTTGATATAGACGTTGCCCTTTCGTCATCGTGACCGGAGAACCTTTTATGTATCACCACATTAGAAATGAACTTACCAACAACTTCACTGATCTTTGACTATCCGAGTCATTATATTTATCGAAACCCCATCATTTACTCATCCGCATCTTGTAACAAGAATTGTCATGCCAATTACTGGGAATCAGCAATCAGTATTTTGAAATCTTGCAGCATGTCTCCGCCAACGGTTATAGGTGTATATATAACGTCTATCTCCTAGACTTATATACTTTGAATGTGAAGTTTCTGAAAAACACCCTAAACTGCGAACTAGTTCTCCGAAGTTTGGAAAATGCTGATGAAGCAGCAAAAACTGTAAACGACCTTAACAGTCAAAAGTTTGATAATAAAGGATAGTGTGTTGGAAAAGCTCAGAAAAAGAGAAGGTTTGGAACTGGAAAACGGATTAAGCAAACCATGAAGGAGGCTATGGACAAATCACAAAGACTAAACCTGCCTTCAAAGAATCCAAATGATTCAGTGTCTGCTGAAATTATTATCAAATACCTTACTCCTGACTCTAAACTCTTGTGAATAATATTCTTCATAATTCTCTGATCTTAGATATTCTAAGATATCATCATATCTTTCATTATAAATATCTTCAATGTTTCTGAAGATATCTTCATAACTATTGTTATTCAAAATCATTTATCTCTTTGCGCTATCTGTGTTACATCATAAAAGAAACTATTTTAGTTTCTAAATTCTGAAAAATTCGAATTTAAAATATGTATACTATTGAAGTAGTGTTGGGAACTGAAGCATGAGTTAGTATAATATAATGACACTTGATCAACGTGATTATATTATAGTAACTCATGCTGAGTTTTTAAATGGAACGTGATGATTCACAGATCATAACATCATCATGTGCCATGTTACACGACTCTTGTATTCTATTTAACCTCTAAAATATTAAGAAAATATTTCTTGATGATTCGGTCTTTTCCAGGGTATTCTGGTAATTTAACAAATCAAGACCGTGCCATTACCATTTCCTTCTTAGAATATTAACAATGTTCATTCTGAAATTTATATCTACGAATTATGGACCATTACAAGCGATGCTTAATCGCAAAAAGAAGAAACGAAAGGACAAAGCTCCAAAATAGAAATTGGAGTATAAATCGCAGCAAAAAGGAGGGAGTATTAACTGTGGATGACAATGATTATAGAAGACAGAAGCAGGGACTTTGAAGTATAAGGGAAGATATAAAACCCAACGACAACCCATAAATTACAAACCATATATATCGATGCATATAGCAATATAAAGACACGGGAGAACTAAAAACACAATAAAACCAAGAGTATAGTAGAAGTAAATAGATTCTTCTGGCGGTAGATGAAAAAGAAGAATGACAGATATGAAAGTTAGGAGTATATCAAGAATCAGAACTGGATGGAGCATATTAGCGAATGCTATAAAGTATGAATTGAGGGAGAAAGAATAAAAGGTGTGAGTTGTGGAAATAAGGAAACGAAGGGGGTGGATATATAGTAAAATATCCGACAGAGAAATCAATACAGATTATCGCATTTAATCAAAGCGGATCCTAACTTCCTTAATTACCGAAGAACCAAATCTTATTACGAAGATTTTCTCTAAATTCCTTGAATTCCGGAAATCAACCGTGACTATGTCATTGGTTAAAAAGAACGTGCATTTACTCATTTCATTCTTTTGTGATAACTTCACTCGTACTCTTCACAAAAATCAAATTGCTTTATCTATATTACTTGATGATAATAAAACTCTAAATTCCAACTCGTATACGTCATGAAAATATACTTATTGTCAGCCATGACCATCCCATTCAAATTTCGGGACGAAATTTCTTTAACGGGTAGGTACTGTGACAACCCGGAAATTTTCAACCAAATTTAAACTTTATCTTTATATTATTCCGACACGATAAGCAAAGTTTGTTAAGTTAAATCTCAAGAATTTTAAATTGTGTTCATACATTCATTATAACCTCGACCAAATTCCGACGATTCAAGAACCGTTATATATAAATAAATATGTATATATATGTATATATATATATATATATATATATATATATATATATTATAACTTGAGAATATTAATAAAGTATTAAACGTATAATACTTTACATGAACGTATTTGTTTCAATATGTTTATCGATGGAATTAGAAGATAATATCAAATGATTGATTTATTAGATACATTGTGATATGATTACGGGTCTATGTTATGAGGTCCACTGTGATTTAAGAAATCTATTCTTTTTGACAACATTCGGAAAATGGTAAAGTGATTTATAAGTAAGAACGTGGAGTGTAAATAACTTAGATGTTGGATATCGACAAGTTAAGTAATTCAACATTTTTTATTAAAATAATTTCATACGTTTAATTAACCTTTGAACTTTATCGCATGCTTCACCAACAGACTGTAATTTAAAAACTTGAAATCTATTATGAATATATATGATTCTACTTTTCTAAAACGTTTTATGATATAACGATTTTCATTATTTTAACCTTTAAACAAAATGATTCTTAAATATATTTAGTTTTGGAAAACAAAATTATCATATTTATTTGATTTAGTTTCAAACGTACAAAAATATTTTCAGTTTAAAAAGAACATTATTATTAAAACATATATAACTTTTATAAATATCTAGAACCACTTTTGACAACTCATTACTTAACCAGTATGATAAAGATAACGATATTTATATTAAATATATATAACGATTTAAATTAATATTATATATATTTACACGCGTATTATACGTACATAGTTTTATACTTTTACTATACTTAAACTTTACCTTTACTTTATTTTTACTTTACTTTAACTTTAATAATTCACTTTAATAATGCATACTTTAATAATTCACTTTAATAATTCATACTTTAATAATTCACTTTAATAATTCATACTTTAGTAATTCACTTTAATAATTCATACTTTAATAATTCACTTTAATAATTCATACTTTAATAATTCACTTTAATAATTCAAAAATCTATTATAAATAGAATTCAATAGGTTTCATTATTTCATAGAAACTTGAAAATATTTTTCTCTAAACTCTCTCAATCGATTTACATATATATATTTACTCCGTATTATTTCAAGATATTATTAGTATACATAAAATATTACGACGGAGTGCTGTCCGAGTGATTTCGAAATTGTTTTTCGAGTAGGATAGGATTAAGGAAATTATGGGTTATAGCTATGGAGGTGATTGAGTATGGTTCATGGGTATGCTCGTGAGGTCAATATAGTGTTTATCATTTCCGTTGCGTCTGCGTACCTTTCCTGCAATATTGAATCTCAATATTGATACGTGAGTACTCATAATTTAACTTTTACATACTAATAGTGTATCCCTGACTAGTGCTCGAGTATTTAGGATTATGCATGCTTGTACTTTTGATATTGCCCTTAGACAGGTTATGTTGAATATTGAATTAGTTACAATTGCGGTTGAGATAAGGTATAAGATATGCATGTCCTTGGAAAGCTAGCGAAAAATTAAGAACTTTTCCTTTAGATATCGAATGGTTTCGATGAACGGATTAGAAGTTATAATCAATTGAATTTTCGATATTTTTATTAAAAATGATTATTATTATCGTCGTTTTTATCGTCGTTCTAGTTTTATCTTATTTTATCATTATTATTATCTTTATCAATAAAAGGGATTTATCATTAAAAATTGTTATTATTTTTTTTATTATTACTATCGTTATTATCGTTAAAGTTATAATTAGTATTATTATTATTATCCAATTATTATTATTATTATTATTATTATTATTATTATTATTATTATTATTATTATTATTATTATTATTATTATTATTATTATTATTATTATTATTATTATAATTATTATTAGTATTATTATTATTATTATCATTATTAATATGTATATCATTATTTAAAAATAGTTATTGTTATTGTTATTATTATTATTACTATATTATCATTAAGATAATTATTAGTATTATCGTTAATAATGTTATAGTAACTATCATTCTTAATATTAGTGTAATTAAAACAAATATTTGTAACACCTAATTATTTTGATTACTATTATTATCATTATTATGAACACGATATAAAAGACGATTAAAAGCTATTAAACGAAACGAAACGATTAGGAAATAATGAGTAAGAGTATCATGATGAAATTAAAATATTATAAGATATTGATTTAGATAAAATTATCGTTCTTATTATTTTTATCTTTACTATTATTATTAAAAGTATCGTTAGTATTAAAACTATCATTTTAACAAAAATTATCATTTTAATAGAAATGTCATTGTTACTATAAAATATCATTATTATTATTATTTTAAATAGAATTATTATTTTAAAGATAATATTAAAAATTATCGTAAATATTAAAGTTATCATAATTAGAATTATCGTTTTATCATAATGTCATCTTAGTAATTATAAATATTGATATTTTTATAATAATAATTATTATTACAAAATAGTACAACTTTTACTTACTATCATTATAGATATTATTTTATCAAATAAATATGTGATACAAACATGTTTTACTACGTGTAATAACTTACTTTAATAATACCTATCATATTATCTTTATGATATTAAATGAACCCTATAAATTTTATTACTTAATATATATAAAAGTATATTTTATTACATAAATTAAATATAAAATTTTATTTATTAATAAATAAATTATATTATTACTCTAATAAATCTTTTAAAAATATTTAAAAATATAAAATGACGATATTTAAACTATATATTAATCATGTATAGATTTTTGGAAATTATTTTGAGTCAAATTTACTTTTGTTGACTTTTGCATATTAGTCTCGAGCATTAGGATTGTGGTACACTATGACTTGACCTAATTTGTTAGACAAATATTGACCAACACATAATTATATATAATTAATTTAGGTTCGTGAATCCGAGGCCAACCTTACACTTGTTCAAGGACGTTATATGTATTTTTACTACGAAATACAGTATGGTGAGTTTCATTACTCCCTTTTTAAATGCTTTTGCAATATATATTTTTGGGACTGAGAATACATGCGCTGCTTTTATAAATGCTTTACGAAATAGACACAAGTGATCGAAACTACATTCTATGGTTGGATTATTAAACCGAATATGCCCCTTATTAGTCTGGTAATCTAAGAATTAGGGAACAGACACCCTAATTGACGCGAACTCTAAAGATATATCTGTTGGGCCTAACAAACCCCATCCAAAGTACCGGATGCTTTAGTACTTCGAAATTTATATCATGTCCGAAGGAGGATCCCGGAATGATAGGGGATATTCTTATATGTATCTAGTTAATGTCGGTTACCAGGTGTTCACCATATGAATGATTATTTTTGTCTCTATGCATGGGACGTATATTTATGAGAACTGGAAATGAAATTCTTGTGGTCTATTAAAATGATGGAAATAAATGATTATGATAAACTAATGAACTCATCAACCTTTTGGTTGACACTTTAAAGCATGTTTATTCTCAGGTGTTAAAGAAATCTTTCGCTGTGCATTTGCTCATTTTAAAGATATTACTTGGAGTCTTTCATAGCGTATTTCGAAGAACGTTGCATTCGAGTCATTGAGTTCATCAAAGATTATTATTAAATCAATTTATAGTTGGATAGTGGATATTATGAAATGGTATGAATGCCTGTCAATTTTCAATGTAAAGAAAGTTTGTCTTTTAAAAACGAATGCAATGTTTGTAAAATGTATCATATAGAGGTCAAATACCTCGCAATGTAATCAACTATTGTGAATCGTTTATAATGTATATGAACGGGTCCTTTCAAAATTGTCCTTGTTAGGAGAAACAATGAGGATTGTCCTGTTTTAGTTTTCGATCTAGCGCGAGGTCCGGTTTTCGACCACGCTATGCAATCACTGCTCTCTCACGGTTTACACTCGTTTTGGTACAAGTGACCTACAAGTTAGCTTTACTAAACTAATAAGATTTCCATTCAAATAATTGAATGATAGTACAACTTCAAAGACTATTAATAATTTAAAACATAACTCAACATATCTTTTATAGTTTTAGAACACAATGTATGTAAAATGGTTTTTGGACAATTTTCGTTTCTAAGGCTACCTGAAAATTTTAAAATTTTGATCATAAACGCCTTAATTTTTGTAAAATGAATTCTCGATAAATTTCTAAGCAGGCCTTCAGTTATCATAAGGCCAAAAGTAATTTTCTGAGCCATCTCTGCTTCGGCATCCCTGCGGGTACTCCTACTCAAATCGGTTCCTGGCATCCTGCATCGCATCGTTAGTATTATAAATTGGGTAAGGCGGAGGTGGGTTTTCAGGATCAGTGTAGTACTGATCGGGGTTGGAATAATATAACTCGGTGTTATGGTTATTTCAATCAATACCATAACTGTTCCATCCCTGATTATGTACTTGAGCAATCTGGCGTTGCTCCATTCCTTGCTGACTCACCCTCATGTTGTTTATACTATTGACCAAATCATCCCAACCAGATTGTGATGGATACCAAGGACCTTGATTTTGAACATTTGTCTGGGCTTCCATTTCTGCTTCCTCTTCCTCTTGTTGTTCCTGTTGAACATTTGCTCCATTACCACTCGCGCCACCTGCCACAAAAGGTACCAAACGCCTATTTGCGCCGTACATCAAAATCTCAGCGTTAACATAAGAAACCTTTTTTAAGGGTTTCATTGCATGGTCACATTCTATCAGGTGATTAAGATCAATATTAAAGTGACGAGCAATCCGCGTAATGTAGTGGCCCCTAGAAGCGGTTTGTCTCTTCGTGCATCCGTAGCGATACCCAGCAAATAGTTCCCAATTAACCCCGGTATATCGCTGTGACAACCCCGTTTTATTTTATCCATTATCCATAGATCCAGAGATTTTACCTTTTCATGTCCTTCAACTCTCGCATTAAAGGTACATGCGATAAGTCGATGGAGTAGCTTATCGTCAGGGGTTGCTATTTCAGTATACCTGTGTCTGTTTGATTTGAACGGGCTAGATGAATTTGACCCTCTAATCCTTCTCCAAAAGGATTGTTCATTAAAACCCACTCTCCCATGATACTCTGAGCTTATCAAATATTGCCTTAATTGTGCGTCAGTAAGCTCGTGAAATATACCCAAAACTCTACATACCCCAAAACTACTCAAACTTCTTTCATCACCCCCTAGTCGGAATCTAAAGAAAGCATCCGAGAGTGGATCGCGAACATTATTGAATCGGAAAGTTGAGTAAAATTCTTTACATAGCACGGGAAACACTTGATCGTGTAGACTGAAAATTTATTCCCATGTGTAGGTCAATATCTTACTATATGGTATAGCTAACAAACAAGTGACATGGGCATGCATACCCGCCTCAATCAAAGGAGCCCAGTCGAGATACCACGTAGCATTAATTGGCCTACGGGTAATTCGAGCAAAAGTTTCCCCGTAATCATCATTGTCCCGAAGATGTTCTAACCATACTATTGGATTATTTTGAGCGTCTTCTTCTTCGCCGGATGATGATGATGAATGTTGTTGAACCGGTGGTGGTGGTGGAACGTTTCTTGATGTTCTGACTCTTTTCAGTTGTCCACCTCTGCTAGATTGTCCCTGCAAAACATAATAACACCAAACCAAAGAACATAGAAACCGTTGTGTTAATGTTAGCTAAAAACATAACCGAGTAGCAAGGGGAATTTGTCATTCCATTCAAATTTCATAAGCATTGTGATTCATATAAGCAAAAGCGTATGTTTAGAATAATTGATCACAGTCAACCAAAGTCAAGCTAAACTAGCAAATACACTCTCACAAAAATGTGGTTCACAAAATTCACAATTAGGCATCAACTTAGGACTTAAGCATGTTGCGTTCATAGGTCATGACATTTAAACTTGCATTCTAATGATATTCATTACAATCATAGCACTAGTTATCACAATTTAGTTCAAAATGACCATTATAACGCCACTACATTATAGCATTTCATACCATCCATCCACTTCAATAGGCTTAAACAAATGAAAATCAAGCATACATCCTTCATAAGATCATTACAATTTAAAGCATGCTAAAAATTCAAGAACATTCAATTTATGACCCGGCCAAATTAACATCTATATCATAAACAATAATTAAACACTTCACAAGCTTCATAAACATTACAAACAAACTCAATATCTTGAATTAACTACCCTAATTTCGGATTTAATCATCACAAACCCTAGAATCATGAGCATACCCCTTAAACATGTAATTATTGCAAAATCAAGACATAATGGGTAATTAAACAACTAAGGCATGTTAATCTAAACAAGAATCATGCATATCAAACACCCCACACTTATCTTTCACCAAATTGTACATATAGACATACAAATTAATTAATTAAGAAAGAAAAGTATGAAAAGAGATTAGCAATACCCTAGAAAACATGATTCAAGCTTGGAATTGAAGGAAGAAATCGCGAATTTGAAGGAAGAAATTAGGATTTTTAGAGTGTTGGTTCCTTTTTGGGATAAGGAATAAGAGAGAAGTGTGTTTTGTGGTTGAAAATTGGGTTAGAATGGTATTGTAACGACCCTACTTTTTTCGTTATCTTTTACCGTTAATTATTTAACGACCATTAACTGTTATTCGTGTCACGTCATTTCTATGACCTATATTATTATTTTTGTAATAATATATTAATTATTATATGCTATGTGAATATTTGTATTCATATTTTAAGTTATACGTTTCTACGTGTCGCAGATTTCTATTCGGTAAATCTTTTCGGTTTTCAAACCAACGGTCAAGCTTTTGGGATTTTTAAGTCCTAATTATTTTAAATATGATAGTTTAATGTCATATGATTATATATAGTGTTTATATATTTTATTCGTCGCGTATATGTTATCTCTCCGAAAAATCAATCGCGTAGTAGCGTTTTCGCGTTTCAGGCTTCGATCGGGCGTTCGGGCTAAAAGCAATTACAAATTTATCATTGTGGGCCATGTGGGGCCCACCCCATTCAGTTTTTGTCTGAAATACACCAAGGGAGGGATATATAGCCTCATTTTTTCCTCATTTTTGGAATTACACTCTCATTAGCATTTTCCACCAAACCTAATATTTTCTCTCAAGTTTTTCCTCCTCCCTCTCCTACCTTTTGAGCCATCACCTACCACCACCACATTCATCATCATCTTCAACAATCAAGCAAGAAAATCAAAGGGCTTTCATCATTTCCGGATTCACCGCATCGTTCTCTACGCGTCTATACCTTTCACTTCTCGATTAGGGTATAAACCCTAATCCTAGCTCTTTGATTTCTCATATATTTTACTGTATTTTGATGTTATATTGATAGTATGATGATTGTATGTTATTGTATTGTTGTTAGTATGCGTAGAAATGCTCGTTAATTCATGTTTTTGGTTTAATTAAATTGGGACAGCAGATTTTTGGTTAAAATCAGTGAACTTAACTGTGATTTTTGATGAAATAAAGTATATATATGAGGTCCTCTCATTTAGTACATAATTTTAGGCTTTTGATTCACCTCTTTTTGAATTCCGGATCAAAAGTTATGATTAAAATGGTGTTTTGTTGGAATTAAAATGTGAAAATGAATTGTACCAGGTTTGGTCCAACTTTTTGACCACTTATGGAGTATTTAGGGTGTATTAGTATGTTAGGATTGATGATGGGATGAACTTTCATGTTCGGGTCATCTAAATCCGAGCCACGGATCACCCGTTATGACTAAAACGTGTTTTGAATCGGATTAAAGTTCCAAGTTGTTTAATGGCTGATCATCATGACTTGGTTACTGCTCTTAGAGTGTTCTTGAGTGCACCAATGTGTCGGGTGGTTTGATTAGGCGGAGATATATATAAGGCTCGCCGAAAACCGACACCCGGGGCTCAAGTTATGACCCGATGAACTTTTAATTAAAACTTATGGTTAATTATTAAAAATTATGATATAAATAATGATTTTCATTATTATTAAATTACTTATGATATAAAAAGTAATTATTATAATTTAAGACTTATGATATATATTTATTATATCATTTAATTATTACTTATGATTTAATTAACATTTTAATTAAACTTATGATTAATAATACCTTTATTATTAATGAAAAATACTTATGATAAGTATTAAACTTATATTATGAGATTATTATTAAAAGACTTATAATACGAACTAATTAATTATTTAATTATTATAAGACTTAGTTATTATTTAATTATAATTTAATTATTAAATACTTATGATTTAATAATTATAATTAGAAACTTATGATATGATTAATAATTCATTATTAATTAATAATACTTATGATATGATTTAAAATTTATTATTAATTAATAATACTTATATTATGACTAATATTTAATTAATTAATTAAATACTTATGTTATATTAATTATATCATTTAAACTTATGTTAACTTTAATAATTCATTTTAATTTAATTAAACTTATGTTATGACATAATTATACATATTTAACTTTAATTAACATTATAACTTATATTATTATTACAACTTACACTTTTAAAATTAATGTTGACTATGTTTAACCAAGGTTGACTTTTGAGTTGACTTTCGGTTGACTTTGACTTTTAGTTGACTTTTGTTGACTTTCTAATTAAGGAAACTTTCCTAACTTAAAAACTTTCTAAACATAGAAACTTTCTAAATATGGAAACTTTCTAAATTTGGAAACTTTCCAAAAATAGAAACTTTCCTAAAACAGAAACTTTCCTAAAATAAGAAACTTTCCTAAAATAGAAACTTTCTTAAAATAGAAACTTTCCAAAAATGGAAACCTGCTAAAAATAGAAACTTTCTAAAAATAGAAAGTGTGTGTCCGTACGCTGTTCTGATCAAACCGATGCATGTTGAGTATTGTTCTATGTCTACTTGCAACATGTACAATAGCTATCATACTAAGACTTGACCTAAGTTAGTTATTTATATCGACCTGCTTTATTTATAGGTCGGCGTTGTGATCATTCCTGATCACTTTACTTCATTTGCTGTTCGCTTATTTGTGTGGTTACTTCGTTTGCTATTAAGGTGAGTTATAGTCCCCTTTTTCTATTTAAATCTTTTGGGATGAGAATACATGCAATTTATTTAATATTTTGGACTCAAGTGGAGGTTGGTTTAAATTATTCATTGTGAGTTGAACAAAAATATTCCCTAGTCTGGTAACTATAATCACTGGTTTCTACTGGTGAACGCGAATTCTATGGATAGATCTATCGGGTTTGACAACCCCATTTCGTGCTAGTCGCGCTAGCAATTTTTGAAGACGGAATGTATTAGTACTTCGTATTTAGTTGAAGATGCACTTGTTCGGTGTATATTATTTATTGTTTTTGGAAAGGGTAAATAAATGGTTAAGTGGTTACCAGGTGGCTCACAGAAAATGAAATAATGTTTGTATGTGTTTTCTAGCATATAATTTTGTGGTCCAAAAAGGAGTTTTTATGTTTTCAAACATAAATTTTTATGGTTTACATTAAATATTGTTTACAATATTAAACCTATAATTCACTCAACATTTTTGTTGACAGTTACTCGCATGTTTTATTCTCAGGTTCATGATTGATTGCTTCCGCTGTACTTAGAGAGTCTGCATATTTATGATGGCAGCTTTTGTTAAACATTAACTTGCATTCTATTTTGATACATTTAATAGTGGATGTTGGTGACTTTGTTTTGGTCAACTTTTGGGTTAAGTAATAATGTATGGTTTTTCTAAACTTACATATCTTGGTAGGTTTCCTTTATGGGAAATCATTTTTAAATAAAGAATGCAAGGTTATTTATCAAATTCATATAGAGTTATGATCAAGTTGTGGGACCAAGATAATGATGGTCGTTAAGTGTACTTTGACTGGTCATTAAATTTGGTATCAGAGCTTTGGTTGTAGGGAATTAGGCTGCATTGATGTCGTTACCCGAGTCAATAGGGTGCATTAGTGAGTCTAGTCTACAGACCGGCCTATAATATATTATTATATGTGATTACTTGTATCGTATTGGTATGTATATTGTTATCATACATACATACATCTCTATTATATTTTGAATTCGGGAGGAACTCCCATTCTGATTTAAACGTATTCTCCGACTCATGCGAACTTATCCTTATAAGAACACCTCGGGTAGTTAAACCGAGAGATGTCATTCTTGACTTCTGAAATTTTCGACATTTCTATGTCATCTATTATGGTTATGTATATACCGTTTAAGTTATATTACGCGAGATGTCATTCTTGACTTCTAAATGCTCGGCATTTCAATGTTAGCTATTATGTTTAGGTATATAACATTCTTGTTATATTACGTGCCTTTGTGTTGTTGTACCTATGTGCTTTGGTTTTTGAACCGGAAAATGTCATTCTTGACTTTTAGAGATTCTTGGTACTTCGAAGACATTTTTATGTCATCGTTACTCCTATTCGTTACTTTTGATGTTTATGTCTCTTGTGCTATTCTTAGCACATTGTTTAAGAAATCATTTTAGGGAAATTGTGTGAAAATCCGAGGTTGATTGCGTGTCCTGACCTCATGTAGTGCTATTGGAATGGAACTATGAATTAGTGAAATATAATGGCGTCAGGCCAACGTGATTATATTACGTTAATTCATAAAGAAGTCCCAATATTGTAACATGAGGAATAGAAAGCGAGTCAAAGAAAATTTTTACACTACTCATTCAGAAATTCCGATGTATTACATGGGTAGGGAAAATATTCATTATCTTATTTGTTGATATACGAGAAGCTCATTTTAACCAGATTATCTATCTCATGCTCTATCCTTCATAACTCGCTTGTTAGCAACAGCTTCGCTCGGGAACAGTTTTGGCCCAAGGACTTATGTCCTGATAATAGTCAAAACAACATTTAACTCATTGGTTTTCATGACCTCGTAACATTTGTTGGTCAAATGTCGCACGACGATTCAAGTCCTTTACTCGATCTTCCATGATCTTACTTCAACTTGTAACCTATGAAATACAGATACTCTGTTTATCATTGGGAATTTTACACATTTGTTTAATTGGGCGGTTCTCACGAGATTTATGGGCGAATAGAAGTAATGAAATGTTTTGTCATGTATACAATTGATAAAATCTTATATGTATGTATGGATTCAAATGAATAAATTTACCCTTACCTATTTTGGCTAGTATATACTAAATCATACCTTCAAAACTATTTTAAAACCGCTCATTTATTGAGCCGTTTGACTAAGTCAATTTGTTTTATATAAAATGGTACACGTTGTACATACTTCTAAATTTACTAAGAACTTTATTCCGTTTATGTTGTCACATTAAACAATTAAAGCTTTTTCAAAACTCCTTTGATTGATTTTATCAAATTTTCGCATTACTCTACAGAGTGTTTGGATCATTGTTCTTCTCGTCCTCCGTTTAAGGATGAAACCTACCATTAAGTTCATTGATAGAAAATCTTACACCACTTTGGATGCCGGTTTTATTAAATTTGTTGGAAAGTCTTTGCGCTCGTAAAATTTTCTCTCTTATGGTTAGACATGGCCGAAACGCGGACCGATAAATCAATTTTCTGGGGAACACTCGGTGGTCACCCTATTGTAGAAAAGGCGCTAGGTGGGTTTCTACCCCAACTGTTGTTAAAGTAGGTATCATGGATGTATATTACACTAGATCGTTTGAGGAGTTTCTACTCTCGATATTCATGGCTAACTGCAACACCCTCGTAAACATCAGCCCTATGATTCAATACCTTGAGGTACATGAAATTATTTTTGGAGATTCATCTCACCTGGAGTCGACCATTCTTTATAACCCATGATTCGCGTTCTTTTCACCCGCACATAAATTTAAGAATAAGGATGAATCCTAGATTGACTCGCTCATTGTGCGAGGAAGTTCACTCTTGTTGAAAGATCACACCTTTCGTACGTCTTCCTTTCAGAAATGTAATGAAAATTTACTTTGAAGTTCATGATCCTCGTTATTCCCTTTGAAGGAATTGTCTTAAACATCGTTACCACCGATATGGTTACTCTCTATATTTCTTCCTTTGTTGGCTGTAACTATACCTCATTCGTCCTTATACGTCCCCTTGGGGAGCTTCTGTTTTGTTTGGTTAAGAAGAAAGATGGTTCGTTTCATTTGTGCATTGACCATCGTGAATTGAACAAGCTTACAGTTAAAAACTGTATGATCTGTTCGATCAACTTCAAGGTTCGTCCGTTTATTCTAAGATTGATCTCCGTTCCGGTTATCACCAATTGCGTGTTAAAGAAACTGATGTTCCAAAAACCGCATTCCGTACCCGTTATGGTCACTATGAATTTCTTGTTATGCCGTTCGGATTAACCAATGCACCTGCCGTGTTCATGGACCTCATGAACCGTGTGTGTATAACCTATCTGGACAAATTTGTTATCGTTTTCATCGATGATATTCTCATTTATTCCAAGAGTGATCAAGAGCATGAAGAACATTTGAAGTTAGTGCTCGATTTGTTAAGAAAAGAAGAGTTATATTCTAAGTTTTTCAAAATGTGCATTCTGGTTGAAAGAAGTTCAATTCCTTGGGCACGTTGTTAGTAAACAGGGAATTCAAGTTGATCCTGCTAAGATTGAGGCAATTGGGAAGTGGAAAATTTCCGAAAACTCCTACTCAGATTCGTCAGCTCCTAGGTTTGGCAGGCTATTATAGAAGGTTCATTCAAGATTTTTCACGAGTAGCAAAACCTCCAATTGCTTTAACGCATAAGGGGAAGAAGTACGAGTGAAAGAGTGAATAAGAGTTTGCTTTCTAAACTCTGAAGAAGTTAACTTCTGCACCTATATTATCACTACCTGAGGGTAATGATGATTTTGTTATTTATTGTGATGCTTCGTGCCAAGACTTTGGTTGTGTTTTGATGCATCAAAAGAAAGTCATAGCTTACGCGTCACATCAGTTGAAGATTCATGAACAGAATTATACAACCCATGATTTAGAATTGGGAGTTGTGTTCGCACTCAAGAAGTGGAGACATTACTTATATGGGGTCAAATGTAAAGTGTACACTGATCACAAAAGTCTTCAACATATCTTTGATCAAAGACAGTGGAATATGAGGTAGCGAAGATGGGTGGAATTGTTGAACGATTATGATTGTGAACTCCTTTAGCCATTCCAGGAAATAGCAAATGTCGTGGCTGATGCTTTGAGTCGAAAAGAAAGAGTTGAACCTCGAAGATTTAGAGCCTTGAATATGATAATTCGAACTAACCTTGCTAGGCAGATTCTTGAGGCACAACAAGAAGCCTTGAAGGAGGAAAATTTCATAACGAATAGGTCAGAGGCTTGAGTAAACAGTTGAGGTACGAACCGATGGTACTCGGTATTGTGCGGGACGTCTTTGGGTTCCGAAATTTGGTGATTTGCAACAACTTGTTTTAGATGAAGCTCATAAGTCTAGGTACTCTATACATCCTGGTTCAGGAAAGATGTATCATAATCTTAAAGAGCTATACTGATGGCCTAACTTGAAAGCTGATGTGGCTACTTATGTGGCTAAGTGATTGACCTGTGCTAAGGTCAAAGCTGAGCATCGGAAACCGTCTGGAACTTCTGGTGCAACCTAAAATTCCCGAGTGGAAGTGGGAAGGTATTACGATGGACTTTATTACGAAGTTACCAAGAGTTGTGGGTGGTTATGATACCATTTGGGTGATTGTTGACCGACTCACTAAGTCAACTCATTTCTTGCCAGTTAAGGAAACAGATTCAATAAAGAAGCTTACTCGTTTGTATTTGAAGGAGATTGTTTCAAGACATGGTGTTCCTGTATCGATTATTTCGGACCGAGGCAGTCGATTTACATCGAGGTTTTGGCAGTCCTTACAAGATGCTTTGGGAACTAAATTGGGTATGAGCACCGCTTATCATCCACATTCGGATGGTCGGAGTGAAAGGACCATCCAAATGTTGGAAGACATGTTGAGGGCATGCGTAATTGATTTTGGTAATGGTTGGGATAGATACTTGCCGTTGGCTGAATTTTCTTATAACAACAGTTATCATGCAAGTATTAAGGCCACACCGTTTGAAGCTCTGTATGGCAGAAAGTGTAGGTCTCCTGTCTGTTGGAATGAGGTTGGGGATGCTCAACTCACAGGTCCAGAAATTATTCGTGAGACTACCAAGAAAATCTTACAGATTAAAGAAAGATTGAGAACTGCCAGAAGTCGGCAAAAGAGCTATGCCACAAGGAGAAGAAAATATATTGAGTTTTAGGTCGGTGACCGTGTTATGTTGAAAGTATCACCTTGGAAGGGTGTGGTACGATTTGGTAAGAGAGAAAAGTTGAATCCTCGTTTTGTTGGACCGTTTGAGATTATTGAGAGAGTTGGACCCGTGGCTTATCGTTTGAAATTGCCACAAGAACTCAGTGCTGTTCACGACGTTTTTCACGTGTCGAATTTGAAGAAGTGTTTGGCCGAGGCCGATGAAACTATTCATCTGGAGGAACTTCATGTTGATAAGCAACTTCATTTTATTAAGGAACCTGTTGAAATTATAGATCGAGAGGTTAAGACTCTTAAGCAGAGCAGAATTCCTATTGTTCGGGTTAGATGAAACGCCAGACGCGGTCCCGAGTTCACTTGAGAGCGTGAAGATCAGATGAAGCAGAAGTACCCACATTTGTTCCCAGATGCTGAGTCAACCCCTGCACCTGCTTAAATTTCGGGACGAAATTTCCGTAACGGGGAGGTACTGTAACGACCCTACTTTTTCCGTTATCTTTTACCATTAATTATTTAACGACCATTAACTGTTATTCGTGCCACGTCATTTCTATGACCTATATTATTATTTTTGTAATAATATATTAATTATTATGTGCTATGTGAATATTTGTATTCATATTTTAAGTTATACGTTTCTACGTGTCGCAGATTTCTATTCGGTAAATCTTTTCGGTTTTCAAACCAACGGTCAAGCTTTTGGGATTTTTAAGTCCTAATTATTTTAAATATGATATTTTAATGTCATATGATTATATATAGTGTTTATATATTTTATTCGTCGCATATTTGTTATCTCTCCGAAAAATCAATCGTTCACGTTTCGGGCTTCGATCGGGCGTTCAGGCTAAAAGCAATTACACATTTATCATTATGGGCCATGTGGGGCCCACCCCATTCAGTTTTTGGCCGAAATACACCAAGGGAGGGGTGTAAAGCCTCATTTTTTCCTCATTTTTGGAGTTACACTCTCATTAGCATTTTCCACCAAACTTAATATTTTCTCTCAAGTTTTTCCTCCTCCCTCTCCTCCCTTTTGAGCCGTCGCCTACCACCACCACATTCATCATCATCTTCAACAATCAAGCAAGCAAATCAAAGGGCTTTCATCATTTCCGGATTCACCGCATCGTTCTCTACGCGTCTATATCTTTCACTTCTCGATTAGGGTATAAACCCTAACCCTAGCTCTTTGATTTCTCATATATTTTACTGTATTTTGATGTTATATTGATAGTATGATGATTGTATGTTATTGTATTGTTGTTAGTATGCGTAGAAATGCTCGTTAATTCATGTTTTCGGTTTAATTAAATTGGGACAGCAGCTTTTTGGTTAAAATCAGTGAACTTAACTGTGAATTTTGATGAAATAAAGTATATAGATGAGTTCCTCTCCTTTAGTACATAATTTTAGGCTTTTGATTCACCTCTTTTCGAATTCCGGATCAAAAGTTATGATTAAAATGGTTTTTTGTTGGAATTAAAATGTGAAAACGAATTGTACCAGGTTTGGTCCGACTTTGTGACCACTTATGGAGTCTTTAGGGTGTACTAGTGTGTTAGGATTGATGATGGGATGAACTTTCATGTTCGGGTCATCTAAATCCGAGCCACAGATCACCCGTTATGACTAAAACGTGTTTTAAATCGGATTAAAGTTCCAAGTTGTTTAATGGCTGATCATCACGACTTGGTTACTGTTCTTGGAGTGTTCTTGAGTACACCAATGTGTCGGGTGATTTGATTAGGCAGAGATATATATAAGGCTCGCCGAAAACCGACACCCGGGGCTCAAGTTATGACCCGATGAACTTTTAATTAAAACTTATGGTTAATTATTAAAACTTATGATATAAATAATGATTATCATTATTATTAAATTACTTATGATATAAAAAGTAATTATTATTGATAATGCTAAAAACGAACATATATTTCATAGCATTATCCCTCAAGAAAGACAAGCTTTTAGTTGCAATTGTTCTATTTACAAGTGATATTCGTTTAAATAATAAAAGATGAAGACAAAAGACAGATTCTACGAATTGAAGACGCAAACGACCAAAAAGCTAAAAAGTACAAATTACAGTCAAAGTGGTTCCAATTATTGATAAGAAACGTCTCAAAATTACAAGAGTACAAGACGCAAAACGCAAAATACAAGATATTAAATTGTACGCAAGGACATTCGAAAATCCGGAACCGGGACCAATGTCAACTCTCAACGCGCGACACAACGGAGCAAAAATTACAAGTCAACTATGTACATAAATATAATATAAAATATAAATAATTCTTAAAATTATTTATATATTGTATTTATTTATTAAAACGTCGGCAAAACAAGAAAACAAAACCATGTGACTGGAACCAACTGGCCATGCGATCACATGGCCAGGAAGAACAAATGTCATGTGGTCGCATGACCCCAATATGCTGGCCACATCTATAAATTTTGCGTGTTTTGGCCAAAATAAAAACATCTTTTTCTTTCTTCATTCTCTCAACGTATATATATATATATATATATATATATATATATATATATATTATAATTTTAATTTTAATTTTAATTTTAATAATAATAAGGGTATGTTAGCGAATGTTGTAAGGGTGTAAGTCGAAATTCTGTACGTGTAACGCTACGCTATTTTTAATCATTGTAAGTTATGTTCAACCTTTTTAAATTAATGTCTCATAGCTAAGTTATTATTATGCTTATTTAAGCAGAAGTAATCGTGATGTTGGGCTAAATATTAAACTTGGGTAATTGGGCTTTGTACCATAATTGGGGTTTGGACAAAAGAACGACACTTGTGGAAATTAGACTATGGGCTATTAATGGGCTTTATATTTGTTTAATTAAATGATAGTTTGTTAATTTAATATAAAGATTTACAATTGGACGTACCTATAAATAACCATATACACTCGATCGGACACGATGGGCGGGATAATTATAAGTACTAATAATCTTTCATTTAACCGGACACGAGAATGGATTAATAGTTAATGGACTTATTAAAACAGGGGTGAATTATATACAAGGACACTTGGTGTAATTATAGTTTAAGTCCCCAATTAGTTAGAATATTTGACTTCGGATATAAGGATAATTTGACGAGGACACTCGCACTTTATATTTATGACTGATGGACTGATATGGACAAAAATCAGACGGACATATTGAATAATTCAGGACAAAGGACAATTAACCCATGGTAATAAACTAAAATCAATACGTCAAACATCATGATTACGAAAGTTTAAATAAGCATAATTCCTTTATTTCATATTTAATTGAACTTTTAATTATCGCACTTTTATTTACTGTCATTTTATTTAAATGCACTTTTAATTATCGTACTTTTTAATTATCGCAATTTTATTTATCATCATTTTATTTATCACATTTTTATTTATCGCAATTTCATTATCGTTATTTACTTTACGCTTAAAATTAAGTTATATTTATTTTTAATATTTTACATTAGGTTTTAACTGCGACTTAAGTTTTAAAATCGACAAACCGGTCATTAAACGGTAAAAACTCCCTTTTTATAATAATAATACTACTTATATATATATTTATATTTTTACAAATATAGTTTTTAAAAATATAGCGTTAAACTTGGCTAAGATCCCTGTGGAACGAACCAGACTTACTAAAAACTACACTACTGTACAATTAGGTACACTGTCTATAAGTGTTGTAGTAAGGTTTAGGTATATCCACTCTATAAATAAATAAATAACTTGTGTAAAATTGTATCGTATTTAATAGTATTTTGTAGTAAAAATATAACTATTTTGTACCCCTTCGCTTTAACATCAAGTATTTTTGGCGCCGCTGCCGGGGACCTGCTTAAACGCCGGAAGCGAAACGCTATATATACACACACACATATATATATATATATATATATATATATATATATATATATATATATATATATATATATATATATATATATATATAAAAGATTCTTAGTTTACTTTTGTAAAAATACGCTTTTGTAAAAATACGTTTTAATTATTAAAAATACAAAAATATAAAAAGATAAACAAAAAATTATATATTTTTAATAGTTTGTTAAATATATATAAAATTATAAAGTTTCTTTATTTTTATTTTAGTTCTTAAAATATAAGTTTTTATTTATATAAATATTTTATAAAAACAGAAAATTAAATATAAAACAGAAAAAAAAATATAAGTAATCGGGCTACACTGTAGCAGCCCAGATTCTGGCCCGAAACCCTACTCCATGTGACCGCATGGAGTTATAACGCAAAGACCATGCGATCGCATGGCCTGATCTGACACGCTAGGGTTGACTTGTTTCTGCATTAATTACGGAGTTTTAATTATTATTATTAATTAATTAAAACCCTAATTAGGGTTAGTTTATTTAATTATTTAGTTTTAGTTTTTAATTAATTTGTATTATTTAATTTAATTAGTTTTATTAATATATAAAAATTAATACTTTTATAAATAAATAATATTTTTATAAAAATTTGTACTTTTTACAACTTTAAGTTTATTTTTATATTTTGTATCTTTTTATTTGTTTTAGCGTAATATTTGTATTTTTCGTTCGTATTTAGTTTTAAGTCATAGTTTTTGCCATAGTTATTTTTATTTCTAGATTTTTAGGCTTTGCCGTAAAATCCCTTAAGTACTTTTTCTTTAGACTAAGATTTAGGTGCTTTAGAATTTTGCGACGCCATTTTAAGATTTTAGTATTTTTTAAGTTATTACCGTTTTGGATATAGTATTCCTTTTAAGCTTTAATATTTTATAGACGCAACTTTTAATTCTTAGTTTTTAGACTCTTAAGTTCCGACGCACTAAGTTCTTTTAATTATTTTTTGACCATTTATTTTTCGACGTTTTTCTGACGCGCTCTTTTTCTTTCTTATTTCACGACGCTTTAGTTTTTAGGATATAGAATTTTCTATTTCTTCTCTAAAATTTCTTTAAATTTCAACGAAAAAATTATTTTAAGTGGTTAAATTGATAGACATCCAAAATTTTCTGGTTCGTAGTAATAGTTGGATTTGTTAGTGGCCAGTTGTAGGCTTTCGATTTAAAGGGTCCTGGCTACCTGCTGCATCTATTGGCTATTCAAAACGTGAGAAAAATCAGAAAAGTCTATTAATTTGATAACTTATATAATTTTTATTTATTTTATAACTAATAGGATATTCAGTGAATTCACCGAGCAAAACGTTCACCACATTTTATACTTTCACCACCTGTAACTCGATCAAGACATCTAGCCAATATTGTCGCCGTTGATTTTTCTTTAGAATCTTCATCTAGTCGACCAAGTACTCCAATTCAAATTTCCGATAATCCATTTTTTAAACCCGACCTCACAATTGAGAATCCGGAGGATATTCAGGGACAATTCAGAGATCCTGAACCATTAATCTTTCCTCCGAAATCACCAATCATTCAAACAGATATTATCGAGGAACAACCCATTAAATCAAAATCCTCTAGTGATTCAGATTCAACAAATTCAATAATGGAGAATCTGGAACCTCTAAATATGGAAGACCGAATGAGAGCTAAACGCACTGGCCAAGGTCACGCAATTACTCAACCTGACATTAATGCGCTAGATTATGAAATCAAAGGACAAATCTTACACATGGTAACTAATCAATGCCAATTTAGTGGTGCGCCGAAGGAAGATCCAAACGAACATCTTCGTACCTTTAATAGGATCTGTACTCTATTTAAAATAAGAGAAGTGGAGGATGAACAGATATATCTCATGTTATTTCCCTGGACTTTAAAGGGAGAAGCCAAAGATTGGTTAGAATCATTACCTGAAGGGGCGATTGATACATGGGATATTTTAGTTGAAAAATTTCTTAAACAATTCTTTCCGGCATCTAAAGCCGTGAGACTTCAAGGAGAAATTGTTACGTTTACGCAAAAGCCAAATGAAACTCTATATGAAGCGTGGACAAGATTTGAAAAGTTATTGAGAGGATGTCCGCAACATGGTTTAGACACTTATCAAATAGTACAAATATTCTACCAAGGATGCGACATCACTACACGAAAAGACATCGATATAGCAGCTGGTGGTTCCATTATGAAGAAAACCGCAACTGACGCTTTCAAAATTATTGATAACACTGCTTCCCACTCACATGATGGGCATCAAGAAAAAGATATCGTTAGATCATCTAAAGCGGCTAGAGCCGATTCTAGCCATGACTTCGATTCCATTTCTGCAAAGATAGATGCTGTCACGACCCTACTTTTTCCGTTATCTTTTTCAGTTAATTATTTAACGGCCGTTAACTGTTAGTGTGCCACGTCATTTCTATGACCTATATTATTATTTTTGTAATAATATATATATACTAATTATTGTGTGTTATGTGAATATTTGTATTCATATTTTAAATTTATACGTTTCTACGTCTCGCGAATTTCCATCCAGCGAATCTTTTTGGTTTTCAAACCAACGGTCGAGTTTTTGGGACATTTAAATCTTAAATATTTTAAATATTATATTTTAAGATCATATTATTATATAGTGTATTTATATTTATTTTTCATCGCGCGTTTGTTATCTTTTCGGATTTTTAATCGCGTAAGTGCGTTTTCGCGTTTCGGGACTCGTTCGGGCTTTCGGGCCATCAGGAATTTACATTTAAGTGAGAAGGACCAAGTGGGGCCCACCCCACTAAGAATTTCGGCCGAAGCCTCATGGGAGGGGGTAGTAATTCCCTTGATTTCTTTTTTAGACAATTTATTTTATCATTCCACAAATAATTCCCTAAACCTAATTTGCATTTTTCTCTCCTCCTTCTCCGTCCTTGGCTGTCGCCATTCATCACCATATCATCATCATCATCAACCAAAATCAAGCTTGGATCAAGAGATCATCTACATAAACGCGTTCCTCGTTCTGTTCTCTACGCGATAACATTAATCGTTTCTCGATTAGGGTATAAACCCTAACCCTAGAACTTTCAATTTTTCATTTATTTTATGTATTTTGATGATTATTTAGTAGTATGATGTTTGTGAATTATTGTAATGGTGTTTGTATGCATAGATGTACTCGAAATCACATGTTTTCGGTTTGTAAAATTCTGGACAGCAGCTAATTCGTGTATTCTGAGTTTGTGACTGATATAAATGTTAAAATAAACTATTTAGATGAGTTTCTCTCATCAAGACATTAATTTTAGACTCTGGATTCATGTCGTTTCGATTCCCGGAGCCCTAGTTATGATCAAATTAGTATTTTGTAAAGTTTGAATTGTGATATTGACATGAACCAGGTTTGGTCCGACTTTGTGACCTTCCTTGGAGTCTTTAGGGTGTGTTAGTGTGTTAGGACTGATGGTGGGACGAACTTTCATGTTCGGGTCACCTAAATCCGAGCCACGGTTCACCCGTTTTGACTAAAACACGGTTTTGAGTAAATTTTTTTTTTTTTTTGAAAAGCAAAGTTTATTATTATTAAAAAAGGAGTTACAGGGCCCTAAATATATCTATACAATATTGAAACGGAAATACAATTGAAGGAGACTATTAAATACAAGTAAACCAAAAACGAATACCATGAAATCTAGAGAGGGAGTAAGAACTTGAAGATACAAGCCGGAATAGAGAGGATAACAGTGGCGATCAAGCGCCGACAAAGTTATACAAACTATCCCGATTAATCAAACCCTCAATAGAAGAAATGGCATTCGCGGTTACACGTGAAAGTGGTCGGGATATTAGCCAATCCCAACGCGGTGTGAAGTATCCGCCACGAAGAAGGAGGGGTTGATGAGCCATTGGTGCCATTCGATTGTTTTCTTTTTGTGAGTTCTTTTGGAGATCCAACTATAGCTTTGTGTTTGTATTTCGGATAGGATCGAGGCTGAGGACCACGTTCTTTTGGAAAAGACTTTTAAGTTCCTATGTTTCCAAATTATGTAGCATGTAATCCATTTGGTTGCTTGCCATATTGAGGACCCGAGATTGGAGTTAGCGAAAGGTTGGTAGTTGATGATGACGTCGTTAAGATTGGATATTAAAGATACATCTTGGCCCCACCAATCGAGAATAAGTTTCCATATGAGTGTCGAAATGGGGCAAGAAAACAGGGTATGATCGGTAGTTTCAACTTCTGAATCGCAAAGAGGACATAAAACGGAATTTAGGTCGATGCCCCTTTTGTCAATTTCGAATCTGACCGGGATCTTTTTTTGTATGGCTCTCCAGATAAAGATGTATACTTTTTGCGGCAGAAGTTTGTTTCGGGGTATTGATAAGTTTACCGCGTTATTACCAAGCCGAAGGGAGTTGATCAAAGAAGACAAGGATTTGGTAGTGAATGTCCCTGTGGGGTCTAAATTATATTTCCACGAGTCCTGTTTATCGGATAATGTAATGGAGGAAACTATGTTATTTAGTTCTGAGAATTCATTTGTGGCCCGCCCGGTTGGGGGCCTTGACCAATTCCAGTTGCCGAAGGAATGTCCATTGCAATGTGTAATTCTTTCAGCGATCGAGGCGTCTTTGTTAATTTCAAGCATGTATAATCTGTGAAAAAGCGTGCTAAAACATTCTGAGCCGAACCACGTGTCATTCCAAAAATTGATAGAGACGCCATTCCCGAGGCATTTTGTAATGGAGGAGGAGAATGAGGCGCCCGTGTTATCCGCTATTTTTCCAGCTTTGATGATTTCTTTCCAAACCGTGCGACCTGAAATGTGCCTGCAAGAAACGTTAGAATCCAACCCCCCACCCCCCCCATAAATACTAGTAATAATTTTAGTCCAAAGTGCGTTTTTCTCATTTTTGAAGCGCCACCACCATTTACATAGTAGTGAAATGTTTTTACTAAAAAGCGATCCTACATTTAAGCCTCCTTTATCATAAGGTAGTAGAATTTGGTCCCATTTTATCCAATTAATTCTGTTATCAGAAGAGGACCCTCCCCAGAAAAATTTTCGCCTTTTAGATTCAAGGAGTTTAAGGATGGAAGAAGGTGCATGGAAAAGGGAGAAGTAGTATAGTGGTATGCTACTTAGAATAGATTTAATGAGGGTGAGTCTTCCTCCGAACGAGATTGCTTTGGCCGCCCAGTCGGAGAGACGTTTGTCAAACTTTTCCACGACTGGTTGCCATGAGGAAGGGTGTGATGAAGGCACACCGATGGGGAGACCTAGGTATGTGAAGGGGAAAGTACCGGAGGAACAGTTAATATAATTTGCCATTTCTTCAATTTCTTGGGGAGGAATTCCTATACCGTATAATTTACTTTTTTGGAAATTGACTTTAAGACCAGAAATTTTTTCAAAGCATTTGAGGAGTTTGGAAATGTGTTTGGCATTTCTTTTACTCCATTCTCCGAAAAAAATAGTATCGTCGGCGTATTGAAGGTGGGTGACAGAGATGTTGTCATTGCCAACACTGATTCCACGGAGATGTCCATTAGACAAGGCCCGTTTAGTGAGTATGTTAAGGCCTTCGGCGACAATAATGAACAGGAAAGGCGAGATTGGGTCTCCTTGGCGAATACCTCTTTCGGGGTAAAGTTCAGCCGTAGGGGAACCATTGATTAGAACAGAGATAGATGAGGAAGAGAGGCAGGCACGGATGAAGCTAATCCATTTAGGACCAAATCCCATATAATGCATGGTGTTATATAGGAAGTCCCATTCGATGCAGTCAAAGGCTTTTTCGAAATCGACTTTGAAGATCAAACCTTTGCGTTTTTTACGTTTAAGTTCATCTATGATCTCGTTTGCGATTAACACGCTATCTAGGATGTTACGGCCTTTGAGAAAGGCGGTTTGCTCAGCCCCAATGACCTTATGAATGACTTTGGCAAGACGTTTAGATAGGATTTTGGTTAAGATTTTATAATAACTCCCTATAAGGCATATAGGGCGATATTCGTTTAGGCCAATAGGATTAGGTTTTTTGGGTATTAAGGTGAAGAAGGATGCATTACAGCCTTTGGAGATTTCGGAATTGGACCAGAACCACTGTAATGCTGTGATAAGGTCATGTTTTATAAGATCCCAATATTTTTTGAAAAATTTCATGTTAAAACCATCGGGACCGGGTGCCTTCGAGCTATCGCAGTCGCGGATAGCATCCCAGATTTCGTTTTCAAGGAATTCGGATTCTAAAAAGAGATTATCTTGTGAGGAGATATAATCTAGGTGAGGTTCATTATCAAAAGGGCAGTGGTTTTTTAGATTACCAGATTTAAAGAGATTTTTGTAATGGAGATAGGTTTCATGTTTAATGATGTTGGGATCTTCAATCCAAGTTCCGTTAATCGAAAGGCCATGGAGGTTGTTTTTGCTGTTGCGTTTTTTAATAAAGTTATGGAAATATTTCGAGTTTTCATCGCCTTCGAGAGCCCATTTAATTCTTGACTTTTGTTTTAACATGTTTGATTTCTTTTTTTCTTTTTCAAGGTGTAAGAATTTATCTTCAAGCCATTTGTTTTTTTCGAAGTCGGATAGAGGTCTAGATTCAGCTAACGCTTCCCACTCGTTAACATTATTTAGATGATCTAGTATTTGAGAATCAAGGTTATCGAGTTGAGCGCTATGTTTTTTAAGCTCAGATTTGACGTTTTTAAGTTTATTACGGAAGATGCAGTCAGGTCGGTTCCCATTTACTGGTAGTGACCAGGCTCGCGAGATGATTAAATCAGCGTCTTTTAGTTCAAACCAAGTGTTAAAGACTCGAATAGGTTTGGGACCGGAATTGAAGTGTGAGTTCCTAAGTAGGATGGGGCAGTGGTCTGAGAGATCACGATCTAGGGTTTTAGAGGAGATGTTAGGCCATAATTTTAGGATGTCGTCACAAACGAGGAATCTATCTAATTTACTGAATTTCATTCTTTTAATGCAGATTCTAGTGAATTTTTTTCCACCAAGTGGAATGTCAATTAGACCATGGTTATTAATGAAGTTATTGAAGTTAGTGGCCCAGTGTTGATTAAATTCACAATTCATGCGTTCGGAAGCTTTTCTGACTTCGTTGAAGTCACCGAAGATGATGAAAGGAATCGTGAGGGAGTTTATGAGAGAGGATAGCTCAGACCAAAGTCTTAGCTTTTTGGACGAAGAATGTGGACCGTAGACATTTATAAAAGCAATCTTAGAATCGTGTCCCACCCAAGAACCGCAGATAGCAAGGAAAAATTCACCTTCAATAGCGTGATCAAAGGTGAAAGAATTACAGTCCCATATTGTGATGATTCCCCCCGAAGCACCAACCGAGTCTTTTTGAACAAATTTAAAGTCGGGATTTCCCCAGAATGATTCAATGATGCTATCTTGTGTTTGTTCACTTTTAGTTTCTTGAAGTCCAAGAATTGTCGGTTTTTCTTTATTGCAAATACGATTAAGCCATGTGATTTTACCCATTTGCCCAAGACCCCGAATATTAAGAGAAATCGTACACATTAATAAAAGATAATAAAAAAAAAAAAAAAAAAAAACGAAGGAAAGGAATGAAGTTACCGAGTACTCCATTGGATACCGATGTTGTTACCGAAATCATTAGTGTCCAAGCTTATGTCGTTTGAGGAACTCGGCATTTTTTTGTTGTAACATCTTCTTGAAGTGTTGGCAAGAACCCGGTTTTGTCCAGATGTGTCGTCTTCATTTAATGATGGGGTTTTGCAACGTTTTGAGAGTTGTGAAAAGCGTAATTTTTGGCCGCTTCTTGCTAGGTGTTTGACATAGAGTATGTTAGATCTAGGACGGGTTTTCGAGTTAGGGAGTGGGGCGTCGGTGGAATTGCGAGACGGATTGTTGCCCTTTAGGATGTCGTCTTTAACACTTCTCTTAAAAGGGTGTTCCTTATCTTTGGGGATCAATTTAGGTTTAAAGCCCTCTTTGGTCTTTTTTCTGGTTTTGGTTTTGTTCACGTTGATATGGAGTAGGTCATCAAGGTTGAACGGGTCGGAAGGTGTGGTGTCGTTAATGTGTTGGGGTGGGTCAGGCATAAGGTTTAATGGAGATATAGGATGCGATTGCAGAGGTGATTGAGTGGTATTAGGATTAGTTTCAGGTATGGGAGTTTCGCAATTACTAGACAGATGCTCATCCGAGAGTGTAGTAGCATTAGCACTTGGACGTGGGCTTGTGGGATGGGAATGGGTGTTATAGGGCTGTGGAGGATCTGCGATGGGATTGGGCCCAGTTATTGGGCTTGTGTTTTGGTGGGCAGCAACAGTATCCAAATCAGTATGTTGAACAGGAGATGGGGTTGGTTCGGGTGAAATAGGCGCGTGAGGGTGATCTTGACTCAATGTTCTCGGATTATCTTCATTAAAAATATGCCCGTTATTAATCTCGGTATTCTCGTTAGTAGAACCATTGCAGGAGTTATTGCCATCATTAATATTGAAACATCTGGTATCCATGCGTTTTGTGTGATGGGAGGCCGAGGAGTTTTCCGATGAGTTGTTGACAGAGTTATGGTCGGGGATATTACCGGAGTTGAAAGTATCCTGAACTTTTAGTGGTTGTCCATTAGATGGGTTATCATCATACGAGTCATCATCGTCTGTATTGGATCCATCATCAGAGACCAAATCATCATTGTCTGATTCATTATCCGTAGTATAATCATAAGATGCATCTTTATAACAGTTAAACATGGAAAAACTTTGATTTTCCTTGACATAGACCACAGTTTGTTTCGTCATATCATGAAAGATCATGGCTCGAGACTCAATAGGCTTAAAATCATTCGTTTTTATGATAACCGAGCCATGTGAGAGATCTTGGTTATCTTCATTAGTGATAGAACAATTAAATGTATCGATAACGTGACCCCAGTTACTAGCAATATCGCGAAAAGTGGTTTCCAACCAACATGTGATCGGGACACCCAAAATGTCAATGAAAGCAAGGCGGCCCGATGTGGAGTATTCTTCAGGGTCCCAAGGATTGATGTCCTCGAGCCAATTCCAAAGTGGGTGATTTTGGTCGTTGAGCATCTCGAGGGCCGGACGCTTATCCTCATAAATAAGCATGATATCATGGCCGCCGAGATATTTAATCTTAAATCCATCTAGGTTTTCACTATGACAAATTTCGTGAAAGTATTCAAGGAACTCAAGATCCTTGACCTTACCAATAACCGCGTGACCAAGCAAATCAATTAAAGGTTCGTTAGGGGTTACCTTAATCGTGGGAATGCTCGAGTTGGTAGGTTTCATGTTCGTGGTAGCTTCCATGAAGCTGCGTTCATCAGTTTTGCTTGATAGAATAGGTTTGGAGCTGCTAACATTGTTAGGTTTAGGAGAAGGATGTTGAGAATGTTTAGGAGGTTCGGTAGTCTTCTTGTCCCAGGCCTTATATACCTTAAGCATCGAGTCACCAGCCACAATCAAACTTAATCTTCTAGCTAAGGATTCTTTGTGGTAATCCGGCACATCAATAAATCTAACAAAACCGAACCTTTTCCCATTTTTGAGGGTTTTTTTAGGGATGTATACCTCATGGATGTTCCCATAACCTTTGAAGATGGACCATAGATCGACGGATGTCCAGTTTTCAGGGAAATTGTAAAAAAGGTATGAAGTGATACGTTCGTTGGCGATTGGTTTTAGAGGGATGGATGTGCTGGGATTTTGTTTGCCGAATTTCTTGACTAGATTAATTGATGCCTCTCTTTGTCTAAAGTGGTTGTAAATGAGGTTAGATGATGAGTTTAGTTTGGTGGTTTTAAGATTAGGGTGTGAGTTTAGATTGGTGGTATTAGGGTTAGGGTTCGATGTATTGGTTTTGATATGTGAGGAAGAAGTGTTTGTTCGGTTGCCATGTTCTACTTTTACCCAGATGCCCTCGTTGATAGGTTTATACTGAATGTGATCGGAGGAGGCACCGGTGTTGTAATGACGGCGGTTTGGTGGTTGTGGGGTGAAGGGTGATGTGGGAATATGATACATGGTGGAGGGAATCGAATAAAAACAGTAAGGAATACAGTACTCTGAAAAGGAAACAAAATGGAGATTAAACTTACTTTAGTGAACGTTACCGGAATTTAGATCCGATGAAAAAAATATGGCGGCGTAGAAAGCAGAAGATGAAGAGAGCATTTTCAATTGCCTAGCTTTAACTCGAATTTGATATGGTTTTGAGTAAATTGAAGGTCCAAGTGGTGTCATGGCTGATTACCACGACTTGTGGACTGTTATTGGTGTGTTCTTGAGTGCACCATTGTATCGGGTGGTTTGAATAGGCGAAGATGCATATAAGGCTCGCCAGAAATCGACACCCGGGGCTCAAGATACGACCCGATGAACTTTTGAATTAAAACTTATGATTAATTCTAAAACTTATGATAAAAATAATGAATTTCATTATTAATTAATTACTTATGATAAAAGAAGTAATTATTATTATTTAAGACTTATGATATAAATATTTATTATATCATTTAATTATTATTTATGATTTAATTAACATTTTAATTTAACTTATGATTAATAATACTTTTATTATTAATGGAAAATACTTATGATAAGTATTAATTTTACTTTATGAGAATTTTAATATAAGACTTATAATAAAGATTAAATAATTATTTAATTATTATAAGACTTAATTATTATTTAATTATGATTTAATTATTAAATACTTATGATTTAATAATTATAATTAGAAACTTATGATATGATTAATAATTCATTATTAATTAATAATACTTATGATATGATTTAAAAATTTATTATTAATTAATAATACTTATATTATGATTAATATTTAATTAATTAATTAAATACTTATGATATATTAATTATATCACTTCAACTTATATTAACTTTAATAATTCATTTTATTTAATTAAACTTATGTTATGACTTAATTATACACTTTTAACTTTAATAAACATTATAACTTATGTTATTATTATAATTTACACTTTTCAAATTAATGTTGACTATGTTTGACCAAGGTTGACTTTTGAGTTGACTTTTGGTTGACTTTGACTTTCAGTTGACTTTTGTTGACTTTCTAAATAAGGAAACTTTCCTAACTTAAAAACTTTCTAAAAATAGAACTTTCTGAATTTGGAAACTTTCCAAAAATAGAAACTTTCCAAAAATAGAAACTTTCCTAAAATAGAAACTTTCCAAAAATGGAAACCTGCTAAAAATAGAAACTTTTTAAAAATAGAAAGTATGTGTCCGTACGCTGTTCCAGTCAAACCGATGCTTGTCGAGTATTGTTCTATGTCTACTTGCAACATGTACAATAGCTATCATACTAAGACTTGACCTAAGTTAGTTATTTATATCGACCTGCTTTATTTATAGGTTGGCGTTGTGATCGTTCCTGATCACTTTACTCTATTTGCTGTTCGCTTGTTTGTATGGTTTCTTCAGTTGCTTTTAAGGTGAGTTATAGTCCCGTTTTTACATACTTTTCAAAGTATATTTTTGGGATGTGATTACATGCATTTTTATTTACGTTTAGACACAAGTAACAGTTAAATTTAATTATTCATTGTGAGTTGGACAAAAATATTCCCTAGTCTGGTAACTGTAATCATTGGTTTCTACCGGTGAACGCGAATCCTACGGATAGATCTATCGGGTTTGACAACCCCATTTCGAGCTAGTCGCGCTAGCAATTTATAATCGGAATGTTTAGTACTTCGTAATTTGTTGTAGATACACTGTCCAAGTGTATATTTTTATTGTGTTTGGCAAAGGTAAATAAAGGGTTAAGTGGTTACCAGGTGGCTCATTGATAATGGAATAATGTTTAATGTTTTCTAACATTTTTTTTAAATCTTGTGGTCTAAAGTTTACTTATTATTTAAACCTATAATTCACTCAACCTTTGTGTTGACAGTTTACTTGCATATTTTCACAGGTACTTGAGTTTTGTGATGCTTCCGCTGTGTTTAGAAGAGTCTGCATGCATTTGGGCAGATTTTATGAAACAATTTATGAAACTTAAGCTTGCATTCTATTTTTGGATAATTTAAACTTGTGGGTTTGTTGGCAAGGTTTTGTGTCAACTTTTGGTTTATTGCTATGGTTGGTTGTTTTGAAACTACATATTTTGGTTTGTTTCCTTTTGGGAAACTTTTGAAATAAAAGAATGCAACTTTGTTTATTTAATTCATTTAAGTCCGATCAAGCTGTGGGACCAACTGACAGATCCGTTAAGTGTTTTGACGGGGTTGTCACATGTGGTATCAGAGCATTGGTTGTAGGGAACTAGGCGGTCTTAATGTGGTCAACCCGTGGTTTTTAGGGTGCATTAGAGTCTAGTCTACAGCCCGACCTTTTGCTATAGCATTATTATGCATTTCATTTCGTATGAGTTATATCATTAGCATTTATTCCTATTTGGTATATGGTATGCGGTTTTACTGTTTGCAGATGTCGACTTCGAGCGATAACTCAGTTGCTGCTCCTGCTCCTCCGGCTGCTGCCAGACGCCGTGCTGATCAACCAGAGATCGATGATCCTGTTCATTACTATTTTTCTACCATTACTCATATGAACCGGGCTTATAATGAGGTGACACGTATTAACGCCCTTAGTGATTGTTTGCGCACTTTGCCACATAATGAAGTTATGGACGAGATCCATGCCGACATGGGTAACTTTATCACTTTCACGCATAGGGTTGAGGATGCGAACCGTAAGTGTGATCGAGAAGTTAATGCTAAGTTCGAGGCTCTCGAGAGCACTGTTCGTGTGTTGAAGAAAGAGTTGGATGTTGTGAAAGGGAAGTTGCGTAAGTATGAGGATCCTGCCGAGACTCATGCTGGACCGGCTTATCACACCCGCTCTAAGCGAATGTGATGTGATTATTCATATTGATTATCTATTTCATAAGACTTAATGTCCTTTTTATACATACATTTTGGGTTATGTACGGCATTTTGCAGAGGATTTTATTAAGATTTTGTTATGGGATATTTTTCATTATGTATGGATGGTTATTTTTATGACATCTATTATCATTATCAGGTTTTATTTCTGATGTTGTGGCTCTTGGCATGTTATATTATGCGTAATATATGTTCATATATGTTAGGTGCTATGTATGTTGTATGATGTTATCATAAAATATGTATGCATGTGATGGTTATTTCTATAACAATCATAACTGTCATGTTATTACTCATAGTATTTGTTAACTATTATTTATGATGGTTAATATTTTCGTGTTTTGATCTATTCCTTTATGACACTAGTATTATTCTTGGTACTAACGGATGTGTTATTCTATTTTGAAGATCATGCCTCCAAGAGAGTCCACTGAAGCGCGTATGCAACGCCTGATCAATGAAGGAATTGCTGCTACTATGGCAGCAAATGCTAATGTTAACGCCAATGCGAACAACAACCAGGTGGGATGTTCCCACAAGAATTTTATGGCTGTTCGACCCCAAGAATTCAGTGGTACGGAAGGACCAATAGGGCTTACTCATTGGTTCGAGAAGATCGAATCTATTTTCAGGGTCAGTCGCGTCCGTGAAGAGGACAAAGTTAGTTTCGCTAGTTGCACTCTCAAGGATAGTGCCTTGACATGGTGGAAGAATCTGGTTAGTAGTTTGGGAAGCGACGTAGCTTATGGTTTGTCCTGGAATGATTTTAAGGAAAGATTGATCACCCGCTATAGACCTCGGGGTGAGCTTAAGAAGCTAGAGGTTGAGCTCAAGAATTTGAAAATGCATGGCACCGAGTTAGATGCCTATGAACGAAGGTTTTTCGAGTTAACTTTGTTGTGTCCTAGGGTTTATGCGGATGAGGACCGCAAAATTGAGGCTTACATTGATGGTTTGTCGGAGAAGATTGAACACGGGGTTGAGTCTAGTGAACCCCAGACTATTGAGGCGGCTATGTCTATGGCCCACAAACTTAATGACAAGGTGTTGAGAAGAAGCAAGACTACAGTTGCTGAAACTAGTGAGGAGGTTGTCAAGAAGGCTGATAATGGGAAACGAAAGTGGGATAACAACCGCAATCAAAACCAAAATCAGCAGAAGAAACAGGATACCTCAGGTGCTAACAACAGAAATCAGCGTGTGTGTCCTGGTTGCTATAAAGCTCATGATGGTTACTGCACAGTTACTTGTAAGAGGTGCTCCAAGCAAGGGCACATTGCTAAAGATTGTACAGTGCTTTTGCCGGGTTCTGCTACTCCCGCGGCTGGTGGTAATAATAATAATGTTGGTAATAGAGGTGGTAACGGTAATGGTAATGGGAAATTGAATAATGGAGGTAATCAAAGGGTTTGTTATGAGTGTGGGAAGCCGGGGCATTTCCGAGATGCTTGTCCCAACAAGAAGACTGCTGAAATTGCACGTGGCCGAGCGTTCAACATTAATGCTAAGGATGCGGAGGAAGATCCTAACCTTGTTACTGGTACGTTCTCAATCAACGATTTATCATTTTATGAACTATTTGATTCAGGGGCTGATTTAAGTTTCTTGTCGAGTAAATTAAGTCCGAGAATCAAAACGCCGTTAACTCCCTTAGACAATACTTATGTTGTTGAAGTAGCTAATGGTAAAGAACTTACTGCTAAGACTGTACATCGTAAATGTAACATTAATCTGGGTGGTAGGGATTTTGAGATAGACTTGATACCGATTGAACTTGGTAGTTTTGATATTGTTATTGGTATGGATTGGTTATCTGCGAACCGTGCTGAGATCGTGTGTTATGATAAGGCTATTCGTATTACTGATGTGATTGGAGAGCCACTAATGGTCTTTGGAGATAAGAAATGCACACAGTTAAATCTTATTAGCTGTATGAAAGTTCGTAAACATCTCCGTAAAGGCTGTCATGCTATTCTTGCTCATGTTGTTGATCCTAGTAAGGAAGTGAAGAACGTTGATGACGTTCATATTGTTAGGGATTTTCCCGAGGTGTTTCCCGATGACTTACCTGGCCTTCCACCGCAACGCGCGGTAGAATTTCAAATTGATCTTGTTCCCGGTGCTGCTCCTGTAGCACGTGCTCCTTATCGTCTTGTGCCTTTCGAACTTCAAGAATTATCGAGTCAACTCCGTGAGTTGTTAGACAAAGATTTTATTCGTCCTAGTTCGTCCCCTTAGGGAGCTCCCGTTCTGTTTGTTAAGAAGAAAAATGGTTCTTTTCGTTTATGCATTAATTATCGTGAACTGAATAAGCTCATTGTTAAAAATCGTTATCCTCTTACGAGAATTGATGATCTGTTCGATCAGCTTCAGGGTTCTTCTGTTTATTCAAAAATTGATCTTCGTTCTGGCTATCATCAGTTGCGTGTAAAAGAATCTGATGTTTCAAAAACTGCTTTTCGCACCCGTTACGGTCACTTTGAATTTCTTGTTATGCCGTTCGGATTGACAAATGCACCTGCTGTGTTCATGGACCTCATGAACCGTGTGTGTAGACCCTATCTGGACAAGTTCGTTATTGTTTTCATCGACGACATCTTTATCTATTCTAAGAGTGATGAAGAGCACGAAGAACACTTGAGGTTAGTGCTTGATTTGTTAAAGAAAGAAGAGTTGTACGCTAAGTTCTCTAAGTGTGCTTTTTGGTTAAGAGAAGTTCAGTTCCTTGGTCATATTGTTAATAAACAGGGAATACAAGTTGATCCTGCTAAAATTGAGGTGATTGAAAAGTGGGAAACCCCAAAAACTCCTACTCAGATTCGTCAGTTCTTAGGGTTGGTAGGTTACTATCGAAGGTTCATTCAGGATTTCTCTCGTATTGCGAAACCTCTGACTGCTTTAACGCATAAGGGGAAGAAGTATGAGTGGAAGGATGAACAAGAGAATGCTTTTCAGATTTTGAAGAAGAAGTTGACTACCGCTCTGATTTTGTCACTATCGGAGGGTAATGACGATTTTGTTGTTTATTGTGATGCATCGCGACAAGGCTATGGTTGTGTTTTGATGCAACGAAAGAAGGTTATTGTGTATGCATCACGACAGTTGAAGATTCACGAACAGAACTATACAACTCATGATTTAGAGTTGGGGGCTGTTATTTTTGCGCTTAAAATTTGGAGACACTATCTTTATGGTGTTAAGAGTACTGTGTACATCGATCACAAGAGTCTTCAACATATCCTCGATCAGAAACAGTTGAACATGAGACAACGAAGATGGATTGAGACGTTGAATGATTATAATTGTGACCTTTTGTATCACCCGGGTAAGGCCAATGTTGTGGCTGATGCATTGAGTCGTAAAGAAAGGACTGAACCTCGCAGGGTTAGGGCCTTGAATATGATAGTTAGATCAAACCTCGTTAGGCAGATTCTTAAGGCACAATAAGGAGGAGAATTTCGTGAAGGAGAATGTAGAAAAGGTAGCTAAGAAGTTTGAAGTACGAGCTGATGGTACTAGGTATTTTGCGGGACGTCTTTGGGTTCCAAAATTTGGAGGTCTTCGACAACTTGTTTTGGATGAGGCTCATAAGTCTAGATACTCTATTCATCCTGGTTCAGGAAAGATGTATCAGGATCTTAAGGAGCTGTATTGGTGGCATAATTTGAAAGGTGATGTAGCTAAGTATGTGACTAAGTGTTTGACCTGTGCTAAGGTCAAAGCTGAACATCAAAAACCGTCTGGACTTTTGGTGCAACCAGAAATTCTCGAGTGGAAGTGGGAAGGTATCACTATGGATTTTATTACTAAGTTACCAAGAGTTTCAGGTGGCTATGATGCAATTTGGGTGATTGTAGATCGACTCACTAAGTCGGCTCACTTTTTGCCGATTAGGGAAACCGATTCGATGGAGAAACTCACCCGTTTGTATTTGAAAGAGATTGTTTCTAGGCATGGTGTTCCCGTGTCCATTATTTCCGACCGAGACAGTCGATTTGTGTCGAGGTTTTGGCGATCTTTACAGGAAGCCTTGGGTACTAGGTTGGATATGAGCACTGCTTATCATCCTCAAACGGATGGTCAAAGTGAGAGGACCATTCAGACATTAGAAGATATGTTGCGAGCGTGCGTCATTGATTTTGGAAATGGGTGGGATAAATATTTACCGCTAGCTGAGTTTTCTTATAACAACAGTTACCACGCAAGTATTAAAGCCGCACCGTTTGAAGCTTTGTACGGTAGGAAATGTAGGTCTCCTATTTGTTGGAATGAGGTTGGGGATGCTCAACTTACAGGTCCAGAGATTATTCACGAGACTACTAAGAAGATTGTACAAATTAAAGAAAGGTTGAGAACTGCTAGAAGTCGGCAAAAGAGTTATGCCGATAAGGGAAGGAAAGATGTTGAATTTCAAGTTGGTGATCGTGTTATGTTAAAGGTTTCGCCTTGGAAGGGCGTAATCCATTTTGGTAAATGTAGCGACCCGACCAAATCATGTTTGACGGCGCCGTCTACTTAGGTCCCGTTACGTGGTCATAAGTCTTTAAAACAACGTTGACCAAAAGATATGTCGCATTCATTTCAAATGTAAAGATTGTTCAAAGTTTACGAGAATAGTTCCACCACAAGTTACGATACAAAGTTTTAAGTACAAATGAAACTTATGCGACACAATTTAAAAGTAGTCAAAAGACGCTCCATGTATGCATATATACTCGACATCCAATGCAAGTATCAAAATAATGAGCGGAAGCATGTATCATGTATCGTTCAAGGACCTGAGAAAAACATAGAAATCTGTCAACGAAAACGTTGGTGAAATCATAGGTTTAAGTAAGTAAGTACAAGTGAACCACAAGATTTGCATCAATGAAATAATAGTAATACATTCCAAAAGTTTGTTTCACGAGCACCCAATTATCAAAGCTTAACATTCCTTCCATTGTATACCCCATCACTTAGTGCTAGAACAAACACTGATTCTCGAAAATATATTTCATCCGTAGACGGTAGCGAACCGTCAAAGATGAGGGTTGTCAACCCATATGGCCATATAACATAAGTTCTCGCTTACACCCGGCAAGTGTAACTAATGATAATCGAATTGAGGATTTTTGTTCTAAACTCGTATGTAGAATGTTTGTTTTCCCGTTCTTGTGTTCACTTAGTTCAAAAGAATCGTTTATGTTTTCTCATCCCAATATAAGTTCAAAAAGAGTAAAAGTGGGACTATGATCTCACCTTGAGTGCACGAGTAGTAAAGTACTTCAACAAGTAAACGTGTGCAAAGAACAATGCTAGTCTTGACCTAAACAATAGGTTTGTATCAATAACGGTAAACACGATAGGTCAAAGATGTTCAATTAGTCCTATGGCTCGTTAAGACTCGATCCTAATAGCATGTGAATCAAATTGTCATGTTTCATGCAAGGTACAAGTATAAAAACATGTTAGAACGATTGCACAATTATTTGGTTAAGTTTGATTAAAAGTCAACTTGGTCGGGTCAAAGTCAACGAAAAAGTCAACATGTTCGGGTCGGGTCCCGAACTATTTTTCTGAGGTTTTTAATCATATATGAGTATGTTAGAACAGGTTTCATGTGAATCGGAGGTCCATAGTATGCCAAACATTTTTCGTAATTTGGACATGGTGGTCAGAACCTGACCACGGCTTATGTCGCGCCGCGACATAGTCTGGCCGCGCCGCGGCATTGGCCGTGCGCTGGTACCTGGTCAGTCTCAATTGTTCAAGTCCCAAATCAAAACTCTTTCAAGCATAAATTACAAACCGCTAACATTTAGAACTCGCACCTTATATCGTTGGAAAGGTAATTTGACAAAGAACGCAACTATGCACTTTTTATCAATCAACTTTCATTTACAACAACCAAAAACCGCAATCAATGCTCCTCATTCAATGCATACAAGTCCATAAATGCAATTCAATGATTCGGGCAACCAATTTACATGAATGATATGCCGTTTCGAAGGTAATCAAGCATACATTCTAACTAAACACTTACCAACCATAATCCATGGCATTCAATGCATCAAAAGTCCATTTCAAGTTCATCAAACCCTAACCCAATTTCACCAAAATCATAAATCGAGTTCATGAACTTTTCTAAAGCAACCTACACATCAAATTGAAGCTAGTGATACTAGTAACACAATTATAACATCAACTTTTAACATCTAACAACATATGATCATCCAAAATTCAAGAACAACACACCAAAATTCAAGTTCATGCTAGTTACACTAAAACAACGAGATCGAGCATATAAATTACACACACGACATCACAATGAGCCATAGACACTAACTAACACCATTTCAAGTCAAAAACACGAATTTAGAGAAATCTAGAGTTTTAGAAATGTTACCCAAACGAGATGAAGTTGGTACCAAAATGAAGAGGATGAAGAGAGGATTACGAATATGTAATTTATTTTGTTGTAAGCCTCCTAGATCGGATTTAGATGATGATTGAATGAATTTGGAAATGGTGTGTGTGTTCTTGCTAGAGAGAAAGAGAGAGATGGAGATGATAATGAATGAGTGAAAGGGGTTTGACCCTTTGACCTAGTCAAGGGTTTGATCCCTTGTCAAGTTTAGTCCCTCAACTTTCGTTCGGGTGCGTAAATTACCTAAACGAGATAATTTAAAACGCGTATCAACGGGAGATGTTATAAACATATAACAGACTTTATATTAGTATAACGGAAAAGTAAATGGAAAAAGGCGGGATGTTACATTACCTACTCCTTAAAAGAAATTTCGTCCCGAAATTTAAGTAGGCGTAGTAGTCGTTGTTTCTTCCTCGAGATCTTGCGTTTCCGAATTCACGAATAGATGAGGATACTTCCTTTGCATTTGATCTTGTCTTTCCCAAGTAAACTCGGGTCCCCTTTTGGCGTTCCAACGGACTTTAACAATCGGGATTCGGCTTTGTTTCAATGTCTTGACGGAGGTGTCCACAATTTCAACCGGTTCCTCCACAAAATGAAGTTTGTCATCAATAGTAAGTTCCTCGAGAGGAATGACGATATCGGGTTCGGCAAGACACTTTTTCAAGTTAGATACATGGAAGGTAGGATGAACGGAGTTCAATTGAGGCGGAAGATCTAAACGATACGCAACGGTTCCAATACGCTCCAAGATTTCGAAAGGACCAATATACCTTGGATTCAGCTTCCCGCGTTTCCCAAAACGGAGTACACCTTTCCAAGGCGCGACTTTTAACATTACTCGGTCACCGACTTGAAATTCAAGATCGTTGCGTCGTTTGTCGGTATAGCTCTTTTGACGACTTCGGGCCGTCCTAAGCCTATCTCGGATTTGAACGATTTTCTCGGTGGTTTCGTGAATGAGTTCGGGTCCGGTGATTTGCACGTCGCCTACCTCGGCCCAACAAAGAGGTGAACGACATTTGCGGCCATATAGCACTTCAAAAGGTGCGGCTTTAATACTCGCGTGATAACTATTGTTATAAGAGAACTCGGCGAGAGGTAAGTGCTTGTCCCAAGCTTTTCCGAAATCAACCACGCAAGCTCGTAACATGTCTTCCAAGGTTTGGATTGTACGTTCGCTTTGTCCATCGGTTTGAGGATGATATGCGGTGCTCATGTCTAAACGCGTTCCCAACGCTTCTTGCAATGTACGCCAAAATCTAGAAACGAAACGGCCATCTCGGTCGGAAATAATCGATAAAGGTACACCGTGTCGGGCTACGATCTCCTTAATGTAAAGTTGTGCAAGTTTCTCCATTTTGTCCGTTTCTTTCATGGCAAGGAAGTGTGCGGATTTGGTGAGACGGTCAACAATAACCCAAATGGTATCATAACCGCCCGTCGTTTTTGGTAGCTTGGTGATAAAATCCATCGTTATCCTTTCCCACTTCCATTGCGGGATCTCGGGTTGTCGAAGTAATCCGGACGGTCTTTGGTGTTCGGCTTTGACTTTGGAACATGTCAAACACTTGGAAACATAAGTAGCTACGTCCCTTTTGATGTTCGGCCACCAATATAATTGTTTAAGGTCGTGGTACATCTTATTGGCACCGGGGTGAATCGAGTATCGTGACTTATGGGCTTCATCTAAAATAAGGCTTCGTAGATCCCCATAGCTAGGCACCCAAATTCTTCCGGCGAAATATCGGAGTCCGGTTTCTTTAACTTCGAATCGAGAGGTGAGGACGTTCAAGTGTTCGAGAGAGATGTTTTCATCCTTGAGAGCCTCATCTTGGGCTACCCGAATTTGGCTATTAAGGTTTGTGTGGATGGTGATGTTTAAGGCTCGGACACGAAGAGGCACCGCTATTTCTTTTCGACTTAAGGCATCGGCTACTACGTTTGCCTTCCCGGGATGGTAACGAAGCTCGCAATCGTAATCGTTCAAAGTTTCAATCCACCGTCGTTGTCTCATGTTTAGTTGCTTTTGATCGAAAATGTGTTGGAGACTTTTGTGGTCGGTGAAGATAGTACTCTTGGTTCCATAAAGATAGTGTCTCCACATTTTAAGGGCGAAGACAACGGCTCCAAGTTCGAGATCATGAGTCGTGTAATTCCGTTCATGAATTTTTAGTTGTCGAGAGGCATAAGCAATGACTTTCTTCCGTTGCATCAATACACATCCAAAACCATGTTTCGAGGCATCGCAATATACAACCAAATCATCATTGCCTTCGGGAAGTGACAAGATAGGAGCGGTGGTTAGCTTTGTCTTCAAGATTTGAAACGCGGATTCTTGCTCGGTCGCCCAAATGAATTTCTTTCCCTTGTGAGTTAAAGCGGTTAGAGGACGAGCAACCAAAGAAAAATCCTTGATGAATCTACGGTAGTATCCGGCGAGACCCAAGAATTGACGAATGTGAGTAGGAGTAGTAGGAGTCTCCCATTTACTAATGGCTTCGATCTTCGTGGGATCGACTTTAATACCTTGATCACTTACAACATGACCAAGAAATTGAACTTCCTTCAACCAAAATTCACACTTGGAGAATTTGGCATAAAGTCGTTCTTGTCTCAAGAGTTCAAGCACAAGTCGGAGATGTTGTTCGTGCTCTTCTTCATTTTTAGAATAGATCAATATATCATCGATGAACACAATAACGAATTTATCGAGATACGGTTTGCACACGCGGTTCATAAGATCCATGAACACCGCCGGTGCGTTAGTGAGACCAAATGGCATGACAAGGAATTCATAACTACCGTAACGAGTCCGGAAAGCGGTTTTGGAGATATCTTCCCCCTTAACCCTTAATTGATGATAACCCGAGCGGAGATCGATTTTCGAATATACACAAGACCCTTGTAGTTGATCAAAGAGGTCATCGATGCGAGGAAGAGGATATCGGTTCTTAACCGTCAATTTATTTAGTTCACGATAATCAATGCACATTCATAGGGATCCGTCTTTCTTTTTAACAAACAAAATCGGAGCGCCCCAAGGTGAATGGCTAGGTTGGATAAAACCACGATCAAGTAGTTCTTGGATTTGACTTTGCAATTCTTGCATTTCAGATGGAGCGAGTCTATATGGTGCACGTGCTACGGGTGCGGCTCCCGGAATAAGATCGATTTGGAATTCAACCGGTCGATGAGGCGAAAGACCCGGCAATTCATCGGGAAATACATCGGTAAAGTCACTAACAATTGGCACATCATCGATATGCTTATCATCAGACTCGACTTTCTTAACGTGAGCAAGGATCGCAAAACAACCCTTACGGAGTAGTTTTCTAACTTTAATACACGAAACGAGGTTGAGTCCGGTGCAACTCTTATCGCCATAGACGATCAAAGGTTCACCATTCTCGATAGGAATTCGGATTGCGTTAAGATCACAAAGAATGTGAGATTTCGTTTTGACTAACCAATTCATACCGATTATTACATCAAAGCTTCCTAGTTCCATGGGTATCAAGTCAATTTCAAATTCCTTACCCAAAATGTTTATCGTACACCCCCGGTAATATGTGTCGGCACTTAATAGTTTCCCGTTAGCCACTTCAATGGTATAAGTGGTATCTAATGGAAGAGGTGGAGTGCTAAAAGAATGAGTCAAAGTCTTGGATACAAAGCATTTATCGGCACCTGAATCGAATAAGCAAGAGACATAAGAATTGTTGAGAAGAAACGTACCCGTGACTAGTTCAGTGTCATCCCGGGCTTCCTCGGTGTTGATGTTGAAAGCTCGGCCGCGCGTATTGGTGTTATCTTTCCTTTTCAGGCATGCATTTCTATAATGACCCGTTTGACCACATTCATAACAAGTGCCCGTCTTTGGTGCATTGGGCCACTTTCGAGCAACGGGAGTGGCACTTTTACAATCGTTGGCCTTATGACCAACTCCTTGGCACCGGTGGCAAATTATCTTACTACATTCGCCAAAGTGATGTTTGTTGCATTTGTTGCAAAGAGGTAGGTTCCCGGCATAACCCTTCTTGCCGTCGGAAGTGAAAGATTTCTTGGCAAAGTTGTTGTTGCTTGATTGGGAGGGTTCCCACTTTCTTTTGTTGCCGCCCGATTTATCCTCGGCCTTAGGTGCCGGAACTACGATTTCGTCAACCGTTTCAATTAGTTGGCGAGCCATGTTCATAGCGGCTTGATGAGTAGTGGGTTTGGATGACATCACCCCTTGTTTGATGCTTTTTGGAAGACCGAGCATGTAGAGCTCAATCCTTTGAGATTCGGGGTTAACAAGATTAGGACACATCAAGGATAGTTCGGCGAAGCGTTGATTATAAGCTTTAAGATCGTTTCCGACCGCTTTCAAAGCTCTTAGTTCTTCCTCAAGCTTTCGGGTTTCTTCGCGCGGAAAATATTCAACAATCATCTTTTCCTTTAGATCGGCCCAAGAGAGGGCACCCACCGATTGAACATAGGTGTTCCACCATGTTAGAGCAATTCCGGAGAAAGTGTGAGTGGAGTATTTGACCTTGTCTTGGTCCCGACAACCACTTATGCTAAAGACGGCTTCCGTTTGCTCAAACCATCGGGTGAGCACGACCGGTCCCCCGGTTCCATCAAAAGTGTGAGGTTTGCACCCCATGAAAGCTTTATAGGAGCATCCCTCGTTTGAGTTTCCGGCTCCATTGTTGTTGTTGTTGTTGTTGTTGTTGTGGTTGTTATTATTATTGTTGTTGGATGAGTGACCGGCCATGGCCGCATCTACGGCGGTAGCTATCATCCGTTCGAGAGCTTGTTCGGGGGTTTCATTGCGGCGTACACGACGAGGAGCCATTGTTCCTTCAAGACACAAGAATATCATTGATTAGTATTCTCAATAATACTAACCGTGATATAGAATAAAGATAAAGAGAAGTTTTTCCTCGACTCGCCTTAAATTCTTTATGTCATAATGTCGGAACGTTCATATGAGTCACCGTAATATAATCCCGGAAATTATATTACCCTGATTCATGTGTGCATTCGACATCATTTCATATAGTCAAGGTGGCGTGTCAATCAAATTAAACAACGTGAGATTAAGATGAACTAAGAGTAGATATGAGTAGAAGCGTTCGAGTATAAATGCACAAGTAGTCAAGTAATTCCTACTTCAAGTCTATATGCCGGTTGTAGTCTAGACTCACCAATGTACCCTATGACTCGGGGTCGACACCAATGAACTCTAAATCCCTACAACCAACGCTCTGATACCATCTGTAGTGACCCGACCAAATCATGTTTGACGGCGCCGTCTACTTAGGTCCCGTTACGTGGTCATAAGTCTTTAAAACAACGTTGACCAAAAGATATGTCGCATTCATTTCAAATGTAAAGATTGTTCAAAGTTTACGAGAATAGTTCCACCACAAGTTACGATACAAAGTTTTAAGTACAAATGAAACTTATGCGACACAATTTAAAAGTAGTCAAAAGACGCTCCATGTATGCATATATACTCGACATCCAATGCAAGTATCAAAATAATGAGCGGAAGCATGTATCATGTATCGTTCAAGGACTTGAGAAAAACATAGAAATCTGTCAACGAAAACGTTGGTGAAATCATAGGTTTAAGTAAGTAAGTACAAGTGAACCACAAGATTTGCATCAATGAAATAATAGTAATACATTCCAAAAGTTTGTTTCACGAGCACCCAATTATCAAAGCTTAACATTCCTTCCATTGTATACCCCATCACTTAGTGCTAGAACAAACACTGATTCTCGAAAATATATTTCATCCGTAGACGGTAGCGAACCGTCAAAGATGAGGGTTGTCAACCCATATGGCCATATAACATAAGTTCTCGCTTACACCCGGCAAGTGTAACTAATGATAATCGAATTGAGGATTTTTGTTCTAAACTCGTATGTAGAATGTTTGTTTTCCCGTTCTTGTGTTCACTTAGTTCAAAAGAATCGTTTATGTTTTCTCATCCCAATATAAGTTCAAAAAGAGTAAAAGTGGGACTATGATCTCACCTTGAGTGCACGAGTAGTAAAGTACTTCAACAAGTAAACGTGTGCAAAGAACAATGCTAGTCTTGACCTAAACAATAGGTTTGTATCAATAACGGTAAACACGATAGGTCAAAGATGTTCAATTAGTCCTATGGCTCGTTAAGACTCGATCCTAATAGCATGTGAATCAAATTGTCATGTTTCATGCAAGGTACAAGTATAAAAACATGTTAGAACGATTGCACAATTATTTGGTTAAGTTTGATTAAAAGTCAACTTGGTCGGGTCAAAGTCAACGAAAAAGTCAACATGTTCGGGTCGGGTCCCGAACTATTTTTCTGAGGTTTTTAATCATATATGAGTATGTTAGAACAGGTTTCATGTGAATCGGAGGTCCATAGTATGCCAAACATTTTTCGTAATTTGGACATGGTGGTCAGAACCTGACCACGGCTTATGTCGCTCCGCGACATAGTCTGGCCGCGCCGCGGCATTGGCCGTGCGCTGGTACCTGGTCAGTCTCAATTGTTCAAGTCCCAAATCAAAACTCTTTCAAGCATAAATTACAAACCGCTAACATTTAGAACTCGCACCTTATATCGTTGGAAAGGTAATTTGACAAAGAACGCAACTATGCACTTTTTATCAATCAACTTTCATTTACAACAACCAAAAACCGCAATCAATGCTCCTCATTCAATGCATACAAGTCCATAAATGCAATTCAATGATTCGGGCAACCAATTTACATGAATGATATGCCGTTTCGAAGGTAATCAAGCATACATTCTAACTAAACACTTACCAACCATAATCCATGGCATTCAATGCATCAAAAGTCCATTTCAAGTTCATCAAACCCTAACCCAATTTCACCAAAATCATAAATCGAGTTCATGAACTTTTCTAAAGCAACCTACACATCAAATTGAAGCTAGTGATACTAGTAACACAATTATAACATCAACTTTTAACATCTAACAACATATGATCATCCAAAATTCAAGAACAACACACCAAAATTCAAGTTCATGCTAGTTACACTAAAACAACGAGATCAAGCATATAAATTACACACACGACATCACAATGAGCCATAGACACTAACTAACACCATTTCAAGTCAAAAACACGAATTTAGAGAAATCTAGAGTTTTAGAAATGTTACCCAAACGAGATGAAGTTGGTACCAAAATGAAGAGGATGAAGAGAGGATTACGAATATGTAATTTATTTTGTTGTAAGCCTCCTAGATCGGATTTAGATGATGATTGAATGAATTTGGAAATGGTGTGTGTGTTCTTGCTAGAGAGAAAGAGAGAGATGGAGATGATAATGAATGAGTGAAAGGGGTTTGACCCTTTGACCTAGTCAAGGGTTTGATCCCTTGTCAAGTTTAGTCCCTCAACTTTCGTTCGGGTGCGTAAATTACCTAAACGAGATAATTTAAAACGCGTATCAACGGGAGATGTTATAAACATATAACGGACTTTATATTAGTATAACGGAAAAGTAAATGGAAAAAGGCGGGATGTTACAGTAAAAGGGGAAAGTTAAGTCCTCGTTTCGTGGGACCTTTTGAGATCATTGAAAGAGTTGGACCGGTGGCTTATCGTTTGAAATTGCCACAAGAACTTAGTGCTGTTCACGATGTTTTCCATATTTCGAATTTAAAGAAGTGCTTGGCTGAATTTGATCAGACTATTCCTTTAGAGGAACTTCAAGTTGATAAGCAATTGCATTTTATTGAGGAGCCTGTTGAAATCATGGACCGAGAGGTTAAGACTCTTAAACAGAGCAGAATTCCTATTGTTCGGGTCTGATGGAACGCTAGACGCGGTTCCGAGTTCACTTGGGAGCGTGAAGGCCAGATGAAGCAGAAATACCCGCATTTGTTCTCAGATGCCGAGTCAACCCCTGCGCCTGCTTAAATTTCGGGACGAAATTTCCGTAACGGGAAGGTACTGTCACGACCCTACTTTTTCCGTTATCTTTTTCAGTTAATTATTTAACGGCCGTTAACTGTTAGTGTGCGACGTCATTCTATGACCTATATTATTATTTTTGTAATAATATATATATACTAATTATTGTGTGTTATGTGAATATTTGTATTCATATTTTAAATTTATACGTTTCTACGTCTCGCGAATTTCCATCCGGCGAATCTTTTTGGTTTTCAAATCAACGGTCGAGTTTTTGGGACATTTAAATCTTAAATATTTTAAATATGATATTTTAAGATCATATTATTATATAGTGTATTTATATTTATTTTTCGTCGCGCGTTTGTTATCTTTCCGGATTTTTAATCGTGTAAGTGTGTTTTCGCGTTTCGGGACTCGTTCGGGCTTTCGGGCCATCAGGAATTTACATTTAAGTGAGATGGACCAAGTGGGACCCACCCCACTAAGAATTTCGGCCGAAGCCTCATGGGAGGGGGGAGTAATTCCCTTGATTTCCTTTTTTGACAATTTATTTTATCATTCCACAAATAATTCCCTAAACCTAATTTGCATTTTCTCTCCTCCTTCTCCCACCTTGGCCATCACCATTCATCACCATGTCATTATCATCATCAACCAAAATCAAGCTTGGATCAAGAGATCATCTACATAAACGCGTTCCTCGTTCCGTTCTCTACGCGATAACATTAATCGTTTCTCGATTAGGGTATAAACCCTAACCCTAGAACTTTCAATTTTTCATTTATCTTCTGTATTTTGATGATTATTTAGTAGTATGATGTTTGTGGATTATTGTAATGGTGTTTGTATGCATAGATGTACTCGAAATCACATGTTTTCGGTTTGTAAAATTCTGGACAGCAGCTAATTCGTGTATTCTAAGTTTGTGACTGATATAAATGTTAAAATAAAGTATTTAGATGAGTTTCTCTCATCAAGACATTAATTTTAGACTCCGGATTCATGTCGTTTCGATTCCCGGAGCCCTAGTTATGATCAAATTAGTATTTTGTAAAGTTTGAATTGTGATATTGACATGAACCAGGTTTGGTCCGACTTTGTGACCTTCCTTGGAGTCTTTAGGGTGTGTTAGTGTGTTAGGACTGATGGTGGGACGAACTTTCATGTTCGGGTCACCTAAATCCGAGCCACGGTTCACCCGTTTGGACTAAAACACGGTTTTGAGTAAATTGAAGGTCCAAGTGGTGTCATGGCTGATTACCACGACTTGTGGACTGTTCTTGGTGTGTTCTTGAGTGCACCATTGTGTCGGGTGGTTTGAATAGGCGGAGATGCATATAAGGCTCGCCAGAAATCGACACCCGGGGCTTAAGATACGACCCGATGAACTTTTGAATTAAAACTTATGATTAATTCTAAAACTTATGATAAAAATAATGAATTTCATTATTAATTAATTACTTATGATAAAAGAAATAATTATTATTATTTAAGACTTATGATATAAATATTTATTATATCATTTAATTATTATTTATGATTTAATTAACATTTTAATTTAACTTATGATTAATAATACTTTTATTATTAATGGAAAATACTTATGATAAGTATTAATTTTACTTTATGAGAATATTATTATAAGACTTATAATAAAGATTAAATAATTATTTAATTATTATAAGACTTAATTATTATTTAATTATGATTTAATTATCAAATACTTATGATTTAATAATTATAATTAGAAACTTATGATATGATTAATAATTCATTATTAATTAATAATACTTATGATATGATTTAAAAATTTATTATTAATTAATAATACTTATATTATGATTAATATTTAATTAATTAATTAAATACTTATGATATATTAATTATATCACTTCAACTTATATTAACTTTAATAATTCATTTTATTTAATTAAACTTATGTTATGAATTAATTATACACTTTTAACTTTAATAAACATTATAACTTATGTTATTATTATAATTTACACTTTTCAAATTAATGTTGACTATGTTTGACCAAGGTTGACTTTTGAGTTGACTTTCGGTTGACTTTGACTTTCAGTTGACTTTTGTTGACTTTTTAAATAAGGAAACTTTCCTAACTTAAAAACTTTCTAAAATTAGAACTTTCTGAATTTGGAAACTTTCCAAAAATAGAAACTTTCCAAAAATAGAAACTTTCCTAAAATAGAAACTTTCCAAAAATGGAAACCTGCTAAAAATAGAAACTTTTTAAAAATAGAAAGTATGTGTCCGTACGCTGTTCCAGTCAAACCGATGCTTGTCGAGTATTGTTCTATGTCTACTTGCAACATGTACAATAGCTATCATACTAAGACTTGACCTAAGTTAGTTATTTATATCGACCTGCTTTATTTATAGGTCGGCGTTGTGATCGTTCCTGATCACTTTACTCTATTTGCTGTTCGCTTGTTTGTGTGGTTTCTTCAGTTGCTTTTAAGGTGAGTTATAGTCCCGTTTTTACATACTTTTCAAAGTATATTTTTGGGATGTGATTACATGCATTTTTATTTACGTTTAGACACAAGTAACAGTTAAATTTAATTATTCATTGTGAGTTGGACAAAAATATTCCCTAGTCTGGTAACTGTAATCATTGGTTTCTACCGGTGAACGCGAATCCTACGGATAGATCTATGGGGTTTGACAACCCCATTTCGAGCTAGTCGCGGTTGCAATTTATAATCGGAATGTTTAGTACTTCGTAATTTGTTGTAGATACACTGTCTAAGTGTATATTTTTATTGTGTTTGGCAAGAGTAAATAAAGGGTTAAGTGGTTACCAGGTGACTCATTGATAATGGAATAATGTTTAATGTTTTCTAACATTTTTTTTAAATCTTGTGGTCTAAAGTTTACTTATTATTTAAACCTATAATTCACTCAACCTTTGTGTTGACAGTTTATTTGCATGTTTTCACAGGTACTTGAGTTTTGTGATGCTTCCGCTGTGTTTAGAAGAGTCTGCATGCATTTGGGCAGATTTTATGAAACAATTTATGAAACTTAAGCTTGCATTCTATTTTTGGATAATTTAAACTTGTGGGTTTGTTGGCAAGGTTTTGTGTCAACTTTTGGTTTATTGCTATGGTTGGTTGTTTTGAAACTACATATTTTGTTTTGTTTCCTTTTTGGGAAACTTTTGAAATAAAAGAATGCAACTTTGTTTATTTAATTCATTTAAGTCCGATCAAGCTGTGGGACCAACTGACGGATCCGTTAAGTGTTTTGACGGGGTCGTCACAGATGCTGTCGAGAGACGAATGGAAAAGATGACTAAGGATATTCACTCAATACGAATTAGTTGTGAGCAGTGTGGAGGACCACATTTAACAAAAGATTGTCTCAGTATTGAACAAACAATGGAATAAAGAGAGAATGTTTCATACATGAACCAAAGGCCTGTAAATAATTATCCGAATAATTATCAACCGCCAAGACCGATCTACAATCAAAATCAGAATTATAACCGAAATGTTCCATACAACAATCAACAAGGTCCTAGCAATCAACAAGTATCCAATAATACTTACAATCAGAAAGACCTATTTTTCAAAACAAACCACCACAACCCGATGATAAAAAGCCAAATTTAGAAGATATGATGTCAAAGCTAGTTGAATCTCAAACTCAGTTTTTCACATCTCAAAAACAAATGAATGAACAAAATGCTCAAGCATTTAGAAATCAACAAGCTTCTATTCAAAATTTGGAACAAGAAGTAAGTAACCTAGCAAGGTTAATAGGTGAAAGAAAACCGGAAAGTCTACCGAGTGATAGAAATGCTAACCCCCGGAATGAAACAGCTAAAGCTATTACCACAAGAAGTGGTATTACACTTAAACCACCTGAAATACCTATAATTTTTGATGACTCTATTCCTACTCCACAAGAACCAAAACCTAAGCAAGATAAGGAAACAAAACCGGTAGTTGAAAAGGTTATTGAAGATAACACAGTTAAGGCTAAACCTTATGTTAAACCATACCAACCACCACTTCATTACCCGAGTAAAATGAGAAAAGAGAGACTTGAAGCCGAGCTATCCAAATTCTTGGATATGTTTAAACAAATAAATGTTAATCTTCCTTTCATTGATGTGATTTCAGGAATGCCTAGATATGCTAAATTTCTAAAAGATCTAATCACAAATAGAAAGAAAATGGAAGAACTCTCGGCTGTTACTATGAATGCTAATTGTTCTGAAGTACTGTTGAATAAGATACCAGAAAAATTATCTGATCCAGGAAGTTTCACAATTCCATGTTTTCTGGGTAGTCTTAGTTCAATAGAAGCATTGGCAGATTTAGGTGCTAGTATAAATCTAATGCCATATTCACTATACGCTAAACTAGACCTTGGAGAATTGAAACCAACACGAATAAGTATACAACTAGCCGATCGACCAGTAAAATATCCTAGAGGGATAATGGAGAACATGCTAGTTAAAGTTGGTACTTTAGTATTTCCAGTAGATTTTGTTATTCTGGACATGGAAGAAGATTCTCGAGTTCCTCTCATATTAGGAAGACCATTCTTAAACACGGCTAAAGTAATAATAGACGTGTTTGGTAAGAAGCTGACCCTAAGTATAGAGGACGAGAGTGTTACCTTTTCAGTTGATAGAGCCATGCAACAACCGCAATATGCAGATGATACATGTTATTATATTCAAACTATAGATTCACATGCAGAATTGTTAGAAGAATTTCCAGAATTACAAGGAACAGGAGAATGTTCTTTAGGAGAAGGAAATAAACTAATTGAAACTGAAATGTTAGCTACACTTATGGCTAATGGATATGAACCAACAACAGAAGAAATTAAAATGCTAAAAGAAGAAGACAGATATCGATATAAATCATCGATAGAAGAACCACCGACATTAGAGTTAAAGCCACTTCCAAACCATTTGAAATATGCTTATTTACATGGTGAATATGAATTATCTGTAATAATATCGTCTTCTCTTACTGAAAATAAAAAATCTCAACTCATTTCTGTGCTAAAAGCTCATAAACCAGCTATTGCATGGAAGATTCATGACATTAAAGGCATAAGTCCTTCGTATTGCACACATAAAATCCTTATGGAAGAAGGTCATAAAACGTATGTGCAACGCCAACGAAGACTAAATCCTAATATGCAATATGTTGTTAAGAAAGAAATAATTAAACTACTAGATGCAGGTTTAATTTATCCAATCTCTGATAGTCCATGGGTAAGCCCAGTCCAATGCGTACCTAAGAAGGGTGGCATGACTGTCATCACAAATGAAAAAAATGAGCTTATTCCTACTAGGACTGTAACAGGATGGCGTGTTTGTATTGATTATAGAAAATTAAATGACGCCACCAGAAAAGATCACTTTCCCTTACCTTTCATTGATCAAATGTTGGAAAGATTAGCCGGAAATAGTTACTATTGTTTTCTTGATGGTTTTTCCGGATATTTTCAAATTCCAATAGCACCCGAGGACCAAGAGAAAACCACATTCACGTACCCTTATGGTACTTTTGCTTACAAACGCATGCCATTTGGACTTTGCAACGCCCCTACAACCTTTCAAAGGTGCATGATGGCGATTTTTCACGACATAATAGAAGAATGCATGGAAGTTTTCATAGATGACTTTTCAGTCTTCAGTGATACTTTTGAAACATGTCTAGTCAATCTTGAACGAATGCTTATTAGAAGCGAACAATCAAATCTAGTTCTTAATTGGGAGAAATGCCATTTCATGGTTAAAGAAGGCATCGTTCTTGGTCATAAAATTTCAAAGGAAGGAATTGAAGTGGATAGAGCTAAAGTAGATGTAATTGCTAAACTTCCACATCCCACCAATGTTAGAGGAGTTAGGAGTTTTCTAGGGCATGCCGATTTTTACCGACGTTTCATAAAAGATTTTTTTAAAATTGCCACTCCTATGAATAAACTCCTAGAAAATGATGCTCCATTCATCTTTTCAGATGAATGCATCAAATCTTTTAATATTCTTAAAGAAAAACTCACTAATGCGCCGATCATGATAATTCCAAATTGGAATCTATCGTTTGAATTAATGTGCGATGCAAGTGATTTTGCAATGGGAGCCGTTTTAGGACAAAGGATTGAAAAATGATTTCAACCTATTTATTACGTTAGTAAGACGTTACAAGGAGCACAAATGAATTACATAACTACTGAAAAAGAACTCCTTGCTATTGTCTTTGCTTTTGACAAATTTCGTTCATATCTCGTTCTAGCTAAAACGGTGGTCTATACCAATCATTCTGCTCTTAGATACCTATTCTTAAAACAAGATGCCAAACCATGATTAATCTGTTGGATCTTACTCTTACAAGAGTTCGATACTGAAATCAGAGACAAAAAGGGAGCAGAAAATCTCGCAGCTGATCATCTTTCTCGTCTTGAAAATCCTGAATTAGAAGCTCTAAATGAATCGGCCATACAAGATAACTTTCCTGATGAATATCTATTGAAGATAGATTATAGTGAAATTTCATGGTTTGCAGACTATGCAAACTACTTAGTATGTGGATTCCTTGAAAAAGGATTGTCGTACCAAAAACGAAAGAAATTCTTTAGTGATATAAAACACTATTTCTGAGAAGATCCACATTTGTTTAAAAGTTGTCCTGATAAAATAATACGCCGATGTGTATTCGGAGATGAAGCTAGCCAAATCTTAAACCATTGTCACACAGGACCAACATGAGGGCATTATGGGCCTCAACTCACAGCAAGAAAAGTTTACGATGCTGGATTCTATTGGCCTACGATTTTCAAAGATGTACACCTTCTTTACAAATCCTGTGATGTTTGTCAAAGGGCCGGAAAAATAAGTCAACGTGATGAAATGCCACAAAATGTCATTCAAGTATGTGAAGTATTTGACATTTGGGGTATTGACTTTATGGGTCCATTTCCAAAATCTCATAATAATCTCTACATTCTCGTTGCCATTGATTATGTATCTAAATGGGCGGAAGCATAAGCTCTCCCGACTAACGATGCACGAGTTGTAGTCAACTTCTTAAAACGTCTTTTTGCTAGGTTTGGAACACCGAAAGCTTTAATAAGTGATCGGGGTACTCATTTTTGTAATAATTAACTTGAGAAAGTTCTCAAAAGATATGGAGTAACTCATAAAATCCCAACCGCTTATCATCCACAAACAAGTGGACAAGTTGAAAATACCAACCGAGCTTTAAAACGTATTCTAGAGAAAACCGTAGGATCAAATCCGAAGGAATAGTCCATGAAATTGGAGGATGCACTCTGGGCTTTTAGAACAGCCTACAAAACTCCAATTGGAACCACACCTTTTAGACTCGTTTATGGAAAAGCATGTCACCTTCCAGTAGAAATTGAACATAAAGCATTTTGGGCTTTGAAGACATGTAATCTTGATTTACATGAAGCTGGATGTCTACGGTTAAGCCAACTAAATGAATTAGAAGAATTAAGACATGAAGCATATGAAAATTCGTTAATCTGTAAGGAAAGAACGAAGAAATGGCATGATAAAAGAATCAGATGTTCAAAAGAATTTAAAGAAGGAGACAGAGTTCTTCTTTTAAATTCACGATTCAAGCTATTTCCTGGAAAATTGAAATCAAGATGGTCTGGACCATTCATAGTCAAAAGAGTTTTCCCATATGGAACAGTAGAGTTAATAAATTCAAATGGGATTGAATTTAAAGTTAATGGTCACAGAGTTAAACATTACATAGATAATCTAATGGAAGTTGAAGATGAAGTTAATCACAATTTCGACACCACAGCTAACTAAGTGTGGGAAGGTTCGAATCTTTTTAGGGTAATATATATTTCTGTTAGAGTTAGATATTCTGTTTTCGTGTAGTTTCCGAGAATGGAATCTGAATGGTCTTTCCCTAGCAGACCCTAAAGAACTAGTCTTCTCCCCCCATTCTGAATTTTTATTTTTTTTAGGTTTTACGAAATGAAGAATTCCTTTGATCTGAACCATGGTCTAATGCTACATGCTATGATTACTAAACGTAATAATGACACACTTTCGAGTGAACTGGTATCATTTGTGACAATCCAGAAATTTCCGACCAAATTTAAACCTAACCTTTATATGTTTCCAACACGATAAGCAGAATTTGTAATGTTGAATCTCAAAAAGTTTGGAACTACATTCATGTAATCAATTACCCTTTGACCGTGTTCGACGATTCACGAACAATTATGTGTATATAGATATGTATATATAATATATAATATTAACTGAAAACATTAACAAAGTATTAGATATATGATACTTTACATGAACGTATTTGTTTTGATATATTTATCGACAAAATTAAGAGATAATATCAAATGATTGAATTATCAGATACATTATGATATGATTACGGGCCAATGTTATGAGGTCCACTGTGATTTAAGAAATCTATTCTTTTTGACAATATTTGGAAAATGGTAAAGTGATCTATAAGTAAGAAGGTGGAGTGTAAATAACTTAGATGTTAGATATAAACAAGTTAAGTAACTCGACATTTTTCATTACGATGATTTCATACGTTTATTAAACCTTTGGACTTTATCCCATGCTTCACCAACAGACTGTAATTTAAAAACTTGAAACCTATTATGAATATATATAACTCTATTTTTCTAAAATGTTTTATGATATAACGATTTAAATTAATATTAAATATATTTATACGCGTATTATACGTACATAGTTTTATACTTTTACTATACTTTAACTTTACCTTTACTTTACTTTTACTTTACTTTTACTTTACTTTTACTTTACTTTAACTTTAATAATTCACTTTAATAATTCACTTTAATAATTCACTTTAATAATTCATACTTTAATAATTCATACTTTAATAATTCACTTTAATAATTCATACTTTAATAATTCACTTTAATAATTCAAAAATCTATTATAAATAGAATTCAATAGGTTTCATTATTTCATAGAAACTTGAAAATATATTTCTCTAAACTCTCTCAATCGAATTACATATATATATTTACTTAGTATTATTTCAAGATATTATTAGTATACATAAAATACTACGACGGAGTTATATTCAGACGATTTCAAAATAAGTTTTCAAATGGGATAGAGCTAAGGAAATTATGGATTATAGCTATGGAGGTTATGGGTATTGTTCGAGGGTATTGCTCGTGAGGTCAACCTAACGTTTATCATTTTCGTTGCGTCTACGTACTTTCCTGCAATATTGAATCACAATATTGATACGTGAGTATTCATATCTTATCTTTTATATATTAATAGTGTATCCCTAACTAGTGCTCGAGTATATATGATTATGCATGTTTGTATGCTTAGTTTCGTCGTTAAATAGTTTATGATAAATCACGAATTTGATACATATGCTACTGAGATAAGGTATATGATATGCATGTCGTTGAAAAGCTAAAGAAAAATTAATAACTTTTCATTTAGAAATCGTGTGGGTTTGATGAACGGATTAAAAGATATGGTCAACTGAATTATTATTAATTTTAATATTATTATTAAAACGATTATTATAATTGTTATCAGTTGATGTTATTACTAAAATTATCTTTATTACTAAAAATTAATATTTTTATTGAAACTATCATTTTATTATTTTTATCATTATTATTATTATCAACATTATTTTATCAAATAAATATGCGTACAAAGATATTTTTACCACACGTAATATAATTACATTAATAATACATACCACTATATTTTTATGATATTAAGTGAATTTTATAAATTTTATTACTTGAGATATATAAAAGTATATTTTTATCATATATGAATTTAAATATAAATTTTTATTTATTAATAAATGACTTATATTATTTAGTATAATTAGATCTGATAAATATATTTAAATATATAAAACGACTATATATAAGTTATATAATAAACATGTATAGATTTTGGAAGTCATTTTGGGTCAAGTTGACTTTTGTTGACTTTTGCATGTCGGTCTCGAGCATTAGGGTTGTGATACACTACGACTTGACCTAAATTGTTAGACAGATATTGACCAACATATAAATATATATACTTAATATAGGTTCGTGAATCCGAGACAAACCCTGAACTTGTTCAGTGCCGTCATATACATAATTGCTACGAGATACAGTATTATGAGTTTCATTACTCCCTTTTTATATATATATTTTTTGGGCTGAGAATACATGCACTGTTTTATAACTGTTTTACGAAATGGACACAAGTACTAAAAACATATTCTACGTTGAGTTGTACCACTTTGCATATTTTTCCCTAATAGCTTGGTAACTACTATTTACATGCGGTATTGTAAACGAGAATCCTGTTGATAGATCTATCGGGCCTGACAACCTCAACCGGACTGGACGACCAGTATTCAACGATTGCACAGTACTTCGTTTCCGTGACTACACTTGGTACAGTGTAGTGAGATTTCATAATAAAGGGAATATGCGACGTTGATTAAATGTTAAGTATGGTTACCAAGTGCTCAACCACTTAGAATATTTTTATTAAAACGTTTATGTATATGAAATCTTGTGGTCTATTACTATTACGGAAATGGTTGATTATGATAAACTAATGAACTCACCAACCTTTTGGTTGACACTTTAAAGCATGTTTATTCTCAGGTATTAAAGAAATCTTCCGCTGTGCATTAGCTCATTTTAAGGATATTACTTGGAGTCATTCATGACATACTTTGAAAGACGTTGCATTCGAGTCGTTGAGTTCATCAAGATTAATATTAAGTCAATTATAGTTGGATGTAATATGAAATGGTATGCATGCTGTCAATTTTAGATGTAAAGAAAGTTTGCAACGAATGCAATGTTTGTAAAACGTATCATATAGAGGTCAAATACCTCGCGATGTAATCAACAATTGTGAATCGTTTATAATGTATATGAACGGGTCCTTTCAGTTGGTATCAGAACGATAGTCTTAGCGAACCAGGTCTTGCATTAGTGTGTCTAACTGATAGTTGTTAAGATGCATTAGTGAGTCTGGACTTCGACCGTGTCTGCATGTCAAAAAGTTTGCTTATCAATTCTAGTCGGAAATCATCTACTTATCATCCTTAGAAAATTACCTGCTTATCATCTTAAGTCTAGACGTGTTTTCCTGCATTTATTGCATAATAGTGTATAGACGGATTCTTATCTTAGCACATCTATTACTGTGAACTTTGACTGACATCTTTTCAAAGATTCTCCGTAATTTACGGAATTTTGGTATTATATATACATATGAAAATTATATAATTGAAGAATACCAAATCTAAATTCTACAATCTATTTCATACCAAAATTTTTTTCCCTGATCTTACGAGATGGATCCCTCAACCAGTTCGAATTCCTCAGATTCCGATAGCTATTCCGATATGGATATCTACATGAGCTCCGAAAGTAGCATCACCGGAATGGATCAACTAATTTCCCATCATCTATTTTGGATGAATTGGGGATGGGTCTGTAGTCAACTCAACCATTGGAGACAAGAAGAAGGTGATCCCTTCCATCCACCACATTGCCCTCTTGGCGATGAACCTGAAGCATTTACCGGCGAACTTGTTCGAGACACCATTTTCTCACTCATTGCTAGAGTATCTCGTCATGATTATATACTATCCCATATTGCGAATCTTATTCATCCGCTCATTCCAACCGCCAATCATCCCGGTGTACTAGCAGAAATTAACGAACTTCGCGCCCGAGTAGTGGCTTTGGAACACATGGTGCAAGGATTACAAACACCATCAGCAGCATAAACAATACCGCCAGTAACATCCACATCGCAAGCCTCAATACCACAAGCTTCAACAGCATCACCAGCAGTTACCGGCAGTATCATCAGCATCAACAATATCGTCAGCACCACCATCACCGTCAGTACTGTCAGCATCATCAGCACTAGCAGCACCTATAACATCACAAGTTCCGTCAGTTCAAGAATCACCGTGGACGTCATCATTGATCAACAACGAGTATTTTGTATCAACGAGTTATGAAGTATTAACTCATTCTTCTAAAGAAATTATATATATATATATATTTTATATATATGAATGCTGAAACTATAAAAATCTTTCGTACTAAGCTATTGAATATGAATTGAAAAAGGGTAGATACTACTCAGTTAAATTCATATTACTAATATGCTATGATGTACATCCTTCGTTAACAACCTAACCATCGTAACTACAATCTTTAATTCAATTAAATGAATTCGGTTTCATAATAAACCAAGTGTATCATTCAATAACATGTTTGATTTTACACTTTCATCTTTAATGTACTCGAAACTTACTGGAAAACAACATTCGTATCTTGTGAAGTTAGCAAGAGTTCTATGAGCATCAGCATAATTCACTAAGGAAATATCTATAAGAATAAATATTGAAGTATTGATTACATTAGCGAAATACTCCGCGAAGATTATGTAATCTCTAATGTTTTAGAGATTATTCTTTACTAATCCAAGCCGAAAATTAAATGAGCTTAATATGATATTAACTCATTAAATCTGTATTACATCTGAATAAAATATACATACATATATTTTCATTAAGACTGTAATGAAAAATTCTTGTTCAAAATATTATTTGTGACATTTTTTTAACGGGTAGGTAATACCCGAGAGATATATAAATGCACAATTAATATATTACATTCTTCGATTCTAATTCAGTAAATGATCAACTATACTCCCTATTTTCACAACAGTATACCTTCTTTTATAAGAAATCAAAACAACCATACTCATTCAAATTCAATCACCTATTCTGATTTTTGAAATCTCAGAATGCAACTCGAGATATAAGCAAAACCATCACTCTTAGATCCTTACATTTTTTCAAAGCTATACTTTGACTTCAAAACTGTGATAGAACATCACTTTTAATTGTAACACTCAAAAGGATACGAGAATCAATCGAGATTTATGAAAAATTTATCCTTTGGATATTGACAATGACAAGCTGCATTTAAAACGCTTTGAAATTTCGGAAGACACTTCAAATAAGGAACAATCGAGATGATGATCCAATCACACATTACCCGAAGTCTTGTACCTGAAAAACTCTCGAACCCAAAGTCATAGTTTAACACGTACCCGCGTTGAATTCTTTAGCATTTATTAGCAAAAACAACCTTACGATTCTTTTCAAAGTAGCCAGTTTTGTCACAGCTCCAACAAGTCAACCTCGACTTTTCAGTAAAACTAATTTTATTATAACTTCGATAGATACACTGCCCTTTCACCATCGTTACTGGGGAACCTTTCATATCTCACCACATTAGCAGTAAACTTATCAACAACTTCATTAACCTTCGACTTAAACCTCTCCGAAAAGTCACTATACTTATTCATTGAAACTCCATCTCTTACTCATTTGCATCTTGCAACAAGAATTGCCATACCAATTACTGAAAATCAGCAATCAGTATTTTGAAATCTCGTAGCGTTTCTACTTCAATAATTATATATACATATAACGTCTATCTCCTAAACTTACACACTTCGAATGTGAAGTTTCTGAAAAACATCTCAAACTGTGAATTAGTTCTCGAAATCCTAATGAAGCAGCAGAAACTGTAAATGACTTTAACAGTCAAAAGTTTGATGACAAAGAATAATGTGTTGGTAAAGCCCAGAAAAAAAGAAGAGTTGGTACTGAATAATGGATTGAGCAGACCGTGAAGGAGACCAAGGACAAATACAAGGACCAAAGTCTGTATTTAAAGAATCTTGATGATTCTGTTTCTGACGAAGTCATTAATGAATACCTTGCTCCTGACTCTAAACCTTTACGGACCTTATTCTTCATCATCATCTTATCTTAAATATTATAAGATATCTTCGTATCTCTCATTATACATATTCTCCATATTTCTGGAGATATTTTCACAACTATTCTTATCTGAGATCATTTATCTCTCCATAATATCTGCAACATAAAAGAAACTGTGTTGGTTTCTAAATTCTGAAAAAAAAAATTCAAATATGAATGTTTTGAAGTAGTGTTGGGAACTGAAGCATGAGTTAGTATAATATAATGACACTTGATCAACGTGATTATATTACAGTAATTCATGCTGAGTTTCTAATGGAACGTGATGATTCACAGAACATACCGTCATCATGTGTCATTTACACGACTCTTACATTCTACCAAATCTCCAAATATATTAAGAACATATCTTCTTGATAGTTCTATATTTCCGGATATTCTGGTAATTTGCCAAATCAAGATCGTACCATTACGATTTCCTTCTTAGAACATTAACTATGTTCATCCAAAACTTCATACCTACTAATTCTGGACCATTATTCGCTTGACTTAAAGCCGGGAAGAGACAACAAAAGTATGAAACTCCGAAATGTAAGGGAGAATATAAAGTCTAATAACAACACATAAATTACAAACCGTGTATATCAATGTTTATCGCAACATAAAGACACGGGAGAATTAAAAACACTATAACCCCAAGGGCGAAGTAGAAGAAAACAGATTCCTCCGGTGGAAGTTGGAAAAGGAGAATGATTGTTGTGATAGTAAGGATAAGGATAAGGATTAGAACTGGATTAAGCATTTTCGCAATCTTTTGAAATTGGAATTGAGTATAGAAGTGGTAAAAACTAATGGAATGGAAAAGGTAAATATATAAGGGAAATATCAGACGTAGTAATCGGGACAGATCATCGCATTTAATTAAAGAGATCCTAATTTCCTTAAATCTCGAAGAAACAGATCTTATAGATTTCCAAGATTTTTTTTTTAATCCCTTGAATTCCGGAATTCAACCATGACTACGTCAAAAATTATGACGAAACTTATTTTTCTCATTCTACTATTTTGTGATAGCTTCACTCATACACTTCGAGTAATCAGATTTTTTATCCATATTACTCTATGGTAATAAAATCCTATCTATCAACACATATCCGTCATGAAAACATTTTTATGGTTAGCCATGATGACCTCGATGAAATTTCGAGATGAAATTTCTTTAACGGGTAGGTACTGTGACGACCCGAAAATTTCTGACCAAATTTAAACCTAACCTTTATATGTTTCCAACACGATAAGCAGAATTTGTAATGTTGAATCTCAAAAAGTTTGGAACTACATTCATGTAATCAATTACCCTTTGGCCGTGTTCGACGATTCACAAACAATTATGTGTATATAGATATGTATATATAATATATAATATTAACTGAAAACATTAACAAAGTATTAGATATATATGATACTTTACATGAACGTATTTGTTTCGATATATTTATCGACAGAATTAAGAGATAATATCAAATGATTGAATTATCAGATACATTATGATATAATTACGGGCCAATGTTATGAGGTCCACTGTGATTTAAGAAATCTATTCTTTTTGACAATATTTGGAAAATGGTAAAGTGATCTATAAGTAAGAACGTGGAGTGTAAATAACTTAGATGTTGGATATCGACAAGTTAAGTAACTCGACATTTTTCATTAAGATGATTTCATACATTTATTAAACCTTTGGACTTTATCCCATGCTTCACCAACAGACTGTAATTTAAAAACTTGAAACCTATTATGAATATATATAATTCTACTTTTCTAAAATGTTTTATGATATAACGATTTAAATTAATATTAAATATATTTATACGTGTATTATACGTACATAGTTTTATACTTTTACTATACTTTAACTTTAACTTTACTTTACTTTTACTTTACTTTAACTTTAATAATTCACTTTAATAATTCACTTTAATAATTCATACTTTAATAATTCACTTTAATAATTCATACTTTAATAATTCACTTTAATAATTCATACTTTAATAATTCACTTTAATAATTCATACTTTAATAATTCACTTTAATAATTCAAAAATCTATTATAAATAGAATTCAATAGGTTTCATTATTTCATAGAAACTTGAAAATATATTTCTCTAAACTCTCTCAATCGAATTACATATATATATTTACTTAGTATTATTTCAAGATATTATTAGTATACATAAAATACTACGACGGAGTTATATTCAGATGATTTCAAAATAAGTTTTCAAACGGGATAGAGCTAAGGAAATTATGGGTTATAGCTATGGTGGTTATGGGTATTGTTCGAGGGTATTGCTCGTGAGGTCAACCTAACGTTTATCATTTTTGTTGCGTCTACGTACTTTCCTGCAATATTGAATCACAATATTGATACGTGAGTATTCATATCTTATCTTTTATATATTAATAGTGTATCCCTGACTAGTGCTCGAGTATATATGATTATGCATGTTTGTATGCTTAGTTTCGTCGTTAAATAGTTTATGATAAATCACGAATTTGATACATATGCTACTGAGATAAGGTATATGATATGCATGTCATTGAAAAGCTAAAGAAAAATTAATAACTTTTCATTTAGAAATCGTGTGGGTTCAATGAACGGATTAAAAGATATGGTCAACTGAATTATTATTAATTTTAATATTATTTTTAAAACGATTATTATAATTGTTATCAGTTGATGTTATTACTAAAATTATCTTTATTACTAAAAATTAATATTTTTATTGAAACTATCATTTTATTATTTTTATCATTATTATTATTATCAATATTATTTTATCAAATAAATATGCGTACAAAGATATTTTTACCACACGTAATATAATTACATTAATAATACATACCACTATATTTTTATGATATTAAGTGAATTTTATAAATTTTATTACTTGAGATATATAAAAGTATATTTTTATCATATATGAATTTAAATATAAATTTTTATTTATTAATAAATGACTTATATTATTTATTATAATAAGATCTGATAAATATATTTAAATACATAAAACGACTATATATAAGTTATATAATAAACATGTATAGATTTTGGAAGTCATTTTGGGTCAAGTTGACTTTTGTTGACTTTTGCATGTCGGTCTCGAGCATTAGGATTGTGATACACTACGACTTGACCTAAATTGTTAGACAGATATTGACCAACATATAAATATATATACTTAATATAGGTTCGTGAATCCGAGACAAACCCTGCACTTGTTCAGTGCCGTCATATACATAATTGCTACGAGATACAGTATTGTGAGTTTCATTACTCCCTTTTTATATATATTTTTGGGCTGAGAATACATGCACTGTTTTATAACTGTTTTACGAAATGGACACAAGTACTAAAAACATATTCTACGTTGAGTTGTACCACTTTGCATATTTTTCCCTAATAGCTTGGTAACTACTATTTACATGCGGTATTGTAAACGCGAATCCTGTTGATAGATCTATCGGGCCTGACAACCCCAACCGGACTGGACGACCAGTATTCAATGGTTGCACAGTACTTCATTTCATTGACTACACTTGGTACAGTGTAGTGAGGTTTCATAATAAAGGGAATATGCGACGTTGATTAAATGTTAAGTATGGTTACCAAGTGCTCAACCACTTAGAATATTTTTATTAAAACGTTTATGTATATGAAATCTTGTGGTCTATTACTATTACGGAAATGGTTGATTATGATAAACTAATGAACTCACCAACCTTTTGGTTGACACTTTAAAACATGTTTATTCTCAGGTATTAAAGAAATCTTCCGATGTACATTAGCTCATTTTAAGGATATTACTTGGAGTCATTCATGACATACTTTGAAAGACGTTGCATTCGAGTCGTTGAGTTTATCAAGATTAATATTAAGTCAATTATAGTTGGATGTAATATGAAATGGTATGCATGCCATCAATTTTAGATGTAAAGAAAGTTTGCCTTTTAAAAACGAATGCAATGTTTGTAAAACGTATCATATAGAGGTCAAATACCTCGCGATGTAATCAACTATTGTGAATCGTTTATAATGTATATGAACGGGTCCTTTCATCATTCATAAGAGAAAAATGGACGTAGTAAGAAAAGAACACAGAAAAGATCATCATAAGATACATTTTGGAAACGGAAAATCAAAATCCGTAATGAAAAGAAGAGCACGACAACTTGAAAGATGTTACAAATGCGGAAAATGGTCACACGAATGTAAATGTTCAAATAACCAAACATATTCAAATATCGAATTTGTTACTCTATGCAGAGAAGGACCATTCATATGTTTAGAAGAAAAGATATTGAAGATTTGAGGTTATGCTTATGTAGCTATGGAGAACCAAATCACACGACTCTCCTATGATGTGACGACCCGGAAATTTCCGACCAAATTTAAACTTTAATCTTTATATTATTCAGACACGATAAGCAAAGTTTGTTAAGTTAAATCTCAAGAATTTTAAACTGTGTTCATACATTCATTATAACCTCGACCAAATTCCGACGATTCACGAACCGTTATATATAAATAGATATGTATATGTATATATATATATTATAACTTGAGAATATTAATAAAGTATTAAACGTATAATACTTTACACGAACGTATTTGTTTCAATATGATTTTCGACGAAAAAAAATATATTAAATGATTGAATTATCAGAAACATTAAATTATGATTACAAGTCTCTGTTGAGAGGTCCACTATGATTTGAGAAAATCTATTCCTCTTAACGATATTCAGAATAATTTGTAAAGCTATTTATAAATAAAAACAAAAAGTGTCATTTACGAAAGTTAGACAAAAGTTAGTGGAGAATTGGTTTCCATAATATTCTATTAATCTATTTTCAAACGTACAAAGACGTTTTCAGTTTAAAAAGAACTTTATTATTAAAACGTATATAACTTTTATAAATATCTAGAATCACTTTTGACAACTCATCACTTAACCAGTATAATAAATATAACGATATTTATATTTTATTTCATTAAATATATATAACGATTTAAATTAATATTATATATATTTATACGCGTATTATACATACATAGTTTTTTTTACTTTTACTATACTTTAACTTTACCTTTACTTTACTTTTACTTTACTTTAACTTTAATAATTCATACTTTAATAATTCACTTTAATAATTCACTTTAATAATTCATACTTTAATAATTCACTTTAATAATTCATACTTTAATAATTCACTTTAATAATTCATACTTTAATAATTCACTTTAATAATTCATACTTTAATAATTCACTTTTATAATTCAAAAATCTATTATAAATAGAATTCAATAGGTTTCATTATTTCATAGAAACTTGAAAATATATTTCTCTAAACTCTCTCAATTGATATATATATATATATATATATATATATATATATATATATATATATATATATATATATAATATATATATATATATATATATATATATATATATATATATATATATATATATATATATATATATATATTTGCTCTGTATTATTTCAAGATATTATTAGTATACATAAAATATTACGACGGAGTGCTGTCCGAGTGATTTCAAAATAGTTTTTTTGAATGAGTCGAAGCTAAGGAAATGATTGGTTATAGCTATGGAGGTGATGGGTATGGTTCATGGGTATGCTCGTGAGGTCAATCTAGTGTTTATCATCTCCGTTGCGTCTACGTACTTTCCTGCAATATTGAATCTCAATACTGATACGTTCGTGAATTCGAGGCCAACCTTGCACTTATTAAATGACGTTATATGTATTTTTACTATGAAATACAGTATTGTGAGTTTCATTTCCTCCCTTTTATATATATTTTTGGGACTGAGAATACATGCGCTGTTTTTATTAATGTTTTACGATATAGGCATGATGTTATGCGAGGTGTATATAAAATAGTTTATATTTTACTAGGAAAAACTATTAAATACGATACAATTTTACACAAGATATTTATTTATTTATAGAATGGATATACTTAAACCTTGCTACAACACTTATAGGCAGTGTACCTAATCGTACAGTAGTGTAGTTTTTAGTAAGTCCGATTCGTTCCACAGGGAAATCTTTAAACAAAGCTCAACGCTATATTAGTTTACTTTTATAAAAATACAAACATATATATAAGTAATATTATTATTATAAAGGGGGGTTTTTACCGTTTAATGACCGGTTTGTCGATTTTAAGACTTTAGTCGCAGTTAAAACCTAATGTAAAATATAAAATAAATACAAGACTTAAATTAAAGCGTAAAGTAAATAACGATAATGAAATTGTGAATAATAAAAGTGCGATAAAATAAACTTACGATAATTAAAAAGTACGATAATTAAAAGTGCGATTAAATAACAATAAATAAAAGTGCGATAATTAGAAGTGCAATTAAATATAAAATAAAGGAAATTAAATATGAAATAAAAGAATTATGCTTATTTAAACTTCCGTAATCATGATGTTTGACGTGTTGATTTTAGTTTTATGCCCATGGGTTAATTGTCCTTTGTCCTGGATTATTCAATATGTCCGTCTGGTTTTTGTCCATAACAGTCCATCAGTCATAAATATAAAGTGCGAGTGTCCTCGTCAAATTATTATTATACCCGAAGTTAAATATTCCAACTAATTGGGGATTCGAATTGTAACAAGGTTTTAATACTTTGTTTAATGAATACACCAGGTTATCGACTGCGTGTAAACTAAGGTTTTACTACTTTGTTAACAATTACACCAATTACCCTTGAATGTAATTTCACCCCTATTTTAATTATTCTAGTGGCTATTAATCCATTCCCGTGTCCGGTTAAATGAACGATTATTCGTACATATAAATACCCCGCCCATCGTGTCCGATTGAGTGTATATGGTAATTTATAGGGACGCCCAATTGTAAATCTTTATATTAACATTAACAAACTTTCATTTAGTTAAACAAATATAAAGCCCATTAATAGCCCATAGTCTAATTTCCACAAGTGTCGTTCTTTTGTCCAAACCCCAATTATGGTACAAAGCCCAATTACCCAATTTTAGTAATTAGCCCAACATCATGATTACTTCGTTTTAAATAAGCATAATAATAACTTAGCTACGAGACATTAATATAAAAAGGTTGAACATAACTTACAATGATTAAAAATAGCGTAGCGTTACACGGACAGAGTTTCGACTTACACCCTTACAACATTTGCTAACATACCCTTATTATTATAATTATAATTAAAATTAAAATTAAAATATAAATTATATATATATATATATATATATATCGTATATATGAGAGAAGAGAGAAAATAGATGATGATTTTGATCAGAATTCGGTTGGCTTTATAGGCAGTTTTCAAATTTAGGGCTCCGCGACTCGCGGTGAATTTTGCCTTCAAACTCCGCGAGTTGCGGAGTTTGAAATTCCAGCTCACATCTTGGAGTCTTTCTCTGCCGACGATTTTTATTATATATATAATATATATAATTAATATAATTAATTATATATTATATTATATTTATATACATAGTTAACTTGTAATTTTTAGTCCGTTGCGTCGAGCGTTAAGAGTTGACTCTGGTCCCGGTTCCGGATTTTCGAACGTCCTTGCGTACAATTTTATATTTTGTACTTTGCGTTTTGAATCTTGTACTCTTGTAATTTCGAGACGTTTCTTATCAATAATTGGAACCTTTTTGATTGTCTTTTGTACTTTTGAGCTTTTTGGTCGTTTGCGTCTTCAATTCGTCGAATCTGTCTTTTGTCTTCACCTTTTATTATTTAAACGAATATTACTTGTAAATAGAACAATTGCAACTAAAAGCTTGTCTTTCTTGAGGAATAATGCTATGAAATATATGTTCGTTTTTAGCATTATCAAATATTCCCACACTTGAGCGTTGTTTGTCCTCAAGCAATATCGTCTTGAAATACTAGAATCACTTCTTTATTCTTCACACTTTGTACATCAGTGATTTCTATACGGCGGTATAAACAATGGTAGTAACGATATGGTTTACAGTCCCACATGACTATAAAAATTTAGCTCCATTAAGGAAATTGGATCTTTATGAAAACATTTGATCTTTTGAAAATTAAATCTAGTTTTTACCCTAGATAAGTTTTCCGGGATAACCCTTTACCGGTGTTTGCAAAATATTTTTGTGGGTTTGGTGGGTTTCAGAATTGAAAATTTTAGCTCAAAACTTGCTGTTTTGTGTCACCCACTTGCTAACCTTGTATTTGGAAAGCAACACGTCCAGTTTACTTGTCCCGTATATTACCTTTCGATAAACTACCGTCCGGTTGTAAAGGAAAGCGTTGAACAAGCAACTGTTAAGGCAATGTCCCGTGACATGCTTTTGATTATGGTCTATAACGTGTCGGACGCAATTACTATCCTTGGTAGGAGCAATAGTAAAGCTCACCCTTATAATTTTTCGGTCTGGCACAAGGTCCTGTCTTTGACCATGCTATGCAACCACCGTTCTTACGGTTGACATCCGATTTAGTTCAGGTGACCTAATGAATTCCAGGTGAATTCCTAGGATTTTACGTTCAATGGTAATGAACGCATTGAAAATAGGGTTTTCAGAAAACAAATCGGTTTGTAATTTTGATCAAAATATTTTCTCGTTTAAGCTCGAGTTTAGATATCATCGAATTCCATGAGTTTGTAATTCTCAATCTTTAAGGTCAATCTCTAGAATTGAGTAATATCAGTCTTAAAAGCTGATTTTTAATCTTTAAGGAGATTATCCTTTCTGGGGATCTGATTCATTAGTCTTATCAAGCTAATTTGCACGGTGCCCCCCATTGTACGAGATAAATCCTTCTCATGGTTAGGATAAATCTGACCACATGGCGACCCTGTTTAATGCTGAGGTCCGTGGATTTCCTGCTGATTTTAGTGATGACTTTTCTAGATTTTTCGTCAACCTACAGCTGGTCTGGACGACAACTTCATGACCTAAATCAAGAAGCGCGTGTTTTTTTCGGAAGACTTTACTTCCTTTTAATGATGGAATTGATTCATCGTGTAGATCCATCTCTTCTTTTCTTTCATCGGGTAAAACAGTTTAGTTTAGTTTATCGTTCATAAATATGTATAAACATGATTTTGAATTCATTTAATTGAAAATTTTGAAAAATTTTACTAGAATTGGGTAGTCAGTATATAAGACTAGGGCTGTTCTTTTTTATCAGAGAGCACTAGATTCTAATACAACTACTGCTTTACTAGTATTTTTAATGGTAACCAAGTGTTTAAGATAAAAATTTTAAAATCCGAAAGAATTTAACCCCTTCCCACACTTAAGATCTTGCAATGCCCTCATTTGCAAGAAATCAGTAACAACTTAAATTATTGAGGGTGATTAGTGTGAAAATGATTAAGAAATTAATTTTTAAATTTTGTTTCCCTTATTATTTAGGACGAGGTCGTTTCGGATCGATGTCCTAGTCCGTCCCTCGACAAAATTTTAAAATTTGTCTTTTTGTAGCGATTGTTTTAAAAGCTAAGATTTTTGGGTTTTTTAATGTTTTTGGCATACTTTAAATCAATAAGATTAAAAATAATGATAATAAAGTTCTCGTCCCTCCCTTGGGTAAAGCAATTTCGGTTCAAAGACCTAGTCTTCAACTTACGACGAATTTTAAAAATCATATTCTTAACTTAATGAGATAAAGTAAATTTTTGTTTTTTAAATTCACACAACTTAAATATAAAATTCAAAATTAAAAATTCACACCAAACTTAAAATTTAAAATGCATAAAATTAAGAATTTATATTTTAAAAATTAAAAGTTCACACCAAACTTAATTTAAAAATTTATAAATTCATACTAAACTTATATTAATTTTTCAAATATTTACAATTTTAAATATATTGTTTTTATAAAGTTTACAATATTAATTTAAGATTTAAATATTAATTTTAAAAACATGGTAAAAATAAATTTAAAAATCTTTTTGTCTTTTTATCCCACTTTAATCAATCAAATATTATCAAAAATATGCGCCCCTCTTTTCGGTAAAGTAATTTCGGTTCCAAGACCTAATTTAACTCATGACGAATTTTTGAAATATTTTGGGTTGATTGATTAAAGATATTTATACCTTAAGAATAAACGTTAAATTTCGCAGTGATGTAATAAATTTTTGAATGATATCAATAATTTCGGTCGCCAAACCTAATTTTATTCAATACCAATTTAATACTTTTTAGCGAATAAATTAGCGTTTATTATCAAAAGGTTAAAAATAAAAATAAAAATAAAAACTGTACAGACATACCTGTGAAATAGATTTCTTAGTTATATGATCTATCCCATTCATAAGATAGTCGGTTTAATTGGTTTTCCATGGCTACATAGGTGTAACCTCGAGCATTCAGTGTCTTTTCTTCTAAACATATGAACGGTCCGTCTCTGCATAAAGTAACAAATTCGGTATTTGAATAGGTTTGATTATTTGAACATTTACCTCCATGTGACCATTTTCCGCATTTGTGACATCGATCTAGGTGTCGTGCTCTTCTTTTCGCTGCGGATTTTGATTTTCCTTTACTAAATTGTAACTTATTATCTTCGCATCTGGATTCTTTTCTAACTCCGTCCATTCTTTCTCTGATTACTGATACTATTTCACTCGGGAGTATGTCATTATTACGTTTAGTGATCAAAGCGTGTAGCATTAGACCATGGTTTAGTTCACAGGCAGTCTTCATTTTGTAAAAACCTAAAAAAAATAAAAATTCAGAATGGGGGGAGAAGACTAGTTCTTTAGGGTCTGCTAGGGAAAGACCATTCGGGTTCCATTTTCGAGAACTACACGAAAACAGACAATCTAACTCTAACAGAAATACATATTATCCTTTAAAGACTTGGTTCTCCCCACACTTAGTTAGTTGTGGTATCGAAATTGTGATTAACTTCGTTGTAGACTTCCATCGGACCATGTATGTAATGTTTCACTCTGTGACCATTAACTTTAAATTCAATCCCATTTGAATTTATTAATTCTATCGTTCCGTATGGGAAAACTCTTTTGACTATGAATGGTCCAGACCATCTTGATTTCAATTTTCCAGGAAATAGCTTGAATCGTGAATTGAAAAGAAGAACTCTGTCTCCTTCTTTAAATTCTTTTGAACTTCTGATTCTTTTATCATGCCATTTCTTCGTTCTTTCTTTATAGATTAACGAATTTTCGTATGCTTCATGTCTTAATTCTTCTAATTCATTTAGTTGACTTAATCGTAGACGTCCAGCTTCATGTAAATCAAGATTACATGTTTTCAAAGCCCAAAATGCTTTGTGTTCAATATCTACTGGAAGATGACATGCTTTTCCATAAACAAGTCTAAAAGGTGTGGTTCCAATTGGAGTTTTGTAGGCTGTTCTAAAAGCCCAGAGTGCATCCTCCAATTTAATGGACCATTCCTTCGGATTTGATCCTACGGTTTTCTCTAGAATATGTTTTAAAGCTCGGTTTGTATTTTCAACTTGTCCACTTGTTTGTGGATGATATGCGGTGGAGATTTTATGAGTTACTCCATATCTTTTAAGAACTTTCTCAAGTTGATTATTACAGAAATGAGTACCCCGATCACTTATTAAAGCTTTCAGTGTTCCAAACCTTGCAAAAAGACGTTTTAAAAAGTTGACTACAACTCGTGCATCGTTAGTTGGGAGAGCTTGTGCTTCCGCCCATTTAGATACATAATCAATGGCTACGAGTATATATAGATTATTATGAGATTTTGGAAATGGACCCATAAAGTCAATACCCCAAATGTCAAATACTTCACATACTTGGATGATATTTTGTGGCATTTCATCACGTTGACTTATTTTTCCGGCCCTTTGACATGCATCACAGGATTTGCAAAGAAGGTGTGCGTCTTTGTAAATTGTAGGCCAATAGAATCCAGCTTCATAAACTTTTCTTGCTGTTAGTTGAGGCCCATAATGCCCTCCTGTTGGTCCTGTGTGACAATGGTTTAAAATTTTACTAGCTTCATCTCCAAATACACATCGGCGTATTATTCCATCGGGACAACTTTTAAACAGGTGTGGATCTTCCCAGAAATAGTGTTTTATATCACTGAAGAATTTCTTTCGTCTTTGGTACGATAATCCTTTTTCAAGGAATCCACAAACTAAGTAGTTTGCATAGTCTGCAAACCATGGGATTTCTTTATAATCTATCTTCAATAGATATTCATCAGGAAAGTTGTCTTGTATGGCCGATTCATTTAGAACTTCCAACTCAGGATTTTCAAGACGAGAAAGATGATCAGCGGCGAGATTTTCTGCTCCTCTTTTATCTCGGATTTCAATATCAAACTCTTGTAAGAGTAAGATCCAACGGATTAATCTTGGTTTAGCATCTTGTTTTGAAAATAGGTATCTAAGAGCAGAATGGTCGGTATAGACCACCGTTTTTGCTAGAACGAGATATGATCGAAATTTGTCAAAAGCAAAGAAAATAGCAAGGAGTTCTTTTTCAGTAGTTGTATAGTTCGTTTGTGCTCCTTGTAACGTCTTACTAGCATAATATATAGGTTGAAATCGTTTTTCAATCCTTTGTCCTAAAACGGCTCCCATTGCAAAATCACTTGCATCGCACATTAGTTCAAATGGTAGATTCCAATTTGGTGTTATCATGATCGGCGCATTAGTGAGTTTTTCTTTAAGAATATTAAAAGATTTGATACATTCATCTGAAAAGATGAATGGCGCATCCTTTTCTAGGAGTTTATTCATAGGAGTGGCAATTTTAGAAAAATCTTTTATGAAACGTCGGTAAAAACCGGCATGCCCTAGAAAACTCCTAACTCCTCTAACATTGGTGGGATGTGGAAGTTTAGCAATTACATCTACTTTAGCTCTATCCACTTCAATTCCTTCTTTTGAAATTTTATGTCCAATAACGATGCCTTCTTTAACCATGAAATGGCATTTCTCCCAATTAAGAACTAGATTTGATTTTTCGCATCTAATTAGCATTCGTTCCAGATTAACTAGACATTATTTAAATGTATCACCGAAGACTGAAAAGTCATCCATGAATACTTCCATGCATTCTTCTATCATGTCGTGAAAAATCGCCATCATACACCTTTGAAAGGTTGCAGGGGCGTTGCAAAGTCCAAATGGCATGCGTTTGTAAGCAAAAGTACCATAAGGGCACGTGAATGTGGTTTTCTCTTGGTCTTCGGGTGCTATTGGAATTTGAAAATATCCGGAAAATCCATCTAGAAAACAATAGTAATTATTTCCGGCTAATCTTTCCAACATTTGATCTATGAAAGGTAAGGGAAAGTGATCCTTTCTGGTGGCGTCATTTAATTTTCTATAATCAATACATACACGCCATCCTGTTACAGTCCTAGTAGGAATAAGCTCATTTTTCTCATTTGTAATGACAGTCATGCCACCCTTCTTAGGTACGCATTGAACTGGGCTTACCCATGGACTATCAGAGATTGGATATATCAAACCTGCATCTAGCAGTTTAATAATCTCTTTCTTAACTACATCTTGCATATTCGGATTTAGTCTTCATTGGCGTTGCACATACGTTTTATGACCTTCTTCCATAAGGATTTTATGTGTGCAATACGAAGGACTTATTCCTTTAATATCATGAATCTTCCATGCAATGGCTGGTTTATGAGCTTTCAACACAGAAATGAGTTGTAATTTTTCATTTTCAGTAAGAGAAGACGATATTATTACAGGTAATTCAGATTCACCATGTAAATAAGCGAATTCCAAATGGTTTGGAAGTGGCTTTAACTCTAATTTCGGAGGTTCTTCTATCGATGATTTATATTGATATCTGTCTTCTTCTTTTAGCATTTGAATTTCTTCTGTTGTTGGTTCATATCCATTAGCTATAAGTGTAGCTAACATTTCAGCTTCATCAATTGGTTCATTACCTTCTCCTAAAGAACATTCTCCTGTTCCTTGTAATTCTGGAAATTCTTCTAATAATTCTGCATGTGCATCTATAGTTTGAATATAATAACATGTATCATCTGCAGATTGTGGTTGTTGCATTGCTCTATCAACTGAAAAGGTAACACTCTCATCCTCTATACTTAGGGTCAGTTTCTTACCGAACACGTCTATCATTGCTTTAGCCGTGTTTAAGAATGGTCTTCCTAATATGAGAGGAACTTGAGAATCTTCTTCCATGTCCAAAACAACAAAATCTACTGGAAATACTAAAGTACCAACTTTAACTAGCATATTCTCCATTATCCCTCTAGGATATTTTATTGATCTATCGGCTAGTTGTATGCTTATTCTGGTTGGTTTCAATTCTCCAAGGTCTAGTTTAGCGTATAGTGAATACGGCATTAGATTGATACTAGCACCTAAGTCTGCCAATGCTTCTATTGAACTAAGACTACCCAGAAAACATGGAATTGTGAAACTTCCTGGATCAGATAGTTTTTCTGGTATCTTATTCAACAGCACTGCTGAACAATTAGCATTCATAGTAACAGCCGAGAGTTCTTCCATTTTCTTTCTATTTGAGATTAGATCTTTCAAGAATTTAGCATATCTTGGCATTCCTGAAATCACATCAATGAAAGGAAGATTTACATTTATCTGTTTAAACATATCCAAGAATTTGGATTGCTCGGCTTCAAGTTTCTCTTTCTTCATTTTACTCGGGTAAGGAAGTGGTGGTTGGTATGGTTTAACATAAGGTTTATCCTTAACTGTGTTATCTTCATTAACTTTTTCACCTACCGGTTCTTTTTCCTTATCTTGATCAGGTTGTGGTTCTTGTGGAGTAGGAATGGTATCATCAGAAGTTACAGGTATTTCAGGTGGTTTAAGTGTTGTACCACTTCTTGTGGTAATAGCTTTAGCTGTTTCATTTCGGGGGTTAGCATTTGTATTACTAGGTAGACTTCCCGGTTTTCTTTCACCTATTAATCTTGCTAGGTTACTTACTTCTTGTTCCAGATTTTGAATAGAAGCTTGTTGATTTCTAAATGCTTGAGCATTTTGTTCATTGGTTTGTTTTTGAGATGTGAAAAACTGCGTTTGAGTTTCAACTAGCTTCGTCATCATATCTTCTAAATTAGGCTTTTTATCATCAGTTTGTTGTGGTGGTTTGTTTTGAAAATTCGGTCTTTGCTGATTATAAGTATTATTGGATACTTGTTGATTGCTAGGACCTTGTTGGTTGTTGTATGGAATATTTCGGTTATAATTCTGGTTTTGATTATAAATTGGTCTTGGCGGTTGATAATTATTCTGATAATTATTTCCAGGCCTTTGGTTTATGTATGAAATATTCTCTCTTTGTTCCATTGTTAATTCAATATTGAGACAATCTTTTGTCAAATGTGGTCCTCCACACTGCTCACAACTAATTCGTATTGAGTGAATATCTTTAGTCATCTTTTCCATTCGTCTCTCTACAGCATCTATCTGTAGTGACCCGAACTTTTCCATGTTTATATATATTAATTGAGATTGATGTTTACATGATTAAATGTTTCCAACATGTTAAGCAATCAAACTTGTTAAGACTTGATTAATTGAAATAGGTTTCATATAGACAATTGACCACCCAAGTTGACCGGTGATTCACGAACGTTAAAACTTGTAAAAAAAAACTATATGATGACATATATATGGTTATATATATAGTTAACATGATATTATGATAAGTAAACATATCATTAATTATATTAACAATGAACTACATATGTAAAAACAAGACTACTAACTTAATGATTTTGAAACGAGACATATATGTAACGTTTATCGTTGTAACGACATTTAATGTATATATATATCATATTAAGAGATATTCGTACATCATAATATCATGATAATATAATAATTTAAAATCTCTTTTGATATTATAAACATTGGGTTAACAACATTTAACAAGATCGTTAACCTAAAGGTTTCAAAACAACACTTACATGTAACGACTAACGATGACTTAACGACTCAGTTAAAATGTATATACATGTAGTGTTTTAATATGTATTTATACACTTTTGAAAGACTTCAATACACTTATCAAAATACTTCTACTTAACAAAAATGCTTACAATTACATTCTCGTTCAGTTTCATCAACAATTCCACTCGTATGCACCCGTATTCGTACTCGTACAATACACAGCTTTTAGATGTATGTACTATTGGTATATACACTCCAATGATCAGCTCTTAGCAGCCCATGTGAGTCACCTAACACATGTGGGAACCATCATTTGGCAACTAGCATGAAATATCTCATAAGATTACAAAAATATGAGTAATCATTCATGACTTATTTACATGAAAACAAAATTACATATCCTTTATATCTAATCCATACACCAACGACCAAAAACACCTACAAACACTTTCATTCTTCAATTTTCTTCATCTAATTGAACTCTCTCAAGTTCTATCTTCAAGTTCTAAGTGTTCTTCATAAATTCCAAAAGTTCTAGTTTCATAAAATCAAGAATACTTTCAAGTTTGCTAGCTCACTTCCAATCTTGTAAGGTGATCATCCAACCTCAAGAAATCTTTGTTTCTTACAGTAGGTTATCATTCTAATACAAGGTAATAATCATATTCAAACTTTGGTTCAATTTCTATAACTATAACAATCTTATTTCAAGTGATGATCTTACTTGAACTTGTTTTCGTGTCATGATTTTGCTTCAAGAACTTTGAGCCATCCAAGGATCCATTGAAGCTAGATCCATTTTTCTCTTTTCCAGTAGGTTCATCCAAGGAACTTAAGGTAATAATGATGTTCATAACATCATTCGATTCATACATATAAAGCTATCTTATTCGAAGGTTTAAACTTGTAATCACTAGAACATAGTTTAGTTAATTCTAAACTTGTTCGCAAACAAAAGTTAATCCTTCTAACTTGACTTTTAAAATCAACTAAACACATGTTCTATATCTATATGATATGCTAACTTAATGATTTAAAACCTGGAAACACGAAAAACACCGTAAAACCGGATTTACGCCGTCGTAGTAACACCGCGGGCTGTTTTGGGTTAGTTAATTAAAAACTATGATAAACTTTGATTTAAAAGTTGTTATTCTGAGAAAATGATTTTTATTATGAACATGAAACTATATCCAAAAATTATGGTTAAACTCAAAGTGGAAGTATGTTTTCTAAAATGGTCATCTAGACGTCGTTCTTTCGACTGAAATGACTACCTTTACAAAAACGACTTGTAACTTATTTTTCCGACTAGAAACCTATACTTTTTTTGTGTAGATTCATAAAATAGAGTTCAATATGAAACCATAGCAATTTGATTCACTCAAAACGGATTTAAAATGAAGGAGTTATGGGTAAAACAAGATTGGATAATTTTTCTCATTTTAGCTACGTGAAAATTGGTAACAAATCTATTCCAACCATAACTTAATCAACTTGTATTATATATTATGTAATCTTGAGATACCATAGACACGTATACAATGTTTCGACCTATCATGTCGACACATCTATATATATTTCGGAACAACCATAGACACTCTATATGTGAATGTTGGAGTTAGCTATACAGGGTTGAGGTTGATTCCAAAATATATATAGTTTGAGTTGTGATCAATACTGAGATACGTATACACTGGGTCGTGGATTGATTCAAGATAATATTTATCGATTTATTTCTGTACATCTAACTGTGGACAACTAGTTATAGGTTACTAACGAGGACAGCTGACTTAATAAACTTAAAACATCAAAATATATTAAAAGTGTTGTAAATATATTTTGAACATACTTTGATATATATGTATATATTGTTATAGGTTCGTGAATCAACCAGTGGCCAAGTCTTACTTCCCGACGAAGTAAAAATCTGTGAAAGTGAGTTATAGTCCCACTTTTAAAATCTAATATTTTTGGGATGAGAATACATGCAGGTTTTATAAATGATTTACAAAATAGACACAAGTACGTGAAACTACATTCTATGGTTGAATTATCGAAATCGAATATGCCCCTTTTTATTAAGTCTGGTAATCTAAGAATTAGGGAACAGACACCCTAATTGACGCGAATCCTAAAGATAGATCTATTGGGCCTAACAAACCCCATCCAAAGTACCGGATGCTTTAGTACTTCGAAATTTATATCATATCCGAAGGGTGTCCCGGAATGATGGGGATATTCTTATATATGCATCTTGTTATTGTCGGTTACCAGGTGTTCACCATATGAATGGTTTTTATCTCTATGTATGGGATGTGTATTGAAATATGAAATCTTGTGGTCTATTGTTACGATTTGATATATATAGGTTAAACCTATAACTCACCAACATTTTTGTTGACGTTTTAAGCATGTTTATTCTCAGGTGATTATTAAGAGCTTCCGCTGTCGCATACTTAAATAAGGACAAGATTTGGAGTCCATGCTTGTATGATATTGTGTAAAAACTGCATTCAAGAAACTTATTTTGTTGTAACATATTTGTATTGTAAACCATTATGTAATGGTCGTGTGTAAACAGGATATTTTAGATTATCATTATTTGATAATCTACGTAAAGCTTTTTAAACCTTTATTGATGAAATAAAGGTTATGGTTTGTTTAAAAATGAATGCAGTCTTTGAAAAACGTCTCATATAGAGGTCAAAACCTCACAACGAAATCAATTAATATGGAACGTTTTTAATCAATAAGAACGGGACATTTCAGTTGGTATCCGAGCGTTGGTCTTAGAGAACCAGAAAATTTGCATTAGTGTGTCTTATCGAGTTTGTTAGGATGCATTAGTGAGTCTGGACTTCGACCGTGTTTTCTTTAAAAATGATTGCTTAACATTTTTGTTGGAAACTATATATTTTTAACATATGAATATTATGTGATATATTAATCTCTTAACGTGTTTGATATTATGTGATAGATGTCTACCTCTAGAACAAGTCCCATTGACTCACCTAATAATAATGAAGAGTCAAATGTAAATTGGATTGATTTGTGGACTGATTCACAAGTTCCCGAAGAGGAACCGGAAGAAGAGTCGGAACCGGAAGAAGAATCGGAACCGGAAGAAGAATCGGAACCGGATGAAGAAATAGAACCGGTGGGGGAAATAATAAAACGGTTAAGTAAAAGAAAATCCTCAACCAACCGACCAAAGTTAATTATGGTCAATGGTGTTTCCGCCAAGGAAGCAAAATATTGGGAGGATTACCAATTCTCCGATGAATCGGATTCCGACGAGAATTCCGATGATGTTATAGAAATTACCCCAACTGAATTTAAAAAGGCAAAAGAAAATAATAAGGGAAAGGGCATAAAAATAGAGAAATCTAATTCCAACCCCGATGAACTTTATATGTATCGTCAACCCCCGAAGTCCTTAAGTTGTAACAATGACCCGGGAACCTCTAAACCACCAGGTTTTTCTAAACCAATGTGGACAACGATGGCTCGTATTAGGGGAACATCATATATCCCTAGAAACTTGGCAAAACGAACCAAAACTGAAGAAGAAGAAACGAGCGAGTCGGAATAAGATAGTTGTATTCGTGTGGTGTAATATATGGAATATAGTGTTCTTATGCTTTATGATATATGTAAAAATTGCTTGTATTAATAAGTATTTTTTTTTTATGAATCTAACTCTTGTCTATTTTACAGTTTAAAAACACAAAATGGATAGACAACCCAATATTTTAAGAGACCTACCCGGAGACATGATTGATGAAATCTTGTCTAGAGTCGGCCAGAATTCTTCGGCACAACTATTTAAGGCGAGATCAGTTTGTAAGACATTCGAAGAACGTTCCAAGAATGTCTTGGTTTATAAGAGACTTTCGTTTGAAAGATGGGGGATATCACATTGGGAAACCCATAAGTTACGATGTGTTTACTTTGACGCATATATTGCGGGGAACCCAAATGCTATTTTACGCAACGGGTTAAGAAATTATTTTGACTCAATATATCCGAATATTGGACTTCGTGATTTAGAAAAAGCGGCTAACATGCAACATAAAGAAGCATGTTATGCTTACGGATTAGTAATGTTCGCTTCTCACCAAAGTGAGAACAAGAACATCGGGCTACAACTATTAAACAAAACGTTTCCACAAGTGACGGAGTCGGTAATTGGGGTAAGAAATGAGGTTTTTAGATTATTACGGGACTGTTGGACATTACGTAACCCTCGTCCCTTTAATGACGTTACAACACGCTGTCTTATCAACGGCCATAACGGTTATGTTGCACAAGACCAAGGATGGGAAGTAGTCCTAGTAAAACCAGAATGCATGACTTGTTTCTGGACGTATGAATTACGTGTCTTTATTGCCTTTGCTGAACGACTTGTGTACTAGCTAGAATTGTCTTCACAACTATCTTGTATCAAAGTTATTGTGTGCTATATTTCATGCTTTATGTAAAATAAGCGGTATTGTAAGTTTGTAAAATATTGTATAAAAGTTTGAACGCGAAATATTATTATAATCAGTTTTTCATATAGAATTGTAGTAGTTGAATTGTATATTAGCTACTAAGTATGAACTTAACGGGTAGGTACTACCCGAATTTAAACTTATAAAACGCTAATATGAAGAAAAAGCTTTTATAAATGAGTTCATATTATGCTACGAAATACTATTAACTACTCTTAATATTCTGTATGATTAACTTGTTCCATTTAACTATTTTGAAGGAAATGGCACCGACTACTCGACACACCGTGAATATGAATGAAGAGGAATTCCGTACTTTTCTAGCTTCAAACATAGCCGCAGTACAGGCTGCGCTACATACCAACAATAACCTTGGATCTAGCAGTACAGGAAATCGTGTAGGATGCACCTACAAAGAATTCACTGCCTGCAAACCTTTGGAATTTGATGGAACCGAAGGACCGATCGGATTGAAACGGTGGACCGAGAAGGTTGAATCGGTGTTTGCCATAAGTAAGTGTACTGAAGAGGACAAAGTGAAGTACGCTACGCATACCTTCACAGGTTCTGCGTTAACATGGTGGAATACCTATCTAGAGCAAGTGGGACAAGATGATGCGTACGCACTACCGTGGTCAGCATTCAAGCACTTGATGAACGAGAAGTACCGTCCCAGAACCGAGGTCAATAAGCTCAAGACAGAACTTAGAGGGTTACGAACCCAAGGATTTGATATTACCACGTACGAAAGACGATTCACAGAATTGTGCCTATTGTGTCCGGGAGCATTCGAAGATGAGGAAGAGAAGATCGACGCGTTTGTGAAAGGATTACCGGAAAGAATCCAAGAAGATATAAGTTCACACGAGCCCGCCTCCATACAACAGGCATGTAGAATGGCTCACAAACTAGTGAACCAGATTGAAGAAAGAATTAAAGAACAGACTGCTGAAGAGGCCAATGTGAAGCAAGTCAAAAGAAAGTGGGAGGAAAACGGTGATAAGAATCACCAATACAACAACAACAGCAATTACAACAATAATCGCAACAATTATCCCAACAATCGTAACATCAATCGCAACTACAACAAACGGCCCAACAACAACAACAACAACAACAACAACAACAGTAACTACAACAATCATCCCAACAACAATAATAACCGCAACAACAACAACAATCAGAAGCAACTATGCCAAAGGTGTGAAAAGAATCACTCGGGGTTCTGCACCAAATTTTGCAACAAGTGTAAAAGAAATGGTCATAGCGCGGCGAAGTGTGAGGTCTACGGACCAGGGGTTAATAGAACGAAAGGAACAAATGGTGTTGGAACGAGTAATGGCGGAGCAAGTAGTGTCGGAGCAAGTTATGCCAATGTAGTTTGTTATAAATGTGGAAAACCAGGCCACATTATTAGAAATTGCCCGAACCAGGAGAACACGAATGGACAAGGCCGTGGAAGAGTTTTCAATATTAATGCGGTAGAGGCACAGGAAGACCCGGAGCTTGTTACGGGTACGTTTCTTATTGACAATAAATCTGCTTACGTTTTATTTGATTCGGGTGCGGATAGAAGCTATATGAGTAGAGATTTTTGTGCTAAATTAAGTTGTCCATTGACGCCTTTGGATAGTAAATTTTTACTCGAATTAGCAAATGGTAAATTAATTTCAGCAGATAATATATGTCGGAATCGAGAAATTAAACTGGTTAGCGAAACATTTAAGATTGATTTGATACCAGTAGAGTTAGGGAGTTTTGATGTGATAATCGGTATGGACTGGTTGAAAGAAGTGAAAGCGGAGATCGTTTGTTACAAAAATGCAATTCGCATTATACGAGAAAAAGGAAAACCCTTAATGGTGTACGGAGAAAAGGGCAACACGAAGCTACATCTTATTAGTAATTTGAAGGCACAAAAACTAATAAGAAAAGGTTGCTATGCTGTTCTAGCACACGTCGAGAAAGTACAAACTGAAGAAAAGAGCATCAATGATGTTCCCATTGCAAAAGAATTTCCCGATGTATTTCCGAAAGAATTACCGGGATTACCCCCACATCGATCAGTTGAATTTCAAATAGATCTTGTACCAGGAGCTGCACCAATAGCTCGTGCTCCTTACAGACTCGCACCCAGCGAGATGAAAGAACTGCAAAGCCAATTACAAGAACTTTTAGAGCGTGGTTTCATTCGACCAAGCACATCACCGTGGGGAGCTCCTGTTTTGTTTGTCAAGAAGAAAGATGGTACATTCAGGTTGTGTATCGACTACCGAGAGTTGAACAAACTTACCATCAAGAACTGCTACCCACTACCGAGAATCGACGACTTATTTGATCAACTACAAGGCTCGTCTGTTTATTCAAAGATTGACTTACGTTCCGGGTATCATCAAATGCGGGTAAAAGAAGATGATATTCCAAAGACTGCTTTCAGAACACGTTACGGTCATTACGAGTTTATGGTCATGCCGTTTGGTTTAACTAATGCACCAGCTGTGTTCATGGACCTTATGAACCGAGTGTGTGGACCATACCTTGACAAGTTTGTCATTGTTTTCATTGATGACATACTTATTTACTCAAAGAATGACCAAGAACACGGTGAACATTTGAGAAAGGTGTTAGAAGTATTGAGGAAGGAAGAATTGTACGCTAAGTTTTCAAAGTGTGCATTTTGGTTGGAAGAAGTTCAATTCCTCGGTCACATAGTGAACAAAGAAGGTATTAAGGTGGATCCGGCAAAGATAGAAACTGTTGAAAAGTGGGAAACCCCGAAAACTCCGAAACACATACGCCAGTTTTTAGGACTAGCTGGTTACTACAGAAGGTTCATCCAAGACTTTTCCAGAATAGCAAAACCCTTGACTGCATTAACGCATAAAGGGAAGAAATTTGAATGGAATGATGAACAAGAGAAAGCGTTTCAGTTATTGAAGAAAAAGCTAACTACGGCACCTATATTGTCATTGCCTGAAGGGAATGATGATTTTGTGATTTATTGTGACGCATCAAAGCAAGGTCTCGGTTGTGTATTAATGCAACGAACGAAGGTGATTGCTTATGCGTCTAGACAATTGAAGATTCACGAACAAAATTATACGACGCATGATTTGGAATTAGGCGCGGTTGTTTTTGCATTAAAGACTTGGAGGCACTACTTATATGGGGTCAAAAGTATTATATATACCGACCACAAAAGTCTTCAACACATATTTAATCAGAAACAACTGAATATGAGGCAGCGTAGGTGGATTGAATTATTGAATGATTACGATTTTGAGATTCGTTACCACCCGGGGAAGGCAAATGTGGTAGCCGATGCCTTGAGCAGGAAGGATAGAGAACCCATTCGAGTAAAATCTATGAATATAATGATTCATAATAACATTACTACTCAAATAAAGGAGGCGCAACAAGGAGTTTTAAAAGAGGGAAATTTAAAGGATGAAATACCCAAAGGATCGGAGAAGCATCTTAATATTCGGGAAGACGGAACCCGGTATAGGGCTGAAAGGATTTGGGTACCAAAATTTGGAGATATGAGAGAAATGGTACTTAGAGAAGCTCATAAAACCAGATACTCAATACATCCTGGAACGGGGAAGATGTACAAGGATCTCAAGAAACATTTTTGGTGGCCGGGTATGAAAGCCGATGTTGCTAAATACGTAGGAGAATGTTTGACGTGTTCTAAGGTCAAAGCTGAGCATCAGAAACCATCAGGTCTACTTCAACAACCCGAAATCCCGGAATGGAAATGGGAAAACATTACCATGGATTTCATCACTAAATTGCCAAGGACTGCAAGTGGTTTTGATACTATTTGGGTAATAGTTGATCGTCTCACCAAATCAGCACACTTCCTACCAATAAGAGAAGATGACAAGATGGAGAAGTTAGCACGACTGTATTTGAAGGAAGTCGTCTCCAGACATGGAATACCAATCTCTATTATCTCTGATAGGGATGGCAGATTTATTTCAAGATTCTGGCAGACATTACAGCAAGCATTAGGAACTCGTCTAGACATGAGTACTGCCTATCATCCACAAACTGATGGGCAGAGCGAAAGGACGATACAAACGCTTGAAGACATGCTACGAGCATGTGTTATTGATTTCGGAAACAGTTGGGATCGACATCTACCGTTAGCAGAATTTTCCTACAACAACAGCTACCATTCAAGCATTGAGATGGCGCCGTTTGAAGCACTTTATGGTAGAAAGTGCAGGTCTCCGATTTGTTGGAGTGAGGTGGGGGATAGACAGATTACGGGTCCGGAGATTATACAAGAAACTACCGAGAAGATCATCCAAATTCAACAACGGTTGAAAACCGCCCAAAGTCGACAAAAGAGCTACGCTGACATTAAAAGAAAAGATATAGAATTTGAAATTGGAGAGATGGTCATGCTTAAAGTTTCACCTTGGAAAGGCGTTGTTCGATTTGGTAAACGAGGGAAATTAAATCCAAGGTATATTGGACCATTCAAGATTATTGATCGTGTCGGACCAGTAGCTTACCGACTTGAGTTACCTCAACAACTCGCGGCTGTACATAACACTTTCCACGTCTCGAATTTGAAGAAATGTTTTGCTAAAGAAGATCTCACTATTCCGTTAGATGAAATCCAAATCAACGAAAAACTCCAATTCATCGAAGAACCCGTCGAAATAATGGATCGTGAGGTTAAAAGACTTAAGCAAAACAAGATACCAATTGTTAAGGTTCGATGGAATGCTCGTAGAGGACCCGAGTTCACCTGGGAGCGTGAAGATCAGATGAAGAAGAAATACCCGCATCTATTTCCAGAAGATTCGTCAACACCTTCAACAGCTTAAAATTTCGGGACGAAATTTATTTAACGGGTAGGTACTGTAGTGACCCGAACTTTTCCATGTTTATATATATTAATTGAGATTGATGTTTACATGATTAAATGTTTCCAACATGTTAAGCAATCAAACTTGTTAAGACTTGATTAATTGAAATAGGTTTCATATAGACAATTGACCACCCAAGTTGACCGGTGATTCACGAACGTTAAAACTTGTAAAAAAAAACTATATGATGACATATATATGGTTATATATATAGTTAACATGATATTATGATAAGTAAACATATCATTAATTATATTAACAATGAACTACATATGTAAAAACAAGACTACTAACTTAATGATTTTGAAACGAGACATATATGTAACGTTTATCGTTGTAACGACATTTAATGTATATATATCATATTAAGAGATATTCGTACATCATAATATCATGATAATATAATAATTTAAAATCTCTTTTGATATTATAAACATTGGGTTAACAACATTTAACAAGATCGTTAACCTAAAGGTTTCAAAACAACACTTACATGTAACGACTAACGATGACTTAACGACTCAGTTAAAATGTATATACATGTAGTGTTTTAATATGTATTTATACACTTTTGAAAGACTTCAATACACTTATCAAAATACTTCTACTTAACAAAAATGCTTACAATTACATTCTCGTTCAGTTTCATCAACAATTCCACTCGTATGCACCCGTATTCGTACTCGTACAATACACAGCTTTTAGATGTATGTACTATTGGTATATACACTCCAATGATCAGCTCTTAGCAGCCCATGTGAGTCACCTAACACATGTGGGAACCATCATTTGGCAACTAGCATGAAATATCTCATAAGATTACAAAAATATGAGTAATCATTCATGACTTATTTACATGAAAACAAAATTACATATCCTTTATATCTAATCCATACACCAACGACCAAAAACACCTACAAACACTTTCATTCTTCAATTTTCTTCATCTAATTGAACTCTCTCAAGTTCTATCTTCAAGTTCTAAGTGTTCTTCATAAATTCCAAAAGTTCTAGTTTCATAAAATCAAGAATACTTTCAAGTTTGCTAGCTCACTTCCAATCTTGTAAGGTGATCATCCAACCTCAAGAAATCTTTGTTTCTTACAGTAGGTTATCATTCTAATACAAGGTAATAATCATATTCAAACTTTGGTTCAATTTCTATAACTATAACAATCTTATTTCAAGTGATGATCTTACTTGAACTTGTTTTCGTGTCATGATTTTGCTTCAAGAACTTTGAGCCATCCAAGGATCCATTGAAGCTAGATCCATTTTTCTCTTTTCCAGTAGGTTCATCCAAGGAACTTAAGGTAATAATGATGTTCATAACATCATTCGATTCATACATATAAAGCTATCTTATTCGAAGGTTTAAACTTGTAATCACTAGAACATAGTTTAGTTAATTCTAAACTTGTTCGCAAACAAAAGTTAATCCTTCTAACTTGACTTTTAAAATCAACTAAACACATGTTCTATATCTATATGATATGCTAACTTAATGATTTAAAACCTGGAAACACGAAAAACACCGTAAAACCGGATTTACGCCGTCGTAGTAACACCGCGGGCTGTTTTGGGTTAGTTAATTAAAAACTATGATAAACTTTGATTTAAAAGTTGTTATTCTGAGAAAATGATTTTTATTATGAACATGAAACTATATCCAAAAATTATGGTTAAACTCAAAGTGGAAGTATGTTTTCTAAAATGGTCATCTAGACGTCGTTCTTTCGACTGAAATGACTACCTTTACAAAAACGACTTGTAACTTATTTTTCCGACTAGAAACCTATACTTTTTTTGTGTAGATTCATAAAATATAGTTCAATATGAAACCATAGCAATTTGATTCACTCAAAACGGATTTAAAATGAAGGAGTTATGGGTAAAACAAGATTGGATAATTTTTCTCATTTTAGCTACGTGAAAATTGGTAACAAATCTATTCCAACCATAACTTAATCAACTTGTATTATATATTATGTAATCTTGAGATACCATAGACACGTATACAATGTTTCGACCTATCATGTCGACACATCTATATATATTTCGGAACAACCATAGACACTCTATATGTGAATGTTGGAGTTAGCTATACAGGGTTGAGGTTGATTCCAAAATATATATAGTTTGAGTTGTGATCAATACTGAGATACGTATACACTGGGTCGTGGATTGATTCAAGATAATATTTATCGATTTATTTCTGTACATCTAACTGTGGACAACTAGTTATAGGTTACTAACGAGGACAGCTGACTTAATAAACTTAAAACATCAAAATATATTAAAAGTGTTGTAAATATATTTTGAACATACTTTGATATATATGTATATATTGTTATAGGTTCGTGAATCAACCAGTGGCCAAGTCTTACTTCCCGACGAAGTAAAAATCTGTGAAAGTGAGTTATAGTCCCACTTTTAAAATCTAATATTTTTGGGATGAGAATACATGCAGGTTTTATAAATGATTTACAAAATAGACACAAGTACGTGAAACTACATTCTATGGTTGAATTATCGAAATCGAATATGCCCCTTTTTATTAAGTCTGGTAATCTAAGAATTAGGGAACAGACACCCTAATTGACGCGAATCCTAAAGATAGATCTATTGGGCCTAACAAACCCCATCCAAAGTACCGGATGCTTTAGTACTTCGAAATTTATATCATATCCGAAGGGTGTCCCGGAATGATGGGGATATTCTTATATATGCATCTTGTTATTGTCGGTTACCAGGTGTTCACCATATGAATGGTTTTTATCTCTATGTATGGGATGTGTATTGAAATATGAAATCTTGTGGTCTATTGTTACGATTTGATATATATAGGTTAAACCTATAACTCACCAACATTTTTGTTGACGTTTTAAGCATGTTTATTCTCAGGTGATTATTAAGAGCTTCCGCTGTCGCATACTTAAATAAGGACAAGATTTGGAGTCCATGCTTGTATGATATTGTGTAAAAACTGCATTCAAGAAACTTATTTTGTTGTAACATATTTGTATTGTAAACCATTATGTAATGGTCGTGTGTAAACAGGATATTTTAGATTATCATTATTTGATAATCTACGTAAAGCTTTTTAAACCTTTATTGATGAAATAAAGGTTATGGTTTGTTTAAAAATGAATGCAGTCTTTGAAAAACGTCTCATATAGAGGTCAAAACCTCGCAACGAAATCAATTAATATGGAACGTTTTTAATCAATAAGAACGGGACATTTCACTATCTTTGCGGAAATGGAATCTAAGTCATGGCTAGAATCGGCTCTAGCTGCTTTAGATGATCTAATGATGTCTTTTTCTTGGTGCCACTCATGTGAGTGGGAAGCAGTGTTATCAATAATTTTGTAAGCATCAGTTTCGGTTTTCTTCATAATAGAACCACCAGCTGCTATATCTATGTCTTTTCTTGTAATGATGTCGCATCCTTGGTAGAATATTTGTACTATTTGACAGGTGTCTAAACCATGTTGCGGACATCCTCTTAATAACTTTCCATATCTAGTCCACGCCTCATATAGAGTTTCATTTGGTTTCTGTGTGAACGTAACAATTTCTGCTTGAAGTCTTACGGCTTTAGATGCAGGAAAGAATTGTTTAAGAAATTTGTCAACTAAAACATCCCATGTATCGATCGCCCCTTCAGGTAACGATTCCAACCAATCTTTGGCTTCTCCCTTTAAAGTCCAGGGAAATAACATGAGATATATCTGTTCATCCTCCACTTCTCGGATTTTAAATAGTGTGCAGATCCTATTAAAGGTACGTAGATGTTCATTTGGATCTTCCTTCGGCGCACCACTAAATTGGCATTGATTAGTCACCATGTGTATAATTTGTCCTTTGATTTCATAATCTGGCGCATTAATGTCTGGATGAGTAATTGCGTGACCTTGGCCAGTGCGTTTAGCTCTCATTCGGTCTTCCATACTTAAAGGTTCCAGATTCTCCATAATTGAATTTGTTGAATAGGTATCACTAGATGATTCTGATTTAATGGTTCGTTCCTCAACAATCTCTGTTTGAATGATTGGTGGCTCCGGAGGAAAGTTTAATGGTTCAGGATCTATGAACCGTTCCTGAATATTTTCCGGATTCTCAATTGTGATGTCGGGTTCAAAAAATGGATTATCGGAAATTTGAACTGAAGTACTTGGTCGACTGGATGACGATTCTAAATAAAAATCAACGGCGGTTATATTTGCTAAATGTCTTGATCTAGTTACAGGTGGTGAACGTACAAAAGGTGATGAACGTCTTGCTCGGTGCATTCACTGAATATCCTATTAGTTTTTAAAAGGAAAGAAAAATTATAATAAGTTATCCAATCAATAGACTTTTCTGATTTTGCCCACGTTTCGAATAGCCAAAAGATGCAGCAGAGGGGCAGGATTCGTTTGGTCTCAATATAATTGAGGACTGTTTGGCTCCAATAACCCGGTCCACGTACAAATCCAACTATTACTACGAACCAGAAAATTTTGATGTCTATCAATTTAACCACTCAAAATAAATTTTCGTAATTTTAAGAAATTTAGATAAGAAGTAGAAAAAATTCTAAGTCCTAAAAACTAGAATGGCGAGAAATAAGAAAGAAAAAGAGTTCGTCGCAAAAGGTCGAAAAAGAAAAATGGTTGAAAAAAAAAATAAAAGGTGACGGAAAAATAAAAGAAACTTATAAAAACTTAAAAATACTTGACTAACCTAACCTTATTACTACAACTAACTTAAAATTATAATCGCAAATTGAAATTACTAATTGGAATGATAATTGATACATAGTAAAAGGTGTCTAAAAATTTTAAAGCTTACAAGAAAAACTAAATCCCAAATGGAAATAACTTAAAAAGAAACTAAAACTTAAAATGGCGTCGCAAAATTCTAATGCACCTAAATCTTAGTCTAAAGAAAAAGCACTTAAGAAATTCTACGGCAAAGCCTAAAAATCTAGGAGTAAAAATAACTATAGCAAAAACTAAGTTTAAAATTAAATATGAGCTAAAAATACAAAAGTTATGCTACAACGATTAAAAAGGGACAAAATATAAAAATATACAAAAAGTTGTAAAAAGTACAATTTTTATAAAAATATTATTTTTATATTATTTATTTTATTAAACTATTAATTTTACAATTTAATAAAACTAATTAATACTAAATACATAAATTAAATAAAAAGTAAAAGTAAAAATAAAACTAATAATAATAATAATAATAATTAGGGTTAAATAATAATTATAATTAATAATAAACCGTAATTAATGCTGAATTAGGGTTTCTGTTCGTGTGTCAGGTAAACTCCGCGAGTTGCGGTATTTAAAACATCAAACCCCGCGAGTCGCGGGGTTCCAGAATTCAGCTGACAGGTTTGAATATTCGACGCGTTTTTTCTTTATTTATTTTTTTTTTATTTTAATTTCTGTTTTTAATTTTTTTTTTATAAATAAAAGATAGTTAATAAAACTTATATTTTTATAAACTAAAATAAAAATAAAGAAACTTATAAAACTTAAAAATTTAACAAAATCTTAAAAATGCTTATATTTTTGTTTTTCTTTTTATATTTTCGAATATTTAAAACGTATTTTTACAAAAACGAATTTTTAATAGAAGTAAGCTAAAAATCTTTTTTTTTTTTTTTATATTAGCGTTGCGCTTCCGGCGTTTAAGAGTCTCCCCGGCAGCGGCGCCAAAAATACTTGATGTTATGCGAGGTGTATATAAAATAGTTTATATTTTACTAGGAAAAACTATTAAATACGATACAATTTTACACAAGATATTTATTTATTTATAGAATGGATATACTTAAACCTTGCTACAACACTTATAGGCAGTGTACCTAATCGTACAGTAGTGTAGTTTTTAGTAAGTCCGGTTCGTTCCACAGGGAAATCTTTAAACAAAGCTCAACGCTATATTAGTTTACTTTTATAAAAATACAAACATATATATAAGTAATATTATTATTATAAAGGGGGGTTTTTACCGTTTAATGACCGGTTTGTCGATTTTAAGACTTTAGTCGCAGTTAAAACCTAATGTAAAATATAAAATAAATACAAGACTTAAATTAAAGCGTAAAGTAAATAACGATAATGAAATTGCGAATAATAAAAGTGCGATAAAATAAACTTGCGATAATTAAAAAGTACGATAATTAAAAGTGCGATTAAATAACAATAAATAAAAGTGCGATAATTAGAAGTGCAATTAAATATAAAATAAAGGAAATTAAATATGAAATAAAAGAATTATGCTTATTTAAACTTCCGTAATCATGATGTTTGACGTGTTGATTTTAGTTTTATGCCCATGGGTTAATTGTCCTTTGTCCTGGATTATTCAATATGTCCGTCTGGTTTTTGTCCATAACAGTCCATCAGTCATAAATATAAAGTGCGAGTGTCCTCGTCAAATTATTATTATACCCGAAGTTAAATATTCCAACTAATTGGGGATTCGAATTGTAACAAGGTTTTAATACTTTGTTTAATGAATACACCAGGTTATCGACTGCGTGTAAACCAAGGTTTTACTACTTTGTTAACAATTACACCAATTACCCTTGAATGTAATTTCACCCCTGTTTTAATTATTCTAGTGGCTATTAATCCATTCCCGTGTCCGGTTAAATGAACGATTATTCGTACATATAAATACCCCGCCCATCGTGTCCGATTGAGTGTATATGGTAATTTATAGGGACGCCCAATTGTAAATCTTTATATTAACATTAACAAACTTTCATTTAGTTAAACAAATATAAAGCCCATTAATAGCCCATAGTCTAATTTCCACAAGTGTCGTTCTTTTGTCCAAACCCCAATTATGGTACAAAGCCCAATTACCCAATTTTAGTAATTAGCCCAACATCATGATTACTTCGTTTTAAATAAGCATAATAATAACTTAGCTACGAGACATTAATATAAAAAGGTTGAACATAACTTACAATGATTAAAAATAGCGTAGCGTTACACGGACAGAGTTTCGACTTACACCCTTACAACATTTGCTAACATACCCTTATTATTAGAATTATAATTAAAATTAAAATTAAAATATAAATTATATATATATATATATATCGTATATATGAGAGAAGAGAGAAAATAGATGATGATTTTGATCAGAATTCGGTTGGCTTTATAGGCAGTTTTCAAATTTAGGGCTCCGCGACTCGCGGTGAATTTTGCCTTCAAACTCCGCGAGTCGCGGAGTTTGAAATTCCAGCTCACATCTTGGAGTCTTTCTCTGCCGACGGTTTTTATTATATATATAATATATATAATTAATATAATTAATTATATATTATATTATATTTATATACATAGTTAACTTGTAATTTTTAGTCCGTTGCGTCGAGCGTTAAGAGTTGACTCTGGTCCCGGTTCCGGATTTTCGAACGTCCTTGCGTACAATTTTATATTTTGTACTTTGCGTTTTGAATCTTGTACTCTTGTAATTTCGAGATGTTTCTTATCAATAATTGGAACCTTTTTGATTGTCTTTTGTACTTTTGAGCTTTTTGGTCGTTTGCGTCTTCAATTCGTCGAATCTGTCTTTTGTCTTCACCTTTTATTATTTAAACGAATATTACTTGTAAATAGAACAATTGCAACTAAAAGCTTGTCTTTCTTGAGGAATAATGCTATGAAATATATGTTCGTTTTTAGCATTATCAAGGCACAAGTACTAAAACTAATTCTACGTGGGTTTAAATCAGAAATATACCCTTAGCTTGGTAACATTAAACTACTTGTCTATGTACAGTAGGCGCGAATCCTAAAAATAGATCTATTGGGCCTGACAAACCCCATCCTGACTATGGGATGCTTTAGTACTTCGAGGTTATTTTAAACACACCTGATCTGGTGTACTTCAGAGGGTAAAACATGAACGTTAAGGCTTGTTACCGGGTGCCTACAACTTATAGAATACTTTTATACACTTGCGAGTGTACATATATTTATAAACGGAAATCTTGTGGTCTATTAATATATTGAAATGATTGCTATGATAAACCTATGAACTCACCAACCTTTTGATTGACACTTTAAAGCATGTTTATTCTCAGGTATTAAAGAAATCTTCCGCTGTGCATTAGCTCATTTTAAGGATATTACTTGGAGTCATTCATGGCATATTTTGAAAGACGTTACATTCGAGTCATTGAGTTCATCAAGATTATTATTAAGCCAATTATATTTGGATGTATTATGAAATGGTGTGCATGCCATCAACTTTCGTTGTAAAGAAAGTTTGTCTTTTAAAAACGAATGCAATGTTTGTAAAATGTATCATATAGTGGTCAAATACCTCGCGATGTAATCAACTATTGTGAATCATTTATAATGTATATGAACGGGTCCTTTCATTTGGTATCAGAGTGGTGGTCTAACTGATAGTCGTTAGGATGCATTAGTGAGTCTGGACTTCGACCGTGTCTGCATTTCAAAAGTTTTGCTCATCATTCTTGTCTTAAATTACCTGCTTATCATTCTTAGTCTAGACACATCTTATTGCATTGATTGCATGAATAGTGTATAGACAAAATTCATATCTTAGCGTATCTGCTAATTCATATCTTAGCGTATCTGTTACTGTAAACTTTGCCTGACATATTCCGTAAATTCCTCCGTAATCTACGAAACCTTTTGCTCTATATAATTAGAATACCACCCGATAGCCGGAAAATCATTTCATATCGAAAAATTCTTTATTCAATCGTACGAAATGGAATTCGTCATTAGTTCAAGTCCCTCGGATTCCGAAATGGAATCCCACTCAAGTTCCGAAAGCAGTGTGACCGGAATAGATCAACCAATTAGTCATCATCTATTCTGAATGAATTGGGGATGGGTTCGTAGCCTCCTTAATCATTGGAGACAAGAAGAAGGTGATCCCTTCCATCCACCACATTGCCCTCTTGGCGAAGAACCTGAAGTACTTACCGGCGAACCTATCCGAAACACCATTTTCTCTCTTATTTCTAGAGTATCTCGTCACGATTACATACTACACCAAATTCTAGATTTTATTTATCTGCTCGTACGAACCGACAATCACCCCGGTGTAATAGAAGAAGTCAACGAGCTTCGCGCTCGGGTAGTGGCTTTGGAGAATATGGTGCAAAGGTTACAAACACCAGCAGCAGCACCAGCAGCATAAACAGTACCACCATCAGCAACACCAACGGTACCATCACCACCACCAACAACAACATCCACATCCCACACCGCAACATCACAATATGTATCTCAAACATCAACGTCATACGCCCTGTAAATATCCAGGAATATCAACAACAACAAACGATGAAGTATTAATTCATAAACTTCATTGAAGAGATATCTCTGCGGCAGTTATGTAATCTCCAAAATCTTAGAGATTATTTAATTCTGACTGTAAATCGGATGAGTGAACGGAGATGGTAGAGTAGAAACTTTGATCGAAAATAGTGTACGATTTACAAGCTAGAATTGTTTTACCAACAGCATCAACAGGACCGTAGCATCATCAACACAGTCAGTGCCGTCAGTATCGTCAGAATCAACAGCACCTGTAACATCACAAACTCTGTCAGTTCAAGAATCATTGTGGACATCATTACGAATCAACAACAAATATATTGTATCAACGAGTTATGAAGTATTAACTCATTTCCAATCGAAAGATTTATATATATATTTTATATGTATAAATTTTTAAACCATAATAAATCTTCCAAGACTAAGCTATTATGTGTGAATCTTAACTACTCAGTTAATTCATATTACAAATATGCAATGATGTACGTCCTTCGTCCGCAACTTAACCATCGTTAATTACAATCTCTGTCTCAATTCAATAAAAAATCCAATTTATAATAAATCAAGTGTATTATTCGAATATATGTTTGATTTTACGCTTTCATCATCGATGTACTCGAAACTTTTCAAATAACATCATTCGTACCTTGCGAAGTTCACAAGAATTTCACGAAAACCAACAAATAACAAAGTAATGATTCATAATTTCAATATTATTGAAGAAATACTTATGCAATTTATAAAGTTTTAGGGATTACTCAATTCTAGTTCCAACCATAAAACAAATGAGTTTAATTTAATATTAACTCATTAAATCTATATTACATCTAAAGAAAATATACACATATATTTTCATAAAGACTGTAATAAACTTCTTTTGTACAAAATATTAATTGTGAAATTTTTTTTAACGGGTAGGTAATACCCGAGAGATATATAAATTCACAATTAATATATTACATTTTTCGAAACTGATTCAGCAATCATCAACTATACTCCCTACTTTCACAACAATATCCATTCTTTCATATAAATCAAAACAATCATACTCATTCAAATTCAATTACATATTCTGATTTTGAAATCGCATAATTCAATTCAAAATATAACCAGTATCATCACTCTTAGATTCCTATATCTTTCAAAGCTATACTTTGACTTCAAAACTGTGTTAGAACATCCTATGTATTAACGATTACAATATGTGCTCAAACCCTTCGAAATTCCTGAAGACACTTCAACTAAGGAACAATCGAGATGATGATCCAACCACATGTTACCCACAGTTATACACCTGAAAAACTCTCAAAACCCAAGTCATAGTTCGACACGTATCCGTGTTAGACCCTTTGGCATTTACTAGCTAAAATAACTTTTCAATTCCGTTTCAAAATAGACAGTTTTGTCACAGCTCCAGCAAGTCATCTTCGACTTCTCAATCAAAACAGTCTTATTATAACCTCGATAGATACGTTGCCCTTTCGCCAATGTTACCGGGGAATCGTTTATATTCACCACATTAGCAATAAACTTACCAACAACTTCACTGATCTTTGACTTTCCAAAAAAAAATCATTATAATTATCGAAACCCTATCATATACTCATTCGTACCTTACAACAACAATTGCCATACCAATTATTGAGAATCAGCAATCAGTATTTTGAAACCTCGCAGCATGTCTACATCAACAATTACATATAAACACAACGTCTACCTCCAAGACTTACATTCTTTGAATGAGAAATTTCTGAAAAACACCCTAAACTGCGAACCAGTTCTCGAAATTTTGAAAAATGCTGATGAAGCAGCAAAAACTGTAAACGACCTTAACAGTAAAAAGTTGGATGATAAAGGATAGTATATTGGCAAAGCTCAGAAAAAGAGAAGCTTTGGAACTGGAAAACGGATTGAGCAAAGTATGAATGAGGCTGTGGACAAATCACAAAGGCTGAACCTGCCTTCAAAGAATCCAAATGATTCAGTACTTGCTGAAGTCATTAACGAATACCTTGCTCCTGACTCTAAAATCTTGCAGACAATATCCTTCATCATCCTCTGATATTAGACATTCTAAGATATCATCGTATCTTTCATTATAAATATCATCCATACTTCTGAAGATATTTTTATAATTATTCTTATCTGCAATCATTTACCTCTTCGCGCTATCTGTATTATATCATAAAAGAAACTATTTTAGTTTCTAAATTCTGAAACATTCGAGTTTAAAATAGGAATATTCTTGAAGAAGTGTTGGGAGCTGAAGCATGAGTTAGTATAATATAATGACACTTGATCAACGTGATTATATTACAGTAATTCATGCTGAGTTTCTAAATGAAACAAGATGATTCACATATCATAACGTCATCATGTGCTATGTTACACGACTCTTGTATTCTCTTTGATCTCTAAATATCAAGAAAATATTTCTTGATGATTCGGCCTTTTCTGAGGTATTTTGGTAATTTGACAAGTCAAGATCGTGTCATTACAATTTCCTTCCTAGAACATTAACAATGTTCATTCCGAAATTTATATCTGCGAATTCTGGACCATTACAAGCGGTGCTTAATCGCAAGAAGAAGAAACGGAAGGACAAAGCTCCGAACTAGAAATGGGAGTATAAATCATAGCAAATAGAAGAGAGCATTAACTGTGGATGACAATGATTATAGAAGAAGCAAGGACTTTGAAATATAAGGGAAGATATAAAACCCAACAACAACCCAGAAATCACAAACCGTATATATCAATGCATATAGCAATATAAAGACACGAGAGAACTAAAAACACTATAAAACCAAGAGTATAGTAGAAGTAAATAGATTCTTCCGGAGGCAGATGAAAAAGAAGAGCGACAGATATGAAAGTGAGGAGTATATCAAGAATCAGCACTGGATGAAGCATATTGACAAATACTTTAAAATATGAGTTGAGAAGGTGTGAGTTGTAAGAAAACAAATGAGGTGGATTTATAGTGAAATATCCGACAGAGAAATCAAAATGGATTATCGCATTAATTCGAAGAGGATCATAATTTCCTTAATCGCCGAATAATCAAATCCAATATAGATTACAAAGATTTTCTTTTCGGAGATCAATCGTGATGACGTCAAAAGATACGACGAATCACTATTATCTTATTTCATTCATTTACGATAACTTCACTCATACGCTTCGAGTAATCGAATTATTTTATCCATTCTTCTTGAACATGATAAAACTCTATAATTGTTATAATAACATTCTCATTGTTAGTCATGACGACCTCTATCAAATTTCGGGGACGAAATTTCTTTAACGGGTAGGTACTGTGACGACCCGGAAATTTCCGACCAAATTTAAACTTTAATCTTTATATTATTCAGACACGATAAGCAAAGTTTGTTAAGTTAAATCTCAAGAATTTTAAACTGTGTTCATACATTCATTATAACCTCGACCAAATTCCGACGATTCACGAACCGTTATATATAAATAGATATGTATATGTATATATATATTATAACTTGAGAATATTAATAAAGTATTAAACGTATAATACTTTACACGAACGTATTTGTTTCAATATGATTTTCGACGAAAAAAAATATATTAAATGATTGAATTATCAAAAACATTGAATTATGATTACAAGTCTCTGTTGAGAGGTCCACTATGATTTGAGAAAATCTATTCCTCTTAACGATATTCAGAATAATTTGTAAAGCTATTTATAAATAAAAACAAAAAGTGTCATTTACGAAAGTTAGACAAAAGTTAGTGGAGAATTGGTTTCCATAATATTCTATTAATCTATTTTCAAACGTACAAAGACGTTTTCAGTTTAAAAAGAACTTTATTATTAAAACGTATATAACTTTTATAAATATCTAGAATCACTTTTGACAACTCATCACTTAACCAGTATAATAAATATAACGATATTTATATTTTATTTCATTAAATATATATAACGATTTAAATTAATATTATATATATTTATACGCGTATTATACATACATAGTTTTTTTTACTTTTACTATACTTTAACTTTACCTTTACTTTACTTTTACTTTACTATAACTTTAATAATTCATACTTTAATAATTTACTTTAATAATTTACTTTAATAATTCATACTTTAATAATTCACTTTAATAATTCATACTTTAATAATTCACTTTAATAATTCATACTTTAATAATTCACTTTTATAATTCAAAAATCTATTATAAATAGAATTCAATAGGTTTCATTATTTCATAGAAACTTGAAAATATATTTCTCTAAACTCTCTCAATTGATATATATATATATATATATATATATATATATATATATATATATATATATATATATATATATATATATATATATATATATATATTTGCTCTGTATTATTTCAAGATATTATTAGTATACATAAAATATTACGACGGAGTGCTGTCCGAGTGATTTCAAAATAGTTTTTTTGAATGAGTCGAAGCTAAGGAAATTATTGGTTATAGCTATGGAGGTGATGGGTATGGTTCATGGGTATGCTCGTGAGGTCAATCTAGTGTTTATCATCTCCGTTGCGTCTACGTACTTTCCTGCAATATTGAATCTCAATATTGATACGTTCGTGAATCCGAGGCCAACCTTGCACTTATTAAATGACGTTATATGTATTTTTACTATGAAATACAGTATTGTGAGTTTCATTTCCTCCCTTTTATATATATTTTTGGGACTGAGAATACATGCGCTGTTTTTATTAATGTTTTACGAAATAGGCACAAGTAATAAAACTAATTCTACGTGGGTTTAAACCAGAAATATACCCTTAGCTTGGTAACATTAAACTACTTGTCTATGTACAGTAGGCGCGAATCCTAAAAATAGATCTATTGGGCCTGACAAACCCCATCCTGACTATGGGATGCTTTAGTACTTCGAGGTTATTTTAAACACACCTGATCTGGTGTACTTCAGAGGGTAAAACATGAACGTTAAGGCTTGTTACCGGGTGTCTACAACTTATAGAATACTTTTATACACTTGCGAGTGTACATATATTTATAAATGGAAATCTTGTGGTCTATTAATATATTGAAATAATTGTTATGATAAACCTATGAACTCACCAACCTTTTGGTTGACACTTTAAAGCATGTTTATTCTCAGGTATTAAAGAAATCTTCCACTGTGCATTAGCTCATTTTAAGGATATTACTTGGAGTCATTCATGGCATATTTTGAAAGACGTTGCATTCGAGTCATTGAGTTCATCAAGATTATTATTAAGCCAATTATAATTGGATGTATTATGAAATGGTGTGCATGCCGTCAACTTTCGTTGTAAAGAAAGTTTGTCTTTTAAAAACGAATGCAATGTTTGTAAAATGTATCATATAGAGGTCAAATACCTCGCGATGTAATCAACTATTGTGAATCGTTTATAATGTATATGAACGGGTCCTTTCATATGAGTCGGCTAAAGCGGGTCTCTGAGAATTCTTTCTCACATGTAAGTATGTACAGTTTTTATTTTTATTTTATTGCTTTTAACCTTTTGATAATAAACGCTGAATCGTTTGCTATAAAGTATTAAATTGGTATTCAATAAAATTATGTATGCGTAACCGAAATTATTGATATCATACAAAAATTTATTACATCACTGCGAAATTTACCGTTTATTCTTAAGGTATAAATATCTTTAATCAATCAACTCAAAATATTTCAGAAATTCTTCAGGAGTAAAACTAGGTTATGGATCCGAAATTACTTTACCGAAAAAAGGGACGTATATTTTTGATAATATTTGATTGATTAAAGTGGGATAAAAGACCAAAAAGATTTTTAATTTTATTTTTTTTACTTTGTTTTTAAAATTAATATATTAATATTAAATTATTATTGTAAACTTTTTAAAATCAATATATTTAAGTTTGTAAATATTTAAAAAATTAATATTTTTAAAATAAGTTTGTATGTATAAAAATAAAAATATAATATAAGTTTGGTGAGAATTTTTATAATATGAATTTTTAATTTTATGCATTTTAAATTTAAGTTTGGTGTGAATTTAAAAACAAAAATTTACTTTATTTCACTAAGTTAAAAATTTGATTTTTAAAATTCGTCGTGAGTTGAAAACTAGGTCGTTGAACCGAAATTGCTCTACCCAAGGGAGGGACGAGAACTTTTATTATCATTATTTTTAATATTATTGAATTAAAGTTTGCCAAAAATATTAAAAAACCCAAAAAATCTTTGCTTTTAAAACAACGCTTTGAAATAACAAAATTTTAAAACTTTGTTGAGAGACGGACTAGGACAACGATCCGAAACGTCCTCACTCCTAAAAAAGAAACAAATTTTTAAAATTTATTAATTATTTTTTTTAAAAAGTATAAGTTTTTTATATATAAAAAAAATGCCAGACCCCATGCGATCGCATGGGGTTTCTTTGAAAAACTCATGCGGTCGCATGAGGACCGAATTCTGGTCAGGTATCAAAAGGTCAGTCGAGTTCTGCTGTTTCCTCACTCCACACACAAATACACGAACATAGTCCCCAAATCCTCTCAATTTTCATCAATTTTTCACCAAAATCAACCAAATTTCTGGCTATAATCCGCTCTAATCATGAATTTGATAAGAAGTTTATCAAGAAGGGTAACAATTACACCCCTAAACCTCTTTAAATTTGATTTTTATTGTTCTTGAGCTATATTTTACCTAATTTGATTTTGTTAATTTCTAGTGTAATTAGAGTTAAATTGTTAGTATATTATGCATGTATAATCTAGATTGATGCTATTTAACATGATTTGAAGCCAAAAACTTCAAAATTTTTAGGAATCTAGGGTTTGTTTTCTTGAGCAATTGGGGCTTTTTGATATAAACAGGTTATGGCCGATTTTTGTCATGAATTATTGCTAAATTAAGTAGTGTAACATGTTTAGGTAGCTAAATGATCTAAACTTTGATCCTAAACATGATTTTTGAAAATTAAAGTGGACTTTTTAGGTATAAATTCATGAACTTGACTAAATTAATGTAAATGCCATTTGAAACTTGTTTAATTGCTAGTAATGGTTATTTTAACATGTTATTTAAGTTGAATGCTTATGAACTTTGTAAACATTTTCATATATGCTTATTTGAAAAAGTGTAGAATTGTTAAAATTGTGAAAATGTGTATAAGTTTAAATTTGATTAAACATGTTATTGTAATTGTTTCAAGTTGTTATTTTGCTAACACTAATGCATATTTTGATGCACAAAATTTGTGTTTAATGTGTTTTGCAGAGATTTACTAATACTGATGGTGCATCATCATCATCTAGACAACCTGCTCCAGAACCTGAACCAGAAATGCAATATGAACCGGAGCAACAACTGGAACAACAACAACAACCTGATCAACACGTACCTTATTATGATCCGCAATAAGAATATGTTGATGCCTACATAGTATTTCTGATGCATCCGATAGTACAACACCCAACGATTCATGAAGAACAGTTGCATCCCAATTTGAGATTTGATCGAAGTTGGAGAGATTACCCGACATATGAAAGTAACAAATTCAAATTGGTAACTAAAAATGTAGAAGTGCCGATGGTAATTGATTGGGAGCCTTTGGAAAGAGTCCAACTAGCTAACTCAGTTAGACAGCATTTGATCCAAAGGTATGGCAGCTCTTCTTTTCCCGATTGAGAACGTTTATTCACCATTCGTAGGCCTGTATATAAGGAATGGTGCGTTGAGCTTATGAGTACTATTTCACTTAATGCGGATGTAGTTAGGTTAGATGATAGACGTTTTCTTAGATTTATACTTGGCCGTAGGATGTATAGGATGTCCATGCTGGACATGGCCAGGGCTTTACTGATATATACGCCCGCTGAATTACTATTACCCGATTGTACAAATTTGATTTATCATGGTGAAAGGGTAGATAGGAATTTTGATGCTAACACTGTCTGGAGGTGTATGTCAGATTATAATGTTTTTGGGCGGGCAGGAACACACTCCTACTTACATATTAACAGAGCCGAGCTTCGTATAATTCATAGATTTCTGGCTAACTCGATTACACAGAGAGGTCACGACAAGGAGAAAATGACCTTACATGATTTATTCTACCTTAAGTGTATTCGAGACCCAAGAGGCTTTGTTAATATCCCCCACTGTGTTGGTTTTTATTTGTCTAAGATAGTGGAAGGAATACAGGAAGGGGGAATAATAGAAGGAGGTATTTTTGTTACTCTCATTGGAGAGTATTTGGGTGTAGATAGGGATCAAGGGGGTCCACTTATGGTATGTAGGGAACATGATGATACCTTAGGATTAAAGGTCTCCCAGGGTACTGAGGTATTGAAGAGCAGACACAATCAGCCAGTACCATATGTTGGTCGTCATCCACAGGTAGAGAGAGGTTCAGATGAGGAAATGGAGGAAGCAAATGACATTAGGGATGTTATTAGGGAGGCTATGACTGACGTCTACCAGCGTATAGATGAAGCAGAAATGACAAACGATGATAGATTTGGTCGGTTAGAGCAGTGGCAAGCCTGGAATGAGTACGAGCATTCCAGGCAACGACAGCATGATAGATGGGACTATCATCAGCGTCAGATCATGAGTCGGCTATCACCTCAGGATCACTACGTACCAACCCGACCCGCTTACTATCCTCCACACCAGCCCGAGATGAGACCACCATTTACTCTCTACGACCCTAACCAGGCCTACCAGTACACCTATCACCAACCATGGAACCCGACCGACGACATGAACTGGAACCCCTATCCAGATTGATATAGTTCCCGTGGTGATTTCTATGATTTTTATCTTTTTATTATTTTTATTTATTTATGTTTAAACATTATATTTTGATTTGATACTTTTATGTAAGTTTAATATTTTTATTATGTTGAACTAATATTTCATATTTGATTTGAAAGTGGGATGTTAAGTCCCATTTCAAATTACCATGCATTTTATTATTTGTATGTATGTATATTGTCAATTGTACACAACAGGGTAAAACAACGCATTTTCAAAGATTGGAATTAAGTTCAGCAAAAGATACTAATTTTGACGACAAAACTAAAAACAAATGTGATGTAACAAGAAGACGGAATAAATAAATGATGTGCACCATTTATCATTCAGCAAACAAACGCCAATATGTTTGGAAACTTTGGTAAAATTTAATCATTTTTCTACGCTAATCACCCTCAATAATTTAAATTGTTACTGATTTCTTGCAAACGAGGGCATTGCAAGATCTTAAGTGTGGGAAGGGGTTAAATTCTTTCGGATTTTTAAAATTTTAACTTATACACTTGGTTACCATTAAAAATACTAGTAACGCAGTAGTTGTATTAGAATCTAGTGCTCTCTTATATACTGACTACCCAATTCTAGTAAAAATTTTCAAAATTTTCAGATAAATGAATGCAAAATCATGTTTATACATATTTATGAACGATAAAACTAGGTGTTGACACCGAAATTATTGTTACCTCGGAAAGGACATAAATTGAGAAACAACCCAAAATGTTATAATTCATTTAAAATGGAATAGAGGACAATAAAAAGGCAAAGAAAGGAAAATAAAAAGCCAAGTGTGGGAAAAATTTACCAAGTTATTTAAAACATATATCACATATTTTTGTACAAATAATTGAAGATACTTTTCTTTTGGACAAAATTAACCGTTTTACCCGGTAAATTGTAATATATTTGAAAGAAAGATGGATCTACACGATGAATCAATTCCATTATTAAAAGGAAGTAAAGTCTTCTGAAAAAGACACGCGCTTCTTGATTTAGGTCAGGAAGTTGTCGTCCAGACCAGTTGTAGAGTCTACGAAAAACCTTGAAAAGTTTTCTCGAAAATCAGCTGGAAATCCACGGACCTCAGTATCAAACAGGGTCGCCAAGTGGTCAGACTTATCCTAACCATGAGAGGATCTGTCTCGTAAAATGGGGAGGGCACCGTGCAAATTAGCTTGATAAAACTAATGAATCAGATCCCCAAAAAGGGTAATCTCCTTAAAGATCAAAAATCAGCTTTTAAGACTAATATTACTCAATCATTGAGATTGACTTTTAAAGATTGAGAATTACAAACTCATGGAATTCGATGATATCTAAACTCGAGCTTGAACGAGAAAATATTTTGATCAAAATTACAAACCGATTTGTTTTCTGAAAACCCATTTTTAATGCATTGAACGTAAAATCCTAGGAATTCACCTGGAATTCATTAGGTCACCTGAACCAAATCGGGTGTCAACCGTAAGAACGGTGGTTGCATAGCATGGTCAAAGACAGGACCTTGTGCCAGACAAAAAACTATAGGGTGAGCTTTACTATTGCTCCTACAAAGGATAGTAATTGCATCTGACATGATATAGACCATAATTAAAAGCATGTCAGGGGACATTGCCTTAACAGTTGCTTGTTCAACGCTTTCCTTTACAACCGGACGGTAGTTTACCAAAAGGTAATATACGGAGCAAGTATACTGGACGCGTTGCTTTCCCAATACAAGGTTAGCAAGTGGGTGACACAAAACCATAAGTTTTGAGCTAAAATTTTCAAATCTGAAACCCACAAAACCCACAAAAACAATTTGCAAACACCGGTGAAGGGTTATTCTGGAAACTTATCTAGGGTAAAAGTTAGATTTAATTTTTAAAAGATTAAATGTTTTCATAAAGATCCAATTTCCTTAAAGGATCTAAATTTTCATAGTCATGTGGGACTGTAAACCACATCGTTATTATCATTGTTCATACCGCCGTATAAAAATCACTGATGTACAAAGTGTGAAGAATAAAGAAGTGATTCTAGTATTTTTATTTCAAGACTATATTGCTTGAGGACAAGCAACACTCAAGTGTGGGAGTATTTGATAATACTAAAAATGAACATATATTTCATAGCATTATCCCTCAAGAAAGACAAGCTTTTAGTTGCAATTGTTCTATTTACAAGTGATATTCGTTTAAATAATAAAAGGTGAAGACAAAAGACAGATTCGACGAATTGAAGACGTAAACGACCAAAAAGCTAAAAAGTACAAATTACAATCAAAGTGGTTCCAATTATTGATAAGAAACGTCTCAAAATTACAAGAATACAAGACGCAAAACGCAAAATACAAGATATTAAATTGTACGCAAAGACGTTCGAAAATCCGGAACCGGGACCAAAGTCAACTCTCAACGCGCGACGCAACGGAGCAAAAATTACAAGTCAACTATGTACATAAATATAATATAAAATATAAATAATTCTTAAAATTATTTATATATTATATTTATTTATTAAAACGTCGGCAAAACAAGAAAACAAAACCATGTGACTGGAACCAGCTGTGAAGACCCGTCCTAATCCATCCGGACGAAGTCCATATCGATTATAAACGATTCACAACAGTTGATTACATCGCGAGGTACTTGACCTCTATATGATACATTTTACAAACATTGCATTCGTTTTTGAAAAGACAATCTTTCATTACATCTAAAGTTGACGACATGCATACCATTTCATAATATATCTAACTATAGCTGACAAAATAATAATCTTGATGAACTCAACAACTCGAATGCAACGTTTTTGAAATATGTCATGAATGACTCCAAGTAATATCTCTAAGATGAGAAAATGCACAGCGGAAGATTTCTTTCGTACCTGAGAATAAACATGCTTTAAAGTGTCAACCAAAAGGTTGGTGAGTTCATTAGTTTAACATAAATAACCATTATCATCATTTTAATAGACCACAAGATTTCATATTTTCATTTCTCATAATCATACGTCCCATGCATAGAGACAAAATATCATTCATATGGATTGAACACCTGGTAACCAACATTCACAATATGCATATAAGAATATCCCCATCATTTCGGGATCCTCCATCGGACATGATATAAATTTCGAAGTACTAAAGCATCCGGTACTTTAGATGGGGCTTGTTGAGCCCGATAGATCTATCTTTAGAGTTCGCGTCAATTAAGGTGTCTGTTCCCTAATTCTTAGATTATCAGACTAAATAGGGGCATATTCGGTTTAATAATCCAACCATAGAATGTAGTTTTGATTACTTGTGTCTATTTCGTAAAACACTTATAAAAGCAGCGCATGTATTCTCAGTCCCAAAAATATATATTGCGAAAGCATTTAAAAAGGGATTAATGAAACTCACAGTACTGTATTTTGTAGTAAAAATACATATGACGACATTTGAACAATGCAGGGTTGGCCTCGGATTCACGAACCTATATCATTTGTGTATATATTAATACATATCCTTGTACTCGAACACATATATATAATTTTATTAGTTATATTCTTGTTATATTAATAATATATATTTTCACATATAAAATATTAATTTTTGTTATATTATATATATATATATATATTAAATTTATTTGTATGTATATATATATATATATATATATATATATATATATATATATATATATATATATATATATATCATTGGTTTGTTAAAACTTTTCTTTTAGTATTGTTAGTGATAATATTTGAAATAATGCGAATGATAATACTAATATCAATGAAATGTTAATATTATCTATAATTCTATTAATAATGTTATTAATGATAGTTTTTAATAATAAAACTCATGATAATGATAATATCAATAGTTTTTAATAATTTAATAATAAAGACTATGAATATAATACAGTTTGATATTAATACTTAATAATAATAATTGTAACAATCTTATTACTAAAGGTAAACTAAATAATGATTCTTTATTTATTAATGATGATAAAATTTCTAAAATGATACTAATACGAACATTAATAAAAAATAATAGTAATTTTTATTGTCTTCATCATAATACTAATAATAGTAATAATACTAAATATTAATACTTGATAATAGTAATAATAATTATAACATTCCTAATATTTATCAATAATCATACTAACAATCAATACTAATATTAATACATGATAATAACATTACTAATATTAATAATAATAATAATAATAATAATAATAATAATAATAATAATAATAAATAAAAGTACATGAAACTACCTCATATCAAAAGGGTTCCAAAAAGAAAACAGCCCTCCCCTAGTCTCGAACTCGAGACCACATGCTACCCCGACACTCTCCCATACTATTGAACTGCTTTGATTTTTCTGTTTTAATTTCTCCCCAAATTTATATAAACCGAATTATGTATCCTCATACTTATCATCTTCTTCCTCATTACCAACAAACCCAGGAACGAATCAAATTAAGAAATTGGTTGCAAAACCACTTTTAGGTTCTTCCAACTAATCACTAAATCATCCCAAAATAATTGCTTGCAATAAAAACGAAAAAAAAAATAAAAAGAAAAGGGCTGCTGTCGCAGCTTATAACAAAAAAAAATTGATTAAGAATTTGAAAATGTTTTAGCTAAGGATTATAACACGAATTACCCTTCAAATCAGTCATACAATCTTCCTCAATTATCAATTTAACATGAATCATAAAAACGGATTCAAATTTCATGAAGAACACAAAAGTTTGACTTTTTGAAAATAACTTTGACTTCGAAATTTTCAGTCGATTAGAAGAATTGGAGTATGAGTTTTTGCAGATAGTTCATGTATTTGATGACTAACATGATGGCATTTATAAATTTAGATTTAAGATCCGAAACTGAGCAAAAAAAAAAATATAAAAAAAAAACAGCGAGCAGGGTACTCGTAAAAAAAAATTGTATGTTGTGGTTTGATGGATAATTGATTTTCGTGATTGAAGAATCGAATGGCTCTATGTGAGGTTGATGTATCCTCTGGTATCACGAGTAAACAGCATCGATGGATAGATAATAGATAGAAAGAAAATCTGATGGTGATATATAACAAACATCCAATATTTACAGAATTGTATAAAGTTTTGATAGGGACTAAAAGTTGGATCGTACAGGAGTCGACATCAAGAAGAAAATAAAATATGCTGCAAGACAAATAACAAGTGGAAACAGATCTCTTTAAATCTGTTTTTTTTATTTAATAACATTAATAATTAATATATTAATAATAATAATACTAATTAATAATAATTTTATTAATGATACACATTTATTAATAATAATATGAATAATATATATATATATATTTAGATATATAAAAAAAATGATAATAATATTATGATAATATTGTTAACTAACAACACTAATGATAATAATAATACTAGTATGAATAATAATCATAATAAAGTAATGATAATAATAATTTTATATAAGAATGATAATTATATCATTACTAATGATTTTAATGATAGAGGTAATAACAATATCTAATAATAATACAAGTAATAATTAGAGTACGACAAGTTAAATGTATCAAATTTCATATTTGAAACATTAATACTAATAATATTAATATTAATATTCATATTCATATTAATGTTAATAATACTAATGAAAGTAATAATGATAACAATTTATATTATAACTTTACTAATATTTATAATATTGTTGTTAACACTAGTAGCAATGACAACTATAATAGATTAAACATATTAAATTTCATATATACCTATATATCTGTATTTTAAATATATAATGAATCATAATAACATTAATTATACAAATTTTAGTATCTCATATTATTGAAACAGATAATAATAATAATAATAATAATAATAATAACAATGGGATTAATGATGATAGTAAAACTAATGTTAACAATAATATTTGTATATGTCAAATTTCATATATACTTTATATAGTAAAATTAATGGTACTAATATTGATAATATTTGTGAATTAATGATAATACGATTACTATCACAAATATATTACTTTCAATTATATAACTTATTGAATCTCTAATATTTATAAATTATAATATATAAAATTACTTATGTATAGCATTTGTTTATACATATATATTTACATAATTTATTTACACACAATTGTTCGTGAATCATCGAGCACAGTCAAAGGGTAATTGATTTCATGAAATAGTTCAGAAATTTTGAGATGCAATTAAATAGACTTTGCTTATCTTATCGAAATTATATAAAGATTAAGTTTAAATTTAGTCGGAAATTCCCGGGTCACTACAGTACCTACCCGTTAAAGAAATTTCGTCCCGAAATTTGAGTGAGGTCGTCATGGCTAACTATAAAAATGTTTTCATGACGAATATGAGTTGATAAATAGAGTTTTATCATCATTGAGTAATATAGATAAAACAATTTAATTACTCGAAGCGTACGAATCAGGCTATCACAAAATGGCAGAATGAGGAAAGTAAGTTTCGTCCTAACTTTTGACGTAGTCATGTCTAAATTTAGAAAATAAGGTGCGCCCTAGTTTTTGACGTGGTCAAAGTTGAATTCCGGAATTCAAGGAATTTAAAGATAATCTCCGAATCTAAAAGATTTGATTCTTCGGTGAATAAAGGAATTAAGATCTCTATAAATAAATACGGTGATCTGCTTCGATTACTACGTCTGATTTTTCCATTATAAATTTACCTTCTCCGTTTCATTAGTTTTTACCACTTCTATACTCAATTCCCAAATTCAAAAGATTTAAGAAAATGCTTAACCCTGTTCTGATCCTTGTTCTTATTCTAACTATCGTAATGATCGTTCTTCTTTTCCAACTCCCACCTGAAGAATCTGTTTATTTCTATTATGCTCTAGGGATTATTGTATTTATAATCCTCCCGTGTCTTTATATTATTATACGCACTGATATTCACAGTTTGTAATTTTGGTGTTGTTGTTGGGCTTTATATTTTCCCTTATATATCAGAGCTTCATGTTCTTGTTTTCTCTTCCCGACTTTAAATCAAACGAATAATGGTCCAGAATTCGTAGGTATAGAATTTCGAATGAATTTAATGTTCTAAATAAGAAAGAACGTAATAGCACGATTTGATTTGTCAAATTACCAGAATCACTGAGAATAGAACTATCAAGAATATATTTTCTTGATATGTTCAGAAATTAAGCAGAATGAAAGAGTTATGTAACATGACACATGATGATGTTATAGTCTGTGAATCATCACGTTCCATTAGAAACTCAGCATGACTTACTATAATATAATCACGTTGATCAAGTGTCATTATATTATACTAACTCATTCATCAGTTCCCAACATTACTTTAATAACATTCATATTTTAAGCTCGAAAGTTTACAGAATATAGAAACTAACAGTTTCTATATGATGTAACACTGATAGCACGAAGAGATTAATGAGTTCAGATAAGAATAGTTATGAAAATATCTTCAGAAATATGGAGGATATTTATAATGAAAGATACGATGATGTCTTGGAATTTCTAATATCGAAGGATGGTGAAGAAAATTTGTCCGCAAGAGTTTGGAGTCAAAAGCAAGGTATTCGTTAATGACTTCAGCAGGCATTGAATCATTTGGATTCTTTGGAGTCAAACTTATTCTTTGTGATTTGTCCACGGCTTCCTTCATAGTTCCGCATAATCCGCTTTTTGGTACTAAATTTTCTATTGAATGTTTCCAATATTCCATTCTTTATCATCAAACCTTGGACGGTTAAGGTCGTGTACAGTTTTTGCCGCTGTATTCAGATTTTTTTTCCAGAATTTGTGTTATTGATTTGTAGACTGGGTGCTTTTCAGAATTTTAGAATGGAAGGTCATAATTGTAAGAGATAAATGTTATATGTTTACATATAACTGTTGATGTAGACATGCTGCGAGATTTCAAAATATTGATTGCTGATTCTCGGTGTTTGGTACAGAAATTCTCGTTATCCGATGCAGATGAGTAGATGATAGGATTTCAATGAATATAATAACTTTTCATAAAGTCAAAGATCAATGATGTTGCTGATAAGTTTACTGCTAATGTAGTGAGATATAAACGATTTTTCGGTATCAATGACGAAAGACAACTTATATATCAGAGTTATAATAAGTTAATTCGAGTGAAAAGTCGAAGTTGACTTGCTGGAGCTGTGACAAAATTGGCTAATTTGAAAAGAGATTTGAAAACTTATTTTCAGTAATAATAACGTTAAAGGAATTAGCACAGTTGCGCGTTAAACGTTTACTCAATTTCCGAGAGTTTTCAGGTGCATAACTATATGCATCAATCTCTTCTTCCGTAGATGAAGTGCAATTGGTTCATACTCTCGATTGAGGTGTTTTCAAGAATCATGAAAGGTTTGAACGTAGATTGTAATTGTCGAGATATAAATGAGGTTTAAGATGAAATCAAGTGGCAAACTTGAAGAATTGTTTAGTTTCATATGTTATAAATAATATTTTAATTCATTTTAATTGTCCAATGTTGGTGGCCCTCTATTGATAGTCCACAGTTAGCAATTCAATAATTCATATATAATTTAATATATAATATTCGAATTAATTAATACGTATCGTGACCCGTGTACATGTGACCCGTGTACATGTCTCAGACTCGATCACAACTCAAAGTATACATATTATTTGAGAATCAACCTCAACCCTGTATAGAGAACTCGATCATTACTGCATATAGAGTGTCTATGGTGATTCCAAATAATATATATAGATGTGTCGATATGATATGTCAAAACCTTGTATACATGTCCCGATATTTAAAGTGCGTAAAATAAATACAGAATTTAAATGACAATAAATAAAATGCGTAAAGTAATTAATAGAAATTAAATGACGATAAATAAAATTGCGAGAATATAAATTGCGATAAATAAATTGCGATAATTAAATTGCGATAAATAAAATATAACCAGTTAGCTAGGAATAGTTAGCTAGGAACAGTTAGCTAGGATCTTGTTAGCGTGGTTTCTTAACAAAATTTCATATTGTTAATTAGTCTGTTTCTAATAAATTTTTATTGTGTCCATTATTTCTTCATTATGCCACTTGTTGGATTCTAATAAATCAAAATCCAAATTTGAAATTGGATGAATATGGTTATTCTGTGGTGAACGGATTTGTATATCGGTGGATGTAAATATGATAGTAAATGATTGTTGAATCAGATTCGAAGAATGTACAGTTTAACTTATTAATGTGAAATTTAAATATTCCTCGGGTATTACCTACCCGTTAAAATATTTTCACCATTAACAGTTTGTACGAAAGAATTTTTAATTACAATCTTTATGAAAATATACTTACATATATATCCTCTTCAGATGTAATCATTGATTTAATGAGTTAATATGATATTAATCTCATTTGATTTACCGTTAGAATAAGAATATATAATCTCTAAAACATTAGAGATTACATAATCGTTATGTCGAACGAAGATAAAATAGATAGAACAATACATAGTACGATGTTTATACTCGAGGTACAGAATAAGTTGTTGAGACATGAATTCTTGATGGTACTGGTGCTGTTACTGATAGTACTGTTAGTGTCGGTGATTTTGCTGAAGCTGGTACATTTTGCACCATATTCTCCAAATTGATTACTCGGGCGTGAAGTTCGTTGACTTCTTGTATTACTCCGGGATGATTGTCGGTCGGAATGAGAGGATGAATAAGGTTTTGAATTTTGAGATATTATATAATCATGGCGAGATATTCGGGAAATGATGGTGAAAATAGTGTTTCGAATTGGTTCGCCGGTAAGTGCGTCAGGTTCTTTGCCAATAGGTGAATTCGGTTGGTGGAAGGGATAGCTTCTTCGCGTCTCCATTGGTTAGGTCAACTACGAACCCATTAGATGAATTGGTTGATTCATTCTGGTGACGCTGCTTTTGGAGCTTAGGTGAACATCTATATCAGAATAGCTGTCGGAATAACTATCGAAATAGCTATCGGAATCTGAGGGACTCGAACTGGTTGAAGGATTCATCTCGTACGATCAGATACAGGATTTTCGATAGGAAATAGATTATAGGATGTAGATTAGTACCCTGCAATACATAATTTACATATGCATATATAATACTAAAATCCCATAAGTAACGGAGGAATCTACGGAAATTGTCAGGAAAAGTTACAGTAACAGATACGCTAAGATATGAATTTTGTCTATACACTATTCATGCAGTCAATGCAGTAAAACGTGTCTAGACTAAGAATGATAAGCAGGTAATTTCCTAAGGATGAATAACAGATGATATCCGACAAAAATGATAAGCAAAACTTTTGACATGCAGACACGGTCGAAGTCCAGACTCACTAATGCACCTTAACAACTATCAGTTAGACACACTAATGCAAGACCTGGTTCGCTAAGACCAACGCTCTGATACCAACTGTGAAGACCCGTCCTAATCCATCCGGATGAAGTCCATATCGATTATAAACGATTCACAACAGTTGATTACATCGCGAGGTACTTGACCTCTATATGATACATTTTACAAACATTGCATTCGTTTTTGAAAAGACAATCTTTCATTACATCTAAAGTTGACGACATGCATACCATTTCATAATATATCTAACTATAGCTGACAAAATAATAATCTTGATGAACTCAACAACTCGAATGCAACGCTTTTGAAATATGTCATGAATGACTCCAAGTAATATCTCTAAGATGAGCAAATGCACAGCGGAAGATTTCTTTCGTACCTGAGAATAAACATGCTTTAAAGTGTCAACCAAAAGGTTGGTGAGTTCATTAGTTTAACATAAATAACCATTATCATCATTTTAATAGACCACAAGATTTCATATTTTCATTTCTCATAATCATACGTCCCATGCATAGAGACAAAATATCATTCATATGGATTGAACACCTGGTAACCGACATTCACAATATGCATATAAGAATATCCCCATCATTCCGGGATCCTCCATCGGACATGATATAAATTTCGAAGTACTAAAGCATCCGGTACTTTGGATGGGGCTTGTTGAGCCCGATAGATCTATCTTTAGAGTTCGCGTCAATTAGGGTGTCTGTTCCCTAATTCTTAGATTATCAGACTAAATAGGGGCATATTCGGTTTAATAATCCAACCATAGAATGTAGTTTTGATTACTTGTGTCTATTTCGTAAAACACTTATAAAAGCAGCGCATGTATTCTCAGTCCCAAAAATATATATTGCGAAAGCATTTAAAAAGGGATTAATGAAACTCACAGTACTGTATTTTGTAGTAAAAATACATATGACGACATTTGAACAATGCAGGGTTGGCCTCGGATTCACGAACCTATATCATTTGTGTATATATTAATACATATCCTTGTACTCGAACACATATATATAATTTTATTAGTTATATTCTTGTTATATTAATAATATATATTTTCACATATAAAATATTAATTTTTGTTATATTATATATATATATATATTAAATTTATTTGTATGTATATATATATATATATATATATATATATATATATATATATATATATATCTATCATTGGTTTGTTAAAACTTTTCTTTTAGTATTGTTAGTGATAATATTTGAAATAATGCGAATGATAATACTAATATCAATGAAATATTAATATTATCTATAATTCTATTAATAATGTTATTAATGATAGTTTTTAATAATAAAACTCATGATAATGATAATATCAATAGTTTTTAATAATTTAATAATAAAGACTATGAATATAATACAGTTTGATATTAATACTTAATAATAATAATTGTAACAATCTTATTACTAAAGGTAAACTAAATAATGATTCTTTATTTATTAATGATGATAAAATTTCTAAAATGATACTAATACGAACATTAATAAAAAATAATAGTAATTTTTATTGTCTTCATCATAATACTAATAATAGTAATAATACTAAATATTAATACTTGATAATAGTAATAATAATTATAACATTCCTAATATTTATCAATAATCATACTAACAATCAATACTAAAATTAATACATGATAATAACATTACTAATATTAATAATAATAATAATAATAATAATAATAATAATAATAATAATAATAATAATAATAATAATAATAATAATAATAATAATAATAATAATAATAATAATAATAATAATAATAATAAATAAAAGTACATGAAACTACCTCATATCAAAAGGGTTCCAAAAAGAAAACAGCCCTCCCCTAGTCTCGAACTCGAGACCACATGCTACCTCGACACTCTCCCATACCATTGAACTGCTTTGATTTTTCTGTTTTAATTTCTCCCCAAATTTATATAAACCGAATTATGTATCCTCATACTTATCATCTTCTTCCTCATTACCAACAAACCCAGGAACGAATCAAATTAAGAAATTGGTTGCAAAACCACTTTTAGGTTCTTCCTACTAATCACTAACTCATCCCAAAATAATTGCTTGCAATAAAAACGAAAAAAAAATAAAAAGAAAAGGGCTGCTGTCGCAGCTTATAACAAAAAAAAAATTGATTAAGAATTTGAAAACGTTTTAGCTAAGGATTATAACACGAATTACCCTTCAAATCAGTCATACAATCTTCCTCAATTATCAATTTAACATGAATCATAAAAACGGATTCAAATTTCATGAAGAACACAAAAGTTTGACTTTTTGAAAATAACTTTGACTTCGAAATTTTCAGTCGATTAGAAGAATTGGAGTATGAGTTTTTGCAGATAGTTCATGTATTTGATGACTAACATGATGGCATTTATAAATTTAGATTTAAGATCCGAAACTGAGCAAAAAAAAAATATAAAAAAAACAGCGAGCAGGGTACTCGTAAAAAAAAAATTTGTATGTTGTGGTTTGATGGATAATTGATTTTCGTGATTGAAGAATCGAATGGCTCTATGTGAGGTCGATGTATCCTCTGGTATCACGAGTAAACAGCATCGATGGATAGATAATAGATAGAAATAAAATCTGATGGTGATATATAACAAACATCCAATATTTACAGAATTGTATAAAGTTTTGATAGGGACTAAAAGTTGGATCGTACAGGAGTCGACATCAAGAAGAAAATAAAATATGCTGCAAGACAAATAACAAGTGGAAACAGATCTCTTTAAATCTGTTTTTTTATTTAATAACATTAATAATTAATATATTAATAATAATAATACTAATTAATAATAATTTTATTAATGATACACATTTATTAATAATAATATGAATAATATATATATATATATATATTTAGATATATATAAAAAATGATAATAATATTATGATAATATTGTTAACTAACAACACTAATGATAATAATAATACTAGTATGAATAATAATCATAATAAAGTAATGATAATAATAATTTTATATAAGAATGATAATTATATCATTACTAATGATTTTAATGATAGAGGTAATAACAATATCTAATAATAATACAAGTAATAATTAGAGTACGACAAGTTAAATGTATCAAATTTCATATTTGAAACATTAATACTAATAATATTGATATTAATATTCATATTCATATTAATGTTAATAATACTAATGAAAGTAATAATGATAACAATTTATATTATAACTTTACTAATATTTATAATATTGTTGTTAACACTAGTAGCAATGACAACTATAATAGATTAAACATATTAAATTTCATATATACCTATATATCTGTATTTTAAATATATAATGAATCATAATAACATTAATTATACAAATTTTAGTATCTCATATTATTGAAACAGATAATAATAATAATAATAATAATAATAATAATAATAATAATAATAATAATAATAATAATAATAATAATAATAATAATAATAATAATAATAATAACAATGGGATTAATGATGATAGTAAAACTAATGTTAACAATAATATTTGTATATGTCAAATTTCATATATACTTTATATAGTAAAATTAATGGTACTAATATTGATAATATTTGTGAATTAATGATAATACGATTACTTTCACAAATATATTACTTTCAATTATATAACTTATTGAATCTCTAATATTTATAAATTATAATATATAAAATTACTTATGTATAGCATTTGTTTATACATATATATTTACATAATTTATTTACACACAATTGTTCGTGAATCATCAAGCACAGTCAAAGGGTAATTGATTTCATGAAATAGTTCAGAAATTTTGAGATGCAATTAAATAGACTTTGCTTTTCTTATCGAAATTATATAAAGATTAAGTTTAAATTTAGTCGGAAATTCCCGGGTCACTACACCAGCTGGCCATGCGATCGCATGGCCAGGAAGAACAAATGTCATGCGATCGCATGACCCCAATATGCTGGCCACATCTATAAATTTTGCGTGTTTTGGCCAAAATAAAAACATCTTTTTCTTTCTTCATTCTCTCAACGTATATATATATATATATATATATATATATATATATATATATATATATATATATATATATATATATATATATATATATATGTATGTATATTATAATTTTAATTTTAATTTTAATTTTAATAATAATAAGGGTATGTTAGCGAATGTTTTAAGGGTGTAAGTCGAAATTCTGTCCGTGTAACGCTACGCTATTTTTAATCATTGTAAGTTATGTTCAACCTTTTTAAATTAATGTCTCGTAGCTAAGTTATTATTATGCTTATTTAAGCCGAAGTAATCGTGATGTTAGGCTAAATATTAAAATTGGGTAATTGGGCTTTGTACCATAATTGGGGTTTGGAAAAAAGAACGACACTTGTGGAAATTAGACTATGGGCTATTAATGGGCTTTATATTTGTTTAATTAAATGATAGTTTATTAATTTAATATAAAGATTTACAATTGGACGTACCTATAAATAACCATATACACTCGATCGGACACGATGGGCGGGATATTTATAAGTACTAATAATCGTTCATTTAATCGGACACGGGAATGGATTAATAGTTAATGGACTTATTAAAACAGGGGTGAATTATATACAAGGACACTTGGTGTAATTATAGTTTAAGTCCCCAATTAGTTGGAATATTTGACTTCGGATATAAGGATAATTTGATGAGGACACTCGCACTTTATATTTATGACTGATGGACTGTTATGGACAAAAATCAGACGGACATATTGAATAATCCAGGACAAAGGACAATTAACCCATGGTAATAAACTAAAATCAACACGTTAAACATCATGATTACGAAAGTTTAAATAAGCATAATTCCTTTATTTCATATTTAATTGCACTTTTAATTATCGCACTTTTATTTACTGTCATTTTATTTAAATGCACTTTTAATTATCGTACTTTTTAATTATCGCAATTTTATTTATCGTCATTTTATTTATCGCATTTTTATTTATCGCAATTTTATTATCGTTATTTACTTTACGCTTAAAATTAAGTTATATTTATTTTTAATATTTTACATTAGGTTTTAACTGCGACTTAAGTTTTAAAATCGACAAACCGGTCATTAAACGGTAAAAACCCCCTTTTTATAATAATAATACTACTTATATATATATATATATATATATATATATATATATATATATATATATATATATATATATATATATATATATATATATATATATATATATATATATATATATATATTTATATTTTTACAAATATAGTTTTTAAAAATATAGCGTTAAACTTGGCTAAGATCCTTGTGGAACGAACCGGACTTACTATAAACTACACTACTGTACGATTAGGTACACTGCCTATAAGTTTTGTAGCAAGGTTTAGGTATATCCACTCTATAAATAAATAAATAACTTGTGTAAAATTGTATCGTATTTAATAGTATTTTGTAGTAAAAATATAACTATTTTGTACCCCTTCACTTTAACATCAATTATAATTTAAGACTTATGATATAAATTTATTATATCATTTAATTATTACTTATGATTTAATTAATATTTTAATTAAACTTATGATTAATAATACCTTTATTATTAATGAAAAATACTTATGATAAGTATTAAACTTATATTATGAGATTATTATTAAAAGACTTATAATAAGGACTAATTAATTATTTAATTATTATAAGACTTAGTTATTATTTAATTATTAAATACTTATGATTTAATAATTATAATTAGAAACTTATGATATGATTAATAATTCATTATTAATTAATAATACTTATGATATGATTTAAAATTTATTATTAATTAATAATACTTATATTATGACTAATATTTAATTAATTAATTAAATACTTATGTTATATTAGTTATATCATTTAAACTTATGTTAACTTTAATAATTCATTTTAATTTAATTAAACTTATGTTATGACATAATTATACATATTTAACTTTAATTAACATTATAACTTATATTATTATTACAACTTACACTTTTAAAATTAATGTTGACTATGTTTAACCAAGGTTGACTTTTGAGTTGACTTTCGGTTGACTTTGACTTTTAGTTGACTTTTGTTGACTTTCTAATTAAGGAAACTTTCCTAACTTAAAAACTTTCTAAAAATAGAAACTTTCTAAATACGGAAACTTTCTAAATTTGGAAACTTTCTAAAAATAGAAACTTTCCTAAAACAGAAACTTCCTAAAATAGAAACTTTTCTAAAATAGAAACTTTCCTAAAATAGAAACTTTCCAAAAATGGAAACCTGCTAAAAATAGAAACTTTCTAAAAATAGAAAGTGTGTGTCCGTACGCTGTTCCGATCAAACCGATGCATGTTGAGTATTGTTCTATGTCTACTTGCAACATGTACAATAGTTATCATACTAAGACTTGACCTAAGTTAGTTATTTATATCGACCTGCTTTATTTATAGGTCGGCGTTGTGATCATCCTAATCACTTTACTTCATTTGTTGTTCGCTTATTTGTGTGGTTACTTCGTTTGCTATTAAGGTGAGTTATTGTCCCCTTTTTCTATTTAAATCTTTTGGGATGAGAATACATGCAATTTATTTTATATTTTGGACTCAAGTGGAGGTTGGTTTAAATTATTCATTGTGAGTTGAACAAAAATATTCCCTAGTCTGGTAACTGTAATCACTGGTTTCTACTGGTGAACGCGAATCCTATGGATAGATCTATCGGGTTTGACAACCCCATTTCGTGGTAGTCGCGCTAGCAATTTTTGAAGACGGAATGTATTAGTACTTCGTATTTAGTTGAAGATACACTTGTTCGGTGTATATTATTTATTGTGTTTGGCAAGGGTAAATAAATGGTTAAGTGGTTACCAGGTGGCTCACGGAAAATGGAATAATGTTTGTATATGTTTTCTAGCATATAATTTTGTGGTCCAAAAAGGAGTTTTTATGTTTTCAAACATAAATTTTTATGGTTTACATTAAATATTGTTTGCAATATTAAACCTATAATTCACTCAACATTTTTGTTGACAGTTACTCGCATGTTTTATTCTCAGGTTCATGATTGATTGCTTCTAATGTGCTTAGAGAGTCTGTATATTTATGATGGCAGCTTTTGTTAAACATTAACTTGCATTCTATTTTGATACATTTAATAGTGGATGTAGTTGACTTTGTTTTGGTCAACTTTTGGGTTAAGTAATAATGTATGGTTTTTCTAAACTTATATATCTTGGTAGGTTTCCTTTATGGAAAATCATTTTTAAATAAAGAATGCAAAGTTATTTATCAAATTCATATAGAGTTATGATCAAGCTGTGGGACCAAGATAACGATGGTCGTCAAGTGTACTTTGACGGGTCATTAAAGGTATAAAACGCGTTTTTTTTCTAGGTCAGGCATCTGGACGGCGTCCAAAATTCTGGACGGCGTTCAGTATTGAAGAGCTAGACGGCGTCCAGAAATCAGGACGGCGTCCAGTAAAGAAAAGCTGGACGGCGTCCAAAAATCTTGACGGCGTCCAGTTACACTAAATTCTACTGACTTCTTTTTGAGAAAATCCTTTGAAATTAGACGGTGTCCAAGGGATTTTGGACGGCGTCCCAATGGTCTAGTGGCTCAAAATCTTCATAAAACACATAAAAATTCCCATTTTCAACACACAAAAGCTCATATCATCATCATAGATCATTTTGTACATTAAAAACAATAAAACCAATCATAAAACACTCAATTCACACTATTTACATGCGCGAACTTTCTTTAACGAGTCGTTCACCCAACTCGTCCCCATTTTGATTTAGGCTTTGTTCTCGAAGTTGAGGCTACCCTCGTCTTCGATTTCCAGGAGACCATCAACATAGTGCTTGACCCAGTGGCCATTCACTTTAAAAAAGTTGGCCTTCCAGTTCACCACTTCAATTGTACCATAAGGGTACACTTTTCTAATAACAAATGGTCCCGTCCATCGAGACTTAAGCTTTCCTGGTGATAACTTGAAACGGGCATTGTAAACAAGGACACGATCTCCTTCCATGAATTCCTTTGGATTTTTCAATCTCTTGTCGTGCCATTGTTTGGTCTTTTCCTTATAAATTAGAGAGTTGTCATAGGCTTCAAGCCTCAACTCGTCTAATTCATTCAACTGGGTCAAACGTAACTGACCCGCTTCCTTGTAATCCAAATTGCATGTTCTTAGCGCCCAATGAGCTTTGTGTTCAATCTCCAAAGGGAGATGGCATGCTTTTCCGTATACCATTCGGAAAGGAGTGGTTCCGATAGGTGTTTTGTAGGCCGTGTGAAAGGCCCACAATGTATCGTTTAACTTAACATACCACTTTTTTGGATTTGCACCAACGGTCTTTTCAAGTATGCGTTTTAGAGATCGATTGGTATTCTCTGCCTGCCCACTTGTTTGAGGATGATAAGATGTTGAAATTTTATGGATCACTCCATATCTTTTCAACACCTTTTCTAATTGCTTATTGCAAAAGTGGGTGCCCCGGTCACTGATAAGGGCTTTAGGCGTGCCAAACCTTGAGAAAAGTTCCATTAAAAAGGTTACTACAACTCAGCCATCATTTGTGGGGAGAGGTTTTACCTCCGCCCATTTGGAAACATAATCAATGGCTAGAGATAAGAATGAGATTTTGAAAAGGGCCCCATAAAGTCAATTCCCCAAACATCGAACACCTCGCATACTTGGATGCTTTGTTGAGGCATTTCATCCCGTTTAGTGATTTAACTGGCCCGTTGGCACACGTCACAAGCCTTACAAACGGTGTAGGCATCTTTGAATATTGTAGGCTAATAAAAACCGGCCTCGTAAACTTTACTCCCCGTAATTTGGGGACCAAAGTGCCCACCCGTTGGACCACGGTGACAATCAAGAAGAATTTGAGTGCATTACTTTCCCGAAATGCACCTCAGAATCATACCATCCGCGCAACACCTAAAAAGATAAGGGTCTTCCCAGAAGTAGTATTTTAGGTCACTAAAGAATTTCTTTCTTTTCTGATGTGACCTACCGGTTCCTAAGTACCCTCCAACAAGATAGTTGGCTATGTCAACAAACCAAGGATCATCAATTTTCTCAATTTTCATGAGATTTTCGTCCGAAAAGTTATCTTAGATAACAGTCTCATGGAGAACCTCAAGATTCGGGTTCTCAAGGCGAGAAAGGTGATCGGCAGCTAGGTTTTTGGCCCCCTTTTTGTCTTTAATATCAATGTTGAATTCTTGCAAAAACAAGACCCAACGTAGTAACCGAGGTTTAGCATCTTGCTTAGCAAGCAAGTACTTTAATGTTGAATGGTCTGTATAGACAACCGTCTTTGCTAGTACCAAATAGGATCGAAATTTATCAAATGAAAAGATAATTGCCAGGAGTTCTTTCTCGGTGGTAGTGTAATTAAGTTGGGCTCCTTGCAATGTCTTACTAGCATAATAAATGGGCTAGAAATGTTTTTCAATTCTTTGCCCTAAGACGGCACCAATAGCAAAGTCACTAGCATCACACATAAGTTCGATTGGAATTGACCAATTCGGCGATATGAGAATGGGTGATTGCGTGAGTTTTGCTTTAAGGAGGTTAAAGGCGTTAAGACACTTGTCCGTGAAGACAAATGGAGCGTCTTTCTCAAGAAGTTTGTTCACCGGGGCCACAATTTTAGAAAAATCTTTAATGAACCGACGGTAAAAACCGGCGTGCCCCAGAAAACTTCTTACACCTTTCACATTTGACGGTGGTGATAATTTGGCTATGACTTCCACTTTAGCTCTATCCACCTCCAATCCCGCACAAGAAATTTTATGACCTAATACAATGCCCTCTCTTACCATAAAATGGCATTTTTCCCAGTTAAGTACAAGATTAGATTCTTCACACCTAATCAACATACGCTCAAGATTATGAAGACATGAGTCAAAAGAATCACCGAAGACTGAAAAGTCATCCATGAATACTTCCATAAATTCTTCAATCATATCATGAAAAATAGCTACCATACACCTTTGAAAGGTAGCAGGAGCATTGCATAAGCCAAAGGGCATACGTCTATAGGAGAAAGTACCATAAGGGCATGTAAAGGTGGTTTTCTCTTGGTCCTCAGGTGCTATAGGGATTTGGAAATATCCCGAGAAACCGTCAAGAAAACAATAAAAGTTCTTTCCTGCTAACCTTTCCAACATTTGATCAATATAAGGAAGGGGAAAGTGGTCTTTTCGGGTAGCATCATTTAATTTTCTATAATCAATACATACCCTCCAACCCGTGATAGTCCTAGTGGAAATTAATTGATCGTTTTCATTGGTGATAACGGTCATGCCACCCTTTTTGGGTACACATTGGACCGGACTCACCTAAGGACTATCCGAAATTGGGTAAATAAGACCCGCATCTAGGAGTTTGACAATCTCCTTTTTAACGACCTCTTACATATTAGGGTTCGGTCGCCTTTGTTTTTGTACACATGGCTTATAGTTATCTTCCATTAATATCTTATGTGTACAATAAGAGGGACTTATACTCTTGATGTCATGAATTTTCCATGCTAGAGCCGGTTTATGGGCTTTTAACATGGAAACAAGTTTAGACTTCTCACTTACAGAGAGTTCGGATGAAATGATAACCGGGAGAGTAGAATCCTCTTGAAGGTAAGCATATTCCAAGTGACTTGGAAGTGGCTTGAGTTCCAAAACAGGATGTTCTTCAATCGATGTTTTACATCGGTACTCATTTTTTAAATCTAACTTTCTGTATTCTTCATCATTTGGCTCATAACCGTTAGCCATCAAGGTGGTCAACATCTCCACTTCTTCCACCATGTTTTCTTCATCACCTTCCGCCAAAATGCATTCTCCCGAACCTTGCAATTCTGGAAATTCCTGCAACAACTCCGAATATGTGTCTATGGTTTGCACATAATAACATTTATCATCAGTAGACTCGGGGTATTGCATGGCATGGTCAACGGAAAAAGTTACCTTGACATCCTCAATACTAAGGGTCAATTTCTACCCATTAACATCTATCATTATCATAGCCCTAGCGGTATTTAGGAAAGGTCGACCCAATATAAGAGGCACACGTGTGTCCTCTTCCATGTCCAAATTTACAAATCGGCCGGAAATACTAGGGTACCCACTTTTACTAACATATTCTCTAAAATTCCACGAAGAAATTTAACAGAGCTGTCTGCTAGTTGAATTGCCATTCGGGTTGGTTTTAGTACCCCGGGTCTAGCTTAACATATAATGAATAAGGCATTAAATTTATGCTAGCCCCTAAATCCGCTAATGCTTTAATGCATTCCAAATCTCGTAGGAGACATGGTATGGTAAAACTCCCAGGATCTGCTAACTTCTTTGGTATCTTGTTCATCAAGATTGCGGAACAATTAGCATTCATGGTGACTGATGAAAGTTCCTCCATTTTCTTCCGATTAGTAAGTAAGTCTTTTAAGAACTTAGCATACTTGGGCATACCTGAGATTACATCAATGAAAGGCATATTTATGTTAATTTGTTTAAACATATCTAGAAATTTTGACTTTTCGGCTTCTAGCCTTTCTTGTTGTTGCTTCCGTGGGTATGGGAGAGGTGGTTGATATGGCTTCACTACGGGTTTCTCCCGTTCTTCCTTTTCAACCACTTGTTCCGGATCCTTAACCAGTTCATCATTTTTGTTCAACGGAACACTGAAATCAGAATTTTTGGGCATTCTTGGAGCTTCGTATGCTAGACCACTCCGTGTGGTGATAACATTGGCATGCTCATTTCGGGGATTCTTATTGGTATCGCCCGGTAAACTCCCTGGTTTTCTTTCACTCAGTAAACTAGCTAAACCACTCATTTGCTTCTCCAAATTCTGAATTGAGGCTTGTTGGTTTCTAAACTGGTGTTCGTTTTTCTCGTTTGTTTGGTTTATGTTTGTAACAAGCTGAGTTTGTGATGCAATCAACTTTTCCAACATACTCTCCAAATTTGACTTTTTATCTTCCTGTTGGGGTTTTTGATAAAAACCCGGAGTTTGTTGTTGAAACCCACTACTTGACCCTTGTTGTTAATTGGAATTTTGACCTTGAGGGTTGTATGGGTTGTTGAAGTTTCGGTTAAATTGGGCTCTTCCTTGAAATTGATTATTATTTCTTTGGCTTATGAAAGCCACTTCTTCTTTTTGAGCCATTGTTAAACCGGCATCACAATCTTTTCCTAAATGGAGACCACCACAGTATTCACAACCTACCTTCATACTATGAATTTCCTTGGTATTTTGTCCATGTTTCGAGCAACACCGTCTATTTTCACACTTAGGGAACTAAGGTCATCATAAGCACCGGCGCTATGGACTTGAGCATTACGAGTAATTGGTCATTCTTGATGCCACTCATGAGAATAATTGACTAGTTTCTCGATTATCTCATAAGCCTCTTGCTCGATTTTGTCCATGAGTGAACCTCTGGCCGCTTGATCAATGGAAATTCGGGTTGCAACATCACAACCCTTGTAAAAGATTTGGACTTTTTGGAAGGTATCCAAACCATGGTTTGGAGAACCTCTTAGCATTTTGGAAAATCAATTCCATGCTTCGTACAAGGTTTCCATCGGCTTTTGACAAAATTGGGTAATTTCTTGTTGGAGTCTCGCGGACTTAGAAGCTGGAAAATATTTCTTAAGAAATTTTTCCAACATACCATCCCAAGTTTCTATCGTAGCCTCGGCCAATGAATCTAACCAACTTCGTACTTCCCCGTGGAGTGTCTATGGGAAAAGTCTTAAAAATATGGCCTGGTCAGTGTCTGGTTTAAGTTTGAAAAGAAGACATATCTCTTGAAAAAGACGAATATGTTCGTTTGCATCTTCATTCAGACCACCACCAAATTGACACCTGTTGTTAATCATTTGGAGAATAGGTCCTTTTATTTCAAATTTTTCCTCACCTGTGGGTGGAGTAATGGCATTACCTAGTCCGGTTCGGGTTGCTTTCATCTTGGCCACCATTGATTGTCTTGGTACCACCTGCCTTGCCTCTCCTTCCATTTCAAAATTTGGAGGTTGAACGGTTTCACCAAATTCAGAGTATCTTGGCTTGGTTGTACTTGATTCTGAATCAAAAGTTTCTTACTTTGATGAAGATTCAAAAAGTTCAAGTACTTCTTTTGGGATCCTACCAAGCTTTCTATCAGGTTCTGTAAGCGGTGTAAGTAATGGAGAATCTGAACTTCGGGTATGTGGCATATGCAACCTAAAATCTGTCAATCACACAACTAACAAAACTTATTAAACGCACCAATTCTATAAGTCTAAAAATCAAAGATTATTAATAATTTAAAATAATTAAGAAACTACTTAATCACAAATTATTTAACAATTCTATTTTGACACAAAACTGTCCCCGGCAGCGGCGCCAAAAACTTGATGTGCAAAATGTGGTATATGAATTATTATATGAAATAGTATGGAAAAATACCGATTAAAGATTGTTACACACTAATGGGCAGTGTACCCGATCGTGTAGTATTATAAATAATGGTTTAGTTCCGTGTATCGTTCCAAGGACAGTTGTATTAGTCAAACTAGAATTAGAAACTATATTATGATTACTAAGTAAATGAAACTTAAAGGTACAAGATATTATATTTTTGTGGCTATTTAACGATTTAGCCAAATCAGAGAAGATTAAAAGTAAAAACAATATTTTTGGTCTTTTAAGCTTATATAATGAAAACAAGTGCAAAGAAAACAAATAAGATAGTTTGATTAAGATCAAAGATACGAAATGTTCATCTAGATATTTTACCCTCGGTATTGGATGTAAGTTATATTGTTAAGACCTGATTGAATGAATATGTGTGCAAGTTACCTAATAGATTTACCAAGAGTTCTCTTTAGTAAACACGCAAACTCGATTACAAGATCAAGGGTTCCCTTTTCTCTATAGTTCTCGTGTTTGTAACCAAATAACTATTATATATATGCTAATCACCCAAATCGACTTGCCAAGAGTTCTCTTTAGCAAGTACTCAAACTAGAATTACTAAGTGGAGGATTCCCTATCACCTATGTGACGACCCAGAAATTTCCAACCAAATTTAAACTTTAATCTTTATATTATTCCGACATGATAAGCAAAGTTTGTTAAGTTAAATCTCAAGAATTTTAAACTGTGTTCATACATTCATTATAACCTCGACCAAATTTCGACGATTCACGAACCGTTATATATAGATAGATATGTATATGTATATATATATATTATAACTTGAGAATATTAATAAAGTATTAAACGTATAATACTTTACACGAACGTATTTGTTTCAATATGATTTTCGACGAAATTAAAAAAATATATATTAAATGATTGAATTATCAGAAACATTGAATTATGATTACAAGTCTCTGTTGAGAGGTCCACTATGATTTGAGAAAATCTATTCCTCTTAAAGATATTCAGAATAATTTGTAAAGCTATTTATAAATAAAAAACAAAAAGTGTCATTTACGAAAGTTAGACAAAAGTTAGTGGAGAATTGGTTTCCATAATATTCAATTAATCTATTTTCAAACGTACAAAGACGTTTTCAGTTTAAAAAAAAGAACTTTATTATTAAAACGTATATAACTTTTATAAATATCTAGAATCACTTTTGACAACTCATTACTTAACCAGTATAATAAATATAACGATATTTATATTTTATTTCATTAAATATATATAATGATTTAAATTAATATTATATATATTTATACGCGTATTATACATACATAGTTTTTATACTTTTACTATACTTTAACTTTACCTTTACTTTACTTTTACTTTACTTTAACTTTAATAATTCACTTTAATAATTCACTTTAATAATTCATACTTTAATAATTCACTTTAATAATTCATACTTTAATAATTCACTTTAATAATTCATACTTTAATAATTTACTTTAATAATTCATACTTTAATAATTCACTTTAATAATTCACTTTAATAATTCATACTTTAATAATTCACTTTAATAATTCATACTTTAATAATTCACTTTAATAATTCATGCTTTAATAATTCACTTTAATAATTCATACTTTAATAATTTACTTTAATAATTCATATTTTAATAATTCACTTTAATAATTCAAAAATCTATTATAAATAGAATTCAATAGGTTTCATTATTTCATAGAAACTTAAAAATATATTTCTCTAAACTCTCTCAATCGATTATATATATATATATATATATATATATATATATATATATATATATATATATATATATATATATATATATATATATATATATATATATATATATTTTTGCTCTGTATTATTTCAAGATATTATTAGTATACATAAAATATTACGACGGAGTGCTGTCCGAGTGATTTCAAAATAGTTTTTTTGAATGAGTCGAAGCTAAGGAAATTATGGGTTATAGATATGGAGGTGATGGGTATGGTTCATGGGTATGCTCGTGAGGTCAATCTAGTGTTTATCATCTCCGTTGCGTCTACGTACTTTCCTGCAATATTGAATCTCAATATTGATACGTTCGTGAATCCGAGGCCAACCTTGCACTTGTTAAATGACGTTATATGTATTTTTACTACGAAATACAGTATGGTGAGTTTCATTACTCCCTTTTTATATATATTTTTGGGCTGAGAATACATGCGTTGTTTTATAAATGTTTTACGAAATAGGCACAAGTACTAAAAATAATTCTATGTGGGTTTAAACCAGAAATATACCCTTAGCTTGGTAACATTAAACTACTTGTCTATGTACGGTAGGCGCGAATCCTAAAGATAGATCTATTAGGCCTGACAAACCCCATCCTGATTATGGGATGCTTTAGTACTTCGAGGTTATTTTAAACACACCTGATCTGGTGTACTTCAGAGGGTAAAACATGAACGTTAAGGCTTGTTACCGGGTGCCTACAACTTATAGAATACTTTTATACACTTGCGAGTGTACATATATTTATAAACGGAAATCTTGTGGTCTATTAATATATTGAAATGATTGTTATGATAAACCTGTGAACTCACCAACCTTTTGGTTGACACTTTAAAGCATGTTTATTCTCAGGTATTAAAGAAATCTTCCGCTGTGCATTAGCTCATTTTAAGGATATTACTTGGAGTCATTCATGGCATATTTTGAAAGACGTTGCATTCGAGTCATTGAGTTCATCAAGATTATTATTAAGCCAATTATAGTTGGATGTATTATGAAATGGTGTGCATGCCGTCAACTTTCGTTGTAAAGAAAGTTTGTCTTTTAAAAACGAATGCAATGTTTGTAAAATGTATCATATAGAGGTCAAATACCTCGCGATGTAATCAACTATTGTGAATCGTTTATAATGTATATGAACGGGTCCTTTCAACCTAGACCTTTTCGTTTGTGACTAGTTGATTAGCTAGATCAAAGAATTGAATACCAATTGTCTTTTGCGTTCGCTCTACACAATTCATCCCTATATCGTCTAATCATTTTGATCTAATTTACCCCCTTGATCCGGTTTAGTAAATAATCAATCTAAGACAAGTTGATTGTAAATCAATATGATACATCAACAAGAGTTCTCTTTATCAACAACATATCAATTAACTAGATACAAATGATTTGACATCAATAAGCATGGTTCTTTAATTCAAGCTTTAATCTATCACACATAATACATTCAATCAATAAGATTACATCCAATACCTCAGTTATTAATTTAGACAAACATTATAGAGTTTAGCCAACAATCATATTAACAAACAAAATAGCAATCAATTGATAAGTAGAATTCACTGTAAGAACAAGAAATCAACCTAATAGAGAATGAATCTTGAATGGAGAAAGTGTTGAATCTTGATTCTTGGATGTTAAGCCTCTTCAAAGAGCTTGGAATTCTCCAATTTTGCTCCTAAAATCGTCTCAGAACCCCTCTGGTTCGTATATGCTCGTATATGATCTTATCTCCCTTTTTTAAAGTAGTAAAAGTTGGTCAAAAAGCAAAAGTAGGCTGAAACCTACTTCTGGACGGCGCCCAGATTTCTGGACGGTGTCCAGATTTCTGGACGACGTCCAGTTGTAAAGGCCTGGACGGCATCCAGATTTTTGGACAGCGTCCAGTTGTGAAGGGCTGGACGGCATCCAGATTTTTGAACGGCATCCAGTTGTGCTGAATTGTACTGTCTCATTTTTTCATAATATCCCTTCATTTGGACGGCGTCCCAATCATTTTGGACGGCGTCCAACATACCTGAAGCCTTGTTTTATCGTTTTAGAGCGCTAATTTGACCATAACTTGTATCGGCATCAACTATGATGAAATCACAACTTATAGAATGGTCATAATTCACCAAAACTCTTTATAAACCACTTTCCGATACAATTTTTATACCTTTGTGTATTACTTGTAGAAACCGCCTTAACTATCCTTGATTCGAGAGTATTTCATACGATATTGCGAGATATATATATATAATGTATTTGAGCAATATCAGTCATCTTTAATAAAACTTGTAATCTTCTTAAAATGTTATAGCAAAATTTATTAGTTTGAGTTTCAATTCCATTCATATTAACTAAATATATATATATATATATATATATATATATATATATATATATATATATATATATATATATATATATATATATATATATATATATATATATATATATATATATAGGTGTATGATCAATGTGGAAGTAACCAATTTGGGAAAAGCGGGAGGAAGCAAAAAAATTTTTTTGTTTTTTTGGAATTTTTTTTCCCAGGCATTAAGATCACACGAAAATATGAACATTTGAAAAAGACACTTCGTGATGAATTTTATTATTTAGGCAGAAAAACAACCGATAAAAGTAATATTCAAGATAATATTGATCGTGAAAACTGTTAATCTTCGAACATTTTTTTTCCATGTTTTGTGAAGTACTTTTTGTCAAAATTTAGCCCGATTTAGAGTTTTGGGTTTAGTGTTTTGGGTTTAGTCCCAAAACCTAAAACCCTAAACACCAAACTCTAAACCGTTCGTGTTAAAAACTCAATCTAAATTCTAAATCTAAACCCTAAACCCTAAATTTCTAAACCCTAATTTCTAAACCCTCAGAATACGCTCGAAAAACACGATAATTTTGTTATATATTATTTCTTTGAGCGTTTTTCCACCAAAATTAAAAACATTTATCACAAAGTGTCCTTTTTAAATGTTCATATTTTCATTCTATCTATAATGTTCGTAAACAAAGTTTTTTTCAAAAAACGAAAAAAAAATTGCTTCCCCCCGCTTTCCCCCGCTTCCCCCCAATTGGTTACTTTTTCATTGATTCTACCACTATATATATATATATATATATATATATATATATATATATATATATATATATATATATATATATATATATATATATATATATATATATATTGTAACATCCCGCCTTTTTCCATTTATTTTTCCGTTATACTAATATAAAGTCCGTTATATGTTTATAACATCTCCCGTTGATACGCGTTTTAAATTATCTCGTTTAGGTAATTCCCGCACCCGAACGAAAGTTGAGGGACTAAACTTGACAAGGGATCAAACCCTTGACTAGGTCAAAGGGTCAAACCCCTTTCACCCATTCATTACCATCTCCCTCTCTCTCTCTCTTTCTCTCTAGCAAGAACACACCCAATTTCCTTTCTCATTCATTCATCATCTAAATCCGGATTAGGGAGCTAGCAACCAAATAAATTACATATTCGTGATCCTCTCTTTATCCTCTTCATTTTGGTACCAACTTCATCTCATTTGGGTAACTTTCTAAAATCACTAGATTTTGTGTTCTTGATGTTTTTAACTTATAAAAGTGTTAATTAGTGTCTATGGCTCAAGTCTAACATGAATATATGATTTATATGCTCGATCTCGTTGTTTTAGTGTAACTAGCATGAACTTAAATTTTGGTGTGTTGTTCTTGAATTTTGGATGATCATATGTTGTTAGATGTTGAAAGTTGATGTTTTAATTGTGTTACTAGCATCACTAGCTTCAATTTGATGTGTAGGTTGCCTTAGAAAACTTCATGAACTTGATTATTGATTTTTGGTGGAATTGAGTTAGGGTTTGAAGAACTTGAAGTGATTATTTGATGCGTTGATTGCCATGAATTGTTGTAAGTAAGTTATTAGTTGTATTGTATGCTCCATTACCTACAAAATGGCATGTCACATGTATGCATTGAATGCCCAAATCATTAAATGTGCATTGGTGAGTTTGAAGCATTAATGTGGGCATTGAATGATCACTTGGTTGGAAAACTCGGTTGTTACAAATGAGGTTTTTGATTGTTAAATTGTGTTTAGTTGCATTCTATGTCAAAAGAGCTTTCCAACGATATAAGGTGCGAGTCCTAAGTGTTTGTGGTTTGCATTTTATGCTTATTTGAAGTTTGGATCAAGTTGGACAAGTGAAACAGACCAGGCACCAGCACCCGCCTATTGTCGCGGCGCGACAGAAGGGTGCCGCGGCGCGGCATAAGCCGTGCCCAGCTTCTGTCTCCGGTGTCCATTTTATGGAAAATGTTTGGCATACTACGGACCTCCGATTCACATGAAACTTGTTCTAACATGCTCATATATGATTAAAAACCTCAGAAAAATAGTTCGGGACCCGACCCGAACGTGTTGACTTTCGTTGACTTTGACCGACCAAAGTTTGACTTTTTGTCAAACTTAACCAAATGATTATGCAACCTTCCTAACTTGTTTATATACTTGTATCTTGCATGAAACTTGACAATTTGATTTCACATGCTAAATAATCGAGTCGTAACGAGCCATAGGACTAATTGAACATCTTTGACCTATCGTGTTTACCGTTATTGATACAAACCTATTGTTTAGGTCAAGACTAGCATTGTTCTTTGCACACGTTTACTTGTCGAAGTACTTTACCACTCGTGCATTCAAGGTGAGATCATAGTCCCACTTTTACTCTTTTTGAACTTACATTTGGGATGAGAAAACCTAAACATTTCTTTACTAAGTGAACACAAGTACAGGAAAACAAACATTCTACATACGAGTTTAGAACAAAATCCTCAATTCGATTATCATTAGTTACACTTGCCGGGTGTAAGCGAGAACTTATGTTGTATGGATCCATATGGGTTTGACAAACCCTCATTCAAACGGTTCGCTACCGTTTATGAATGAAATATATTTTCGAGAAACAGTGTATGTTCTAGCACTAAGTGATGGGGTTCAATGGAAGGAAACGTTAAGCATTGATAATTGGGTGCTCGTGAAACAAACTTTTGGAATGTATTACTATTATTTCATTGATGCAAATCTTGTGGTTCACTTGTACTTACTTACTTAAACCTATGATTTCACCAACGTTTTCGTTGACAGATTTCTATGTTTTTCTCAGGTCCTTGAACGATACATGATACATGCTTCCGCTCATTATTTGATACTTGCATTGGATGTCGAGTATATGTGCATTTCATGGAGCGTCTTTTGACTTTATTTTAAACCGTGTCGCCTAGATTTCATTCGTATTATAACGTTGTAACTTAACTATTGGTTGAACAATTCTTGTAAACTTTGGGAACAATCTTTATTTTGAAATGAAGGCGACATATTTTGGTCAAACTTTGTCTTAAAGACTTATGACCACGTAACGGGACCTAAGTAGACGGCGCCGTCAAACATGATTTGGTCGGGTCGCTACAGATGGTATCAGAGCCAGGTTGTAGGGATTTAGAGTTCATTGGTGTCGACCCCGAGTCATAGGGTACATTGGTGAGTCTAGACTACAACCGGCATATAGACTTGAAGTAGGAATTACTTGACTACTTGTGCATTTATACTCGAACGCTTCTACTCATATCTACTCTTAGTTCATCTTAATCTCACGTTGTTTAATTTGATTGACGCGCCACCTTGACTATATGAAATGATGTCGAATGCACATACGAATCAGGGTAATATAATTTCCGGGATTATATTACGATGACTCATATGAACGTTCCGACATTATGACATAAAGAATTTAAGGCGAGTCGAGGAAAAACTTCTCTTTATCTTTATTCTATATCACGGTTAGTATTATTGAGAATACTAATCAATGATATTCTTGTGTCTTGAAGGAACAATGGCTCCTCGTCGTGTACGCCGCAATGAAACTCCCGAACAAGCTCTCGAACGGATGATAGCTACCGCCGTAGATGCGGCCATGGCCGGTCACTCATCCAACAACAATAATAATAACAACCACAACAACAACAACAACAACAATGGAGCCGGAAACTCAAACGAGGGATGCTCCTATAAAGCTTTCATGGGGTGCAAACCTCACACTTTTGATGGAACCGGGGGACCGGTCGTGCTCACCCGATGGTTTGAGCAAACGGAAGCCGTCTTTAGCATAAGCGGTTGTCGGGACCAAGACAAGGTCAAATACTCCACTCACACTTTCTCCGGAATTGCTCTAACATGGTGGAACACCTATGTTCAATCGGTGGGTACCGATGAAGCTCATGCCCTCTCTTGGGCCGATCTAAAGGAAAAGATGATTGTTGAATATTTTTCGCGCGAAGAAACCCGAAAGCTTGAGGAAGAACTAAGAGATTTGAAAGCGGTCGGAAACGACCTTAAAGCTTATAATCAACGCTTCGTCGAACTATCCTTGATGTGTCCTAATCTTGTTAACCCCGAATCTCAAAGGATTGAGCTCTACATGCTCGGTCTTCCAAAAAGCATCAAACAAGGGGTGATGTCATCCAAACCCACTACTCATCAAGCCGCTATGAACATGGCTCGCCAACTAATCGAAACGGTTGACGAAATCGTAGTTCCGGCACCTAAGGCTGAGGATAAATCGGGCGGCAACAAAAGAAAGTGGGAACCCTCCCAATCAAGCAACAACAACTTTGCCAAGAAATCTTTCACTTCCGACGGCAAGAAGGGTTATGCCGGGAACCTACCTCTTTGCAACAAATGCAACAAACATCACTTTGGCGAATGTAGTAAGATAATTTGCCACCGGTGCCAAGGAGTTGGTCATAAGGCCAACGATTGTAAAAGTGCCACTCCCGTTGCTCGAAAGTGGCCCAATGCACCAAAGACGGGCACTTGTTACGAATGTGGTCAAACGGGTCATTATAGAAATGCATGCCCGAAAAGGAAAGATAACACCAATACGCGCGGCCGAGCTTTCAACATCAACACCGAGGAAGCCCGGGATGACACTGAACTAGTCACGGGTACGTTTCTTCTCAACAATTCTTATGTCTCTTGCTTATTCGATTCGGGTGCCGATAAATGCTTTGTATCCAAGACTTTGACTCATTATTTTAGCACTCCACCTCTTCCATTAGATACCACTTATACCATTGAGGTGGCTAACGGGAAACTATTAAGTGCCAACACATATTACCGGGGGTGTACGTTAAACATTTTGGGTAAGGAATTTGAAATTGACTTGATACCCATGGAACTAGGAAGCTTTGATGTAATAATCGGTATGAATTGGTTAGTCAAAACGAAATCTCACATTCTTTGTGATCTTAACGCAATCCGAATTCCTATCGAGAATGGTGAACCTTTGATTGTCTACGGCGATAAGAGTTGCACCAGACTCAACCTCGTTTCGTGCCTTAAAGTTAGAAAACTGCTCCGTAAGGGTTGTTTTGCGATCCTTGCCCACGTTAAGAAAGTCGAGCCCGATGATAAGCATATCGATGATGTGCCAATTGTTAGTGACTATTCCGATGTATTTCCCGATGAATTGACGGGTCTTCCGCCTCATCGACCGGTTGAATTCCAAATCGATCTTATTCCGGGAGCCGCACCCGTAGCACGTGCACCATATAGACTCGCTCCATCCGAAATGCAAGAATTGCAAAGTCAAATCCAAGAACTACTTGATCGTGGTTTTATCCAACCTAGCCATTCACCTTGGGGCGCTCCGATTTTGTTTGTTAAAAAGAAAGACGGATCCCTACGAATGTGCATTGATTATCGTGAACTAAATAAATTGACGGTTAAGAACCGATATCCTCTTCCTCGCATCGATGATCTCTTTGATCAACTACAAGGGTCTTGTGTATATTCGAAAATCGATCTCCGCTCGGGTTATCATCAATTAAGGGTTAAGGGGGAAGATGTCTCCAAAACCGCTTTCCGAACTCGTTATGGTAGTTATGAATTTCTTGTAATGCCATTTGGTCTCACTAACGCACCGGCGGTGTTCATGGATCTTATGAACCGCGTGTGCAAACCGTATCTCGATAAATTCGTTATTGTGTTCATCGATGACATATTGATCTATTCTAAAAATGAAGAAGAGCACGAACAACATCTCCGACTTGTGCTTGAACTTTTAAGACAAGAACAACTCTATGCCAAATTCTCCAAGTGTGAATTTTGGTTAAAGGAAGTTCAATTTCTTGGTCATGTTGTAAGTGACCAAGGTATTAAAGTCGATCCAACAAAAATCGAAGCCATTAGCAAATGGGAGACTCCTACTACTCCTACTCACATTCGTCAATTTTTGGGTCTCGCCGGGTACTATCGTAGATTCATCGAAAATTTCTCTTTGGTTGCACGTCCTCTAACCGCATTGACTCACAAGGGAAAGAAATTCATTTGGGCGACCGAACATGAATCCGCATTCCAAATCTTGAAAACGAAGCTAACCACCGCTCCTATCTTGTCACTTCCCGAAGGCAATGATGACTTTGTTGTATATTGCGATGCCTCAAAACATGGTTTTGGGTGTGTATTGATGCAACGAACGAAAGTCATTGCTTATGCTTCTCGACAACTCAAAATTCATGAACGAAACTATACGACACATGATCTCGAACTCGGAGCCGTTGTCTTTGCACTTAAAATGTGGAGACACTATCTTTATGGAACCAAGAGTACTATCTTTACCGACCACAAAAGTCTCCAACACATTTTCGATCAAAAGCAACTAAACATGAGACAACGACGGTGGATTGAAACTTTGAACGATTACGATTGCGAGCTTCGTTACCATCCCGGGAAGGCAAACGTAGTAGCCGATGCCTTAAGTCGAAAAGAAAGAGCGGTGCCTCTCCGTGTCCGAGCTTTAAACATCACCATCCACACAAACCTTAATAGCCAAATTCGGGTAGCCCAAGATGAGGCTCTCAAGGATGAAAACATCTCTCTCGAACACTTGAACGTCCTCACCTCTCGATTCGAAGTTAAAGAAACCGGACTCCGATATTTCGCCGGAAGAATTTGGGTGCCTAGTTATGGGGATCTACGAAGCCTTATTTTAGATGAAGCCCATAAGTCACGATACTCGATTCACCCCGGTGCCAATAAGATGTACCACGACCTTAAACAACTATATTGGTGGCCGAACATCAAAAGGGACGTAGCTACTTATGTTTCCAAGTGTTTGACATGTTCCAAAGTCAAAGCCGAACACCAAAGACCGTCCGGACTACTCTGACAACCCGAGATCCCGCAATGGAAGTGGGAAAGGATAACGATGGATTTTATCACCAAGCTACCAAAAACGACGGGCGGTTATGATACCATTTGGGTTATTGTTGACCGTCTCACCAAATCCGCACACTTCCTTGCCATGAAAGAAACGGACAAAATGGAGAAACTTGCACAACTTTACATTAAGGAGATCGTAGCCCGACACGGTGTACCTTTATCGATTATCTCCGACCGAGATGGCCGTTTCGTTTCTAGATTTTGGCGTACATTGCAAGAAGCGTTGGGAACGCGTTTAGACATGAGCATCGCATATCATCCTCAAACCGATGGACAAAGTGAACGTACAATTCAAACCTTAGAGGACATGTTACGAGCTTGCGTGATTGATTTCGGAAAAGCTTGGGACAAGCACTTACCTCTCGCCGAGTTCTCTTACAACAATAGTTATCACGCGAGTATTAAAGCCGCACCTTTTGAAGCGCTATATGGCCGCAAATGTCGTTCACCTCTTTGTTGGGCCGAGGTAGGCGACGTGCAAATCACCGGACCCGAACTCATTCATGAAACCACCGAGAAAATCGTTCAAATCCGAGATAGGCTTAGGACGGCCCGAAGTCGTCAAAAGAGCTATACCGACAAACGACGCAACGATCTCGAATTTCAAGTCGGTGACCGAGTAATGTTAAAAGTCGCACCTTGGAAGGGTGTAATCCGTTTTGGGAAACGCGGGAAGCTAAATCCGCGGTATATTGGTCCTTTCGAAATCTTGGAGCGTATTGGAACCGTTGCTTATCGTTTAAATCTTCCGCCTCAATTGAACTCCGTTCATCCTACCTTCCATGTATCTAACTTGAAAAAGTGTCTTGCCGAACCCGATATCGTCATCCCTCTTGAGGAACTTACTATTGATGACAAGCTTCATTTTGTGGAGGAACCGGTTGAAATTGTGGATACCTCCGTCAAGACATTGAAACAAAGCCGAATCCCGATTGTTAAAGTCCGTTGGAACGCCAAAAGGGGACCCGAGTTTACTTGGGAAAGACAAGATCAAATGCAAAGGAAGTATCCTCATCTATTCGTGAATTCAGAAACGCAAGATCTCGAGGAAGAAACAACGACTACTACGCCTACTTAAATTTCGGGACGAAATTTCTTTTAAGGAGTAGGTAATGTAACATCCCGCCTTTTTCCATTTATTTTTCCGTTATACTAATATAAAGTCCGTTATATGTTTATAACATCTCCCGTTGATACGCGTTTTAAATTATCTCGTTTAGGTAATTCCCGCACCCGAACGAAAGTTGAGGGACTAAACTTGACAAGGGATCAAACCCTTGACTAGGTCAAAGGGTCAAACCCCTTTCACCCATTCATTACCATCTCCCTCTCTCTCTCTCTTTCTCTCTAGCAAGAACACACCCAATTTCCTTTCTCATTCATTCATCATCTAAATCCGGATTAGGGAGCTAGCAACCAAATAAATTACATATTCGTGATCCTCTCTTCATCCTCTTCATTTTGGTACCAACTTCATCTCATTTGGGTAACTTTCTAAAATCACTAGATTTTGTGTTCTTGATGTTTTTAACTTATAAAAGTGTTAATTAGTGTCTATGGCTCAAGTCTAACATGAATATATGATTTATATGCTCGATCTCGTTGTTTTAGTGTAACTAGCATGAACTTAAATTTTGGTGTGTTGTTCTTGAATTTTGGATGATCATATGTTGTTAGATGTTGAAAGTTGATGTTTTAATTGTGTTACTAGCATCACTAGCTTCAATTTGATGTGTAGGTTGCCTTAGAAAACTTCATGAACTTGATTATTGATTTTTGGTGGAATTGAGTTAGGGTTTGAAGAACTTGAAGTGATTATTTGATGCGTTGATTGCCATGAATTGTTGTAAGTAAGTTATTAGTTGTATTGTATGCTCCATTACCTACAAAATGGCATGTCACATGTATGCATTGAATGCCCAAATCATTAAATGTGCATTGGTGAGTTTGAAGCATTAATGTGGGCATTGAATGATCACTTGGTTGGAAAACTCGGTTGTTACAAATGAGGTTTTTGATTGTTAAATTGTGTTTAGTTGCATTCTATGTCAAAAGAGCTTTCCAATTGATATAAGGTGCGAGTCCTAAGTGTTTGTGGTTTGCGTTTTATGCTTATTTGAAGTTTGGATCAAGTTGGACAAGTGAAACAGACCAGGCACCAGCACCCGCCTATTGTCGCGGCGCGACAGAAGGGTGCCGCGGCGCGGCATAAGCCGTGCCCAGCTTCTGTCTCCGGTGTCCATTTTATGGAAAATGTTTGGCATACTACGGACCTCCGATTCACATGAAACTTGTTCTAACATGCTCATATATGATTAAAAACCTCAGAAAAATAGTTCGGGACCCGACCCGAACGTGTTGACTTTCGTTGACTTTGACCGACCAAAGTTTGACTTTTTGTCAAACTTAACCAAATGATTATGCAACCTTCCTAACTTGTTTATATACTTGTATCTTGCATGAAACTTGACAATTTGATTTCACATGCTAAATAATCGAGTCGTAACGAGCCATAGGACTAATTGAACATCTTTGACCTATCGTGTTTACCGTTATTGATACAAACCTATTGTTTAGGTCAAGACTAGCATTGTTCTTTGCACACGTTTACTTGTCGAAGTACTTTACCACTCGTGCATTCAAGGTGAGATCATAGTCCCACTTTTACTCTTTTTGAACTTACATTTGGGATGAGAAAACATAAACATTTCTTTACTAAGTGAACACAAGTACAGGAAAACAAACATTCTACATACGAGTTTAGAACAAAATCCTCAATTCGATTATCATTAGTTACACTTGCCGGGTGTAAGCGAGAACTTATGTTGTATGGATCCATATGGGTTTGACAAACCCTCATTCAAACGGTTCGCTACCGTTTACGAATGAAATATATTTTCGAGAAACAGTGTATGTTCTAGCACTAAGTGATGGGGTTCAATGGAAGGAAACGTTAAGCATTGATAATTGGGTGCTCGTGAAACAAACTTTTGGAATGTATTACTATTATTTCATTGATGCAAATCTTGTGGTTCACTTGTACTTACTTACTTAAACCTATGATTTCACCAACGTTTTCGTTGACAGATTTCTATGTTTTTCTCAGGTCCTTGAACGATACATGATACATGCTTCCGCTCATTATTTGATACTTGCATTGGATGTCGAGTATATGTGCATTTCATGGAGCGTCTTTTGACTTTATTTTAAACCGTGTCGCCTAGATTTCATTCGTATTATAACGTTGTAACTTAACTATTGGTTGAACAATTCTTGTAAACTTTGGGAACAATCTTTATTTTGAAATGAAGGCGACATATTTTGGTCAAACTTTGTCTTAAAGACTTATGACCACGTAACGGGACCTAAGTAGACGGCGCCGTCAAACATGATTTGGTCGGGTCGCTACATATATATATATATATATATATATATATATATATATATATATATATATATATATATATATCTACTTACTATACAAGAAGAGCTTTTCCTCATGAGCACCTCCATTGAATGACACGTGCCGCTTTCTCAGTGGACCTTTTTTTTTTAGCGTTTGTCCTTATGTGATCACATTTTGGGTTTATTATGCCTCCGTTTCAATCCATCACTTGCTTTTTAATTTTAATATTTAATTTATTTAATCCTCTATTTTTTTATCATTTGTCCTTATGTGATTACATTTTGAGTTTATTATGCCTCTGTTTCAATCCATAACTTGCTCTTTTATTTTAATATTTAAGATCAAATTCATTTTTTTTTCGTTTGTCCTTATGTCTCCGTTTTAATCCATCACAATGTCACTCTACGAGATCAGATTGGCAGAAAACATTGGAAAGGATTTGTTTTGTATCTTGATTTTGATTCGATTTTAATAGAGTTTTCTTGTGTTTTTTGTGAAAGTATTAAATATATAGAGCTGGCGGTTGGTAGAAGTAGAGAAATAAATGATATTGATAATTAAAACATATGTGTTACATGTGGTTGTTGATTGTCTTTGATGATGACGACGACGATGATTAGGGTGATTGTTATTTTGTTTTGTTTTAGTTCAATAAAATGATATATATAATGAAGCTTGCTACTGGTATTTTGTTTTCGTTTAGTTTTTAGTTATTTTTTAACTTTATTGTTTATGAATAATAAAACTTAAAAATGATTTTTCTTTTAATAATATTCAAATGTCAAATGTCAAATATCAAATATCAAATATAAATATTAAATGCACATATCTTCATTTTAGTAGTTGTCCAACTTATCATCTTGCTCATGGTGACGGACTTATTATTTACATGTTTTTTGAATTATTAACATATGATCACACATTAGGCACTTCACAAGTTTATTGAATTATTTCATAAGATAATACATTGGGAATTTGTTGGGCCGTGCATCATGCACGGCCGAAAAACATACTAGTATATATATATATATATATATATATAAAGGTTAATGAGGAGAAAATCTCTAACGAAAATGGAGTAAGGGTGACTTGACCACATGAGAAGCACGATACCAAGAGACTCGACACCAATGTGCTAGCAAGCTGCTTTGTTTTATATGTTGCAAGTTAGTTACATTTTCTGTAAAATGTATTACTCCGTATAAAATAAAAAAAATAAAAATGTAATGACAACAATAGTCAAAATAAACAGTACCCTCTTTTTAATAATATATATGTATGTATCCAGACTTCATTAACAATCTTTTGAACACTACTAAACGAATGGATTTGAAAATTTAGCGTTTTCTTTTATAAAATAAATAAAAATAAAAAATTAAGAACAAAGGAAGATTTCATTTTTATTTGCCTCTGATGAAGCATATTTCAACTTGATTGCAAATTTGATTAGCAGTTGTGGCCTGTGGCTGTGCTGTGGGTTGGATTGTAGCAGTTGTGGCCTGTGATGTGGGTGATCAATCTTTGAACACTCCAATTAACATGTAAATCCAATTCGGGATTAACTTAATTGAGGGTAGACAAATTTGTAAAAATTAACGTATAAATGACATCATTATACATATCCCTAAAGGCCACATTTAACATCCTACTTTTTTATTTAATTTAAGATAAAATTACACGGGAGGTCCCTGTGGTATGTTTCAAAACTACAACTGGGGTCCAAAAGTATTTTTTTTACTTGGGGGGCACTGTGGTATGCATTCGTTTCACAGGGGGTCCATTAGTGTCACACCCCCAAATAGGGCCTGGGGTATTTATGACTAATTATATCAAATCACAGTTGTATAAACGAGAACGACTCTATATGAGACGTTTTATTGAGTTTTGCAGCGGAAGATAAATAGATTACATTGTATTTAGAGCATTAAATGTCTTTAATTGATATGATATGTAATGAAGACTCCAAGCATAGCAAGCAATCATCATCAAAGCAACAGATATACAGCGGAAGTAATATTTAACTACCTGAGAATAAACATGCTTAAAAAGTCAACACGAGGTTGAGTGAGTTCATAGGTTTATCATAAATCAATAGTTCAATATAGCATTAGACCACAAGATTTCAGTTTAAAGTTGATTGATACCAAATATATCAATCGAAAGAGTTACTGTTTGTAATATCGTGACTAAACAAAAGTTACCCCGTGACACCTTGTTCTGTCAGTGTCGTTGAATCCTTATTATGTATCCAAAGACCAACGGTCAAATGGACAGAGACGTCACTCTCAGTAGCGCTACTCACAATAACTAAGCTTGCATCTTATACCTCAGTAATTAATGATATTACGGCAGGGATTTAGCATGCCAAAGCACGTATATAGCATAAAAGTTTGAGTACTTGTGTCTAACATGTAAAACAGTTATAAAAGTTGCGCATGTATTCTCAGCCCAAAAATATATAAAAAGGGAGCAGATGAACTCACTATACGATACGATAGTTTGTATTAAATATGTGTATGACGGCACTGAACAAGTGCAGAGTTGACATCCGATTCACGAACCTATATCAGTTTTATATATATATATTAAAACATATAAATTGTAATCGAATAAGTTTATGTATATTTTAGTTTGTTATATATTTCTATATATATACTTATATATATATATATATATATATATATATATATATATATATATATATATATATATATATATATATATATATATATATATATATATATATATATATATATCCTATATATAAGTATTTATTTGATAAAGTATTGTTAATAATAATAACAATGATAGAAATGATAACTTTAATAAAAATGATAATTTTGATAATAATAACAATAATAAAAATTTTAATAATAATGATACTTTTAGTAATAATTTTAATAATAATACTTATAATAATGATAATAACAATAGTTTTTGATTTTAGTAATAATGATAAAAATAATAATTTTGATAATTATTAATACTCATAAATTAAAAATAATATTAATATTCGAAAAAGGATAATAATAATATTAGTAATAATAATAATAATAATAATAATAATACTTAGTGGTAGTACTTAAATGATAATGATATTTGTAGTAACAATAATAATAATAGTCTTAATTGTAATTATAATCGTGTTAAATGATAATTAATGTTTTTTTTATAATTAATAATTATAACACTTAATGATAATATCATGATAATAAGAGTAGTGACTTAATAATAATAATAATAATAATAATAATAATAATAATAATAATAATAATAATAATAATAATAATAATAATAATAATAATAATAATAATAATAATAATAATAATAATAATAATAATAATAATAATAATAATAATAATAATAATAATAATAATAATAATAATAATGAAAACTACCTTAGGAGCTCTTCAAAAAAATAAATGCCCAAGACGGGACTCGAACCCGAGACCTCTCGTTCAACACACAACACCCTAACCATCCCTCTGTTTCTTTATGTAACAACCCAAACCGTAACCGACCAAACACGACGAAATTTCAAACAAAAAAAAATTGTTGTTCCAGGCCATCGGCGCGCCGCGCCAAAAGGGCCGCGCGCCGCGCCAAACCCCTGCTGTTACCGGAAAGTTTAAATGCGAAAAAGATGAACGTGTTCCCGGCATATTTAACCAAAACGCTTTTAACCATACATTCATATATGTAAAACTAGCACATAACTAAGGTATGAACAAGTTTTACAAGGTGGGGCCCACACGTGCCCAAAACGCCACTAAGTTTAAAATACAATGTTTAATACAAATTAGAGTTTCGACCACAAAAAGTTTAATTGCCAAACGACACAACGAGCATGGTGTTTGGGGTTAAACTACCCAAGTCTCGGTCAAACTCCAAGCCATAACCCAAAAGTGCTTCCTAATCATCGAAGCGGGAAACTCAATCCAAGGTAATGCCCTTACCCTTATCCACACACGAACCTATAAAAAGGTAAACAACGAGAGAGTAAGCAAAGCTTAGTGAGCACAATAATTATACATACACATATATAATCTACTTACTCGCATCACTTACACAACATCATATTCGAGTTTAACAATTCATCAAGCATGCTACATTAATAAGCATATACCAATAATTCACAATCCCACAAGTAGCTAATAGTACAATAGCATACGATTCATAAATTAATATTTCCAATACATAATTCACATAACCTTGGTTAACCAATTCGAACACGGGAAGCGGTACTTACAAGACCGTTGGAGTTCATAACGTCCACTAGTGTTACTTACACACCGCGTAATCACTAGTCCCCGGGTGATGTCTTAAACACCGCGACTAACTCACCCTTACAACAATGTGGCGTCTTAAACACCGCGACGAATCCACACTTCATTCAATACAATGAGTGGTGTCTTAATCACCGCGACACTTCCACTCCCATGACATTGTGGTGTCTTAAACACCGCGACAATACCACAAGTCAATCATACCATGAGTAGTGTCTTAAACACCGCGACAATGCTACTCGTTACTTAGAATGTGGTGTCTTAAACACCGCGACAATACCACATTCGTGCAACACAAATAAATACATTATATACACATACGCATAATTATTCCACTCACCTTATGCCTTCGGTGATTATTAAACCAAGCTTGAATCCCAAGGTAACGTACCTATTTCACAAGCATAATTAATCAATCAACTTGGTCTAATCTCATAACACACACCATCCTAGGTCATCTTGACCCATTTTGACAACTAACCCTAAATTGGGTCGTTTTCACCAAAAACCCTAACACTTGGCACTCAAGGCCTTCACGCACATTAGAACACTAGGTTTTAGCACAAAACACTAATATTGACCCATCTTGGTCCATTTTGACCCATTTGACTCGATAAAAGTCAACACACCCATTTTGGGTCATTTATGCCCAAATCACACCCATTTACACTTCCTCAAGGTGTTCTAACAAATTACTAGCCAATTAGGGTTTCATAACAACAATTTATACATTTAAAACCCTAGCTTACACATAATTGAGTCTACATGACCCAAATTACCCAAGAACACCCAATTTACTTAAAATGGGTCTTAATGTTCATCTTTAACACAAACCCTAACCCATACACAAAATCAAATTAAGAAAAGAAAGTTAAGGCATACCACAACTATCAAAATGTAGCAAATGACGAGATGCACAACTTTAAAGCTTGCGATTAAACCCGAAACGAGCTTCTTCTCCTTCAAAGTGAGCTTTCTCACTCTACAATCACTCTCTCTCTAAACTTGAATTGAAAGGGATAAGGTTGGTGAGTTTTTGAGTAAATGATACTCTAACATCTGATCCCAAGCATTAAATCCGGCCTCCAATTGATTTTACCAAAATACCCTCCAAATATCTAATTTAAAAGAATGGAGAATCTGTCACAGTCAGATGGCGCGGCGCGCCACCTAGCCGCGCGGCGCGCAACCCTGCCAGTTCAGCTTCTTTTGTCTTCTTAATATATACAATAAAACCCCGTTTCAAATATCGTTCAATACACTTATATACACATATGTACATTACAATTATTCGGGTCTTACAACTCTCCCCCACTCATTCGGATTGCGTCCTCGCAATCCAAGCCGCATGACAAGCAGGAAGATAGACTAACACGAACTCTTCGGGTTCCCATGTAAACTCGGAACCTTTATTCCGTCGCCATTGAACCTTATAGGTCCTAACCTCTTTATGTCTCAACCGTTTGACCTTTTCATCAAGTATTACAATTGGCTCTTCAACATACTCCAACTTATTGTTTAGCTCAATTTCATCTAAAGGCATCCATGAAGAATCATCTGCAAGGCACTTACGGAGGTGAGAAACATGAAACGTGTTATGGATCCCCGCAAGCTCTTCGGGCAATTCCAATCGATATGCAACTTCACCAACACGAGCTAAAACTTTAAACGGTCCAATAAACCGAGGACCTAACTTTCCCAGTTTTCGAAATCGAATAATACCCTTCCATGGCAAAACCTTAAGCATAACCATGTCGCCCTCTTGGAATTCGATCGTTCGTCTACATTTATCAGCATACGACTTTTGCCTATCTTGAGCCTTCTTCAAATGCTCCCGAATAATATCAATCTTGTTATTCGTCTCTAAAACCAAATCGGTACTTCCGATTTCTCTTTGACCCACTTCTCCCCAACAAATGGGAGTTCGACACCTTCGGCCATAAAGCATCTCGTAAGGTGGCATCCCGATACTAGTATGAAAACTATTATTGTATGAGAATTCCACCAAAGGTAAATGCTCATCCCAACTACCACCAAAATCAATGATGCACGCCCGTAGCATATCTTCCAAAGTTTGATTCGTACGCTCGGTTTGACCGTCCGTTTGAGGATGATACGCCGTGCTCAACTTTAATTGTGTACCCATATCTTCATGAAACTTTTCCCAAAATCGAGATGTAAAACGGGTATCTCGATCCGAAATAATAGATATAGGAACGCCATGTCGCGAGACCACTTCCTTGATAAACAACTTAGCCAAGGCCTCCGACGATATTGTTTCTTTAATGGGAAGAAACAAGGCACTTTTCGTCAACCGGTCCACGATCACCCAAATCGAATCATATTGAGTTCTCGCCGTCTTAGGTAACTTAGTGATAAAATCCATGGTAATGTGCTCCCATTTCCACTTCGGGATTTCTAACGGTTGCAACTTACCATACGGCTTTTGATGCTCGGCTTTAACTTGCAAACAAGTAACACATCGTTCGACGTATTTTACAACATCGCGTTTCATGTCCGGCCACCAATAATCTTTCTTCAAGTCATGATACATTTTCGTCGCGCCCGGATGAATGGAATATTTTGACTTATGTGCTTCATCGAGTAGCACCCGTCGGTAATCACCCGTCTTAGGCACCCACACCCTTCCTTGAAAGGATAACAAACCCCGCGGACCCATAGTAATAAACTCCGATTGGCCCACAATTCGTTCCGCGTGCTTATCGTGAACATAAGCCTCTATTTGGTCTTCACCCATCTTTTCAAGAAAGTCGTTAGTGATAATCAAACGTAACGATGTTATACGTATCGCCGGATGTTGAGTCTTTCGACTTAACGCATCCGCGACCACATTCGCCTTACCCGGATGGTAAAGTATCTCACAATCATAATCTTTCACCACATCCATCCATCTACGTTGACGATAATTCAAATCCCTTTGAGTAAAAAGGTGTTTCAAATTCTTATGATCCGAATATATCGTACACTTGACACCATATAAGTAGTGGCGCCAAATTTTCAAAGCATGCACAACCGCCGCCATTTCAAGATCATGAGTCGGGTACCTCGTTTCGTGTTCCTTTAATTGTCGAGAGGCATAAGCAATGACTTTACCCCTTTGCATAAGAACGCACCCGAGCCCATTTAAAGAAGCATCACAATAAAACACCATGTCTTCGACACCTTCCGGTAACACTAACACCGGAGCTTGACACAACTTCTCTTTCAATAATTGAAAAGTAATTTCTTGCTCGTTTTCCCAATTGAACTTAGCACTCTTCCTTGTCAACTTCGTTAATGGAGAAGCAATCTTAGAAAAGTCTTAGATAAACCGACGATAATGACCGGCCAATCCGAGAAAACTTCGGATCTCCGTGGGCGTAGTCGGTCGTCCCCAATTCTTCACCGTCTCAATCTTCCCCGGATCCACTTGGATACCGCTTTCGTTCACAATGTGACCAAGGAATTGAACCTCTCTTAGCCAAAATTCACACTTAGAGAACTTAGCATACAACTTCTCCTTCCTCAGCGTCTTCAAAACTTCGCGCAAGTGACGTTCATGTTCGTGCATACTTTTCGAGTAGACTAGTATGTCGTCAATGAACACAATAACCGACTTGTCCAACATAGGTTGGCACACCCGGTTCATAAGATCCATGAATGCCGCCGGTGCATTCGTAAGACCAAAAGGCATCACCAAAAACTCAAAATGCCCATAACGCGTTCGGAAAGCCGTTTTCTCAATGTCTTCCTCACGGACCCGCATTTGATGATAGCCGGACCGTAGGTCGATCTTAGAGAAATACGTCGCACCTTGAAGTTGATCAAACAAATCGTCGATCCTAGGTAACGGATAACGATTCTTGATCGTCACTTTATTCAACTCACGGTAATCGATGCACATACGCATACTACCGTCTTTCTTCTTTACAAATAAAACCGGAGCGCCCCATGGCGACGCACTTGGTCGGATAAAACCCTTCCCGAGCAATTCTTGAATTTGATTCAATAACTCTTGCATCTCCGTTGGTGCTAAACGATAAGGAGTTTTAGCAATGGGGGTAGCCCCCGGAACCAACTCGATGCGAAATTCGACTTGTCTTTCCGCCGGGACACCCGGTAACTCATCCGGAAAGACATATTCAAACTCATTAACTACCGGAATTTCACGAATTGGTGGTGGCTCATTACGAGTGTCGACAACATGAGCAAGGAAAGCCATACCACCGGTAACAACGTGACGTCGTGCCCGAGAAAAAGTGCATATCGGCACCGATCTCCTTCGTTTGTCACCATGAATAATCATCTCTCCCCCACTTGGGGTCTTTACACGAATAAACTTGTCGTGGCATGCAATATCGGCTCTATAACAATCGAGCCAATCCATACCAACGACAACATCAAAATCACCCAAAGTCATCGGAATAAGATCAATTTCGAAACTTTCGGCGCCAAACACAACATTGCAATTTTTACACAAATCAACCACTAGCGCCGTCTTGCCATCCGCTATTTCAACTTCTACCGGACGACTCAACTTTACTAGCGGTTTATTTAACTTAGGCACAAATCTTGGAGATACGAAAGACAAATTAGCACCACTATCAAAAAGTATCCGAGCCGGATTAGAATTAACCATGAAAGTACCTGAAACGACTTCATTGGATTGTTTAGCTTCTTCATTAGACATCAAGTAGTTACGACCCCTAGCCGTACCCGCTGCCTTCTCTATCCGCTTAGCATTATCATTACGCAACTCGGGACACTCGGGTTTCTTGTGTCCCTCCTTCCCACAATTGTAGCAAGTGAATTTTGTAGTAGAAGATGGTTTGGTACAATCACGAGCCATATGCCCCCTTCGCCCACAATTATGACAAGTATAGGGGAAATCCCCCGAGGCACCTTTCTTCACACTCCCCACACTCTCGGTTGGGCCTTTCTTTGACTTCTTGCTTGAAAAATTTGAGTGACTCGAACCTTCATACTTTCTCTTCCTCAACACAATCGCTTCAAACCCTTTCGCCATATTAAACAACTCATCGAAGCTCTTCACCACGTTTACGCTAATCTTTTCTTGATAACTATCATTCAAGGTTCGATAGAAATCTTCTTTCAACATTTTATCATTCCCGACATACTCCGGGCAAAATTGCGTCTTGGACAAGAACACAGATTTGAGAGTGTTCAAGTCCATCGACCCTTGCCTCAAGGTACGTAGCTCGTCCTTAAGTCTTGTAAGATCGGCCGAAGTTCGGTACTCATCGAAGAACTCCGCTTTAAATTCCTCCCAAGTGAAGTTCATACATTGTTCTTCACCATAGAGTTGGATCTTAGCATCCCACCACAATTTCGCGTCACCCCTTAATATGCTACAACCATACCTAGTCTTCTTGTCGGGTGGACACTCACAAGTACGGAAGGCCCCCTCCATATCGGAGATGAATCGGGCACTCTTGAGTGGGTCCCGATCGCCCTCAAAAGTAGGAGGTTGAGCATCCTTAAAGTTCTTGAAGAAAAAGTCACGCCTTCCCCCATTTTCTTCTTGAAGAGCAATCTTAATTTGCTCCTTAACCAAAGTGACGACTTGTTCGTCAATCGTCTCGAGAAACATCTTCTTAACATCTTCGCGAAACTCCGCCTTTTGGCGTTGAAAGATGGCCTCAACCTTGGCCGTGAACTCGGGGTCCTCGCTTGAGCCCCCATTATCAAGTTCGGTGTCGTGTCCGTTTCGCGTCTTCATTCTATAAAACGGAAGAGATTTAAATAACGAAACGAAAGACATAACAATACGTATACATATACACCATACCACCCCATCTCGCTCGATGATCATCGTACATCGCTCGTTTGACACGATTTGCACCCGTAGTAAGGGTAGCTAATCATTACTACGCGAGCACGTCGCGTAACTTGCTAGTACAACGTCCGTTCCGCTTGATGATTGCTATATAATACAAACAATAACGCATGATTAGTTCATATAAACCTATGCGCTAACCAAGACCCGGTCCGACCCAAAGTCCTACAAGTCCCGCACAATACGCACACAAAAGTCTAAGTCTAGGCGCCTATCTCGAGTCACCTAAATCCCTTAGACCATGCTCTGATACCACTTGTAACAACCCAAACCGTAACCGACCAAACACGACGAAATTTCAAACAAAAAAAATTGTTGTTCCAGGCCATCGGCGCGCCGCGCCAAAAGGGCCGCGCGCCGCGCCAAACCCCTGCTGTTACCGGAAAGTTTAAATGCGAAAAAGATGAACGTGTTCCCGGCATATTTAACCAAAACGCTTTTAACCATACATTCATATATGTAAAACTAGCACATAACTAAGGTATGAACAAGTTTTACAAGGTGGGGCCCACACGTGCCCAAAACGCCACTAAGTTTAAAATACAATGTTTAATACAAATTAGAGTTTCGACCACAAAAAGTTTAATTGCCAAACGACACAACGAGCATGGTGTTTGGGGTTAAACTACCCAAGTCTCGGTCAAACTCCAAGCCATAACCCAAAAGTGCTTCCTAATCATCGAAGCGGGAAACTCAATCCAAGGTAATGCCCTTACCCTTATCCACACACGAACCTATAAAAAGGTAAACAACGAGAGAGTAAGCAAAGCTTAGTGAGCACAATAATTATACATACACATATATAATCTACTTACTCGCATCACTTACACAACATCATATTCGAGTTTAACAATTCATCAAGCATGCTACATTAATAAGCATATACCAATAATTCACAATCCCACAAGTAGCTAATAGTACAATAGCATACGATTCATAAATTAATATTTCTAATACATAATTCACATAACCTTGGTTAACCAATTCGAACACGGGAAGCGGTACTTACAAGACCGTTGGAGTTCATAACGTCCACTAGTGTTACTTACACACCGCGTAATCACTAGTCCCCGGGTGATGTCTTAAACACCGCGACTAACTCACCCTTACAACAATGTGGCGTCTTAAACACCGCGACGAATCCACACTTCATTCAATACAATGAGTGGTGTCTTAATCACCGCGACACTTCCACTCCCATGACATTGTGGTGTCTTAAACACCGCGACAATACCACAAGTCAATCATACCATGAGTAGTGTCTTAAACACCGCGACAATGCTACTCGTTACTTAGAATGTGGTGTCTTAAACACCGCGACAATACCACATTCGTGCAACACAAATAAATACATTATATACACATACGCATAATTATTCCACTCACCTTATGCCTTCGGTGGTTATTAAACCAAGCTTGAATCCCAAGGTAACGTACCTATTTCACAAGCATAATTAATCAATCAACTTGGTCTAATCTCATAACACACACCATCCTAGGTCATCTTGACCCATTTTGACAACTAACCCTAAATTGGGTCGTTTTCACCAAAAACCCTAACACTTGGCACTCAAGGCCTTCACGCACATTAGAACACTAGGTTTTAGCACAAAACACTAATATTGACCCATCTTGGTCCATTTTGACCCATTTGACTCGATAAAAGTCAACACACCCATTTTGGGTCATTTATGCCCAAATCACACTCATTTACACTTCCTCAAGGTGTTCTAACAAATTACTAGCCAATTAGGGTTTCATAACAACAATTTATACATTTAAAACCCTAGCTTACACATAATTGAGTCTACATGACCCAAATTACCCAAGAACACCCAATTTACTTAAAATGGGTCTTAATGTTCATCTTTAACACAAACCCTAACCCATACACAAAATCAAATTAAGAAAAGAAAGTTAAGGCATACCACAACTATCAAAATGTAGCAAATGACGAGATGCACAACTTTAAAGCTTGCGATTAAACCCGAAACGAGCTTCTTCTCCTTCAAAGTGAGCTTTCTCACTCTACAATCACTCTCTCTCTAAACTTGAATTGAAAGGGATAAGGTTGGTGAGTTTTTGAGTAAATGATACTCTAACATCTGATCCCAAACATTAAATCCGGCCTCCAATTGATTTTACCAAAATATCCTCCAAATATCTAATTTAAAAGAATGGAGAATCTGTCACAGTCAGATGGCGCGGCGCGCCACCTAGCCGCGCGGCGCGCAACCCTGCCAGTTCAGCTTCTTTTGTCTTCTTAATATATACAATAAAACCCCGTTTCAAATATCGTTCAATACACTTATATACACATATGTACATTACAATTATTCGGGTCTTACACTTTATTTCTGATTTAATCTATCCTTTAATATATATAAACCATATTTCTTTGTTCTTCTTTCTTCCTCCTCTTCACCATTTAAATCGACCACAGACTCAATCAACAACCATATTATCTAAACTGATTTAGGTTTTTTTTTTTAAATGATTTATAAATACTTTATTTAATTAAAACAGAGAAGAAAAATATATATATATATATATATATATATATATATATATATATATATATAACCTGCTGTTCGTTCGATATTTTTTTTTTTTAGAACTTAATACATGATTTTGAAATTAAGGTCGTTATAGATCAATATCATAACATGAAATACATTTTAAATCACTTTTAGAAACGTTCTCAATCATCAATTGGATCCAAAACATCAAAACGAACTCGAATTTTGTTATGAACAATTCGGTTAACTTTTTGAATTTAGACTTTGACTCCAAAATTTGGATTCGATAATTGAAATTGGAACTTGATATTTTGCAGATAGCTTCAATAGAGGATTCCTAATAAAACTGCAATATTACTTTTTGAATTTAATTTCGAATTCGAACTTTTGATTAAAAGTAGTATAACAGAGGTATCGAAAGAAGAAAGAAGAAAAATATGAATTTCTGTATGGATTCATTTTGTATATGTATTGACAATGGAAACCCACTGGTTATATATAAAAATGTGATCGATTGGGTGTCGACTTGATTTTGTATCAGAAAGAAAAAAAATACCACGATGGCTTTTTAAAAATAAAAAATAAAATTAGAAAACATGTTGTAGATCATGATCAGTTATTAAATAAAAATCAGATAAAAAGCAGTTACCTAATTTAGGTATCTGACTGGATTAGCATAACATATAACATATATATATTTTTTTATAAATATAATAAAAATAAAAATACTAATAATAATAATAATAATATTAATAATAACAAATAATAATGATAAATAATAATAACAATATTACTAAATATCAAAATAATGTTAATAATAAGAATGATATCAAATGATATTAAAAGATGATAATTAATAATAATATCAATAATAATGATAATAAGTATATATCAATAATATTATAATAATAATACTAATAATGATAATAATAATAATAATAATAATAATAATAATAATAATAATAATAATAATAATAATAATAATAATAATAATAATAGATTATGTTAATGATACTAATAATCATATTAATCATAATAATAATAAATGATGATGATAATAATAATAATTTGTCTTAATTTCATAGTAATAAGAATAATGATAATTATCAATATCAATAATAGTATTAATAATAATAATATTAATAATAATATTAATAATAAGTTGTATTAATAATGATGATGTAAATAATATATTAGTAATTATATTAATGATATTAATAATAATAATATTAATAATACTGATAATAATAATGATTGTAAATGACATAAAGTAATTAATGATAATATTGTTTAAAACAATATTAATAATAATATTAATACATAATTATTTTCAAATAATTGTTCGTGAATCGTTGGAATTACATAAAAGTTAGGTTTAAATTTTGTCGAAAATTTCTGGGTTGTTATAGTACCTACCCGTTAAAAGAAATTTCGTCCCGAAATTTAGTTGTTGTCATCAGTCGGCATTGTTTGTAAACATGTGAGGATATTTTCGTTTTATTTGGTCTTCACGTTCCCAGGTATACTCGGGGCCTTGCATGAAATCCAACTGATAGAATATTATTTTGTTTCAAGAGTTTAAATCATACGATCCATAAATTCTATAGGTTCTTTTATGAAGTGCATTTTATCATTAATGCAGAGGTTATCTAAAGGATTTAACAAGAGTGTTTATTGATTAGGTTTTCTCAGAAAGAGATGATGACGCTATACAAGCATTTCAATACATATGAAATGTGTTATGAATAATAGTGAGCTTATTTAAAACTTTGAGCCTTTATGCCACAATATTTGGGTAGACAAAATAGAGAGGAGTTCGTGAAAATCACGGTCATGAAATTTGATAGAGATCGTCATTGTTTACAACAAGAATGATGAATATGAGTTGAAAAATAGAGTTTTATCAACATTGAGTAATAATGATAAAACGATTCGATTATAGATAGAGTATAAATGAAGCTATCACAAAAGAGTGAAATGAGGAAATTAAATGTTCGCCTTAACTTTTGATATGGTTAAAGTTGATTTCCGGAATTCAAGGGATTTAAAGAAATCTTTGAAATCTTCGAAATCTTTATAAGATTTGGTTCTCCGGTAATTAAGGAAATTAGGATTTTCTTTGATTAAATGCAGTGAATTGTTTTGATTGTCGTGTCTGAAATTGCGCTATAAATTAGCTTCTTCCGTTTCATTATCTTCACCACTTCTATACTTTCTTCCTCAATTCATACTTCCAAAGGATTTGTTAATATGCTTAATCCAGTTCTTGTTCTTGACCTTATATTGGTTATCGCCACAATCATCCTTCTTTTACAACTCCCACCAGAGGAGTCTATTTACTTCTACTATGCTCTTGGATTTATTGTGTTTTTAGTTCTCCCGTGTCTTTATATTGCTACACGCATTGATATACACGGTTTGTAATTTCTGTGTCGTTATCGGGCTTTATATTTTCCCTTATATGTCGAAGCTTCATGCTTTTGTAAAGTAAGTAACGGTCCAGAATTCGTAGGTATGAAGATTCAAATGAACCTAGTGTTCTAAGCAGGAAGGAATCGAAATATCACGATTGATTTGTTAAATTACTAGAATTACTGAGGATAGAACTATCAAGAATATATGTTCTTGATATGTTCAGAGATTAAGTAGAATGTAAGAGTCTTGTAACATGGCAAATGATGATTATAAAGTCTATGAATCATCATCTTCCATTAAAAATTTAGCATGACTTACTGTAATATATTCACGTTGGTCTAACGTCATTATATTATACTAACTCATGCTTCAATTCCCAACACTTCTTCAAAACATTTATAATTTAAACTTGAATATAGAAACTAAAACAGTTTCCTTTATGATGTGATAAAGTTATCGCAAAGAGATAATTAATTGCGGACAAGAATCGTTATAAAGATATCTTCAGAAATATAGAGGATATTTATAACGAAAGATACGGTGATATCTTAGAATTTCTAAGATCGAAGGATGATAAAGAAGATTTGTCCGTAAAGTTTTAGAGTCAGGAGCAAGGTATTCGTTGATGACTTCAGCAGATATTGAATCATTTGAATTCTTTGAAGGCAGATTTAATCTTTGAGATTTGTCCACAGCCTCCTTCATAGTTTACTCAATCCGTTTTTCAATTCCAAATCTGAGCTTATACCATTCTTTATCATCAAACTTTTGGCCCTTAAGACCTTCTACAATTTTACTGTTTCCTCTACATTTAATGCAGTCATATTTGAATCTTCGATTATCAATGGTTTCAAGAAATTTTATTTTTAGATGATTAAACGCTGATTGTAATCGTCAATGGATCTAATGGTTAATGAATAGGCGTTGTTGATGATAATTTCGGTGGTTTGATGTGATAATTCATCATAGAATACGAATGAATATAATTCATGAATGTAGTGATCTTTAGGAAGATAACACTTGCTAAAGCTTTGATTGGATTCTGATATGTCAAAATATATAGTGGTTGTTCTTTAGTGAATAGATACATATATCCTGTGAATGTAAGTAGTATAGTTACTGACTTATTGAATCAGAATTGAAAAATGTACAATGTAACATATTAATGTGAGCTATAAATATTTTTCGGGTATTACCGACCCGTTAAAATATTTTCACAATCAACAGTTTGTACAAAAGAATTTTTAATTACAATATTTATGAAAATATCCGTACATATATATCTTCCTTCAGATGTAATCATGGATTTAATGAGTTAATATAATATTAAGCTCATTTGATTTATGGTTGAAACGAGAATGAATAATCTCCAAAACCTTAGAGATTTCATAATTGTCGCGAAATATTTCGCTAATGAAGTTATGAATCAATACATTCGTCGTTACACTTGATTTATTATGAAATGGAGTTTATTGTGCTGAAGCAATGATTAATAATTGTTAAGTCGAAGGGTGTACATTATAGCATATTAATGATATGAATTAACCAAGTAGTACATATTGGTTGAGATTCACACGTAATTGCTTAGTACGACAAGATTTATTATTGTTCCAAATCATATATATATATATATATATATATATATATATATATATATATATATATATATATATATATATATATATATATATATATATATATATATATATATATAAAGTATACATATACAATTCTTCACGAAGAATGAGTCAATACATCTTAACTCTTTATTGCTAATATTCCTTGGTATCTTTGGGGAGTATGATGTTGATATCCGAGGTACCGAGTGTGATGTTGAGGCGTGGGATGCGGATGTTGTTGTTGGTGGTGATGATGGTACTGGTGGTGCTGGTTATGCTGCTGGTGCTGCTGATGCTTGTAGAATTCGCACCATATTCTCCAGAGCCACCACTCGAGCGCGAAGCTCGTTGAATTCTTCTACTATTCCGGGATGATTGGCGGTTGGAACAAGAGGGTGAATAAGATCTAAAATCTTCGATATTATATAATCGTGATGGGATACCCTGGAAAGAAGAGAGAAAATGGTGTTTCGGACTGGTTCGCCGGTAAGTGCTTCAGTTTGGTTGGTGGAAGGGATCACCTTCTTCTTGCCTCCATTGATTGAGTCGGCTACGAACCCATCCCCAATTCATCCAGAAAAGATGATGGCTGATTGGTTCATTTGTTCCGGTTACGCTACCATTGGAGTTCGAGGAGTTTGAGGAATCCATTTTATGTGTTTGGAATAGGGTTTGATATGAAATGGGTGTTGGATACTGAATGATATATTCGTCTCTTTGAATACGTATATATAGCAAAAGGATTTCCGTAATTTATGGAGGAAATTTAGAAAAAGTGTTAGACAAAGTCCATTGGGATAGATATGATAAGATATGATAAGATCTGATGTGTTTATACTCAATTTATGTAATAATGGCGGTATGACGTGTTGAGATTATAAATAATAAGTATGTAATCTGATAATCTTTTGATTAAAAACTTTCAATTCGTAATGGCCTATTCAGGTCTAGGGGCTTGAGCTATAGGATCCTTTAAATCGGTAATCCAAACCCTTCCATTCTAGAGTTTCGTAGACGCCATCCGTCAAGAAAGTTCAATGAAAAATAACGAAAAAGCAAAGATTTTGAAAGTAATGAATATGAATAGTAGAGATTTCAAGAATTATGTAACACGTATGTAATACACAAAATCATGATAGATGACAAAGAAATATCGAGAATTTCAATAATCATGAGTGACAGCCCTCGGTGTTTGTAATGATAGGGTACATGCTAGTCATCCTAAAAGAATGAGGTTACAAGCCTTCTAAGGAAGACGTAAGGCAAGAGGTAAAAGTATAGATAACAGATAGCAAGATAATAAGAGATAGGCAATTAAAACTAAGGCAGAAAAGGTTATAGTCCTAAAGATTACTAAGGTACTGTAGCTAACACGTAAGGCACACATAAAATGCAATCCTGGTTCTCTATAACAGCCTGCTCTGATACCAATCTGTCACACCCCCAAATAGGGTATGGGGTATTTGTGACTAATTATATCAAATCACAGTTGTATAAACAAGAACGACTCTATATGAGACGTTTTATTGAGTTTTGCAGCGGAAGATAAATAGATTACATTGTATTTAGAGCATTAAATGTCTTTAATTGATATGATATGTAATGAAGACTCCAAGCATAGCAAGTAATCATCATCAAAGCAGCAGATATACAACGGAAGCAATATTTAAGTACCTGAGAATAAACATGCTTAAAAAGTCAACACGAGGTTGAGTGAGTTCATAGGTTTATCATAAATCAATAGTTCACTATAGATTAGACCATAAGATTTCAGTTTAAAGTTGATTGATACCAAATATATCAATCGAAAGAGTTGCTGTTTGTAATATCGTGACTAAACAAAAGTTACCCCGTGACACATTGTTCTGTCAGTGTCGTTGAATCATTATTATATATCCAAAGACCAACGGTCAAATGGACAGAGACGTCACTCTCAGTAGCGCTACTCACAATAACTAAGATTGCATCTTATACCTCAGAAATTAACGATATTACGGCAGGAATTTAGCATGCCAAAGCACGTATATAGCATAAAAGTTTGAGTACTTGTGTCTAACATGTAAAACAGTTATAAAAGTTGCGCGTGTATTCTCAGTCCAAAAATATATAAAAAGGGAGCAGATGAACTCACTATACGATATGATAGTTTGTAGTAAATATGTGTATGACGGCACTGAACAAGTGCAGAGTTGACCTCCGATTCACGAACCTATATCAGTTTTATATATATTAAAACATATAAATTGCAATCGAATACGTTTATGTATATTTTAGTTTGTTATATATTTCTATATATATACTTTTATATATATATATCCTATATATAAGTATTTATTTGATAAAGTATTGTTAATAATAATAACAATGATAGAAATGATAACTTTAATAAAAATGATAATTTTGATAATAATAACAATAATAAAATTTTTAATAATAATGATACTTTTAATAATAATTTTAATAATAATACTTATAATAATGATAATAACAATAGTTTTTGATTTTAGTAATAATGATAAAAATAATAATTTTGATAATTATTAATACTCATAAATTAAAAATAATATTAATATTCAAAAAAGGATAATAATAATATTAGTAATAATAATAATAATAATAATAATAATAATAATAATAATAATAATAATAATAATAATAATAATACTAAGTGGTAATACTTAAATGATAATGATATTTGTAGTAACAATAATAATAGTCTTAATTGTAATTATAATCGTGTTAAATGATAATTAATGTTTTTTTATAATTAATAATTATAACACTTAATGATAATATCATGATAATAATAGTAGCGACTTAATAATAATAATAATAATAATAATAATAATAATAATAATAATAATAATAATAATAATCATAATAATAATAATAATAATCATAATAATAATAATCATAATAATAATCATAATAATAATAATAATAATAATAATAATAATAATAATAATAATAATAATAATAATAATAATAATAATAATAATGAAAACTACCTTAGGAGCTCTTCAAGAAAATAAATGCCCAAGACGGGACTCGAACCCGAGACCTCTCGTTCAACACACAACACCCTAACCATCCCTCTGTTTCTTTATTTCTGATTTAATCTATCCTTTAATATATATAAACCATATTTCTTTGTTCTTCTTTCTTCCTCCTCTTCACCATTTAAATCGACCACAGACTCAATCAACAACCATATTATCTAAACTGATTTAGGTTTTTTTTTTTTTTTAACAAAAACGATTTATAAATACTTTATTTAATTAAAACAGAGAAGAAGAAAAAAATAAAAATAAAAATATATATATATAAAACCTGCTGTTCGTTCGATAATTTTTTTTTTTTTAGAACTTAATACATGATTTTGAAATTAAGGTCGTTATAGATCAATATCATAACATGAAATACATTTTAAATCACTTTTAGAAACGTTCTCAATCATCAATTGGATCCAAAACATCAAAACGAACTCGAATTTTGCTATGAACAATTCGGTTGACTTTTTGAATTTAGACTTTGACTCCAAAATTTGGATTCGATAATTGAAATTGGAACTTGATATTTTGCAGATAGCTTCAATAGAGGATTCCTAATAAAACTGCAATATTACTTTTTGAATTTAATTTCGAATTCGAACTTTTGATTAAAAGTAGTATAACAGAGGTATCGAAAGAAGAAAGAAGAAAAATATGAATTTTTGTATGGATTCATTTTGTATATGTATTGACAATGGAAACCCACTGGTTATATATAAAAATGTGATCGATTGGGTGTCGACTTGATTTTGTATTAGAAAGAAAAAAAAAATACCACGATGGCTTTTTAATAATAAAAAAAAATAATTAGAAAACATGTTGTAGATCATGATCAGTTATTAAATAAAAAGCAGATAAAAAGCAGTTACCTAATTTAGGTATCTGACTGGATTAGCATAACAGATAACATATATATATATTTTTTATAAATATAATAAAAATAAAAATACTAATAATAATAATATTAATAATAACAAATAATAATGATAAATAATAATAACAATATTACTAAATATCAAAATAATGTTAATAATAAGAATGATATCAAATGATATTAAAAGATGATAATTAATAATAATATCAATAATAATGATAATAAGTATATATCAATAATATTAGTAATAATAATACTAATAATGATAATACTAATAATAATAATAATAATAATAATAATAATAATAATAATAATAATAATAATAATAATAATAATAATAATAATAATAATAATAATAATAATAATAATAATAATAAAAATAATAATAATAATAATAATAATAGATTATGTTAATGATACTAATAATCATATTAATCATAATAATAATAAATGATAAATGATAATGATAATAATAATAATTTGTCTTAATTTCATAGTAATAAGAATAATGATAATTATCAATATCAATAATAGTATTAAAAATAATAATATTATTATTAATAATAAGTTGTATTAACAATGATGATGTAAATAATATATTAGTAATTATATTAATGATATTAATAATAATAATATTAATAATACTGATAATAATAACGATTGTAAATGACATAAAGTAATTAATGATAATATTGTTTAAAACAATATTAATAATAATACTAATACATAATTATTTTCAAATAATTGTTCGTGAATCGTTGGAATTACATAAAAGTCGGGTTTAAATTTTGTTAAAAATTTCCGGGTTGTTATAATTAGCCTAACACTGCTACTTTTTTATGTTAGATCCCATTATGTGCACTAGGAATGGCAATGGATCGGATATGGATCGGATGATGCCATATCCACATCCATATCCAATTAATTTTTGCTCATCCATATCCATATCCATATCCATTTAATTTCAGTTCATCCGTCCATATCCATATCCAATGGATTAAGCGAGTTAATGGATGTCCGTTGGATATCAAATGAAATGTTAATCTAATGAATATTTTATCAATTTAATAAAGATTATAGCAAGTGTAAAAATTTAATCTTTATGTTTTTGATTTGTTACACATGTTTTGATTGTAATTTATCGCCGTTTTTAAATTTAATTGAGCAAAATACGTTATAATATAAGTAAACATACGTTTAAACTAATCTAAATATGTAACTCTGAATATTGTTAGTATTAATTTAATATTTCTCACAATCAAAACCCTTATTTCCGTTAATAATTTAAGAATCTGTAAGTTACATGTATATGTATCGATATGTAGATGTATATACATGTATTTTAGTACGTATATATGTATATATAGATGTATTTCGAGTGATAATGGATATATCCATGGATCATATATAGTCATCCAAATCCGATCCACGAAATATTTAGATCATCCATATCCATATCCATATCCGTTACTCGTCCATTTACATCATCCATATCCATTATAAATGGATCGGATCGGGTGGATGTCCATGGATGGAACATCCATTGCCATCCCTATATTGTGCACTGCACATGAGGGTATATTTGGTAATTCACATATTTCCTTTTGCCTATTCCCATTCATTACCTGCATCTAACATTTCCATTTCAAAATCCCAAAACCCTAAAATTAAAATATAAAACCAAATCTAAAAGAGTAACTCAAATATTCATAAAAACATCTTCATCGATCTTATCTCTATCATCAGAGATACAGTATCATCTTATATCCATCGGTCATCATCATCTCTCTCTATCTAACAACTTCTTCATCTTCAATATCGATTCTATCCTTCATCCTAAACAGCATCACAGATTCTCAAACTTAAATCACCAAATTAAATTGTGATTTAGTGTCCTGAACTTCATTATCATCATCTTATCATCGCAACTTCGTCATCAAAACAATTCATCAAAGTTCATATTCTTAACCACAAATGGTAACGGATTTAGGCGTTTATCAATTAGAGGTGATAACTTCAAACGAAGCTCGGATTTGTGATTAGCAACAAAAACCGAACACTCGTTGATCATCAGATTTGATTAACGACTTCAGATTCATCACGTTTCATATTGTGTTCATCGCTAACCAAAAAGTCAATCGACTTTGGTGTACGGAACCATTCGAAACGATTTTGCAAAAACTAAAATTACAGAGTTGTTTAGAATCAATAGGTAAACGATACTGCAAATTTTGAGGTTCTAATTCATCAAAGTTTGATTGATAAAATTGATAAGTCAAAGTACGTGAAAAAAGTCAAACGTACAAGTGTTGATTGATGAATTGATGATTCATTGTTTGATCCTAATTTAATTTAATTTCAATCGAGTAATCGAGTAATGAGTTATATGAAAATTATAAATTTGAGTTTTGAGGTCAGACATTTTATGTTTAGCTGCAAGTATACCTGCATCGAGTGTTGAATCTATCAGATAATTTTCTTCTCCATATAGCAATTTTTGAAATATATAATGGACTTTTTTATGCCGTTGGTCCCTCAATTATACACCAAATAGTGAACAGCGTCCCTTTCGTTTTTTTCTGCTTACAACATCCCTCCATTTTAAAAATTTGTGTTTCAGTGTCCCTCCGTCTAACTTCCGTTAAATAAGTATGTTAAGTCATGACATGTGCCTTGCATGTGAGAGTAAATTCGTCTTTTAAACCTTCATCTGAATTAAAATTTGAAGCCTTGATCTTGCTCAAGTTGTTCTTCCCCAAAATTACAAACCCTAATTTATAAACTTATACAAATTTGTGTTGATTCAAATCACAAATCCTAAAAAACAAACACAATTTCATTTAAATACAAATTATTCAAAATCAGATTTCTGCAACAGTACTGTTACGAGTTCATCCACATCAAACTCAAAATATCAAACACTTCAATGATGATCAACAACATGAATTGATGACATAAAAAAGTTCCTAATAACAATCCTAAGCTTCGATGATCATTAATTTAGAATAAGAACAGCAGATTTGAGCAGATTCGATGATCATTAATGAAGATCGATCACTTTTGAGCAATCTACTCCAACATATTACTCCAACATATTACGATCTTAGAATTGTTTTGGATTCCTCACAACTTGTTTATGCTACCTGATGCATCAAATCGTATGGAGAAACAACATCAAATTCACAGAATCAAGGTCAAACTTCTAAACAATTCGGTCAACGTTTTGATTTGTGAATTGTAATGTGTTTCTGGATCGTGTAACATCCCGCCTTTTTCCGTCTACTTTTCCGTTATACTAATTTAAACTCCGTTATATGTTTATAACATCTTCTGTTGATACGCGTTTTAAATTATCTCGTTTAGGTAATTCACGCACCCGAACGAAAGTTGAGGGACTAAACTTGACAAGGGATCAAACCCTTGACTAGGTCAAAGGGTCAAACCCCTTTCACTCATTCATTATCATCTCCATCTCTCTCTCTTTCTCTCTAGCAAGAACACACACCCATTTACCAAATTCATTCAATCATCATCTAAATTCGATCTAGGAGGCTTACAACAAAATAAATTACATATTCGTGATCCTCTCTTCATCCTCTTCAATTTGATACCAACTTCATCTCATTTGGGTAACTTTCTAAAATCACTAATTTTATGTGTTCTTGAGATTTTTGAGTTATAAAGTTGTTAATTAGTGTCTATGGCTCATTGTGATGTCGTGTATGTAATTTGTATGCTCGATTTGTTGTTTTTGGTGTAACTAGCTTGAATATGAAAAATGCTTGCTTAATCTTGTGTTTTGGATGCTCATATGTTGTTAGATTGTTAAAGTCCATGTTTTAATTGTGTTACTAGTATCATTAGCTTCGTTTTGGTGTATAGGTTGATTAAGAAAACTTCAAGAACATGATTAGTGATTTTGTGAACTTGGATTAGGATTTGATAAGCTTTATATGAACTTTTGGTGCATCAAATGCTATGAATTGTTGCTGATAAGTGTTTGGTTGCAATGTGTGCTTGATTACCTTCAAAACGGCATATCATACATGTAAATTGGTTGCCCGAATCATGAAATGCGTTTTTAGAACTTGAAACTTTGATTATGAACGTTTAATGCGGTTTTGGGTTGTTGTAAGTGTTGAATTACTGATGAAATGTGTTTAGTTGTTTTCCTCGTCAAATTACCTTCCCAACGGTATAAGATACTTGTCTTGATTGTTTACGGATCATAAATGGTGATTGTTTGAAGTTAGGTTCGTGCATAAAACTTAAAAGTTGCCAGAACTCTCTGCACAGGTAATGGCGCGGCGCCCCATATACCCGCGCGGCGCGCCATTATGGTCTGTCCAATTTTGTCACTTTTCGAATAATGTTTGCTATGCTACGCACCTCCGATTCACATGTAACTTGTCCTAACATGCTCATACATGATTAAAAACCTCAGAAAAATAGTTCGGGACCCGACCCGAACGTGTTGACTTTTTCGTTGACTTTGACCGACCAAAGTTTGACTTTTTGTCAAACTTAACCAAATGATTATGCAACCTTCCTAACTTGTTTATATACTTGTACCTTGCATGAAACTTGACAATTTGATTTCACATGCTACATAATCGAGTCGTAACGAGCCATAGGACTAATTGAACATCTTTGACCAATCGTGACTATCGTTATTGATACAACCTATTTGTTTAGGTCAAGACTAGCACTATCCTTCGCACACGTTATTTTGTGAAGTACTTTTCGTACGTGCACTCAAGGTGAGATCATAGTCCCACTTTTACTCTTTTTGAACTTACATTTGGGATGAGAAAACATAAACATTTCTTTTACTAAGTGAACACAAGTACAGGAAAACAAACATTCTACATACGAGTTTAGAACAAAATCCTCAATTCGATTATCATTAGTTACACTTGCCGGGTGTAAGCGAGAACTTATGTTGTATGGATCCATATGGGTTTGACAAACCCTCATTCAAACGGTTCGCTACCGTTTACGAATGAAATATATTTTCGAGAAACAGTGTATGTTCTAGCACTAAGTGATGGGGTTCAATGGAAGGAATGTTAAGCATTGATAATTGGGTGCTCGTGAAACAAACTTTTGGAATGTATTACTATTATTTCATTGATGCAAATCTTGTGGTTCACTTGTACTTACTTACTTAAACCTATGATTTCACCAACGTTTTCGTTGACAGATTTCTATGTTTTTCTCAGGTCCTTGAACGATACATGATACATGCTTCCGCTCATTATTTTGATACTTGCATTGGATGTCGAGTATATATGCATACATGGAGCGTCTTTTGGATACTTTTAAATTGTGTCGCATAAGTTTCATTTGTACTTAAAACTTTGTATCGTAACTTGTGGTGGAACTATTCTTGTAAAACTTGAACAACCTTTACATTTGAAATGAATGCGACATATCTTTTGGTCAAACGTTGTTTTAAAGACTTATGACCACGTAACGGGACCTAAGTAGACGGCGCCGTCAATGACGATTTGGTCGGGTCGCTACAGATGGTATCAGAGTGTTGGTTGTAGGGATTTAGAGTTCATTGGTGTCAACCTCGAGTCATAGGGTACATTGGTGAGTCTAGACTACAACCGGCATATAGACTTGAAGTAGGAATTACTTGACTACTTGTGCATTTATACTCGAACGCTTCTACTCATATCTACTCTTAGTTCATCTTAATCTCACGTTGTTTAATTTGATTGACGCGCCACCTTGACTATATGAAATGATGTCGAATGCACATATGAATCAGGGTAATATAATTTCCGGGATTATATTACGGTGACTCATATGAACGTTCCGACATTATGGCATAAAGAATTTAAGGCGAGTCGAGGAAAAAACTTCTCTTTATCTTTATTCTATATCACGGTTAGTATTATTGAGAATACTAATCAATGATATTCTTGTGTCTTGAAGGAACAATGGCTCCTCGTCGTGTACGCCGCAATGAAACTCCCGAACAAGCTCTCGAACGGATGATAGCTACCGCCGTAGATGCGGCCATGGCCGGTCACTCATCCAACAACAATAATAATAACAACCACAACAACAACAACAACAACAACAACAACAACAACAATGGAGCCGGAAACTCAAACGAGGGATGCTCCTATAAAGCTTTCATGGGGTGCAAACCTCACACTTTTGATGGAACCGGGGGACCGGTCGTGCTCACCCGATGGTTTGAGCAAACGGAAGCCGTCTTTAGCATAAGCGGTTGTCGGGACCAAGACAAGGTCAAATACTCCACTCACACTTTCTCCGGAATTGCTCTAACATGGTGGAACACCTATGTTCAATCGGTGGGTACCGATGAAGCTCATGCCCTCTCTTGGGCCGATCTAAAGGAAAAGATGATTGTTGAATATTTTCCGCGCGAAGAAACCCGAAAGCTTGAGGAAGAACTAAGAGCTTTGAAAGCGGTCGGAAACGATCTTAAAGCTTATAATCAACGCTTCGCCGAACTATCCTTGATGTGTCCTAATCTTGTTAACCCCGAATCTCAAAGGATTGAGCTCTACATGCTCGGACTTCCAAAAAGCATCAAACAAGGGGTGATGTCATCCAAACCCACTACTCATCAAGCCGCTATGAACATGGCTCGCCAACTAATTGAAACGGTTGACGAAATCGTAGTTCCGGCACCTAAGGCCGAGGATAAATCGGGCGGCAACAAAATAAAGTGGGAACCCTCCCAATCAAGCAACAACAACTTTGCTAAGAAGCCTTACACCTCCGACGGTAAGAAAGGTTATGCCGGGAACCTACCTCTTTGCAACAAATGCAACAAACATCACTTTGGCGAATGTAGTAAGTTAATTTGCCACCGGTGCCAAGGAGTTGGTCATAAGGCCAACGATTGTAAAAGTGCCACTCCCGTCGCTCGAAAGTGGCCCAATGCACCAAAGACGGGCACTTGTTACGAATGTGGCCAAACGGGTCATTATAGAAATGCATGCCCAAAGAAGAAAGATAACCCCAACACGCGCGGCCGAGCTTTCAACATCAACACCGAGGAAGCCCGGGATGACACTGAACTAGTCACGGGTACGTTTCTTCTCAACAATTCTTATGTCTCTTGCTTATTCGATTCGGGTGCCGATAAATGCTTTGTATCCAAGACTTTGACTCATTCTTTTAGCACTCCACCTCTTCCATTAGATACCACTTATACCATTGAAGTGGCTAACGGGAAACTATTAAGTGCCGACACATATTACCGGGGGTGTACGATAAACATTTTGGGTAAGGAATTTGAAATTGATTTGATACCCATGGAACTAGGAAGCTTTGATGTAATAATCGGTATGAATTGGTTAGTCAAAACGAAATCTCACATTCTTTGTGATCTTAACGCAATCCGAATTCCTATCGAGAATGGTGAACCTTTGATCGTCTATGGCGATAAGAGTTGCACCGGACTCAACCTCGTTTCGTGTATTAAAGTTAGAAAACTACTCCGTAAGGGTTGTTTTGCGATCCTTGCTCACGTTAAGAAAGTCGAGTCCGATGAGAAGCACATCGATGATGTGCCAATTGTTAGTGACTATTCCGATGTATTTCCCGACGAATTGCCGGGTCTTCCGCCTCATCGACCGGTTGAATTCCAAATCGATCTTATTCCGGGAGCCGCACCCGTAGCACGTGCACCATATAGACTCGCTCCATCTGAAATGCAAGAATTGCAAAGTCAAATCCAAGAGTTACTTGACCGTGGTTTCATTCAACCTAGCCATTCACCATGGGGCGCTCCGATTTTATTCGTCAAGAAGAAAGACGGATCCCTACGAATGTGCATTGATTATCGTGAACTAAATAAATTGACGGTTAAGAACCGATATCCTCTTCCTCGCATCGATGACCTCTTTGATCAACTACAAGGGTCTTGTGTATATTCGAAAATCGATCTCCGCTCGGGTTATCATCAATTGAGGGTTAAGGGGGAAGATGTCTCCAAAACCGCTTTCCGAACTCGTTATGGTAGTTATGAATTCCTTGTCATGCCATTTGGTCTCACTAACGCACCGGCGGTGTTCATGGATCTTATGAACCGCGTATGCAAACCGTATCTTGATAAATTCGTTATTGTGTTCATCGATGACATATTGATCTATTCTAAAAATGAAAAAGAACACGAACAACATCTCCGACTTGTGCTTGAACTCTTGAGACAAGAACAACTCTATGCCAAATTCTCCAAGTGTGAATTTTGGTTAAAGGAAGTTCAATTTCTTGGTCATGTTGTAAGTGACCAAGGTATTAAAGTCGATCCAACGAAAATCGAAGCCATTAGCAAATGGGAGACTCCTACTACTCCTACTCACATTCGTCAATTTTTGGGTCTCGCCGGGTACTATCGTAGATTCATCGAAAACTTCTCTTTGGTTGCACGTCCTCTAACCGCATTGACTCACAAGGGAAAGAAATTCATTTGGGCGACCGAACATGAATCCGCATTCCAAATCTTGAAAACGAAGCTAACCACCGCTCCTATCTTGTCACTTCCCGAAGGCAATGATGACTTTGTTGTATATTGTGATGCCTCGAAACATGGTTTTGGGTGTGTATTGATGCAACGAACGAAAGTCATTGCTTATGCTTCTCGACAACTCAAAATTCATGAACGAAACTATACGACACATGATCTCGAACTCGGAGCCGTTGTCTTTGCACTTAAAATGTGGAGACACTATCTTTATGGAACCAAGAGTACTATCTTTACCGACCACAAAAGTCTCCAACACATTTTCGACCAAAAGCAACTAAACATGAGACAACGAAGGTGGATTGAAACTTTAAACGATTACGATTGCGAGCTTCGTTACCATCCCGGGAAGGCAAATGTAGTAGCCGATGCCTTAAGTCGAAAAGAAAGAGCGGTGCCTCTTCGTGTCCGAGCCTTAAACATCACCATCCACACAAACCTTAATAGCCAAATTCGGGTAGCCCAAGATGAGGCTCTCAAGGATGAAAACCTTTCACACGAGCTCTTGAACATTCTCGTCTCTCGATTCGAAATTAGGGAGACCGGACTCCGATATTACGCCGGAAGGATTTGGGTGCCTAGTTATGGGGACCTACGAAGCCTTATCTTAGACGAAGCCCATAAGTCACGATACTCGATTCACCCCGGTGCCAATAAGATGTACCACGACCTTAAACAACTATATTGGTGGCCGAACATCAAAAGGGACGTAGCTACTTATGTTTCCAAGTGTTTGACATGTTCCAAAGTCAAAGCCGAACACCAAAGACCGTCCGGACTACTTCAACAACCTGAGATCCCGCAATGGAAGTGGGAAAGGATAACGATGGATTTTATCACCAAACTACCAAAAACGACGGGCGGTTATGATACCATTTGGGTTATTGTTGACCGTCTCACCAAATCCGCACACTTCCTGGCCATGAAAGAAACGGACAAAATGGAGAAACTTGCACAACTTTACATTAAGGAGATCGTAGCCCGACACGGTGTACCTTTATCGATTATCTCCGACCGAGATGGCCGTTTCGTTTCTAGATTTTGGCGTACATTGCAAGAAGCGTTGGGAACGCGTTTAGACATGAGCACCGCATATCATCCTCAAACCGATGGACAAAGCGAACGTACGATTCAAACCTTAGAGGACATGTTACGAGCTTGCGTGGTTGATTTCGGAAAAGCTTGGGACAAGCACTTACCTCTCGCCGAGTTCTCTTACAACAATAGTTATCACGCGAGTATTAAAGCCGCACCTTTTGAAGCGCTATATGGCCGAAAATGTCGTTCACCTCTTTGTTGGGCCGAAGTAGGCGACGTACAAATCACCGGACCCGAACTCATTCACGAAACCACCGAGAAGATCGTTCAAATCCGAGATAGGCTTCGGACGGCCCGGAGTCGTCAAAAGTGCTATACCGACAAAAGACGCAACGACCTTGAATTTCAAGTCGGTGATCGCGTCATGTTAAAAGTCGCACCTTGGAAGGGTGTAATCCGTTTTGGGAAACGCGGGAAGCTAAATCCGCGGTATATTGGTCCTTTCGAAATCTTGGAGCGTATTGGAACCGTTGCTTATCGTTTAGATCTTCCGCCTCAACTGAGTTCTGTACATCCTACCTTCCATGTATCTAACTTGAAAAAGTGTCTTGCCGAACCCGATATCGTCATCTCTCTCGAGGAACTTACTATTGATGACAAACTTCATTTTGTGGAGGAACCGGTTGAAATTGTGGACACCTCCGTCAAGACATTGAAACAAAGTCGAATCCCGATTGTTAAAGTCCGTTGGAACGCCAAAAGAGGACCCGAGTTTACTTGGGAAAGACAAGATCAAATGCAAAGGAAGTATCCTCATCTATTCGTGAATTCGGAAACGCAAGATCTCGAGGAAGAAACAACGACTACTACGCCTACTTAAATTTCGGGACGAAATTTCTTTTAAGGAGTAGGTAATGTAACATCCCGCCTTTTTCCGTCTACTTTTCCGTTATACTAATTTAAACTCCGTTATATGTTTATAACATCTTCTGTTGATACGCGTTTTAAATTATCTCGTTTAGGTAATTCACGCACCCGAACGAAAGTTGAGGGACTAAACTTGACAAGGGATCAAACCCTTGACTAGGTCAAAGGGTCAAACCCCTTTCACTCATTCATTATCATCTCCATCTCTCTCTCTTTCTCTCTAGCAAGAACACACACCCATTTACCAAATTCATTCAATCATCATCTAAATTCGATCTAGGAGGCTTACAACAAAATAAATTACATATTCGTGATCCTCTCTTCATCCTCTTCAATTTGATACCAACTTCATCTCATTTGGGTAACTTTCTAAAATCACTAATTTTATGTGTTCTTGAGATTTTTGAGTTATAAAGTTGTTAATTAGTGTCTATGGCTCATTGTGATGTCGTGTATGTAATTTGTATGCTCGATTTGTTGTTTTTGGTGTAACTAGCTTGAATATGAAAAATGCTTGCTTAATCTTGTGTTTTGGATGCTCATATGTTGTTAGATTGTTAAAGTCCATGTTTTAATTGTGTTACTAGTATCATTAGCTTCGTTTTGGTGTATAGGTTGATTAAGAAAACTTCAAGAACATGATTAGTGATTTTGTGAACTTGGATTAGGATTTGATAAGCTTTATATGAACTTTTGGTGCATCAAATGCTATGAATTGTTGCTGATAAGTGTTTGGTTGCAATGTGTGCTTGATTACCTTCAAAACGGCATATCATACATGTAAATTGGTTGCCCGAATCATGAAATGCGTTTTTAGAACTTGAAACTTTGATTATGAACGTTTAATGCGGTTTTGGGTTGTTGTAAGTGTTGAATTACTGATGAAATGTGTTTAGTTGTTTTCCTCGTCAAATTACCTTCCCAACGGTATAAGATACTTGTCTTGATTGTTTACGGATCATAAATGGTGATTGTTTGAAGTTAGGTTCGTGCATAAAACTTAAAAGTTGCCAGAACTCTCTGCACAGGTAATGGCGCGGCGCGCCATATACCCGCGCGGCGCGCCATTATGGTCTGTCCAATTTTGTCACTTTTCGAATAATGTTTGCTATGCTACGCACCTCCGATTCACATGTAACTTGTCCTAACATGCTCATACATGATTAAAAACCTCAGAAAAATAGTTCGGGACCCGACCCGAACGTGTTGACTTTTTTGTTGACTTTGACCGACCAAAGTTTGACTTTTTGTCAAACTTAACCAAATGATTATGCAACCTTCCTAACTTGTTTATATACTTGTACCTTGCATGAAACTTGACAATTTGATTTCACATGCTACATAATCGAGTCGTAACGAGCCATAGGACTAATTGAACATCTTTGACCAATCGTGACTATCGTTATTGATACAACCTATTTGTTTAGGTCAAGACTAGCACTATCCTTCGCACACGTTATTTTGTGAAGTACTTTTCGTACGTGCACTCAAGGTGAGATCATAGTCCCACTTTTACTCTTTTTGAACTTACATTTGGGATGAGAAAACATAAACATTTCTTTTACTAAGTGAACACAAGTACAGGAAAACAAACATTCTACATACGAGTTTAGAACAAAATCCTCAATTCGATTATCATTAGTTACACTTGCCGGGTGTAAGCGAGAACTTATGTTGTATGGATCCATATGGGTTTGACAAACCCTCATTCAAACGGTTCGCTACCGTTTACGAATGAAATATATTTTCGAGAAACAGTGTATGTTCTAGCACTAAGTGATGGGGTTCAATGGAAGGAATGTTAAGCATTGATAATTGGGTGCTCGTGAAACAAACTTTTGGAATGTATTACTATTATTTCATTGATGCAAATCTTGTGGTTCACTTGTACTTACTTACTTAAACCTATGATTTCACCAACGTTTTCGTTGACAGATTTCTATGTTTTTCTCAGGTCCTTGAACGATACATGATACATGCTTCCGCTCATTATTTTGATACTTGCATTGGATGTCGAGTATATATGCATACATGGAGCGTCTTTTGGATACTTTTAAATTGTGTCGCATAGGTTTCATTTGTACTTAAAACTTTGTATCGTAACTTGTGGTGGAACTATTCTTGTAAAACTTGAACAACCTTTACATTTGAAATGAATGCGACATATCTTTTGGTCAAACGTTGTTTTAAAGACTTATGACCACGTAACGGGACCTAAGTAGACGGCGCCGTCAATGACGATTTGGTCGGGTCGCTACAGATCGTCTGTTGATTGGCGAGTGTTATATGGATAATTTCAAGCACTTTTCATTAAGGAATCGATTTCAGAAACACTCTAAATTGTAAGTTCGATTTTCAAGTTCTTCATATGAAAACCGCAACTGTTCATCTATTGATTCATGTTTCTGTTGCTGTTTTGGTGTATAATTCTTCAACAAAAGTCTTAATCGATGGTTAAGGAATCACTTGCAAATTATTTGAGGTTCTAATTCAATCTATTGCAGGTTACGGTGATGGTGGATATGACGACAGCGGTGATGGCGGCGGTAGGGCTACCGTTGATGTTTAATGGCGGTGGTGCGTTGCCGTTGCTAATTTAGAATGTATCAAAATCAAATTCAGGATTACAGAAACACAAGGGTTAGTTATTAGCTATTACTTTTTTTGATTTATAATTGATGAATGTATCAAAATCAAATTTATAGAAACATAAGTGATGAAACCCAACAGGTTTTTAATTTTGATTTATAATTTGGGTTTTTAGTTATTACATTTTTCTTTTTAATGGATGGTTTCTAGCTATAGATGGTTTTTAATCAGTATACTGATCGATTAAATGGATGCTTTGATTATATTATTTGTTTTGATTTGATTTAGATAGATGGTTAGGATAAGAAGGGATAATGGATGAAAGAGTTCTTGGTCAGAATATAATCTGTTATGTGTTTGTTTTGTTTTTAAATTTAGTTGTTGGTTTTATATTTTTTTAATTTAGGGTTTGAATTTTGGGGAAGAACAAGTTCAACAAACATTAGATTTAGATACAGATGAGAAAGATGGGGAAAAGGCAATTTTACCCTCACATGCAAGGCACATGTCATGACTTAACTTACTTACTTAACGGAAGTTAGATGGAGGGACACTGAAACACAAATTTGTAAAATGGAGGGATGCTGTAAGCAGAAAAAAACGAAAGGGACGTTGTTCACTATTTGGTGTATAATTGAGGGACCAACGGCACACAAAAGTCTATATAATGCTTATCAAAATTGTGATAAACTTGTCAACAGTGGTGCTAAATCCAAAAGAAAAGATGTGAAGTTGTAAATTTGTTTGTCTGACTTTATAAAGTCAGACTTTACCTCGTCATTACTATAATACTATTAGTTAGATGGGAGAAACTGAGTTACAAGGATAACGGAAAGCAAAATGATCAAAGTACCCTCACATGTTATGCACATGGTGAAAGTTAACAGAAAAAAATAACGGGGTTAGGCTAATGGACCCCCTGTGAAATGAATGCATACCACAGTGACCCCACACGTCAAAAAAATTCTTTTGAACCCAGTTGTAGTTTTAAACATACCACAAGTACCCCGTGTAATTTTGTCTTAATTTAACTTAATATTATGATCATAAAATAAACTAGTTGCCCAAATCCGAAACCAAAGCACTTATCACGGACACCAAAACTTGTAATGATTAGCTCATTTTTCATGCGTTAATATCAGGTACCACAAATCTTACATGCATTGCTCAACTTAGTCCCGAACTCAATACCATTAACTGTCAACCAGATCACATGCCAACTGCTAACTGAAATTTAAGGTATATGGCAGAACACTCCCTATCCAGAGCAACTCACTTCACATTATGTTCCATAGGCACCCCAAAGACAATAATATCAACGATTTTATTCAAAACTCCATAAATAAATAGAATGAATTCACTATCATGATTCAGTCATCAGGATGAGAAACAGAAAGGGTACAAAAATTGGAGCACGTTTTGTTATTCATCTTCGAGGATCTCTTTGTGAAGATGCATACATGATGTGGTGCAGTATTTATAATTGTACCGATGAAACGGAACTTTACCTACCAAAGACACTTGACAACACGAACATAAGGTGTCTGATGATGCTCCGGTGTTCGGCTGTGAACTTCCAGGTGTCGAGGATTGAAGGGCTGCTATTCTCCTCTCGGCAGCAGCAGCTCTCTTGTCCCTCTCTTCATCTTGTGCTCGTTTCAGTTGTTCCTGCAATCACAAAAGGCTCTATATCATTAATATGAACACATATGACGATCTCGCTCTCTATCAAATTAATTTACGAAATTGCACTTCAAGGACATACAAAACAAGTAAAGATGTATTTGAGTGAAAAGAAACCGAGCTCATTACAATAAAAAAAAAAAAAAAAAAAAAAAAAAAAAAAAAAAAAAAAATAGTACCTCTCTAGTCATCTGTGGTCTGCTGGATTGTGATTGAGCCGACGACAATTTCTGTAATTGAGCAGCTTCCGCCTACATTTTGTTACCAAAATGACAAGGGTATGAAATAACCTATATATGCGATAGAGATTCCAAAACACATTTTCTAATTATCTGTATAGTTCTAAATTATACAGCATTCACATTTCACAAGTTAAAAGGGTAAAATCCATGCAACTTATGAAAAATGCAATTTGGAATATACATTGTTTATAACTTTGAACCAGGGAAAAAGATGAAATGAACTTCAAAAGACTTCATGTCACAGTTCAATTATTGTGAAATGATTATGGAAATTGAAAATATGATAAATTCATTCACATTGGTTAGGTGTTAAACTTACTTAAATGATTATAATAAATATGATGAATTCATTCACATCCAACATTATGATGTCAACAACAATTGTGATTAACTTCTACATCCGTAAACTCTATAATCAAAGCAAGTAATAATATACACACCTCAGCCTTCTTTTCTCTAGCTTTCTTCAGCTTTTTCAGCTCTTTTGCTCTTGCTTTCCTTTTAGCATCTTTCTCTGCCTGAAATAATCATATATTGTTTTCTTTAAATAAAACAAAGACTAATTGTTTATATATAAGTATTTCCTTGGGTAAAGTTACAAAATCTGAACATAATGTTTTCGCGAGTCCAACTAGACTCAACCCATTACAATATGTACCAAAGAATCGCCTATTTTACCCCCTCTGTAACGAAGCACTGAAGACACTTATGAAGAACACTGCTTTATGATTACCTGTTTAGCATTCTGAGATTCCTCCATTTCTTTAGTTAGTGGACTAGGAACTTTAGCTGCTTGCCAATCCCATTTATCAAGATTCAAAGCCATAAATCGTCTAAACGTGTTTCTAACTTCTTTCTCCGATGCAAGCATATAAGGAGTCCTCCCCCTTTCATCTACGACACAAGGATCCGAACCCTGTTCTAAAAGTTCCAAAACTTTTTCTATATCCCCACCCTTTGCTGCTTCATGTAAAGGTGTCGATAAAACGGATACTTTACTCTCCTCTCTTGATATAGACAAATCTTCCAGGCTATTTACTACACTAACTTCCTCAACTTTGTTGTTATCCAAATTGTTCCCTGATTCTGTATTGCTAGAACTAGGTACGACCTCATGTGCAAGTTCAGTTCTAGAATCTTCTTTACTTACTATTTCTTCCTGTGGTTCCCAGGAAACTTGTGTTAATATGTTGTATAGTCGACGTGCTTCCTTGAATGTCGGTCGACGAACAGTCAAAGGAATAGGTCTGATACTACTTTTCTCGCAATTCATGTAGGGAGTTTCACCGTCAAATAGTAGTTGACGGTTGTCAGAGGGGGCAGATATAAATACACAAGAGGATGCCTTAAAATAAGGCGTCCAGGAGGTGAGTAAGTCTCGAATATCCTGTTTTTTAATATATAATTAGTTGAGTGAAAAAAAAAAAAAAAGGAATATAGTACAAAATAATGACCGAGTAAGATTCACCTATAACACACATACCTTCTTTAAAGAAAGCTCATTGTGCCGGCGTATTGAAGCTCCTGCAGAATGTGCAATTTTGCCACTCGCATCTTTTGATGATTGCTTTTTACCAGCTTTGGCCCTTGTGACATATCTACATGAAACAGGTGGTATTTAGCATTTAGCTCACAAAACTGATCAGTCATATTCTGATATATGCAGTAAGACGCTGATAACATATATAAAGAACTTCATTTAGAAGTGAATATAACAAAACTTGTACCATACAACATATTACTACATCAATATCCCTTTTTTCTATCAACATACATGACAATATGGTCCTTAAGTTAGGTACTGACCTATGGAATGTTTTATGAGCCACAACGTTGTTTCCATCAAACACACAGCCAGCAAAATGCCCACCACTCGCAAGCAACATCACTCTAAACTGGGTATTATTCCTCGGTTCATAACTCACGTTATGCAGTATCTTGATCAGTTCCCTATCTGGTACGCATGATATAACATCCTCCAACATGGCACTGGATTTATCATGTTCGAAAAGAATTTTCAAAGTGTCACCAAGAAACAAGCATTTCCACAACGAAATTATTTCGCCACTTGCTAAATGTACGAAAATCTTAGTTTTACTACTTCCCAATAATCCCTTATTCATATCATTGCGAATGCTAGATTCTCGGTCATCTTCATCTTCCGAGCCTGATATACTTGATACATCAAAATCTTTAACCAGTGAATCAGATGTCCATTCATCAAAATCATCTTCTTTCACAATATTCTTTCCTGCAACTGTAAGTTTAACCTGATAATACACATTCACAAGATCAGCACAATAGATTCTCAATTATTATTATTTTTTTCTTTTTTTTGGGTAAGCAAGGAAACCCTCCTATGAACGAGCGCATTGGCTCCCTCATAGAAGGTAAACCTCGGGTAATCAAGCCTCCCGAGCGCGAGACCTGGTACCGGGTGAATTGCGCATTATGCGCACCCTCTAGTCACACTCCCTTTTTGAACAATTTGACATAGCCAAGGATTGAACCCGGGTGGTGTGCTTCATTGGGCAACTCGGTGGCCACTCAGGCAAGCCTGCGTGGTTAAAATCGATTCGAACCCGGGTAAATGAGGTGGCGATAGTAGGTGACTAACCACCGAGGTAGATAAGTTAGTTCATATTCGATAATCCATACCACGTCCCTTTGAACATGTTCGATTGTAGTCCATATTTGTTATAAAATGACCTAAAGTTGTAATCTAGTAGTGGTACTATACTCGTAAATAATAATTAACCATTCTTTAAATCCAGCAATACTAAACTAGCACAATATAACCTAGCTAATTGTTTACACAATGTTATATTGAAGTAAATAAAACACATAAAAATGCATCAATTAAGAAATTTAATAACTAGGTTAAGAGAATATACATTAAACCGATGAAAATCGGACTTGAAGTGAGACCGTTGATCATGAAGCGATTCAAAACTTGATTTACAGATATTACACGTCAATCTATCACTTAAGCTAACATTTATATCATTCGTTACATCTGTCGCTTTATCTTCTTGTAAATCACTTTCGTTGTTAATAGTTAGAGGTTCAGGAATGAAAGCGGTTGATGAGGTTGACGGATACTCAAGTAGACGGCATGAATCGAAGAAATCTGACGGAAGTTCGAAGATCGAACGGTGGAGCTTTTTAGGTTGCTGTGAATTAACGGTGGCGTTACGGCGGCCGGAGGTGAGTTCCGTTGCGGTATCCATCGGTATTTTGATTCCAGAGTATGCGATTGTGTAATGGTCTTTTGGATAGCAATTGAGTTGGTCAAATGGATCACGTCCGATTTACATAAACTCGCTTCACAAGTTGGGCTAAGTCCAGTACGTCTGTCTGCTAGGCCCAGTTAAAAAAAATATCTTTTCATTATTTGCTTTTAAGCCCCTTAAGTAAAGTAACCTATCAAAGCAAATGTTCAACTTTTCTTGTCTAGATTCATTTAATTTTAATTCCATTTCATTTTAATTTTTTCCTGTTCAGTTCAGTTTTGTTCGTGGCGTTTGCTCCCTCTTTAGAACTAGTTGCATGAACAATCAAATAGAAACAATGCCATTTTTAATTTATAGCATATATGATTAACCATCTGTATAGTCATATAAATAAAACTCTAAAATGATGATGTCTATCATTAAGCTAATAATTGTTATAATATATAAATATATATATAAATGGATAGTCAATTATTGATACACAAAAGTAATATTATTGTATTACCTAAACTTGTGATATTTTTGCTATAAATAGCCATGAATGCAAGCATTAAACTCGCACCATTTTCTCACACTTACAAAGTGTTTCTTTCTTTCTCTCCATTATCATCTTTGTTCTTACACTTCATTATTAGCATTCTTAATCAAGAATCAAACCACTAAAGGTAGTTATAAGCCTACTGAATTATAACACGTTATCAGCACGATATTCTTAATACTAATTATGGTTGGCTCTGCCACCTAAATGATATATGGTCGGTTATACCACCTGAATAATATATAGTCGACATTGTCGCCTAATTATCATTTATGTTACTAACATTTATATTTCTATTATCTAACTTTTATATGGTAGACACTGTCGCATAATTATCATTTATGTTACTAACATTTATATTTCTATTATCTAACATTTATATGGTCGACACTGTCACCTAATTATCATTTATGTTATATAACATTTATTTATGATTGCTTACATATGGTCGACACTGTCGCCTACTTATCATTTATGTTATATTAAATTTATGTTTAATGTTTATATACTTATGAATATAAATTGACTCTAATTTATCATGTTGTTTGTTTTAATTTTTGATAATAGAAAATGTCGAATCTGGAAAAGCTTAAATTTACTCCTTTAGAATCAACGGAAAACAACTACATGCCATGGGTTATAAAAGTAAAAATGCATCTTAAATCAATGGGCATTCTTGAAACCATAAATGAAAACAACACTTGTTCTGAAAAAGAACAAGCAACGGCATGTTGCTTTATTCATCAACATATTGATGAATGCTTACAAAATAATTATGTGACTGTAGAAGATCCCTATGTTTTATGGGAAGGTCTCAAAAGCAGATTCAATAATCAAAGAGAAATTTTACTTCCAGCTGCTATGGATCAATGGAGAACATTAAGGTTTCAAGACTTTAAGAAAGTAAATGAATACAGCTCAGCTCTGTATAATACAGTCTCACAACTTAAATTTTGTGGACATGAAATAAGTGATGCAGACATGTTGGAGAAAACTTTCTCCACAATGAATGCTGCCAACATCACAGTGCAAAGAAATTTGAGAATGCTAAAGTTCAACACATATCATGAACTTAATTCATATCTCTTGGTTGCAGAGCAAAATGATGAGCTATTAATGAAAAATCAGCAATCCCTTCCTACTGGTACACTTGCAATCCCTGAAGCAAATACTGCAAATAATTATAAACAGGGACAAGGACGCGGGCAAGGTCGTGGTTATAATAACCATCGCCATCATCATGCCAAAAGCCATAACTATGGTAGAAATCATCCTTATGGTAATGGGAATGGGCGTGGACGTGGCCGTGGTCGTGGCCGTGGTGGTCAAAGAAATAATAATCCACGAAAATATAAATATCAACCACAAAACAAGCCCATTAAACAAGATGTTGAAGAAAATTCTTCTAAAAATTCTGAAGAATCTTGTTACAGATGTGGTAGAATGGACCACTGGGCTAATACTTGCCGAACATCTAAACATCTTGTTAAGATGTATCAGGATTCGCTGAAAGGTAAAGAAAAGGAAGTAAATTTTGTGGATAATATTGATTCAACAGTCACTGAGCAACCATCTGATTTATATGAAGATTTCTTGAATTAAATTAATATGTTTCTTTTATAAATAAAACGATTTAACCTTTGTCATCATGTTTTCTCAAATATTTCAGTTCTATATGTTTTATCAAATGTTCCAGTTCTATGTTTGATGTTTCAATTCTATGTATGTCAAATGTTTCAGTTTTATCTATTTATGTGTAATAAACATTTTGTGTAAAATTTATATACTTACTGTTTGTTTCTTATATATGAAGTTTAATATGAATTCTGCTGGAACACAACATCAATCAAGTAGTGGAGATCTCTGTATAGCAGATAGTGGTACTACACACACTATACTTAAATCTGAAAAATATTTCATTGATTTGAAACCAACGGAAGGAACTATACATACAATATCAGGTGCTGCTAACTTGATAGAAGGGATAGGAAAGGCAAAATTCATATTACCAAACGGTACAACATTTTTAATTAATAATGCCTTATTCTCTCCTAAGTCAAGCAGAAATTTATTGAGTTTTTCTGACATATACCTTAATGGATATGATTATCAGTCAGTAACGGCAGAAAATGAGAAATATTTAAGTATCACTAACAAGAATCACGTGATTGAAAAACTGTCAAGACTTAATTCTGGATTACATTATATACATATAAATGTACCAGAAGCACATATGGTGATTAAAGAAAAGTATATTGATCCTGGTGTATTTAATTTATGGCATAACAGATTGGGCCATCCAGGATCAACAATGATGAAAAGAATTATTGAATGTACACATGGACATCCACTGAAGGATAGAAAAATCCTTCATGATACAATGGTTCCATGTATATCTTGCTCTCTTGGAAAATTGATAACTAGACCCTCACCACTTAAGGTTGAGAAAGAATCACCAATGTTTCTTGAAAGAATTCAAGGTGATATTTGTGGACCAATTCATCCACCATGTGGACCATTTAGATATTTCATGGTCCTAATAGACGCATCTAGTAGATGGTCTCATGTTTGTCTGTTATCAAGCCGTAATGTGGCATTTGCAAAATTTCTTGCCGAAATTATTAAATTGAGAGCACATTTTCCTGATTACATCATTAAAAATGTGAGACTTGATAATGCTGGTGAGTTTACATCTCAAGCATTTAATGACTATTGCATGTCTATAGGAATTGTTGTTGAACATTCTGTTGCTCATGTGCATATACAAAATGGTTTAGCCGAGTCACTGATTAAACGTTTACAGTTAATCGCTAGACCATTGATAATGAGAACAAAACTCCCTGTATCTATATGGGGTCATGCAATTTTACATGCTGCTGCATTGATTCGCATCAGACCAAGTGCAAGTCATAAATATTCCCCCCTATAACTTGCTTTTGGTCAAGAGCCAAATATTTCCCACCTTAGAACATTTGGTTGTGCAGTATATGTTCCAATTGCGCCACCACAACGTACAAAAATGGGTCCTCAAAGGAGGTTGGGAATATATGTTGGATATGAAACATCTTCAATCATAAGGTATATTGAACCTATGACAGGTGATGTTTTTACAGCACGTTTTGCTGATTGTCATTTTAATGAAACATTGTTTTCTAGATTAGGGGGAGAAATAAAAAATAAAGAAAATGATGTTTCATGGTGTGAACCTCAATTAAAGTATCTTGATCCTCGCACAAAAGAATGCGAGATAGAAGTTCAAAAGATAATGCATATACAAGAACTTGCAAATCAATTGCCTGATGCATTCACAGATACAAAAAGGGTGACTAAATCATATATACCAGCAGTTAATACTCCAGCTCGAGTTGAGATTCCAAATCGGAAAACTGATAATGTAGTCACTCAAGAATCTATGCCACGTCTGAAACGTGGGATACCAGTTGGTTCCAAAGATAAAAATCCTCGAAAAAGAAAATCAGCTGATAATAAGGTAAAAGAAAGTGTTCAAGAAGAACCACAAATCAGTACTCCTACTGCAGAGGAGATTGATGATGTCAATACAGAAATTTCAATCAATTATGCACATTCAAAAATATTATGGAACCGAAATGAAATGAAAAATCTTGATGAGAAATTTTCATTTAATGTTGCATATGATATCATGAATAATCATGATGATCCAGAACCAACATCTATGGTTGAATGTCAAAATAGACATGATTGGGCTCAATGAAAAGAAGCAATACGAGCTGAATTAGAATCACTCAATAAAAGAAAAGTTTTCGGATCCATCATTCTCACTCCTAAAGATGTGAAACCTGTAGGATACAGATGGATTTTTGTCCGAAAAAGAAATGAGAAAAATGAAGTTACAAGGTATAAAGCTAGACTTGTAGCTCAAGGTTTTTCTCAAAGACCGGGAATTGATTATGAAGAAACTTATTCCCCTGTTATGGATGCAATTACTTTTAGATACTTAATCAGCCTGGCAGTTTCTAAAAATTTAAAAATGCATCTCATGGATGTTGTGACTGCTTATCTATATGGATCACTTGATAGTGATATATATATGAAGATACCTGAAGGATTTAAGGTACCAGAAGCATCAAATGCAAAACTCAAAGAAATGTATTCGATTAAATTACAAAGATCTTTATATGGGTTAAAACAATCGGGACGTATGTGGTATAACCGATTAAGTGATTACTTGATAAGCAAAGGGTATACAAATAACCTTACTTGTCCTTGTGTTTTCATTAAGAAAACAACATCCGGATATGTGATCATAGCTGTTTATGTTGATGATCTTAACATCATAGGTACAAATAAAGAAATCCATGAAGCCATTCAACTTCTAAAGAAAGAATTTGAAATGAAAGATCTCGGAAAAACAAAGTATTGCCTTGGTTTACAAATTGAGCATATGCCTAATGGTTTACTTGTACATCAAACAACATATACTGAAAAGATTCTGAAACGTTTCAATATGGACAAGGCAAAACCATTAAGTACTCCTATGGTTGTTAGATCACTCAATGTTGAAACTGATCCATTTCGTCCATGTGAAGATCATGAAGATATTCTTGGACCAGAAGTACCATATCTTAGTGCAATTAGAGCTCTTATGTATCTTACAAATTGTACAAGACCTGACATTTCTTTTGCAGTTAATTTGTTGGCAAGGTTCAGCTCTGCTCCTACCAAAAGACACTGGAATGGGATCAAACACATATTTCGATACCTTCGAGGAACTACTGATTTAGAATTATTTTATTCTAACGAATCAAAACAAGATTTGGTTGGTTATGCTGATGCAGGTTATTTATCTAATCCACATAAAGCTAAATCTCAAACTGGATATGTATTCCTAAATGGAGGTACTGCAATATCATGGCGTTCTCAAAAGCAAACACTTGTTGCTACATCATCAAATCATGCCGAAGTGATTGCATTGCATGAAGCTACTCGGGAATGTTTTTGGTTGAGATCAATGACACAAATCATTACTGATTCTTGTGGACTAGAACGCGATAAAAGTCCAACAATTATCTATGAAGATAATGCAGCTTGCATAGCACAGATGAAAGAAGGGTATATCAAAAGTGACCGAACCAAACACATACCTCCTAGATTCTTCTCATACACTCAAAATCTCATTAAGGACAACGAGATTGAAATGAGATATGTTCAATCCAGCAAAAACTCTGCTGATCTTTTCACGAAAGCACTTCCAACTGCTATTTTCAGAACACACGTTCATAACATTGGTATGAGACATGTTCAAAAGATGTAACAACTGAAGCGATGTCTACTTGAGGGGGAGTCAACTCCATGCTGCACTCTTTTTCCCTTAGCTAAAGTTTTTTTCCCACTGGGTTTTCTTTAGCAAGGTTTTTAACGAGGCAGTAACTTACAGTTGATCTTCAACAAACAAAATTGCTATCCAAGGGGGAGTGTTATAATATATAAATATATATATAAATGGATAGTCAATTATTGATACACAAAAGTAATATTATTGTATTACCTAAACTTGTGATATTTTTGCTATTAATAGCCATTAATGCAAGCGTTAAACTCGCACCATTTTCTCACACTTACAAAGTGTTTCTTTCTTTCTCTCCATTATCATCTTTGTTCTTACACTTCATTATTAGCATTCTTAATCAAGAATCAAACCACTAAAGGTAGTTATAAGCCTACTGAATTATAACATCAAGAATCAAACCACTAAAGGTAGTTATAAGCCTACTGAATTATAACAATAATCCTTTACTTTTCATAATGATAATATCATAATTATATATTAATTTAATTAAAAAAATAATACAAAATCATTTATAAAAGGAAACATTAATCTATCCTAAATTGTAATTTTAATTTTCTAAAAAAATTTAAAAGACATTTATTATTACTAATAATTATAATTATTATTAAAAATATAAATATAAATACTCAATTTTGAGCAAACTTTATTATTATTATTTACTTTTAATATAATAATTATAATTATAATTATTATATTATTAATATTCAAATATGAATTCTTTTTACGAAATTAATTACGTTACATATTATGCGAAAATACATGTCTCTACATATTTGTAAAAACAACGACAAGCTTCTTAGTCAAACGGGTCATTAAAATAAATGAGTTTAGCATTTACATTCACATAATACCTAAAACATGTCATTAAATTATTTCGTTTAAACAAACTCGTGATTTCACGGACCATTTCACTAGTTTCCCTTGATACAAGGTTATCAAATACCCAATGAATAATTCCCTTGTAAAAATATACTATTGCAAAACTTATTATAATAATACATACTCATGGTTCAAAATCGTGGATAACAATAGAAAAGAAAAAGAAAAAAAAAAGATACAAAAGAAACAACTGTTATTCTATATGTGATATTGAGTTTGAATGTTGAAATACATAGGTTATAATATTCTCATGCGTTGAAAAGTTTTCTAAAAGGTCCATCAGTTCGGTCTTTTGCAGCTTCAGTCAAAGCAAGGAACCTTTTAAAACCAGTAGTAGCAGCACCTCTACCAAGTGCTGCAGCCCTGGTGAGTACGTCTTCTCTTGATGCAATTATTGCACTAGACGGTTGAGACACCACCGAAGAGGGTGCAGGTGTTGCTGCAGGGATCACCTGGACTGTTGATGCAGCAATCGGCATTTGCGAAATCCCAGTCCCACGTTTGTTGAAATCTTCTAATATTGTTTGTTGGTCTGCTTTTTTTAGCCCCTGCAATCAAATGAAAAATACTAGATCCCTCAGGAACTGGTAAATTAAATTGGGTAAAACAGGTCGAAAGTAGAGTCCAAAATGCCCTTTTTAATGCATAGAACCTTTTAAGTCATTTTATGTAACAAATAATTTCTACTACTATATTAAAACAGTCAATTTTTTTGTTATCATATCTGACACCAATTACTTAAAATGAGTTATAAAAGTTTGAACAAAACGTGTTGCCGATCAACCCATACCAAAAAATGACTCATTTGACCCTTTACTAACCCACCCAATTTACCAGCTTTACACTTTGTCATAGCAGCCAGAGTAATTTAATCTAAGTGCAACCTTGAGCTCGAGGATTCGCTGGAACTCAGAGGGTGTTCCCTCAGGTAGTAATGCACTGTATGTATCTGCCACCGAGTCAATTGGGGATAGGATAACCTACAAACAACATATAATAGGCATCACCAATCTATACATTTCTGAATGAGAATACGTAATTAGTAATGTTTTTATTGTATTTTTTTCAATTTCCAGGTAACAAACTCAAAAATTGTGTATGATGTAGTCCCACAATGTGAAGCGTGTATTCTACCACACATATATTAAAAGCTTCTCGTTAAAAGATTTGAAAGGGAAAATAAGAGGGTATGTGTAATACTCACCTTGAGAAGTGCCTCTGCTTTGCTCATCTCACGACTCACAAATTTTGAGTAACTAGCAGCTCCTGCTGTCTGTTAAAACCAAGTTACAATCAAATGAAATTTTATTTAAAGCTTTTTCACTTCAATTGGTCATGATTTTGTACTACAGATATATGAAAAGTGATCAAACAAATTTCTTAAACTATACATTTTGGTCAAATATGACAAATTTTTATGAAATGGAGAAACGTGAAAATTTTGTTTGACAGATTCAAGCGAACTACTAGTGAGGTCCAAAATATTTGTAGAATTAAATGAACTATTACCTGTTTCCCAAGAGATGGAATATCTAGAAGTGTTGTCTTTACAGCCTGAGTATCCAACAACATCTGAACAAAACAAAACGTCAGTATTACACTTAACCAAAACTACTGTTGATGTCGTATTCAAAGCTGCTATTATAATCTTGAAATGAAACTGCAAAGAGGTATAAGAAGAGAGTACTTGCTGGGCTCCAGTCTCTGATATCTGCTTGCATTTGAAGATATTAAGATAGAAGCGAGGAGCAAGAGAAGATGCAAGCTGCAGGACAGAATCACATTAAAGTTATAATTAATTAGAAACGAGCATGAAAATATTCAAGGCCATGAATGATAAACACAATTTACTTTATTGCGTTATCCTAAGATGAATTTATCAACTTCCATTTTGGTAAAGTTTTAAGCAGAGATACTTGCCATCATAATTACAACTGATTGCCATCCCCATTATTCTTCAACATTTTGTTATGGATGGACACTTTGATAATTAAATATATATGCACACTTAACGATAAAATTTATTTTTATTCAATACAAGTATGTTTAGTTTCTACAAAGGCCCAAAGAATAAAAACACAGCCCAAGGTTGTAAGAGCCGCGAGTCGGGGACAAGTCGGACGGGACCTTGAAGGGTCGAGTCAATGGGCGTTACCAAAATTGACTTTTAATAATAAATAAATTAGACATATATACATCACACATAAAAATATCAAACATAAAACATATATATTTCAAACATATATAGGGCAAAAAAGTTATTTTTAAAAATTATTAAAATTTTGACCAACTTTGACTTTGACCTTGACCAAGACGACCCGACTCGGCCCGACTTTGACCTTACTTTTTGGCGTTGGCTGACTTTTTAGTGTTAACCGACTTTTTATGCGTTTTTGGGTGAAACGGGACGGTCAAGCCCCCAAGCTGACGCGTCTGCCGAGTTTTACAACAGTGGATACAACAGAAAACTGGAGCTATAGGTCGTTTTTTTAAACAGTGGATGTTTAAGACTGGAAAAACACTCAAGTTTCAAATTTGAGAAGTATATTAGAATATGCAAAAAGGAGGTTATTTTACCTTGTCTAAAAAGAACTGAAAATAAACTGGGGAGAGAAGTCTTCCAAGTACAGGGATGCTACCATTAAGTATCATTTTTATGTTATTGACATACCTGCAACACAGTAATAAATTCATTAGAATATGAAGAAGTGGCTTAGCACAATACTTTAGGGTTCATATACTCAAATCATGTCTTACTCTGATTGATCACCCACGCTTTCAAGTGTAGCCCATAGAACACGTGTCATTGCAGCCATTTCAACATCAAATTTAGTTTCCAAGCCATTGACTAAAGTCACCAACGCCTTCGTTATAACTGCTGAGAATTCATCCTGCACAAATAATAATAACATGTATGTTCAAGAGAAAATATAATCATTAGACGCATAATAAGAAATTTTACCAGAGAAAATATAATCATTAGACGTATAATAAGAAATTTTACCTGCACCTCTGACATGTCCACCGCATCAGCCAACTGGGTATCTATTATTTTGGAGACATTATCAGCCAACTCTTCAGCCTGTAACTCAAAACTAACTCTTGTTAACGTAGGGAAGGCATTCTACTAAACCAAAACCAATTTTTATTTTATTATCTTCGCATTATAGCCTATTTGTAGCACTTTTTCAAAATGAAACCATTTTGAGCGGGTCAATGGATTGAGAATTGTGAATTCTTTCAGAATTTAAAATTAAGATTTAGCAGCAAGAGAAAAGGGTTGAAAGAGATGACAGTTTAAAAACAAGATGACAGTTTCCCAAATTCTATTTTTTAATTATTGCATATAGCCTCCTAAATCGTTTTATTCAAATGAAATAATGGTATTTTAGAGAACAATATCACATAAAACATTTATATAAGATTTTTAAAAGATACAACATAAGTGTTTGCAGGTCAACCTAACCTAACCTAACCAGGTCCGTTTCAACCCATATTAGATTGTTTGTTCACCCCAAACCCGTTTTGACCTGACAATCAACAGCCCATCTGTCCACCACAACATATTATATAGAACATAGAGGTGGAAACCCTTCAATTACACATGCACACACACAAGTCATGACATCAAGTAAAAGGCTGACCGTTTTATGACAATATTCTGCGGTGTTCACGATATAGCATATCATCCTTTCGTCTTTATCAGATGTCTACATTCAGTAACACAGCAATAGCATTAACAACAGATAGTAAAGATCATAATTAAAAATAGCTTTGGCACTAGAAACTACCTTAATGTATCCATCCATCCCCGTTGCAGCTGCAACAATCCCTGTTCCACCTTTAGGCAACTTCATAAAAAGCTTATTCGCATACGCTCTAAGGACTCTTTGAAAAACCTATCAGCCAAATGGAGCAAGAAACCAAAAATTCTAAAGATCAAGGAACTCTACTAACATTCAGATCATCCAAGATCTCACAGATTAAACAGTTTCTATTTAGAGTAATAAAAAAATCAAAATTTTAACATGGAGGTTAAAATATCACTTACAGGAATATTATTCCTATAAACCGATTGTGGACATAATTTGCTAACGTAAATTTATTGCAGATCTGTACCAAGGTTTATGGACAAATGTCCTCGTTAATTATATTTGATGTGTAAGCAGTCCCACTGTTACTAAATAATGCTACATAACATTCTATCTGGTTAGCATGTGAAAGAAAATTCTCGAAGCGAACACACAGATTATCAGACACGTCGGCAAGAAAGGTATATAAAAATAGTTATGTGACCAAACTTCTCCAGCAGTATTTCGAGGGAAAAAAACCTACTTTAACATAAACTTCTACAGTTCAACACATTGACAAGGGATAACATGTAAATAGTTTGTTTCAAACGGACCTTGAATAAATTGAGCAGAGTTTGATTCTTTGTCAGGGCGGAGCATCGTTTCAAGCTTCTTCTGATAATCAAAAATACCTTGTAAATTGAAAAAGTGTATTAGGTTAGCAATCCATAACTAATATTGTTCATCGAACCCATGGCCGAGGAGAAAAATGCATCTTAAGATATTGATATATAAATTACATCAGCTTGTCTAGCTGCACTTACCTGCATGCTACTGGATAAAATATTAGTCTGACTTCCCTCCTCCATATCCCACGTTTCTTCCTGTGAATTAAAATATATATAATATATAATATATGCATATGATCTTTAAACAGGTCAATCAACACAGAGGAAAGTATGGTAGAACCTGAACAAGCTTCTCCAGACTTTCCATTAGCGTTTTTTCTTCAAATTCTACATATACCGTCAAGTGTGGTTCAAAGCAAGATGATATGATTCCACGGAAATTAAACTGCCATATCAATGTAAACAAAGTAATTACTTAGAACCAAGTTTCTGATAGCATGCAATTTAAACAAAACAACAAACTAAAACTCCATGCCAGTTGATATTAACTAATCATAAAAGTTATGAATCTGAAACAGTATATGTGTAAGCCACACAAAAACAGAAAACGAACAAAAAATCATTAAGTCAAGACATACCCCAGCTGCAGGCACAGCTAAATCCTTATCCTGACATCAAGAAGTCTGTTAGTTAAGAATGATCCCAACAAGAAGCAGACAATTTACAAATAAACGAAAAAAAAGTAAGTAATCACCATCACTTACGTTAACCTGATCTCCCTGATGTGCATTAAGCTTTTTCTCATACTTCTTACGAATGTCTAATACAGTCTGATTATTACTTTCTGAACCATCTGTTTCCCCAAACCCATCTGTAACAGTTCTGCTACTACCACTACCACCAAACTTATCTGCCAACTCTTCCTCAAATTCTATTGTTCGTTGCAATGCCTGCACAAGATTCGAGACAATGATTAAGTCAATAATCAGGTTATTATAAATTTAAGACACGGAACAGCCAACTGTCAAGCACCATATTAATAAATGTAAGACGTAGGGTAAATATCACTACCCAAGTGACAGAAGCTACACAAAATAACTGATTTGATGTATAGAGAAGTAAGCAACAGAAGCAGAGAATGTAAATACATCTCAACGTCCTACAAATACAAAAACTATTATAACCACCGAATGATGCTAATTCAGAAAGTACCATCAGTAGTGTTGCAACTTCTGGCTTCTCTTTCAAGTTTTCAAGGATATCCTCAAGTTGTGTCCTGTAATAAAGGGGATACCGTTAATAAGCCCCACAAGTCATGTACAAAAAATTAACCAGAAAACCAACATCAACAATAAAAATTATAAGACCAATATCATTCCAAATTGAAAACATGCAAGGTTATTATAACATCATGTCAAGTATCGTAAAGAAATGGATATCACATAACATATTATCTACAACTGAATGATAGGCAAAACTATATGAGACAATGATAGACAAAAAAGGTAGGCGTATGAAAGATGTATCTTCAAAAATTATCAGCATATCATAAGTTATTTAGATTATGAAGTTTATACTTTGAGGATAACACGACAAACCTGGTCAATTTGCAGAACTGAATACAGAGCAGATAATCAACATGCCATGAAGTGGGAAAGATTTTCCAAATCTCCTCGTTGGTCCTTAAACGACGTTTGACCCAAGCATATCTCCTCTCGGTTTTATCCAGCTTGGCTAGCTCTGATATAATTCAACACTTTTCAGAATAAAATACATAAGGTTAAGTTACAAAGGATAGGAAAATAACTATGAAATACAAACCAGCTCCTTCGAATATCTGCTGATAAGAAATAAGTTCCCTGTCACAAAAGTTTTTCACCAACTCTTCCCTCACCGATGGCTCCAGTGCATCAACAACTAAGCAAGCATCTGACAAGTGCTGCAACAAACTACTGTCCTCTGTCTCTTTCCCCGTACCTAAACTGGAATTAAAAAAAAAAAAAAATAGAAAATAAACTTAACGGGATAAAAAAAATATGTTTTCAAAATATATAGCATGTAACATGCATACTATGTGGCTTCATTTAGAATAACTATGTTCCAATTATCTTGGTTTATATATTATGATAAATAAATTATCAGATCATATTCAGAGTAAAGCTGGTTCAAGAAAGATAGTATAGCTATAATGTTTTATAGAACCTTCTAGTTTTACATACCTGGAGAAATCAGAAAACACGTGAGACTTGAGGATTTGTTTAATATTCTTGAACTTATCCCTTAGCTCGGTGATCTTCGGGTTATCTCTATAGCCGTCAAAATGACTACATAACTGGCTGACAGCCTGAAAATCATGTATATGAGACACTAAAACAAATATGCATGTGATAGAAAGAATATAAAGCTACATAAGGGAGGCTCTAATTATGTACAAAAGAGAAGAAAGAATAGGAGAGCATTTCTTGATTAGAAGAACTGTTTGTTTGAACTTTTACAAACTTGATAGTCGAAACGAATAGAATTATTTATTTGTAAAAAGCTTACTTCAGCGGAAAAGTATAAAAGTTTGAATATTATAAAAGACGTCAAAGACAGCTTATCCGTTTGTAATTTGTAAGCAACAAGACATGTACAAATCTACAAATATCTTACATACCTCTAACTGAGCGGAAGCCTCTTTATATTGTCGTTTTGAAGCCATTACTTGAAGTTGTTCAATGGCAGATACTGCCATAATTAAAGTCAGGTAATGCAGTTAGAACATATAGGCAAAGACACACGATTATCAGACATTGTATCAGAAGTATAGTCTCTATAGAAATTATTAAAACACAGGATAAATGTTACGAAAATCGTTATTAAGTATTCCGCCAAAAGATGAATCTAGGCATGTCGATCTTGCTGTTGATTACGTTCATTTTCTTCTTTCGCTAACTAAGCATTTGGTCAAAGCATGTAAAAATGAACTAAACGTTCAATATTCTGATAAAAAGGGCATGTAATATTAAGAGAGCCAAGGGAGAGACTTATACTGATAGTTACCAAGGAAACCCTTAATCTTGGTTTGTAAAACTTAGGGCTAAAATGGATTCAGTTTCTTTTTTTTTCTCGATAAAGAAATGGATTCAGTTTCAAGTAGCAAATACTGTGGAAAATATTGCTTAAGTATTCCATCATAGCCTAAATGACTTATCTACTTCCTGCTATAAAATCTAAGATAGAAGATATTTGACCCTTAACTGAAAAGGACTGACCTAGCATAGTAAGACGATGGAGGGCTGTAATAGTAGTTGTTATGTGCTTCTTTGCAAAATCCAGCTTTTTGATGTCACGGCATATTTCCTGAACCATTGTTTCACTTTGTTCGGCTTTGCTTTTGATTTCTCTGACTTTATACATGAGTTCCTTAAGTGAAGTAATCACAAACAAGGAGAGAGGCAACAAAACAGTGTGATTTTTGGGAAAAACAAATGCAATGAGTGTATTACTATAAACGAGTCAACTGAAAACATATAGGATATCAATGTACCTTCACAGCACTTGTAGCTGCAGCCAGATCCTCCTTTGCTTTAGACCCTGAATTACTCTGGATACAAAATGGTCAAATATAAACTACTAAGTATACCCTCGAATAACTAACTGTCTACATTCACATGATCATTTGATGAAAAGATGTTCAAATAATGAAGATCACGATACCACAAAATGGAGTGGCAAAATTATGGGGTCTAAAAGCATGTGTACCTTTTTTTATACGATTAAAAGAATCAATGGTCAAAAACAAAATATCACCTGTTGACGAACAGCTGTCAAAATTTCTGCATCCACAACCCGTATCTCATTGTGTACTTTTTGCATCAATGGCTCTACACCCGTTAAAGATGCTTCTGGACAATAAACGTTTTATAATGTCATACTTAAAAAGTTCAACTAACAAAATCAACAGCATTACACAATCCCGCAGGGAGGCGGGGTAGGGGGAGGAAGGATGTAGACGGTCATAAGCATACCCAAAGGTAAGACCTCTGACAGAAAAAGCATAACTATAAAAAGCTTTATTTTGAGTCACAGATATACGTAGACACAGGTTACACATGTGCACAAGTTGTACATGATATACACATTGATGTACAATCATATGGATCCCCACAAAGAACGGAGTATAAAAAAAAAAAAAAAAAAATCTATCTTCACTATCTTATAAGAATCATACTTTCGTGATTTATATTTGTGATATGGATGTTCTGTGTCGAGATAAATTAGTTTCACATTAACATAGAAGCACAAAAGAATGCCTTAAACAAGTGAAGTATACCTAAGAAGTTGCTCTTGGATAGAAGCGCATGGACAAAATCATTCATGTTGAAGTGGTCAAGTTTAAGATAAAACCTTGTATTGTGGCATACATAACTTTAGCTATTTCAGAGTATATTACTCCTGCACATACCTGGTACACCCTAATTTTAAACTAAATGTATACCTAAGATCTATAAGATCCCTTCACCCACTCCACTATAAACAGTAGATAAACAGCTAATTATTATTCATCCCTCTTAAATATCAATTCTTCTGTCAATTCACTAAATGCAACCAAAATTCAGTATGATCTGATCACGTAATCAAAATCATACATATACATATATAGTTAAAAAAATAATATAAAAAAAAAAAAAACTGACCTGTAGGAAACATCTGGTTAATGTAATCCAAAGTACTCGATTTCTCCATTTTTTTCTCTACTCAAAATGTCACTACAGCAATTACCTAATTACAAAATAGCATCGAATAGTTACAAAAGATTGAATTTATTATTACATCGTATGTTAATTAAGCTGAAAAATATGACGATTTCACAAACAATCAGACATTACAATTTGCAGAGACGAAGATCTGAATAACCTAATTCGAGGGGAGTGCGTGTAGATCATGTAATTGAATGGAATTATGTACAGCTGATTGATCTATGGGGAAATATGAATTTCCGGGTGCATGAAATGAGATCACGGAGGAATACGGTGGCAGGTAACGGTGGTGGTTAACTTGGAGATTTTTTTTAGAAGATTTTGACTATTTGTTGTATCATTTGCTTCAGTCCATCAAAAAATGAAATTTGGTATTCCTGCGAATTTTCAAAAAGAACCCCTAACTATTTAGTATGATTATACCTAACCTCTAAGTTTTGGTACGATCCTCCATTAATTAATGCATTTTATTTTTTATTTTTTTTGCTTAAAAAAAAAAAAGAATACTATAAAACAACGGATAATTCATCAAAAAATGAACGAACCGAACAAAGATACAACCGAAAAATGGAAGGCTCGAAACTAGACAACGAAAATCTAACCGCTATCTACGACCGAGCCTACCGCACAGTAAACAAAACACCACAACTAACCAATTAAACACCAAACTAAACTCACAACTAACTAATTGCACGCCACAAACGTAACGGACGAAAGAAAAAAAACAACACAAAATAAAAACCTCGAAACGAGCACATTTAGACTAATACTTTACAGGGTAATAATTATACTTATTCGAAGTTGGATTTTGGTTCCTTTGGCCCGGTGTAGGCAAGGCTCGTTTCTAGCTAACATTTTGCTCGGGTTTCTCTGTTGGGTTTTGATTATTATTTTCGAGTCTTGCCGAGTCGTTTGTATCTCTAGAAAGAATGTACTTATAAAATTCTCGTTATTTTTGACAAAAAAATATCATATTTACTTTTGACTAGACGAGTTATCACACGATTCACGAATATATGGTATAGGTTAATAGGTTATTATATTTTATTTATTAACAACCTTAAAAGCTGGGTTATTGTTTCCATTATTTTATACTAAATCTTTATGTGTTTTATAAGCGATGTGAGATAAAATGTAGTGATCAAAATGAAATGTCCCGTTCTTATTGATTAAAAACGTTCCATATTAATTGATTTCGTTGCGAGGTTTTGACCTCTATATGAGACGTTTTTCATAGACTGCATTCATTTTAAAACAAACCATAACCTTTATTTCATCAATAAAGGTTTAAAAAGCTTTACGTAGATTATCAAATAATGATAATCTAAAATATCATGTTTACACACGACCATTACATAATGGTTTACAATACAAATATGTTACAACAAAATAAGTTTCTTGAATGCAGTTTTTACACAATATCATACAAGCATGGACTCCAAATCTCGTCCTTATTTAAGTATGCGACAGCGGAAGCTCTTAATAATCACCTAAGAATAAACATGCTTAAAACGTCAACAAAAATGTTGGTGAGTTATAGGTTTAACCTATATATATCAAATCATAATAATAGACCACAAGATTTCATATTTCAATACACATCCCATACATAGAGATAAAAATCATTCATATGGTGAAAACCTGATAACCGACATTAACAAGATGCATATATAAGAATATCCCCATCATTCCGGGACACCCTTTGGATATGATATAAATTTCGAAGTACTAAAGCATCCGGTACTTTGGATGGGGTTTGTTAGGCCCAATAGATCTATCTTTAGGATTCGCGTCAATTAGGGTGTCTGTTCCCTAATTCTTAGATTACCAGACTTAATAAAAGGGGCATATTCGATTTCGATAATTCAACCATAGAATGTAGTTTCACGTACTTGTGTCTATTTTGTAAATCATTTATAAAACCTGCATGTATTCTCATCCCAAAAATATTAGATTTTAAAAGTGGGACTATAACTCACTTTCACAGATTTTTACTTCGTCGGGAAGTAAGACTTGGCCACTGGTTGATTCACGAACCTATAACAATATATACATATATATCAAAGTATGTTCAAAATATATTTACAACACTTTTAATATATTTTGATGTTTTAAGTTTATTAAGTCAGCTGTCCTTGTTAGTAACCTACAACTAGTTGTCCACAGTTAGATGTACAGAAATAAATCGATAAATATTATCTTGAATCAATCCACGACCCAGTGTATACGTATCTCAGTATTGATCACAACTCAAACTATATATATTTTGGAATCAACCTCAACCCTGTATAGCTAACTCCAACATTCACATATAGAGTGTCTATGGTTGTTCCGAAATATATATAGATGTGTCGACATGATAGGTCGAAACATTGTATACGTGTCTATGGTATCTCAAGATTACATAATGTACAATACAAGTTGATTAAGTTATGGTTGGAATACATTTGTTACCAATTTTCACGTAGCTAAAATGAGAAAAATTATCCAATCTTGTTTTACCCATAACTTCTTCATTTTAAATCCGTTTTGAGTGAATCAAATTGCTATGGTTTCATATTGAACTCTATTTTATGAATCTAAACAGAAAAAGTATAGGTTTACAGTCGGAAAAATAAGTTACAAGTCGTTTTTGTAAAGGTAGTCATTTCAGTCGAAAGAACGACGTCTAGATGACCATTTTAGAAAACATACTTCCACTTTGAGTTTAACCATAATTTTTGGATATAGTTTCATGTTCATAATAAAAATCATTTTCTCAGAATAACAACTTTTAAATCAAAGTTTATCATAGTTTTTAATTAACTAACCCAAAACAGCCCGCGGTGTTACTACGACGGCGTAAATCCGGTTTTACGATGTTTTTCGTGTCTCCAGGTTTTAAATCATTAAGTTAGCATATCATATAGATATAGAACATGTGTTTAGTTGATTTTAAAAGTCAAGTTAGAAGAATTAACTTTTGTTTGCGAACAAGTTTAGAATTAACTAAACTATGTTCTAGTGATTACAAGTTTAAACTTTCGAATAAGATAGCTTTATATGTATGAATTGAATGATGTTATGAACATCATTACTACCTTAAGTTCCTTGGATAAACCTACTGAAAAAGAGAAAAATGGATCTAGCTTCAACGGATCCTTGGATGGCTCGAAGTTCTTGAAGCAGAATCATGACACGAAAACAAGTTCAAGTAAGATCATCACTTGAAATAAGATTGTTATAGTTATAGAAATTGAACCAAAGTTTGAATATGATTATTACCTTGTATTAGAATGATAACCTACTGTAAGAAACAAAGATTTCTTGAGGTTGGATGATCACCTTACAAGATTGGAAGTGAGCTAGCAAACTTGAAAGTATTCTTGATTTTATGTAACTAGAACTTGTAGAATATATGAAAAACACTTAGAACTTGAAGATAGAACTTGAGAGAGATAAATTAGATGAAGAAAATTGAAGAATGAAAGTGTTTGTAGGTGTTTTTGGTCGTTGGTGTATGGATTAGATATAAAGGATATGTAATTTTGTTTTCATGTAAATAAGTCATGAATGATTACTCATATTTTTGTAATTTTATGAGATATTTCATGCTAGTTGCCAAATGATGGTTCCCACATGTGTTAGGTGACTCACATGGGCTGCTAAGAGCTGATCATTGGAGTGTATATACTAATAGTACATACATCTAAAAGCTGTGTATTGTACGAGTACGAATACGGGTGCATACGAGTAGAATTGTTGATGAAACTGAACGAGGATGTAATTGTAAGCATTTTTGTTAAGTAGAAGTATTTTGATAAGTGTATTGAAGTCTTTCAAAAGTGTATAAATACATATTAAAACACTACATGTATATACATTTTAACTGAGTCGTTAAGTCATCGTTAGTCGTTACATGTAAGTGTTGTTTTGAAACCTTTAGGTTAACGATCTTGTTAAATGTTGTTAACCCAATGTTTATAATATCAAATGATATTTTAAATTATTATATTATCATGATATTATCATGTATGAATATCTCTTAATATGATATATATACATTAAATGTCTTTACAACGATAATCGTTACATATATGTCTCGTTTAAAAATCATTAAGTTAGTAGTCTTGTTTTTACATATGTAGTTCATTGTTGATATACTTAATGATATGTTTACTTATCATAGTATCATGTTAACTATATATATATCCATATATATGTCATCATATAGTTTTTACAAGTTTTAACGTTCGTGAATCACCGGTCAACTTGGGTGGTCAATTGTCTATATGAAACATATTTCAATTAATCAAGTCTTAACAAGTTTGATTGCTTAACATGTTGGAAACATTTAATCATGTAAATATCAATCTCAATTAATATATATAAACATGGAAAAGTTCGGGTCACTACAGTACCTACCCGTTAAATAAATTTCGTCCTGAAATTTTAAGCTGTTGAAGGTGTTGACGAATCTTCTGGAAATAGATGCGGGTATTTCTTCTTCATCTGATCTTCACGCTCCCAGGTGAACTCGGGTCCTCTACGAGCATTCCATCGAACCTTAACAATTGGTATCTTGTTTTGCTTAAGTCTTTTAACCTCACGATCCATTATTTCGACAGGTTCTTCGATGAATTGAAGTTTTTCGTTGATTTGGATTTCATCTAACAGAATAGTAAGATCTTCTTTAGCAAAACATTTCTTCAAATTCGAGACGTGGAAAGTGTTATGTACAGCCGCGAGTTGTTGAGGTAACTCAAGTCGGTAAGCTACTGGTCCGACACGATCAATAATCTTGAATGGTCCAATATACCTTGGATTTAATTTCCCTCGTTTACCAAATCGAACAACACCTTTCCAAGGTGTAACTTTAAGCATGACCATCTCTCCAATTTCAAATTCTATATCTTTTCTTTTAATGTCAGCGTAGCTCTTTTGTCGACTTTGGGCGGTTTTCAACCGTTGTTGAATTTGGATGATCTTCTCGGTAGTTTCTTGTATAATCTCCGGACCCGTAATCTATCTATCCCCCACTTCACTCCAACAAATCGGAGACCTGCACTTTCTACCATAAAGTGCTTCAAACGGCGCCATCTCAATGCTTGAATGGTAGCTGTTGTTGTAGAAAAATTCTGCTAATGGTAGATGTCGATCCCAACTGTTTCCGAAATCAATAACACATGCTCGTAGCATGTCTTCAAGCATTTGTATCGTCCTTTCACTCTGCCCATCAGTTTGTGGATGATAGGCAGTACTCATGTCTAGACGAGTTCCTAATGCTTGCTGTAATGTCTGCCAGAATCTTGAAATAAATCTGCCATCCCTATCAGAGATAATAGAGATTGGTATTCCATGTCTGGAGACGACTTCCTTCAAATACAGTCGTGCTAACTTCTCCATCTTGTCATCTTCTCTTATTGGCAGGAAGTGTGCTGATTTGGTGAGACGATCAACTATTACCCAAATAGTATCAAAACCACTTGCAGTCCTTGGCAATTTAGTGATGAAATCCATGGTAATGTTTTCCCATTTCCATTCCGGGATTTCGGGTTGTTGAAGTAGACCTGATGGTTTCTGATGCTCAGCTTTGACCTTAGAACACGTCAAACATTCTCCTACGTATTTAGCAACATCGGCTTTCATACCCGGCCACCAAAAATGTTTCTTGAGATCCTTGTACATCTTCCCCGTTCCAGGATGTATTGAGTATCTGGTTTTATGAGCTTCTCTAAGTACCATTTCTCTCATATCTCCAAATTTTGGTACCCAAATCCTTTCAGCCCTATACCGGGTTCCGTCTTCCCAAATATTAAGATGCTTCTCCGATCCTTTGGGTATTTCATCCTTTAAATTTCCCTCTTTTAAAACTCCTTGTTGCGCCTCCTTTATTTGAGTAGTAAGGTTATTATGAATCATTATATTCATAGATTTTACTCGAATGGGTTCTCTGTCCTTCCTGCTCAAGGCATCGGCTACCACATTTGCCTTCCCCGGGTGGTAACGAATCTCAAAGTCGTAATCATTCAACAATTCAATCCACCTACGCTGCCTAATATTCAGTTGTTTCTGATTAAATATATGTTGAAGACTTTTGTGGTCGGTATATATAATACTTTTGACCCCATATAAGTAGTGCCTCCAAGTCTTTAATGCAAAAACAACCACGCCTAATTCCAAATCATGCGTCGTATAATTTTGTTCGTGAATCTTCAATTGTCTAGACGCATAAGCAATCACCTTCGTTCGTTGCATTAATACACAACCGAGACCTTGCTTTGATGCGTCACAATAAATCACAAAATCATCATTCCCTTCAGGCAATGACAATATAGGTGCCGTAGTTAGCTTTTTCTTCAATAACTGAAACGCTTTCTCTTGTTCATCATTCCATTCAAATTTCTTCCCTTTATGCGTTAATGCAGTCAAGGGTTTTGCTATTCTGGAAAAGTCTTGGATGAACCTTCTGTAGTAACCAGCTAGTCCTAAAAACTGGCGTATGTGTTTCGGAGTTTTCGGGGTTTCCCACTTTTCAACAGTTTCTATCTTTGCCGGATCCACCTTAATACCTTCTTTGTTCACTATGTGACCGAGGAATTGAACTTCTTCCAACCAAAATGCACACTTTGAAAACTTAGCGTACAATTCTTCCTTCCTCAATACTTCTAACACCTTTCTCAAATGTTCACCGTGTTCTTGGTCATTCTTTGAGTAAATAAGTATGTCATCAATGAAAACAATGACAAACTTGTCAAGGTATGGTCCACACACTCGGTTCATAAGGTACATGAACACAGCTGGTGCATTAGTTAAACCAAACGGCATGACCATAAACTCATAATGACCGTAACGTGTTCTGAAAGCAGTCTTTGGAATATCATCTTCTTTCACCCGCATTTGATGATACCCGGAACGTAAGTCAATCTTTGAATAAACAGACGAGCCTTGTAGTTGATCAAATAAGTCGTCGATTCTCGGTAGTGGGTAGCGGTTCTTGATGGTAAGTTTGTTCAACTCTCGGTAGTCGATACACAACCTGAATGTACCATCTTTCTTCTTGACAAACAAAACAGGAGCTCCCCACGGTGATGTGCTTGGTCGAATGAAACCACGCTCTAAAAGTTCTTGTAATTGGCTTTGCAGTTCTTTCATCTCGCTGGGTTCGAGTTTGTAAGGAGCACGAGCTATTGGTGCAGCTCCTGGTACAAGATCTATTTGAAATTCAACGGATCGATGTGGGGGTAATCCCGGTAATTCTTTCGGAAATACATCGGGAAATTCTTTTGCAATGGGAACATCATTGATACTCTTTTCTTCAGTTTGTACTTTCTCGACGTGTGCTAGAACAGCATAGCAACCTTTTCTTATTAGTTTTTGTGCCTTCAAATTACTAATAAGATGTAGCTTCGTGTTGCCCTTTTCTCCGTACACCATTAAGGGTTTTCCTTTTTCTCGTATAATGCGAATTGCATTTTTGTAACAAACGATCTCTGCTTTCACTTCTTTCAACCAGTCCATACCGATTATCACATCAAAACTCCCTAACTCTACTGGTATCAAATCAATCTTAAATGTTTCGCTAACCAGTTTAATTTCTCGATTCCGACATATATTATCTGCTGAAATTAATTTACCATTTGCTAATTCGAGTAAAAATTTACTATCCAAAGGCGTCAATGGACAACTTAATTTAGCACAAAAATCTCTACTCATATAGCTTCTATCCGCACCCGAATCAAATAAAACGTAAGCAGATTTATTATCAATAAGAAACGTACCCGTAACAAGCTCCGGGTCTTCCTGTGCCTCTGCCGCATTAATATTGAAAACTCTTCCGCGGCCTTGTCCATTCGTGTTCTCCTGGTTCGGGCAATTTCTAATAATGTGGCCCAGTTTTCCACATTTATAACAAACTACATTGGCATAACTTGCTCCGACACTACTTGCTCCGCCATTACTCATTCCGACACCATTTGTTCCTTTCGTTCTATTAACCCCTGGTCCGTAGACCTCACACTTCACCGCGCTATGACCATTTCTTTTACACTTGTTGCAAAATTTGGTACAGAACCCCGAGTGATACTTTTCACACCTTTGGCATAGCTGCTTCTGATTGTTGTTGTTGTTGCGGTTATTATTGTTGTTGGGATGATTGCTGTAGTCGCTGTTGTTGTTGTTGTTGTTGTTGGGCCGTTTGTTGTAGTTGCGATTGATGTTGCGATTGTTGGGATAATTGTTGCGATTATTGTTGTAATTGCCGTTGTTGCTGTATTGGTGATTCTTATCACCGTTTTCCTCCCACTTTCTTTTGACTTGCTTCACATTGGCCTCTTCAGCAGTATGTTCTTTAATTCTTTCTTCAATCTGGTTCACTAGTTTGTGAGCCATTCTACATGCCTGTTGTATGGAGGCGGGCTCGTGTGAACTTATATCTTCTTGGATTCTTTCCGGTAATCCTTTCACAAACGCGTCGATCTTCTCTTCCTCATCTTCGAACGCTCCCGGACACAATAGGCACAATTCTGTGAATCGTCTTTCATATGTGGTAATATCAAATCCTTGGGTTCGTAACCCTCTAAGTTCTGTCTTGAGCTTATTGACCTCGGTTCTGGGACGGTACTTCTCGTTCATCAAGTGCTTGAATGCTGACCACGGTAGTGCGTACGCATCATCTTGTCCCACTTGCTCTAGATAGGTATTCCACCATGTTAACGCAGAACCTGTGAAGGTATGTGTAGCGTACTTCACTTTGTCCTCTTCAGTACACTTACTTATGGCAAACACCGATTCGACCTTCTCGGTCCACCGTTTCAATCCGATCGGTCCTTCGGTTCCATCAAATTCCAAAGGTTTGCAGGCAGTGAATTCTTTGTAGGTGCATCCTACACGATTTCCTGTACTGCTAGATCCAATGTTATTGTTGGTATGTAGCGCAGCCTGTACTGCGGCTATGTTTGAAGCTAGAAAAGTACAGAATTCCTCTTCATTCATATTCACGGTGTGTCGAGTAGTCGGTGCCATTTCCTTCAAAATAGTCAAATGGAACAAGTTAATCATACAGAATATTAAGAGTAGTTAATAGTATTTCGTAGCATAATATGAACTCATTTATAAAAGCTTTTTCTTCATATTAGCGTTTTATAAGTTTAAATTCGGGTAGTACCTACCCGTTAAGTTCATACTTAGTAGCTAATATACAATTCAACTACTACAATTCTATATGAAAAACTGATTATAATAATATTTCGCGTTCAAACTTTTATACAATATTTTACAAACTTACAATACCGCTTATTTTACATAAAGCATGAAATATAGCACACAATAACTTTGATACAAGATAGTTGTGAAGATAATTCTAGCTAGTACACAAGCCGTTCAGCAAAGGCAATAAAGACACGTAATTCATACGTCCAGAAACAAGTCATGCATTCTGGTTTTACTAGGACTACTTCCCATCCTTGGTCTTGTGGAACATAACCGTTATGGCCGTTGATAAGACAGCATGTTGTAACGTCGTCAAAGGGACGAGGGTTATGTAATGTCCAACAGTCCCGTAACAATCTAAAAACCTCGTTTCGTACCCCAATTACCGACTCCGTCACTTGTGAGAACGTTTTGTTTAATAGCTGTAGCCCGATGTTCTTTTTCTCACTTTGGTGAGAAGCGAACATTACTAACCCGTAAGCAAAGCATGCTTCTTTATGTTGCATGTTAGCCGCTTTTTCTAAATCATGAAGTCCAATATTCGGATACATTGAGTCAAAATAATTTCTTAACCCGTTGCGTAAAATAGCATTTGGGTTCCCCGCAATATATGCGTCAAAGTAAACACATCGTAACTTATGGGTTTCCCAATGTGATATCCCCCATCTTTCAAACGAAAGTCTCTTATAAACTAAGACATTCTTGGAACGTTCTTCGAATGTCTTACAAACTGATCTCGCCTTAAATAGTTGTGCCGAGGAATTCTGACCGACTCTAGACAAGATTTCATCAATCATGTCTCCGGGTAGGTCTCTTAAAATATTGAGTTGTCTATCCATTTTGTGTTTTTAAACTGTAAAATAGACAAGAGTTAGATTCATAAAAAATACTTATTAATACAAGCAATTTTTACATATATCATAAAGCATAAGCACACTATATTACATATATTACACCACACGAATACAACTATCTTATTCCAACTCGCTCGTTTCTTCTTCTTCAGTTTTGGTTCGTTTTGCCAAGTTTCTAGGGATATATGATGTTCCCCTAATACTAGCTGTCGTTTTCCACAACGGTTTAGAAAAACCTGGTGGTTTAGAGGTTCCCGGGTCATTGTTACAACTTAAGGACTTCGGGGGTTGACGATACATATAAAGTTCATCGGGGTTGGAATTAGATTTCTCTATTTTTATGCCCTTTCCCTTATTATTTTCTTTTGCCTTTTTAAATTCAGTTGGGGTAATTTCTATAACATCATCGAAATTCTCGTCGGAATCCGATTCATCGGAGAATTGGTAATCCTCCCAATATTTTGCTTCCTTGGCGGAAACACCATTGACCATAATTAACCTTGGTCGGTTGGTTGAGGATTTTCTTTTACTTAACCGTTTTATTATTTCCCCCACCGGTTCTATTTCTTCATCCGGTTCCGATTCTTCTTCCGGTTCCGACTCTTCTTCCGGTTCCGACTCTTCTTCCGGTTCATCTTCGGGAACTTGTGAATCAGTCCACGAATCATTCCAATTTACATTTGACTCTTCATTATTATTAGGTGAGTCAATGGGACTTGTTCTAGAGGTAGACATCTATCACATAATATCAAACGCGTTAAGATTCGATTTCGATAATTCAACCATAGAATGTAGTTTCACGTACTTGTGTCTATTTTGTAAATCATTTATAAAACCTGCATGTATTCTCATCCCAAAAATATTAGATTTTAAAAGTGGGACTATAACTCACTTTCACAGATTTTTACTTCGTCAGGAAGTAAGACTTGGCCACTGGTTGATTCACGAACCTATAACAATATATACATATATATCAAAGTATGTTCAAAATATATTTACAACACTTTTAATATATTTTGATGTTTTAAGTTTATTAAGTCAGATGTCCTTGTTAGTAACCTACAACTAGTTGTCCACAGTTAGATGTACAGAAATAAATCGATAAATATTATCTTGAATCAATCCACGACCCAGTGTATACGTATCTCAGTATTGATCACAACTCAAACTATATATATTTTGGAATCAACCTCAACCCTGTATAGCTAACTCCAACATTCACATATAGAGTGTCTATGGTTGTTCCGAAATATATATAGATATGTCGACATGATAGGTCGAAACATTGTATACGTGTCTATGGTATCTCAAGATTACATAATATACAATACAAGTTGATTAAGTTATGGTTGGAATAGATTTGTTACCAATTTTCACGTAGCTAAAATGGGAAAAATTATCCAATCTTGTTTTACCCATAACTTCTTCATTTTAAATCCGTTTTGAGTGAATCAAATTGCTATGGTTTCATATTGAACTCTATTTTATGAATCTAAACATAAAAAGTATAGGTTTACAGTCAGAAAAATAAGTTACAAGTCGTTTTTGTAAAGGTAGTCATTTCAGTCGAAAGAACGACGTCTAGATGACCATTTTAGAAAACATACTTCCACTTTGAGTTTAACCATAATTTTTGGATATAGTTTCATGTTCATAATAAAAATCATTTTCTCAGAATAACAACTTTTAAATCAAAGTTTATCATAGTTTTTAATTAACTAACCCAAAACAGCCCGCGGTGTTACTACGACGGCGTAAATCCGGTTTTACGGTGTTTTTCATGTCTCCAGGTTTTAAATCATTAAGTTAGCATATCATATAGATATAGAACATGTGTTTAGTTGATTTTAAAAGTCAAGTTAGAAGGATTAACTTTTATTTGCGAACAAGTTTAGAATTAACTAAACTATGTTCTAGTGATTACAAGTTTAAACCTTCGAATAAGATAGCTTTATATGTATGAATCGAATGATGTTATGAACATCATTACTACCTTAAGTTCCTTGGATAAACCTACTGGAAAAGAGAAAAATGGATCTAGCTTCAACGGATCCTTGGATGGCTCGAAGTTCTTGAAGCAGAATCATGACACGAAAACAAGTTCAAGTAAGATCATCACTTGAAATAAGATTGTTATAGTTATAGAAATTGAACCAAAGTTTGAATATGATTATTACCTTGTATTAGAATGATAACCTACTGTAAGAAACAAAGATTTCTTGAGGTTGGATGATCACCTTACAAGATTGGAAGTGAGCTAGCAAACTTGAAAGTATTCTTGATTTTATGTAACTAGAACTTGTAGAATATATGAAGAACACTTAGAACTTGAAGATAGAACTTGAGAGAGATCAATTAGATGAAGAAAATTGAAGAATGAAAGTGTTTGTAGGTGTTTTTGGTCGTTGGTGTATGGATTAGATATAAAGGATATGTAATTTTGTTTTCATGTAAATAAGTCATGAATGATTACTCATATTTTTGTAATTTTATGAGATATTTCATGCTAGTTGCCAAATGATGGTTCCCACATGTGTTAGGTGACTCAAATGGGCTGATAAGAGCTGATCATTGGAGTGTATATACCAATAGTACATACATCTAAAAGCTGTGTATTGTACGAGTACGAATACGGGTGCATACAAGTAGAATTGTTGATGAAACTGAATGAAGATGTAATTGTAAGCATTTTTGTTAAGTAGAAGTATTTTGATAAGTGTATTTAAGTCTTTCAAAAGTGTATAAATACATATTAAAACACTACATGTATATACATTTTAACTGAGTCGTTAAGTCATCGTTAGTCGTTACATGTAAGTGTTGTTTTGAAACCTTTAGGTTAACGATCTTGTTAAATGTTGTTAACCCAATGTTTATAATATCAAATGAGATTTTAAATTATTATATTATCATGTATGAATATCTCTTAATATGATATATATACATTAAATGTCTTTACAACGATAATCGTTACATATATGTCTCGTTTAAAAATTATTAAGTTAGTATTCTTGTTTTTACATATGTAGTTCATTGTTGATATACTTAATGATATGTTTACTTATCATAGTATCATGTTAACTATATATATATCCATATATATGTCATCATATAGTTTTTACAAGTTTTAACGTTCGTGAATCACCGGTCAACTTGGGTGGTCAATTGTCTATATGAAACATATTTCAATTAATCAAGTCTTAACAAGTTTGATTGCTTAACATGTTGAAAACATTTAATCATGTAAATATCAATCTCAATTAATATATATAAACATGTAAAAGTTCGGGTCACTACACAAAAAAAGGATTCATTTAATATGCAGCCACTTACTACTCTGTATTTCATTTGCCAAGGGACTTTATATATATATATATATATATATATATATATATATATATATATATATATATATAAAGTCAAAAGATTTATTTATATTACTATATAGAGTATATCTGGAGAGAGGATGTACATGTAAACTCATTACAGTCAAGAGGGTGTACATGTAAACCCATTATAGTCACAACCAAATTATTCGTTTACAGACTACACATATATGGCTACATCAGAGTTTACAGACTATATCAATATCTATATTAAGGTCTAGGAGCCCTTTTTTCACATCGCTCTAGGCACTTAAATTCTCGAGATCGGCCCTGCTTAAAGCATATTTCACTTTCAGATGGTAAGTGATATGATAATCGAAAAGGTAGTGACAATCATAAAAATGTTAAATCTACTCATATTATGCATTAAGTACTTGTATTGTACATTATACATACATTGTACATACATATTAAACATAGCTATGTTTATTAATTTCATGATTGAAAATATCAGCTCTGAAAAAACTTACTATCTTTGATGTCAAGAACGGAAAGAGGGAATTCAACCTCATTTGATATCTAATTTGTTGTATCGTTTAGTATCTTTATATTTTCATTAAAATATCACTAAAGCAAAAAAAGGTAGAAGGATTTCCTGTTTGGGCTACCCAAGAGGGTGAGTAATCTGACCTGTAACATCCTGAATCTGGGCCTATACGTAAGATGACTATTTAGCCCTTATGTGTTATTAAATGTAAATTTAATAATTATATGTTTATAATTATTTGACTACTTGGTTGAGACCAGTTGGTGACAAGAGTCACAGAACATGTTCGTTTGTTAATTTTGGACTTCGTTAGGCCATCCTAACGAGGTGCGTAGTGTATCAGATAACTGATAATACCCGTATGATATGGGGAGTGGGTGTTAAACCCATCTGGTGACTCATATTGTCCTGAGATTGATCAATTTCCTCACTTGGAACCTAATAACACACACACACACATACGTACATAAACTCAACACTCTCTCTAAATCTAGCTTTTCATTCTTTGTGTTTTGCTCTAATCAAGTTGTAAATTCTAAATTTGTACGTTTTGGGAATCTAACAAGGTATGTATATATTTGATTCATGCTCTAATCTAATTATGAAATGGGTTTTATGTTAAAATGAGTTTCTTGAGTTTGATGCTTTGAATCTTGTGTAAATGATGTTGCTTATGCTTGTTAGTTGTTGACAAATGTTATGTATATGATATACTAGCTTCGTGAACCAGTAATTGGTTATTAACATCACGAAATCGTGATTTGGGGGTTGAAACTCGTGATTGAACTACTGCTTGTGACGACCCGGAAATTTCCGACCAAATTTAAACTTCATTCTTATATGGTTTCGACACGATAAGCAAGGTCTGTAATGGTGAGTCTCGAAAATTGTGGAACTATGTTCATATAACCAATTACCCTCTGACTGTGCCGATGATTCACGAACAATTGTTTCTAAATAAATATGTATATATATATATATATATATATATATATATATATATACACACACATACACACACATATACATATACATAAATATATATGATTCTTAAACATAATTAATATTATATGTATATTGTAATACATATATAAAATGAATAAATATTGAATATTGAATATATGTTGTTATATATTAATAAATATCACATAGTTAAAAATATGTAATTATAATATATTAAATTGAAATTATAAGTTAAAATAAATTGTATAGTATTATTATTATTATTTTCAATATTAATATCAAAGCTAGTACTATTAATATAATATACGAATATGAAACTTGATATATATAAATTGATATATTATTATTATTATTATTACTAATAATATTATTATTACTAATAATATAAATAGTTATTATAATTAATATAGTATTATGAATATTATCATTAATTATTATCATATTTAAATATCATCATTATTAGTATTATTTTTATAAATTATTTTTTCTTTATACATTTATATTATTATTATTAGTATTATTATTACTATTTATTATTATTATTAAAAGTATTATTATCATTATATTTATTAATTGAAAAATTATGCAAACTAGTACAGAATTTGTTTCATATCCACATCAACTTTCTATAATTTGTTTTTGGTCAAATTCTGTGAGATATCAGAACCAAATTCGTACAGATTTGTTGAAATTAGATATTGATTTATATATTTTTTTTTTCTCTTTTTCCCTCCTGCTCAAGATTCCCATCGACCTCAATTTTTAGTATCAAACAAATCGATCATATCATATGTACTACCTCAATTATTCGATTATTCTTTATATATACTACCATTCGCTACTGCATTCCGATAAAACAGATTATTAAAACAGAAAATTAAAAAAAGAAACTCGTTCGTTTCCACTGTTCTTGTTACATTTTTACAAAAACTCAATTTCGAAACAATTTTCAAAATCTAGAAATGCAGAAGTGTTAGGAATTCTTTACCCGAACTATCTGCAAGATTTCAGTTATTAATTTGCAAAATCAAAGAGTAATTTTGGAGTCAAAGTTTTGAATCAAAAAGTCAACTAATCTGTTCATCAAGAAATTTGGATTCGTTTATATGTTATAAGTTAAATTGATTAAGCAAAAAGTTTCTCACAATGATTTTGAACCTTTTTCATTTGGAAATCGTGATCCAAAACATCTTAAAATTTTAAATTGATGTTAGAGTCCTTGGTGTTCATAACTGTGATTAGCCATAACCGAATTTGAATCTAATTTCAAAAATCCTTAAATGTAGTGCTATTAGGAATCTTCTACTAAAACTTTCTATAAATTTACAACTTTCAAGATCCATTAATGAATCCAAATTTACGAGTCAAAGATAATCTTTAAAAAGTCAACTATTTTGTCTATCAAGAAATTCGAGTTTTAGTTAAAGTTTCTGGTTCAATTGATTGTCCAGGAAGTTTACTGGAACAATTTAAAACATATTTCATTTAGAAATCTTTGCCTAAAACATCCTTAAATTTGAAATTGGATTTGAAGTTCTTCGTGTATAACAAAAGACTGTAACAACTTGTTTTTTTTTCTGCGTGTTTTAACTAATTTAATTAGTCTTAAATCGATGCTATATCTTTTATAAATCCGAAAACCAAACGAATTATTAGTGATAAATGGATTGGTGAGATTTCCAGTCGATTATGTTTGAAAAAGATAAAGAAGAATAGAAACAGAAATGGAAAGAGTTATAAATATTTGGAGGGGATTAATCTCAGAAAAACTGAGATGGTCGAATGGTTAGGAGGGTGTTCAGGTTAGCGTGTGGTCACGGTTTCGAGTCCAGGGGTGGTTATATTTTTGGAACCCATTTCAATTGAGGTAGTTTTCTAATTTTATTATTATTATTATTATTATTATTATTATTATTATTATTATTATTATTATTATTATTATTATTATTATTATTATTATTATTATTATTATTATTATTATTATTATTATTATTATTATTATTATTATTATTATTATTACTGTTACCATGACTATTATTATTGTTGATGTTATTATTATTGTTATTATAAGAATTATAATAATTATTATTATTATCATGGTTATAAGTATTAAAACAATTATTATTATTATTATTATTATTATTATTATTATTATTATTATTATTATTATTATTATTATTATTATTATTATTATTATTATTATTATTATTATAAGCATTATTAATGTTATCATTATTAATTTATCATTTTAGTATTATTATCATTACTACGATTATGGTTATTATTATTATTATTATTATTATTATTATTATTATTATTATTATTATTATTATTATTATTATTATGAATATAATAAAAATTTATTATTATTTTCACAAACATTAGTATTAGTATCATTATATAAATATTAGAGTTATTATTATTATTATTAACATATGTATTATTATAAATATTATCATTATTATTAATATGATTACAATTATTAGTATTGTTATTATTAAAAATTACTATTATTAATATTATTATTTTTTTCTAAAATTATTATTTTGATATCACTAAAACTATCATTATTATTGTTATCAGTATTATTATGTAGTTACTAAAATCACTATCATAAATACCATTAACAATAAAATTAATATTTTTAAATTTATCATTAATATCATTATTATTATTATTAACGGAATTACTAACATTATTATCTTATTAATAATATTAAGTATTATAATTATTTTTACCACTATTAATATTATCTTAGTATTATTATAACTATTATTAATTATTAATAATATAAAAATGATATATTTAATACATATAATATAACAAAAATTAATATTTTATACAAAATGAATATATGAAACATATATATACTATTAATATAAAAAGGATATAACTAATAAATTTATATATATATGTGTTCGATTACAATTATGTATATTAATAAATATACAAATGATATAGGTTCGTGAATCCGAGGCCAACCCTGCATTGTTCAATATCGACATATGTATTTTTACTACAAAATACAGTATAGTGAGTTCATTTGCTCCCTTTTACTCTTTACATTTTTGGGACCGAGAATACATGCGCTGTTTTTACAACTGCTTTATTAAATGCTTTTGAAATACATTTTTGAACTGAAAATACATGAAATGCTTTTATAATTGTTTGACGAGATAGACACAAGCAAAACATTCCTCGAATGAATTATTATGCAGACAGAAGTTCTGTGGATTATTATTGAATTTATGTGGACATGATAATTGCCACCAATTGATGTGAATATTTTCCCCTGATTATCATTGCTTGGTAACCTAAGAATTAGAATCGGATATGACCCTAATTCACGCGAATCCTAAAGGTAGCTACCGGGTTTAACACCCCCACCCAGAATGTTCACTAGACAGAAGAGCTAGTGGGTGTGGTGTTTAGTACTTCGAAGTTTATATATTATACAGACGAGAGGTTCTGTTTTGGGGATATTATTGATGCGCATTATATGTCAAGGTCGGTTACCATGTTGAGCAATGAAATCGAAATGAATGTTATGTATCAAGAGAATGATTTTTATACACAGGTTATGTGTATTAGTTTTGTGCACGAGATATGTGCACGATTATTTAATAATCGCGAGGCAACCTACGGGGGAGAAAAGGATACGAACCTACTCTGCTAAGCATTATGAAAAATGGTTTCATACACGAGATAGGTGTACTGTATTTGAATCTTGTAGTCTATCAAAATGATGAATTTTATTGTTTTATGATAAGCCTATGAACTCACCAACATTTTGGTTGACACTTGAAAGCATGTTTATTCTCAGGTATGAAAGAAATCTTTCGCTGTGCATTTGCTCATTTTAAAGATATTACTTGGAGTCATTCATGGCATATTTCAAAAAGACGTTTCATTCAAGTCGTCGAGTTCATCAAGAATATTATTAAGTCATTTATAGTTGAATATATTATGAAATGGTATGCATGCCGTCAATTTTCGATGTAAAGAAAGTTTGTCTTTCAAAAACGAATGCAATGTTTGTAAAATGTATCATATAGAGGTCAAATACCTCGCAATGAAATCAACTATTGTGAATCGTTTATAATCGATATGAACGGGTCATTTCACTGCTTCTGTTCTTCCTCACTCGCACGAGTGAGATCTCGCTCGTACGAGTCAGTGGTCAAGCGTGCGGTGAACCGCACGGTTGAGCTGGTACTTTTTTTGTTTTGATGATTAGACTGAAGCGCACAGTTGGGATGTGACTCATACGAGTCCGGTGTCACTCGTATGGTTAACCGTACGGTTGAGGTGTCTCATGCGTACGAGTGGATGCCACTCGTACGGTTGACTGATCAGGTGTTTGATTGTGCAAGTGTTCCTAACTTGTTGTTGTGATTTGTCTGGTTGTTGGGATGTTATCAAGACGTGATTAATGACTTTGATTATTCATTATTATCGGGTGATACGAGTAAGAAGAAGACTCAGTAATATTAGACCACTTAGTACTTGTGGATAACGGTGAGTGAAGCAATCCTTCGGATATTAGTATAGTGTAGCAAGTTGTGCTACTGTTTTCATGACCACCTGACCATATTGCCATGATAGTATATTGTTAATATGATGTGTTGATTATTTGACTGCATGTGCACAAGTTGATTCAACCTTGAATTGTGAGGTTGGATGCCAGGAGTCGATCTTGATTTGTGAGGCTAGACTCATGAGGTCAACCTTGACTTGCGAGGTTGGGTTCGAGTGTTACTATTTGCGTAGTATAGGTTTGAATGACGCATACGTTGCGTCTGAATTACTATGCAAAGGAGTCAGTAACAGGAACTATCGGTAGACTCTAGCCTGATCAGTTAGGGTCGCAGGTCAGGCCTGGCCGCCGGTCCTCTGGAGGCAAAAGTCGTTGTGACTGTTGTTAGTTGTTACCCTTGGTTGTATGATTTGATACTGTATGCTAATACTGTTTATATAGTTTCGTTCACTTAGCTTCGTGCTAATCCCGCACATCTTCCCGACAGGTTGTTGTCTGTTTTGCATGCTAGTGTTACGGGTGAAGATTAGGGATGGCAATGGATCGGATATGGATCTGGTGATGGCGTATCCATATCCATATTCATTTAGTTTTTGTTCATCCATATCCATATCCATATCCATTTAGTTTCAGATCATCCGTCCATATCCATATCCAATTGATTAAGCGGGTTAATGGATATCCAATGGATATTAAAAAAAGTTATAGTATTTTTTAATATGCGATTAAAATGTAAACGTAGTATAGCAAAAATAAATATGACATGACATTAAAAATTCTATCCATAAAAATGTGTAATCTTTGTCGAAGATATAACAAAATTTGCTAAACTTATTATAAAACATTGATTATAAAAAATTAAATATGAAATTTGTAAGTTTATTTTGTTAGATATACATGTTTTATTGTAATATATTAGAGTTATTTCATTATAGAGTTGAAAGCAAAATGTAAATCTAACGGTGAATGAGCTTGTAATAGTAAATATATAAGAATATATTTATGTATTTGTATACGTATTTCGGGTGGTAATGGATATATCCATGGATGAAAGTTTTCATCCATATCCATATCCATATCCATTTAGGTTCATCCATATCCGTATCCATATACATGTAAGTTCATCCATATCTATTACGAAGCGGGTGGATCGGGTGGATATTCACCGGATCGGGTGGCCATTGTCATCCCTAGTGAAAATAGGTGGCTGAAGATATGTTTGACAAACAGTCGATACTCTGATGTCGTATTTTGATGTTAAGACACTGTTTTGTATTAACGTAACATCAGACCATGGTTTATGAAATAATGATGTGGTTTTGAATATTAAGAACTTGGATTTAATGAATAATTACGTCATTGCTGTTTTAATTACTTCCGCTGTTATTTAAAAAAAAAAATAGGGTGTTACACGACTCCATACTCTGATGTACGCAGCCCAACAGGATTATTCACTGGCTGTTTCCAACCCATCCCTGACCACCACTAAATATTTATCTTAGACTGTATTCGAACCAGAGACCTTTTGCAACGAACCCAGGCCCCAACATTGAAGCATACTATAAGTTAAGTAAACCAATTTTCATTTTTTCTCATCTTTCTCGAATTCTATTATTCTTTGAGCGTGAAAAGCTAATTTACATGTAATTAGTCGCCTCTCCTGCCCGGTTTGCTTATTGACCTTGCCATTTCCTAATTTGATCTGAAGTCTGATGTACTATTATCAGGTCTTGAGATAGGTTGATGGCAGTGTGTCATTCTTTTGGTGGACTGATTCGGGAAAAAAATTTGGTACTCGTTTTCTTGTCGTATTATTATTCAGAGAATGCAAATTGGACGAGTTGGGTAATATATTGACATGATTCACAACATGTCTGAAATTTGTAATTGTTTTTCAGGTATACATTTGTAATCTGTATACATTTGTAATCGTTTCGGTATGTTATTATAATATATCTTTAGTAGCGATTTATAAAGTAAGCTTTTCTGTATTGTTATTTATCTTCTGATTTGGGTGCAACAAATATAAGATGTTAGAGGTTAAAGGTGGCACATTATCACTGCAAAGTCGATTATTTGTAACTTAACAATTCTTTTGTTTAATATATAATGCATGTGGTTTATATTGCAAATTTTATTTTTTGTGGTACTTGCACTTTATAATTTAACATTGTTACTTACTATTCGATATAATCACAATTAGTCTTGTTTATTTTTGTACGAGTATAAACGTTCAAACTTTAACTCATTTATAACTATAATAATTAACTTCAACTATACCACTTACAACAAAGTTACATTGAGGGGTGGTAATTTTAACCCAACACAAAAATCAACTGTTTTGCAATCCAACTAACCAACAAAAAAACACCAACCCATAAGTTCTCAGCTCGCCAACCGGTTGGCAATAGACAAACGGGTCAACCCGTCAACCCGATTATATTTTCATAGTAAATGTTGACTGTACAAGTAAAATATGATCAACTAAAGTGAACTCGTCAATTAGTAATTAATCAGAATATTTAAATTCAAATAAATGTAAAACTAAATCTGAAAAACATAATAATACAAAACCAATCTTAAACCATACCAATAATCAACAAAATTCAAAAATTTCAAATTAAACGTGAGTTTACTTTATACAACATAACGATAACTTCTAATGATTCTTCTATCATTATTGTATCTTGGTACAATAAACAACTTCTTAAACTTCTTGTTGAAAAGTTTAAAACTTTTAATCACCTCATTAAATTTCACCACCATAAATGTATCCTTTTCTTCTTCACCCCGAACAATATCCAAAATTTTCAACCTATCATTACCATCATACCCATGAAATTCAGTCATAAATTGACGTAACTCAACTTGATACTTAACCACCCAACCCGAACCATCGTTCATCTTTTCATAAACGTTTAATTTAAAACGTTCGACCCGACATTCATCCACCAAATATAAACGACCATTCGATTCCCCAAAGTAATAAGCAGACGATACATTGCCACCATATAGCTTGCGGTAACGCCCCGTTTTCATATCAGATGGTAATCCCAACTTTTGAAACTTTTCGACGTCCAACTTAAAACAATACCACGAATCGACATGATTATCAATGGGAGACCAATAAATCCCCCCATTCATATACACTCCGCCCGTTAAATCAGGCATGTTCTTAGGCATATCCAACGTTTCGTCCGATATCTTCCATCTCTTGGTCTCAGACGAGTAGATTAGAATGTGTAACCGCATTAGATCGAGGTTACGATATATGCAAACGACTTTGTAACGCTTACAGTCAGATGGATCAACTGCAAGACCCATGAAAGGGTTACTGTTATGAACTGCTACAAGACTTTTTTTGACAGTTGGACAGGCTGGATGATGAACTGCAAGACCCGTGAACGGGTTATTGTTATGATTTGCAACAAGACTTTGCTTCACAGATGGAATCGTTTCGTATTGATTAGTGGTTGGATTAAAGACATAGTATATACAAGTACGTTGTTGTTCGCTACCTGTTTCGCTGCAGCAAAGGAGTAATCCGTTACAAGATTGAACGATTCTACTGCCATGTGGACTACGAAAGGGGCGAAGGTTGTTGCTTCGGTTTTTAAAATCAAACGGAAAATAAAAATCGTCGTAAAAAAGACCACGGACAACAGGTGACATGATTTGAAAGATGGCGTTGAAACCTCACAAAATAGACTGAATGATTTTGAGAACAAGAAAACTGTAATTTGTAAATCAAAGTGTGTGTATCGTGAAGTGGCAAGGGAGTTTTATAACCTTCAGTAACAGCGCAAGTCTTGGACTAGTTATTTTACTTTGTCCCGAAGTAAAACTTGGTCATCAAGTTGAGCTTGAACTCTAAGTTTTACTTGATCCGTTAGTTGGCTTACTATTTGCTAGGCTTTTCCACATAATCATAAAATAACCCAACACTTGTTACAAAATGGGTATGAAATTGATAATGTGATTGATTCTTGAATAGTGAAACATTTTTCTTATTAAATATTTCGACCATTACAATCTTTGGGTTTCACGAAATCTTAATTAGGATACGACAAGATCGCAATTTGATTCTAGGCGAGTAGAGATCAAATTATACTATTAGTGAAAATGTGTTTATTTTTCTGTATCTGTTCTTCTTGTAAAAGCATATTTGTTTTTCTGGAAAAGAAAATAGTACATTCGGTTGAAAACGAAAGGGTACCACCCTTCGTTTTGGCGGGTACCTAAGCTATTGATAAGTATAACTTGATTACTCATGCTCTCCTAACCTGTTAATAAGTATAAGTTGATTACCCATACTTTCTTGTAAATCACAATCACCTAAAATGATTATTACATTACACTAAAATCACCAATAACACTTGGCTTTTCGTTCAACCTTGAAAAGAATTCGTTAGACTCGTATGATAATAGGGTGTATAATGCATAACTGATTTGCCAATCGATTGAGAGTTTGAATTACATGAGATTTCATATTTTTCTGGGCTTTGTTAATCTCCACAACTAGGTTTTGAATGTATATGCGTTGCTACTTGATTTCGTCTAATACATGGAGAGGAAGAAACCGAATGTGCTAAAATAATCCCCTCTTAGCAAATAAGCAGTCGTGTCATATCCAAATGCACCTTCTAAGAGAGTTTCAAATGTCCCAAGCCAAACATGTAATCGGTTTTTTTGTGGTCGAATCCGGATCAAGTGAAACAGGTTTTTGTGACTATTATAAGGAGAAGTTTGTTGTTTTTACTGAACAAAATGCGTGTATTCCTGTTAGCACCGAGGTGAAAATAAGTTCGGTGGAGTGCTCATATATTGAAAGGGATGTGGATGAGGAGGAGATATGACGAGCTGTGTGGGACTGCGGTGGTGATAGAGCGCCAGGTCCGGAGGTTTTTCATTCTCGTTTCTAAAAAAGTTCTGGAATATCTTAAAATCAGATGAAGTGGCTGCTGTGGGCACTGCTTTCGAGACATGTACATTACCTAGAGGCGTGAAGTCAGCATTCATCACTCTTATTCCTAAAGTGGCGAACCCCATAATATGTTAAGGATTACTGACCGATTTCATTAATTGCTATGCAATACAAAATCATCACGAAGATCCATGCTAATCGTTTATGTAGCGTGATGGATAAGATTATCAGTCATGAACAATCGGCATTCATAAAAGGGAGGCAAATTCTTGATGGCCCGTTGATCTGGGGTGAAGTTATGTCATGGTACCGGAAACATAATTTACAATTGTTAGATGTTTAAAGTCGACTTTGAAAATGCGTACGATTCGGTTTCTTGGTGTTATTTGGATAATATGTTACTCTCGTTAGGTTTTGGCGAGAAATAGAGGAAATGGGTGATGATGTGTATTAAGGATCAAAGGGCGTCGATCTTAGTCAATGGTAGTCCAACTCCGGAATTTAAGTCAGAAAGAGGGTTAAGACAGGGCGACCCACTTAGCCCATTTCTTTTTTTAATCGTCATGGAGGGTCTCCATATGGCCATTAAAACTGCAGTTGAGAAATCGGTGATTAAAGGAGTGCGGGTGGGTCAGTCAGGGGTGCGTCTTTCACATTTGATGTATGCGGATGATATTATACTGTTTTCTGAGTGGCATGGTAACAAGCTCGCTTCCATCCTTCGAATGTTACATGAATTCTTTTTACAGTCTGGATTAAAAATTAATATGTCTAAATCGAAAATCCATGGGATTGGGGTTGATGAGATGGAGGTTGCTTCAGTTGCGAATGATCTTAATTGTGCTCCAGGAGAGGATGTGTTTTCGTATTTGGGGTTGCCCATGGGCACCAACATGAATCGTGTTGATGCTTGGAGATTGATGGAAGATAAGTTTCGTAAAAGACTATCTAACTAGAAAGCATCTTTGATGTCCATTGGTGGTAGGCTATCGTTGATTACATCGGTGTTGGGATCGTTGGAAATTTATTGGTTCTCGATATTTAAAAATCCTGTATACGGTTGTTGCAACTTGCAAGATTAAAATATAGAAGTAGTATCATTTTAATTTGTGGCTCAATATGCCATTGTAATTTGCTTGTTTGCCCTTCTAGCTTCTTGCTAGAGGGCTCTTTGCTTTTGTAAGTTTGATGTTCTTTTTAATAAAATTCCCAAAGTTCAAAAAAAAAAAAAATAGATAAAAAAAATTTAAACCATACCAATAATCAACAAAATTCAAAAATTTCAAATTAAACGTGAGTTTACTTTATACAACATAACGATAACTTCTAATGATTCTTCTATCATTATTGTATCTTGGTACAATAAACAACTTCTTAAACTTCTTGTTGAAAAGTTTAAAACTTTTAATCACCTCATTAAATTCCACCACCATAAATGTATCCTTTTCTTCTTCACCCCGAACAATATCCAAAATTTCCAACCTATCATTACCATCATACCCATGAAATTCAGTCATAAATTGACGTAACTCAACTTGATACTTAACCACCCAACCCGAACCATCGTTCATCTTTTCATAAACGTTTAATTTAAAACGTTCGACCCGACATTCATCCACCAAATATAAACGACCATTCGATTCCCCAAAGTAATAAGCAGACGATACATTGCCACCATATAGCTTGCGGTAACGCCCCGTTTTCATATCAGATGGTAATCCCAACTTTTGAAACTTTTCGACGTCCAACTTAAAACAATACCACGAATCGACATGATTATCAATGGGAGACCAATAAATCCCCCCATTCATATACACTCCGCCCGTTAAATCAGGCATGTTCTTAGGCATATCCAACGTTTCGTCTGATATCTTCCATCTCTTGGTCTCAGACGAGTAGATTAGAACGTGTAACTGCATTAGATCGGGGTTACGATATATGCAAACGACTTTGTAACGCTTACAATCAGATGGATCAACTGCAAGACCCATGAAAGGGTTACTGTTATGAACTGCTACAAGACTTTTTTTGACAGTTGGACAGGCTGGATGATGAACTGTAAGACCCGTGAACGGGTTATTGTTATGATCTACAACAAGACTTTGCTTCACAGATGGAATTGTTTCGTATTGATTAGTGGTTGGATTAAAGACATAGTATATACAAGTACGTTGTTGTTCGCTTCCTGTTTCGCTGCAGCAAAGGAGTAATCCGTTACAAGATTGAACGATTCTACTGCCATGTGGACTACGAAAGGGGCGAAGGTTGTTGCTTCGGTTTTTAAAATCAAACGGAAAATAAAAATCGTCGTAAAAAAGACCACGGACAACAGGTGACATGATTTGAAAGATGGCTTTGAAACCTCGCAAAATAGACGACTGAACGATTTTGAGAACAAGAAAACTGTAATTTGTAAATCGAAGTGTGTTTGTATCGTGAAGTGGCAAGGGAGTTTTATAGCCTTCAGTAACAGCGAAAGTCTTGGACTAGTTATTTTACTTTGTCCCCAAGTTTTACTTGATCATCAAGTTTAGCTTGAACTCTAAGTTTTACTTGATCCGTTAGTTGGCTTACTATTCGTCTATTTACTAGGCCTTTCAACATAATAAAAAATAACCCAACAGTTAGTTATAAAATGAGTATGAAATTGATAATGTGATTGATTCTTAAATGGTGAAACACTTTTTTAATTAAGTATTTCGACATTTACAAGCCTAGGGTTCACGAAATTTTAATTAGGATAAGACAAGATTGCAATTTGATTCTAGGTGAGGAGAAATCAAATTATAGTATTAGTGAGAACGTGTTTATTTTTCTGTATCTGTTCTTCTTGTGAAAGCATATTTGTTTTTTCTGGAAAAGAAAATAGTACATTCGGTTGAAAACGAAAGGGTACAACCCTTCGTTTTGGGGTACCTAAGCTATTGATAAGTATAACTTGATAATTCATGCTCCCCTAACCCGTTAATAAGTATAACTTGATTACCCATACTTTCTTGTAAATCACAATCACCTAAAATGACTATTATATGACACTAAAATTACCAACAACACTTAGCTTTTTGTTCAACCTTGAAAAGAATTCGTTAGACTCGTATAATAATAGGGTGTATAATGCATAACTGATTTGCCAATCGATTGAGAGTTTGAATTACATGTGATTTCATTTTTATCCCGGGTTTTGTTAATCTCTACAACTACGTTTTGAATGTATATGCGTTGCTACTTGATTTCATCTAATACATGGAAAGGAAGAAACCGAATGTGTTAAAATAATCCGCTCTTAGAAAATAAGCAGTCGTTTCATATCCAAATACAGCTTCTAAGAGAGTTTCAAATATCTCAAGCCAAACATGTAATCTATTTTCGTGGTCTAATTTCGGCTACCCATCTTCCCAATGTCTATACCTTACTCTTCTATATAGCTTTTTTGGTGAAGAAATGGGTGTATTTTGCTCTGGTTGAATTTTTATTGTCCTCAAAATGTAGTCCCCAGATAGAGACTACACACTTTTGTTAGGATTTGTAATTTCTAAACAAGACATGTGATTGCACCAATCATAAACCCACAACAAAAAACGGATAAATAAAGCATAAATTGATAATTTAAACGACACAAAGATTTAACATGGTTATTGTAAGACCCTATTTCTGTTTCAGTCCTTTTCAGTTGATTGGGACGCCGTCCAGATTGGAGGACGCCGTCCAGCAATGAAGGGTTGGACGCCGTCCAAGTTTTGGGACGCCGTCCAACAGAACTGACGGGCCAGCTGTGATAAATTGAGTTAATAAGGGGTATTTTGGTATTTTTCACTTGAGGGTCGTTTTATGAGTCACAAAACTGATCCATGGGCTATCTTATCCTCATTTCACCTCTTTTCACTCTCACACTTGTATCTAGAGAGAGAGAGAGAGAGAGAGAGAGAGAGAGAGAGAGAGCTTGATTTGGAGAAGAAGGAGTCGGATTCTCACCAAAGCTCGGGTTCTAAAGTTGTTCATCTCGTTCTTGGCTACGTTGTGGTAGTATTGTTAAGTTCAAACTCCGAATTTCATTTATTTGATTTGAGGTTCAATGTTAGGGTTTGAGCTTGATTAGTTGTGAAACCCTTTTAGATGATGAAGTGGGTTTATGGTGACTAGTTATTCTTGTCACTTGGCGGGTTTTGGGTTGGTTGACGTTTTGGCCATGTCTAGGCTTTGATATTGGGTTTAATCACTAGGTTTAGTGATTATGGAAGTGTTGGAACCCTTTTGGGAGTATTTGGTTGACTAATTTTGAAATGGGTCAAAATTAGGGTTTGGTGTCAATTTGGGCAAGACGAGTGTTTAACACTTGTGTTCGGGTTTAATTGGCATATTAGGACCATTCTCACTTGTGTTAGTGATTATTGGTTAGTTTGGACGCGGTTTAGTGCTTGAAAGTGCAATGGGTCGAAATTGCACTAAGTGTCAATTTGAGTTGGTTTGTAAATCCACTCTAAGTGTGTTGTTTGTATTGTGATAATGGAATAGGTACTTTCCATTGGCGCGTTGCGAATTATTCGGTTGCATTCATCAAGGCGACAAGGTGAGTGTTAATATCCTATGTTCATATGTATGTGTAGGATGGGTGCGGGTCGGGTGAAGTGATTCTCGGTTATAGAGCTCACTTCACATATAGGTGGATTTGATGGACTTATGTATGGGTCCAATTGGCACGGTTGTGCGTTTTGGTTGACCACCTTTGCGAGGTGTACATTTTGTGTGTACGTTATCACACGTGTTTGTGATGTGGATTATATAACCCCAATGGCGAAGGGTTGATATTGAGTTGTGAATTGGATAACCCCGATGTGGTGGATTTCATAATCCCGTGACCGTGGGTTTGGATATTGGAGAAGTAGATCACGTGTAGTTCGGATTCACGATGACTCGTGTAGTTCGGTCATCTTATTGAGGTAATGATCTCGTGTGGTTGCGGATTCACTAAGGCTCGTGTAGTTCGGCCAACCTCGATGTTGTTGTGATATTGAAGATAGTAGTCTCGTGTGGATGCAGATTTACTAAGGCTCGTGTAGTTCGGCCAATCTTCATTTGGTAATTGGGTTAAGGGGTTAACCTTGGACGTTTGTATATTGGTTTATATATTGTCGTATTGTTGTGATGTAGCTAACCCTCTGGGTGTAGCTTATTGGCGTTGTTTACAGCGTCGTTGGTGAACTTATATTTTTTGTTATTTTAACTTGTTGCTTAGTGATCGTACGGTATGCTTAGCTTAGCTTGCCTTTATGTTTAGATGCTCCGGTATGCGTTATTTGATTACTTATGTAGCGTGTCCATTTTATGCATATATATGTATGTAGTATATTCTCACTCACTAAGCATTAGCTTACCCTCTCGTTGTTTACATTTTTATAGATTTGCATGGATGCGGTGGCTCGGGTAAGCGTGGGAACTAGTGGGCTTGCGTAGTTGCTTAGAAGACATGCTTTTGGATTTGATTAGAATTGGGTAGTGTATCCCCAATCATCATGCTCGGTCTTCGTTTTTGTGTTAAACTTATATGGTCGAAAACTCGTAATTTTGTACGAAAGTCGTAAAACGGCCGATATGGGCCCGGTGTCGTAAAACTCGGTTTTATTGTGGAAAACTCGTAGTTTTAATTATTATAACATATTGTGAAAGTTTTTTGGTTTAAAAGTGTCGGGAAGTGGGTTTTTCGCTCGCGTGTATTTGTAAAACTGATCAGAATCTTTTAGTTCATTTGGACGCCGTCCAAAAGGCTTGGACGCTGTCCAGTCCTTCAGAATTGGACGCCGTCCAGATAGCTGGATGCTGTCCAGATGTACTGTCCCACAAAATTTTTTTTAGGCGTGATTTTGGTCGGATAACGGGTTGGGTCGTTACAGTTATATCACAACTCCTAACACAGAGAAGACTTTAGTCCACATGTGCCAACTAGAGATTTTTCACTAACAATTTCATGCACACTGATTACAGGAGGATAGGGTTACAATTATAAGAGAATACATATAAGGAAACCAAATCAAAAAACTTGATGTCCACGCATCGGATCGCGATTCACGAGCCCATCCTAGCGATCCGTGAGGGTCTTAGTCTTCAGATCATCAACTGCTCCACTTGATTTATCTCGTTTCAACATGCATGCTCGCGAACCAAACTCATCTCGCGATCTACAAGGCTCCTCTCGCGATATACGAGGTCCTTTGTCGCCTTGTTTCTTTTCCTCTTGTTTAAATTTTCCACACTTAACAATCTCTCACTTGGAGACTTTGAAAAACCCTACACCAATTTTTGTTTCAACTTCGTCAACGAACCCATTTATACCGTCAAGAGCACTTTGGTCACGCACACTCCAACCACGTGGACTGACAGACTTTCAATAAAGAGTTTCTTAAACATACCTAGTCAAAATCAAAAATCAAAACTGCCACAACCGTCAACAATGTTTCAACACCCACATCAACTCCATATTAGATGACTATGACTCTTTTTGATATTTTATTACTTTAGAGTGGTATTTTCGTCTTTTTCACCTGCCCCATTTATATAATCCTATCTGTTTGTTGCTAACAACCAGGATGTGATGGTAAACATATTGGACGTTGGCTGAGTAACTCGAGTAAATGTTTTCGTATCTTGGCAGGGCAATCTACAGATTGCAACCATGGCGATTCAATTTCGTTTGCATGGTTTATGCATATGTCTGAGCTAGAAAGAAAACCACAACGACTAGCAACACAGTTTCTGAGTGGTTTTCTTTAGTCAAACAACACATTTGTATTAACGATTGTGTTTGACGATGCTTACAACTGAAATGTCCCGTTCATATTGATTATAAACGTTCCATATTAATTGATTTCGTTGCGAGGTTTTGACCTCTATATGAGATGTTTTTCAAAGACTGCATTCATTTTTAAAACAACCATAACCTTTATTTTATCAATAAAGGTTTTAAAAGCATTACGTAGATTATCAAATAATGATAATCTAAATTATACTGTTTACACATGACTATTACATAATGGTTTACAATAGAAATATATTACATCGACATATGTTTCTTGAATGCAGTTTTTACACAATATCATACAAACATGGACTCCAAATCTTGTCCTTATTTTAGTATGCAATAGCAGAAGCTCTTAGTATTCACCTGAGAATAAACATGCTTTAAACGTCAACAAAAATGTTGGTGAGTTATAGGTTTAACCTATATATATATCAAATCGTAACAATAGACTACAAGATTTCATATTTCAATACACATCCCATACATAGAGATAAAAATCATTCATATGGTGAACACCTGGTAACCGACATTAACAAGATGCATATATAAGAATATCCTCATCATTCCGGGACACCCTTCGGATATGATATAAATTTTGAAGTACTAAAGCATCCGGTACTTTGGATGAGGTTTGTTAGGCCCAATAGATCTATCTTTAGGGTTCGCGTCAATTAGGATGTCTGTTCCCTAATTCTTAGATTACCAGACTTAATAAAAAGGGGCATATTCGATTTCGATAATTCAACCATAGAATGTAGTTTCACGTACTTGTGTCTATTTTGTAAATCATTTATAAAACCTGCATGTATTCTCATCCCAAAAATATTAGATTTTAAAAGTGGGACTATAACTCACTTTCACAGATATTTCCTTCCTTGAAAATAAGACTTGGCCACGGATCGATTCACGAACCTATACAAATATGTACATATATATCAAAGTATGATCAAAATATAATTACAACCATTTTTATTATGTTTTAAAGATTTGAGTGTATTAATTCAGCTGTCCTCGTTAGTAACCTACAACTAGTTGTCCACAGTTAGATGTACAGAAATAAATCGATATATATTATCTTGAATCAATCCACGACCCAGTGTATACACGTCTCAGGCTAGATCACAACTCAAAGTATATATATTTTTGGAATCAACCTCAACCCTGTATAGCTAACTCCAACATTACTGCATATAGAGTGTCTATGGTTGTTCCAAATAATATATATACATGGGTCGATATGATATATCAAAACATTTGCATACGTGTCTATGGTATCCCAAGATTACATAATATATTAGAATACATGTATAATACAATATAAGTTAGCTAGGATATGATTTGTATAGATTTGTTAAACATTTCCCGTAGCTAAAAAGATCAAAAATATCCAATCTTGTTTTACCCATAACTTCTTCATTTTAAATCCGTTTTGAGTGAATCAAATTGGTATGGTTTCATATTAAACTCTAATTTAAGAATCCAAACAGAAAAAGTATAGGTTTATAGTCGGAAATTTAAGTTACATGTCAATTACTAAAGAGGTAGTCATTTCCGTCGAAAGAACGACATCTTGATGACCATTTTGAAAAACATACTTTCACTTTGAGTTTAACCAAGATTTTTGGATATAGTTTCATGTTCATATGAAAAATCATTTTCCCAGAAGAACAACTTTTAAATCAAAGTTTATCATAGTTTTTAATTATCCAAACCAAAACAGCCCCCGGTTTCACTACGACGGCGTATATCCGATTTTATGGTGTTCATCGTGTTTCCAGGTTTTAAATCATTAAGTTAGCATATCATATAGATATAGAAAATGTGTTTAGTTGATTTTAAAAGTCAAGTTAGAAGAATTAACTTTTGTTTGCGAACAAGTTTAGAATTAACTAAACTATGTTCTAGTGATTACAAGTTTAAACCTTCGAATAAGATAGCTTTATATGTATGAATCGAATGATGTTATGAACATCATTACTACCTCAAGTTTTCTGGATAAAACTACTGGAAATGAAAAAAATGGATCTAGTTTCAAAGGATCCTTGGATGGCTTGAAAGTTCTTGAAGCAGAATCATGACACGAAAACAGTTCAAGTAAGATTTTCACTCGAAATAAGATTGTTATAGTTGTAGAAATTGAATCAAAGTTTGAATATGAATATTACCTTGAATTAGAAAGGTAACCTACTGTAAATAACAAAGGTTCCTTGATCTTAATGATTACTTGGAATGGATTAGAAAGCTTGGAAGTAGACTTGCAAACTTGGAAGTATTCTTGATTTTTATGAAACTATACTTATGGAATTTATGAAAAACACTTAGAACTTGAAGATGAAACTTGAGAGAGATTAATTAGATGAAGAAAATTGAAGAATGAAAATGTTTGTAGGTGTTTTTGGTCGTTGGTATATGGATTAGATATAAAGGATATGTAATTTTGTTTTCATGTAAATAAGTCATGAATGATTACTAATATTTTTGTAATTTTATGAGATATTTCATGCTAGTTGCCAAATTATGGTTCCCACATGTGTTAGGTGACTCACATGGGTTGCTAAGAGCTGATCATTGGAGTGTATATACCAATAGTACATACATCTAAAAGCTGTGTATTGTACGAGTACAAATACGGGTGCTTACGAGTAGAATTGTTGATGAAACTAAACGAGGATGTAATTGTAAGCATTTTTGTTAAGTAGAAGTACTTTGATATGTGTCTTGAAGTCTTTCAAAAGTGTAAGAATACATATCAAAACATAACATGTATATACATTCTAATGGAGTCGTTAAGTCTTCGTTAGTCGTTACATGTAAGTGTTGTTTTGAAACCTTTAAGTTAACGATCTCAATTAATTTTGTTAACCCAATGTTTATTATATCAAATGAGATGTTAAATTATTATGTTATCATGATATTATGATGTATGAATATCTCTTAATATGATATATACATTAAAATATCGTTACAACGATAATCGTTACATATAAGTCTCGTTTCGTAATTCTTGAGTTAGTAGTCTTGTTTTTACATATGTAGTTCATTGTTAACACACTTAATGATATATTTAAATATCATTTTATCATATTAAATATAGTGTATCAATATTTTAATATGATACATATGTATTTAGTAGACGTTATCATAACGATAATCGTTATATATATCATTTCGAGTTTCTTAACTTAGTAATCTCATTTCTTATGTATATCACACATTGTTAATATACTTAGTGAGATACTTACTCATCATAATCTCATGTCAACCATATATATATATATGTCTATATATACCACAACATGTAGTTTTTACAAATTTGTAACGTTCGTGAATCGCCGGTCAACTTGGGTGATCAATTGTCTATATGAAACTTATTTCATTTAATCAAGTCTTAAAAAGTTTGATTGCTTAACACGTTGGAAACATTTAGTCATGTAAATATCAATCTCAATTAATATATATATAAACATGGAAAAGTTCGGGTCACTACAGTACCTACCCGTTAAATAAATTTCGTCCCGAAATTTTAAGCTGTTGAAGGTATTGACGAATCTTCTTGAAATAGATGCGGGTATTTCTTATTCATCTAATCTTCACTCTCCCAGATGAACTCGGGTCCTCTACGAGCATTCCATCGAACCTTAACAATCGGTATCTTGTTTTGCTTAAGTCTCTTGACCTCACGATCCATTATTTCGACGGGTTCTTCAATGAATTGAAGTTTTTCATTGATTTGGATTTCATCCAACAGAATAGTGAGATCTTCTTTAGTAAAACATTTCTTCAAATTCGAGACGTGAAAAGTGTTATGTACAGCCGCGAGTTATTGAGGTAGCTCTAGTTGGTAAGCTACTGGTCCGATACGATCTATAATCTTGAATGGTCCAATGTACCTTGAATTTAGTTTCTGAAATGTCCCGTTCTTATTGATTAAAAACGTTCCATATTAATTGATTTCGTTGCGAGGTTTTGACCTCTATATGAGACGTTTTTCAAAGACTGCATTCATTTTTAAAACAAACCATAACCTTTATTTCATAAATAAAGGTTTAAAAAGATTTACGTAGATTATCAAATAATGATAATCTAAAATATCCTGTTTACACACGACCATTACATAATAGTTTACAATACAAATATGTTACATCGAAATCAGTTTCTTGAATGCAGTTTTTACACAATATCATACAAACATGGACTCCAAATCTTGTCCTTATTTTAGTATGCAACAGCGGAAGCTCTTAGTATTCACCTGAGAATAAACATGCTTTAAACGTCAACAAAAATGTTGGTGAGTTATAGGTTTAACCTATATATATCAAATCGTAACAATAGACCACAAGATTTCATATTTCAATACACATCCCATACATAGAGATAAAAATCATTCATATGGTGAACACCTGGTAACCGACATTAACAAGATGCATATATAAGAATATCCCCATCATTCCGGGACACCCTTCGGATATGATATAAATTTCGAAGTACTAAAGCATCCGGTACTTTGGATGGGGTTTGTTAGGCCCAATAGATCTATCTTTAGGATTCACGTCAATTAGGGTGTCTGTTCCCTAATTCTTGGATTACCAGACTTAATAAAAAGGGGCATATTCGATTTCGATAATTCAACCATAGAATGTAGTTTCACGTACTTGTGTCTATTTTGTAAATCATTTATAAAACCTGCATGTATTCTCATCCCAAAAATATTAGATTTTAAAAGTGGGACTATAACTCACTTTCACAGATTTTTACTTCGTCGAGAAGTAAGACTTGGCCACTGGTTGATTCACGAACCTATAACTGATGGAATTCAACATAATAACAAGTTTCTTAATGTTAATAAAATCATGAAACCAATTCATTTTAAGTTATAACAAGCGAAAGCATAATTACTAAGAAAACAAGTTTATATGCATAACCATTTTAATTGAATTCCATATAGTTATCAAGTTATGAAATAATGCTTACATATAATAGCAAGGAAGTAAATTGTACCTCCTCTAAGTTGAGTTGGAAGCTGAATTTTGGACAGCAATATTGTGAAGAAGATGATGCAAAATGAGCTTCTAACTTGAAGCCTCAAGTGTGTAATACCCCAAGCTTTTGATGCACCAACACAACCTTTGATCTTGTTAGGAATTTAGACACTTGAATGCCATAAAATAGCAAGCAATGAACTCTCCTAATACCTCAAAACAGTTCAGCAGAATGGAGTGCTGAATCAGTTTTTTTTGGTTGCCTATTTTATGTGTATTCACCCTCTCACTTGAGTCAAAGCCTTGGTTATATCATTTGCATGTACCTTGGCACTTGTGTGTTATTAAAAGTAACATTAACAAGGCATGCTTGTGAGTCTTGGAGACCCAAATTCTGCACTATCTATTATATATATCAATGTATTTATACATATATATAAACTATATATATATATATATATATATATATATATATATATATATATATATATATATATATATATATATATATATATATATATATATATATATATATATATATATATATATATATATATATATATATAAAACATGTATATATTTTTATGTTACTTTTATATTTTATAAACCTTTTATAAAATATAACACAATATAATCATTTAAACTTATAAACAATAATATATAAATTATCCAAATAATTTATCTCAAGTGATATTATTTTAGAAAACCGATTTTTCAAGATCCAAGTGTCGCGTATTTATTTAACGATCCAACCGTTAAGATTAAATACTTGTAAAGTGTCGGTAAGCTTGTTATTGGGTATGACCCGACTTGGATCATAACACATTAGCTACATTAATTTAATATGTCTCTCGGGCATACGAAATACCTTCAATCTCCCACTTGCACGAGAAACATAAGAAATTAATGCAAGTGATGGATACCACCTAACGGCCGTCCATCACCCCCAATATGTTATGACTTTGTGCCATTCAATAACATCATCCCTTTCGAGTTCCCATCTCGAATATGAATAGGTGAATCTTTTCATTACATCCTTTTGTCCTAGATGTCATGTTAAATCCAAGAGACACAGAGCGATCACTCTCTTTTAGATTTAACTTTATCAGGCCTTAGACATCTGACTCTCAACGAATACGAGGGACAAATTCCATCTTGACTACATACGTCCTAAATATGTACCTTGCATTATGCCTGAGCTCTTCCTTGTGAACTACCATATTTCAGAATAGCGAAGGAAAGAATCAAGGTACAATACTTGGTAAATATCCGAACCCAATATGTATCTCAGGTCAGAGGATACAATGATATTCGCCTTTACTTAAGATTACATGTGATCAACTACAAAGGCTCCATTTAGTAAGTCTTGAGGGCGGGTCTTCCAATATTTGTGTCCCACAAATATCTATGAACCTTGATTGCAACCTTGCCCCACATTCATCCCGTGAATGTATACCAATCCAAGTTCATAATAGTCTAAACCTTACACTTGCTCCCACAAATGTGATCGACTACGGAATTTAGAATAATTACTTATTCATGGATAAAATATGCAAAATAGGAACATAACTCAAAATAAATTAATGCCATAATTATATTAATGAGTTTAAACAATTTCGTTCTGTTACAATACTTAAAACAAATCATGACCAATCACTAGAATATCGAAGCCCTAATGCACAAACATGTCCAGTATGTTTTGCTCCATGTAAGAGCTTCGTGAGAGGATCCGCTATATTAAGATCTGTGTGAACTTTGCGAATACATATCTTTCCCTTTTCAACTTCATCCCTTATGTAGTTGAATCTCCGCTCAATGTGACGGGTCTTTTGGTGAGCACGAGGTTCTTTGATTTGAGCAATCGCACCTTCATTGTCACAAAAGATCTCAAGAGGGTCCTGAATGGAAGGGACTACTCCTAAGTCGTCGATGAATTTCTTCATCCATGCAGCTTCCTGAGCTGCCAATGATGCGGCGATGTACTCCGACTCTGTAGTGGATAAAGCAACAACATCCTGTTTTGAACTCTTCCAAGCGACCGCACCTCCATTTAATGTGAAGACATAACCAGATTGTGATCGAGAATCATCTCGATCAGTTTGGAAACTTGCATCCACATAACCTTTTACGGCGAGTTCCTCATCACCAGACCCATATATTAGAAACATATCCTTAGTCCTCCTAAGGTATTTCAATATACTTTTAACCGCAATCCAATGACTGTTTCCTGGGTTATTCTGGTATCTACTTGTCAAGCTAAGAGTGCATGACACATCCGGTCTAGTGCATATCATTGCATACATGATTGACCCAATGGCAGACGCATGGGACTTTCTTTATTCTCTCCTGTTCATCTTTCGTGGTGGGGCACTGAGATGAACTGAGAAGTGTTCCCTTTTGAATAGGTACCAAACCTTTCTTAGAGTTCTCCATCCTGAACCTTTTCAAGATCTTTTCAATGTATGCACTTTGATTCAAACCTATCAGTTTCTTGGATCTATTCCTGTAGATCCCAATCCCCAAAACGTATTGTGCTTCTCCAAGATCCTTAATGGAGAAGCATTTACTTAGCCAAGTTTTAACTCTTTGCATTGCCGGAATATCATTTCCAAATAACAATATATCATCCACATATAGTACAAGGAACATGATAGTGCTCCCACTAGCTTTCTTATATACACAAGCTTCATCACCATTTTTAATGAAGCCAAATTTCTCGGCTTCCTCATTAAAACGATGATTCCACATTCAAGATGCTTGTTTCAATCCGTAGATTGACTTCTTTAACTTGCATACCTTTTTAGGATATTTCGGATCAACAAAACCTTCAGGCTGAACCATATAGACATCTTCCATAAGATATCCATTTAAGAAAGCGGTCTTGACATCCATTTGCCATATTTCATAATCATAATGAGCAGCAATGGCAAGTAATATCCTAATAGACTTTAGCATTGCCACAGGCGAAAAAGTTTCATCATAGTCAACCCCTTGAGTTTGAGTGAAACCTTTTGCTACAAGTCTAGCTTTATATGTATCCAAGTTTCCATGTATGTCGGTTTTCATTTTGAAAAGCCATTTACAATCAACTAGCCTTGAGCCAGTAGGTTGTTCAACAAGTTCCCAAACTTGGTTGTCATACATGGATTGCATCTCAGCGTTCATGGCTTCCTGCCATTTATCCTTATCAATCCTTGATAAAGCATCTTGGTATTTTGTTGGTTCATCCAAATCAACCACATAGCAACCATCCATGAGAAACCCATATCTCTCAGGTGGATTACTAATCCTACCTGATCTGTGAACGTCTTGTATATTTTGATCATCCATTTGATCATTCTCAACATTTTCATGTTGAGTGCTAGTGTCAACCAATTGTGTATCATCTACTTGATCTTGAACCTCCTCAAGATCTATCTTCCTTTCACTATTACCTTCCATTAGGAACTTAGTTTCAAGGAATTCAGCCTTCCGAGCAACAAATACATTTTGCTCGGATGGATCATAGAAATAATATCCCATATTATTCTTGGGATATCCTATGAAGATACACTTCGTGGATCGAGCATTCAACTTATTAGGGACGTAACACTTAGGATAAGCTTCACATCCCCATACCTTTAAGTATGATAGAGATGGAGGTTTTCCAAACCACATCTCATGAGGAGTTCGTTCCACTTTTTTGGTTGGGGCCATATTTAAAATACGAGCCGTGGAGCATAGACAATAACCCCAAAATGATAGAGGTAACGAGCTTCTAGCCATCATTGATCGAACCATATCCATTAGGGTTCGGTTCCTCCTTTCGGAAACTCCATTAAGTTGGGGTGTTCCAGGAGGAGTAAGTTGCGAGATAATCTCACAACTTTTAAGATGATCTTGGAAAGCATCGCTTAGGTATTCACCTCCTCTATCGGTACAAAGTACCTTGATTGTCTTATTGAGTTGATTTTGTACTTCGTTTTGATATTCCTTGAATGCTTCAAAAGTTTCGTCCTTGTGTCTTAATAAGTAGACATATCCGAAACGACTGAAGTCATCAATGAAAGTAACAAAGTATCTTTCACCATTCCTAGTTATGGGCTTAAAGGGTCCACATACATCCGAATGTATTAATCCCAATAAGTCCTTAGCCCTTTCATAGGTCCCTTTGAAAGGTGCTTTAGTCATTTTGCCTTGTAAACAAGATTCACATACATCAAATGAGTCTAGTTCATTTGACTTCAAAAGGCCATTCTTTTGAAGTGTATGCATTCGATTCTTGTTTATGTGACCAAGGCGACAATGCCATAAGTAGGAATCACTCAAATCCCTTTTGAGTTTCTTGGTGTTTGCATGGTATATTGAGCTATTGTATGATGTGTCATCATGAACCAATTCATAAATACCATTCGAAGGCGAAGCCTTAAAATAGAACACATTATCTAAAGAAACATGGATATCATCATTAATGAAATTAAGATTAAAACCATATTGTTTCAAACGGGATACAGAAATAATGTTTCGAGATAAATCGGGTGCATACAAAACATTTTTCAAAACAAGCTCCAAACCACTTGGTAGCTTTAAAACAAAGTCTCCTTGAGCTTTCACTTGCACCCTTGCTCCATTTCCCATGAAGAGACTTGTTGTTCCCTCATCTTGATCACTTCTTTTGAACCCCTGCAAAGTATTGCAAATATGAGTTCCACATCCTGTGTCTAATACCCATGTATTAGAAGAAGTAATACTAAGCTCAATGTATACCATATATACATTACCTGAGGTTTGCCCTGCATCCCTCTTTTCTTTCAACTCCTTAAGGTAGACCGGGCAGTTGCGTTTCCAGTGACCCATTTCACCGCAACCAAAGCACGGATCTTCCTTGGGGTTAGCCTTTCCGACAACCTTTTGCTTCTTGTTGTTGTTGGTTGGGGTAACCATCTTCCCCTTTCCCTTGCCCTTGCCTTGGTAGGCGGGTCCTTTCCTCTTAGCCGCCTTTGGCTTAGAAGTGTTATGGTTTTTGGACCCGCCTTCATTGATCGTAAACACGGGTGAAGCCCTTTTACCCATGCTTGCTTCTGCCGTCTTAAGCATGGCATGTAATTCGCCAATGCTTTTATCCCAACCATTCATGTTATAGTTTAACACGAATGTGTCAAACCTCTTTGACAATGAGTTAAGGATAAGGTCCGTGGCTAATTCATTAGACACGTTGCAATTTAGACGGTTTGCTCGATCAATAAGGCTTTTCATCTTAAGGACATAAGATGAAACGGATTGGGTGTCGTCCATCCGACATGCATGAAGCGCTCGGACCATTTCAAAGCGTTTGAAACGAGCTTGTTGAAGGAACATCTCCTTCAACTGTGTGATCATGTCATATGCACTATGATGCTCAAAATCCTTTTGGAGTTCGGGTATCATAGTCCCAAGCATGAGGCAAGAAACTTGCAACGAATCGGTGCAATATTTCTCCCAATAAGCCATGGCTTCCGTATCATCCTCGTCCGGTTGATCGGGAATGGGGTCTTCTAACACATACGCCCTGTCCTCTAATTTGAGGATGATTCTTAGATTACGGAACCAATCCATGAAGTTTGTATGGTTGAGTTTTTCCTTTTCGAGGATTGACCTCAACGATAGATTGTTAAAGTTAATAGGTGCGTTAGGAATGTTGTTGTTGTTATTGGCGGCCATCTACAAAATGTAACAAAGTTGTTTAAGTATCAATTTTAATTTAACAATCAATACCCTTTAAATCCAATTGATATTTATTAAATTTTAGAATCTAACGGTAAACCAAATTTCGGTTAGGTGACCTTTATCCCGTCATTTGATTTAGCTAGGTAGTCATTATATGACAATTGCAATCCTTTTGCAACTTCTAAGTTATGGGATCATGCAATCCTTTTGCATGGCATATTATCCCATCAACGCCTATTTGTTCATCATGCTTCGGTGACCCTAAGTTCATGATTTCCAAATCAAGTCGTCCTACTTGTGTAAACGTGTAAACTTAACATACAAGTGGTTAGGTGACCTTTATCCCACAAGCATGCAAAATTCACCTTAATTATATTAGTTCGTTCATGACGGTTAGGTGACCTTTATCCCATCATGAGTTCCCTAATATGTCTAAGTGTCACATAAAAGGATGGCGTTTAACTTGTTTACCTTGTTTGTTAAAGGGTTTTTAAGTTTTCATTATTTCTAGTTTGAGAAAAATTTTATGCCATACACCAACATGCATTTAGTGTATGGTTCTTATGAAAATCCATTTTTATGTCATGTAACAATGCCAAATATTATTACTTTGATATAAACCATTTTATATGTATGATCCTTATCATGTTCTTAACAACCGATTATTAATGTCCTTTTAGTCATTTTTAATTTAACCATTTAAATTGACGTCTTGCATGTCGTTAATAATGTTTTAATTTAACCAATTAAATTGCCATTTTCAAGTTGTTGACTTGTGTGATTAACTTGTAGCATACAAACATACAATCTGCATAATCATACAAAACAACCACGCATGCAAAATCATATGTTCACAATCAAGCCATTTTGGTGGACATTTGTTTAGCCGAAAACAAATGCCACCGGTAAAGGGGTTATAACACAAAGTAGGAGATTTTAAATCTCCCACTTAATCTTGCATCCAAATGCTTCTTCATGTGTTTCAAGTCTTCATCATCTTCATCATGTTACAAAATATATCCTAATACATTTTGTCTAGAAAATGAAAATACAACCTAATCTATTTTACATACCAAATATAAAATAAATTACATAACCAAATGAATTATTACATGCCAAATGAATAAATATTATTATAAACCAATTGAATAAATATAAATCAACCATGCATGCAACCAAACACAAGGTCAAGGCTTAGATTGTGAACTTTAACATACAACCAAGTATGAACCAAATGGAAGAACCAAAACCCACTTTTGGAACTCCATAAATTCGGCCATATAATAAACCCACCCAAAACTATAAATTTTTACATTTTACAATCATGCATGTACATAAAATGCAAAATATATAGTGAGTTTAATAATCATCTCGAAGCATATTTCAACAACTTCGGCTCTAGATACCATTGATGGAATTCAACATAATAATAAGTTTCTTAATGTTAATAAAATCATGAAACCAATTCATTTTAAGTTATAACAAGCGGAAGCATAATTACTAAGAAAACAAGTTTATATGCATAACCATTTTAATTGAATTCCATATAGTTATCAAGTTATGAAATAATGCTTACATATAATAGCAAGGAAGTATATTGTACCTCCTCTAAGTTGAGTTGGAAGCTGAATTTTGGACAGCAATATTGTGAAGAAGATGATGCAAAATGAGCTTCTAACTTGAAGCCTCAAGTGTGTAATACCCCAAGCTTTTGATGCACCAACACAACCTTTGATCTTGTTAGGAATTTAGACACTTGAATGTCATAAAATAGCAAGCAATGAACTCTCCTAATACCTCAAAACAGTTCGGCAGAATGGAGTGCTGAATCAGTTTTTTTTGATTGCCTATTTTATGTGTATTCACCCTCTCACTTGAGTCAAAGCCTTGGTTATATCATTTGCATGTACCTTGGCACTTGTGTGTTATTAAAAGTAACATTAACAAGGCATGCTTGTGAGTCTTGGAGACCCAAATTCTGCACTATCTATTATATATATCAATGTATTTATACATATATATAAACTAGATATATATATATAAAACATGTATATATTTTTATGTTACTTTTATATTTTATAAACCTTTTATAAAATATAACACAATATAATCATTTAAACTTATAAACAATAATATATAAATTATCCAAATAATTTATCTCAAGTGATATTATTTTAGAAAACCGATTTTTCAAGATCCAAGTGTCGCGTATTTATTTAACGATCCAACCGTTAAGATTAAATACTTGTAAAGTGTCGGTAAGCTTGTTATTGGGTATGACCCGACTTGGATCATAACACATTAGCCACATTAATTTAATATGTCTCTCGGGCATACGAAATACCTTCAATAACAATATATACATATATATCAAAGTATGTTCAAAATATATTTACAACACTTTTAATATATTTTGATGTTTTAAGTTTATTAAGTCAGCTGTCCTCGTTAGTAACGTACAACTAGTTGTCCACAGTTAGATGTACAGAAATAAATCGATAAATATTATCTTGAATCAATCCACTACCCAGTGTATACGTATCTCAGTATTGATCACAACTCAAACTATATATATTTTGGAATCAACCTCAACCCTGTATAGCTAATTCCAACATTCACATATAGAGTGTCTATGGTTGTTCCGAAATATATATAGATGTGTCGACATGATAGGTCGAAACATTGTATACGTGTCTATGGTATCTCAAGATTACATAATATACAATACAAGTAGATTAAGTTATGGTTGGAATAGATTTGTTACCAATTTTCACGTAGCTAAAATGAGAAAAATTATCCAATCTTGTTTTACCCATAACTTCTTCATTTTAAATCCATTTTGAGTGAATCAAATTGCTATGGTTTCATATTGAACTCTATTTTATGAATCTAAACATAAAAAGTATAGGTTTATAGTCGGAAAAATAAGTTACAAGTCGTTTTTGTAAAGGTAGTCATTTCAGTCGAAAGAACGACGTCTAGATGACCATTTTAGAAAACATACTTCCACTTTGAGTTTAACCATAATTTTTGGATATAGTTTCATGTTCATAATAAAAATAATTTTCCCAGAATAAAAAATTTTAAATCAAAGTTTATCATAGTTTTTAATTAACTAACCCAAAACAGCTCGCGGTGTTACTACAACGGCGTAAATCCGATTTTACGGTGTTTTTTGTGTTTTCAGGTTTTAAATCATTAAGTTAGCATATCATATAGATATAGAACATGTGTTTAGTTGATTTTAAAAGTCAAGTTAGAAGGATTAACTTTTATTTGCGAACAAGTTTAGAATTAACTAAACTATGTTCTAGTGATTACAAGTTTAAACCTTCGAATAAGATAGCTTTATATGTATGAATCGAATGATGTTATGAACATCATTACTACCTCAAGTTCCTTGGATAAACCTACTAGAAATGAGAAAAATAGATCTAGCTTTAAAGGATCCTTGGATGGCTTGAAAGTTCTTGAAGCAGAATCATGACACGAAAACAATTTCAAGTAAGATTTCCACTCGAAATAAGATTGTTATAGTTATAGAAATTGAATTAAAGTTTGAATATGATTATTACCTTGTATTATAAAGATAACCTACTGTAAGTAACAAAGGTTTCTTGATCTTAGATGATTACTTGGAATGGATTTAGAAAACTTGGAAGTAAACTTGCAATCTTGGAAGTATTCTTGATTTTATGAAACTAGAACTTTTGGAATTTATGAAGAACACTTACAACTTGAAGATAGAACTTGAGAGAGATCAATTAGATGAAGAAAATTGAAGATTGAAAGTGTTTGTAGGTATTTTTGGTCGTTGGTGTATGGATTAGATATAAAAGATATGTAATTTTGTTTTCATGTAAATAAGTCATGAATGATAACTCATATTTTTGTAATTTTATGAGATATTTCATGCTAGTTGCCAAATGATGGTTCCCACATGTGTTAGGTGACTCACATGGCTGCTAAGAGCTGATCATTGGAGTGTATATACCAATAGCACATACACTAAAAGCTGTGTATTGTACGAGTACGAATACGGGTGCATACGAGTAGAATTGTTGATGAAACTGAACGAGGATGTAATTGTAAGAATTTTTGTTAAGTAGAAGTATTTTGATAAGTGTCTTGAAGTCTTTCAAAAGTGTATGAATACATATTAAAACACTACATGTATATACATTTTAACTGAGTCGTTAAGTCATCGTTAGTCGTTACATGTAAATGTTGTTTTGAAACCTTTAGGTTAACGACCTTGTTGAATGTTGTTAACCCATTGTTTATTATAACAAATGAGATGTTAAATTGTTATATTATCATGATATTATGATATATAATATATCTTAGTATGATATATATACAGTTAAATGTCGTTACAACGATAATCGTTACATATATGCCTCGTTTCGAAATCATTAAGTTAGTAGTCTTATTTTTACATATGTATTTCATTGTTAATACACTTAATAATATATTTACTTATCATTTAACATAATTAACCAAGTGTATCAATATCTTAATATGATTCATATGTACCTAGTAAGACGTTGTTATAACGATAATCGTTATATATATCGTTTTCGAGTTTCTTAAATTAATAGTCTCATTTTTATGTATATAACTCATTGTTAAAATACCTAATGAGATACATACTTATAATAAAATCATGTTAACTATATATATAACCATATATATGTCATCGTATAGTTTTTACAAGTTTTAACGTTCGTGAATCACCGGTCAACTTGGGTGGTCAATTGTCTATATGAAACCTATTTCAATTAATCAAGTCTTAACAAGTTTGATTGCTTAACATGTTGGAAACACTTAATCATGTAACTAACAATTTCATTTAATATATATATAAACATGGAAAAGTTCGGGTCACTACAGTACCTACCCGTTAAATAAATTTCGTCCCGAAATTTTAAGCAGTTGGAGGTGTTGACGTATCTTCTGGAAATAAATGCGGGTATTTCTTCTTCATCTGATCTTCACGCTCCCAGGTGAACTCGGGTCCTCTACGAGCATTCCATCGAACCTTAACAATCGGTATCTTGTTTTGTTTAAGTCTCTTAACCTCACGATCCATTATTTCGACGGGTTCTTCAATGAATTGAAGTTTTTCATTGATTTGGATTTCGTCCAACAGAATAGTGAGATCTTCTTTAGCAAAACATTTCTTCAAATTTGAGACGTGGAAAGTGTTATGTACAGCCGCGAGTTGTTGAGGTAGCTCCAGTTGGTAAGCTACTGGTCCGACACGATCTATAATCTTGAATGGTCCAATGTACCTTGGATTTAGTTTCCCCCGTTTACCAAATCGAACAACTCCTTTCCAAGGTGAAACCTTAAGCATGACCATTTCTCCAATTTCAAACTCTATATCTTTTCTTTTACTGTCCGCGTAGCTCTTTTGTCGACTCTGGGCGGTTTTCAATCTTTGTTGAATTTGGATGATTTTCTCGGTAGTTTCTTGTATTATCTCCGGACCCGTAATCTGTCTATCCCCCACTTCACTCTAGCAAATCGGAGACCTGCACTTTCTTCCATAAAGTGCTTCAAACGGCGCCATCTCAATGCTTGAATGGTAGCTGTTGTTTTAGGAAAATTCTGCTAACGGTAGATGTCGATCCCAACTGTTTTCGAAATCAATAACACAAACTCGTAGCATGTCTTCAAGCGTTTGTATCGTCCTTTCGCTCTGCCCATCAGTTTGTGGATGATAGGCAGTACTCATGTCTAGACGAGTTCCCAATGCTTGCTGTAATGTCTGCCAGAATCTTGAAATAAATCTGCCATCCCAATCAGAGATAATAGAGATTGGTATTCCATGTCTGGAGACGACTTCCTTCAAATACAGTCGTGCTAACTTCTCCATCTTGTCATCTTCTCTTATTGGCCGGAAGTGTGCTGACTTGGTGAGACGATCAACTATTACCCAAATAGTATCATAACCACTTGCAGTCCTTGGCAATTTAGTAATGAAATCCATGGTAATGTTTTCCCATTTCCATTCCGGGATTTCAGGTTGTTGTAATAGACTTGATGGTTTCTGATGTTCAGCTTTGACCTTAGAACACGTCAAACATTCTCCTACATATTTAGCAATATCGGCTTTCATACCTGGCCACCAAAAATGTTTCTTAAGATCCTTGTACATCTTCCCCGTTTCAGGATGTATTGAGTATCTGGTTTTATGAGCTTCTCTAAGTACCATTTCTCTCATATCTCCAAATTTTGGTACCCAAATTCTTTCAGCCCTATACCGGGTTCCGTCTTCCCAAATATTAAGATGCTTCTCCGATCCTTTGGGTATTTCATCCTTTAAATTTCCCTCTTTTAAAACTCCTTGTTGCGCCTCCTTTATTTGAGTAGTAAGGTTAGTGTGAATCATTATATTCACAGATTTTACTCGAATGGGTTCTCTGTCCTTTCTGCTCAAGGCGTCGGCTACTACATTTGCCTTCCCCGGGTGGTAACGAATCTCAAAGTCATAATCATTCAACAATTCAATCCACCTACGCTGCCTCATATTCAGTTGTTTCTGATTAAATATGTGTTGAAGACTTTTGTGGTCGGTATATATAATACTTTTGACCCCATATAAGTAGTGCCTCCAAGTCTTTAATGCAAAAACAACCGCGCCCAATTCCAAATCATGCGTCGTATAATTTTGCTCGTGAATTTTCAATTGTCTAGACGCATAAGCAATCACCTTCGTTCGTTGCATTAATACACAACCGAGACCTTGCTTTGATGCGTCACAATAAATCACAAAATCATCATTCCCTTCAGGCAATGACAATATAGGTGCCGTAGTTAGCTTTTTCTTCAATAATTGAAACGCCTCCTCTTGTTCATCCTTCCATTCAAATTTCTTCCCTTTATGCGTTAATGCAGTCAAGGGTTTTGCTATTTTGGAGAAATCTTGGATGAATCTTCTGTAGTAACCAGCCAATCCTAAAAATTGACGTATATGCTTCGGAGTTTTTGGGGTTTCCCACTTTTCAACGGTTTCAATCTTTGCCGTGTCCACCTGGATACCTTCTTTGTTCACTATGTGACCGAGGAATTGAACTTCTTCCAACCAAAATGCACACTTTGAAAACTTAGCGTACAGTTTTTCTTTCCTCAATACTTCTAGCACTTTTCTCAAATGTTCTTCGTGCTCTTGATCATTCTTTGAGTAAATAAGTATGTCATCGATGAAAACAATGACAAACTTGTCAAGATATGGCCCACACACTAGGTTCATAAGGTCCATGAACACAGCTGGTTCGTTAGTCAATCCAAACGGCATAACCATAAACTGATAATGACCATAACACGTCCTAAAAGCAGTTTTTGGAATATCATCCTCCTTTACTCGCATTTGATGATATCCAGAACATAAATCGATCTTCGAATAAACCGACGAGCCTTGTAGTTGATCAAATAAGTCGTCAATTCTCGGCAGTGGATAACGGTTTTTGATGGTAAGTTTGTTCAACTCTCTGTAGTCAATACACAACCTAAATGTACCATCCTTCTTCTTGACAAACAAAATAGGAGCTCCCCGTGGTGATGTGCTTGGTCGAATGAAACCACGTTCTAATAGTTCTTGCAGTTGGCTTTGCAGTTCTTTCATCTCGATGGGTGCGAGTCTATAAGGAGCACGAGCTATTGGTGCAGCTCCTGGTACAAGATCTATTTGAAATTCAACAGATCGATGTGGAGGTAGTCCCAGTAATTCTTTCGGAAATACATCGGAAAATTCTTTTGCGACGGGAACATCATTGATGCTCTTTTCTTCAGTTTATACTTTCTCGACGTGTGCTAGAACAGCATAGCAACCTTTTCTTATTAGTTTTTGTGCCTTCAAATTACTAATAAGATGTAGCTTCATGTTGCCCTTTTCTCCGTACACCATTAAGGGTTCTCCTTCTTCTCGTACAATGCGAATTGCATTTTTATAACATACGATCTCTGCTTTCACCTTCTTCAGCCAGTCCATGCCAACTATTACATCAAAACTCCCTAACTCTACTGGTATCAAATCAATCTTAAATATTTCGCTACCCAGTTTAATTTCTCGATTTCGGCATATATTATCTGCTGAAATTAATTTACCGTTTGCTAATTCGAGTAAAAATTTACTATCCAACGGCGTCAATGGACAACTTAATTTAGCACAAAAATCTCTACTCATATAGCTTCTATCCGTGCCCGAATCAAATAAAACGTAAGCAGATTTATTGTCAATAAGAGACGTACCTGTAACAAGCTCCGGGTCTTCCTGTGCCTCTGCCGCATTAATATTGAAAACTCTTCCGCGGCCTTGTCCATTCGTGTTCTCCTGGTTCGGGCAATTTCTAATAATGTGGCCCGGTGTGACGATCGCTCCAAATCCATATGGACGAACACGTCATTCATTGATTTCATTGCGAGGTATTTGACCTCTATGTGATACATTTTGTAACATTGTATTCGTTTGAAAAGGTATTTCATAAATGAATATATAAATTCCAGGTTTTTAACATCTGATGATTTCTACGTATAGACAATCACCATTTAATGGTTTACAATAATACATCTGTTGACAATACAGTCAAAATAAGATACATGGTAATGGTTTGGTGAATGCAAGTTTCTTGTATATAGCATGTATGACTCCAAGCACATATCTTGTATCACGTATAAGCAAACAGCGGAAGACTTCTAGAATCCTGAGAATAAACATGCTTCAAGTGTCAACACAAAGGTTGGTGAGTTCATAGTTTTAATATTACACATAATCCGTATATCAATGTGGATTACAAAAGTTCAGTTGTTTTATTTAAAACGTTATCAATAGGTTTTACATAAAAGGTGGACCACAAGATTTCAGTTGTTTCATCCGAAACGTTTATCAATCGGTTTTACATAAAAGGTGGACCACAAGATTTCAGTTGTTTCATCCGAAACGTTTATCAATCGGTTTTACATAAAAGGTGGACCACAAGATTTCAGTTGTTTCATCCAGAAACGTTTATCAATCGGTTCTACAAAGTTGAGCACCCTGGTAACTAAGCTTTAACGTTTATAATAAGTACCCCTCGTTTAACATGCAACCAACATGTACAATACACACAATCCAACGTGTACTAACTTCAAATAGCATACGTCTGTTTTATAGTTCAGGCTAGAGTTTCTTTCTATACCTGGAACAGACGGGGATGTCAAGCCCTATGAATCCATATACTACTACTCGCGCCCACCAGTTCTTATAACTGGCAGTTAACAGTTACCAAAGCTAAGGGATTTTCGGTTCAAACTCAGTGTAGAATTTAGTATGTACTTGTATCCATTGCGTTTAAAATAAAGTGCATGTATTCTCTGCCCAAAAATATAGATTGCAAAAGCAATTAAAAAGGGAGCAATGAAACTCACGCATATAAATATTGTATATCGGTTAATAAAGCATTTGCATGTATTCTCAGCCCAAAAATGTAAAGGGTAAAAGGGATCATATGAAACTCACGCATATAAATCTGGTATTTTCAGTATTTATAAACAGTCGCATGTATTCTCATCCCAAAAATGTAGAGAGTAAAAGGGATCTTATGAAACTCACACATATAAATATTGTATATCGGTTAATAAAGCATTTGCATGTATTCTCAGCCCAAAAATGTAAAGGGTAAAAGGGATCATATGAAACTCACACATATAAATATTGTATATCGGTTAATAAAGCATTTGCATGTATTCTCAGCCCAAAAATGTAGAGAGTAAAAGGGATCTTATGAAACTCACAGTTTAATATTGATATACAATATTGCAGGAAAGCACGTAGACGCATCGGAGATAATAAACACGAGGTTTGATTTACAAAAATACCCCCGAACATTACCCATAACCTCCTTGGCAATAACCCATATTTTCCTTAGCTCTAGCTCGCTCGGAAACTCGTTTTGAAAATTACTTGGACAGTACTCCGTCGTAATATTTTATGTACATTATTATTTTTGTATCGCAAAAATAATAATACTAATAATAAGATTAATAAGATTAATAATAATCTTAATAATAATAATAATAATAATAATAATAATAATAATAATAATAATAATAATAATAAATATTATACGGAGTAATATATATTTGTGTATGTGTGTTTGATTTTTCATTCGAGCAAAACACCTGAATTTATAGTACCTGGCCTGGAATCTGGAGTCATGCGACTCGCATGGAAATGGCCTTCTGGCCATGCGACTCGCATGAGGACCAGGGACAGCTCACATTGTTTTGGCTCCTAGCTTGTCGACATAATATAAAATAAATATAAATATATAAATAATTAATATAATTATTTATATATTATATTTTATTCTTGTGCATAGTAGACTAGATATTTTTGGTCCGTTGCGTCGGGCGTTTCTTCTTGACTTGGGTCCCGGTTCCGGATTTTCAGACGTCCTTGCGTACTATTTTATATCGTGTACTTTGCGTTCCGCAACTTGTACTCTTGTCATTCTTTAGACGTTCTTCATCAATAATTTGAACCTTTTTAATTGTATCTTGTACATTTGAGCATTTTGGACCTTTCCGTTTTCAATTCTTCGTTTTCGCCTTTTGTCTTCGCACTTATTAAATATAAACGAATATTAATTGAATATGGAACAATTACAACTAAAATCCCGTCTTTCTTGGGGGATAATGCTATGAAATATATGTTCCTTTTTAGCCTTATCAATAGCCTTAAATTATCCCTTAATTATATCACTCAAAGTGTATCTTAAACTTTCGAGTGTTTTGGTCATTTACTTCTATAAATCATCGTCTCGCTATTTGTTAAAATACATTTTTATAATAGCGTTTTACTGTAGCAAAGTCAAATTTTACTGTAGCAATTCACTGTAGCAAATAGTGATTTTCGAAAACACTGTAGCATTTTGAGTAATGTGGCAATTTGAAAACACTGTAACAAATTAGTGTTTAACTGGTTCATCTTAAACGCTTTAGTTAACTTATCTAAATATCAATTGAATCAATAAACGAATGTTACTATCGTTTATTATATATATGTATATATCTTTTTAATATACATAAATCAGTTTTTAAATACACATTGGAAGTTATTTATAAATAAATTTTAATAATAAATATTTCAACTTATCATATACATTCAAATAGATATTTAAACCAATAAGTTTAATGTACGGTATCAAACAATTAATACATTGTTACCTTTTCATGTTATAGTATATATGTATCTATTTACATATAATTGTTCGCGAATCGTCGAAAACAACCGAAGGGTATTTAAATATATAAAAGTAATTCAAAAATTTTGAGATTCAGTTTTACAGACTTTGCTTAACGTGTCGGAAATGTTAATCATACAAAGATTAAGTTTAAATTTAGTCGAAATTTCTGGGTCATCACAGTACCTACCCGTTAAAGAAATTTCGTCCCGAAATTTGAGTGAGGTCGTCATGGCTAACAATAAAAATGTTTTAATGACGAATATGAGTTGATAATAGAGTTTTATCTATGTTTGAATAATATGGATAAAATAATCCAATTACTCGAAGCGTATGAGAGAAGTTATCGTAATCAAGTGAAAAGGAGAATAGGGATGCGTCTTATCTCTTGATGTAGTAACAATTGATTTCCGGATTTTAAGGAATAGAAAATCTTCATAATCTAAATAAGATTTGATTCTTCAGAATTTGCGGAAATTAGGATTTTCTTTGATTAAATGCGTAATCTGACTCTATTACTGCGTCCGATATTTTGCTATAAATTGACCTCTTCCGTTTCATTTATTTTCAACACTCCTATAATTTTCTTTATTATTTCATACATCCCAATAGATTGTGAAAATGCTTAATCCAGTTCTGATTCTTGATATTTTCCTGGCTATCGTATCCTTCATTCTTCTTTTTCATCTGCCACCAGAGGAAGTTATTTTCTTCTACTATTACCTTGGGGTTATAGTGTTTTTCATTCTCCCGTGTCTTTATATTGCTATACGCATTGATATACACGGTTTGTAATTTCGGGGTTGTTTTCGGGCTTTATATTTTCCATTATATTTCGGAGCTTCATGCTTTCGTTTTCTTTTCCCGACTTTAAGTCAAGCGAATAATGGTCCAAAATTCGTAGGTATGGATTTTGAAATGAACATAATTAATATTCTAAGAAAGAAACGGTAATGGCACAATCTGACTTGTCAAATTACCAGAATACCTCGAAAAAGACCTTAATCATCAAGAAAAATATTTTCTTGATATGTTTAGAGGTTAAATAGAATGAAAGAGTTATGTAACATGGTTCATGATGAGGGTATGATCTGTGAACCTTTATCACGTTCCATTAGAAACTCAGCATGACTTACTGTAATATAATCACGTTGATCAAGTGTCATTATATTATACTAATTCATGCTTCAGTTCCCAACACTACTTCAAAACATTCAAATTTTAAACTTGAAGGTTTCAGAATTTAGAAACTAAAATAGTTTCTTTTATGATGTAATACAGATAGCGCGAAGAGATGAATGATTTCAGATAAGAATGCTTATGAAAATATCTTCAGAAATATCGAGGATATTTAAAAGATACGATGATATCTTAGAATTTCTAATATCGAAGAATGATGAAGAAGATTTGTTCGTAACGGATTTTGAGTTAGTAGCAAGGTATTCGTTAATGACTTCAGCAGATACTGAATCATTTGTATTCTTTGAAGGCTGGTTTAGTCTTTGTGATTTATCCACAGCCCTCCTTCATACTTTGCTCAATCCGTTTTCCAGTTTCAAACCTTCTTTTTTTTTTCTCAGCTTTACCATCATATTATTCTTTATCATCAAAATTTTGACTGTTAACGTCGTTTACAGTTTTTGCTGCTTCATCAGCATTGTTCTAATTTCAGAGAACTAGTTTCATAGTTTGGGGTGTTTTTCAAAAACTTCACATTCGAAGTATGTAATTCGAGGAGGTAGACGTTATATGTACACATATAACTGTTGGCGTAGACGTGCTGCAAGATTTCAAAATACTGATTGCAAATTCCCGATAGTTGGAATGGCAACTATTGTTACAAGATGTGGATGAGTACATGATAGGGTTTCAATGTATATATAGTGATTTCCGGAGAGTTTCAAATAGCAGAGTGACGGAGTCGCTGGTACATTTACTGCTAATATGGTGGAACATAAAAGGTTCCTCAGTAACAAAAACGTATATGCCAAAGTTATAAGTCTGAAAGGTCGTCGTTGACTAGTTGAATGGGTGATAATACTGGATACTTTTAAAAAGGAATTGCAAGGTTACTTTCAGTAATAATAATGCCGAAGGATTTATCACAGATACGTGTTAAAGTTTTACTTAGGTTTCGAGAGCTTTCCAGATATATGATTATAAGTACAAATCTTTCTTCTCGTAGATATCGTGTAGTTGGTTTGTCTTCTCGTTTGTTCATTAGTTGAAGTGTTTCCAAGAATTTCGATGGGTTTGAACGCAAAATATAATCATATGATGTTCTAGTACTGTTCTGAATTCAAATCATGGGTTTCGAAGCATGGTTTTGAAAGATGTAGGAATCTAAGAGTGATGTTTTTCGTTTAATCTTGACTTGGATTCTGATCTATCGAAATCAGAATATGAAATTGAATGAAAATGGTTATTCTGCGATGAACAGATACGTATATCTATAGGTTTGAGCAGTATAGTTAATGATTGTTGAATCAAAATTGAAGAATGTATAGTGTAACATATTAATGTGGAATTTATATATTTCTAGGGTATTACCTACCCGTTAAAATATTCTCATCATTAACAGTTTGTACAAAAGGATTTTCAATTACAATCTTTATGAAAATATATGTATGTATATTTCCTTCAGATGTAATATAAATTTAATGAGTTATTAAACTCATTTGATTTTCGGTTGGAACTAGAAACGAATAATCTCTTCTATATTAAAGATTACATAATCGTCGCAGGATATTTCTCCAATGAAGTTATGAATCAATACTTCATCGTTTATGGTTATTAGTATTCTTCGGTGCCTACGGTGCATATGAGGTTGATACTCGTGGAACAGATTGTGAGGTTGAGGTTTCCGGTGCGGATGTTGTTGTTGGTGGTACTGGTACTGTTGTTGGTTGTGCTGCTGGTACTGGTGGTGCTACCGGTGCTACCTGTGATGCCTGCAAATTGTGCATCATATTCTCCAAAGCCACAACTCGAGCGCGAAGCTCGTTAACTTCTTCTATTATTCCGGGATGATTGGCGGTTGGTACGAGAGGATGAATAAAGTTTAAAATTCTAGTTATCATATAATCGTTGCGAAATATCCTGGAAATTAGGGTAAAGATAGTGTTTCAAACGGGTTCGCCGGTAAGTGCCTCAGGTTCCTCACCAAGAGGTGAATTCGGTTGGTGGAAAGGATCACCTTCCTCTTGTCTCCATCGATTAAGTTGATTACGAACCCATCCCCAATTCATCCAGAATTGGTGGTGACTGATTGGTTGATTCATTCTGGTTACACTGCTTTCGGAACTCAGGTGGAAACTCATATCGGAATCCGAAGAACTCGAATTACTTGTAGAATTCATCTTATACGGTTAGATAAAGAATTTTCGATGTGAAATGATTTTCGGATATCGGATGATATTCTAATTACATAGAATACCTTTATATAGTACAAAGGATCCGCAAATTACGGAGAAACTTTCGGAAACTGTCAAGTAAAGGTAACAGTAACAGATACGCTAAGATATTCATTTTGTCTATACACTAGTCATGCAATCCATGCAATAAGGTGTGTCTAGACTACAAATGATAAGCAGGTAATTTTCCACACAAGGAATGATAAGCAGGTAATTTCTAACAAAAAAATTATAAGCAACAACTTTTATCATGCAGACATGGTCGAAGTCCAGACTCACTAATGTATCCTAACAATAACCGGTTAGACACACTAATGCAAATTCTGGTTCGCTAAGACCAACGCTCTGATACCAACTGTGACGATCGCTCCAAATCCATATGGACGAACACGTCATTCATTGATTTCATTGCGAGGTATTTGACCTCTATGTGATACATTTTGTAACATTGTATTCGTTTGAAAAGGTATTTCATAAATGAATATATAAATTCCAGGTTTTTAACATCTGATGATTTCTACGTATAGACAATCACCATTTAATGGTTTACAATAATACATCTGTTGACAATACAGTCAAAATAAGATACATGGTAATGGTTTGGTGAATGCAAGTTTCTTGTATATAGCATGTATGACTCCAAGCACATATCTTGTATCACGTATAAGCAAACAGCGGAAGACTTCTAGAATCCTGAGAATAAACATGCTTCAAGTGTCAACACAAAGGTTGGTGAGTTCATAGTTTTAATATTACACATAATCCGTATATCAATGTGGATTACAAAAGTTCAGTTGTTTTATTTAAAACGTTATCAATAGGTTTTACATAAAAGGTGGACCACAAGATTTCAGTTGTTTCATCCGAAACGTTTATCAATCGGTTTTACATAAAAGGTGGACCACAAGATTTCAGTTGTTTCATCCGAAACGTTTATCAATCGGTTTTACATAAAAGGTGGACCACAAGATTTCAGTTGTTTCATCCAGAAACGTTTATCAATCGGTTCTACAAAGTTGAGCACCCTGGTAACTAAGCTTTAACGTTTATAATAAGTACCCCTCGTTTAACATGCAACCAACATGTACAATACACACAATCCAACGTGTACTAACTTCAAATAACATACGTCTATTTTATAGTTCAGGCTAGAGTTTCTTTCTATACCTGGAACAGACGGGGATGTCAAGCCCTATGGATCCATATACTACTACTCGCGCCCACCAGTTCTTATAACTGGCAGTTAACAGTTACCAAAGCTAAGGGATTTTCGGTTCAAACTCAGTGTAGAATTTAGTATGTACTTGTATCCATTGCGTTTAAAATAAAGTGCATGTATTCTCTGCCCAAAAATATAGATTGCAAAAGAAATTAAAAAGGGAGCAATGAAACTCACGCATATAAATATTGTATATCGGTTAATAAAGCATTTGCATGTATTCTCAGCCCAAAAATGTAAAGGGTAAAAGGGATCATATGAAACTCACGCATATAAATCTGGTATTTTCAGTATTTATAAACAGTCGCATGTATTCTCATCCCAAAAATGTAGAGAGTAAAAGGGATCTTATGAAACTCACACATATAAATATTGTATATCGGTTAATAAAGCATTTGCATGTATTCTCAGCCCAAAAATGTAAAGGGTAAAAGGGATCATATGAAACTCACACATATAAATATTGTATATCGGTTAATAAAGCATTTGCATGTATTCTCAGCCCAAAAATGTAGAGAGTAAAAGGGATCTTATGAAACTCATAGTTTAATATTGATATACAATATTGCAGGAAAGCACGTAGACGCATCGGAGATAATAAACACGAGGTTTGATTTACAAAAATACCCCCGAACATTACCCATAACCTCCTTGGCAATAACCCATATTTTCCTTAGCTCTAGCTCGCTCGGAAACTCGTTTTGAAAATTACTTGGACAGTACTCCGTCGTAATATTTTATGTACATTATTATTTTTGTATCGCAAAAATAATAATACTAATAATAAGATTAATAATAATCTTAATAATAATAATAATAATAATAATAATAATAATAATAATAATAATAATAATAATAATAATAATAATAATAATAAATATTATACGGAGTAATATATATTTGTGTATGTGTGTTTGATTTTTCATTCGAGCAAAACACCTGAATTTATAGTACCTGGCCTGGAATCTGGAGTCATGCGACTCGCATGGAAATGGCCTTCTGGCCATGCGACTCGCATGAGGACCAGGGACAGCTCACATTGTTTTGGCTCCTAGCTTGTCGACATAATATAAAATAAATATAAATATATAAATAATTAATATAATTATTTATATATTATATTTTATTCTTGTGCATAGTAGACTAGATATTTTTGATCCGTTGCGTCGGGCGTTTCTTCTTGACTTGGGTCCCGGTTCCGGATTTTCAGACGTCCTTGCGTACTATTTTATATCGTGTACTTTGCGTTCCGCAACTTGTACTCTTGTCATTCTTTAGACGTTCTTCATCAATAATTTGAACCTTTTTAATTGTATCTTGTACATTTGAGCATTTTGGACCTTTCCGTTTTCAATTCTTCGTTTTCGCCTTTTGTCTTCGCACTTATTAAATATAAACGAATATTACTTGAATATGGAACAATTACAACTAAAATCCTGTCTTTCTTGGGGGATAATGCTATGAAATATATGTTCCTTTTTAGCCTTATCAATAGCCTTAAATTATCCCTTAATTATATCACTCAAAGTGTATCTTAAACTTTCGAGTGTTTTGGTCATTTACTTCTATAAATCATCGTCTCGCTATTTGTTAAAATACATTTTTATAATAGCGTTTTACTGTAGCAAAGTCAAATTTTACTGTAGCAATTCACTGTAGCAAATAGTGATTTTCGAAAACACTGTAGCATTTTGAGTAATGTGGCAATTTGAAAACACTGTAACAAATTAGTGTTTAACTGGTTCATCTTAAACGCTTTAGTTAACTTATCTAAATATCAATTGAATCAATAAACGAATGTTACTATCGTTTATTATATATATGTATATATCTTTTTAATATACATAAATCAGTTTTTAAATACACATTGGAAGTTATTTATAAATAAATTTTAATAATAAATATTTCAACTTATCATATACATTCAAATAGATATTTAAACCAATAAGTTTAATGTACGGTATCAAACAATTAATACATTGTTACCTTTTCATGTTATAGTATATATGTATCTATTTACATATAATTGTTCGCGAATCGTCGAAAACAACCGAAGGGTATTTAAATATATAAAAGTAATTCAAAAATTTTGAGATTCAATTTTACAGACTTTGCTTAACGTGTCGGAAATGTTAATCATACAAAGATTAAGTTTAAATTTAGTCGAAATTTCTGGGTCATCACACCCGGTTTTCCACATTTATAACAAACTACATTGGCATAACTTGCTCCGACACTACTTGCTCCGCCATTACTCGTTCCGACACCATTTGTTCCTTTCGTTCTGTTAACCCCTGGTCCGTAGACCTCACACTTCACCGCGCTATGACCATTTCTTTTACACTTGTTGCAAAATTTGGTGCAGAACCCCGAGTGATACTTTTCACACCTTTGGCATAGCTGCTTCTGATTGTTGTTGTTGTTGTTGCGGTTGTTATTGTTGTTAGGATGATTGTTGTAGTTGCTGTTGTTGTTGTTATTGTGGGGCCATTTGTTATAGTTGCGATTGATGTTGCGATTGTTGGGATAATTGTTGCAATTATTATTGTAATTGCTGTTGTTGTTGTATTGGTGATTCTTATCAACGTTTTCCTCCCACTTTCTTTTGACTTGCTTCACATTGGCCTCTTCAGCCGTCTGTTCTTTAATTCTTTCCTCAATCTGGTTGACTAGTTTGTGAGCCATTCTACATGCCTGTTGTATGGAGGCAGGCTCGTGTGAACTTATATCTTCTTGGATTCTTTCCGGTAATCCTTTCACAAACGCGTCGATCTTCTCTTCCTCATCTTCGAACGCTCCCGGACACAATAGGCACAATTATGTGAATCGTCTTTCGTACGTGGTAATATCAAATACTTGGGTTCGTAACCCTCTAAGTTCTGTCTTGAGCTTATTGACCTCGGTTCTGGGACGGTACTTCTCGTTCATCAAGTGCTTGAATGCTGACCACGGTAGTGCGTACGCATCATCTTGTCCCACTTGCTCTAGATAGGTATTCCACCATGTTAACGCAGAACCTGTGAAGGTATGCGTAGCGTACTTCACTTTGTCCTCTTCAGTACACTTACTTATGGCAAACACCGATTCGACCTTCTCGGTCCACCGTTTCAATCCGATCGGTCCTTCAGTTCCATCAAATTCCAAAGGTTTGCAGGCAGTGAATTCTTTGTAGGTGCATCCTACACGATTTCCTGTACTGCTAGATCCAAGGTTATTGTTGGTATGTAGCGCAGCCTGTACTGTGGCTATGTTTGAAGCTAGAAAAGTACGGAATTCCTCTTCATTCATATTCACGGTGTGTCGAGTAGTCGGTGCCATTTCCTTCAAAATAGTCAAATGGAACAAGTTAATCATACAGAATATTAAGAGTAGTTAATAGTATTTCGTAGCATAATATGAACTCATTTATAAAAGCTTTTTCTTCATGTTAGCGTTTTATAAGTTTAAATTTGGGTAGTACCTACCCGTGAAGTTCATACTTAGTAGCTAATATACAATTCAACTACTACAATTCTATATGAAAAACTGATTATAATAATATTTCGCGTTCAAACTTTTATACAATATTTTACAAACTTACAATACCGCTTATTTTACATAAAGCATGAAATATAGCACACAATAACTTTGATACAAGATAGTTGTGAAGATAATTCTAGCTAGTACACAAGTCATTTAGCAAAGGCAATAAAGACACGTAATTCATACGTCCAGAAACAAGTCATGCATTCTGGTTTTACTAGGACTACTTCCCATCCTTGGTCTTGTGGAACATAACCGTTATGGCCGTTGATAAGACAGCGTGTTGTAACGTCGTCAAAGGGACGAGGGTTACGTAATGACCAACAGTCTCGTAATAACCTAAAAACCTCATTTCTTACCCCAATTACCGACTCCGTCACTTGTGTGAACGTTTTGTTTAATAGTTGTAGCCAGATGTTCTTTTTCTCACTTTGGTGAGAAGCGAACATTACTAACCCGTTAGCATAGCATGCTTCTTTATGTTGCATGTTAGCCGTTTTTTCTAAATCATGAAGTCCTATATTCGGATACATTGAGTCAAAATAATTTCTTAACCCGTTGCGTAAAATAGCATTTGGGTTCCCCGCAATATATGCGTCAAAGTAAACACATCGTAACTTATGGGTTTCCCAATGTGATATCCCCCATCTTTCAAACGAAAGTCTCTTATAAACCAAGACATTCTTGGAACGTTCTTCGAATGTCTTACAAACTGATTTCGCCGTAAATAGTTGTGCCGAAGAATTCTGACCGACTCTAGACAAGATTTCATCAATCATGTCTCCGGGTAGGTCTCTTAAAATATTGGGTTGTCTATCCATTTTGTGTTTTTATACTGTAAAATAGACAAGAGTTAGATTCATAAAAAAAATATACTTATTAATACAAGCAATTTTTACATATATCATAAAGCATAAGCACACTATATTACATATATTACACCACACGAATACAACTATCTTATTCCGACTCGCTCATTTCTTCTTATTACTAGTTACATTCATTAACCCTAATTATAATGACCATATTCATACTTGTTATCATACTTTTACCATTATTATTTTTTTACTAATCAACTTTTATTAAACCTACTTAACCTTATCATTCCACATAAAATCATAATCATAATCTTATACTAATTCATACCCCTTTTATCATTATCATTAACCATATTCCTACATAAAATCATAACTACTTATTAATAACTACTTATAATACTTGATCATAATCCTTTCCAATAATCATAATAATTAACCTTACAACAATTCATAAATCTTTATAAACTTTAAACCTTATTATTCATATTTGATAATTATATTTTTTTTTTAACTTGGATCATAACCTTTAACATTATACATTATAATTATCACTCATTCAATACTTAATCTTTATACATAACATGTTACTCTTAATCATCTTATAAGTAATTGATTTAATCACACAATTAGACTAGGGTTATTAGGATACCTTAGGCTAACGATCAAGGAGTATGATGATGGTTAATGAAGCAGAAAACAGGAAAACAAAGCAGCAGCAGCAACAAGAAAACACGACCCAGTTGGAGGTCTGTTTTGTTCGTCAAACACAGCAGGAACAGTAGCAAATATCCAACAACAAAATCAACCCAAAACAGATGGGTATTGGGTCTGTTTTGGTTCGCAGAACAAGCAGGAAGCCAGAAAAAAAAACGCAGCAACAATGAATCCGATTCTTGGGCTGTTTTGATCACGAAATCTTGCAGGAAAAATAGAAGAATAAAGGCTGTTGTGGTGTCGACTTGAAGGGCTGCTACAGCAGCAAACAAATTGCGAAAAGGAGCTGTTTTTGTGGGGTGTTGGGTCACGATCACAAACGGCAACCAGCAGCAACAATTGATCAATTTCCTGGGGCTGTTCTGAAGGCGAAACAGGAGTAGGAAGTAGGCGGATTGCAGCAGGTTTTGTGAGGGTTTTAGTTGACTAAAGCAGACTGTTTTGGAGAGCTGGATGTGTCGACTTGCAGGTTGGGTTTTGAAGGTGTTGATTGTCGATTACAGTAGATTGTTTAGGGGTTTATTTAGTCGACTGGAATAGAGGAAATCAGGAGATTATGTCGACTAAACTATGCAGTTTTTGGTGGGTTTAATTGTGGGGAATAACTTGGAACACATGATGCCTTTTATAGTTGTGTTTGATTTCCTAATTGCACTAGGTTACTTGAAGATCAAGGACACTACTTTGTATTTAACTAGGATTCAAGAAAGCTTAGAGATTAAGTTAATTTCCTATTTCTACAACTAGCCGATTAATAATACTGATACATATTTATTTATTTATTTTTTTTACGGTATTTCCTTTATTTATTATGTATTTTATATGATTTTTTATTATTATTAATATTATTTATATTAGGGTTACATTTTATTTAATTGTTAACCCCTAACGTTTATAAATTTCTTAATTCGGTTCTAATTAGTTTATAACTTTATAATTGTCACCATTTAATATTATTACATAAAGTTTATATTATTAATTTAGTATTAGAGTTAGATTTTAATATTTAATATGAAATGGTATTAGGGTTTAGTACTTAATGTATAGGGTTAGGTTTAGGGTTTTATTTAATATTAGGGTTTTAATAATAATAACGATCATTTAATGAAAGGATAAATGTTCGTTTGTCGAAATGGATAACAACCCTAATGATGATGCACATAATATGACATTGAAACTCTAAGGACAACTTGGTAAATTCAGAAGTGAAAAGTGAGGGTTGTTATAGTACCTCCTCGTTAATTTAAACTTCGTCCCAAAGTTTCAAGAAGACTTCTCGAATGCATCAGCGGGTGAGAATAGATGTGGATATTTCCATTTCATCTGGTCTTCACGTTCCCAGGTATACTCGGGGCTTCTTCGTGAATTCCAACGGTTCTTAACAACAGGAATAGAGCTTTGATGATACCACAACTTATCATCAATGCGAAGATTATTCAAGGGAATAACGAGTATGTCATTATCAGAACTTTTTTTCTTTTTTATGATTCGAGATGGAAAATGTATGAACTTTAATTAACAGGAAGTGTTGACTAAAAATTATCATTCGGTCAACGTTTTGTTAAAGCAAAGTTTACACATAATTACAGTAGGGATCTATTTGAGTGAGAGCTGATGTTGCATGAAATTTTAGCTAAAAGAGCCTAGGTGATTAGAATATCTAGTCTTATGGACTTCCTCCATGACTAGTTCTTGAAAATTTCTGATAGGAAAACTGCACGAAGGATGTAATATTTTAACGAGAAAGACGTTCTCGCACAGATGGCAAGTCGATCTAGGATTCACTTATGAGTTTAAGTGCGGATGAGAAGAAATGTGAATCGTTGGCTACAAAGAATAGTTTACACCGTGTAAGGAAATATCCGAGAAATGCTTTCTTGTGCCAAACAGATATTAAATCATAGAATTGAAGTTTTACAAGGTTGCTATGGTTTAGCCGTGAGATATCAGAAGTAATATCTTCTCAACGGTCAACCTTACGAGGGAAAAGTTACAGAGAACATAGAGTTTTGAATGATGAACTCAATGCTAAGTTTCGAAAGGGCAAGAGGAATTGTGATTACTATATGGTGTAGAATAATACGAAAATTTTTATATAAACAAGCAATGAAAATTTTTATAGAAGTTCGAGTCATTTAAGGTGGCAATTTAAAAAGGAAACGAAGTTCTTAGTAAAACTAGAGTTATGTACAACATGTACTATTTTAAGTAAAATATCTTTTGAATAAAAGAATTGATTTGAGAAAAGTGAGAGTAAAATTTTATGTGTACAAGTCAAAATAAATAAGGGTAAATTTTATTTACTTTATTATATAAACATATACGATTTATAAAATTTGCACGAATGGTAGTAAATATTTTTTAAAATTTCGAGAGGATCGCACAGTAAAACAGTGTATGAAAAATTTTGGTAACAGGATTTTCATATTTCGGAGGTTACAAGTTGGAAAAAGATTTACGAAGATCGGGTGAAGGTATTTTGAAAATTTCGGATTATTTTATGCAACAATGTTGCGATGTAATGAAATCTATTGTTTTTAAATACGGTTGTTGACTATTATTAGGGCGTATGTTCTTGGAAATTCAAAATGTTTATGTGTGAAGCTGTTGCTGACAAGTGGGATATGAATGGTGAGTATTAGAATGTGATAGTGAATGTGGTGTTTATAATATCTTCGTTTGAATATTCAAATGAAAATCTTGCGAGTGGTTGTCGTTTATCTTCGACGGGTTTCCTAATGGGTTTATGAAAATCTACACTAGGAGCGTAATTGCAGTTAATGGGAGGCATGCTTCAAAGAAGTTTCAGGGGTGTCACTTCAGGTCACTTACGAACATGCATCCTTCCTTCCAGCGGGGGATGGGATAATTAAGCGTCAGAGATTGGTTGTTTAAGAAAGAAAGAATGCCAAGCTTTACAACTTTTATGGCATATGAGAATTTGTTAATCTACTTATAGGTATGATATAGATAGTTTGATCGTAACGATCTCTTCGTATATCTATAAATCAGATGATAATTACCCTTCATGTAATAACATTGAGATTTTTAAATGAATGGCTTGGAAATTTTTCTTTGATTCACTTTCTATTCCATATGTCATGATATTGGAATTTCTATATGAATTACTGTAATATAATCACGTCGGCCAAGCGTCATTATATTTCACTAATTCATATTTTCATTCCAAGGTCACTCCATAAGGTCAGGACATGTGATCAAACTTAGATAGTTGACATGGAAATGTTGAGTCATGAGTGACATCCCTTCGTGTGAGTCAAAGAATACTTTGAATCACAATGGTGAAGTCAGGTCATAGGATATGTTTGGATATGATAACAATCACATATTAGCTGATCCTTCAGAGTCGGGATCATGCAAGATGATAGGGTTTTGGCTTGACATCCTTAGGAAAGGATACATAATGTCAGAAGAGGTAAATGCATGTAGTAAGATGGATTGGCAGTATAAAGATTAAGGGAAAGCACTTAAAACTAAGGCAGGAAAGGTTATAGACCTAAATATTGCTAAGGCACCCACATAAGGCACACATAGAATTCAATCCTGGTTCTCTATAACATGCCTTGGCTCTCCTAAATTACATAATGAGATGAGTATGGTGGTATTCTATTATTGGAATACAAGTAAGTCATGGCTCTTATTCTAAGAGTCAGACGTGTAAGTATAGTTCCTATAGCAAAGTGTTTCTAAAGATTTGAATGGTATAGGAGTTCTAGGCATAACAAATATAAGTGAACTTAATGCACATAATCTAGAATGTAATGCAAATAATCAATGCAAATGAACAACTCTGTTATAGACTAGACTCACTAATGCATCCTAACTATTCATGTTAGTCACACTACTGTAACCTAGTTCTCTATAACCAGAAATCTGATACCAACTATAACACCCCGCCAAAATCGCCATTGACGCGGATGTTAACTCTGGTCCCAGTGCTCGGCTTGACTTCTAAGTAACAGCAAAGTTCTACAGCGGAAGCAAAGTATCTAAGTACCTGAGACAAAACATGCTTAAAAGTGTCAACCAAAATGGTTGAGTGAACAACATAGGTTTAATAATCATAACAAGTTTTTAGACTACAAGATTTAGTTAGAGTTGACTGATATAAAATCAATCAATAGAATGAAGTGTGTTTATTAATATAATGAATATACTAACAGTGACCGATGAAGTTTGTTTATTAATATAATGAATATATTAACAGGGACCGATGAAGTTTGTTTATTAATATAATGAATATATTAACAGTGACCGATAAAGTTTGTTTATTAATATAACGAATATATTAACAGTGACCGATAAAGTTTGTCTATTAATATAATGAATATATTAACAGTGACCGATATAGTTTGTTTATTAATATAATGAATATATTAACAGTGACCGTTATTGTCAACAGACAAAGTATGTTTACTAATATAACGAATTATATTAGCAGTGACCGTTATTGCTAACAAACAACATGTAATGGATAAAATTTGAGTACTTGTGTCTAATCATAAAAACAATTTAAAAACAAGCATGTGTCTCACCCCAAAGTTTATAAAACAGTTAAGAAATAGAAAAAAAAAAGAGGGGCTATGAAGTTCACCTTAATAGCAAGCAAGCAAATCCACGCAAATAGTATGAATGGAGTGTGTAAGCAGAGATCTCAACCTAGAGATATAATATTCGATTAGGTAATGTCTTATAGACATATAGCTTGTTTATTAATATAGTAAACTATATTTCGAGAAAGTTATATTCATATGAGTGATAATATAATTAGTGTTTATTAAGTGTTACTATATAATTTAGTGTACATGTTATACTAATAATAGTATTATTAGCTACATTAATTATTCGACTATTGAGTAAGTTATCATTATGTGTTACATATATAATTTTATCTATGTGATACAATACATTACATATATATTCTTTATTCATTATACATGTATTTATTTTTAACTATATGATACATATGTGTTAGTAAGTGTAGGTGTTACATATATAGTAGTGTAAGATGGTACATAAACATATACTTACTACTTCTATTATTATGTTTATTAACTTACTATATCTCACATAATGCACATTCATACATACATTCACACGTACATATACATACTTATATACGTATACATATACACATATGCATATATTCACATATACACACACACATATACATACAGTGTATACTTGCACATACGTACGTATGCATGCATACAAGCACGTACACCATGATCACTTCACTAATCCATAATCTTAACCTAACCAATACAAAAAATCACAACTTTTTACTTATAATTAATCCTAACTTATAATCTCTTAATCACATAAAATAATAACTTTTTAACATATCAACTAATATCCTTATTAGCCATAACCTATTTGTAAACATAATCTTTATATATCCTTACTAACTAGTTAACAATCTTTCACATAAAATCATATCTTTTCTACATAGTTAGTAGTTACATTCATTAACCCTAATTATAATGACCATATTCATACTTGTTATCATACTTTTACCATTATTATTTTTTTACTAATCAACTTTTATTAAACCTACTTAACCTTATCATTCCACATAAAATCATAATCATAATCTTATACTAATTCATACCCCTTTTATCATTATCATTAACCATATTCCTACATAAAATCATAACTACTTATTAATAACTACTTATAATACTTGATCATAATCCTTTCCAATAATCATAATAATTAACCTTACAACAATTCATAAATCTTTATAAACTTTAAACCTTATTATTCATATCTTATAATTATATTTTTTTTTAACTTGAATCATAACCTTTAACATTATACATTATAATTATCACTCATTCAATACTTAATCTTTATACATAACATGTTACTCTTAATCATCTTATAAGTAATTGATTTAATCACACAATTAGACTAGGGTTATTAGGATACCTTAGGCTAACGATCAAGGAGTATGATGATGGTTAATGAAGCAGAAAACAGGAAAACAAAGCAGCAGCAACAACAAGAAAACACGACCCAGTTGGAGGTCTGTTTTGTTCGTCAAACACAGCAGGAACAACAGCAAATATCTAGCAACAAAATCAACCCAAAACAGATGGGTATTGGGTCAGTTTTGGTTCGCAGAACAAGCAGGAAGCCAGAAAAAAAAACGCAGCAACAATGAATCCAATTCTTGGGCTGTTTTGATCACGAAATCTTGCAGGAAAAACAAGAGAATAAAGGCTGTTGTGGTGTCGACTTGAAGGGCTGCTACAGCAGCAAACAAATTGCGAAAAGTAGATGTTTTTGTGGGGTGTTGGGTCACTATCACAAACGGCAACCAGCAGTAACAATTGATCAATTTCCTGGTGCTGTTCTGAAGGTGAAACAGGAGCAGGAAGTAGGCAGATTGCAGCAGGTTTTGTGAGGGTTTTAGTCGACTAAATCAGACTGTTTTGGAGAGCTGGATGTGTCGACTTGCAGGTTGGGTTTTGAAGGTGTTGATTATCGATTACAGTAGATTGTTTAGGGGTTTATTTAGTCAACTGGAATAGAGGGAAATCAGGAGATTATGTCGACTAAACTATGCAGTTTTTGGTGGGTTTAATTGTGGGGAATAACTTGGAACACATGATGCCTTTTATAGTTGTGTTTGATTTCCTAATTGCACTAGGTTACTTGAAGATCAAGGACACTACTTTGTATTTAACTAGGATTCAAGAAAGCTTAGAGATTAAGTTAATTTCCTATTTCTACAACTAGCCGATTAATAATACTGATACATATTTTTTTTACGGTATTTCCTTTATTTATTATGTATTTTATATGATTTTTTATTATTATTATTAATATTATTTATATTAGGGTTACATTTTATTTAATTGTTAACCCCTAACGTTTATAAATTTCTTAATTTGGTTCTAATTAGTTTATAACTTTATAATTGTCACCATTTAATATTATTACATAAAGTTTATATTATTAATTTAGTATTAGAGTTAGATTTTAATATTTAATATGAAATGGTATTAGGGTTTAGTACTTAATGTATAGGGTTAGGTTTAGGGTTTTATTTAATATTAAGGTTTTAATAATAATAACGATCATTTAATGAAAGGATAAATGTTCGTTTGTCGAAATGGATAACAACCCTAATGATGATGCACAGAATATGACATTCAAACTCTAAGGACAACTTGGTAAATTCAGAAGGGAAAAGTGAGGGTTGTTATAGTACCTCCCCGTTAATTTAAACTTCGTCCCAAAGTTTCAAGAAGACTTCTCGAATGCATCAGCGGGTGAGAATAGATGTGGATATTTCCATTTCATCTGGTCTTCACGTTCCCAGGTATACTCGGGGCTTCTTCGTGAATTCCAACGGTTCTTAACAACAGGAATAGAGCTTTGATGATACCACAACTTATCATCAATGCGAAGATTATTCAAGGGAATAACGAGTATGTGATTATCAGAACTTTTTTTCTTTTTTATGATTCGAGATGGAAAATGTATGAACTTTAATTAACAGGAAGTGTTGACTAAAAATTATCATTCGGTCAACGTTTTGTTAAAGCAAAGTTTACACATAATTACAGTAGGGATCTATTTGAGTGAGAGCTGATGTTGCATGAAATTCTATCCGCACCCGAATCAAATAAAACGTAAGCAGATTTTTTGTCAATAAGAAACGTACCCGTAACAAGTTCCGGGTCTTCCTGTGCCTCTGCCGATTTAATATTGAAAACTCTTCCGCGGCCTTGTCCATTTGTGTTCTCCTGGTTCGGGCAATTTCTAATAATGTGGCCCAGTTTTCCACATTTATAACAAACTACATTGGCATAACTTGCTCCGACACTACTTGCTCCGCCATTACTCGTTTCGACACCATTTGTTCCTTTCGTTCTGTTAACCCCTGGTCCGTAGACCTCACACTTCGCCGCGCTATGACCATTTCTTTTACACTTGTTGTAAAATTTAGTGCAGAACCCCGAGTGATACTTTTCACACCTTTGGCATAGCTGCTTCTGATTGTTGTTGTTGTTGTTGTTGTTGCGGTTGTTATTGTTGTTGGGATGATTGTTATAGTTGTTGTTGTTGTTGTTGTTGTTGTTGTGCCGTTTGTTGTAGTTGCGATTGATGTTGCGAATGTTGGGATAGTTGTTGTTGTATTGGTGACTCTTATCATCGTTTTCCTCCCACTTTCTTTTTACTAGCTTCACGTTGGCCTCTTCGACCGCCTGTTCTTTAATTCTTTCCTCAATCTGGTTCACTAGTTTGTGAGCCATTCTACATGTCTTTTGTATGGAGGCAGGCTCGTGTGAACTTATATCTTCTTGGATTCTCTCCGGTAACCCTATCACAAACGCGTCGATCTTCTCTTCCTCATCTTCGAACGCTCTCGGACACAATAGGCACAATTCTGTGAATCGTCTTTCGTACGAAGTAATATCGAATCCCTGTGTTCGTAACCCTCTAAGTTCTGACTTGAGCTTATTGACCTCGGTTCTGGGACGGTACTTCTCATTCATCAAGTGCTTGAATGCTGACCACGGTAGCGCGTAAGCAGCATCTTGTCCCACTTGCTCTAGATATGTATTCCACCATGTTAACGCAATACCTGTGAAGGTATGCATAACGTACTTCACTTTGTCTCCTTCAGCACACTTACTTATGGCAAACACCGATTCAACTTTCTCGGTCCACCATTTCAATCCGATTGGTCCTTCGGTCCCATCAAATTCTGAAGGTTTGCAGGCAGTGAATTCCTTGTAGAAGCATCCTACACGATTTCTTGCACCGTTAGCTGTATTGCTAGATTCAGAGTTATTGTTGGTATGTAGCGCGGCCTGTACTGCAGCTATGTGTGAAGCAAGAAAGGCACGAAATTCCTCTTCGCTCATATTCAAGGTGTGTCGAGTAGTCGGTGCCATTTCCTTCAAAATAGTCAAATGAAACAAGTTAATCATACAGAATATTAAGAGTAGTCAATTGTATCTCGTAGCATAATATGAACTCATTTATAAAAGCTTTCTCTTCATATTAGCGTTTTATAAGTTTAAATTCGGGTACTACTTACCCGTTAAGTTCATACTTAGTAGCTAATATACAATTCAACTACTAGAATTCCATATGAAAAACTGATTATAATAATATATCACATACAAATATTCTTCAAACTTACAACTTCGCTATATTACATATAACATGAAATATAGTACACTATGATACATGACAGTTTTGAAGATAAATCTAGTTAATACGCAAGTTGTTCAGCAAAGGAAATAAATACACGTAATTCATAAGTCCAGAAACAAGTCATGCATTCTGGTTTTACTAAGACGACTTCCCATCCTTGATCTTGTGAAAAATAACCGTTATAACCATTGGCTAGGCAGCATGTTGTAATGTCATCAAAAGGGTGAGGGTTTCATAATGTCCAACAGCCCCGTAATAATCTAAAAACCTTGTTTCTCACCCCAACTACTGAATCCGTTACTTGTGGGAAAGTTTTATTTAAAAGCTGCAATCCGATGTTCTTTTTCTCACTTTGGTAAGAAGCGAACATCACTAACCCGTAAGCATAACATGCTTCTTTATGTTGCATGTTAGAAGCTCTTTCTAATTCACGAAATCCTATGTTGGGATATGTTGAGTCAAAATAGGTTCTTAACCCGTAGCGTAAAATTGCATTTGGGTTCCCCGCATTTAACGCTTTAAAGAAAACACGGCGTAACTTAAAGTCTCCCCAATGTGATATACCCCACCTATCAAAGGAAAGCCTTTTATAAACTAAGGCATTTCTGGAAAGTCTTTCAAATGTTTGACAAGTTAATTTCGCCATAACTAAATGTGCTGATGAATTCTGACCGACTCTAGACAAGATTTCCTCAATCATATCCTCTGGTAGGTCTTCTAAAATATTCGGTTGTCTACCCTTAACGTCCATTTTGTTTTTATACTGTAAAATAGACAAGGATTAGATTCGTAATAACAAATAATACAAGCAATTTTTACATAGAACATAAAAGTACAAGCACACTACAATACATTTATTACACAACATGCTCACACTCCTCTAATCTGAATCACTGGTTTCTTCTTCTTCGGACTTGGTTCTTTTTCCTAATCTTCTAGGGATATATGATGTTCCTCTAATACGAGTCGTCGTTTTCCACATTGGTTTAGAAAAACCTGGTGGTTTAGAGGTTCCCGGGTTATTGTCACGATATTGAAAATACGGGTGTTGATGGTACATATAAAGTTCATCGGGGTCGGAATCAGATTTCTCTATTTTGATGCCTTTTCCCTTATTATTTTCTTTTGTCTCATTAAATTTGGTCGGGATAATTTCTATAACATCATCGGAATCCTCATCAGGATCCGATTCATCAGAAAATTGGTAATTTTCCCAATATTTTGCTTCCTTAGCGAAAACACCATTGACCATTATTAACTTTGGTCAATTGGTTGAGGATTTTCTTTTATTTGACCGGTTTTCTGTGGTTCCTACTATTCCCCCCTCCGGAACCTCTTCTTCTTCCAGTTCCTCTTATTCCGGTTCCTCTTCTTCCGGTTCCGTTTCCTCTTCTTCCGGAACTTGTGAATCTTGCCAATATATATTCGACTCTTCGTTATTATTAGGCGAGTCAATAGAATTTGTGCTAGAGGTAGACATCTATCACACAATATCAAACATGTTAAGAGATTAATATATCACATAATATTTACATGTTAATAATATATAGTTTCCAACAAAAATGTTAAGCAATCATTTTTAAAGAAAACACGGTCGAAGTCCAAACTCACTAATGCATCCTAAGAAACTCGATAAGACACACTAATGCAAATTTTCTAGTTCTCAAAGACCAACGCTTGGATACCAACTGAAATGTCCCGTTCATATTGATTATAAACGTTCCATATTAATTGATTTCGTTGCGAGGTTTTGACCTCTATATGAGACGTTTTTTAAAGACTGCATTCATTTTTAAAACAACCATAACCTTTATTTTATCAATAAAGATTTTAAAAGCATTATGTAGATTATAAAATAATGATAATCTAAAATATACTGTTTACACATGACCATTACATAATGGTTTACAATAGAAATATATTACATCGACATATGTTTCTTGAATGCAGTTTTTACACAATATCATACAAACATAGTGTAGTGACCCGGACTTTTCCATGTTTATATATATTAAATGAAATTGTTATTTACATGATTAAGTGTTTCTAACATGTTAAGCAATCAAACTTGTTAAGACTTGATTAATTGAAATAGGTTTCATATAGACAATTGACCACCCAAGTTGACAGGTGATTCACGAACGTTAAACTTATAAAAACTATACGATGACATATATATGGTTATATATATAGTTAACATGATTTTATTATAAGTATGTATCTCATTAGGTATTTTAACAATGAGTTATATACATAAAAATGAGACTATTTATTTAAGAAACTCGAAAACGATATATATAACGATTATCGTTATAACAACGTCTTACTAGGTACATATGAATCATATTAAGATATTGATACACTTGGTTAATTATCTTAAATGATAAGTAAATATATTATTAAGTGTATTAACAATGAAATACATATGTAAAAATAAGACTACTAACTTAATGATTTCGAAACGAGACATATATGTAACGATTATCGTTGTAACGACATTTAACTGTATATATATCATACTAAGATATATTATATATCATAATATTATGATAATATAACAATTTAACATCTCATTTGTTATAATAAACAATGGGTTAACAACATTCAACAAGATCGTTAACCTAAAGGTTTCAAAACAACATTTACATGTAACGACTAACGATGACTTAACGACTCAGTTAAAATGTATATACATGTAGTGTTTTAATATGTATTCATACACTTTTGAAAGACTTCAAGACACTTATCAAAATACTTCTACTTAACAAAAATGCTTACAATTACATCCTCGTTCAGTTTCATCAATAATTCTACTCGTATGCACCCGTATTCGTACTCGTACAATACACAGCTTTTAGATGTATGTACTATTGGTATATACACTCCAATGATCAGCTCTTAGCAGCCCATGTGAGTCACCTAACACATGTGGGAACCATCATTTGGCAACTAGCATGAAATATCTCATAAAATTACAAAAATATGAGTAATCATTCATGACTTATTTACATGAAAACAAAATTACATATCCTTTATATCTAATCCATATACCAACGACCAAAAACACCTACAAATACTTTCATTCTTCAATTTTCTTCATCTAATTGATCTCTCTCAAGTTCTATCTTCAAGTTCTAAGTGTTCTTCATAAATTCCAAAAGTTCTAGTTTCATAAAATCAAGAATACTTCCAAGATTGCAAGTTTACTTCCAAGTTTTCTAAATCCATTCCAAGTAATCATCCAAGATCAAGAAACCTTTGTTACTTATAGTAGGTTATCTTTCTAATACAAGGTAATAATCATATTCAAACTTTAATTCAATTTCTATAACTATAACAATCTTATTTCGAGTGGAAATCTTACTTGAAATTGTTTTCGTGTCATGATTCTGCTTCAAGAACTTTCAAGCCATCCAAGGATCCTTTGAAGCTAGATCTATTTTTCTCATTTCCAGTAGGTTTATCCAAGGAACTTGAGGTAGTAATGATGTTCATAACATCATTCGATTCATACATATAAAGATATCTTATTCGAAGGTTTAAACTTGTAATCACTAGAACATAGTTTAGTTAATTCTAAACTTGTTCGCAAATAAAAGTTAATCCTTCTAACTTGACTTTTAAAATCAACTAAACACATGTTCTATATCTATATTATATGCTAACTTAATGATTTAAAACCTGGAAACACGAAAAACACCGTAAAACCGGATTTACGCCGTTGTAGTAACACCGCGGGCTGTTTTGGGTTAGTTAATTAAAAACTATGATAAACTTTGATTTAAAAGTTGTTATTCTGGGAAAATTATTTTTATTATGAACATGAAACTATATCCAAAAATTATGGTTAAACTCAAAGTGGAAGTATGTTTTCTAAAATGGTCATCTAGACGTCGTTCTTTCGACTGAAATGACTACCTTTACAAAAACGACTTGTAACTTATTTTTCCGACTATAAACCTATACTTTTTCTGTTTAGATTCATAAAATAGAGTTCAATATGAAACCATAGCAATTTGATTCACTCAAAACGGATTTAAAATGAAGAAGTTATGGGTAAAACAAGATTGGATAATTTTTCTCATTTTAGCTACGTGAAAATTGGTAACAAATCTATTCCAACCATAGCTTAATCAACTTGTATTGTATATTATGTAATCTTGAGATACCATAGACACGTATACAATGTTTCAACCTATCATGTCGACACATCTATATATATTTCGGAACAACCATAGACACTTTATATGTGAATGTTGGAGTTAGCTATACAGGGTTGAGGTTGATTCCAAAATATATATAGTTTGAGTTGTGATCAATACTGAGATACGTATACACTGGGTCGTGGATTGATTCAAGATAATATTTATCGATTTATTTCTGTACATCTAACCGTGGACAACTAATTGTACGTTACTAACGAGGACAGCTGACTTAATAAACTTAAAACATCAAAATATATTAAAAGTGTTGTAAATATATTTTGAACATACTTTTATATATATGTATATATTGTTATAGGTTCGTGAATCAACCAGTGGCCAAGTCTTACTTCCCGACGAAGTAAAAATCTGTGAAAGTGAGTTATAGTCCCACTTTTAAAATCTAATATTTTTGGGATGAGAATACATGCAGGTTTTATAAATGATTTACAAAATAGACACAAGTACGTGAAACTACATTCTATGGTTGAATTATCGAAATCGAATATGCCCCTTTTTATTAAGTCTGGTAATCTAAGAATTAGGGAACAGACACCCTAATTGACGCGAATCCTAAAGATAGATCTATTGGGCCTAACAAACCCCATCCAAAGTACCGAATGCTTTAGTACTTCGAAATTTATATCATATTCGAAGGGTGTCCCGGAATGATGGGGATATTCTTATATATGCATCTTGTTAATGTCGGTTACCAGGTGTTCACCATATGAATGATTTTATCTCTATGTATGGGATGTGTATTGAAATATGAAATCTTGTGGTCTATTGTTACGATTTGATATATATAGGTTAAACCTATAACTCACCAACATTTTTGTTGACGTTTAAAGCATGTTTATTCTCAGGTGAATACTAAGAGCTTCCGCTGTTGCATACTAAAATAAGGACAAGATTTGGAGTCCATGTTTGTATGATATTGTGTAAAAACTGCATTCAAGAAACTGATTTCGATGTAACATATTTGTATTGTAAACCATTATGTAATGGTCGTGTGTAAACAGGATATTTTAGATTTGATAATCTACGTAAAGCTTTTTAAACCTTTATTTATGAAATAAAGGTTATGGTTTGTTTTCAAAATGAATGCAGTCTTTGAAAAACGTCTCATATAGAGGTCAAAACCTCGCAACAAAATCAATTAATATGGAACGTTTTTAATCAATAAGAACGGGACATTTCACATGGACTCCAAATCTTGTCCTTATTTTAGTATGCAACAGCGAAAGCTCTTAGTATTCACCTGAGAATAAACATGCTTTAAACGTCAACAAAAATGTTGGTGAGTTATAGGTTTAACCTGTATATATCAAATCGTAACAATAGACCACAAGATTCTTATTTCAATACACATCCCATACATAGAGATAAAAATCATTAATATGGTGAACACCTGGTAACCGACATTAACAAGATGCATATATAAGAATATCCCCATCATTCCGGGACACCCTTCGGATATGATATAAATTTCGAAGTACTAAAACATCCGGTACTTTGGATGGGGTTTGTTAGGCCCAATAGATCTATCTTTAGGATTCGTGTCAATTAGGATGTCTATCCCTAATTCTTAGATTACCAGACTTAATAAAAAGGGGTATATTCAATTTCGATAATTCAACCATAGAATGTAGTTTCACGTACTTGTGTCTATTTTGTAAATCATTTATAAAACCTGCATGTATTCTCATCCCAAAAATATTAGATTTTAAAAGTGGGACTATAACTCACTTTCACAGATATTTCCTTCCTCGAAAATAAGACTTGGCCACGGATCGATTCACGAACCTATACAAATATGTACATATATATCAAAGTATGATCAAAATATAATTACAACCATTTTTATTATGTTTTAAAGATTTGAGTGTATTAAGTCAGCTGTCCTCGTTAGTAACCTACAACTAGTTGTCCACAGTTAGATGTACAGAAATAAATCGATATATATATATTATCTTGAATCAATCCACGACCCAGTGTACACACGTCTCAGGCTAGATCACAACTCAATGTATATATATTTTTGGAATCAACCTCAACCCTATATAGCAAACTCCAACATTACTGCATATAGAGTGTCTATGGTTGTTCCAAATAATATATATACATGGGTCGATATGATATGTCAAAACATTTGCATACGTGTCTATGGTATCCCAAGATTACATAATATATTAGAATACATGTATAATACAATATAAGTTAGCTATGATATGATTTGTATAGATTTGTTAAACATTTCCCGTAGCTAAAAAGATCAAAAATATCCAATCTTGTTTCACCCATAACTTCTTCATTTTAAATCCGTTTTGAGTGAATCAAGTTGCTATGGTTTCATATTGAACTCTAATTTAAGAATCCAAATAGAAAAAGTATAGGTTTATAGTCATAAATTTAAGTTACATGTCAATTACTAAAGAGGTAGTCATTTCCGTCGAAAGAACGACATCTTAATGACCATTTTGAAAAACATACTTTCACTTTGAGTTTAACCAACATTTTTGGATATAGTTTCATGTTCATATGAAAAATCATTTTCCCAGAAGAACAACTTTTAAATCAAAGTTTATCATAGTTTTTAATTATCCAAACCAAAACAGCCCCCGGTTTCACTACGACGGCGTATATCCGATTTTATGGTGTTCATCGTGTTTCCAGGTTTTAAATCATTAAGTTAGCATATAATATAGATATAGAACATGTGTTTAGTTGATTTTAAAAGTCAAGTTAGAAGGATTAACTTTTGTTTGCGAACAAGTTTAGAATTAACTAAACTATGTTCTAGTGATTACAAGTTTAAACCTTTGAATAAGATAGCTTTATATGTATGAATCGAATGATGTTATGAACATCATTACTGCCTCAAGTTTTCTAGATAAAACTACTGGAAATGAGAAAAATGGATCTAGCTTCAAAGGATCCTTGGATGGCTTGAAAGTTCTTGAAGCAGAAACATGACACGAAAACAATTCAAGTAAGATTTTCACTCGAAATAAGATTGTTATAGTTGTAGAAATTGAATCAAAGTTTGAATATGAATATTAACTTGAATTAGAAAGATAACCTATTATAAATAACAAAGGTTCCTTGATCTTAGATGATTACTTGGAATGGATTAGAAAGCTTGGAAGTAGACTTGCAAACTTGGAAGTATTCTTGATTTTTATGAAACTATACTTATGAAATTTATGAAGAACACTTAGAACTTGAAGATAGAACTTGAGAGAGACCAATTAGATGAAGAAAATTGAAGAATAAAAGTGTTTGTAGGTGTTTTTGGTCGTTAGTATATGGATTAGATATAAAGGATATGTAATTTTGTTTTCATGTAAATAAGTCATGAATGATTACTAATATTTTTGTAATTTTATGAGATATTTCATGCTAGTTGCAAAATGATGGTTCCCACATGTGTTAGGTGACTCACATGGGCTGCTAAGAGCTGATCATTGGAGTGTATATACCAATAGTACATACATCTAAAAGCTGTGTATTGTACGAGTACAAATACGGGTGCATACGAGTAGAATTGTTGATGAAACTGAACGAGGATATAATTGTAAGCATTTTTGTTAAGTAGAAGTACTTTAATATGTGTCTTGAAGTTTTTCAAAAGTGTAAGAATACATATCAAAACATAACATGTATATACATTCTAATGGAGTCGTTAAGTCTTCGTTAGTCGTTACATGTAAGTGTTGTTTTGAAACCTTTAAGTTAAGGATCTCAATTAATGTTGTTAACCCAATGTTTATTATATCAAATGAGATGTTAAATTATTATGTTATCATGATATTATGATGTATGAATATCTCTTAATATGATATATACATTAAAATATCGTTACAACGATAATCGTTACATATAAGTCTCGTTTCGTAATTCTTGAGTTAGTAGTCTTGTTTTTACATATGTAGTTCATTGTTAACACACTTAATGATATATTTAAATATCATTTTATCATGTTAAATATAGTGTATCAATATCTTAATATGATACATATGTATTTAGTAGACGTTATCATAACGATAATCGTTATATATATCATTTCGAGTTTCTTAACTTAGTAATCTCATTTCTTATGTATATCACACATTGTTAATATACTTAGTGAGATACTTACTCATCATAATCTCATGTCAACCATATATATATATGTCTATATATACCACAACATGTAGTTTTTACAAATTTGTAACGTTCGTGAATCGCCGGTCAACTTGGGTGATCAATTGTCTATATGAAACTTATTTCATTTAATCAAGTCTTAACAAGTTTGATTGCTTAACACGTTGGAAACATTTAGTCATGTAAATATCAATTTCAATTAATATATATAAACATGGAAAATTTCGGGTCACTACAACAACTGCGAACAAAAAAGATTGCTTTTTCTAGAAAGAAGGCTAATAAAAAAGGTTGTGATGATTAATTTGTAGGAATTGGGTCAACAAATGAGTAAAATGGTTTCGTACGTTGGTGGGGCAACTAACAATTTGCAGCCATCACGATTCCAGTTCTCTTTCTTGATTTTACCCACTTATCCGAGCCTATGTTCCAAACTCTTTATATACACTGATTTACTAATCTGTTTCCATTAGTTACAGCCAAAATAAGGAACTAAGGCCCCGTTTGGCTTGTGGAATGTTTTTGGATGGAATGGAATTTGTTAAAGGAATTGGAATTCAGCTGATGGTTAGTATTTTACATTTTTTGTTTTATAATTGGATAATGCAAACTCATTACCTGATTACATTTTGTACAAATATTATTTTAACTGATTCATTAGAATCGACCGAGGATCTTGGCTAATTTTAGGGTTTTCATACGATTCATCGTAGTTAATTGAATATAAGTGTGGGGATTTGATTGTCGTCACCACCACTGTAGCTACCATTGACGTCATAGGTTCTATTTTCGTGATTCCAGCTGTTTGATGGTATGTGTCATGTTCTTTACTAAATTGTAAAAAGTTACAATTTTGGATGTTTAAAGGAGGTTTTCAATGGAAATATATTTATCTGGAAGATTTATGTGAATATCTTTTTTTTTTGTACCATAAAAATGGTCGTTTATTATGCAACTGTCAGCGGTTTGAAGATCCTCTATTTTTTTCCCTTACTAGAATGTAACAGGGTGATAACAGGAAATATGTTTGCATGCTGAAACTTTGTATAAATGGTATTCCGCATTTGTTGATTTTTTTATTCTAGAATGAAGCATCTTTTTCTACAAATATTGTATATTGTATGAATATCAGCAGTTTTTAATCCAATCTTTTGAAGGTCCGCTGATTTGCTCCTGAAAGTCTGACCCATGTACATAACTGCACAAAGGTATGGAATGTGCTTTTTTAAAAGTCATTTTTGAGAAGCTACTTATGACTTAAATTTACATATATGTCTTAGTATTACTATTACTACATTCAAAGACACATGTCAGTTAGCAAAAATTATAGTTACATCAGTTATTTTAGCAAGTGTAGTTGCCACGTTTCTACTACTCTGCAGTATATAAGACACCAGTGTAGTGAAAAGGTATCTTTGATCATTTTATACAAGTGATTAATAGTTGGGACTTATCCCCATTTAATAGCTTAATTGAGTTTGTAGTTGAAAAGAATTGTTTGTTTAAGTTTTGTTTGGTTGCACAAGGAGCTTAAGGAAACAAAAAGTACTATACGCCTATGTGCATTCCACAAATCAGCATCCAATTTTTATATGCTCATATAATGATTTTGTAAACTGCGTTTGTGTAACCTATATGTTAATTAAGTTACAATCTTATTAAACTTGCCATGTATTGGTTTAAAATAACGAAAGAAGTATGGTAACATTCATATGAGTGTTAAAATAAAAAGGCAATCTTAAGCCTGATTTTGTTTTTAACACTTTACTTAGTGCATGATTAGTATTATTTTTTAGGTTTATGTTGATTGTTGATAAAAGGATTTATGATGCCTAATTTCTGGAATCTTGAGGACTATTCTTGTCACTTCAGCATACTAGGAGCTCAAGGTGTTTAGCTGGAAGCTTCTTGGAGGGTTCCTTTTGTCATTCTTGGAATTATATACAGATCCCTTTTTAGGGTTTGATCAACACACATACACATATTCGATCATCTGATTATTCTCTCAAATTTTTTGGATTATCTGTTTTAGAACATATTAATCTTCGATTTCATCATCTTGGTGATCCGATTCATTGATTTCTATATTATTCTAGTATTGAATCTCTAATCATATTGTTAGAGATTGATTTCTGTGTGAAGAGTTGTTCTATTGATTTCAATCAACTGTAATAATTTTGATAACTTTGGAGATTGATTAATCTTGAGTGTGATTATGTTTATTCTGAAGTATTTCACTGTTTCTGACATGGTATCAGAGCGATAGATTGATCTGAGGTGCATCTTTCAACCGATTGTTGAAGATTTCGATTTGTTCTTGACGTAACCCTAATTTCTCAAAATTAGGGTTTGGTTTCTTTCTTTTGGCTGCTTCGGAGATCTTCTTTCTTTCGCTACTATTTCTTTTCATTGCTATTCACGATTCATATCTTGAAAGGGAAGCCTCGAATTTATTCATTGTTTTATTTACTTTCAACCCTAATTGACCGAATCCCAGTGTCCGACTCTTGATCTACGTTCTAAAAACTTGTGAAAACCTGATCAGTCACTTGGTTGATTCTTGACATGTTTTTATATTATATATCTGTTTCTTTATCCTTACAGGTTGCTTGTCTAGTAGCCAATCCTTGGGAGGTAGTTTTTCTATCCGTTACATGTGTCTGACTAGCGTTTAATGCTGAGAATTTTCTATTTGTTTTAGCTATTGTGTTTATTCTGTTTATCTATGGTTATTCTTTTCTTTGTGTTTGATTTGTCCAAATTCTTGTTAAAATGGGTGAAACTATCAAAATGTGATTACTTTGATTAGTAAACTAGATTTTGGTGATCCTTTATATCTGCATGCTAGTGACACCACTAATACACCTATAATATCTATAAAATTGAAAAGGACTGAGAATTATAATATATGAAGTCGTGCTATGCTTCTTGTTTTTTCAACCAAAAATAAAGTAGGATTTGTTGATGGAACTTATTTGAAAAATAATGGTGATGTTTTTCTTGGTTCTCATTGGGATATGGGTAATTATGTTGGTTGTTAAATTCCATATCTGAAGAATTATATTCTGGTAAAAAAAATTTCTGCTACTGCTTCTGTTGTTTGGACTGAACTGTAACGACCCAACCCGTTATCCAACCGAATACGTAATTTTTATTTTATTTTTATATACAGAAGGGGTGTGCGACGCGCAGCCCCTATGTGCACGATGCGCACATGGCCTGATAGCTTGCTGTCCAAAATTTTCATTTTTCGTTTAAAGATCTCCCACTTCCCGACACTTTCAGACGAAATGGTTTTCACAACATATAATATTAGATAAAACTAACACGTTCCAATAATAAAACGAGTTTTACGACACCAAGCCCACATCGGCTGTTTTACGACTTTCGTACAAAAATACAAGTTTCGACCACATGATTTTAACACAAAATAAAGACCGAGCGTGGCAATTGGGGATACACTACCCAATCCTAATCAATCTAAAAGCACGTCTTCTAAAGCAAACTACACGAGTCCACTAGTTCCCACGCTTACCCGAGCCACCGCATCCATGCAAATCTATAAAAATGTAAACAACGAGAGGGTAAGCTAACGCTTAGTGATTGAGAATATACGACATACATATATATATGCATAAAATGGACACGGCACACGAATAATCAAATAGCACATACCGGAGAATCCAAGCATAAAGGCAAGCTAATCTAAGCATACCGTACAATCGCTATACAACAAGCTAACAATATCAACAAAGTAAGTTCACCAACAACGATATGAACAACGCCATCAAGCTACACCCGGAGGGCTAGCTACATCACAACAATACAACAATATATATATATATATATATATATATATATATATATATATATATATATATATATATATATATATATATATATATATATATATATATATATATATATATATATATATCAAAGCGTAAACCGCCCAAGGTTAACCCCTTAACCCAATACCAAAACCAACTACCAAATACCAAAATGAAGATTGGCCGAACTACACGAGCCTTGGTAAATCCGCATCCACACGAGACTACTATCTTTAATAACACAACAACATCGAGGTTGGCCGAACTACACGAGCCTTAGTAAATCCGCAACCACACGAGATCACTACCTCAATAAGATGACCGAACTACACGCGTCATCGTGAATCCGTATCCACACGTGATTCACTTCCCAAATCAAAACCCACGGTCCCGGGATTATATAAATCCACATCATCGGGGTTATCCACATCACAACTCAATATCAACCCTTCGCCATTGGGGTTATATAATCCACATCACAAGCACATGTGATAACGTACACACAAAGTGTGCACCTCGCCAAAGGTGGTCAACCAAAACGCACAACCGTGCCAATTGGACCTATTACTAAGTCCATCAAGTCCACCTATATGGAAGTGAGCTCTATAACCGAGAACCACTTCACTCGACCCGCACCCATCCTACACATACATATGCACATAGGATATTAACACTCACCTTGTCGTCTTGATGAATGCTACCGAATAATCCGCAACTCGCCGATGGAATGTACCTATTCCAAAATCACAATACAAGTAACACACTTAGAGTGGATTTACAAACCAACTCAAAACGACACTTAGTGCAATTTCGACCAATTGCACTTCCAAGCACAAACAGCGCCTAAACTAACCAATAATTACTAACACAAGTGAAAATGGTCCTAATACGCCAATTAAACCCTAACACAAGTGTTAAACACTTATCATTCTCAAAATCACCCATAAACCCTAATTTTGACTCAATTCAAAATTAGTCTTTCAAATACAGTAAAATGGGTTCCAACACTTCCATAATCACCAAGCCTAGTGATTAAACCCAAATACAAGTCCCAAATCATGGCCAAGTCGGTTTCCAACCCAAAACCCACCAATAACAACAATAAACCCGATTACTAGCAACACTAAACTCACTTCATGAGTTTAAATGGGTTTCTCAACAATTTAAGTTCAAACCCTAACTTGAATATCAAAATCAAACAATGAAATTCGGAGTTAGAACTTACCGCAACAACCAAAACGTAGCTAGGAACGAGGTGAACAACTTTAACACTCGAGCTTTTGATCAATTCGAGCTTCTTCTTCTTCAGAACCCCAAGTCTCTCTCTAGAACTCTCTATCTCTCTCTAAGATACTTGAGAGTGTTTGTGGATGTGAAAGTGATCCAAAGTTGGATCCAAACCAGCTAATATGGCTTCAGATCCGGCCTCAAGTGAAATGACCAAAATGTGACGCCCCGTACAAAACCATCATGTACGAATCGTCAACAACAGGTCCATTACACGATATAATACTACATGCTGTTTTAAAACAAGTTTGCATTCATGAAAAGATAACGTTTTACAAAAGATAACGTGACACAAAGGTCGTTACAAAGCCATTATTCAAAATAACATAAGTTGTGAATGCAAGATAAAAGTTCCATGATTGAGACATCTCTAAGTAATGCAACGGAAGTCTAACACAGCGAGTCTGTAACAGCAAGTCTATAACACCAAGATAGCAAGTCTAACAGCGGAAGCAACAACGTCTAAGCACCTGAGAAATACATGCTTAAAAAGCCAACACGAATGTTGGTGAGCTATAGTTTGTTTGTAATCAGTACGTAATGTAGACCACGAGATTTCGTATTCAAAACAGTATGAAAAGTATATGCTTAACCGTGGGCACCCGGTAACTAACTTAACGTAATATTACCCCCTAAAAGTACACTTGGAGAGTGCATCTGTTTACGAAGTATTAAACACCCGTTGAATGCTAGCGCGACTAGCCCGAGTGGGGATGTCAAATCCTATGGATCCATATATAAAATTCGCGTTCGCCGGTTCAAAAATTAATGACTAAACGTTACCGTGCTAAGGGGAATATTTGTGCCGTTATGTCATCCACACATATATAAAGTTTAAGTACTCGTGTCTAGTATGTAAAACATAAAAAACGCATGTATTCTCAGTCCAAAAAATAGTAGAGTAAAAAGGGAAGCTATAACTCACAGTGATAAAATGCGGTAAAAGTCGATATGAAAAGTATGCAAGTAGTAAGTCGGTCTGAAAGGTCGTCAACCTAAGTCAAAGGTTACTAAGTTAGTAAATTGTCCCAAAAGGTTTAAAAGTACGTAAGTAAAGTCCTAACATCATCATCGTCACCATCATTCGTAAAAGACAAAGTAAGTTTTCATCAAGAATAGAGATCTAAACAAAAGGCTGACTTCGGACAGCTTCTACGACCTCTATACAAACCGAAAAGACGCGCGGTTAGTGGCCAAGGCTCCATATTTGAGTCCTCTAACTGCTATCCAATTTTCAGAACCTAACTCGATGTCTTTTGACCGTGGCGACGGTTCAAGCGCGAGTAGGTCAGAATTTTCAGCACATCGTTACAAGGGCGTAGTGACTTTCGGAAGGCTATAAATCCTAAACCGTATATCGGATTTAGGCGAGTCTTGAATAAAAAGTAATCTACTCGAAACGAAATATCTGAAAATCACTTTTCCAGAAGTCCTAGGAGTCTGATCAGACCCCGAAAAACAGAAAGCAAGTGCTCCGGTGGGTTTCTTGGTGCTTGATGCTCATCACGGTTCTCATCCTTGATGCGTGTAAGCTTCAAGTGTACAACTCTTTGATATTTTAGTATCAATTTGACCAAGTTTCAACCAGAAATACACAACTAAGAGTAAAAGCTAACATTCTACAAGATTTGAACATCAAGGTTGCCTCTTTATTGCATAAACACCATAAAGCTTCAACCTTTATCCTTTTGACACAAGTTTTATGCATCTTCATCATATGAGATGATGAAGACTTGATCTTTATCATTACAACAATCACAAAAAGGTTCCAAGTAAGTGAGATCTACAATGATAACTTAGATCTCAAGTATTAAGAAAACCATATGCTAGAAAGCTTGGATCTTTACAAGATTAATGAGACTATAAGGTAGAAAGCTAAGATCTAGTAAAAGTAATGAGACCATAAACTAAAAAGCTAAGATCTTGAACAAAATAATGAAACCCTAAGCTAGAAAGCTTGGATCTTTAATCTTCTTGAAGATCCTTAAAGCAAAAAGCTAGATCTACAAGTTACATGAAGATCATAAACACAAGTTTTGATCTTTTTAACAAAATAAAGAGATTATAAGCTAGAAAACTTAGATCCAACAAAGTAAATGAAGATTCAAAGCTAGAAATCTTGAATCTTCCATGTTCTTGAAAGATTCAAATCAAAGTTTGAATCTACAAGATATAACAAGATCAAGAAGCTAAAAAGCTTGATCTTATGATGATGATGATGATGTCGTGTATATGAAGAAGAGAAGAAGAAGAAAATTTAAAACTTACACTTTTTAGAGTGAGAAAGACTAGAGAGAAAATTAGAGGGTAAGTGTGTGTAAAATTTGAATGAGATCAAGTGTGAAATGGGTGGAAATGGCTTGGTATTTATAGTGAGGATTGGTGGTGGTGACCGTGGGTATGTGGGGGGGGGGGGGATAAGGGGACACTTTTTTGCTTTTTGGTTAGTGGTGGTCTAAAGGTGGTGCATATGTTAGGATCACATGCAACATGTATGGTAATGGTGAACAAAAATGCTAGTATGTTGGCTCTTATTAATGGGTATTTGTCTTTCATATTAGTGGATCATTAACTTATTAAAATTGGGCTAATTAAATGGTCCATTAGCTAGAGTAGGGTGGGCTAAAGTCCAACAAGACTAACTAGTGAGCATAAGTAAATTACTAAGCGTAATTAAGCAACTAATAACCCAAGTAATTGTCATTATAAAAATAACAATTAGTATTACGTAGTCATAATATTCCAATTATGACCAAAGTCAAACGTGTATCAAAATACATAGCTCGTTCTAAACGTCAAGTGACACTAACGGTCATAAAAGCATTCGGAGATCAAGTTAAGTAACCACGTACTTAATGGCACGTTGTAAGGTATTAATGAAAGTAATTAACATGAATTAAGATCCCAGAACATAATATAGCTCAGTACCATAAATACGCAGTTTCGTGAAAGTAATAAGCACATATGCAAGTCGAAAAAGTCGGGTCGTTACACAAAATGCCCTTCATTTAACTCAAATTAGGAAAAAGGAAAATTCTGTCGCTGGCAAGGTGCGCGACACTCTCCCCTAAGTGTGCGCGGCGCGCACAAGGGTCTGAGCAAATTCCGAGCTTTTTAATTTACACCACACTTCACACACTTTATGTACGTCATTTATACTTTATGTACAATAAAATATTAGGGTCTTACAACTCTTCCTCACTTAGAATTGATCACGTCCTCGTGATCCTCGTCACTTAACCAACCGGACCCACACACAATGGTCCTCAAATATGCGTTCCAATACGACTTCCGACACATTTATCGTTAATCCGAAGATTATCCCACTAACTAAATACACGCTTGCACGCATTAGGGGACATGCAATGCACACAACATCCGAAGTCTACCACAATCGTTTAACATACGCGGAAACATCATGTTTCTTTCCAACTTCTCTAGGCAATCCTTCTCAACGAATCACCTCTAACACTAAATCGTCATCCTCGATTTATCAAATCCACAAATCCGAGCACTAAAACTTGCTCAATCCCTCACATCGGGAAAAACTCAACCAATCTCTTACCGAGATATCAATCCCTTAGTGTACTGATAGTGCTCTAAATGAACATGTATTTAGTATCAATATCTTTCCAATATGTAAAGTTTTTAGTTGCAATTGTTCTATTTCCAAGTAATATTTGTTTAAATAAATAAATGTGAAGACAGAAGACAGAATCGACGTTTTGAAGATGCAAATGACCAAAAAGCTCAAATGTACAAGATACAATCCAAGTGGTTCAATTTATTGATAAATAACGTCTAAAAATGACAAGAGTACAAGCCGCGAAACGCAAAGTACAAGATATCTAAGCATACGAAAAGACGTTCAAAAATCCGGAACCGAGTATCAACGTACAAGTCAACGGAGCTAAAATTACAAGTCAACTATGCACAAGAATATAATATAATATATATATATATATATATAATTATATAAAATTATATATATTATATTATATATTATAAAAATACAGCAGCCCACGTTTTAAAAAAGTTTGTGAGCTGGAATCCAGACCTCCACGATCGCGGAGCTGCAGAGGGTAAAATCTCCACGATCGCGGAGCAACCCTGACACAATTTGGCCTATAAAGCTCGAGCATTCTTCCGAATCCTACACACCTTTACACTCTTTCTTTCTCTGTATATGTAATATATATTTATAATTTTAATTTTAATTTAAGTTAATAATAATAAGGTTATTGTAAGAATGTTTTACTGGTTTTAAGTCAGAACTCTGTCCGTGTAAAGCTACGCGATAAATAATCATTGTAAGTTAAATTCTCCTTTTTACATTTATGTATCGTAAATAAGTTATTATTATGCTTATTTGAGCCGAAGTAATCGTGATGTTGGACTAAATATTAAGACGGGATTATTGAACTTTGGACCATAATTAAGGTTTGGGCAAAAGACCGACACTTGTGGAAATTGGACTATTGACTATTAATAGATGCGGGGTATTGTCTAATTGAGTGACAACTCATTGGAGTCTGTCGAACCTATCTTCAAATTAATTAACCTAATAATTAATAATGATTATGGTTGTCCTATTTAGTGACATTCATATGGAATCTGTTATAATAATTTAATTAATTATTTGGGTTGGGTAATTGATTATTCAAACCGATCAAGTGGATAAATTAATATTCATAATTAATTAAAACAGTGGTGGATTACATAAAGTGATAACTGGTGTAATTGTTGATAGAAGTGATAACTGCATCACAGTTTAAATCCTTAATTAGTTGGAATATTTGACTTCCGGTATAAGGGTAATTTGACGAGGACAGTCGCACTTTATTTTTATGGCCGATGGGCTATTATGGATAAAAACCAGATAGACGTATCAAATAAACCAGGACAAAATATAATTAACCCAGAGTAATAAATTAAAATCAAAACGTCAAACATCATGATTACGGAAGTTTAAATAAGCATAATTCTCTTATTTTATATTTCCTCGTACTTTTATATATTGTCATTTTAATTATTGTTATTTATTTTATCGTTATTTAAATATCGTCATTTACTTTACGCTTGACTTAAAATATAAAATCGACAAACCGGTCATTAAACGGTAAACCCCCTTTTATATATTATTACTAATAATAATTATATATATTTTGTACAAATATAGTTGTTTAAAATATAGTGTAAAATAAGTCGTCTCCCTGTGGAACGATCCGGACTTACTAAAAACTATACTACTCTACGATTAGGTACACTGCCTATAGTGTTGTAGCAGAGTTTAGGTATATCCCATCTATGTAAATAAATAAATAAAACATGTGTAATTTGCACCGTATTTCGTAGTAAAAATAATAGTATTTTGTATACCATCGCTCGTACATCACGTACCCTTACCGAGTACAATGCTAAAAGCATCCAAGTTTCAACCTAAGGTCAACAACCCGAACGATGAAGATCGAACCAAACGAATCCTTACGGATAATACCTACCACTTAACATCCCTTGTAGTGTGCAACACGACCAATACACAACTATCATAAAGTCGTAAGCAAACGACTAAATCCGCTAGCGTCCAAAATGACTATGGCAACGCTAATCCCAAGGTGTACAAAATTGACTATTGTCACACCCGTATCAACACGTGAGCGAAACACAGCTATCGCATCACTAATCACACAACATGGTCCTCATGACCCCACCATTGGTGTATAAAACAACCAATAGTTCACAATACTAACCACATGAAGGCTGGCTGAAACTATACGCGCCTTAGTGAATCCGCACCACACGCGACTCACCACCTCCACCGCACAACAATCGGGATTGGCCGAACTACACGTCCCTTAGTGAATCCGAACTACACGAGAGTCACTATCCAAATAGAATGACTGCATCTACACGAGTCATTGTGAATCCGAACTACATGAGACTCACTTCCTCAATATGATGACCGAAACTACACGCGTCATCGTGAATCTACATCCACACGTGATCCACCTCCCAAATCTCAACACAGGAATGGTACTCCCATTCCCCATCGGTACTCGCATTTCCCGATAACGTTATACCATACCGATATAACACTACTCCCAAGGTGAAGTTAGCGGACCACGTCAACGACCATAACCCACCAATCACACACTCTCTTTTGGCCTCATACAACGAGTAGTGTAACATCGTGCACTGCTACACCATAGTGAATCCTAACAGAATACACTAACCATTAACACATGCTCTTTTGGCCTCAATCACAACGAGTAGTGTAACATCGCGCACTACTACACCATAGTGAATCCTAACGGATTACACTAGCCATCTACCCCAAACAAATACCCATTAGTGTACTTAACAACACGTAACACTAACCCCCATGTGGTGTCTTAACACTGCGACTAACCCACCCAAGTAAAACCATTATATACATACACGCATCGTACGTACGCGTACACAACGCCAACACAATCGAGCAAGAACCACCTATATCGCACATAGGCACAAGACAATGATTCTCTATGAGAGAATCCGACACGCACATCCCTTAACCGAGGGATCTTACCTTGCTCGTCAAACACGTCCATTATCTCTAAATGAGATTCACCACATTACCACCTCGGTGATAATTTAAATCCAAAATCATAAGTACAATTTATTCCAAATCGTACTTTTACCACAATCGACCAACATAGGTCTCAACGCTAGTGTGACGATCCGGAAATTTTCGACCAAATTTAAACTTAATCTTTATATGATTTCGACACGATAAGCAAAGTCTGTAAAGTTGAGTCTCAAAATTTTTGAACTGTTTCATATATTCAATTGACCTTCGACCATTCTCGACGATTCATGAACAATTATTTATAAATATATATGAATATAGAAATATATGAATATATATTATAGTTTAAAATACGTTAATAAAATATAATACGGTATATTTTATTATAATTAAGTATGTAAAATAATTTACTATATAATTAAACTTATTAAAAACATATAGTTACTAGACCATTACTATTACAAATAATACTAACTACCTCTACATGTGCATGTACACGTTGGCATGTGTAGAGCATGAGTACTCAAGCAAGCAAGCATGTCTCTAACTTTATTATAATTACTACCACAATCAACTATATATACACTACTCTTTTACATTGAGAGTTGTTTAATAACATGTTTACAGCTCATGTTAAAATTTGTAATCAAAAATATATGTACAACTCATGCCAATTCATAAAGTTGGTTAATTAACTTTATGTCATTTTAACCAAATAATAAAGATAGAATATTAAAGTTTGGTTGTATATGATGCATGTCAATGATATCACAGTGCATTATTTTATCTCTTTCATTGATCATCAATATGTCACTGTTGCCTTTTTTTAAATTTAATCGACTCTAGAAACCCCACTCATCTATATATACATGCATGTGTTGGATAGACATATCACTAAATCAATACTCAAGCCAATCACCACCCAATTTCTTCACCATTTAAACTTGTTATATTGCTACTGCTCTTTTCTTATTTGACTAAAACAAGAACCAGTCAACCATGTTAAATTTGTTTAGTGTCGTGAACCATTCCAAACCAAACCCTCATATAACCATAAATATAAGAAATGATTTCTAAAAGTCTCCATATATTGTGTTGGCTGCAAGTGAAAAGTCAAGAAGGTAATAGGAAAACTTCTTGTTCATTCACGGATATTCAATATTGAGTCACGAGTGTTGATAAAGATCCCGAACAATAAAAAAGGAAAGAAAACTTGGTCAGCCCCATTTGATGGACACTTGCTATCCTTTTTATTTAACCACTCCATTTATGTGTTATATATTCAAAACAAACACATCTCTCAAATACATTTTTAGTTCACTCAAAAACATGAACCAAAAACCTTTTGCTACTTTGCTACGAACCTGCTCGACATACCACTTCTGTAATCGGTTTTTAATGCATCAAACCATTCGACCAGTTCTCTCCCAAACCACAACACACCATCGGTTAACCACGAATAACTCACCATTCAACCACCATTCGACCAACCTCAAACAACTAAGTCATCACTGTCATCAAATCATCGAGACCCATTTGTTTACTGCTATCACCTATGAAACCACCAACAAGATCACCACAATCTTATTATATTAAACTATCATTCAAAACCATCCTTACTAGCTACTACCTCTACATATGTTGCAATCGTGAACCCAGCCAAACACACACCAAGTTCGAAACTGTTTTCTTGTTCCTTGATAATTAACCAACCTACGGAAACCTTTTATGATTTATATGCAGTTACAAACCCACAACAGCTCGTAAAACATCACCTGTTGTCCATCTGTTTTCGCAGCTACTGCTACAGCTGCTACGTCAATATCTGTTTTAATTCAAACCCACTATTTAACTTCATGTTCTTGTTCAATGTCATTCAACCAACACCACTCGTATACTACTGTTTATGCTCCTGCAGCTGCAGTTTCTATTTTTCTAAAACAGTGAACGCAAGATCAAACGACCATCATCATTAAACTGGTGACATTTTATTCCATCTTCATCTTCAAATGCATCAATGGTAAATATTACTCTACTTTGTTCGACCATTGATCACAATCACAACCATAATCATCTTCAAACCGTTGAACTCTATATTTTTTTTTCCTTTCTAATTGCTATTTGCTATGCCTATATTATCTCCCTGTATCAATCAATGGAGAGGGAAGCTAAAGTTAAAATAGCTCTAAAGCTATTGTGCATAATCCTTTTCCTGTTTTCTTTTAATCATGACCAACACCACCGACATATTATCTTATTCCCTTAACCTTATCTGTTTTGGAATGCTTGGGTGGAATTTTCCTAAAAGATCCGTATACTTTTTCTAAGTAGGGTTGACAGCCACATCAAACTTCCACTTGTTCGTTGGTTAAATTATTAAATTCACATGTTTCAAAACTTATTCAAATTACAGAAAGGAAATAGTCTTCGCAGATTTGGTTAGGCCCAATAATTAATGGGTTGGCATTTGTTTTGCTCGAGTGGGCCAACAAACAACCATCTCTTGGGCCACGCTAGTTGGAATGCTATCAAGTTCTTGAAAATAACAGCCTTGACTATACACTATAGGAAGAAAAACGTATAACCCAGAGCTAGATTGGAAACGAAGATGATGATATTATTAACGATTAGGATGATGATGGTAGGTATGTTTAGAATTAATGATCGTGGACGATGTTTACTGATGATGATGAAAACCGTAATGATATGAAACGAAACAATTAAAATGATGATTTAGATAATTAAGATGATGATTAAGATATAATGGTGATTAGGGTTATGAATAAAAATGATAGTTTAAGATATTAATAATAATACCCGATATGATTGAGTATTGATGAATTACACGGAGATGATAGAAATTTTATGTTGAAGTCTGATGGTGATGTACAAATTCGATTATGCAAGATGATGATTATGATGATGATGTATTGAAGAAGAAGATGATAGAAATCGACGTAAAAGGATTTAGTATCCTATTTAATTCAGAAACAAAATAGTAGAGCGATGGTTTAGTGTTGTGTGGGGTTAACGAGAGGTCTCGAGTTCGAGCCCGGGCTCGGGCATTTTTTTTTAGAAAAAGAAGAAGAAGGATGCAGGAGTAAAAGTTAAAAACAATTTAAGTTGGGTGTATTTTAGAATTAAAACAGATAGATCGGGTTATATATAATTGGGATTACGAGTTAAATCAGAAATACATAAACGGACGAATGGTTAAGGATGTTATCGGGATGTCGCGGGTTCAAACCCGGACTTGGGCATTTTTTTAGGGCTACTTCCTTGAGGTAGTTATTTATTTATTTACTTATTATTATTATTATTATTATTATTATTATTATTATTATTATTATTATTATTATTATTATTATTATTATTATTATTATTATTATTATTATTATTATTATTATTATTATTATTATTATTATTATTATTATTAATTGTTGTTGTTATTAAGTTAATAATTAGTATCACTAAAATTAGTAACATGATTATTAGTATAATTAATAATATTTTCATTATTAGTATTACTAGTATTATCATTTAAGTATTATTATTATTATTATAGTTATTATTATTATTATTATTATTATTATTATTATTATTATTATTATTATTATTATTATTATTATTATTATTATTATTAGTAATAACATGATTTTAAGATTACTATTATTATTATTAACATTAGTATTAGTATTATCATTGAGAACATTATTAGTAGTATCATTATTAAAATAAGTATTATCAGTATTAATATCATTATTATTATCATTATTAGTAAAATTATTATTAATATAGTTATTATAGTTATTGCTATTAATACAATTATTATTATTATTTTTATTATTAAAAATATTACAATTATTGTTATCATTTCTATCATTAATATCAGTATTAGAAAAATTATCATTTTTATCAAAATTATTATTATTATTATTATTATTATTATTATTATTATTATTATTATTATTATTATTATTATTATAATAAAATGAAACAACTTTTATTTTATCATATAACTATTAATTATATAAAATTATATTTAATACAATCATAGTAATATTTTTATATTAAATAGTAATTATTTATTTAAGATAAATAAAGTGAATATAATTAATTAAGTTATTAATGAAACACATGATTTAAAATAACAACTAAATCACTAATAATATAAATTCATTCGATTACAATTATATGTGTTAATATATATATATATATATATATATATATATATATATATATATATATATATATATATATATATATATATATATATATATATATGACTGATATAGGTTCGTGAATCCTTGGCCAACCATGCATTGTTCAGTATCATTGTATGAATATTTTTACTACAAAATATTGTAGAGTGAGTTTCATTACTCCCCTTTTAAATGCTTTTGCAATATATATTTTTGGGACTGAGAATACATGCGCTTTTATAAATGTTTGACGAAATAGACACAAGTAATTGAAACTACATTATATGGTTGAATGATCGAAGCCGAATATGCCCCTTTTAGTCTGGTATTCTAAGAATTAGGGAACAGACACCCTAATTGACGCGAATCCTAAAGATAGATCTATGGGCACTAACAAGCCCTAGTCAGAGAATTTGAACTGCTTTAGTACTTCGAAATTATCATGTCCGAAGGGAGTCCCGGAATGATGGGGATATTCTATATGCATCTTGTTAATGTCGATTACCAGGTGTTCAATCCATATGAATGATTTTTATCTCTATGTATGGGATGTTTATTTATGAGAAACGGAAATGAAATCTTGTGGTCTATTAAAATAATGAAAATGATTGTCTACAATAAACTAATGAACTCACCAACCTTTTGGTTGACACTTTTAAGCATGTTTATTCTCAGGTATGAAAGAAATCTTTCGCTGTGCATTTGCTCATTTTAGAGATATTACTTGGAGTCATTCATGGCATATTTCAAAAGACGTTGCATTAAAGTCGTTAAGTTCAATAGAGATTATTATTAAGTAAATGACAGATTAGGTCATTTATAGGTTGGATATTATGAAATGGTATGCATGCCTGTCAACCTTCGATGAAATAAAAGTTTGTCTTTAAAAACGAATGCATTATTTGTAAAATGTATCATATAGAGGTCAAATACCTCGCAATGTAACCATATGTCATTGTATTCGTCCTTATGGATTAGGACGGGTCTCTACAGGTGGTATCAGAGTGGTGGTCTTAGCGAACCAGGTCTTGCATTAGTGTGTCTAACTGGTAGTTGTTAGGATGCATTAATGAGTCTGGACTTCGACCTAGTAGTTGTTAGAATACATTGATAAGTCTGGACTTGAACCTGGTCTACATGTCAAAAGTTTTGCTTACCGTTCTTTGTCGAAAAATATCTACCTATCATTTTCAGTTTCGACACGTCTTATTGCAATTATTGCAAAGATGGTGTACAGACAAATTCATTTCCCCATTACATTAAACCTTGTCTGACACGTTTCCTTAATTCCCTCCGTAATCTACGGGATCTTCTGTATTATATAAAAGTATTAGGTAATCTATGTAACTAGAATATCATCCGACATCCGAAAATCATTTCATATCAAATTTTTTTTTATCTAACCGTACAAGATGGATCCTACAACCAGTTCCAGTCCCTCGGATTTCGACAGCTATTCCGATATGGATTTTCACTCGAGCTCCGAAAGCAGTATAATCGGAATGGAACAACCAATCAACCATCATCAATTCTGGATGAATTGGGGATGGGTTCGTAGTCGACTTAACCACTGGGGACGAGAAGAAGGCGATCCCTTCCATCAACCAAATTGCCCTCTTGACGAAGAACCAGAAGCACTTACCGGTGAGCCAGTTCAAAACACCATATTTACCCTCATAGCTCGCAACGATTACGTAATATCTACTATTCTAGATCTTATTCATCCGCTCGTCCAAACCGACAATCATCCCAGTGTAATAGAAGAAGTCAACGAGCTTCGCGCTCGAGTAATCGAATTTGAGAATATGGTGCAAAACTTACCAACTTTAGCAACATCATCAACACCAACAGTGCCACCAACATCCACACCAGTACTACCAACAACCTAAGTTTCAACATCACACGCCTCAACATCTCATTCTGTACCTCGAGCATAATCATCGTTCTACGTATCGTTCTACATCATTTATCTTCGTTCTACCTGGAAATTATATAATCTCTAAAGTTTTAGAGATTATGTATCCTAGTTCTAACGGTAAATTAAATGAGATTAATACCTTATTGACTCATTAAATCCATAGTTACATCTAAAGAAAATATATATGTACGTATATTTTCATAAAGATTGTAATTAAAAATTCTTTTGTACAATCTGTTAATGGTGAAAATATTTTAACGGGTAGGTAATACCCTAGAAATATTTAGATCTCATATTAACATGTTACACTATACATTCTTCAAATCCGATTCAACAGTCATTTACTATCCTACTTACAAACACACATATACGAACCCGTTCATCAACGAATAACCATTTTTATTCCAATTCAATTTCATATACGAGTTTCTGCCGATCAAAATCCAAGCCAAGATTTGACAAGTGGCATAATGAAGAAAATAATGAATAAAATAAAATTTATTAGTAACCAATTAATTAACTACGTAAACTTTCTTCATCATCTTCTAATATTAAATATTTTAAATTCTGAGATTATATATTGGACTATTGAATTATTGGACTACTAACATTGGAATACAAACCTTGAACAATTAAAAAGTATTAAAAGAGTAGGAAATATAAATTATAACACATTTTGGTTTAAAAGATCGTTAATAAGCTACATCTTCTACAACTAAACATTTCTTCAAGTTTGCCACTTGATTTCATCTTAAACATCCTTTGTATCTTGACGATTACAATTAGCGTTTAATCATATAAAAACACAATTCTCTTGAAACCACCTCGGATTGATTACCGATAATTCAGATATGGTAGCATTAAATGCAGAGGAAACAGCAAAATTGTAGATGGTCTAAATGGCCAAAAGTTTGATAATAAAGAATGGAACGTTGGGAACGCTCGATAGAAAATTTGGTACTGAAAAACGGATTGAGCTAACCATGAAGGAAACCAAGGACAAATACAAGGACCATACCCTGTATTCCAAGAATCCAGATAATTCTGTATCCGATGAAATCCTTAGAAAATATCTTGCTCCGAAGTCATGTTAAAATCTTGCGGAAAATCTTTCTTCATCAACCTTCGAACTTTGAAATTCCAAAATATCATCATAAATATCTACGATATTTCTGAGGATATTTTCATAAATATTCTCGTCCGAAATTATATACCTCTTCGTGCTTTCTGTATTCCATTATATTGGAAACTTCTGTAAAATCTAAATATAAATTACGAATGAATTCTGGAGAAGTGTTAAGAATTTGAGCATGAGTTAGTATAATATAATGACACTTGGCCAATGTGATTATATTACAGTAAGTCATGCTGAAGTTCTAATGAAACATGATGATTCACAGATCATACCCTCATCATGTGTCATGTTACATAACTCTTTCATTCTACTTAACATCTAACCATATCAAGAAAATATATTCTTGATAGTTCTATCCTCTGTGATTCTGGTAATTTAACAAATCTAATCGTGCTATTACGTTCCTTCCTGCTTAGAACATTATGATCAATCGAAACTTCATACCTACGAATTCTGGACCATTATTGTGATGATCGCTCCAAATCTATATGGACGAACACGTCATTCATCGATTTCATTGCGAGGTATTTGACCTCTATATGATACGTTTTGTAAACATTGCATTCTTTTAAAAAGGCACACCATAAATGAATATTTTAAATCAAAGGTTTTCGACATCTGATGATTTCTACATATAGACAATCACCGTAAATAATAGTTTACAATAATACTTTCATTGACAATGCAGTCAAAATAAGATACATGGTGATGATTTGGTGAATGCAACGTTTCCTTGAAAAATATGTCATGTAAGACTCCATGCACATAGCTTGTCTAACACATAAGCAAACAGCGAAAGACTTCTAGGGAACTTGAGAATAAACATGCTAACAAGTGTCAACACAAAGGTTGGTGAGTTCATAGTTTTATTGTTTCGTATAATCTGTATGTAACGGTGGATCACAAGATTTTAGTTGTTTCATCCAGAAACGTTTATCAAAATATTCTATGAAATTGAGCACCCTGGTAACTAAACTTTAACGTAATAATAAGTACCCCAGTTTTAACATACATGCAACCAACATGTACAATACACGCAATCCAACGTGTACTAACCTCAAATAGCATACGTCTGTTTTATAGTTCAGGCTAGGGTTTCTATACCTGGAACAGACGGGGATGTCAAGCCCTATGGATCCATATATAACTACTCGCGCCCACCAGTTCTTATAACCGGCAGTTACTAGTTACCAAAGCTAAGGGATTTTCGGTTCAAACTCGGTGAAGAATTTAGTATATACTTGTATCCATTGCATTTAAAATAAAGTTCATGTATTCTCAGCCCCAAAAATATATATTGCAAAAGCATTTAAAAAGGGAGCAAATGAAACTCACCTTAGCAGCATATAAAGTCGTTCAGCAAAATGTGATCGAAACTCGGATTACCAAATAACCGTAGATCTCAACCTAGAGAACATATATTGGTCAATAAATGTCTATCAAGCTAGGTCAGGTCATAGTGTATCACAATCCTAATGCTCGATATCGACATACAAAAGTTATCCAAAGTCGTTTCAAAAAAATTAATTTTGACAGTTATTTAACAAAACGAGATGTACCTTATATAAGGATTCATTTACTCGGTTGGTAATATTCAAAAATCCAATTTATCAATCTCGTAAACAAGTTGTTTAAATCTTAATTGTAGATTCAAAAGCAATTTCAATTAACGTCAATCATAATTCAGTTGATCATATCTTTTAATCCGTTCATCGAAATTATTCGATATCTAAATGAAAAGTTATTGATTTTTCGCCAGCTTTCCAAAAACATGTATATCATATACCTTTTACCAGTAATATATGTATTTAATTCTTGATTCATTATAAACTGTTTAACGACGAAATTTAGCATACAAACATGCATAAATATATATATTCGAGCACTAGATATGGATACACAATTAATATATAAAAGATAAGATATAAATGCTCACGTATAAATATTGTGATTCAATATTGCAGGAAAGTACGTAGATGCAACAGAGATGATAAACACTAGGTTTGACTTGCGAATATTACCCATGAACATTACCCATAACCTCCATAGTTATAACCCATAATTTCCTTAGCTTAATCCCGCTCGAAAACCCATTTCAAAAGTGACCCGCTCATGGCTTCGTCGTAATATTTTATGTATATTCTAATAATAATAATAATATTAATAATAATAATATTAATCTTAATAATAATTAATAATAATAATAATAATAATAATAATAATAATAATAATCTTTATTAATAATAATATAAATAATAAAATAATTAATAATAATTACTGAGTAATATAGTAATACAGAGAGATAGATGAATGATATGTAACTGAGCCAGAATTCGAGCTTTTATACTTGTGGCCTGTCCCCTTACACCATGCGATCGCATGGGTCAGAAGGGTAATGGCCATGTGATCTCATGGCCCTGATGTCCAGCTCACAATTTTTTTGTTTTTATTCTCGTCGACATATTTATTTATAATATATATAATATATTTAATTTAAATAATTAATTATATATTATATTAAATTCACGTGCATAGTTGACTTGTAACTTTTGCTCCGATAAGTTGTACGTCGTCACTCGACTTATGTCTCGGTTCCAGTTTTTCGAACGTCCCTTCGTACGCTGAGAAAACTTGTAATTTACATTTTAGGACACGTACCTTTGTCAAAATATAGCCTTAAGTTATCCATAAACTATACCACTCAAAGTATATCTTAAACTTTCGAGTGTTTTGGTCATTTACTTCTATAAATCATCGTCTCGTAGTATACACATATACATATATACATTTTCATTTTGAAATAGTGTTTACTGTAGCAAAGTTACTGTAGCAAGGTTTTTTTTACTGTAGCAAATAGTGATTTTTGAAAACACTGTAGCTTTTCGGGTACTGTAGCAATTCAAAAATACTGTAGCAAATTAGTGTTTTACTGGTTCATCTTAAACGTTTTAGTTAACTTATCTAAATATTAATCGAATCAATAATCGAATGTTAATATCGTTTACTAATTAACTTGAAATCATATATATATATATATATATATATATATATATATATATATATATATATATATATATATATATATATATATATATATATATATATATATATATATATATATATATATATATATATATATTGTTCGTAAATCTTCGAGAACAGTCAAAGAATAATTGATTACATGAATATAGTTCCAAAACTTTTGTGACTCAACATTACAGACTTTGCTAATCGTGCCGGAAACGTTACAGATTAAGTGTAAATTTGGTCAGAAATTTCCGGGTCATCACAGTACCTACCCGTTAAAAAAATTTCATCCTGAAATTTGAGCGAGGTCGTTATGGCTAACAATAAAAATGTTTTCATGATGAATATGAGTTGATAAATAGAATTTTATCACCGTTGAATAATATGGACAAAACAATCCGATTACTCGAAGCGTATGAGGGAAGTTATCGTAATAGAGTGAAATGGAGAATAGAGATTCGTTTTAACTCTTGACGTAGTAACGATTGATTTCTGGAATTTCTGGAATAGAAAATCTTCATAATCTAAATAAGATTTGATTCTTCAGTAATTGCGGAAATTAGGATTTCCTTTGATTAAATGCGTAATCTGCCTCGATTTCTATGTCTGATATTTCGCTATAAATTAACCACTTCCGTTTCATTATTTTCACCATTCCTACATCTTCTTCCTTATTTCATACTTCCAAAAGATTGTGAAATGCTTCATCCAGTTCTGATTCTTGATATACTCCTAACTTTTATATCTGTCATTCTTCTTTTTCATCTACCACCAGAGGAAGTTATTTTCTTCTACCATTACCTTGGGGTTATAGTGTTTTTCATTCTCCCGTGTCTTTATATTGCTATACGCATTGATATACACGGTTTGTAAATTTCGGAGTTATTATCGGGCTTATATTCTCCTTTATATTTCGGAGCTTCATGATTTCGTTTTCTCTTCCCGACCTTAAGCAAGCGAATAATGGCCCAGAATTCGTAGGTATGGAGTTTTGGATGAACATAGTTAATGTTCTAAGAAGGTAATCGTAATGGCACGATCTTGATTTGTCAAATTACCAGAATATCCGGAAAAGACCGAATCATCAAGAAAAATATTTTCTTGATATATTTAGAGGTTAAATAGAATGAAAGAGTTATGTAACATGGTTCATGATGAGGGTGTGATTTGTGAACCTTTATCACGTTCCATTAGAAACTCAACATGACTTGATGTAATATAATGACGTTGATCAAGTGTCATTATATTATACTAACTCATGCTTCAATTCCCAACATTACTTCAAACATCCATTTTTTGAATTTTTCAGATTTTTGACACTAAAATAGTTTCTTTTATGATATAACACAGATAGTGCGAAGAGATGAATGATTTTAGATAAGAATAGTTATGAAGATATCTCCAGAAATATCGAGGATATTTATAATGAAAGATACGATGATATCTTAGAATTTCTAATATCGAAGGAAGATGAAGAAGATTTGTTCGTAACGGATTTTGAGTCAGGAGCAAGGTATTCGTTAATGATTTCAGCAGAAACTGAATCATTTGTATTCTTTGAAGGCAGGTTTAGTCTTCGTGATTTGTCCACAGCCTCCTTCATGGTCTGCTCAATCCGTTTTCCAGTTCCAAACCTTCTCTTTTTCTCAGCTTTACCACCATACTATTCTTTATCATCAAACTTTTGACTGTTAAGGTCGTTTACAGTTTTTGCTGCTTCATCAGCATTTTTCTAAAATTCGGAGAACTAGTTTCGCAGTTTGGGTGTTTTTCAGAAACTTCACCTTCGAAGTAAATAAGTCTAGGAGATAGACATTATATGTATATATATAGTTGTTGGCGTAGAATTGCTGCGAAATTCGAAATACTGATTGCTAATTCCCGGTAGTTGGTATGGAAATTACCGTTACAAGATGTGGATGAGTACATGATAGGGTTTCAATGAACAATTATAATGGTTTTTCGAAGAGACTTTAAGTCACAGATTAATGAATTTGCTGGTACATTTACTGTTAATGTGGTGGAACATGAAAGGTTCCCCAGTAACAAAAATGTATATGCCAAAGTTACAAGTCTGAAAGGTCGTCGTTGACTGGTTGAACGGTTGATAATACTGGATACTTTTGAAAAGGAATTGCAAGGTTATTTTCGGTAAAAACAATGCTAATGGATCTTGCACAGATTTAAAGTCAATGTATAGCTTTGAAAGATGTAGAGATCTAAGAATGATGTCTCCGGTTCAGAGTTATGACTTGGATTCTGATCTGTCAATATCAGAATATGTAATTGAATTTGTATGAAAATGATTGTATATTGTTGTGAGCATTGTTAATAATTTTTGAATCAAAGTTGAAGAATGTACAGTGTAACATATTAATTACGAACTTATATATTTCCCGGGTATTACCTACCTGTTAAAGATTTCACAATTAATATTTTGTACAAAAGAATTTTTATTACCGTCTTTATGAAAATATATGTATGTATATTTTCTTCAGATGTAACACAGATTTAATGAGTTAATATCATATTAAGCTCATTTAATTTTTTTTTGGCTGGATTAGAAATGAATAATCTCTAAAACATTAAAGATTTCATAATCTTCGTGGAGTATTTTACTAATGTAATAAATACTTCGTTATTCAGTTTTATTGATATTTCCTCAGTGAATCATGTTGGTGCTTATGGAATTCTTGCTAACTTCGCAAGGTAAAAATGATGCTTTCTGGAAAGTTCTAGTATATCGAAAATGAAAATGTAAAATCAATTATGTAATTGAATAATACACTTGGTTTATTATGAAATGGAATTCATTAAGTTGAAACAAAGATTGTAGTTAACAATGGTTAAGTTGTTAAGGAAGGATGTACATCATTGCATATTAGTAATATGAACTAACCGAATAGTACCTACCAGTTAAGATTCACACGTAATAGCTTAGTACGAAAAGATTTATTTTGATTTCAAAATTCATATATATTAAATATACAAAAAATTTCTTCAGGGGAAATGAGTTAATACTTCATCGGTTATTGTTGCTGGTATTTCTTGGTAACTACGATGCGTATGACGTTGATGTTCAAGGTACATATTATGATGTTGAGGCTTGTGGTGTGGATGTTGTTGGTGGTGGTAATGGTACTGTTGGTGTTGTTGTCGATGGTACTGTTGATGCCGGTGATGCTGCTGGTGCTTGTAACCTTTGCACCATATTCTCTAAAGCCACTACCCGAGCGCGAAGCTCGTTGACTTCTTCTACTACACCGGGATGATTGGCGGTTCGGACGAGCGGATGAATAAGATCCAGAATTTGAGATAGTATATTATCGTGACGAGATACTCTGGAAATGAGAGAGAAAATGGTGTCTCGAACAGGTTCGCCGGTAAGTGCTTCAGGTTTTTCGCCAAGAGGGCAATGTGGTGGATGGAAGGGATCGCCTTCTTCTTGTCTCCAATAATTAAGTAGGCTATGAACCCATACCCAATTCATCCAGAGTAGATGATGGCTAAGTGGTTGATCCATTCCGGTTACACTGTCTTCGGAATTCAGGTGAATATCCATATCGGAATAGCTGTCAGAGTTTAAGGAATTTGAACTAGATACGGGATCCATCTTGTATAATTAGGGAGATGATTTTTGATATGAATTAGATTATAGAATTTAGTTTGGTATTCTTCAATACATAATTTACATATGTATATATAATACCAAATTCCATAAATCACGGAGAAATTTTCGGAAGATGTCAGGAAAAGTTTACAGTAACAGATACGCTAAGATATGAATTTTTTTCTATACACTATTTATGCAATAAATGCAGGAAAACGTGTCTAGACTTGATGTTATGCGAGGTGTATATGAAATAGCTTATATTTTACTAGGAAAAACTATTAAATACGATACAATTTTACACAAGATATTTATTTATTTATAGAATGGATATACCTAAACCTTGCTACAACACTTATAGGCAGTGTACCTAATCGTACAGTAGTGTAGTTTTTAGTAAGTCCGGTTCGTTCCACAGGGAAATCTTTTAAACAAAGCTTAACGCTATATTAGTTTTAATTTATAAAAATACAAATATATGTAAGTAATATTATTATTATAAAAAGGGGGATTTTTACCGTTTAATGACCGGCTTGTCGATTTTTTAAACTTTTAGTCGCAGTTAAAACCTAATGTAAAATATTAAATAAATAAAAGACTTAATTTAAAGCGTAAAGTAAATAACGATAATGAAAGTGCGATAAAATAAAATTACGATAATTAAAGAGTACGAAAATTAAAAGTGCAATTAAATACAATGACAATAAATAAAAGTGCAATAATTAGAAGTGCAATTAAATATGAAAATAAAGGAATTATGCTTATTTAAACTTCCGTAATCATGATGTTTGACGTGTTGATTTTAGTTTATTCCCATGGGTTAATTGTTCTTTGTCCTGGATTATTTAATATGTCCGTCTGGTTTTTGTCCATAACAGTCCATCAGTTATAAATATAAAGTGTGAGTGTCCTCGTCAAATTATCCTTATACCCGAAGTCAAATATTCCAACTAATTTGGGACTTAAACTGTAACAAGATTTTAATACTTTGTTTAATAATTACACCAGGATATCGACTGCGTGTAACCCAAGGTTTTAATACTTTGTTATCAATTATGTCAAGTGTCCTTGTACATAATTTCACCCCTGTTTTAATAATTCCATAGACTATTAATCCATTCCCGTGTCCGGTTAAATGAACGATTATTCGTACATATAAATATCCCGCCCATCGTGTCCGATCGAGTGTATATGGTTATTTATAGGTACGTCCAATTGTAAACCTTTATATTAAAATTAACAAACTATCATTTAGTTAAACAAATATAAAGCCCATTAATAGCCCATAGTCTAATTTCCACAAGTGTCGTTCTTTTGTCCAAACCCCAATTATGGTACAAAGCCCAATTACCCAATTTTAGTAATTAGCCCAACATCATGATTACTTCGGTATTAAATAAGCATAATAATAACTTAGCTATGAGACATTAAATTAAAAAGGTTGAACATAACTTACAATGATTAAAAATAGCGTAGCGTTACACGGACAGAATTTCGACTTACACCCTTACAACATTCGCTAACATACCCTTATTATTAGAAATTAAAATTAAAATTAAAATATAATATATATATATATATATATATATATATATATATATATATATATATATATATATATATATATATATATATATATATATATATATATCGTATGATAGAGAGAAAGAAAAAGATGTGTTAAATGATGAACCAAAGCTCGAAATTTATAGGCCTGTGGGCTGTAAAAGGGGCACATGCGATCACATGAGTTTTGCTCTTCAAGGCCATGCGATCGCATGGCCAGCTGGGGAGGCTCAAATGTCTTTGTTTTTTCTGCCGACGGTTTTTATAATATAATATAATATATATATATATATATATTAATTTTAAGAGTTAATTATATATTATATTATATTCATGTGCATAGTTGACTTGTAATTTTTAGTCCGTTGCGTCGAGCGTTGAGAGTTGACTTTGGTCCCGGTTCCGGATTTTCGAACGTCCTTGAGTATAATTTAATATCTTGTACTTTGCGTTTCGCGTCTTGTACTCTTGTAATTTTGAGACATTTCTTATCAATAATTGGAACCGCTTTGATTGTACTTTGTACTTTTGAGCTTTTTGGTCGTTTACGTCTTCAATTCGTCGAATCTGTCTTTTGTCTTCACCTTTTATTATTTAAACGAATATCACTTGCAAATAGAACTGTTGCAACTAAAAGCTTGTCTTTCTTGAGGGATAATGCTATGAAATATATGTTCGTTTTTAGCATTATCAAATATTCCCACACTTGAGCGTTGCTTGTCCTCAAGCAATATAGTCTTGAAATATACTAGAATCACTTCTTTATTCTTCACACTTTGTACATCAGTGATTTCTATACGGCGGTATAAACAATGGTAGTAACGATGTGGTTTACAGTCCCACATGACTATAAAAATTTAGATCCTTTAAGGAAATTGGATCTTTATGAAAACATTTGATCTTTTTAAAAATTCAATCTAGCTTTTACCCTAGATAAGTTTTCCGGAATAACCCTTCACCGGTGTTTGCAAATTGTTTTTGTGGGTTTGGTGGGTTTCAGATTTGAAAATTTTAGTTCAAAACTTGCGGTTTTGTGTCACCCACTTGCTAATCTTGTATTGGGAAAGCAACACGTCCAGTATACTTGCTCTGTATATTACCTTTCGATAAACTACCGTCTGGTTGTAAAGGAAAGCGTTGAACAAGCAACTGTCAAGGCAATGTCCCCTGACATGCTTTTAATTATGGTCTATAACGTATCAGATGCAATTACTATCCTTGGTAGGAGCAATAGTAAAGCTCACCCTTATGGTTTATTGGTCTGGCACAAGGTCCTGTCTTTGACCATGCTATGCAACCACCGTTCTTATGGTTGACACCCGATTTGGTTCAGGTGACCTAATGAATTCCAGGTGAATTCCTAGGATTTTATGTTCAATGGTAATGAACGCATTGAAAATGGGTTTTCAGAAAACAAATCGGTTTGTAATTTTGATCAAAATATTTTCTCGTTCAAGCTCGAGTTTAGATATTATCGAATTCCATGAGTTTGTAATTCTCAATCTTTAAGGTCAATCTCTAGGATTGAGTAATATCAGGCTTAAAAGCTGATTTTTGATCTTTAAGGAAATTATCCTTTCTAGGGCTCTGATTCATTAGTCTTATCCAGCTAATTTGCACTGCGTCCTCCCCATTTTATGAGACAGATCCTCTCATGGTTAGGATGAGTCTGACCACTTGGCGACCCTGTTTGATGCTGAGGTCCGTGGATTTCCTGCTGATTTTAGAGATGACTTTTCTAGATTTTTCGTCAACCTACAGCTGGTCTGGACGACAACTTCATGACCTAAATCAAAAAGCGCGTTTCTTTTTCGGAAGACTTTACTTCCTTTTAATGATGGAATTGATTCATCGTATAGATCCATCTTTCTTTCAAATATATTACAGTAAATCGGGTAAAACTGATTAAAATCGTCCAAAACAAAAGTATCTTCAGTTATTTGTTATAAAAATATGTGTGATATATGTTTTAAATAACTTGGTAAATTTTCCCACACTTGGCTTTTATTTTCCTTTTTATTGTCCTCTATTCTATTTTAAATGAATTCTAACATTTTGGTTTGTTTCTCAATTTATGTCCTTTCCAAGGTAACAATAATTTCGGTGTTAACACCTAGTTTTATCGTTCATAAATATGTATAAACATGATTTTGAATTCATTTAATTGAAAATTTTGAAAAATTTTACTAGAATTGGGTAGTCAGTATATAAGACTAGGGCTGTTCTTTATTATAAGAGAGCACTAGATTCTAATACAACTACTGCGTTACTAGTATTTCTAATGGTAACCAAGTGTACAAGTCAAAAATTTTTAAAATTCCGAAAGAATTTAACCCCTTCCCACACTTAAGATCTTGCAATGCCCTCATTTGCAAGAAATCAGTAACATTTTAAATTATTGAGGGTGATTAGCGTAGAAAAATGATTAAATTTTACCAAAATTTCCAAACATATTGGCGTTTGTTTGCTGAATGATAAATGGTGCACATCATTTGTTCATTCCGTCTTGTTGTTTCATCACATTTGTTTTTTTGTTTTGTCGTCAAAAGTACTAGCTTTTGCTGAACTTAATGCAGTCTTTGAAAATGCGCTGTTTTACCATGTTTTGTACAATTGACAATATACATACAATACAAATATAAACATGCATGACAATTTGAAATGGGACTTAATATCCCACTTTCAAATCCTAAATGTGAAATATTAGTACACAATAATAATAAAAATGCTAAAAATTACATAAATATATCCAATAACATAAGTTTAAACATGAAAAAGTAAAAAGATAAAAACATACAAATCATAAAAATAACCAATGGAAACAAATCAGTCTGGATAGGGGTTCTAGTTCATCTCGTCAGGTGGGTTCCATTGTTGGTTATAGGTGTTCTGATAGGCTTGGTTATAGTCATACCGGTTAAAGGGTGGTCGGATGTCGGGGCTGTGTGGCGGAAAATGAGCAGGTCGAGTAGGCACGTAATTATTTGGTACCTGATATGATAGCTGGCTCATGATTTGGTGCTGATGAACTAACCAGCTATCGTGTTGGCGTCGCCTATAATCCTCGTATACTCGCTCGGAGTTCCACTTCTCATACATACTATGTCTGGCCGCGTTCGTCATTGCTTCTCATCTATACGAACGTGGACGTCAAGAATAGCATCTCGAAAGACATCCCTAATGTCTTCCACTTCCTCCATTTCCTCATCTGAGCCTCTCTCTACCTGAGGATGATTACCTTCATAGGGAACTTCCTGGTTGCGTCTACTCTTCAATACCTTAGCACCCGCATAAACCCGCGATCCTATGGTCTCATCCTGTTCTCTACAAACCTGTAATGGACCCCCTTGGTTCCTATCAACACCTAAATACTCTCCAATGAGAGTAACAAAAATACCTCCTCCTATTATACTCCCGTCCTGCATTCCTTCTACCATTTTAGATAAATAAAAACCAACACAGTAAGGGATATTAACAAAGCTTCTCGGGTCTCGAATACACTTTAGGTAAAATAAATCATGTAAGGTCATTTTTTCCTTATTGTGACCTCTCTGTGTAATCGAGTTAGCCAAAAATCTATGAATTACACGAAGCTCGGCTTTGTTAATATGTAAGTAGGAGTGTTTTCCTCCCAGTGTAAAAACATTATAGTTTGACATATGCCTCCAAACGGCGTTCGCGTCAAAGTTCCTATCTACCCTTTCACCACGATAAATCAAACTCATACAATCGGGTAGTAGCAATTCACTAGGAGTGTAAATCTGTAATGCCCTGGCCATGTCCATCATGGACATCCTGTACATCCTACTGCCAAGGATAAATCTAAGAAAACTTCTATCATCTAACCTATCTACATCTACATTTAACGCTATAGTACTCATCAACTCAACACACAATTCCTTATATACAGGTCTACAAATGGTGAAAAGACGTTCCCAATCTGTAGAAGAAGAACTGCCATACCTTTGAATCAAATGCTGTCTAACACGGTCAGCTAGATGGACCATTTCTAAAGGATTCCAATCAATTACCCTCGGCACCTCTACCTCTTTTGTTACTAATTTAAATTTATTACTTTGATATGATGGGTAATCTCTCCATCGTCTATCGAATCTCAAATTAGGATGCAATGTGTGTTCAGGAATCGTTGGGTATTCTACAGGTGGATGTGGCGGAAATACTATGAATTCATTAGGTAACTGTAGCGGGTCATAATAAGGTACGTGCTGATCAGGCTGTTGTTGTGGTTCCTGTTGTGGTACTTGTTCAGGTTCATATTGCATTTCTGGTTCTGGTTCTGGAGCTGGAGCAGGTCGTCTAGATGATGATGATCCTGAACCTCCAGTATCGGCTTTCTGCAAAACACATTAAACATAAAATTTGTGCATCCAAATATGCATTAGTGTTAGCAAAATAACAACTTAAATTAACCACAATAACATGTTAAATCAAACTTAAACTTATACGCATTTTGATGTTAAAGCTAAGGCATACGAAATAGTTTATATTTTACTAGGAAATACTATTAAATACGATACAATTTTACACAAGATATTTATTTATTTATAGAATGGATATACTTAAACCTTGCTACAACACTTATAGGCAGTGTACCTAATCGTAAAGTAGTGTAGTTTTTAGTAAGTCCGGTTCGTTCCACAGGGAAATCTTTAAACAAAGCTTAACGCTATATTAATTTACTTTTATAAAAATACAAACATATATCTAAGTAATTTTATTATAAAGGGGGGTTTTTACCGTTTAATGACCGGTTTGTCGATTTTAAAACTTTAGTCGCAGTTAAAACCTAATGTAAAATATTAAATAAATAAAAGACTTAATTTAAAGCGTAAAGTAAATAACGATAATGAAATTGCGAATAATAAAAGTGCGATAAAATAAAATTGCGATAATTAAAAAGTACGATAATTAAAAGTGCGATTAAATAACAATAAATAAAAGTGCGATAATTAGAAGTGCAATTAAATATAAAATAAAGGAAATTAAATATGAAATAAAAGAATTATGCTTATTTAAACTTCCGTAATCATGATGTTTGACGTGTTGATTTTAGTTTTATGCCCATGGGTTAATTGTCCTTTGTCCTGGATTATTTAATATGTTCGTTTGGTTTTTGTCCATAACAGTCCATCAGTCATAAATATAAAGTGCGAGTGTCCTCGTCAAATTATTCTTATACCCGAAGTTAAATATTCCAACTAATTGGGGATTCGAATTGTAACAAGGTTTTAATACTTTGTTTACAATTACACCAATTACCCTTGAATGTAATTTCACCCCTGTTTTAATTATTCTAGTGGCTATTAATCCATTCCCGTGTCCGGTTAAATGAACGATTATTCGTACATATAAATACCCCGCCCATCGTGTCCGATCGAGTGTATATGGTAATTTATAGGGACGCCCAATTGTAAATCTTTATATTAACATTAACAAACTATCATTTAGTTAAACAAATATAAAGCCCATTAATAGCCCATAGTCTAATTTCCACAAGTGTCGTTCTTTTGTCCAAACCCCAATTATGGTACAAAGCCCAATTACCCAATTTTAGTGATTAGCCCAACATCATGATTACTTCGGATTAAATAAGTATAATAATAACTTAGCTACGAGACATTAATGTAAAAAGGTTGAACATAACTTACAATGATTAAAAATAGCGTAGCGCAGAATTTCGACTTACACCCTTACAACATTTGCTAACATACCCTTATTATTAGAATTATAATTAAAATTAAAATATAAATTATAAATATAAATATAAATTTTACGTATGAATGAGGAAGAAAAAGATTGATATTTGCGATCAGAATTCGGTTGGCTTTATAGGCAGTTTTTCATTTTGGGGCTCCGCGACTCGCGGTGAAATCCTCTTCAAACTCCGCGAGTCGCGGAGAATGAATTTACAGCTCAGTCCCTTGGAGTCTTTCTCTGCCGAAGGTTTTTATTTATAAATATAATATATATATAATTAATATAATTAATTATATATTATATTATATTTATATACATAGTTAACTTGTAATTTTTAGTCCGTTGGGTCGAGCGTTAAGAGTTGACTCTTGTCCCGGTTCCGAATTTTCGAACGTCCTTGCGTACAATTTAATATCTTGTACTTTGCGTTTTGAATCTTGTACTCTTGTAAATTTTGAGACGTTTCTTATCAATAATTGGAACCTTTTTGATTGTCTTTTGTACTTTTGAGCTTTTTGGTCGTTTGCGTCTTCAATTCGTCGAATCTGTCTTTTGTCTTCACCTTTTATTATTTAAACGAATATCCCTTGTAAATAGAACAATTGCAACTAAAAGCTTGTCTTTCTTGAGGAATAATGCTATGAAATATATGTTCGTTTTTAGCATTATCAAATATTCCCACACTTGAGCGTTGCTTGTCCTCAAGCAATATTGTCTTGAAATACTAGAATCACTTCTTTATTCTTCACACTTTGTACATCAGTGATTTCTATACGGCGGTATAAACAATGGTAGTAACGATATGGTTTATAGTCCCACATGACTATAAAAATTTAGATCCATTAAGGAAATTGGATCTTTATGAAAACATTTAATCTTTTGAAAATTAAATCTAGTTTTTACCCTAGATAAGTTTTCCGGGATAACCCTTTACCGGTGTTTGCAAAATATTTTTGTGGGTTTGGTGGGTTTTAGATTTGAAAATTTTAGCTCAAAACTTGCGGTTTTGTGTCACCCACTTGCTAACCTTGTATTTGGAAAGCAACACGTCCAGTTTACTTATCCCGTATATTACCTTTCGGTAAACTACCGTCCGGTTGAAAGGAAAGCGTTGAACAAGCAACTGTTAAGGCAATGTCCCCTGACATGCTTTTAATTATGGTCTATAACGTGTCGGACGCAATTACTATCCTTGGTAGGAGCAATAGTAAAGCTCACCCTTATAATTTTTTGGTATGGCACAAGGTCCTGTCTTTGACCATGCTATGCAACCACCGTTCTTACGGTTGACACCCGATTTAGTTCAGGTGACCTAATGAATTCCAGGTGAATTCCTAGGATTTTACATTCAATGGTAATGAACGCATTGAAAATAGTGTTTTCAGAAAACAAATCGGTTTATAATTTTGATCAAAATATTTTCTCGTTCAAGCTCGAGTTTAGATATCATTGAATTCCATGAGTTTGAATTCTCAATCTTTAAGGTCAATCTCTAGGATTGAGTAATATCAGTCTTAAAAGCTGATTTTTAATCTTTAAGGAGATTATACTTTCTGGGGATCTGATTCATTAGTCTTATCCAGCTAATTTGCATGGTGCCCCCCCCATTGTACGAGATAAATCCTTCTCATGGTTAGGATAAATCTGACCACTTGGCGACCCTGTTTTATGCTGAGGTCCGTGGATTTCCAACCGATTTTAGTGATGACTTTTCTAGATTTTTCGTCAACCTACAGCTGGTCTGGACGACAACTTCTTGACCTAAATCAAGAAGCGCGTGTCTTTTTCGAAAGACTTTACTTCCTTTTAATGATGGAATTGATTCATCGTGTAGATCCATCTCTTCTGTTCTTTCATCGGGTAAAACAGTTTAGTTTAGTCCAAAGCAAAAGTATTTTCAGTTATTTGTTACAGATATATGTGACATATGTTTAAGATAACTTGGTAAATTTTCCCACACTTGGCTTTTATTTTCCTTTTTATCGTCCTCTATTCCATTTTAAATGAATTTTAACATTTTGGTTTGTTTCTCAATTTATGTCCTTTCTGAGGTAACAATAATTTCGGTGTTAAAACCTAGTTTTATCGTTCATAAATATGTATAAACATGATTTCGAGTTCATTTAATTGAAAATTTTGAAAAATTTTACTAGAATTGGGTAGTCAGTATATAAGACCAGGGCTGTTCTTTTTTATCAGAGAGCACTAGATTCTAATACAACTACTGCTTTACTAGTATTTTTAATGGTAACCAAGTGTTTAAGATAAAAATTTTAAAATCCGAAAGAATTTAACCCCTTCCCACACTTAAGATCTTGCAATGCCCTCATTTGCAAGAAATCAGTAACAATTTAAATTATTGAGGGTGATTTGTGTGAAAATGATTAAATTTTACCAAAGTTTCCAAATATATTGCCGTTTGTTTGCTGAATGATAAATGGTGCACATCATTTGTTCATTCCGTCTTGTTGTTATTTCACATATATTTTGCATCTTGTCGTCAAAATTAGTTGCTTTTGCTGAACTTAATGCCAGTCTTTGAAAATGCGTTGTTTTACCCTGTTGTGTACATAAGATAAACTGCAAACATATATACATATTTTTGAAGTTTGGTATATTACCCCACATTCAAAAATTATTAAAATCTAAGAATAAAAGTTAGATAATTATAAAAATGATTACAATATTAACAAAAGTATTAAAAATATCAATAATTACAAATTACAAAATAAATAAAACTAAGTATACTAGGGATGATACTGGTACCAATAGGGGTTCCAGGCATAACCATAGGTGCTATAGAATGCTTCGGCAGGGTCATACGTAGGATACGGTGGCTGCATCTCTATAGACCAGGGAGGGAAGATGGGTTTCGGTGTAGGAATATAGTTTCTACCTATATGTTGGCAATGAGCTATGATTTGGTTCTGATGAACTTGCCAATCTTCAAATGCTCTCTGTCTAGCATTTTCGTATTCCTGAGAAGCTATAAACCTTTGCATTTCTTGCATCTCATTCCCCCCTCCTACATTACCTTGCTGTTGGTTTCTCTCCACCTGTGGATGTCTACCATGGTATCGTACTGCGGCGTTATTTCGCCTTTTTAAAACTTTCTTACCATGGTATACATTTAAACCTATAGTATCGCGGGGTTCTGGTTCTTCTACTAATAATCCCCCCCGACTTATATCCACACCGAGATATTCACCAATCAAAGTAATAAAAATACCACCTCCTATTATGCTATGCGGTCGCATCCCCCGAACCATAGCTGATAAATAATAACCCACACAATATGGTATACTTACAGCGCTTTGTGGGTCTCGAATACACATATGGTAAAACAAATCCTGTTCATTTACTTTTTCCTTGTTCTTACCCCTTTGTGTAATCGAATTAGCTAAAAACCTATGTATCACTCTTAATTCGGCTCTATCTATATCCAAATAAGAGTAATTTCCCCCTTTGAAATGGTGATGGCTTGTCATTTGACTCCACACACCGTGTGTATCAAAATTTTCATCTATCTTTCTACCGTTTAGTATCAACCCTCTACAATCAGCGGATGCTAACTCCTCAGGCGTATATATACGTAAAGCCTGAGCCATGTCCAGTAAAGACATGTGGCGCATCGAACCGCCTAACAAAAATCTAATAAAAGAACGATCAGTTAAACTAGCTACCCGATCATTCAACTCTATACTACATAACAATTCTTCACACCATACTTTATATACAGGTCTACGCATGGTGAATAAACGTACCCAGTCATTAAAAGTAGAATTACCATACCTCTGTACAAGTAATTCCCTAATTGGCCCGGCCAATTCTACAGCTTCTAAGGGTCCCCATTCTATGACCCTCGGTACCTCAACAAACTTAGAATGAAGAGTATGCAAACCCCTTTGATATTTTGGATAATCTATCCAAAGTCTGTCAAATCTCAGGTTCGGGTGCAACTCTTCCAAGTGCATATCAGAAAAGGTCATGACTGGATGAGGTATATCCTGCTTGTAGTAGTTATCCACCTCCTGTTGTTCCAAATTCTCAGCAGGAGCATTGCGGGCTTGGGATGAAGATTCACCCCTTTCAGTCTGCAAAACACATCAAACACAAATTTTGTGCATCCAAATATGCATTAGTGTCAGCAAAATCATCAATCAAAATAATTACAATGACATTATCAATTTATATCAAACTTAAGCTCATTTTCATATTTTCATCAAATCTACACTTTTTCAAATAAGCATATACGAAAATGTTCGCCAAGTTCATAATCATTCAACTCAAATAACATGTCAAAATAATCATTACTAGCAATTAAACAAGTTTCAAATGGCATTATCTTTCAAAAATCAAGTTCATGAATTTTAGACTTGAAAAAGTCCACTTTAATTCTCAAAATCATGTTTAGGCTCAAAGTTTGGATCATTTAACTACCTAGACATGTTATACTACTCAATTTAGCAACAATTCATGACAAAAATCGGCCGTAACCTGTTTATATCAAAAAGCCCCAAATTTGCTCAAGAACACAAACCCTAGATTATTCAAAATTTGAAGTTTAAGGCTTCTAATCATGTTAAACAGCATCAATCTAGGTTATACAAGCATAATACATAAACAATTTAAGCCTAATTACACTAAAAAGCATCAAAATCAAATTGGAAAAAAATTGCTCAAGAACACTAAATTTCGGATTAAATGGTGTTTAGGTGTAGAAATTTACCGTTTTTCTTGAGTAATTCTTAGATAGCATCCTTCTCAACATGATTTTAGCAAAAGATTTGATGATTAACGGTTAAAAATTGTGATTTTTGGGGTGTTTTTGGGTGGTTTTTCGGAGTATTTCGCAGCTGTGTTTTTGAGTTGTGGAGTTGGGACTGATCTGTTCCAGCTCTTTATTTTTTTTCTGTAAATTGGTCCCTCCGCGACTCGCGGTGAAATACTCTTCAAACTCCGCGAGTCGCGGAGTTTGGTATTTTTTTTTTTTAATAATAACTTATTAAAACAATTAATTAATTAATTTTAAAATTTTGTTTCCTTTGTTATTTAGGACGAGGTCGTTTCGGATCGATGTCCTAGTCCGTCCTTCGACAAAATTTTAAAATTTGTCTTTTTGTAGCGATTGTTTTAAAAGCTAAGATTTTTGGGTTTTTTAATGTTTTTTTAATGTTTTTGGCATACTTTAATTCAATAAGATTTAAAAATAATGATAATAAAAGTTCTCGTCCCTCCCTCGGGTAAAGCAATTTCGGTTCAAAGACCTAGTCTTCAACTTACGACGAATTTTAAAAATCATATTTTTAACTTAATGAGATAGAGTAAATTTTTGTTTTTAAATTCACACAACTTAAATATAAAATTCAAAATTTATATTAAAAATTCACACCAAACTTAAAATTTGAAATGCATAAAATTAAAAATTCATATTTTAAAAATTAAAAGTTCACACCAATCTTAATTTAAAAATTCATATTATAAATTCATACCAAACTTATATTAATTTTTCAAATATTTACAATTTTAAATATATTGTTTTTACAAAGTTTACAATATTAATTTAAGATTTAAATATTAATTTTAAAAACATGGTAAAAATAAATTTAAAAATCTTTTTGTCTTTTTATCCCACTTTAATCAATCAAATATTATCAAAAATATGCGCCACTCTTTTCGGTAAAGTAATTTCGGTTCCAAGACCTAATTTAACTCATGACGAATTTTTGAAATATTTTGGGTTGATTGATTAAAGATATTTATACCTTAAGAATAAACGTTAAATTTCGCAGTGATGTAATAAATTTTTGAATGATATCAATAATTTCGGTCGCAAAACCTAATTTTATTCAATACCAATTTAATACTTTTTAGCGAACAAATTAGCGTTTATTATCAAAAGGTTAAAAATAAAAATAAAATAAAAACTGTACAGACATACCTGTGAAATAGATTTCTTAGTTATATGATCTATCCCATTCATAAGATAGTCGGTTTAATTGGTTTTCCATGGCTACATAGGCGTAACCTCGAGCATTCAGTGTCTTTTCTTCTAAACATATGAACGGTCCGTCTCTGCATAAAGTAACAAATTCGGTATTTGAATAGGTTTGATTATTTGAACATTTACCTCCATGTGACCATTTTCCGCATTTGTGACATCTTTCTAGGTGTCGTGCTCTTCTTTTCGCTGCGGATTTTGATTTTCCTTTACCAAATTGTAACTTATTATCTTCGCATCTGGATTCTTTTCTAACTCCGTCCATTCTTTCTCTGATTACTGATACTAATTCACTCGGCAGTATGTCATTATTACGTTTAGTGATCAAAGCGTGTAGCATTAGACCATGGTTTAGTTCACAGGCAGTCTTCATTTTGTAAAAACCTAAAAAAAATAAAAATTCAGAATGGGGGGAGAAGACTAGTTCTTTAGGGTCTGCTAGGGAAAGACCATTCGGGTTCCATTTTCGAGAACTACACGAAAACAGACAATCTAACTCTATCAGAAATACATATTATCCTTTAAAGACTTGATTCTCCCCACACTTAGTTAGCTGTGGTGTCGAAATTGTGATTAACTTCGTTGACACTTCCATCGGACCATGTATGTAATGTTTAACTCTGTGACCATTAACTTTAAATTCAATCCCATTTGAATTTATTAATTCTATTGTTCCGTATGGGAAAACTCTTTTGACTATGAATGGTCCAGACCATCTTGATTTCAATTTTCCAGGAAATAGCTTGAATCGTGAATTGAAAAGAAGAACTCTGTCTCCTTCTTTAAATTCTTTTGAACTTCTGATTCTTTTATCATGCCATTTCTTCGTTCTTTCTTTATAGATTAACGAATTTTTGTATGCTTCATGTCTTAATTCTTCTAATTCGTTTAGTTGACTTAATCGTAGATGTCCAGCTTCATGTAAATCAAGATTACATGTCTTCAAAGCCCAAAATGCTTTGTGTTCAATTTCTACTGGAAGATGACATGCTTTTCCATAAACAAGTCTAAAAGGTGTGGTTCCAATTGGAGTTTTATAGGCTGTTCTAAAAGCCCAGAGTGCATCCTCCAATTTAATGGACCATTCCTTTGGATTTGATCCTACGGTTTTCTCTAGAATACGTTTTAAAGCTCGGTTGGTATTTTCAACTTGTCCACTTGTTTGTGGATGATATGCGGTGGAGATTTTATGAGTTACTCCATATCTTTTAAGAACTTTCTCAAGTTGATTATTACAGAAATGAGTACCCCGATCACTTATTAAAGCTTTCGGTGTTCCAAACCTTGCAAAAAGACGTTTTAAAAAGTTGACTACAACTCGTGCATCGTTAGTTGGGAGAGCTTGTGCTTCCGCCCATTTAGATACATAATCAATGGCTACGAGTATATATAGATTATTATGAGATTTTGGAAATGGACCCATAAAGTCAATACCCCAAATGTCAAATACTTCACATACTTGGATGACATTTTGTGGCATTTCATCACGTTGACTTATTTTTCCGGCCCTTTGACATGCATCACAAGATTTGCAAAGAAGGTGTGCGTCTTTGTAAATTGTAGGCCAATAGAATCCAGCATCATAAACTTTTCTTGCTGTTAGTTGAGGCCCATAATGCCCTCCTGTTGGTCCTGTGTGACAATGGTTTAAAATTTTACTAGCTTCATCTCCAAATACACATCGGCGTATTATTCCATCGGGACAACTTTTAAACAGGTGTGGATCTTCCCAGAAATAGTGTTTTATATCACTGAAGAATTTCTTTCGTCTTTGGTATGATAATCCTTTTTCAAGGAATCCACAAACTAAGTAGTTTGCATAGTCTGCAAACCATGGGATTTCATTATAATCTATCTTCAATAGATATTCATCAGGAAAGTTGTCTTGTATGGCCGATTCATTTAGAACTTCTAATTCGGGATTTTCAAGACGAGAAAGATGATCAGCGGCGAGATTTTCTGCTCCTCTTTTATCTCGGATTTCAATATCAAACTCTTGTAAGAGTAAGATCCAACGGATTAATCTTGGTTTAGCATCTTGTTTTGAAAATAGGTATCTAAGAGCAGAATGGTCGGTATAGACTATCGTTTTGGATAGAACGAGATATGAACGAAATTTGTCAAAAGCAAAGACAATAGCAAGGAGTTCTTTTTCAGTAGTTGTATAGTTTTTTTGTGCTCCTTGTAACGTCTTACTAGCATAATATATAGGTTGAAATCGTTTTTCAATCCTTTGTCCTAAAACGGCTCCCATTGCAAAATCACTTGCATCGCACATTAGTTCAAATGGTAGATTCCAATTTGGTGTTATCATGATCGGTGCATTAGTGAGTTTCTCTTTAAGAATATTAAAAGATTTGATACACTCATCTGAAAAGATGAATGGAGCATCCTTTTCTAGGAGTTTATTCATAGGGGTGACAATTTTAGAAAAATCTTTTATGAAACGTCGGTAAAAACCGGCATGCCCTAGAAAACTCCTAACTCCTCTAACATTGGTGGGATGTGGAAGTTTAGTAATTATATCTACTTTAGCTCTATCCACTTCAATTCCTTCCTTTGAAATTTTATGACCAAGAACGATGCCTTCTTTAACCATGAAATGGCATTTCTCCCAATTAAGAACTAGATTTGATTGTTCGCATCTAATAAGCATTCGTTCAAGATTAAGTAGACATGTTTCAAATGTATCACTGAAGACTAAAAAATCATCCATGAAAAGTTCCATGCATTCTTCTATCATGTCGTGAAAAATTGCCATCATGCACCTTTGAAAGGTTACAGGGGCGTTGCAAAGTCCAAATGACATGCGTTTGTAAGCAAAAGTACCATAAGGGCACGTGAATGTGGTTTTTTCTTGATCTTCGGGTGCTATTGGAATTTGAAAGTATTCGAAAAAACCATCAAGAAAACAATAGTAACTATTTCTGGCTAATCTTTCTAATATTTGATCAATGAAAGGTAAGGGAAAGTGATCTTTTCTGGTGGCGTCATTTAATTTTATATAGCCAATACAAACACACCATCATGTTACAGTCCTAGTAGGAATAAGCTAATTTATCTCATTTGTGATGACAGTCATGCCACCCTTCTTAGGTACGCATTGAACTGGGCTTACCCATGGACTATCAGAGATTGGATAAATTAAACCTGCATCAAGCAGTTTAATAATTTCTTTCTTAACAACATCTTGCATATTAGGATTTAGTCTTCGTTGGCGTTGCACATACGTTTTATGACCTTCTTCCATAAGGATTTTATGTGTGCAATACGGAGGACTTATTCCTTTAATATCATGAATCTTTCATGCAATAGCTGGTTTATGAGCTTTTAGCACAGCAATGAGTTGAGATTTTTCATTTTCAGTAAGAGAAGACGATATTATTACAGGTAATTCAGATTCACCATGTAAATAAGCATATTCCAAATGGTTTGGAAGTGGCTTTAACTCTAATGTCGGTGGTTCTTCTATCGATGATTTATAGCGATATCTGTCTTCTTCTTTTAGCATTTGAATTTCTTCTGTTGTTGGTTCATATCCATTAGCTATAAGTGTAGCTAACATTTCAACTTCATCAATTGGTTCATTACCTTCTCCTAAAGAGCATTCTCCTGTTCCTTGTAATTCTGGAAATTCTTCTAATAATTCTGCATGTGCATCTATAGTTTGAATATAATAACATGTATCATCTGCAGATTGTGGTTGTTGCATTGCTCTATCAACTGAAAAGGTAACACTCTCATCCTCTATACTTAGGGTCAGTTTCTTACCGAACACGTCTATCATTGCTTTAGCCGTGTTTAAGAATGGTCTTCCTAATATGAGACGAACTTGAGAATCTTCTTCCATGTCCAAAACAACAAAATCTACTGGAAATACTAAAGTACCAACTTTAACTAGCATGTTCTCCATTATCCCTCTAGGATATTTTATTGATCTATCGGCTAGTTGTATGCTTATTCTGGTTGGTTTCAATTCTCCAAGGTCTAGTTTAGTGTATAGTGAATACGGCATTAGATTTATACTAGCACCTAAGTCTGCCAATGCTTCTATTGAACTAAGACTACCCAGAAAATATGGAATTGTGAAACTTCCTGGATCAGATAATTTTTCTGGTATCTTATTCAACAGCACTGCTGAACAATTAGCATTCATAGTAACAGCCGAGAGTTCTTCCATTTTCTTTCTATTTGAGATTAGATCTTTCAAGAATTTAGCGTATCTAGGCATTCCTGAAATCACATCAATGAAAGGAAGATTTACATTTATCTGTTTAAACATATCCAAGAATTTGGATTGCTCAGCTTCAAGTTTCTCTTTCTTCATTTTACTCGGGTAAGGAAGTGGTGGTTGGTATGGTTTAACATAAGGTTTATCCTTAACTGTGTTATCTTCATTAACCGGTTCTTTTTCCTTATCTTGATCAGGTTGTGGTTCTTGTGGAGTAGGAATGGCTTCATCAGAAGTTACAGGTATTTCAAGTGGTTTAAGTGTTGTACCACTTCTTGTGGTAATGGCTTTAGCTGTTTCATTTCGGGGGTTAGCATTTGTATCGCTCGGTAAACTTCCCGGTTTTCTTTCACCTATTAACCTTGCTAGGTTACTTACTTCTTGTTCCAGATTTTGAATAGAAGCTTGTTGATTTCTAAATGCTTGAGCATTTTGTTCATTGGTTTGTTTCTGAGAGGTGAAAAACTGCGTTTGAGTTTCAACTAGCTTCGTCATCATATCTTCTAAATTCGGCTTTTTATCATCGGTTTGTTGTGGTGGTTTGTTTTGAAAATTTGGTCTTTGCTGATTGTAATTATTATTGGATAATTGTTGATTGCTAGGACCTTGTTGGTTGTTGTATGGAATATTTCGGTTATAATTCTGGTTTTGATTGTAAATCGGTCTTGGCGGTTGATAATTATTCTGATAATTATTTCCAGGCCTTTGGTTTATGTATGAAATATTCTCTCTTTGTTCCATTGTTAATTCAATACTGAGACAATCTTTTGTCAAATGTGGTGCTCCACACTGCTCACAACTAATTCGTATTGAGTGAATATCTTTAGTCATCTTTTCCATTCGTCTCTCCACAGCATCTATCTTTGCGGAAATGGAATCTAAGTCATGGCTAGAATCGGCTCTAGCTGCTTTAGATGATCTAACGATGTCTTTTTCTTGGTGCCACTCATGTGAGTGGGAAGCAGTGTTATCAATAATTTTGTAAGCATCAGTTTCGGTTTTCTTCATAATAGAACCACCAGCTGCTATATCTATGTCTTTCCTTGTAGTGATGTCGCATCCTTGGTAGAATATTTGTACTATTTGACAGGTGTCTAAACCATGTTGCGGACATCCTCTTAACAACTTTCCATATCTTGTCCACGCCTCATATAGAGTTTCATTTGGCTTCTGTGTAAACGTAACAATTTCTGCTTGAAGTCTTACGGCTTTAGATGCAGGAAAGAATTGTTTAAGAAATTTGTCAACTAAAACATCCCATGTATCAATCGCCCCTTCAGGTAACGATTCCAACCAATCTTTGGCTTCTCCCTTTAAAGTCCAGGGAAATAACATGAGATATATCTGTTCATCCTCCACTTCTCGGATTTTAAATAGTGTGCAGATCCTATTAAAGGTACGTAGATGTTCATTTGGATCTTCCTTCGGCGCACCACTAAATTGACATTGATTAGTCACCATGTGTAGAATTTGTCCTTTGATTTCATAATCTGGCGCATTAATGTCTGGATGAGTAATTGCGTGACCTTTTGCCAGTGCGTTTAGCTCTCATTCGGTCTTCCATACTTAAAGGTTCCAGATTCTCCATAATTGAATTTGTTGAATCGGTATCACTAGATGATTCTGATTTAATGGTTCGTTCCTCAACAATCTCTGTTTGAATGATTGGTGGCTCCGGAGGAAAGTTTAGTGGTTCAGGATCTACGAACCGTTCCTGAATATTTTCCGGATTCTCAATTGTGAGGTCGGATTCAAAAAATGGATTATCGGAAATTTGAACTGAAGTACTTGGTCGACTGGATGACGATTCTAAAGAAAAATCAACGGCGGTTATATTTGCTAAATGTCTTGATCGAGTTACAGGTGGTGAACGTACAAAAGGTGGTGATCGTCTTGCTCGGTGCATTCATTGAATATCCTATTAGTTTTAAAAAGGAAAGAAAAATTATAATAAGTTATCCAATCAATAGACTTTTCTGATTTTGCCCACGTTTCGAATAGCCAAAAGATGCAGCAGAGGGGCAGGATTCGTTTGGTCTCAATATAATTGAGGACTGTTTGGCTCCAATAACTCGGTCCACGTACAAATCCAACTATTACTACGAACCAGAAAATTTTGATGTCTATTAATTTAACCACTTAAAATAAATTTTCGTAATTTTAAGAAATTTAGATAAGAAGTAGAATAAAAATCTATGTCCTAAAACTAGAATAGCGAGAAATAAGAAAGAAAAAGAGTTCGTCGAAAAAGGTCGAAAAAGAAAAAATGGTTGAAAAATAAAAGGTGACCGAAAAATAAAAGAAACTTATAAAAACTTAAAAATAATTGACTAACCTAACCTTATTACTACAACTAACTTAAAATTATAATCGCAAATTGAAATTACTAATTGGAATGATAATTGATACATAGTAAAAGGTGTCTAAAAATATTAAAGCTTACAGGAAAAACTAAAACCCAAATGGAAATAACTTAAAAAGAAACTAAAACTTAAAAAGGCGTCACAAAATTCTAAAGCACCTAAATCTTAGTTTAAAGAAAAAGCACTTAAGGAATTCTACGGCAAAGCCTAAAAATCTAGGAGTAAAAATAACTATAGCAAAAACTAAGTTTAAAATTAAATATGAGCTAAAAATACAAAAGTTATGCTACAACGATTAAAAAGGGACAAAATATAAAAATATACAAAAAGTTGTAAAAAGTACAATTTTTATAAAAATATTATTTTTATATTATTTATTTAATAAAACTACTAATTTTACAATTTAATTAAACTTAATAAACTAAAATATAAATTAAATAAAACTTAAATTAAAATAAAACTTAATTATAATATTAATAATAATTAGGGTTAATAATAATAATAATAATTAATAATCCGTAATAAATGCTGAATTAGGGTTCTATCGCATGTCAGAGTCACTCCGCGAGTTGCGGTAATTTATAAAGAAAACCCCGCGAGTCGCGGGGTTCAGAAATTCAGATGACAGCTTATTAAATTCGACGCGTTTTTCTTTATTTATTTTTTTTATTTTCTGTTTTCTGTTTTTATATAAATAAAAGATATTTAAATAAAACTTATATTTTTATAAACTAAAATAAAAATAAAGAAACTTATAAAACTTAAATATTTAACAAAATCTTAAAAACACTTATATTTTTGTTTTTCTTTTTATATTTTTGAATAATTAAAACGTATTTTTACAAAAACGAATTTTAATAAAAGTTAACTAAATTTTTTTTTTTTTTTTTTTTATTAGCGTTGCGCTTCCTGCGTTTAGAAAGTTCCCCGGCAGCGGCGCCAAAAATACTTGATGTTAAAGCTAAGGTATACGAAATAGTTTATATCTTACTAGGAAATACTATTAAATACGATACAATTTTACACAAGATATTTATTTATTTATAGAATGGATATACTTAAACCTTGCTACAACACTTATAGGCAGTGTACCTAATCGTAAAGTAGTGTAGTTTTTAGTAAGTCCGGTTCGTTCCACAGGGAAATCTTTAAACAAAGCTTAACGCTATATTAATTTACTTTTATAAAAATACAAACATATATCTAAGTAATTTTATTATAAAGGGGGGTTTTTACCGTTTAATGACCGGTTTGTCGATTTTAAAACTTTAGTCGCAGTTAAAACCTAATGTAAAATATTAAATAAATAAAAGACTTAATTTAAAGCGTAAAGTAAATAACGATAATGAAATTGCGAATAATAAAAGTGCGATAAAATAAAATTGCGATAATTAAAAAGTTCGATAATTAAAAGTGCGATTAAATAACAATAAATAAAAGTGCGATAATTAGAAGTGCAATTAAATATAAAATAAAGGAAATTAAATATGAAATAAAAGAATTATGCTTATTTAAACTTCCGTAATCATGATGTTTGACGTGTTGATTTTAGTTTTATGCCCATGGGTTAATTGTCCTTTGTCCTGGATTATTTAATATGTCCGTTTAGTTTTTGTCCATAACAGTCCATCAGTCATAAATATAAAGTGCGAGTGTCCTCGTCAAATTATTCTTATACCCGAAGTTAAATATTCCAACTAATTGGGGATTCGAATTGTAACAAGGTTTTAATACTTTGTTTACAATTACACCAATTACCCTTGAATGTAATTTCACCCCTGTTTTAATTATTCTAGTGGCTATTAATCCATTCCCGTGTCCGGTTAAATGAACGATTATTCGTACATATAAATACCCCGCCCATCGTGTCCGATCGAGTGTATATGGTAATTTATAGGGACGCCCAATTGTAAATCTTTATATTAACATTAACAAACTATCATTTAGTTAAACAAATATAAAGCCCATTAATAGCCCATAGTCTAATTTCTACAAGTGTCGTTCTTTTGTCCAAACCCCAATTATGGTACAAAGCCCAATTACCCAATTTTAGTGATTAGCCCAACATCATGATTACTTCGGATTAAATAAGCATAATAATAACTTAGCTACGAGACATTAATGTAAAAAGGTTGAACATAACTTACAATGATTAAAAATAGCGTAGCGTTACACGGACAGAATTTCGACTTACACCCTTACAACATTCGCTAACATACCCTTATTATTAGAATTATAATTAAAATTAAAATATAAATTATAAATATAAATATAAATTTTACGTATGAATGAGGAAGAAAAAGATTGATATTTGCGATCAGAATTCGGTTGGCTTTATAGGCAGTTTTTCATTTTGGGGCTCCGCGACTCGCGGTGAAATCCTCTTCAAACTCCGCGAGTCGCGGAGAATGAATTTACAGCTCAGTCCCTTGGAGTCTTTCTCTGCCAACGGTTTTTATTTATAAATATAATATATATATAATTAATATAATTAATTATATATTATATTATATTTATATACATAGTTAACTTGTAATTTTTAGTCCGTTGCGTCGAGCGTTAAGAGTTGACTCTTGTCCCGGTTCCGAATTTTCGAACGTCCTTGCGTACAATTTAATATCTTGTACTTTGCGTTTTGAATCTTGTACTCTTGTAAATTTCGAGACGTTTCTTATCAATAATTGAAACCTTTTTGATTGTCTTTTGTACTTTTGAGCTTTTTGGTCGTTTGCGTCTTCAATTCGTCGAATCTATCTTTTGTCTTCACCTTTTATTATTTAAACGAATATCACTTGTAAATAGAACAATTGCAACTAAAAGCTTGTCTTTCTTGAGGAATAATGCTATGAAATATATGTTTGTTTTTAGCATTATCACATTTTCACAATTTTTACAATTCTACACTTTTTCAAATAAGCACATATGAAAATGTAGACAAAGTTCATAAGCATTTAACTCAAATAACATGTCAAAATAGTCATTACTAGCAATTAAACAAGTCTCAAATGACAAATATATCAAATTAATCATGTTAATGGATTTTGCACCTAAAAAGTCCACTTTAATCTTCAAAAATCATGTTTAGGATCAATGTTTGGATCATTTAACTACCTAAACATGTTACACTACTTAATTTATTAATAATTCATGACAAAAATCGGCCATAACCTGTTTATATCAAAAAGCCCCAAATTGCTCAAGAACACAAACCCTAGATTTCTAAAAAATTTGAAGTTTTTGGCTTCAAATCATGTTAAATAGCATCAATCTAGGTTATACATGCATAAAATACTAACAATTTAACACTAATTACACTAGAAATTAACAAAATTGCATTAGGTAAAATATTGGTAATTTTCACAAAAACTAGAAAATTTAAATATTTAGGGGTGTAATTTTTACCTTTTTGCCGAAGAATGCGAATCTAGGCATGATTAGAGTAAGAAATTTGACGAATTACGGTGAATTTTGGTGAAATTTTGTGAAGATTTGAGAGTATTTCCGGGTATGTGTGTGTGTTGTGGTGTGAAGAACAGAATAGACTGCCTTTTGATCCTGGCCTGATTTTCAGCTCCATGCGATCACATGGAGTTGAAGTGTAAACCCCATGCGATCGCATGAGGGTTCGGGTACAGTAATCTTGGCTTTTTTTTATATATAAAACCTTACACTTTATGAAACATAAAATTAATAAAACTTTAAAAATTTGTTTCTTTTTCGGATGAGGGTGTTTCGGATCGATGTCCTAGTCCGTCCCTCGACAAAATTTTAAAATTTGTCACTTTTTAATCGCGGTTTTAAAAGTAAAGATTTTTGGGTTTTTTAATGTTTTTGGCATACTTTAATTCAATAAGATTAAAAATAATGATAATAAAAGTTCTCGTCTCTCCCTCGGGTAAAGTAATTTCGGTTCAACGACCTAGTCTTCACTTCACGACGAATTTTAAGAATCATATTTTTAACTTAGCAAAATAAAGTAAATTTTTATTTTTAAATTTACACCAAACTTGAATTTAAAATGCATAAAATTAAAAATTCATATTAAAAATTCACACCAAACTTAAATTATATTTTTGTTTTTATACATACAAACTTATATTATAAGTATTAATTTTCCAAATATTTACAATTTTAAAGAAGTTTACAATATTAATTTAATATTTATATATTAATTTTAAAAACAAAGTAAAAATAAAATTAAAAATCTTTTTGGTCTTTTATCCCACTTTATTCAATCAAATATTATCAAAAATATACTCCCCTCTTTTCGTTAAAGTAATTTCGGTTCCATGACCTAGTTTAACTCATGACAAATTTTTGAAATATTTTGGGTTGATTGATTAAAGATATTTGTACCTTACGAATAAACGGTAAATTTCGCAGTGATGTAGTAAATTTTTGTATGATATCAATAATTTCGATCGCAAGACCTAATTTTATTGAATACCAATTTAATACTTTATAGCGAACAATTTAGCGTTTATTATCAAAAGGTTAAAAATAAAAATAAAAATAAAAAATGTACATACTTACCTGTGAAATAGATTTCTTAGTGATATGCTCTAGCCCACTCATAAGATAGTCGGACTAATTGGTTTTCCATAGCTACATAGGCGTAACCTCGAGCATTCAGTGTTTTTTCTTCTAAACATATGAACGGTCCATCTCTGCATAGCGTAACAAATTCGGTATTGGAATATGTCTGATTCGTCGAGCATTTTCCTTTGTGTGACCATTTTCCGCATTTGTGACATCTTTCAAGGTGTCGTGCTCTTCTTTTCGCTGCGGATTTTGATTTTCCTTTACCAAATTGTAACTTATTATTTTCGCATCTGGATTCTTTTCTTACTCCGTCCAATTTACCTCTGATTAATGATACTATTTCACTTGGAAGGGTGTCATTATTATGTTTAGTGATCAAAGCGTGTAGCATTAGACCATGGTTTAATTCACAGGAAGTCTTCATCTTGCAAAACCTAATAAAATAAAAATTCAGAATGGGGGGAGAAGACTAGTTCTTTAGGTTCTGCTAGGGAAAGACCATTCGGGTTCCATTCTCGAGAACTACACGAAAACAGAAAATCTAACTCTAACAGAAATACATATTATCCTTTAAAGACTTGATTCTCCCCACACTTAGTTAGCTGTGGTGTCGAAATTGTGATTAACTTCGTTGTCGACTTCCATTGGACTATCTATGTAATGTTTAACTCTGTGACCATTAACTTTAAATTCAATCCCATTTGAATTTATTAATTCTATTGTTCCGTAAGGGAAAACTCTTTTGACTATAAATGGTCCAGACCATCTTGATTTCAATTTTCCAGGAAATAGCTTGAATCGTGAATTGAAAAGAAGAACTCTGTCTCCTTCTTTAAATTCTTTTGAACTTCTGATTCTTTTATCATGTCATTTCTTCGTTCTTTCCTTATAGATCAACGAATTTTTGTATGCTTCATGTCTTAATTCTTCTAATTTGTTTAATTGACTTAATCTTAGACGTCCGGCTTCATGTAAATTAAGATTACATGTCTTCAAAGCCCAAAATGCTTTGTGTTCAATTTCTACTGGAAGATGACATGCTTTTCCGTAAACGAGTTTAAATGGTGTTATTCCAATTGGAGTTTTGTAGGCTGTTCTAAAAGCCCAGAGTGAATCCTCCAATTTCATGGACCATTCCTTCGGATTTGATCCTACGGTTTTCTCTAGAATACGTTTTAATGCTCGGTTGGTATTTTCAACTTGTCCACTTGTTTGTGGATGATAAGCAGTGGAGATTTTATGAGTTACTCCATATCTTTTAAGAACTTTCTCAAGTTGATTATTACAAAAATGAGTTCCCCGATCACTTATTAAAGCTTTCGGTGTTCCAAACCTTGCAAAAAGATGTTTTAAAAAATTGACTACAACTCGTGCATCGTTAGTTGGGAGAGCTTGTACTTCTGCCCATTTAGATACATAATCAATGGCTACGAGAATGTATAGATTATTATGAGATTTTGGAAATGGACCCATAAAGTCAATACCCCAAATGTCAAATACTTCACATACTTGAATGACATTTTGTAGTATTTCATCACGTTGACTTATTTTTACGGCCCTTTGACATGCATCACAGGATTTGCAAAGAAGGTGTGCGTCTTTGTAAATTGTAGGCCAATAGAATCCAGCATCATAAACTTTTCTTACTGTGAGCTGAGGCCCATAATGCCCTCCTGTTGGTCCTGTGTGACAATGGTTTAAAATTTTACTAGCTTCATCTCCGAATACACATCGGCGTATTATTCCATCGGGATAACTTTTAAACAAATGTGGATCTTCCAAGAAATAGTGTTTTATATCACTAAAGAATTTCTTTCGTTTTTGGTACGACAATCCTTTTTCAAGGAATCCACATACTAAATAGTTTGCATAGTCTGCAGACCATGGAATTTCATTATAATCTATCTTCAATAGATATTCATCAGGAAAGTTGTCTTGTATGGTCGATTCATTTAGAACTTCTAATTCGGGATTTTCAAGACGAGAAAGATGATCAGCGGCGAGATTTTCTGCTCCTCTTTTATCTCGGATTTCAATATCAAACTCTTGTAAGAGTAAGATCCAACGGATTAATCGTGGTTTAGCATCTTGTTTCGAAAATAGGTATCTAAGAGCAGAATGGTCGGTATATAAAATGTCCCGCTCTTATTGATTAAAAACGTTCCATATTAATTGATTTCGTTGCGAGGTTTTGACCTCTATATGAGACGTTTTTCAAAGACTGCATTCATTTTAAAACAAACCATAACCTTTATTGTATCAATAAAGGTTTAAAAATCTTTACGTAGATTATCAAATAATGATAATCTAAAATATCCTGTTTACACACGACCATTACATAATGGTTTACAATACAAATATGTTACAACAAAATAAGTTTCTTGAATGCAGTTTTTACACAATATCATACAAGCATGGACTCCAAATCTCGTCCTTATTTAAGTATGCGACAGCGGAAGCTCTTAATAATCACCTGAGAATAAACATGCTTAAAACGTCAACAAAAATGTTGGTGAGTTATAGGTTTAACCTATATATATCAAATCATAATAATAGACCACAAGATTTCATATTTCAATACACATCCCATACATAGAGATAAAAAATCATTCATATGGTGAACACCTGGTAACCGACATTAACAAGATGCATATATAAGAATATCCCCATCATTCCGGGACACCCTTCGGATATGATATAAATTTCGAAGTACTAAAGCATCCGGTACTTTGGATGGGGTTTGTTAGGCCCAATAGATCTATCTTTAGGATTCGCGTCAATTAGGGTGTCTGTTCCCTAATTCTTAGATTACCAGACTTAATAAAAAGGGGCATATTCGATTTCGATAATTCAACCATAGAATGTAGTTTCACGTACTTGTGTCTATTTTGTAAATCATTTATAAAACCTGCATGTATTCTCATCCCAAAAATATTAGATTTTAAAAGTGGGACTATAACTCACTTTCACAGATTTTTACTTCGTCAGGAAGTAAGACTTGGCCACTGGTTGATTCACGAACCTATAACAATATATACATATATATCAAAGTATGTTCAAAATATATTTACAACACTTTTAATATATTTTGATGTTTTAAGTTTATTAAGTCAGCTGTCCTCGTTAGTAACCTACAACTAGTTGTCCACAGTTAGATGTATAGAAATAAATCGATAAATATTATCTTGAATCAATCCACGACCCAGTGTATACGTATCTCAGTATTGATCACAACTCAAACTATATATATTTTGGAATCAACCTCAACCCTGTATAGCTAACTCCAACATTCACATATAGAGTGTCTATGGTTGTTCCGAAATATATATAGATGTGTCGACATGATAGGTCGAAACATTGTATACGTGTCTATGGTATCTCAAGATTACATAATATACAATACAAGTTGATTAAGTTATGGTTGGAATAGATTTGTTACCAATTTTCACGTAGCTAAAATGAGAAAAATTATCCAATCTTGTTTTACCCATAACTTCTTCAATTTAAATCCATTTTGAGTGAATCAAATTGCTATGGTTTCATATTGAACTCTATTTTATGAATCTAAATAGAAAAAGTATAGGTTTATAGTCGGAAAAATAAGTTACAAGTCGTTTTTGTAAAGGTAGTCATTTCAGTCGAAAGAACGACGTCTAGATGACCATTTTAGAAAACATACTTCCACTTTGAGTTTAACCATAATTTTTTGATATAGTTTCATGTTCATAATAAAAATCATTTTCTCAGAATAACAACTTTTAAATCAAAGTTTATCATAGTTTTTAATTAACTAACCCAAAACAGCCCGCGGTGTTACTACGACGGCGTAAATCCGGTTTTACGGTGTTTTTCGTGTGTCCAGGTTTTAAATCATTAAGTTAGCATATCATATAGATATAGAACATGTGTTTAGTTGATTTTAAAAGTCAAGTTAGAAGGATTAACTTTTGTTTGCGAACAAGTTTAGAATTAACTAAACTATGTTCTAGTGATTACAAGTTTAAACCTTCGAATAAGATAGCTTTATATGTATGAATCGAATGATGTTATGAACATCATTACTACCTTAAGTTCCTTGGATAAACCTACTGTAAAAGAGAAAAATTGATCTAGCTTCAACGGATCCTTGGATGGCTCGAAGTTCTTGAAGCAAAATCATGACACGAAAACAAGTTCAAGTAAGATCATCACTTGAAATAAGATTGTTATAGTTATAGAAATTGAACCAAAGTTTGAATATGATTATTACCTTGTATTAGAATGATAACCTACTATAAGAAACAAAGATTTCTTGAGGTTGGATGATTACCTTACAAGATTGGAAGTGCGCTAGCAAACTTGAAAGTATTCTCGATTTTATGTAACTAGAACTTGTAGAATATATGAAGAACACTTAGAACTTGAAGATAGAACTTGAGAGAGATCAATTAGATGAAGAAAATTGAAGAATGAAAGTGTTTGTAGGTGTTTTTGGTCGTTGGTGTATGGATTAGATATAAAGGATATGTAATTTTATTTCCATGTAAATAAGTCATGAATGATTACTCATATTTTTGTAATTTTATGAGATATTTTATGCTAGTTGCCAAATGATGGTTCCCACATGTATTAGGTGACTCACATGGGCTGCTAAAAGCTGATCATTGGAGTGTATATACCAATAGTACATACATCTAAAAGCTGTGTATTGTACGAGTACGAATACGGGTGCATACGAGTAGAATTGTTGATGAAACTGAACGAGGATGTAATTGTAAGCATTTTTGTTAAGTAGAAGTATTATGATAAGTGCATTGAAGTCTTTCAAAAATGTATAAATACATATTAAAACACTACATGTATATACATTTTAACTGAGTCGTTAAGTCATCGTTAGTCGTTAAATGTAAGTGTTGTTTTGAAACCTTTAGGTTAACGATCTTGTTAAATTTTGTTAACCCAATGTTTATAATATCAAATGAGATTTTAAATTATTATATTATCATGATATTATCATGTATGAATATCTCTTAATATGATATATATACATTAAATGTCTTTACAACGATAATCGTTACATATATGTCTCGTTTAAAAATCAATAAGTTAGTAATCTTGTTTTTATATATGTAGTTCATTGTTAATATACTTAATGATATGTTTACTTATCATAGTATCATGTTAACTATATATATATCCATATATATGTCATCATATAGTTTTTACAAGTTTTAACGTTCGTAAATCACCGGTCAACTTGGGTGGTCAATTGTCTATATGAAACATATTTCAATTAATGAAGTCTTAACAAGTTTGATTGCTTAACATGTTGGAAACATTTAATCATGTAAATATCAATCTCAATTAATATATATAAACATGGAAAAGTTCGGGTCACTACAGTATAGACCACCGTTTTTGCTAGAACGAGATATGAATGAAATTTGTTAAAAGCAAAGACAATAGCAAGGAGTTCTTTTTCAGTAGTTGTGTAATTTGTTTGTGCTCCTTGTAACGTCTTACTAGCATAATAAATAGGTTGAAATCGTTTTTCAATCCTTTGTCCTAAAACGGCTCCCATTGCAAAATCACTTGCATCGCACATAAGTTCAAACGGTAAATTCCAATTTGGAGTTATCATAATCGGTGCATTAGTGAGTTTCTCTTTAAGAATATTAAAAGATTTGATACATTCATCTGAAAAGATGAATGGAGCATCCTTTTCTAGGAGTTTATTCATAGGAGTGCCAATTTTAGAAAAATCTTTTATGAAACGTCGGTAAAAACCGGCATGCCCTAGAAAACTCCTAACTCCTCAAACATTGGTGGGATGTGGAAGTTTAGCAATTACATCTACTTTAGATCTATCCACTTCAATTCCTTCCTTTGAAATTTTATGTCCAAGAACGATGCCTTCTTTAACCATGAAATGGCATTTCTCCCAATTAAGAACTAGATTTGATTATTCACATCTAATAAGCATTCGTTCAAGATTAGCTAAACATGATTCAAAAGTATCACCGAAGACTGATAAGTCATCCATGAAAACTTCCATGCATTCTTCTATCATGTCATGAAAAATCGCCATCATGCACCTTTGAAAGGTTGTAGGGGAGTTGCAAAGTCCAAGTGGCATGCGTTTGTAAGCAAAAGTACCATAAGGGCACGTGAATGTGGTTTTCTCTTGATCCTCGGGTGCTATTGGAATTTGAAAATATCCTGAAAAACCATCAAGAAAACAATAGTAACTATTTCCGGCTAATCTTTCCAACATTTGATCAATGAAAGGTAAGGGAAAGTGATCTTTTCTGGTGGCGTCATTTAATTTTCTATAATCAATACAAACACGCCATCCTGGCTCATTTTTCTCATTTGTAATGACAGTCATGCCACCCTTCTTAGGTACGCATTGAACTGGGCTTACCCATGGACTATCAGAAATTGGATAAATTAAACCTGCATCTAGCAGTTTAATAATTTCTTTCTTAACAACATCTTGCATATTAGGATTTAGTCTTCTTTGACGTTGCACATACGTTTTATGTCCTTCTTCCATAAGGATTTTATGTGTGCAATACGAAGGACTTATTCCTTTAATATCATGAATCTTCCATGCAATGGCTGGTTTATGAGCTTTTAACACAGAAATAAGTTGAGATTTTTCATTTTCAGTAAGAGAAGATGATATTATTACATGCAATTCAGATTCACCATGTAAATAAGCATATTCCAAATGGTTTGGAAGTGGCTTTAACTCTAATGTCGGTGGTTCTTCTATCGATGATTTATATCGATATCTGTCTTCTTCTTTTAGCATTTGAATTTCTTCTGTTGTTGGTTCATATCCATTGGCCATAAGTGTAGCTAACATTTCAGTTTCATCAATTGGTTCAGTTCCTTCTCCTAAAGAACATTCTCCTGTTCCTTGTAATTCTGGAAATTCTTCTAACAATTCTGCATGTGAATCTATAGTTTGAGTATAATAGCATGTATCATCTGCAGATTGCGGTTGTTGCATTGCTCTATCAACTGAAAAGGTAACACTCTCGTCCTCTATACTTAGGGTTAGTTTCTTACCAAACACATCTATCATTGCTTTAGCCGTGTTTAAGATTGGTCTTCCTAATATGAGAGGAACTTGAGAATCTTCTTCCATGTCCAGAACAACAAAATCTACTAGAAATACTAAAGTACCAACTTTAAGTAGCATGTTCTCCATTATCCCTCTAGGATATTTTATTGATCTATCGGCTAGTTGTATACTTATTCTTGTTTGTTTCAATTCTCCAAGGTCTAGTTTAGCGTATAGTGAATACGGCATCAAATTTATACTAGCACCTAAGTCTGCCAATGCTTCTATTGAACTAAGACTACCCAGAAAACATGGAATTGTGAAACTTCCTGGATCTGATAATTTTTCTGGTATCTTATTCAACAGCACTGCTGAACAATTAGCATTCATAGTAACAGCTGAGAGTTCTTCCATTTTCTTTCTATTTGTGATTAGATCTTTCAGAAATTTAGCATATCTAGGCATTCCTGAAATCACATCAATGAAAGGAAGATTTACATTTATTTGTTTAAACATATCCAAGAATTTGGATTGCTCGGCTTCAAGTCTCTCTTTTCTCATTTTACTAGGGTAAGGAAGTGGTGGTTGGTATGGTTTAACATAAGGTTTTGCCTTAACTGTGTTATCTTCATTAACCTTTTCAACTACCGGTTCTTTTTCCTTATCTTGATCAGATTGTGGTTCTTGTTGAGTAGGAATAGCTTCATCAGAAATTACAGGTATTTCAGGTGGTTTAAGTGTAATACCACTTCTTGTGGTAATAGCTTTAGCTGTTTCATTTCGGGGGTTAGCATTTGTATCACTAGGTAGACTTCCCGGTTTTCTTTCACCTATTAACCTTGCTAGGTTACTTACTTCTTGTTCCAAATTTTGAATAGAAGCTTGTTGATTTCTAAATGCTTGAGCATTTTTTTCATTGGTTTGTTTCTGAGATGTGAAAAACTGCGTTTGAGATTCAACTAGCTTCGTCATCATATCTTCTAAATTTGGCTTTTTATCATCGGTTTGTGGTGGTTTGTTTTGAAAATTAGGTCTTTGCTGATTGTAAGTATTATTGGATACTTGTTGATTGCTAGGACCTTGTTGGTTGTTGTATGGAACATTTCGATTATAATTCTGGTTTTGATTGTAAATTGGTCTTGGCGGTTGATAATTATTCTGATAATTATTTCTAGGCCTTTGGTTTATGTATGAAACATTCTCTCTTTGTTCCATTGTTAATTCAATACTGAGACAATCTTTTGTCAAATGTGGTCCTCCACACTGCTCACAACTAATTCGTATTGAGTGAATATCTTTAGTCATCTTTTCCATTCGTCTCTCGACAGCATCTATCTTTGCAGAAATGGAATCTAGGTCATGGCTAGAATCGGCTCTAGCTGCTTTAGATGATCTAACGATATCTTTTTCTTGGTGCCACTCATGTGAGTGGGAAGCAGTGTTATCAATAATTTTGTAAGCATCAGTTTCTGTTTTCTTCATAATAGAACCACCAGCCGCTATATCTATGTCTTTCCTTGTAGTGATGTCGCATCCTTGGTAGAATATTTGTACTATTTGACAGGTATCTAAACCATGTTGCAGACATCCTCTCAATAACTTTCCAAATCTTGTCCAAGCCTCATATAGAGTTTCATTTGGCTTTTGTGTGAACGTAACAATTTCTCCTTGAAGTCTCACGGCTTTAGATGCCGGAAAGAATTGTTTAAGAAAATTTTCAACTAAAACGTCCCATGTATCAATCGCCCCTTCAGGTAACGATTTCAACCAATCTTTGGCTTCTCCCTTTAAAGTCCAGGGAAATAACATGAGATATATTTGTTCATCCTCCACTTCTCTTATTTTAAATAGTGTGCAGATCCTATTAAAGGTACGAAGATGTTCATTTGGATCTTCCTTCGGCGCACCACTAAATTGGCATTGATTAGTTACCATGTGTAGAATTTGTCCTTTGATTTCATAATCTGGCGCATTTATGTCAGGTTGAGTAATTGCGTGACCTTGGCCAGTGCGTTTAGTTCTCATTCGATCTTCCATACTTAGAGGTTCCAGATTCTCCATGATTGAATTTGTTGAATCTGAATCACTATATGATTCTAATTTAATGGTAGGTTCCTCAACAATCTCTGTTTGAATGATTGGTGGTTCCGAAGAAAAGATTAATGGTTCAGGATCTATGAATTGTCCCTGAATATTCTCCGGATTCTCAATTGTGAGGTCGGGTTCAAAAAATGGATTATCGGAAATTTGAATTGGAGTACTTGGTCGACTGGATGACGATTCTAAAGAAAAATCAACGGCGACAATATTTGCTATATGTCTTGATCTGGTTACAGGTGGTGAACGTACAAAAGGTGGTGAACGTTTTGCTCGGTGCATTCACTGAATATCCTATTAGTTTTTAAAAAGAAAGAAAAATTATATAAGTTATCAAATTAATAGACTTTTCTGATTTTTCCCACGTTTCGAATAGCCAAAAGATGCAGCAGAGGGGCAGGATTCGTTTGGTCTCAATATAATTGAGTACTGTTTGGCTCCAATAACCCGGTCCACGTACAAATCCAACTATTACTACGAACCAAAAAATTTTGATGTCTATCAATTTAACCACTTAAAATAAATTTTCGTAATTTAAAGAAATTTAGAGAAGAAGTAGAAAATTCTATGTCCTAAAAACTAGAATGGCGAGAAATAAGAAAGAAAAAGAGCGCGTCGAAAAACGTCGAAAAAATAAAAGATTGAAAAATAATAGGCGTCGAAAAATAAAAATAAGAAAGTAGCGCGTCGAAACTTAAAAATGAACTAAAAACTAAGAATTAAAAGTTGCGTCTAAAAATATTAAAGCTTAAAAGAAATACTATATCCCAAATGGCAATAACTTAAAAAAAAGGGACTAAAATATATAAACGGCGTCGCAAAATTCTAAAGCACCTAAATCTTAGTCTAAAGAAAAAGCACTTAAGGGATTTTACGGCAAATCTTAAAAATCTAGAAGTAAAAATAACTATGGTAAAAACTATATCTTAAAACTAAATACGAGCGAAAAATACAAAAATTACGCTAAAACGATAAAAAGGGGTACAAAATATAAAAATATACTTAAAGTTGTAAAAAGTACAATTTTTATAAAAATATTATTTTTTTATTATTTATTTTATAAAACTATTAATTTTATAATTTATTAAAACTAATTAAACTAAATATATAAATTAATTAATAAAAACTTAAACTAAATATTAATATTAAATAACAACCTAATTAGGGTTTAGATAATAATAATAATATATACTCCGTAATTAATGCAGAATAGGGTTTCCTGTTGGCGTGTCAGACACACTCATGCAATCGTATGAGAAATTGCCTTCGGGCTCATGCGATCGCATGAGCCAGGTTACGGGCTACTACAGTACGGGCCTCGAGTTTTAATATATATTTATTTTTTTCAGTTTTCTGTTTTAAATTTTCTATTTTATATGAATATAATATATTTATATAAATTAAATAAAACTTATTTTTTTATAAAATAAAGATAAAGAAACTTTTATAGAACTTATATATTTAACAAACTCTTAAAAATATTTATATTTTTGTTTTTCTTTTTATATTTTTGAATATTTAAAACGTATTTTTACAAAAACTTATTTTTATAAAAGTAAACTAAAAATTAATAAAAATCTTATATATATATATATATATATATATATATATATATATATATATATATATATATATATATATATATATAGCATTGCGTTTCCGGCGTTTAAGCAGAAAAGGATCCCCGGCAGCGGCACCAAAAATACTTGATGTTATGCGAGGTGTATATGAAATAGCTTATATTTTACTAGGAAAAACTATTAAATACGATACAATTTTACACAAGATATTTATTTATTTATAGAATGGATATACCTAAACCTTGCTACAACACTTATAGGCAGTGTACCTAATCGTACAGTAGTATAGTTTTTAGTAAGTCCGGTTCGTTCCACAGGGAAATCTTTTAAACAAAGCTTAACGCTATATTAGTTTTAATTTATAAAAATACAAATATATATAAGTAATATTATTATTATAAAAAGGGGGTTTTTACCGTTTAATGACCGGTTTGTCGATTTTTAAAACTTTTAGTTGCAGTTAAAACCTAATGTAAAATATTAAATAAATAAAAGACTTAATTTAAAGCGTAAAGTAAATAACGATAATGAAAGTGCGATAAAATAAAATTACGATAATTAAAGAGTACGAAAATTAAAAGTGCAATTAAATACAATGACAATAAATAAAAGTGCAATAATTAGAAGTGCAATTAAATATGAAAATAAAGGAATTATGCTTATTTAAACTTCCGTAATCATGATGTTTGACGTGTTGATTTTAGTTTATTCGCATGGGTTAATTGTTCTTTGTCCTGGATTATTTAATATGTCCGTCTGGTTTTTGTCCATAACAGTCCATCAGTCATAAATATAAAGTGCGAGTGTCCTCGTCAAATTATCCTTATACCCGAAGTCAAATATTCCAACTAATTGGGGACTTAAACTATAACAAGGTTTTAATACTTTGTTTAATAATTAGACCAGGATATCGACTGCGTGTAACCCAAGGTTTTAATACTTTGTTATCAATTATGTCAAGTGTCCTTGTACATAATTTCACCCCAATTTTAATAATTCCATAGACTATTAATCCATTCCCATGTCCAGTTAAATGAACGATTATTCGTACATATAAATATCCCGCCCATCGTGTCCGATCGAGTGTATATGGTTATTTATAGGTACGTCCAACTGTAAACCTTTATATTAAAATTAACAAACTATCATTTAGTTAAACAAATATAAAGCCCATTAATAGCCCATAGTCTAATTTCCACAAGTGTCGTTCTTTTGTCCAAACCCCAATTATGGTACAAAGCCCAATTACCCAATTTTAGTAATTAGCCCAACATCATGATTACTTCGGTATTAAATAAGCATAATAATAACTTAGCTACGAGACATTAAATTAAAAAGGTTGAACATAACTTACACTGATTAAAAATAGCGTAGCGTTACACGGACAGAATTTCGACTTACACCCTTACAACATTCGCTAACATACCCTTATTATTAGAAATTAAAATTAAAATTAAAATTAAAATTAAAATTAAAATTAAAATATAATATATATATATATATATATATATATATATATATATATATATATATCGTATGATAGAGAGAAAGAAAAAGATGTGTTAAATGATGAACCAAAGCTCGAAATTTATAGGCCTGTGGGCTGTAAAAGGGGCTCATGCGATCGCATGAGTTTTGCTCTTCAAGGCCATGCGATCGCATGGCCAGCTGGGGAGGCTCAAATGTCTTTGTTTTTTCTGCCGACGGTTTTTATAATATAATATAATATATATATTAATTTTAAGAATTAATTATATATTATATTATATTCATGTGCATAGTTGACTTGTAATTTTTAGTCCGTTGCGTCGAGCGTTGAGAGTTGACTTTGGTCTCGGTTCCGAATTTTTGAACGTCCTTGCGTATAATTTAATATCTTGTACTTTGCGTTTCGCGTCTTGTACTCTTGTAATTATGAGACGTTTCTTATCAATAATTGGAACCTCTTTGATTGTACTTTGTACTTTTGAGCTTTTTGGTCGTTTGCATCTTCAATTCATCGAATCTGTCTTTTGTCTTCACCTTTTATTATTTAAACGAATATCACTTGTAAATAGAACTGTTGCAACTAAAAGCTTGTCTTTCTTGAGGGATAATGCTATGAAATATATGTTCGTTTTTAGCATTATCAAGACTTAAGAATGATAAGCATGTAATTTCCGACAAGAAGTGATAAGCAAAACTTTTAACATGCAGACATGGTCGAAGTCCAGACTTACTGATGCATCCTAACAACTATCAGTTAGACACACTCATGCAAGACCTGGTTCACTAGGACCAACGCTCTGATACCAACTGTGACGATCGCTCCAAATCCATATGGACGAACACGTCATTCATCGATTTCATTGCTAGGTATTTGACCTCTATATGATACGTTTTGTAAACATTGCATTCTTTTAAAAAGGCACACCATAAATGAATATTTTAAATCAAAGGTTTTCGACATCTGATGATTTTTACATATAGACAATCACCGTAAATAATAGTTTACAATAATACTTCCGTTGACAATGCAGTCAAAATAAGATACATGGTGATGATTTGGTGAATGCAACGTTTCCTTGAAAAATATGTCATGTAAGACTCCATGCACATAGCTTGTCTAACACATAACAAACAGCGGAAGACTTCTAGGGAACATGAGAATAAACATGCTAACAAGTGTCAACACAAAGGTTGGTGAGTTCATAGTTTTATTGTTTCGTATAATCTGTATGTAACGGTGGATCACAAGATTTCAGTTGTTTCATCCAGAAACGTTTATCAAAATATTTTACGAAATTGAGCACCCTGGTAACTAAACTTTAACGTAATAATAAGTACCCCTGTTTTAACATACATGCAACCAACATGTACAATACACGCAATCCAACGTGTACTAACCTCAAATAGCATATGTCTGTTTTATAGTTCAGGCTAGGGTTTCTATACCTGGAATATACGGGGATGTCAAGCCCTATGGATCCATATATAACTACTCGCGCCCACCAGTTCTTATAACCGGCAGTTACTAGTTACCAAAGCTAAGGGATTTCGGTTCAAACTCGGTGTAGAATTTAGTATATACATGTATCCATTGCATTTAAAATAAAGTGCATGTATTCTCAGCCCCAAAAATATATATTGCAAAAGCATTTAAAAAGGGAGCAAATGAAACTCACCTTAGCAGCATATAAAGTCGTTCACCAAAATGTGATCGAAACTCTGATTACCAAATAACCGTAGATCTCAACCTAGAGAACATATGTTGGTCAATAAATGTCTATCAAGCTAGGTCAGGTCATAGTGTATCACAATCCTAATGCTCGATATCGACATACAAAAGTTATCCAAAGTCGTTTCAAAAAAATTAATTTTGACAGTTATTTAACAAAACGAGATGTACCTTATATAAGGATTCATTTACTCGGTTGGTAATATTCAATAATCCAATTTATCAATCTCGTAAACAAGTTTTTTAAATCTTAATTGTAGATTCAAAAGCATTTTCAATTAACGTTAATCATAATTCAGTTGATCATATCTTTTAATCCGTTCATCGAAATTATTCGATATCTAAATGAAAAGTTATTGATTTTTCGCCAGCTTTCCAAAAACATGTATATCATATACCTTTTACTAGTAATATATGTATTTAATTCGTGATTCATTATAAACTGTTTAACGACAAAATTTAGCATACAAGCATGCATAAATATATATACTCGAGCACTAGACATGGATACACAATTATTATATAAAATATAAGATATAAATGCTCACGTATCAATATTGTGATTCAATATTGCAGGAAAGTACGTAGACGCAACAGAGATGATAAACACTAGGTTTGACTTGCGAATATTACCCATGAAAATTAGCCATAACCTCCATAGTTATAACCCATAATTTCCTTAGCTTAATCCCGCTCGAAAACCCATTTCAAAAGTGACCCGCTCATGGCTTCGTCGTAATATTTTATGTATATTCTAATAATAATAATAATAATAAGATTTATAATAATAATATTAATCTTAATAATAATAATAATAATAATAATAATAATAATAATAATAATAATAATAATAATAATCTTTATTAATAATAATATAAATAATAAAATAATTAATAATAATTACGGAGTAATATAGTAATACAGAGAGATTGATGAATGATATGTAACTGAGCCAGAATTCAAGCTTTTATACTTGTGGCCTGTCCCCTTACACTATGCGATCGCATGGGTCAGAAGGGTAATAGCCATGTGATCGCATGGCCCTGATGTCCAGCTCACAATTTTTTTGTTTTTATTCTCGTTGACATATTTATTTATAATATATATAATTTAAATAATTAATTATATATTATATTAAATTCACGTGCATAGTTGACTTGTAACTTTTGCTCCGATAAGTCGTACGTCGTCACTCGACTTATGTCCCGGTTCCGGTTTTTCGAACGTCCCTTCTTACGCTGAGAAAACTTGTAATTTACATTTTGGGACACGTACCTTTGTCAAAATATAGCCTTAAGTTATCCATAAACTATACCACTCAAAGTATATCTTAAACTTTCGAGTGTTTTGGTCATTTACTTCTATAAATCATCGTCTCGTAGTATATACATATACATATATACATTTTCATTTTGAAATAGTGTTTACTGTAGCAAAGTTACTGTAGCAAGGTTTTTTTGCTGTAGCAAATAGTGATTTTCGAAAACACTGTAGCTTTTCGGTACTGTAGCAATTCAAAAACACTGTAGCAAATTAGTGTTTTACTGGTTCATCTTAAACGTTTTAGTTAACTTATCTAAATATTAATCGAATCAATAATCGAATGTTAATATCGTTTACTAAATAACTTGAAATCATATATATATATATATATATATATATATATATATATATATATATATATATATATATATATATATATATATATATATATATATATATATATATATATATATATATATATATATATATATATATATGCACATTAAGTTATATATATATTGTTCGTAAATCTTTGAGAACAGTCAAAGAATAATTGATTACATGAATATAGTTCCAAAACTTTTGTGACTTAACATTACAGACTTTGCTTATCGTGTCGGAAACGTTATAGATTAAGTTTAAATTTGGTCAGAAATTTCCAGGTCATCACAATTATTCGCTTGATTTAAAGTCAGGAAGAGAAAACAAGAGTATGAAACTTCTAAATATAAGGGAAAATAGAAAGCCCAACAACAATACGGATATTACAAACTATATATATCAATGTGAATAGCAACATAAATACACGGAAGGATGAAAAATACTATAACCCCAAGGTAATAGTAGAAGTTAACAGATTCCTCTGGTGGTAGTTGAAAAAGGAGGAATACAGAAGCGATTGTTAGAAAAAGGACAAGGATCAGAACTGGATTAAGCATTTTTACAATCTTTAGAAGTGTGGATTAAGGAAGAAAGTATAGGAATGGTGAGGATAATGAAATGGAAGAGGTCAATTTATAATGAAATTATCAGACAAAGAAATCGAGGCAGATTACTTCACTTAATTAAAGAGGTCTTAATTTCCTTATTCATCGAAGAATCAGATCTTATTCAGATTTCAAAGATTTCTTTATATTCCTTGAATTTCGGAAAATCAACCGTGACTACGTCAAAAGTTAAGACGAATATTTATTTCTATCTCAATCTTTTGTGACAGCTTCACTCGTACGCTTCACATAATCAAATCATTTTATCTATATTAATCAATAATGATAAAACTCTATTTATCAACTCATATTCGTCATGAAAACATTTTTATTGTTAGCCATGACGATCTCACTCAAATTTTGGGACGAAATTTCTTTAACGGGTAGGTACTGTGACGACCCGAAAATTTTCGACCAAATTTAAACTTAATCTTTATATGATTTCGACACGATAAGCAAAGTCTGTAAAGTTGAGTCTCAAATTTTTTGAACTGTTTCATATATTCAATTGACCTTCGACCATTCTCGACGATTCACGAACAATTATTTGTAAATAGATATGCATATAGAAATATATGAATATATATTATAGTTTGAAATACGTTAATAAAATATAATACGATATATTTTATTATAATTAAATATGTAAAATAATTTACTATATAATTAAACTTATTAAAAACATATAGTTACTAGACCATTACTATTACAAATAATACTAACTACCTCTACATGTGCATGGACACGTTGGCTTGTGTAGAGCATGAGTACTCAAGCAAGCAAGCATGTCTCTAACTTTATTATAATTACTACCACGATCAACTATATATACACTACTCTTTTACGTTGAGAGTTGTTTAATAACATGTTTACAGCTCATGTTAAAATTTGTAATCAAAAATATATGTACAGCTCATGCCAATTCATAAAGTTGGTTAATTAACTTTATGTCATTTTAACCAAATAATAAAGATAGAATATTAAAGTTTGGTTGTATATCATGCATGTCAATGATATCACAGTGCATTATTTTATCTCTTTCATTGATCATCAATCTGTCACTGTTGTCTTTTTTAAATTTAATCGACTCTAGGAACCCCACCCATCTATATATACATGCATGTGTTAGATAGACATATCACTAAATCAATACTCAAGCCAATCACCACCCAATTTCTTCACCATTTAAACTTGTTATATTGCTACTGCTCTTTTCTTATTTGACTAAAACAAGAACCAATCAACCATGTTAAATTTGTTTAGTGTCATGAACCATTCCAAACCGAACCCTCATATACCCATAAATATAAGAAATGATTTCTAAAAGTCTCCATCTATTGTGTTGGATACAAGTGAAAAGTCAAGAAGGTAATAGGAAAACTTCTTGTTCATTCACGGATATTCAATATTGAGTCACGAGTGTTGATAAAGATCCTGAACAATAAAAAAGGAAAGAAAACTTGGTCGGCCCCATTTGATGGACACTTGCTATCCTTTTTATTTAACCACTCCATTTATGTGTTATATATTCAAAACAAACACATCTCTCAAATACATTTTTAGTTCACTCAAAAACATGAACCAAAAACCTTTTGCTACTTTGCTACGAACCTGCTCGACATACCACTTCTGTAATCGGTATTTAATGCATCAAACCATTCGAACAGTTCTCTCCCAAACCATAACACACCATCGGTTAACCACGAATAACTCACCATTCAACCACCATTCGACCAACCTCAAATAACTAAGTCATCACTGTCATCAAATCATCGAGACCCATTTGTTTACTGCTATCACCTATGAAACCACCAACAAGATCACCACAATCTTATTATTAAACTATCATCCAAAACCATCCTTACTAGCTACTACCTCTACATATGTTGCAATCGTGAACCCAGCCAAACACACACCAAGTTCGAAACTGTTTTCTTGTTCCTTGATAATTAACCAACCTACAAAAACCTTTTATGATTTATATGCAGTTACAAACCCACAACAGCTCGCAAAACATCACCTGTTGTCCATCTGTTTTTGCAGCTACTGCTACAGCTGCTACGTCAATATCTGTTTCAATTCGAACCCACTATTTAACTTCATGTTCTTGTTCAATGTCATTCAACCAACACCACTCGTATACTACTGTTTACGCTCTTGCAGCTGCAGTTTCTATTTTTCTGAAACAGTGAACGCAAGATCAAACGACCATCATCATTAAACTGGTGACATTTTATTCCATCTTCATCTTCAAACGCATCAATGGTAAATATTACTCTACTTTGTTCGACCATTGATCACAATCACAACCATAATCATCTTCAAACCGTCGAACTCTATATTTTTTTTCCTTTCTAATTGCTATTTGCTATGCCTATATTCTCTCCCTGTATCAATCAATGGAGAGGGAAGCTAAAGTTAAAATAGTGCTAAAGCTATTGTGCGTAATCCTTTTCCTGATTTCTTTTAATCATGACCAACACCACCGACATATTATCTTATTCCCTTAACCTTATCTGTTTTGGAACGCTTGGGTGGAATTTTCCTAAAAGATCTGTATACTTTTTCTAAGTAGGGTTGACAGCCACTCAAACTTCCACTTGTTCGTTGGTTAAATTATTAAATTCACATGTTTCAAAACTTATTCAAATTACAGAAAGGAAATAGTCTTCGCAGATTTGGTTAGGCCCAACGATTAATGGGTTGGCATTTGTTTTGCTCGAGTGGGCCAACAAACAACCATCTCTTGGGCCACGCTAGTTGGACTGCTATCAAGTTCTTGAAAATAATAGCCTTGACTATACACTATTAGGAAGAAAAACGTATAACCCGGAGATAGATTGGAAACGAAGATGATGATATTATTAACGATTAGGATGATGATGGTAGGTATGTTTGGAATTAATGATCGTGGACGATGTTTACTGATGATGATGAAAATCGTAATGATATGAAATGAAATAATTAAAATGATGATTTAGATAATTAAGATGATGATTAAGATATAATGGTGATTAGGGTTATGAATGAAAATGATAGTTTAAGATATTAATAATAATACCCGATATGATTGAGTATTGATGAATTACACGGAGATGATAGAAGTTTTATGTTGAAGTCTGATGGTGATGTAAAAATTCGATTATGCAAGATGATGATTATGATGATGATGTATTGAAGAAGAATATGATAGAAATCGACGTAAAAGGATTTAGTATCCTATTTAATTCAGAAACAAAATAGTAGAGCGATGGTTTAGTGTTGTGTGGGGTTAACGAGAGGTCTCGAGTTCTAGCCCGGGCTCGGGCATTTTTTTTTAGAAAAAGAAGAAGAAGGATGCAGGAGTAAAAGTTAAAAACAATTTAAGTTGGGTGTATTTTAGAATTGAAACAGATAGATCGGGTTATATATAATTGGGATTACGATTTAAATCAGAAATACATAAACGGATGAATGGTTAAGGATGTTATAGGGTTAGCGGGACGTCGCGGGTTCAAACCCGGACTTAGGCATTTTTTTAGGGTTACTTCCTTGAGGTAGTTATATATTTATTTACTTATTATTATTATTATTATTATTATTATTATTATTATTATTATTATTATTATTATTATTATTATTATTATTATTATTATTATTATTATTATTATTATTATTATTATTATTATTATTATTATTATTATTATTAATTGTTGTTATTAAGTTAATAATTAGTAACATGATTATTAGTATAATTAATAATATTTTCATTATTAGTATTACTAGTATTATCATTTAAGTATTATTATTATTTTTATTATTATAGTTATTATTATTATCATTATTATTATTATTAGTAATAACATGATTTTAAAATTATTATTATTATTATTAACATTAGTATTAGTATTATCATTGAGAACATTATTAGTAGTATCATTATTAAAATAAGTATTATCAGTATTAATATCATTATTATTATCATTATTAGTAAAATTATTATTAATATAGTTATTATAGTTATTACTATTAATAGAATTTTTTTTTATTATTCAAAATTTTACAATTATCATTTTTATTATTGTTATCATTTCTATCATTAATATCAGTATTAGAAAAATTATCATTTTTATCAAAATTATTATTATTATTATAATAATAATAATAATAATAATAATAATAATAATAATAATAATAATTATTATTATTATTATTATTATTATTATTATTATAAAATGAAACAACTTTTATTTTATCATATAACTATTAATTATATAAAATTATATTTAATACAATCATAGTAATATTTTTATATTAAATAGTAATTATTTATTTAAGATAAATAAAGTGAATATAATTAATTAAGTTATTAATGAAACACATGATTTAAAATAACAACTAAATCACTAATAATATAAATTCGTTCGATTACAATTATATGTGTTAATATATATATATATATATATAGGTTCGTGAATCCGAGGCCAACCCTGCATTGTTCAGTATCGTCGTATGAATAATTTTACTACAAAATATTGTAGAGTGAGTTTCATTACTCCCTTTTTAAATGCTTTTGCAATATATATTTTTGGGACTGAGAATACATGCGCTTTTATAAATGTTTGACGAAATAGACACAAGTAATTGAAACTACATTATATGGTTGAATGATCGAAGGAGAATATGCCCCTTTTAGTCTGGTAATCTAAGAATTAGGGAACAGACACCCTAATTGACGCGAATTCTAAAGATAGATCTATGGGCACTAACAAGCCCCAGTCAGAGAATTTGAACTGCTTTAGTACTTTGAAATTATCATGTCCGAAGGGAGTCTCGGAATGATGGGGATATTCTGTATGCATCTTGTTAATGTCGATTACCAGGTGTTCAATCCATATGAATGATTTTTATCTCTATGTATGGGATGTTTATTTATGAGAAACGAAAATGAAATCCTGTAGTCTATTAAAATAATGAAAATGATTGTCTACAATAAACTAATGAACTCACCAACCTTTTGATTGACACTTTTAAGCATGTTTATTCTCAGGTATGAAAGAAATCTTTCGCTGTGCATTTGCTCATTTTAGAGATATTACTTGGAGTCATTCATGGCATATTTCAAAAGATGTTGCATTCAAGTCGTTGAGTTCAATAGAGATTATTATTAAGTAAATGACAGATTAGGTCATTTATAGGTTGGATATTATGAAATGGTATGTATGCCTGTCAACCTTCGATGAAATAAAAGTTTGTCTTTAAAAACGAATGCATTGTTTGTAAAATGTATCATATAGAGGTCAAATACCTCGCAATTTAACCATATGTCATTGTATTCGTCCTTATGGATTAGGACGGGTCTCTACAGCTAGCTCCGAATCCATACGAGCATAGTCCAATATCAATACACTAGAACATCTTCGTGCGAGAGTTCAAACTCCCCCACTTAGAACTTCGTTCCATAACCACATCACAATACCTTATTCCAACCTTGAACACACGAAGGATTTTAACCTATCCTTAAATGCTTCGAACGAAGAGTTCTCCACAAATTGAACAAACTTTATCTTGCAATCCTCCAATTTCTCTAGCTTGTCAAATTTCCGCCAAGTCACTCATGTACCTAAGGGTTTCTCTCCGGTACCCTAAGTACAATGTAACCACAACACCGTCGGAGTCGAATGCCACGCTAGTAGGTATGAAAGAGACACCTAACATCGCATCACGTAGACTCCATCACCAACATGCATCGAGATCAAACACTCGATCTTTAGGGTTTTATCCACCCAATGAACCTCATGGTTCACTATCCTCAACACAATAACGAACGCGCGCTTAACGACTGAACACCAAAGCCCATACCCATGGCTTGGTAGAAACATTTCCCAACACTAAGGAATGCTTGGTTGCACCAAGTCTTACGCCGCTCACCCATTAATCAAAACGTCACCGTAGGGTAATTCCATTAGGAACATCACCCATAACAATACAATGCACAACACAAGGCATTTAACAAACCCGAACTCAATCGGCACATGATAATAAATAATCAAAGGACATATTTATTAAAACGAAAAGTACCTTAACGTCTTCTCGCCACACCCGTCCCCGCTAACTCGGGACACTCCGACTTACGATGTCCTTCTTCTTGGCAATTGAAGCACACCGTTCAATCACCCTTTGGCACCGAACATTCCCAAGACTTGTGACCCCTCACGCCACAATTGTAACACTTAGACGCACTAGAATCCGATATACTCATCCGTATACCACCCGTGCTCACACTTGTGCCTTTAGTTCTCTTACTTGGAGCACCATACGAAACAACCCTTCTCTCACTTGAAGTTTCACCAATCTTTGATCGTTAATACGATTCGAAACCCGTAGCCACCGCAAATAACTCCGCAAAAGACTTCGCGTGACCTCTACTAATTTTGTCCTGCAAGTCATCATTCAAAGTTCGATAGAAATCTTCCATCAATATACGATCTTTCCCAATATACTCTGGGCAAAAACGAGCCTTCGCCATAAAGATCGTCTTGAGAGTATTCATGTAGTGACCCGAACTTTTCCATGTTTATATATATTAATTGAGATTGATATTTACATGATTAAATGTTTCCAACATGTTAAGCAATCAAACTTGTTAAGACTTGATTAATTGAAATTTGTTTCATATAGACAATTGACCACCCAAGTTGACCGGTGATTCACGAATGTTAAAACTTGTAAAAACTATATGATGACATATATATGGATATATATATATAGTTAACATGATACTATGATAAGTAAATATATCATTAAGTATATTAACAATGAACTACATATGTAAAAACAAGACTACTAACTTAATGATTTTTAAACGAGACATATATGTAACGATTATCGTTGTAAAGACATTTAATGTATATATATCATATTAAGAGATATTCATACATGATAATATCATGATAATATAATAATTTAAAATCTCATTTGATATTATAAACATTGGGTTAACAACATTTAACAAGATCGTTAACCTAAAGGTTTCAAAACAACACTTACATGTAACGACTAACGATGACTTAACGACTCAGTTAAAATGTATATACATGTAGTGTTTTAATATGTATTTATACACTTTTGAAAGACTTCAATACACTTATCAAAATACTTCTACTTAACAAAAATGCTTACAATTACATCCTCGTTCAGTTTCATCAACAATTCTACTCGTATGCACCCGTATTCGTACTCGTACAATACACAGCTTTTAGATGTATGTACTATTGGTATATACACTCCAATGATCAGCTCTTAGCAGCCCATTTGAGTCACCTAACACATGTGGGAACCATCATTTGGCAACTAGCATGAAATATCTCATAAAATTACAAAAATATGAGTAATCATTCATGACTTATTTACATGAAAACAAAATTACATATCCTTTATATCTAATCCATACACCAATGACCAAAAACACCTACAAACACTTTAATTCTTCAATTTTCTTCATCTAATTGATCTCTCTAAATTTCTATCTTCAAGTTCTAAGTGTTCTTCATATATTCTACAAGTTCTAGTTACATAAAATCAAGAATACTTTCAAGTTTGCTAGCTCACTTCCAATCTTGTAAGGTGATCATCCAACCTCAAGAAATCTTTGTTTCTTACAGTAGGTTATCATTCTAATACAAGGTAATAATCATATTCAAACTTTGGTTCAATTTCTATAACTATAACAATCTTATTTCAAGTGATGATCTTACTTGAACTTGTTTTCGTGTCATGATTCTGCTTCAAGAACTTCGAGCCATCCAAGGATCCGTTGAAGCTAGATCCATTTTTCTCTTTTCCAGTAGGTTTATCCAAGGAACTTAAGGTAGTAATGATGTTCATAACATCATTCGATTCATACATATAAAGCTATCTTATTCGAAGGTTTAAACTTGTAATCACTAGAACATAGTTTAGTTAATTCTAAACTTGTTCGCAAACAAAAGTTAATCCTTCTAACTTGACTTTTAAAATCAACTAAACACATGTTATATATCTATATGATATGCTAACTTAATGATTTAAAACCTGGAAACACGAAAAACACTGTAAAACCGGATTTACGCCGTCGTAGTAACACCACGGGCTGTTTTGGGTTAGTTAATTAAAAACTATGATAAACTTTGATTTAAAAGTTGTTATTCTGAGAAAATGATTTTTATTATGAACATGAAACTATATCCAAAAATTATGGTTAAACTCAAAGTGGAAGTATGTTTTCTAAAATGGTCATCTAGACATCGTTCTTTCGACTGAAATGACTACCTTTACAAAAACGACTTGTAACTTATTTTTCCGACTATAAACCTATACTTTTTCTGTTTTGATTCATAAAATATAGTTCAATATGAAACCATAGCAATTTGATTCACTCAAAACGGATTTAAAATGAAGAAGTTATGGGTAAAACAAGATTGGATAATTTTTCTCATTTTAGCTACGTGAAAATTGGTAACAAATCTATTCCAACCATAACTTAATCAACTTGTATTGTATATTATGTAATCTTGAGATACCATAGACACGTATACAATGTTTCGACCTATCATGTCGACACATCTATATATATTTCGGAACAACCATAGACACTCTATATGTGAATGTTGGAGTTAGCTATACAGGGTTGAGGTTGATTCCAAAATATATATAGTTTGAGTTGTGATCAATACTGAGATACGTATACACTGGGTCGTGGATTGATTCAAGATAATATTTATCAATTTATTTCTGTACATCTAACTGTGGACAACTAGTTGTAGGTTACTAACGAGGACAGCTGACTTAATAAACTTAAAACATCAAAATATATTAAAAGTGTTGTAAATATATTTTGAACATACTTTGATATATATGTATATATTGTTATAGGTTCGTGAATCAACCAGTGGCCAAGTCTTACTTCCCGACGAAGTAAAAATCTGTGAAAGTGAGTTATAGTCCCACTTTTAAAATCTAATATTTTTGGGATGAGAATACATGCAGGTTTTATAAATGATTTACAAAATAGACACAAGTACGTGAAACTACATTCTATGGTTGAATTATCGAAATCGAATATGCCCCTTTTTATTAAGTCTGGTAATCTAAGAATTAGGGAACATACACCCTAATTGACGCGAATCCTAAAGATAGATCTATTGGGCCTAACAAACCCCATCCAAAGTACCGGATACTTTAGTACTTCGAAATTTATATCATATCCGAAGGGTGTCCCGGAATGATGGGGATATTCTTATATATGCATCTTGTTAATGTCGGTTACCAGGTGTTCACCATATGAATGATTTTTATCTCTATGTATGGGATGTGTATTGAAATATGAAATCTTGTGGTCTATTATTATGATTTGATATATATAGGTTAAACGTATAAATCACCAACATTTTTGTTGACGTTTTAAGCATGTTTATTCTCAGGTGATTATTAAGAGCTTCCGCTGTCGCATACTTAAATAAGGACGAGATTTGGAGTCCATGCTTGTATGATATTGTGTAAAAACTGCATTCAAGAAACTTATTTTGTTGTAACATATTTGTATTGTAAACCATTATGTAATGGTCGTGTGTAAACAGGATATTTTAGATTATCATTATTTGATAATCTACGTAACGCTTTTTAAAACCTTTATCTATGAAATAAAGGTTATGGTTTGTTTTAAAAATGAATGCAGTCTTTGAAAAATGTCTCATATAGAGGTCAAAACCTCGCAACGAAATCAATTAATATGGAACGTTTTTAATCAATAAGAACGGGACATTTCAGTTGGTATCAGAGCGTTGGTCTTAGAGAACCAGAATTTTACATTAGTGTGTCTTATCGAGTTTGTTAGGATGCATTAGTGAGTCTGGACTTCGACCGTGTTTACTTGAAAAATGATTGCTTAACAAATTTTGTTGGAAACTATATATTTTTAACATGTGAATATTATGTGATATATTAATCTCTTAACGCGTTTGATATTATGTGATAGATGTCTACCTCTAGAACAAGTCCCATTGACTCACCTAATAATAATGAAGAGTCAAATGTAAATTGGAATGATTCGTGGACTGATTCACAAGTTCCCGAAGAGGAACCAGAAGAAGAGTCGGAACCGGAAGAAGAATCGGAACCGGAAGAAGAATCGGAACCGGATGAAGAAATAGAACCAGTGGGGGAAATAATAAAACGGTTAAGTAAAAGAAAATCCTCAACCAACCGACCAAGGTTAATTATGGTCAATGGTGTTTCCGCCAAGGAAGCAAAATATTGGGAGGATTACCAATTCTCCGATGAATCGGATTCCGACGAGAATTCCGATGATGTTATAGAAATTACCCCAACTGAATTTAAAAAGGCAAAAGAAAATAATAAGGGAAAGGGCATAAAAATAGAGAAATCTAATTCCAACCTCGATGAACTTTATATGTATCGTCAACCCCCGAAGTCCTTAAGTTGTAATAATGACCCGGGAACCTCTAAACCACCAGGTTTTTCTAAACCAATGTGGAAAACGACAGCTCGTATTAGGGGAACATTATATATCCCTAGAAACTTGGCAAAACGAACCAAAACCGAAGAAGAAGAAACAAGCGAGTCGGAATAAGATAGTTGTATTCGTGTGGTGTAATATATGTAATATAGTGTGCTTATGCTTTATGATATATGTAAAAATTGCTTGTATTAATAAGTATTTTTTTTTATGAATCTAACTCTTGTCTATTTTACAGTATAAAAACACAAAATGGATAGACAACCCAATATTTTAAGAGACCTACCCGGAGACATGATTGATGAAATCTTGTCTAGAGTCGGTCAGAATTCTTTGGCACAACTATTTAAGGCGAGATCAGTTTGTAAGACATTCGAAGAACGTTCCAAGAATGCCTTGGTTTATAAAAGGCTTTCGTTCGAAAGATGGGGGATATCACATTGGGAAATCCATAAGTTACGATGTGTTTACTTTGACGCATATATTGCGGGGAACCCAAATGCTATTTTACGCAATGGGTTAAGAAATTATTTTGACTCAATATATCCGAATATTGGACTTCGTGATTTAGAAAAAGCGGCTAACATGCAACATAAAGAAGCATGTTATGCTTACGGATTAGTAATGTTCGCTTCTCATCAAAGTGAGAACAAGAGCATCGGGCTACAACTATTAAACAAAACGTTCCCACAAGTGACGGAGTCGGTAATTGGGGTAAGAAATGAGGTTTTTAGATTGTTACGGGACTGTTGGACATTACGTAACCCTCGTCCCTTTGACGACGTTACAACACGCTGTCTTATCAATGGCCATAACTGTTATGTTCCACTAGACCAAGGATGGGAAGTAATCCTGAACGACTTGTGTACTAGCTAGAATTATCTTCACAACCTTCTTGTATCAAATTTATTGTGTGCTATATTTCATGCTATATGTAAAATAAGCGGTATTGTAAGTTTGTAAAATATTGTGTAAAAGTTTGAACGCGAAATATTATTATAATCAGTTTTTCATATAGAATTGTAGTAGTTGAATTGTATATTAGCAACTAAGTATGAACTTAACGGGTAGGTACTACCCGAATTTAAACTTATAAAACGCTAATATGAAGAAAAAGCTTTTATAAATGAGTTCATATTATGCTACGAAATACTATTAACTACTCTTAATATTCTGTATGATTAACTTGTTTCATTTGACTATTTTGAAGGAAATGGCACCGACTACTCGACACACCGTGAATATGAATGAAGAGGAATTCCGTACTTTTCTAGATTCAAACATAGCCGCAGTACAGGCTGCGCTACATACCAACAATAACCTTGGATCTAGCAGTACAGGAAATCGTGTAGGATGCACCTACAAAGAATTCACTGCCTGCAAACCTTTGGAATTTGATGGAATCGAAGGACCGATCGGATTGAAACGGTGGACCGAGAAGGTCGAATCGGTGTTTGCCATAAGTAAGTGTACTGAAGAGGACAAAGTGAAGTACGCTACGCATACCTTCACAGGTTCTGCGTTAACATGGTGGAATACCTATCTAGATCAAGTGGGACAAGACGATGCGTACGCACTACCGTGATCAGCATTCAAGCACTTGATGAACGAGAAATACCGTCCCAGAACCGAGGTCAATAAGTTCAAGACAGAACTTAGAGGGTTACGAACCCAAGGATTTGATATTACCACGTACGAAAGACGATTCACAGAATTGTGCCTATTGTGTCTGGGAGCATTCGAAGATGGGGAAGAGAAGATCGACGCGTTTGTGAAAGGATTACCGGAAAGAATCCAAGAAGATATAAGTTCACACGAGCCCGCCTCCATACACCAGGCATGTAGAATGGCTCACAAACTAGTGAACCAGATTGAAGAAAGAATTAAAGAACAGACTACTGAAGAGGCCAATGTGAAGCAAGTCAAAAGAAAGTGGGAGGAAAACGGTGATAAGAATCACCAATACAACAACAACAGCAATTACAACAATAATCGCAACAATTATCCCAACAATCGCAACATCAATCGCAACTACAACAAACGGCCCAACAACAACAACAACAACAACAACAACAACAACAACAACAACAACAACAACAACAACTACAACAATCATCCCAACAACAATAATAACCGCAACAACAACAACAATCAGAAGCAGCTATGCCAAAGGTGTGAAAAGTATCACTCGGGGTTCTGCACCAAATTTTGCAACAAGTGTAAAAGAAATGGTCATAGCGCGGCGAAGTGTGAGGTCTACGGACCAGGGGTTAATAGAACGAAAGGAACAAATGGTGTCGGAACGAGTAATGGCGGAGCAAGTAGTGTCGGAGCAAGTTATGCCAATGTTGTTTGTTATAAATGTGGAAAACCGGGCCACATTATTAGAAATTTCCCGAACCAGGAGAACACGAATGGACAAGGCCGCGGAAGAGTTTTCAATATTAATGCGGCAGAGGTACAGAAAGACCCGGAGCTTGTTATGGGTACGTTTCTTATTGATAATAAATCTGCTTACGTTTTATTTGATTCGGGTGCGGATAGAAGCTATATGAGTAGAGATTTTTGTGCTAAATTAAGTTGTCCATTGACGCCTTTGGATAGTAAATTTTTACTCGAATTAGCAAATGGTAAATTAATTTCAGCAGATAATATATGTCGAAATCGAGAAATTAAACTGGTTAGCGAAACATTTAAGATTGATTTGATACCAGTAGAGTTAGGGAGTTTTGATGTGATAATCGGTATGGACTGGTTGAAAGAAGTGAAAGCAGAGATCGTTTGTTACAAAAATGCAATTCGCATTATACGAGAAAAAGGAAAACCCTTAATGGTGTACGGAGAAAAGGGCAACACGAAGCTACATCTTATTAGTAATTTGAAGGCACAAAAACTAATAAGAAAAGGTTGCTATGCTATTCTAGCACACGTCGAGAAAGTACAAACTGAAGAAAAGAGCATCAATGATGTTCCCATTGCAAAAGAATTTCCCAATGTATTTCCGAAAGAATTACCGGGATTACCCCCACATCGATCCGTTGAATTTCAAATAGATCTTGTACCAGGAGCTGCACCAATAGCTCGTGCTCCTTACAGACTCGCACCCAGCGAGATGAAAGAACTACAAAGCCAATTACAAGAACTTTTAGAGCGTGGTTTCATTCGACCAAGCACATCACCGTGGGGAGCTCCTGTTTTGTTTGTCAAGAAGAAAGATGGTACATTCAGGTTGTGTATCGACTACCGAGAGTTGAACAAACTTACCATCAAGAACCGCTACCCACTACCGAGAATCGATGACTTATTTGATCAACTACAAGGCTCGTCTGTTTATTCAAAGATTGACTTACGTTCCGGGAATCATCAAATGCGGGTGTAAGAAGATGATATTCCAAAGACTGCTTTCAGAACACGTTACGGTCATTACGAGTTTATGGTCATGCCGTTTGGTTTAACTAATGCACCAGCTGTGTTCATGGACCTTATGAACCGAGTGTGTGGACCATACCTTGACAAGTTTGTCATTGTTTTCATTGATGACATACTTATTTACTCAAAGAATGACCAAGAACACGGTGAACATTTGAGAAAGGTGTTAGAAGTATTGAGGAAGGAAGAATTGTACGCTAAGTTTTCAAAGTGTGCATTTTGGTTGGAAGAAGTTCAATTCCTCGGTCACATAGTGAACAAAGAAGGTATTAAGGTGGATCCGGCAAAGATAGAAACTGTTGAAAAGTGGAAAACCCCGAAAACTCCGAAACACATACGCCAGTTTTTAGGACTAGCTGGTTACTACAGAAGGTTCATCCAAGACTTTTCCAGAATAGCAAAACCCTTGACTGCATTAACGCATAAAGGGAATAAATTTGAATGGAATGATGAACAAGAGAAAGCGTTTCAGTTATTGAAGAAAAAGCTAACTACGGCACCTATATTGTCATTGCCTGAAGGGAATGATGATTTTGTGATTTATTGTGATGCATCAAAGTAAGGTCTCGGTTGTGTATTAATGCAACGAACGAAGGTGATTGCTTATGCGTCTAGACAATTGAAGATTCACGAACAAAATTATACGACGCATGATTTGGAATTAGGCGCGGTTGTTTTTGCATTAAAGACTTGGAGGCACTACTTATATGGGGTCAAAAGTATTATATATACCGACCACAAAAGTCTTCAACACATATTTAATCAGAAACAACTGAATATGAGGCAGCGTAGGTGGATTGAATTATTAAATGATTACGACTTTGAGATTCGTTACCACCCGGGGAAGGCAAATGTGGTAGCCGATGCCTTGAGCAGGAAGGACAGAGAACCCATTCGAGTAAAATCTATGAATATAATGATTCATAATAACCTTACTACTCAAATAAAGGAGGCGCAACAAGGAGTTTTAAAAGAGGGAAATTTAAAGGATGAAATACCCAAAGGATCGGAGAAGCATCTTAATATTCGGGAAGACGGAACCCGGTATAGGGCTGAAAGGATTTGGGTACCAAAATTTGGAGATATGAGAGAAATGGTACTTAGAGAAGCTCATAAAACCAGATACTCAATACATCCTGGAACGGGGAAGATGTACAAGGATCTCAAGAAACATTTTTGGTGGCCGGGTATGAAAGCTGATGTTGCTAAATACGTAGGAGAATGTTTGACGTGTTCTAAGGTCAAAGCTGAGCATCAGAAACCATCAGGTCTACTTCAACAACCCGAAATCCCGAAATGGAAATGGGAAAACATTACCATGGATTTCATCACTAAATTGCCAAGGACTGCAAGTGGTTTTGATACTATTTGGGTAATAGTTGATCGTCTCACCAAATCAGCACACTTCTTGCCAATTAGAGAATATGACAAGATGGAGAAGTTAGCACGACTGTATTTGAAGGAAGTCGTCTCCAGACATGGAATACCAATCTCTATTATCTCTGATAGGGATGGTAGATTTATTTCAAGATTCTGGCAGACATTACAGCAAGCATTAGGAACTCGTCTAGACATGAGTACTGCCTATCATCCACAAACTGATGGGCAGAACGAAAGGACGATACAAACGCTTGAAGACATGCTACGAGCATGTGTTATTGATTTCGGAAACAGTTGGGATTGACATCTACCGTTAGCAGAATTTTCCTACAACAACAGCTACCATTCAAGCATTGAGATGGCACGGTTTGAAGCACATGCTTAAAGTTGGAGAGATGGTCATGCTTAAAGTTGCACCTTGGAAAGGCGTTGTTCGATTTGGTAAACGAGGGAAATTAAATCCAAGGTATATTGGACCATTCAAGATTATTGATCGTGTCGGACCAGTAGCTTACCGACTTGAGTTACCTCAACAACTCGCGGCTGTACATAACACTTTCCAAGTCTCGAATTTGAAGAAATGTTTTGCCAAAGAAGATCTCACTATTCCGTTAGATGAAATCCAAATCAACGAAAAACTTCAATTCATCGAAGAACCCGTCGAAATAATGGATCGTGAGGTTAAAAGACTTAAGCAAAACAAGATACCAATTGTTAAGGTTCGATGGAATGCTCATAGAGGACCCGAGTTCACCTGGGAGCGTGAAGATTAGATGAAGAAGAAATACCTGCATCTATTTCCAGAAGATTCGTCAACACCTTCAACAGCTTAAAATTTCGGGACGAAATTTATTTAACGGGTAGGTACTGTAGTGACCCGAACTTTTCCATGTTTATATATATTAATTGAGATTGATATTTACATGATTAAATGTTTCCAACATGTTAAGCAATCAAACTTGTTAAGACTTGATTAATTGAAATTTGTTTCATATAAACAATTGACCACCCAAGTTGACCGGTGATTCACGAACGTTAAAACTTGTAAAAACTATATGATGACATATATATGGATATATATATAGTTAACATGATGCTATGATAAGTAAATATATCATTAAGTATATTAACAATGAACTACATATGTAAAAACAAGACTACTAACTTAATGATTTTTAAACGAGACATATATGTAACGATTATCGTTGTAAAGACATTTAATGTATATATATCATATTAAGAGATATTCATACATGATAATATCATGATAATATAATAATTTAAAATCTCATTTGATATTATAAACATTGGGTTAACAACATTTAACAAGATCGTTAACCTAAAGGTTTCAAAACAACACTTACATGTAACGACTAACGATGACTTAACGACTCAGTTAAAATGTAAATACATGTAGTGTTTTAATATGTATTTATACACTTTTGAAAGACTTCAATACACTTATCAAAATACTTCTACTTAACAAAAATGCTTACAATTACATCCTCGTTCAGTTTCATCAACAATTCTACTCGTATGCACCCGTATTCGTACTCGTACAATACACAGCTTTTAGATGTATGTACTATTGGTATATACACTCCAATGATCAGCTCTTAGAAGCCCATGTGAGTCACCTAACACATGTGGGAACCATCATTTGGCAACTAGCATGAAATATCTCATAAAATTACAAAAATATGAGTAATCATTCATGACTTATTTACATGAAAACAAAATTACATATCCTTTATATCTAATCCATACACCAACGACCAAAAACACCTACAAACACTTTCATTCTTCAATTTTCTTCATCTAATTGATCTCTCTCAATTTCTATCTTCAAGTTCTAAGTGTTCTTCATATATTCTACAAGTTCTAGTTACATAAAATCAAGAATACTTTCAAGTTTGCTAGCTCACTTCCAATCTTGTAAGGTGATCATCCAACCTCAAGAAATCTTTGTTTCTTACAGTAGGTTATCATTCTAATACAAGGTAATAATCATATTCAAACTTTGGTTCAATTTCTATAACTATAACAATCTTATTTCAAGTGATGATCTTACTTGAACTTGTTTTCGTGTCATGATTCTGCTTCAAGAACTTCGAGCCATCCAAGGATCCGTTGAAGCTAGATCCATTTTTTTCTTTTCCAGTAGGTTTATCCAAGGAACTTAAGGTAGTAATGATGTTCATAACATCATTCGATTCATACATATAAAGCTATCTTATTCGAAGGTTTAAACTTGTAATCACTAGAACATAGTTTAGTTAATTCTAAACTTGTTCGCAAACAAAAGTTAATCCTTCTAACTTGACTTTTAAAATCAACTAAACACATGTTCTATATCTATATTATATGCTAACTTAATGATTTAAAACCTGGAAACACGAAAAACACCGTAAAACCGGATTTACGCCGTCGTAGTAACACCACGGGCTGTTTTGGGTTAGTTAATTAAAAACTATGATAAACTTTGATTTAAAAGTTGTTATTCTGAGAAAATGATTTTTATTATGAACATGAAACTATATCCAAAAATTATGGTTAAACTCAAAGTGGAAGTATGTTTTCTAAAATGGTCATCTAGACGTCGTTCTTTCGACTGAAATGACTACCTTTACAAAAACGACTTGTAACTTATTTTTCCGACTATAAACCTATACTTTTTCTGTTTTGATTCATAAAATAGAGTTCAATATGAAACCATAGCAATTTTATTCACTCAAAACGGATTTAAAATGAAGAAGTTATGGGTAAAACAAGATTGGATAATTTTTCTCATTTTAGCTACGTGAAAATTGGTAACAAATCTATTCCAACCATAACTTAATCAACTTGTATTGTATATTATGTAATCTTGAGATACCATAGACACGTATACAATGTTTCGACCTATCATGTCGACACATCTATATATATTTCGGAACAACCATAGACACTCTATATGTGAATGTTGGAGTTAGCTATACAGGGTTGAGGTTGATTCCAAAATATATATAGTTTGAGTTGTGATCAATACTGAGATACGTATACACTGGGTCGTGGATTGATTCAAGATAATATTTATCAATTTATTTCTGTACATCTAACTGTGGACAACTAGTTGTAGGTTACTAACGAGGACAGCTGACTTAATAAACTTAAAATATCAAAATATATTAAAAGTGTTGTAAATATATTTTGAACATACTTTGATATATATATGTATATATTGTTATAGGTTCGTGAATCAACCAGTGGCCAAGTCTTACTTCCCGACGAAGTAAAAATCTGTGAAAGTGAGTTATAGTCCCACTTTTAAAATCTAATATTTTTGGGATGAGAATACATGCAGGTTTTATAAATGATTTACAAAATAGACACAAGTACGTGAAACTACATTCTATGGTTGAATTATCGAAATCGAATATGCCCCTTTTTATTAAGTCTGGTAATCTAAGAATTAGGGAACAGACACCCTAATTGACGCGAATCCTAAAGATAGATCTATTGGGCCTAACAAACCCCATCCAAAGTACCGGATGCTTTAGTACTTCGAAATTTATATCATATCCGAAGGGTGTCCCGGAATGATGGGGATATTCTTATATATGCATCTTGTTAATGTCGGTTACCAGGTGTTCACCATATGAATGATTTTTATCTCTATGTATGGGATGTGTATTGAAATATGAAATCTTGTGGTCTATTATTATGATTTGATATATATAGGTTAAACCTATAACTCACCAACATTTTTGTTGACGTTTTAAGCATGTTTATTCTCAGGTGATTATTAAGAGCTTCCGCTGTCGCATACTTAAATAAGGACGAGATTTGGAGTCCATGCTTGTATGATATTGTGTAAAAACTGCATTCAAGAAACTTATTTTGTTGTAACATATTTGTATTGTAAACCATTATGTAATGGTCGTGTGTAAACAGGATATTTTAGATTATCATTATTTGATAATCTACGTAAAGCTTTTTAAAACCTTTATCTATGAAATAAAGGTTATGGTTTGTTTTAAAAATGAATGCAGTCTTTGAAAAATGTCTCATATAGAGGTCAAAACCTCGCAACGAAATCAATTAATATGGAACGTTTTTAATCAATAAGAACGGGACATTTCAATTCAAGTCCATAGATCCTTGTTGCAAATTTCGCAACTCATCACGCAATTCCGCCAAATCATCTTGCGTCCGGAACTCCTCAAAGAATTCCTTCTTAAAATCGTCCCACGATAACCCCATAAACACTTCACCACCAACAATGTCGATTTTACCATCCAACCAATCCTTTGCCTTACCTCGCAACAAGCTAGTAGCGAGTCTTGTCCTCTTCTCGGGAAGGCAATCAATAGTACGAAAATACCCTTCAACATCCGAGATCCAAGTTGTGCTTACCAAAGGATCTGGTTTCCCGTCATACATCGGGGGTTTAGTCCTCATGAAGCTCTTAAGACAACGCTCCATTTCACTACTACTCCAAAATTCGGAATACTTCCTATCCATTTCTTCTCGAAACGCACCCATTTGCTCCGCAACGGCGGCCGCAGCTCTAGTGTTAAGCTCATCGTCGCTGGCCTCGATCCCGTTTCTCGTCGCCATTCCAAAGAATGCAAAACGATTAGTCCACGAACGTATAAAACCACACGCACAACACCGCCCCATCTTGCTAAACACTCGTCGTACATCACTTGTTAGACACGATTTACACCCGTAATAAGGTTTGCAAGTCCTTATTACGCACACATGCCGTATCAACTTGTTAGTACAACGACTATCTTGCTTGATGATATTCGCAAATGCAAACAAAAACACAAACACAACGCAAAAGTATATTAATAATATCTACGTATTAATATAAACGTTAGTCCACCTAGGAATTAAGGCACTAACCAAATTCTCATTCCGACCCGTACTCCTACAAGTCCCGCAACAAATAAGCACACACAAAAGTCTAAGTCTTGGCACCTATCTCAAGTCACCTAAATCCCTTAGACCATGCTCTGATACCACTTGTAACGACCCAACCCGTTATCCAACCGAATACGCAATTTTTTTTATATATACAGAAGGGGTGCGCGGCGCGCAGCCCCTATGTGCGTGGCGCGCACATGGCCTAACAGCTTGCTGTCCAAAATTTCCATTTTTCGTTTAAAGATCTCCCACTTTCCGACACTTTTAGACGAAACGGTTTTCACAACATATAATATTAGATAAAACTAACACGTTCCAATAATAAAACGAGCTTTACGACACCGGGCCCACATCGGCCGTTTTACGACTTTCGTACAAAAATACAAGTTTCGACCACATGATTTTAACACAAAATAAAGACCGAGCATGGCGATTGGGGATACGCTACCCAATCCTAATCAATCCAAAAGCACGTCTTCTAAAGCAAACTACGCGAGTCCACTAGTTCCCACACTTACCCGAGCCACCGCATCCATGCAAATCTATAAAAATGTAAACAACGAGAGGGTAAGCTAGCGCTTAGTGAGTGAGAATATACTACATACATATATATGTATAAAATGGACACGCCACACGAATAATCAAATAGCACATACCGGAGCATCCAAGCATAAAGGCAAGCTAATCTAAGCATACCGTACAATCGCTATACAACAAGCTAACAATATCAACAAAGTAAGTTCACCAACAACGATATGAACAACGCCTTCAAGCTACACCCGGAGGGCTAGCTACATCACAACAATATATATATATATATATATATATATATATATATATATATATATATATATATATATATCAAAGCGTAAACCGCCAAAGGCTAACTCCTTAACCCAATACCGAAACCAACTACCAAATACCAAAATGAAGATTGGCCGAACTACACGAGCCTTAGTAAATCCGCATCCACACGAGACTACTATCTTCAATAACACAACAACATCAAGGTTGGCTGAACTACACGAGCCTTAGTAAATCTGCAACCACACGAGCTCACTACCTCAATAAGATGACCGAACTACACGCGTCATCGTGAATCCGCATCCATACGTGATTCACTTCCCAAATCAAAACCCACGGTCCCGGGATTATACAAATCCACATCATCGGGGTTATCCACATCACAACTCAATATCAACCCTTCGCCATTGGGGTTATATAATCCACATCACAAGCACATGTGATAACGTACACACAAAGTGTGCACCTCGCCAAAGGTGGTCAACCAAAATGCACAACCGTGCCAATTGGACCTATTACCAAGTCCATCAAGTCCACCTATATGTGAAGTGAGCTCTATAACTGAGAACCACTTCACTCGACCCGCACCCATCCTACACATACATATGCACATAGGATATTAACACTCACCTTGTCATCTTGATGAATGCTACTGAATAATCCGCAACTTGCCGAGGAATATACCTATTCCAAAATCACAATACAAGTAACACACTTAGAGTGGATTTACAAACCAACTAAAAACGACACTTAGTGCAATTTCGACTAATTGCACTTTCGAGCACAAATCGCGCCCAAACAAACCAATAATCACTAACACAAGTGAAAATGGTCCTAATACGCCAATTAAACCCAAACACAAGTGTTAAACACTTATCATTCTCAAAATCACCCATAAACCTTAATTTTGACTCAATTCAAAATTAGTCTTTCAAATATACTAAAATGGGTTCCAACACATTCATAATCACCAAGCCTAGTGATTAAACCCAAATACAAGTCCCAAATCATGGCCAAGTCGGTTTCCAACCCAAAACCTACCAACAACAACAATAAACTCGATTACTAGGAACACTAAACTCACTTCATGAGTTTAAATGGGTTTCTCAACAATTTAAGTTCAAACCCTAACTTGAATATCAAAATCAAACAATAAAATTCGGAGTTAGAACTTACCACAACAACCAAAACGTAGCTAGGAACGAGGTGAACAACTTTCACACTCGAGCTTTTGATCAATTCGAGCTTCTTCTTCTTCAAAACCCCAATTCTCTCTCTAGAACTCTCTCTCTCTAAGATAGTTGAGAGTGTTTGTGGATGTGAAAGTGATCCAAAGTTGGATCCAAACCAGCTGATATGGCTTCAGATCCGGCCTCAAGTGAAATGACCAAAATGCCCTTCATTTAACTCAAATTAGAAAAAAGCAGAATTCTGTTGATGGCAAGGTGCGCGGCGCGCTCCCCTAAGTGTGCGCGGTGCTCACAAGGGTCTGAGCAGATTCTGAGATTTTTAATTTACACCACGCTTCACACACTTTATGTACGCCATTTATACTTTATGTACAATAAAATATTAGGGTCTTACATGAACTTAAAGAAACTTATGATAAAGTTGATGGATCAATAATTTTTAACTTGCATCTTAAAATTAACTTTATGAAACAAAATGGCTGTAGCTTGTCTGAATATTATCATAAACTTAATACATTATGAAAACAATATGATGAAATGGTTAAGTTACCTTCTTGTACATGCAATGCTGCTCCCGAGTTTCAAAGACACAACAAGGTGTTTTTATTAATGGAATTTCTAATGGGCTTAGATGATACTTATATGTCTATTAGAAGTAATCTTTTACTTAAAGGCCCTCTGCCTGATGTTAAATCTGCTTTTGCTATTTTCTCTAGAGAAGAATCTCATAGGGGGAGGAGGGGGGTTTCTGGGATTGGTACTTCTAAAACTCAAAATTATGCTTTTGTTGCTCAAACCAATAATAATAATTAGATGAAAAAAAATGCTAATACTGGTAGTTTTGGAAGAGGAAACGGATTTAATAGAGGTCCAAATCCTAATCTTAAGTATACTAAATGTAATAAAATTGAGCATACTATTGACAGATGTTTTGAACTTATTGGATATCCTGATAACTATAAAAAAAACCTTTTAATTGATATCCTAATAAGTCAATTAGTTCTAATAACTCCGTGTCTAGTTGTCCTTCTGTGACAGATTCAGTTGTTGGTCTTTCTACCTCTACATCTTCTTCTGCTACCGTTAATTCTTCTCATATGACTTTATCCAATTATCAAATGATGAAGTTGTTAAGCATTTTGAGTGATAAAAGTTCTCAAGTTCCTGAATCTATGTCTAATATGTCGGGTATAATAAAAAATAATAATGTGTTTTTAATTAACAACTTTCATAAATTCTTTAATTTCCAATCAAGTGAAAATACTAGTTAAGGTATGATTATAGATTTTGGTGCTAGTCGACATATTACTATTTTTGAAAAATATCTTATTAATATTGTTGATGTAACTGACTTGAATTTACAAATTACTCATCCAAATGGAAATCAAGACTAGAGTTAATAGAGTTGTTGATTTAAAATTAAATAAAAACATTATTTTAACTGATGTTCTCATTGTTCCTAGTTATTGTGTTAGCTTATTATCTGTAAATAAACTTATTTAAGATAATAAGATGTTTGTTGGGTTTGATGCTTATAAATGCTATATTCAGGATTTGAAAACAAGAGTTACCTTGGGAACTGGTAGTGTGAATGGTGGTCTATATTTGTTTGATTCTTATGAAGGTTATTCTCCTATGTGCAATTCTGTGTTTGCTTACAATTTTGAATCTGTTTTACTTTGGCATAATAGGTTAGGTGATGTGTAAAATTAGGTATATAATTTATAGAACAAGAATTACCGATTTAGGACTACACACAATTATGGGCAGTGTATCCGATCGTGCAGTAGTATAGAAAATGATAAATACTGGTTATCGTTCCAAGGACAATTTCACACAATTCAAGATTATAACTAATACGTAATTTGACACTGTAAAACAAGAACTAAACAAGTAGCAATATTTGGGTTGGCTATTTAACAATTACCCGAATCAAGATTCGTTTAAAGTAAAGACAATGTTTTTGGTGATTTATGTTAGTAAAATGTTTTTAGATAGATGTGATATCGATAAGATGGAAATATGTTCACCTAGACTTTCTTCACAATTGTTGGATGTTTCTAGATTAAGCCCTGATTAATTACTAAATGCTTGCAAATTAACTAATCGCTTCACCAAAATTTCCCTTGAGTAAACACTTCAAACTAGATTACACGACACAGAATTCCCTGTAGCCTAAGACCTCTAATTTGTGGTTAATCAAATTAACTGACTGATAGACCCAAATTGTGACCTAGGGTTCCCTAAAATCAACAATCGTGACAACTCTCGTTGTACAAAATCTATCCCTGTTTCAACTAATTATTTCCTATGATTCATTACCCTCTCCGGTTAAATGCACAAGTATCTAAAACAGTTTAATCAGTTTACTTAATATGATAGACTCCACAAACGTCACTAAATTGGACAACCAAATCAATTAATCAACTAAAAGCTTAGAACTTAATGAACAATTGCAATAGTCTCCAATGAAATCTATTTCTATTAGACAATCACAATTATCAATTAATTCAAGAATAAGTATCAACAAGAATAATCATGTGTTCAAACTATCAATCATCAAACATATAATAATCAATCATGAAAATTACATCCAACAATGTATTTAGTCTAGTTGAACATAAAGAAATTAGCCAACAACCATGTTAAAAGATAAAAACAAAATAAATTGGGAATTCATAAGTTTAAGGAAAGAATCAACCAAAGATGATGATAAATCTTCAATGTTTGTAGGATTGCAACGCGTTAATTGATCGATTGGATGGGATTGGTATAAGACCGTACATTTTTTTTTAAACACAGTGGAAAGCAAACCAATATTTTATATTATAAAATTTATTAATATTGTACAGCCTGTAGTGACCCGAACTTTTCCATGTTTATATATATTAATTGAGATTGATATTTACATGATTAAATGTTTCCAACATGTTAAGCAATCAAACTTGTTAAGACTTGATTAATTGAAATATGTTTCATATAGACAATTGACCACCCAAGTTGACCGGTGATTCACGAACGTTAAAACTTGTAAAAACTATACAATGACATATATATGGTTATATATATAGTTAACATGTTTTTATTATAAGTATGTATCTCATTAGGTATTTTAACAATGAGTTATATACATAAAAATGAGACTATTAATTTAAGAAACTCGAAAACGATATATATAACGATTATCGTTATAACAACGTCTTACTAGGTACATATGAATCATATTAAGATATTGATACACTTGGTTAATTATGTTAAATGATAAGTAAATATATTATTAAGTGTATTAACAATGAAATACATATGTAAAAATAAGACTACTAACTTAATGATTTCGAAACGAGACATATATGTAACGATTATTGTTGTAACGACATTTAACTGTATATACATCATACTAAGATATATTATATATCATAATATCATGATAATATAATAATTTAACATCTCATTTGTTATAATAAACAATGGGTTAACAACATTCAACAAGATCGTTAACCTAAAGGTTTCAAAACAACATTTACATGTAACGACTAACGATGACTTAACGACTCAGTTAAAATGTATATACATGTAGTGTTTTAATATGTATTTATACACTTTTGAAAAACTTCAATACACTTATCAAAATACTTCTACTTAACAATGCTTACAATTACATCCTCGTTCAGTTTCATCAACAATTCTACTCGTATGCACCCGTATTCGTACTCGTACAATACACAGCTTTTAGATGTATGTACTATTGGTATATACACTCCAATGATCAGCTCTTAGCAGCCCATGTGAGTCACCTAACACATGTGGGAACCATCATTTGGCAACTAGCATGAAATATCTCATAAAATTACAAAAATATGAGTAATCATTCATGACTTATTTACATGAAAACAAAATTACATATCCTTTATATCTAATCCATACACCAACGACCAAAAATACCTACAAACACTTTCATTCTTCAATTTTCTTCATCTAATTGATCTCTCTCAAGTTCTATCTTCAAGTTCTAAGTGTTCTTCATATATTTTACAAGTTCTAGTTACATAAAATCAAGAATACTTTCAAGTTTGCTAGCTCACTTCCAATCTTGTAAGGTGATCATCCAACCTCAAGAAATCTTTGTTTCTTACAGTAGGTTATCATTCTAATACAAGGTAATAATCATATTCAAACTTTGGTTCAATTTCTATAACTATAACAATCTTATTTCAAGTGATGATCTTACTTGAACTTGTTTTCGTGTCATGATTCTGCTTCAAGAACTTCGAGCCATCCAAGGATCCATTGAAGCTAGATCCATTTTTCTCTTTTCCAGTAGGTTTATCCAAGGAAATTAAGGTAGTAATGATGTTCATAACATCATTCGATTCATACATATAAAGCTATCTTATTCGAAGGTTTAAACTTGTAATCACTAGAACATAGTTTAGTTAATTCTAAACTTGTTCGCAAACAAAAGTTAATCCTTCTAACTTGACTTTTAAAATCAACTAAACACATGTTCTATATCTATATGATATGCTAACTTAATGATTTAAAACCTGGAAACACGAAAAACACCGTAAAACCGGATTTACGCCGTCGTAGTAACACCGCGGGCTGTTTTGGGTTAGTTAATTAAAAACTATGATAAACTTTGATTTAAAAGTTGTTATTATGAGAAAATGATTTTTATTATGAACATGAAACTATATCCAAAAATTATAGTTAAACTCAAAGTGGAAGTATGTTTTCTAAAATGGTCATCTAGACGTCGTTCTTTCGACTGAAATGACTACCTTTACAAAAACGACTTGTAACTTATTTTTCCGACTATAAACCTATACTTTTTCTGTTTAGATTCATAAAATAGAGTTCAATATGAAACCATAGCAATTTGATTCACTCAAAACGGATTTAAAATAAAGAAGTTATGGGTAAAACAAGATTGGATAATTTTTCTCATTTTAGCTACGTGAAAATTGGTAACAAATCTATTCCAACCATAACTTAATCAACTTGTATTGTATATTATGTAATCTTGAGATACCATAGACACGTATACAATGTTTCGACCTATCATGTCGACACATCTATATATATTTCGGAACAACCATAGACACTCTATATGTGAATGTTGGAGTTAGCTATACAGGGTTGAGGTTGATTCCAAAATATATATAGTTTGAGTTGTGATCAATACTGAGATACGTATACACTGGGTCGTGGATTGATTCAAGATAATATTTATCGATTTATTTTTGTACATCTAACTGTGGACAACTAGTTATAGGTTACTAACGAGGACAGCTGACTTAATAAACTTCAAACATCAAAATATATTAAAAGTGTTGTAAATATATTTTGAACATACTTTAATATATATGTATATATTGTTATAGGTTCGTGAATCAACAGTGGCCAAGTCTTACTTCCCGACGAAGTAAAAATCTGTGAAAGTGAGTTATAGTCCCACTTTTAAAATCTAATATTTTTGGGATGAGAATACATGCAGGTTTTATAAATGATTTACAAAATAGACACAAGTACGTGAAACTACATTCTATGGTTGAATTATCGAAATCGAATATGCCTCTTTTTATTAAGTCTGGTAATCTAAGAATTAGGGAACAGACACCCTAATTGAAGCGAATCCTAAAGATAGATCTATTGGGCCTAACAAACCCCATCCAAAGTACCGGATGCTTTAGTACTTCGAAATTTATATCATATCCGAAGGGTGTCCCGGAATGATGGGGATATTCTTATATATGCATCTTGTTATTGTCGGTTACTAGGTGTTCACCATATGAATGATTTTTATCTCTATGTATGGGATGTGTATTGAAATATGAAATCTTGTGGTCTATTATTATGATTTGATATATATAGGTTAAACCTATAACTCACCAACATTTTTGTTGACGTTTTAAGCATGTTTATTCTCAGGTGATTATTAAGAGCTTCCGCTGTCACATACTTAAATAAGGACGAGATTTGGAGTCCATGCTTGTATGATATTGTGTAAAACTGCATTCAAGAAACTTATTTTGTTGTAACATATTTGTATTGTAAACCATTATGTAATGGTCGTGTGTAAATAGGATATTTTAGATTATCATTATTTGATAATCTACGTAAAGCTTTTTAAACCTTTATTTATGAAATAAAGGTTATGGTTTGTTTAAAAAATGAATGCAGTCTTTGAAAAACGTCTCATATAGAGGTCAAAACCTCGCAACGAAATCAATTAATATGGAACGTTTTTAATCAATAAGAACGGGACATTTCAGTTGGTATCCGAGCGTTGGTCTTAGAGAACCAGAAAATTTGCATTAGTGTGTCTTATCGAGTTTGTTAGGATGCATTAGTGAGTCTGGACTTCGACCGTGTTTTCTTTAAAAATGATTGCTTAACATTTTTGTTGGAAACTATATATTTTTAACATATGAATATTATGTGATATATTAATCTCTTAACGTGTTTGATATTATGTGATAGATGTCTACCTCTAGAACAAGTCCCATTGACTCACCTAATAATAATGAAGAGTCAAATGTAAATTGGAATGATTTGTGGACTGATTCACAAGTTCCCGAAGAGGAACCGGAAGAAGAGTCGGAACCGGAAGAAGAGTCGGAACCGGAAGATGAATCGGAACCGGAAGAAGAATCGGAACCGGATGAAGAAATAGAACCGGTGGGGGAAATAATAAAACGGTTAAGTAAAAGAAAATCCTCAACCAACCGACCAAAGTTAATTATGGTCAATGGTGTTTCCGCCAAGGAAGCAAAATATCGGGAGGATTACCAATTCTCCGATGAATCGGATTCCGACGAGAATTCCGATGATGTTATAGAAATTACCCCAACTGAATTTAAAAAGGCAAAAGAAAATAATAAGGGAAAGGGCATAAAAATAGAGAAATCTAATTCCAACCCCGATGAACTTTATATGTATCGTCAACCCCCGAAGTCCTTAAGTTGTAACAATGACCCGGGAACCTCTAAACCACCAGGTTTTTCTAAACCAATGTGGACAACGACGGCTCGTATTAGGGGAACATCATATATCCCTAGAAACTTGGCAAAACGAACCAAAACCGAAGAAGAAGAAACGAGCGAGTCGGAATAAGATAGTTGTATTCGTGTGGTGTAATATATGTAATATAGTGTTCTTATGCTTTATGATATATGTAAAAATTGCTTGTATTAATAAGTATTTTTTTTATGAATCTAACTCTTGTCTATTTTACAGTTTAAAAACACAAAATGGATAGACAACCCAATATTTTAAGAGACCTACCCGGAGACATGATTGATGAAATCTTGTCTAGAGTCGGCCAGAATTCTTCGGCACAACTATTTAAGGCGAGATCAGTTTGTAAGACATTCGAAGAACGTTCCAAAAATGTCTTGGTTTATAAGAGACTTTCGTTTGAAAGATGGGGGATATCACATTGGGAAACCCATAAGTTACGATGTGTTTACTTTGACGCATATATTACGGGGAACCCAAATGCTATTTTACGCAACGGGTTAAGAAATTATTTTGACTCAATATATCCGAATATTGGACTTCGTGATTTAGAAAAAGCGGCTAACATGCAACATAAAGAAGCATGTTATGCTTACGGATTAGTAATGTTCGCTTCTCACCAAAGTGAGAACAAGAACATCGGGCTACAACTATTAAACAAAACGTTTCCACAAGTGACGGAGTCGGTAATTGGGGTAAGAAATGAGGTTTTTAGATTATTACGGGACTGTTGGACATTACGTAACCCTCGTCCCTTTGATGACGTTACAACACGCTGTCTTATCAACGGCCATAACGGTTATGTTGCACAAGACCAAGGATGGGAAGTAGTCCTAGTAAAACCAGAATGCATGACTTGTTTCTGGACGTATGAATTACGTGTCTTTATTGCCTTTGCTGAACGACTTGTGTACTAGCTAGAATTGTCTTCACAACTATCTTGTATCAAAGTTATTGTGTGCTATATTTCATGCTTTATGTAAAATAAGCGGTATTGTAAGTTTGTAAAATATTGAATAAAAGTTTGAACGCGAAATATTATTATAATCAGTTTTTCATATAGAATTGTAGTAGTTGAATTGTATATTAGCTACTAAGTATGAACTTAACGGGTAGGTACTACCCGAATTTAAACTTATAAAACGCTAATATGAAGAAAAAGCTTTTATAAATGAGTTCATATTATGCTACGAAATACTATTAACTACTCTTAATATTCTGTATGATTAACTTGTTCCATTTAACTATTTTGAAGGAAATGGCACCGACTACTCGACACACCGTGAATATGAATGAAGAGGAATTCCGTACTTTTCTAGCTTCAAACATAGCCGCAGTACAGGCTGCGCTACATACCAACAATAACCTTGGATCTAGCAGTACAGGAAATCGTGTAGGATGCACCTACAAAGAATTCACTGCCTGCAAACCTTTGGAATTTGATGGAACTGAAGGACCGATCGGATTGAAACGGTGGACCGAGAAGGTTGAATCGGTGTTTGCCATAAGTAAGTGTACTGAAGAGGACAAAGTGAAGTACGCTACGCATACCTTCACAGGTTCTGCGTTAACATGGTGGAATACCTATCTAGAGCAAGTGGGACAAGATGATGCGTACGCACTACCGTGGTCAGCATTCAAGCACTTGATGAACGAGAAGTACCGTCCCAGAACCGAGGTCAATAAGCTCAAGACAGAACTTAGAGGGTTACGAACCCAAGGATTTGATATTACCACGTACGAAAGACGATTCACAGAATTGTGCCTATTGTGTCCGGGAGCATTCGAAGATGAGGAAGAGAAGATCGACGCGTTTGTGAAAGGATTACCGGAAAGAATCCAAGAAGATATAAGTTCACACGAGCCCGTCTCCATACAACAGGCATGTAGAATGGCTCACAAACTAGTGAACCAGATTGAAGAAAGAATTAAAGAACAGACTGCTGAAGAGGCCAATGTGAAGCAAGTCAAAAGAAAGTGGGAGGAAAACGGTGATAAGAATCACCAATACAACAACAACAGCAATTACAACAATAATCGCAACAATTATCCCAACAATCGCAACATCAATCGCAACTACAACAAACGGCCCAACAACAACAACAACAACAACAACAGCAACTACAACAATCATCCCAACAACAATAATAACCGCAACAACAACAACAATCAGAAGCAGCTATGCCAAAGGTGTGAAAAGAATCACTCGGGGTTCTGCACCAAATTTTGCAACAAGTGTAAAAGAAATGGTCATAGCGCGGTGAAGTGTGAGGTCTACGGACCAGGGGTTAATAGAACGAAAGGAACAAATGGTGTCGGAACGAGTAATGGCGGAGCAAGTAGTGTCGGAGCAAGTTATGCCAATGTAGTTTGTTATAAATGTGGAAAACCAGGCCACATTATTAGAAATTGCCCGAACCAGGAGAACACGAATGGACAAGGCCGTGGAAGAGTTTTCAATATTAATGCGGTAGAGGCACAGGAAGACCCGGAGCTTGTTATGTAGTGACCCGAACTTTTCCATGTTCATATATATTAATTGAGATTGATATTTACATGATTAAATGTTTCCAACATGTTAAGCAATCAAACTTGTTAAGACTTGATTAATTGAAATATGTTTCATATAGACAATTGACCACCCAAGTTGACCGGTGATTCACGAACGTTAAAACTTGTAAAAACTATACGATGACATATATATGGTTATATATATAGTTAACATGTTTTTATTATAAGTATGTATCTCATTAGGTATTTTAACAATGAGTTATATACATAAAAATGAGACTATTAATTTAAGAAACTCGAAAACGATATATATAACGATTATCGTTATAACAACGTCTTACTAGGTACATATGAATCATATTAAGATATTGATACACTTGGTTAATTATGTTAAATGATAAGTAAATATATTATTAAGTGTATTAACAATGAAATACATATGTAAAAAATAAGACTACTAACTTAATGATTTCGAATCGAGACATATATGTAACGATTACCGTTGTAACGACATTTAACTGTATATACATCATACTGAGATATATTATATATCATAATATCATGATAATATAACAATTTAATATCTCATTTGTTATAATAAACAATGGGTTAACAACATTCAACAAGATCGTTAACCTAAAGGTTTCAAAACAACATTTACATGTAACGACTAACGATGACTTAACGACTCAGTTAAAATGTATATACATGTAGTGTTTTAATATGTATTCATACACTTTTGAAAGACTTCAAGACACTTATCAAAATACTTCTACTTAACAAAAATGCTTACAATTACATCCTCGTTCAGTTTCATCAACAATTCTACTCGTATGCACCCGTATTCGTACTCGTACAATACACAGCTTTTAGATGTATGTACTATTGGTATATACACTCCAATGATCAGCTCTTAGCAGCCCATGTGAGTCACCTAACACATGTGGGAACCATCATTTGGCAACTAGCATGAAATATCTCATAAAATTACAAAAATATGAGTAATCATTCATGACTTATTTACATGAAAACAAAATTACATATCTTTTATATCTAATCCATACACCAACGACCAAAAACACCTACAAACACTTTCATTCTTCAATTTTCTTCATCTAATTGAACTCTCTCAAGTTCTATCTTCAAGTTCTAAGTGTTCTTCATAAATTTCAAAAGTTCTAGTTTCATAAAATCAAGAATACTTTCAAGTTTGCTAGCTCACTTCCAATCTTGTAAGGTGATCATCCAACCTCAAGAAATCTTTGTTTCTTACAGTAGGTTATCATTCTAATACAAGGTAATAATCATATTCAAACTTTGGTTCAATTTCTATAACTATAACAATCTTATTTCAAGTGATGATCTTACTTGAACTTGTTTTCGTGTCATGATTTTGCTTCAAGAACTTTGAGCCATCCAAGGATCCATTGAAGCTAGATCCATTTTTCTCTTTTCCAGTAGGTTCATCCAAGGAACTTAAGGTAGTAATGATGTTCATAACATCATTCGATTAATACATATAAAGCTATCTTATTCGAAGGTTTAAACTTGTAATCACTAGAACATAGTTTAGTTAATTCTAAACTTGTTCGCAAACAAAAGTTAATCCTTCTAACTTGACTTTTAAAATCAACTAAACACATGTTCTATATCTATATGATATTCTAACTTAATGATTTAAAACCTGGAAACACGAAAAACACCGTAAAACTGGATTTACGCCGTCGTAGTAACACCGCGGGCTGTTTTGGGTTAGTTAATTAAAAACTATGATAAACTTTGATTTAAAAGTTGTTATTCTGAGAAAATGATTTTTATTATGAACATGAAACTATATCCAAAAATTATGGTTAAACTCAAAGTGAAAGTATGTTTTCTAAAATGGTCATCTAGACGTCGTTCTTTCGACTGAAATGACTACCTTTACAAAAACGACTTGTAACTTATTTTTCCGACTAGAAACCTATACTTTTTTTGTTTAGATTCATAAAATAGAGTTCAATATGAAACCATAGCAATTTGATTCACTCAAAACGGATTTAAAATGAAGAAGTTATGGGTAAAACAAGATTGGATAATTTTTCTCATTTTAGCTACGTGAAAATTGGTAACAAATCTATTCCAACCATAACTTAATCAACTTGTATTATATATTATGTAATCTTGAGATACCATAGACACGTATACAATGTTTCAACCTATCATGTCGACACATCTATATATATTTCGGAACAACCATAGACACTCTATATGTGAATGTTGGAGTTAGCTATACAGGGTTGAGGTTGATTCCAAAATATATATAGTTTGAGTTGTGATCAATACTGAGATATGTATACACTGGGTCGTGGATTGATTCAAGATAATATTTATCGATTTATTTCTGTACATCTAACTGTGGACAACTAGTTGTAGGTTACTAACGAGGACAGCTGACTTAATAAACTTAAAACATCAAAATATATTAAAAGTGTTGTAAATATATTTTGAACATACTTTAATATATATGTATATATTGTTATAGGTTCGTGAATCAACAGTGGCCAAGTCTTACTTCCCGACGAAGTAAAAAAATCTGTGAAAGTGAGTTATAGTCCCACTTTTAAAATCTAATATTTTTGGGATGAGAATACATGCAGGTTTTATAAATGATTTACAAAATAGACACAAGTACGTGAAACTACATTCTATGGTTGAATTATCGAAATCGAATATGCCCCTTTTTATTAAGTCTGGTAATCTAAGAATTAGGGAACAGACACCCTAATTGACGCGAATCCTAAAGATAGATCTATTGGGCCTAACAAACCCCATCCAAAGTACCGGATGCTTTAGTACTTCGAAATTTATATCATATCCGAAGGGTGTCCTGGAATGATGGGGATATTCTTATATATGCATCTTGTTATTGTCGGTTACCAGGTGTTCACCATATGAATGATTTTTATCTCTATGTATGGGATGTGTATTGAAATATGAAATCTTGTGGTCTATTGTTACGATTTGATATATATAGGTTAAACCTATAACTCACCAACATTTTTGTTGACGTTTAAAGCATGTTTATTCTCAGGTGAATATTAAGAGCTTCCGCTGTTGCATACTAAAATAAGGACAAGATTTGGAGTCCATGTTTGTATGATATTGTGTAAAAACTGCATTCAAGAAACTGATTTCGATGTAACATATTTGTAATGTAAACCATTATGTAATGGTCGTGTGTAAACAGGATATTTTAGATTATCATTATTTGATAATCTACGTAAAGTTTTTTTAAACCTTTATTTATGAAATAAAGGTTATGGTTTGTTTTAAAAATGAATGCAGTCTTTGAAAAACGTCTCATATAGAGGTCAAAACCTCGCAACGAAATCAATTAATATGGAACGTTTTTAATCAATAAGAACGGGACATTTCAGTTGGTATCAGAGCGTTGGTCTTAGAGAACCAGAATTTTGCATTAGTGTGTCTTATCGAATTTGTTAGGATGCATTAGTGAGTCTGGACTTCGACCGTGTTTACTTGAAAAATGATTGCTTAACAAATTTTGTTGGAAACTATATATTTTTAACATGTGAATATTATGTGATATATTAATCTCTTAACGCGTTTGATATTATGTGATAGATGTCTACCTCTAGAACAAGTCCCATTGACTCACCTAATAATAATGAAGAGTCAAATGTAAATTGGAATGATTTGTGGACTGATTCACAAGTTCCCGAAGAGGAACCGGAAGAAGAGTCGGAACCGGAAGAAGAATCGGAACCGGAAGAAGAATCGGAACCGGATGAAGAAATAGAACCGGTGGGGGAAATAATAAAACGGTTAAGTAAAAGAAAATCCTCAACCAACCGACCAAAGTTAATTATGGTCAATGGTGTTTCCGCCAAGGAAGCAAAATATTGGGAGGATTACCAATTCTCCGATGAATCGGATTCCGAAGAGAATTCCGATGATGTTATAGAAATTACCCCAACTGAATTTAAAAAGGAAAAAGAAAATAATAAGGGAAAGGGCATAAAAATAGAGAAATCTAATTCCAACCCCGATGAACTTTATATGTATCGTCAACCCCCGAAGTCCTTAAGTTGTAACAATGACCCGGGAACCTCTAAACCACCAGGTTTTTCTAAACCAATGTGGACAACGACGGCTCGTATTAGGGGAACATCATATATTCCTAGAAACTTGGCAAAACGAACCAAAACCGAAGAAGAAGAAACGAGCGAGTCGGAATAAGATAGTTGTATTCGTGCGGTGTAATATATGTAATATAGTGTTCGTATGCTTTATGATATATGTAAAAATTGCTTGTATTAATAAGTATTTTTTTTATGAATCTAACTCTTGTCTATTTTACAGTTTAAAAACACAAAATGGATAGACAACCCAATATTTTAAGAGACCTACCCGGAGACATGATTGATGAAATCTTGTCTAGAGTCGGCCAGAATTCCTCGGCACAACTATTTAAGGCGAGATCAGTTTGTAAGACATTCGAAGAACGTTCCAAGAATGTCTTGGTTTATAAGAGACTTTCGTTTGAAAGATGGGGGATATCACATTGGGAAACCCATAAGTTACGATGTGTTTACTTTGACGCATATATTGCGGGGAACCCAAATGCTATTTTACGCAACGGGTTAAGAAATTATTTTGACTCAATATATCCGAATATTGGACTTCGTGATTTAGAAAAAGCGGCTAACATGCAACATAAAGAAGCATGTTATGCTTACGGATTAGTAATGTTCGCTTCTCACCAAAGTGAGAACAAGAACATCGGGCTACAACTATTAAACAAAACGTTTCCACAAGTGACGGAGTCGGTAATTGGGGTAAGAAATGAGGTTTTTAGATTATTACGGGACTGTTGGACATTACGTAACCCTCGTCCCTTTGACGACGTTACAACACGCTGTCTTATCAACGGCCATAACGGTTATGTTGCACAAGACCAAGGATGGGAAGTAGTCCTAGTAAAACCAGAATGCATGACTTGTTTCTGGACGTATGAATTACGTGTCTTTATTGCCTTTGCTGAACGACTTGTGTACTAGCTAGAATTATCTTCACAACTATCTTGTATCAAAGTTATTGTGTGCTATATTTCATGCTTTATGTAAAATAAGCGGTATTGTAAGTTTGTAAAATATTGTATAAAAGTTTGAAAGCGAAATATTATTACAATCAGTTTTTCATATAGAATTGTAGTAGTTGAATTGTATATTAGCTACTAAGTATGAACTTAACGGGTAGGTACTACCCGAATTTAAACTTATAAAACGCTAATATGAAGAAAAAGCTTTTATAAATGAGTTCATATTATGCTACGAAATACTATTAACTACTCTTAATATTCTGTATGACTAACTTGTTCCATTTAACTATTTTGAAGGAAATGGCACCGACTACTCGACACACCGTGAATATGAATGAAGAGGAATTCCGTACTTTTCTAGCTTCAAACATAGCCGAAGTACAGGCTGCGCTACATACCAACAATAACCTTGGATCTAGCAGTACAGGAAATCGTGTAGGATGCACCTACAAAGAATTCACTGCCTGCAAACCTTTGGAATTTGATGGAACCGAAGGACCGATCGGATTGAAACGGTGGACCGAGAAGGTTGAATCGGTGTTTGCCATAAGTAAGTGTACTGAAGAGGACAAAGTGAAGTACGCTACGCATACCTTCACAGGTTCTGCGTTAACATGGTGGAATACCTATCTAGAGCAAGTGGGACAAGATGATGCGTACGCACTACCGTGGTCAGCATTCAAGCACTTGATGAACGAGAAGTACCGTCCCAGAACCGAGGTCAATAAGCTCAAGACAGAACTTAGAGGGTTACGAACCCAAGGATTTGATATTACCACGTACGAAAGACGATTCACAGAATTGTGCCTATTGTGTCCGGGAGCATTCGAAGATGAGGAAGAGAAGATCGACGCGTTTGTGAAAGGATTACCGGAAAGAATCCAAGAAGATATAAGTTCATACGAGCCCGCCTCCATACAACAGGCATGTAGAATGGCTCACAAACTAGTGAACCAGATTGAAGAAAGAATTAAAGAACAGATTGCTGAAGAGGCCAATGTGAAGCAAGTCAAAAGAAAGTGGGAGGAAAACGGTGATAAGAATCACCAATACAACAACAACAGCAATTACAACAATAATCGCAACAATTATCCCAACAATCGCAACATCAATCGCAACTACAACAAACGGCCCAACAACAACAACAACAACAACAACAACAACAACAGCAACTACAACAATCATCCCAACAACAATAATAACCGCAACAACAACAACAATCAGAAGCAGCTATGCCAAAGGTGTGAAAAGAATCACTCGGGGTTCTGCACCAAATTTTGCAACAAGTGTAAAAGAAATGGTCATAGCGCGGCGAAGTGTGAGGTCTACGGACCAGGGGCTAATAGAACGAAAGGAACAAATGGTGTCGGAACGAGTAATGGCGGAGCAAGTAGTGTCGGAGCAAGTTATGCCAATGTAGTTTGTTATAAATGTGGAAAACCAGGCCACATTATTAGAAATTGCCCGAACCAGGAGAACACGAATGGACAAGGCCGTGGAAGAGTTTTCAATATTAATGCGATAGAGGCACAGGAAGACCCGGAGCTTGTTACGGGTACGTTTCTTATTGACAATAAATCTGCTTACGTTTTATTTGATTCGGGTGCGGATAGAAGCTATATGAGTAGAGATTTTTGTGCTAAATTAAGTTGTCCATTGACGCCTTTGGATAGTAAATTTTTACTCGAATTAGCAAATGGTAAATTAATTTCAGCAGATAATATATGTCGGAATCGAGAAATTAAACTGGTTAGCGAAACATTTAAGATTGATTTGATACCAGTAGAGTTAGGGAGTTTTGATGTGATAATCGGTATGGACTGGTTGAAAGAAGTGAAAGCGGAGATCGTTTGTTACAAAAATGCAATTCGCATTATACGAGAAAAAGGAAAACCCTTAATGGTGTACGGAGAAAAGGGCAACACGAAGCTACATCTTATTAGTAATTTGAAGGCACAAAAACTAATAAGAAAAGGTTGCTATGCTGTTCTAGCACACGTCGAGAAAGTACAAACTGAAGAAAAGAGCATCAATGATGTTCCCATTGCAAAAGAATTTCCCGATGTATTTCCGAAAGAATTACCGGGATTACCCCCACATCGATCCGTTGAATTTCAAATAGATCTTGTACCAGGAGCTGCACCAATAGCTCGTGCTCCTTACAGACTCGCACCCAGCGAGATGAAAGAACTGCAAAGCCAATTACAAGAACTTTTAGAGCGTGGTTTCATTCGACCAAGCACATCACCGTGGGGAGCTCCTGTTTTGTTTGTCAAGAAGAAAGATGGTACATTCAGGTTGTGTATCGACTACCGAGAGTTGAACAAACTTACCATCAAGAACCGCTACCCACTACCGAGAATCGACGACTTATTTGATCAACTACAAGGCTCGTCTGTTTATTCAAAGATTGACTTACGTTCCGGGTATCATCAAATGCGGGTGAAAGAAGATGATATTCCAAAGACTGCTTTCAGAACACGTTACGGTCATTACGAGTTTATGGTCATGCCGTTTGGTTTAACTAATGCACCAGCTGTGTTCATGGACCTTATGAACCGAGTGTGTGGACCATACCTTGACAAGTTTGTCATTGTTTTCATTGATGACATACTTATTTACTCAAAGAATGACCAAGAACACGGTGAACATTTGAGAAAGGTGTTAGAAGTATTGAGGAAGGAAGAATTGTACGCTAAGTTTTCAAAGTGTGCATTTTGGTTGGAAGAAGTTCAATTCCTCGGTCACATAGTGAACAAAGAAGGTATTAAGGTGGATCCGGCAAAGATAGAAACTGTTGAAAAGTGGGAAACCCCGAAAACTCCGAAACACATACGCCAGTTTTTAGGACTAGCTGGTTACTACAGAAGGTTCATCCAAGACTTTTCCAGAATAGCAAAACCCTTGACTGCATTAACGCATAAAGGGAAGAAATTTGAATGGAATGATGAACAAGAGAAAGCGTTTCAGTTATTGAAGAAAAAGCTAACTACGGCACCTATATTGTCATTGCCTGAAGGGAATGATGATTTTGTGATTTATTGTGATGCATCAAAGCAAGGTCTCGGTTGTGTATTAATGCAACGAACGAAGGTGATTGCTTATGCGTCTAGACAATTGAAGATTCACGAACAAAATTATACGACGCATGATTTGGAATTAGGCGCGGTTGTTTTTGCATTAAAGACTTGGAGGCACTACTTATATGGGGTCAAAAGTATTATATATACCGACCACAAAAGTCTTCAACACATATTTAATCAGAAACAACTGAATATGAGGCAGCGTAGGTGGATTGAATTATTGAATGATTACGACTTTGAGATTTGTTACCACCCGGGGAAGGCAAATGTGGTAGCCGATGCCTTGAGCAGGAAGGACAGATAACCCATTCGAGTAAAATCTATGAATATAATGATTCATAATAACATTACTACTCAAATAAAGGAGGCGCAACAAGGAGTTTTAAAAGAGGGAAATTTAAAGGATGAAATACCCAAAGGATCGGAGAAGCATCTTAATATTCGGGAAGACGGAACCCGGTATAGGGCTGAAAGGATTTGGGTACCAAAATTTGGAGATATGAGAGAAATGGTACTTAGAGAAGCTCATAAAACCAGATACTCAATACATCCTGGAACGGGGAAGATGTACAAGGATCTCAAGAAACATTTTTGGTGGCCGGGTATGAAAGCCGATGTTGCTAAATACGTAGGAGAATGTTTGACGTGTTCTAAGGTCAAAGCTGAGCATCAGAAACCATCAGGTCTACTTCAACAACCCGAAATCCCGGAATGGAAATGGGAAAACATTACCATGGATTTCATCACTAAATTGCCAAGGACTGCAAGTGGTTTTGATACTATTTGGGTAATAGTTGATCGTCTCACCAAATCAGCACACTTCCTACCAATAAGAGAAGATGACAAGATGGAGAAGTTAGCACGACTGTATTTGAAGGAAGTCGTCTCCAGACATGGAATACCAATCTCTATTATCTCTGATAGGGATGGCAGATTTATTTCAAGATTCTGGCAGACATTACAGCAAGCATTAGGAACTCGTCTAGACATGAGTACTGCCTATCATCCACAAACTGATGGGCAGAGCGAAAGGACGATACAAACGCTTGAAGACATGCTACGAGCATGTGTTATTGATTTCGGAAACAGTTGGGATCGACATCTACCGTTAGCAGAATTTTCCTACAACAACAGCTACCATTCAAGCATTGAGATGGCGCCGTTTGAAGCACTTTATGGTAGAAAGTGCAGGTCTCCGATTTGTTGGAGTGAAGTGGGGGATAGACAGATTACGGGTCCGGAGATTATACAAGAAACTACCGAGAAGATCATCCAAATTCAACAACGGTTGAAAACCGCCCAAAGTCGACAAAAGAGCTACGCTGACATTAAAAGAAAAGATATAGAATTTGAAATTGGAGAGATGGTCATGCTTAAAGTTGCACCTTGGAAAGGCGTTGTTCGATTTGGTAAACGAGGGAAATTAAATCCAAGGTATATTGGACCATTCAAGATTATTGATCGTGTCGGACCAGTAGCTTACCGACTTGAGTTACCTCAACAACTCGCGGCTGTACATAACACTTTCCACGTCTCGAATTTGAAGAAATGTTTTGCTAAAGAAGATCTCACTATTCCGTTAGATGAAATCCAAATCAACGAAAAACTTCAATTCATCGAAGAACCAGTCGAAATAATGGATCGTGAGGTTAAAAGACTTAAGCAAAACAAGATACCAATTGTTAAGGTTCGATGGAATGCTCGTAGAGGACCCGAGTTCACCTGGGAGCGTGAAGATCAGATGAAGAAGAAATACCCGCATCTATTTCAGAAGATTCGTCAACACCTTCAACAGCTTAAAATTTCGGGACGAAATTTATTTAACGGGTAGGTACTGTAGTGACCCGAACTTTTCCATGTTCATATATATTAATTGAGATTGATATTTACATGATTAAATGTTTCCAACATGTTAAGCAATCAAACTTGTTAAGACTTGATTAATTGAAATATGTTTCATATAGACAATTGACCACCCAAGTTGACCGGTGATTCACGAACGTTAAAACTTGTAAAAACTATACGATGACATATATATGGTTATATATATAGTTAACATGTTTTTATTATAAGTATGTATCTCATTAGGTATTTTAACAATGAGTTATATACATAAAAATGAGACTATTAATTTAAGAAACTCGAAAACGATATATATAACGATTATCGTTATAACAACATCTTACTAGGTACATATGAATCATATTAAGATATTGATACACTTGGTTAATTATGTTAAATGATAAGTAAATATATTATTAAGTGTATTAACAATGAAATACATATGTAAAAAATAAGACTACTAACTTAATGATTTCGAATCGAGACATATATGTAACGATTACCGTTGTAACGACATTTAACTGTATATACATCATACTGAGATATATTATATATCATAATATCATGATAATATAACAATTTAATATCTCATTTGTTATAATAAACAATGGGTTAACAACATTCAACAAGATCGTTAACCTAAAGGTTTCAAAACAACATTTACATGTAACGACTAACGATGACTTAACGACTCAGTTAAAATGTATATACATGTAGTGTTTTAATATGTATTCATACACTTTTGAAAGACTTCAAGACACTTATCAAAATACTTCTACTTAACAAAAATGCTTACAATTACATCCTCGTTCAGTTTCATCAACAATTCTACTCGTATGCACCCGTATTCGTACTCGTACAATACACAGCTTTTAGATGTATGTACTATTGGTATATACACTCCAATGATCAGCTCTTAGCAGCCCATGTGAGTCACCTAACACATGTGGGAACCATCATTTGGCAACTAGCATGAAATATCTCATAAAATTACAAAAATATGAGTAATCATTCATGACTTATTTACATGAAAACAAAATTACATATCCTTTATATCTAATCCATACACCAACGACCAAAAACACCTACAAACACTTTAATTCTTCAATTTTCTTCATCTAATTGAACTCTCTCAAGTTCTATCTTCAAGTTCTAAGTGTTCTTCATAAATTCCAAAAGTTCTAGTTTCATAAAATCAAGAATACTTTCAAGTTTGCTAGCTCACTTCCAATCTTGTAAGGTGATCATCCAACCTCAAGAAATCTTTGTTTCTTACAGTAGGTTATCATTCTAATACAAGGTAATAATCATATTCAAACTTTGGTTCAATTTCTATAACTATAACAATCTTATTTCAAGTGATGATCTTACTTGAACTTGTTTTCGTGTCATGATTTTGCTTCAAGAACTTTGAGCCATCCAAGGATCCATTGAAGCTAGATCCATTTTTCTCTTTTCCAGTAGGTTCATCCAAGGAACTTAAGGTAGTAATGATGTTCATAACATCATTCGATTAATACATATAAAGCTATCTTATTCGAAGGTTTAAACTTGTAATCACTATAACATAGTTTAGTTAATTCTAAACTTGTTCGCAAACGAAAGTTAATCCTTCTAACTTGACTTTTAAAATCAACTAAAAACATGTTCTATATCTATATGATATGCTAACTTAATGATTTAAAACCTGGAAACACGAAAAACACCGTAAAACTGGATTTACGCCGTCGTAGTAACACCGCGGGCTGTTTTGGGTTAGTTAATTAAAAACTATGATAAACTTTGATTTAAAAGTTGTTATTCTGAGAAAATGATTTTTATTATGAACATGAAACTATATCCAAAAATTATGGTTAAACTCAAAGTGGAAGTATGTTTTCTAAAATGGTCATCTAGATGTCGTTCTTTCGACTGAAATGACTACCTTTACAAAAACGACTTGTAACTTATTTTTCCGACTAGAAACCTATACTTTTTTTGTTTAGATTCATAAAATAGAGTTCAGTATGAAACCATAGCAATTTGATTCACTCAAAACGGATTTAAAATGAAGAAGTTATGGGTAAAACAAGATTGGATAATTTTTCTCATTTTAGCTACGTGAAAATTGGTAACAAATCTATTCCAACCATAACTTAATCAACTTGTATTATATATTATGTAATCTTGAGATACCATAGACACGTATATAATGTTTCGACCTATCATGTCGACACATCTATATATATTTCGGAACAACCATAGACACTCTATATGTGAATGTTGGAGTTAGCTATACAGGGTTGAGGTTGATTCCAAAATATATATAGTTTGAGTTGTGATCAATACTGAGATACGTATACACTGGGTCATGGATTGATTCAAGATAATATTTATCGATTTATTTCTGTACATCTAACTGTGGACAACTAGTTGTAGGTTACTAACGAGGACAGCTGACTTAATAAACTTAAAACATCAAAATATATTAAAAGTGTTGTAAATATATTTTGAACATACTTTAATATATATGTATATATTGTTATAGGTTCGTGAATCAACAGTGGCCAAGTCTTACTTCCCGACGAAGTAAAAAAATCTGTGAAAGTGAGTTATAGTCCCACTTTTAAAATCTAATATTTTTGGGATGAGAATACATGCAGGTTTTATAAATGATTTACAAAATAGATACAAGTACGTGAAACTACATTCTATGGTTGAATTATCGAAATCGAATATGCCCCTTTTTATTAAGTCTGGTAATCTAAGAATTAGGGAACAGACACCCTAATTGACGCGAATCCTAAAGATAGATCTATTGGGCCTAACAAACCCCATCCAAAGTACCGGATGCTTTAGTACTTCGAAATTTATATCATATCCGAAGGGTGTCCCGGAATGATGGGGATATTCTTATATATGCATCTTGTTATTGTCGGTTACCAGGTGTTCACCATATGAATGATTTTTATCTCTATGTATGGGATGTGTATTGAAATATGAAATCTTGTGGTCTATTGTTACGATTTGATATATATAGGTTAAACCTATAACTCACCAACATTTTTGTTGACGTTTAAAGCATGTTTCTTCTCAGGTGAATATTAAGAGCTTCCGCTGTTGCATACTAAAATAAGGACAAGATTTGGAGTCCATGTTTGTATGATATTGTGTAAAAACTGCATTCAAGAAACTGATTTCGATGTAACATATTTGTAATGTAAACCATTATGTAATGGTCGTGTGTAAACAGGATATTTTAGATTATCATTATTTGATAATCTACGTAAAGTTTTTTTAAACCTTTATTTATGAAATAAAGGTTATGGTTTGTTTTAAAAATGAATGCAGTCTTTGAAAAACGTCTCATATAGAGGTCAAAACCTCGCAACGAAATCAATTAATATGGAACGTTTTTAATCAATAAGAACGGGACATTTCATGTTACGGGTACGTTTCTTATTGACAATAAATCTGCTTACGTTTTATTTGATTCGGGTGCGGATAGAAGCTATATGAGTAGAGATTTTTGTGCTAAATTAAGTTGTCCATTGACGCCTTTGGATAGTAAATTTTTACTCGAATTAGCAAATGGTAAATTAATTTCAGCAGATAATATATGTCGGAATCGAGAAATTAAACTGCTTAGCGAAACATTTAAGATTGATTTGATACCAGTAGAGTTAGGGAGTTTTGATGTGATAATCGGTATGGACTGGTTGAAAGAAGTGAAAGCGGAGATCGTTTGTTACAAAAATGCAATTCGCATTATACGAGAAAAAGGAAAACCCTTAATGGTGTACGGAGAAAAGGGCAACACGAAGCTACATCTTATTAGTAATTTGAAGGCACAAAAACTAATAAGAAAAGGTTGCTATGCTGTTCTAGCACACGTCGAGAAAGTACAAACTGAAGAAAAGAGCATCAATGATGTTCCCATCGCAAAAGAATTTCCCGATGTATTTCCGAAAGAATTACCGGGATTACCCCCACATCGATCCGTTGAATTTCAAATAGATCTTGTACCAGGAGCTGCACCAATAGCTCGTGCTCCTTACAGACTCGCACCCAGCGAGATGAAAGAACTGCAAAGCCAATTACAAGAACTTTTAGAGCGTGGTTTCATTCGACCAAGCACATCACCGTGGGGAGCTCCTGTTTTGTTTGTCAAGAAGAAAGATGGTACATTCAGGTTGTGTATCGACTACCGAGAGTTGAACAAACTTACCATCAAGAACCGCTACCCACTACCGAGAATCGACGACTTATTTGATCAACTACAAGGCTCGTCTGTTTATTCAAAGATTGACTTACGTTCCGGGTATCATCAAATGCGGGTGAAAGAAGATGATATTCCAAAGACTGCTTTCAGAACACGTTACGGTCATTACGAGTTTATGGTCATGCCGTTTGGTTTAACTAATGCACCAGCTGTGTTCATGGACCTTATGAACCGAGTGTGTGGACCATACCTTGACAAGTTTGTCATTGTTTTCATTGATGACATACTTATTTACTCAAAGAATGACCAAGAACACGGTGAACATTTGAGAAAGGTGTTAGAAGTATTGAGGAAGGAAGAATTGTACGCTAAGTTTTCAAAGTGTGCATTTTGGTTGGAAGAAGTTCAATTCCTCGGTCACATAGTGAACAAAGAAGGTATTAAGGTGGATCCGGCAAAGATAGAAACTGTTGAAAAGTGGGAAACCCCGAAAACTCCGAAACACATACGCCAGTTTTTAGGACTAGCTGGTTACTACAGAACGTTCATCCAAGACTTTTCCAGAATAGCAAAACCCTTGACTGCATTAACGCATAAAGGGAAGAAATTTGAATGGAATGATGAACAAGAGAAAGCATTTCAGTTATTGAAGAAAAAGCTAACTACGGCACCTATATTGTCATTGCCTGAAGGGAATGATGATTTTGTGATTTATTGTGATGCATTAAAGCAAGGTCTTGGTTGTGTATTAATGCAACGAACGAAGGTGATTGCTTATGCGTCTAGACAATTGAAGATTCACGAACAAAATTATACGACGCATGATTTGGAATTAGGCGCGGTTGTTTTTGCATTAAAGACTTGGAGACACTACTTATATGGGGTCAAAAGTATTATATATACCGACCACAAAAGTCTTCAACACATATTTAATCAGAAACAACTGAATATGAGGCAGCGTAGGTGGATTGAATTATTGAATGATTACGACTTTGAGATTCGTTACCACCCGGGGAAGGCAAATGTGGTAGCCGATGCCTTGAGCAGGAAGGACAGAGAACCCATTCGAGTAAAATCTATGAATATAATGATTCATAATAACATTACTACTCAAATAAAGGAGGCGCAACAAGGAGTTTTAAAAGAGGGAAATTTAAAGGATGAAATACCCAAAGGATCGGAGAAGCATCTTAATATTCGGAAAGACGGAACCCGGTATAGGGCTGAAAGGATTTGGGTACCAAAATTTGGAGATATGAGAGAAATGGTACTTAGAGAAGCTCATAAAACTAGATACTCAATACATCCTGGAACGGGGAAGATGTACAAGGATCTCAAGAAACATTTTTGGTGGCCGGGTATGAAAGCCGATGTTGCTAAATACGTAGGAGAATGTTTGACGTGTTCTAAGGTCAAAGCTGAGCATCAGAAACCATCAGGTCTACTTCAACAACCCGAAATCCCGGAATGGAAATGGGAAAACATTACCATGGATTTCATCACTAAATTGCCAAGGACTGCAAGTGGTTTTGATACTATTTGGGTAATAGTTGATCGTCTCACCAAATCAGCACACTTCCTGCCAATAAGAGAAGATGACAAGATGGAGAAGTTAGCACGACTGTATTTGAAGGAAGTCGTCTCCAGACATGGAATATCAATCTCTATTATCTCTGATAGGGATGGCAGATTTATTTCAAGATTCTGGCAGACATTACAGCAAGCATTAGGAACTCGTCTAGACATGAGTACTGCCTATCATCCACAAACTGATGGGCAGAGCGAAAGGACGATACAAACGCTTGAAGACATGCTACGAGCATGTGTTATTGATTTCAGAAACAGTTAGGATCGACATCTACCGTTAGCAGAATTTTCCTACAACAACAGCTACCATTCAAGCATTGAGATGGCGCCGTTTGAAGCACTTTATGGTAGAAAGTGCAGGTCTCCAATTTGTTGGAGTGAAGTGGGGGATAGACAGATTACGGGTCCGGAGATTATACAAGAAACTACCGAGAAGATCATCCAAATTCAACAACGGTTGAAAGCAGCCCAAAGTCGACAAAAGAGCTACGCTGACATTAAAAGAAAAGATATAGAATTTGAAATTGGAGAGATGGTCATGCTTAAAGTTGCACCTTGGAAAGGCGTTGTTCGATTTGGTAAACGAGGGAAATTAAATCCAAGGTATATTGGACCATTCAAGATTATTGATCGTGTCGGACCAGTAGCTTACCGACTAGAGTTACCTCAACAACTCGTGGCTGTACATAACACTTTCCACGTCTCGAATTTGAAGAAATGTTTTGCTAAAGAAGATCTCACTATTCCGTTAGATGAAATCCAAATCAACGAAAAACTTCAATTCATCGAAGAACCCGTCGAAATAATGGATCGTGAGGTTAAAAGACTTAAGCAAAACAAGATACCAATTGTTAAGGTTCGATGGAATGCTCGTAGAGGACCTGAGTTCACCTGGGAGCGTGAAGATCAGATGAAGAAGAAATACCCGCATCTATTTCCAGAAGATTCGTCAACACCTTCAACAGCTTAAAATTTCGGGACGAAATTTATTTAACGGGTAGGTACTGTAGTGACCCGAACTTTTCCATGTTTATATATATTAATTGAGATTGATATTTACATGATTAAATGTTTCCAACATGTTAAGCAATCAAACTTGTTAAGACTTGATTAATTGAAATATGTTTCATATAGACAATTGACCACCCAAGTTGACCGGTGATTCACGAACGTTAAAACTTGTAAAAACTATACAATGACATATATATGGTTATATATATAGTTAACATGTTTTTATTATAAGTATGTATCTCATTAGGCATTTTAACAATGAGTTATATACATAAAAATGAGACTATTAATTTAAGAAACTCGAAAACGATATATATAACGATTATCGTTATAACAACGTCTTACTAGGTACATATGAATCATATTAAGATATTGATACACTTGGTTAATTATGTTAAATGATAAGTAAATATATTATTAAGTGTATTAACAATGAAATACATATGTAAAAATAAGACTACTAACTTAATGATTTCGAAACGAGACATATATGTAACGATTATTGTTGTAACGACATTTAACTGTATATACATCATACTAAGATATATTATATATCATAATATCATGATAATATAATAATTTAACATCTCATTTGTTATAATAAACAATGGGTTAACAACATTCAACAAGATCGTTAACCTAAAGGTTTCAAAACAACATTTACATGTAACGACTAACGATGACTTAACGACTCAGTTAAAATGTATATACATGTAGTGTTTTAATATGTATTTATACACTTTTGAAAAACTTCAATACACTTATCAAAATACTTCTACTTAACAAAAATTCTTACAATTACATCCTCGTTCAGTTTCATCAACAATTCTACTCGTATGCACCCGTATTCGTACTCGTACAATACACAGCTTTTAGATGTATGTACTATTGGTATATACACTCCAATTATCAGCTCTTAGCAGCCCATGTGAGTCACCTAACACATGTGGGAACCATCATTTGGCAACTAGCATGAAATATCTCATAAAATTACAAAAATATGAGTAATCATTCATGACTTATTTACATGAAAACAAAATTACATATCCTTTATATCTAATCCATACACCAACGACCAAAAACACCTACAAACACTTTCATTCTTCAATTTTCTTCATCTAATTGATCTCTCTCAAGTTCTATCTTCAAGTTCTAAGTGTTCTTCATATATTTTACAAGTTCTAGTTACATAAAATCAAGAATACTTTCAAGTTTGCTAGCTCACTTCCAATCTTGTAAGGTGATCATCCAACCTCAAGAAATCTTTGTTTCTTACAGTAGGTTATCATTCTAATACAAGGTAATAATCATATTCAAACTTTGGTTCAATTTCTATAACTATAACAATCTTATTTCAAGTGATGATCTTACTTGAACTTGTTTTCGTGTCATGATTCTGCTTCAAGAACTTCGAGCCATCCAAGGATCCATTGAAGCTAGATCCATTTTTCTCTTTTCCAGTAGGTTTATCCAAGGAAATTAAGGTAGTAATGATGTTCATAACATCATTCGATTCATACATATAAAGCTATCTTATTCGAAGGTTTAAACTTGTAATCACTAGAACATAGTTTAGTTAATTCTAAACTTGTTCGCAAACAAAAGTTAATCCTTCTAACTTGACTTTTAAAATCAACTAAACACATGTTATATATCTGTATGATATGCTAACTTAATGATTTAAAACCTGGAAACACGAAAAACACCGTAAAACCGGATTTACGCCGTCGTAGTAACACCGCGGGCTGTTTTGGGTTAGTTAATTAAAAACTATGATAAACTTTGATTTAAAAGTTGTTATTATGAGAAAATGATTTTTATTATGAACATGAAACTATATCCAAAAATTATAGTTAAACTCAAAGTGGAAGTATGTTTTCTAAAATGGTCATCTAGACGTCGTTCTTTCGACTGAAATGACTACCTTTACAAAATGACTACCTTTATAGTTAAAATTGTATTATAGCTGACTTAATAAACTTAAAACATCAAAATATATTAAAAGTGTTGTAAATATATTTTGAACATACTTTAATATATATGTATATATTGTTATAGGTTCGTGAATCAACAGTGGCCAAGTCTTACTTCCCGACGAAGTAAAAATCTGTGAAAGTGAGTTATAGTCCCACTTTTAAAATCTAATATTTTTGGGATGAGAATACATGCAGGTTTTATAAATGATTTACAAAATAGACACAAGTACGTGAAACTACATTCTATGGTTGAATTATCGAAATCGAATATGCCCCTTTTTATTAAGTCTGGTAATCTAAGAATTAGGGAACAGACACCCTAATTGACGCGAATCCTAAAGATAGATCTATTGGGCCTAACAAACCCCATCCAAAGTACCGGATGCTTTAGTACTTCGAAATTTATATCATATCCGAAGGGTGTCCCGGAATGATGGGGATATTCTTATATATGCATCTTGTTATTGTCGGTTACCAGGTGTTCACCATATGAATGATTTTTATCTCTATGTATGGGATGTGTATTGAAATATGAAATCTTGTGGTCTATTATTATGATTTGATATATATAGGTTAAACCTATAACTCACCAACATTTTTGTTGACGTTTTAAGCATGTTTATTCTCAGGTGATTATTAAGAGCTTCCGCTGTCGCATACTTAAATAAGGACGAGATTTGGAGTCCATGCTTGTATGATATTGTGTAAAACTGCATTCAAGAAACTTATTTTGTTGTAACATATTTGTATTGTAAACCATTATGTAATGGTCGTGTGTAAATAGGATATTTTAGATTATCATTATTTGATAATCTACGTAAAGCTTTTTAAACCTTTATTTATGAAATAAAGGTTATGGTTTGTTTTAAAAATGAATGCAGTCTTTGAAAAACGTCTCATATAGAGGTCAAAACCTCGCAACGAAATCAATTAATATGGAATGTTTTTAATCAATAAGAACGGGACATTTCACAGCCCACGTTTATTCCAGTGTTACTTAAAACATACAACAAGTATTATAATTACAAAACATCAGAGTTTAAGCGTGTCAAACATAACTAGACCAAAAGTTAACTTCTCACATCTCGAGTGTAACACTCCTGACCTGCAAGGGAGGAGATGTGGGGGATTAGCATGAAGTTAAGTGAATGAAACAATCCTAATAGATATTAGCATACAACATCAAGCTATAATACAATTGCATAAACACAGCAATTCACATAATCTCAAGGAGACCGGAGGCATGGCCTGACCATTAACTACTAGCTGATCGGGCTAGAGTTTACCGATAGTTCTTTGTTACTGAATACTTAGTATAGAAATTCAGATGTATCGAACATGTCCTTTAAATTATACTACCCAGACGGTAACATTGAACCCAGCCTAACAAATCAAGGTTGACTCCTTCAGCCTAACAAATCAAGGCCGATAATCACAGTGTGCACATAATCATACATATACAACATAGTATATTCAATAACAATATAATCAGGTCGGGCCGAACATGGAAATAGTAGCATAACCCGCTATTCTATACAAATATCTGAAAGGATAATTCCACTCACCTGATATCACAAGTCAGGAACTCAGAGATCTTATATTACTGAGTCTTCTCCTTTCCTTTGTCACCTGAGAATAGCATACTTCCAAGTCAGACGATATCCCAATAAATAACGATATCAATCAAACATATAGCACTAATGAAATTAACCAAATCTCAAACACGTGAGAGTTCTCATGTTCGTGTGACTTTGTCACTCGCATGGGTAATACAACAAATACGTAGGTTTCATATAAATATAATACTATTTGAACTATGCGTATTTACGCATTTCGAGCCCCAACCCACCATTCTTAATAATATATTATAACATCGGGTAACCGCCGTTCAACTCGTGTTTTCTTTTAATTATTTCATCATATTCTGATCCATGGCTCGATAGTCGATAATACATATATAATAACATCTCATAATAAATGCACATAGCTCGTATCTAAATAAATAGTAATTAACATAATAATAGCACATATCTTAGTTTTATAAAATAATTCGAGAACACTTACTTTGCGATCTTTTCAAAAGATCTTGACGCACTTATAATGTTCGTAGTCTTAGCTTACGCTCCTTGTACTATAATAATTTTTATTTCCACTATTTCTAATTTGTATGTGTAATAATGAAATATGAGGATGGTGAATTAACTCAAATAAGTGACAGCCTATTTATAGTCGTAATAAAATGGATGACAAACTACTCTACTGTTATAGCTACCATCCGTTGTCAAAATGCAAACTTACGTGTCATTCATGTCTTGTACCCTCAATCTTTGAGTAAATCAACTCATCAACAAGCAGCTTAGTCATTTGTGAAATATCTCAACATTTACACTTTGCTTTCGTGTCTAACTAGTGAACCACATCCATAATATTAATTTATTAATAAATTTAGTAATAATATTAATATATTGATCCAGACTATAATTATAATTACATATATCTACTACAATTTAATATCACGAATTATTCTTGCATGTAGTTTACAATTAAGACTAACTTAATTATTCATAAATATAATACTTCATCATTTTAATTACTAGGTATTTAACTTCAATAACTCATTATATATATATATATATATATATATATATATATATATATATATATATATATATATATATATATATATATATATATATATATATATATATATATATATAGTTATATCATGTCATTTATATAAAGATATAGTTATTATATCCGTTATCTAAAATACGATGCTTACGTTAGATAGTCCTAACAAAGTTCAATTTAATCAAATGAATATTTTCTGTGACCATCGCCACAAAACGTATTCATTGGACCACTTAATAAATTATTCTCACATAATTTATTATTTCACTTCTCTAATTAATTTATATCAATTAACCATAATTTAAATATCATATTTATATTATATAATAAAATAATACAAAGTTACCCATTTCATCTAGGCCAATGATTCGGGTGTTATAATTGGTGACCTTGGAATTCCCCAAAAATCACCTTGAAGCTGCCCCAAATCGCCCAAAGTCAAGCCCCCTTAATAAATGACCTAAAAGTGACTTAAATAGCTTAAAATATGTCAGAGGGGTTGCGTGGCATGCAGATAAAGTGTGCGGCGCGCATTTGTGAAGAATTGAGAATTGTTCGAACTTTTGTACTTCTTATCCCGTTTTCTGCCTTAGTGCGCGGTGTGCACCTATTTACGCAGCGCGCACATCTTAACTCAGAAAACATTTAAAAATTCAATTGTATGTTGTAGAGCTCTGAGATACGGATGTCTGGGCTTTGACCTTACCTCAATCGGAGTTACGAGCAGTGAGATTTGGCCATTTTCGTGAAGACGCGCAGATTTTGCAAAACTACCAACCTTCCACACAACTTCATCATTTTTAGATGATACTACTCAAATGCAAGATCGATCAAACGTACCATGTAAACAAAGCTTAAAACTCTCTAACTTTATGATTTGAATCTTCAATATGAACCAGAATAAACTATGCTAATAAATGAGCTCGAAAATACACTGAAAACCATTAAAACTCATACTGAAGCACCTCTTGATGTCAAAACACAAATCTTCATAAATACCAACAAATATTAACCAAAATCGCATCCAAATGGACCAAAATGCGATCGATATTACTGAGATAAACGTATGTATAATATGCAATATCATTAGGACATCCTTCTAATCCCTTGTTAAATATTCTTAAGCCAAAACTGAATTTTGAGAAAAATATTGAAGAATTTCCTTATGAAATATGTTTAAAAGCTAAACAGGCTAGGGATTTTTTTTCCTTTGAGTGACCACATTACTAAAGAATTAAGTGAATTAGTTCACATGAATTTGTGGGGTCCTTATAGAGTCACTAGTAGAGAATGGTATAAAATTTTTCTAACTATTGTAGATGACTTCTCTAGGGTCCTTATAGAGTCACTGTATTTTTCTAACTCAGTTTGATAAAAGAGTGAAAATGATTAGAACTGATAATAGGACTGAATTTGTAAATAATCAAATGAAAGATTTCCTAAATAAAATGGCATTTTTCATCAAACCACTATTGCTCATACGCCTCAACAAAATGGTCTTGTAGAATGAAAACATAAACATTTATTAAATGTGGCTAGATCTCTTATGTTTCAGGGAGAATTCCCATATATCTTTGGTTTGAATGTATATTAACTGCCACTTATTTGATTAACAGGATTCCCACTAAGGTGTTAGAAAGAATGTCCCCTTTCCAGAAATTAATGGTTTTGAACCATCACTCTATCATATCAGGAATTTTGGTTGTCTTGTTTTATCAAAAATTTTAAATGAGTCTGATAAGTTTAAACCTAGGTCAGAAAAATGTGCTTTACTTGGTTTTTCTTCTAATAAAAAAAGTTATAAATTGTGGAGTTTTGAAAATAAAAATATTTTGTATTCTAGATATGTTAAGTTTTTTGAGAACATTTTTCCTTTTAAACATTCTTCAAAGAGTTCTAAACCTGTTTCTGTTTCTAAAAATGTTGATCAACTAAAATTCTTTGATTTATTTTCTAATTCTAAAAACCCCATTATTCCTGAAAATCTCAATGATAAGGGGAGAGTACAATTTGATGAGCCAGCTGTAAGTACTGACAATACTTGTGATACAACAATGAATGAAGGGAATCATAGTAACTCTAATAAAGATAGATGATCATAAGAATGATCTCACTTAGGGTAATATTTTTACTTTAAATGAAAACATTATTTTAAATCATCATGAGGAGCCTTCTACCCTTAGGAGATCTTATAAACAGTCTGTTTTACCTAGAAAATTTGATGATTATGTAGTTTAAGGTAAGGTTAAATATGGTCTTGAAAGAGTTGTTAACTATTCTAAACTCAAATTAGATAATTATTGTTTTGTTTCTCGTCTTAATAAAAGTATTGAACCTTCTAATTTTTATCGGGCCATTAAAGACCCTAATCGGGTTAATGCCATGAATGATGAAATGAGTGCTCTTTATAGGAACAATACTTGGATTTTATCTGAATTACATGTTGGTAGAAAACCTGTAGGTTGTAAATAGATTTATAAAATAAAATATAGGTCTACTGATGAAATTGAAAGATATAAGGCTAGGTGAGTTGCCAAAAGGTATAGTCAAAGAGAAGGATTAGATTATGAAGAAACTTTTTCTCCTATTGCTAAAATGGTAACTGTTAGATGTTTGTTAACTTTAGCTGTTCTAAATAATTGGAAACTGTATCAACTTGATGTTAACAATGCTTTTCTATATGGTGGTCTTGTGAAAGATGTTTATATGGAATTACCTCAAGGTTATTTTTGGAATGAAACTAGGGTTTGTAAACTTGTTAAGTCTTTGTATGGTTTAAAACAAGCTCCTAGACAATGGAATGATAAGTTGACTATGTCTTTAAAAGAACATGGTTTTGTGCAAAGCATGAGTGACTATTCTTAATATGTTAAAAATTCTGGTTCTGTGTTCTTAGTTGTTCTGGTCTATGTTGATGATATGGTTTTGGCTGGTAACAATGAATGTGAAATTAAAAAGTTTAAAAACTTTCTGAAAATAAAATTTCTTATTAAAGATTTGGGTGAACTTAAATATTTTCTTGGGATTGAAGTATTAAAAACTGAAACTGGTATTTGTTTGTCTCAAAGAAAATTTTGCATTGAACTTGATGAGTTTGGATTAGTTGGTAGCAAACCTGTTGGTGCTCCACCTGAATCAAATTTGATTATAAATTCTGATGCTTCTTCTTCCGATCAACCTCTTGTTAATATTACTAAGTATCAACAATTGATTGGTAAGTTAATATATCTTACCATAACACGACCTGACATATCTTTTTCTGTTCAATGTCTTAGTCAATTTATGCATAATCCTTTACAGTCTCATTTGAAAATTGCTTTGAGAATACTTAGATATTTAAAAGGATCCCCAAGTAAAGGTGTTTGTATCTCAAAATCTAATATAATGTCTCTTTCTGCTTATATTGATGCTGACTGGGGTAAATGTTTGATTTCTAGGAAATCTGTAACTATTTTTTGTATTTCGTTTGTAATTCTTTGATTTCTTGAAAAAGCAAAAAACAAGCCATTATATCCAGGTCTTCTACTGAGTCTGAATACAGGGCAATGGCTTCTATTACATGTGAAATAATTTGGATTTTAAAATTTTTGAAAGATCTTAATGTTACAAATCTTTTGCATGTTAGTCTTTAGTGTGATAATAGATCTGCTATTCAACTAGCAGCTAATCCTGTTTTTCATGAAAGATCTAAACATTTTGAAATAAATTACATATTGTAAGAGAAAAATGCAATTCTGGTGTTATTAAGATTGTCAATATTCAATCTGAAGAGCAAATAACTGATTGTTTTTACTAAGAGGTTGGGTATTGGACAACATTCTTATTTATGCAATAAACTTGGCATAGTTGATTTGTTTCAGGCTTAGATTGAGGGGATGTTAAAATAAAAAGGCAATCTTAAGCCTGATTTTGTTTTTATCACTTTACTTAGTGCATGATTAGTGTTTGTTTTTTTTTTAAGATTCGTGTTGATTGCTGATAAAAAGATTTATGATGTATAATTTCTGAAATCTTGAGGACTATCCTTGTCACTTCAGCACACTTGGAGCTCAAGGTGTTTAGCTGGAAGCTTCAGATCCCTTTTTAGGGTATGATCAACACACACAGACATATTCGATCATCTGATTATTTTCTCAAATTTTGGGCGATTATTTGTTTCTGAACATATTCATTATCTTGGTGATCCGATTCATTAAGATTTTTGTGTGAAGAATTGTTCTATTCGTTTCAATCAACTGTAATAATTTTGATAACTTTGGAAATTGATTAATCTTGTGTATATTCTGAAGTATTTTACTATTTCTGACAATTAGTCGGTCATTTAGTGTCAAAAGAAGAGTGGTTTTTTAGCCTTGGATATGCAAGGCCGCTGACCCTTTACTTGTTAATTTATATATCAATCGGAAAGGGCTTCGACATAGGTTTGTTCCTATCAACGAGGAAAAACCAACATAAATGTCCGACCCGTTTTTATAATAAAACAATACATCCATGTATCGTCTTGACAAATATTTTATATTTGATTAACTAAAGTGAGCATGTCAATTAGTAATTTATCAGAACATTCAAAATTCACATATTCATATAAATATAAAACTAAATCCGAAAGACATAATAATACAAAACCAATAATCTTAAATAAACCATACTGATAAGTAACGTAATTCAAAAACCTCAAATAAATCAACCTGAGGTAGCAACATAACGATAACTTCTAATGGTTTTTCTATCATGATTATTGTTATTTGGGACAGCAAACAAGTTCTTAAACCTCTTGTTAAAAAGATTAAAACTTGTAATCTCTTTAAGATATTTCACCACCATAATTGTATCTTCTTCTTTTTCACCCCTAACAATATCTAAAATTTCCAACTTATCACGCCCCATCGTTTCACCACCATATCGTAACTCAACTTGATACTTAACCTCCCACCCCGAAACATCACTCATCTTTTCATAAACATTTAGTTTAGAACCTTCGCCCCAACATCCATCCACTAAATATAAACGACAGTTCGATTCCCCAAAGTAACAAACAGACGATACACGCCCACAAAACAGGGACCGATAACGCGCTGTTATCATATCAGATGGTAATTCCAACTTTTCAAACTTTTCGACGTCCAACTTAAAGCAATACCACGAATCAACATGGTTATCAATAGGAGACCAATAAATCCCCCCCATTCATATACACTCCACCCGCTAAATCAGGCATGTTCTTAGGCGTATCCAACGTTTCGTCAGATATCTTCCATCTCTTGGTCTCAGATGAGTAGATTAAAACGTCTAGCCTCATCAGATCCAAGTTACGATATATGCAAACGACTTTGTAACGCTTACAATTAGATGGATCAACTGCAAGACCCATGAAAGGATTACTATTTTGAACTGCAACAAGACTTTTCTTGACCGATGGACACGATGGATGATTAACTGCAAGACCCTTAAACGGGTTAATGCTATGATTTACAACAATACTTTGCTTAACAGACGGAATCGTTTCATAACGATTAGTGGTTGGATTAAAGACATAATATATACGTTGTTTTTCGCTTCCTGTTTCGCTACAGCAAAGGAGTAATCCGTTACAAGATTGAACGATTTTACTGTTATGTGGACTACGGAAGGGGAGAAGGTCGTTGTTTTGGTATTTAACATGTAACGGAAAATAAAAATCGCCATAAAAAAGACCACGAACAGGTGACATGAATGAATTGAATTAAAAGATGCGTCTGATTTGATAGAAGAAAAAGAAGAAGAAGAAGAAAACTGTAATTCGTAAATCGAATTGTGTTTGTATCGTGAAGTAGGAAGGGGGTTTTATAGGCTTCAGGAACAGCGCAAGTCTTGGACTAATTATTTTACTTGGTCCTCAAGTTTTACTTGAGCATCAAGTTAAACTTGACCCCCAAGTTTTACTTGATCACTAAGTTAGATTCGGTCTCTTTCAAGCCAACACTTTTAATTTGCTAAGATTTTTCTTCTTGATTAGTAAATAACCCAACACTTATAAGCTGGTAGTTCAGTTCTTTAGTAAGTCCTCATCAAGAAGAATAAATAAATTGTACTCCGTAACATTTTAAGTTAATAGTATAATTAATATAATTTGACGAAACACAGTAACAAGAACATATTTTTATAACATTTATATTTAAACTAATGAAATGATCCGTGTAATCACGGGTTTGTTTAAACGAAACATCTTAATGTTATGTTTTAGGTATTAAATTAAAATGTTAAAGTCATTTAGTTTAATGACCCGTAAAACCACGGATTGCGACAAAAAAACTTGTCGTTAATTTTACAAACATATTGATGTACTTAACTTGGTCATAGTAAATGATCTAAATTCATTCTCTCACCACCTTCTTCCAATTTTTATCACAATTACTGTTTTCATTGTCATAAAAACCTATATTACAACTTTTTATTGAGACATGTAGTTCGTATACATATGTAACATAATTAATCCCGTAAAGAGAACTCATATTTGTATAATAATAATAATAATAATAATAATAATAATAATAATAATAATAATAATAATAATAATAATAATAATCATAATAATAATAATCATAATCATAATCATAATAATAATAATAATCATAATAATAATAATAATAATAATAATAAATTAATAATAATAAGTATTTATATTTTTAATAATAATTATTAGTAATAACAAATTCCTCTTGAAATTCTTTTAAAACTTAAAATGCAATTATTATATGAAGGTTGTACAATATGTTTTAAAGTTTGTACATGTGTTCATGAGTTGTTTTGTAAAGATTGTACAATTTGTTAAAAGGTTTGTACATATGGTCATGAGAGTATTTATATATTCTGGGTATTTATTTGTTTTGATTTTGTATCTTTTCTTAGAACTGATTTTGTAATGTAAATCATTAAAATGGTATTATCGATTTGTATTTGTTTTTATCTATAGTTAATCTTAAAATTTTATAATGATGATGTCATTATTAGGGTAATTGCTTTGTTAAGAAAAAAATCAAAAAGAAAAAGAAAAAAATCTAAGCATGGTGGGTGATGTCATTAATCTAAATAATTTTGAATTAAAATTAAATCTTATTAATTAATTATTATTATTAATATTTATATTAATTATTAAAATTAAATAATTTTGAATTATTTTAATTAATTATTTTGAATTAAATACGAGAAGTTATAAAAGCTAGACAGGAGGAAACCAATTATAAATTTATATTTTAATTTACACTTTTAAAATAAAATGACAACCAATATTATCTCTTATGATTGAATGTTGATTGTTTAATATGCATTTTAGGTGTTTGATGTAATGTTCAGCTGACGAGTTTCTTAGGCGGACTCTATGGTTCCACGGGTCATTAAACTAATTAACTTTAGCATTTACGTTCACTTAATACCTAAAACATATCACTAAACTATTTTGTTTAAACAAACTCGTGGTTCTATGGATCATTTCACTAGTTTTGTATATATAATTTAAATTATAAAACCATATTGTCTTCAAAATCGGCATGCATATATTATCGAGATTATATTTGTTTTTATTATGTATTTTTTTATTAAGTAGAATTAATATATAAAATAATAATAACATTATCATTATGAAAAGTAAAAGATAATTAGTGAAATGATGACATCTTTATAGGTTTATATGAATATATAGATTTAAATTACTATAGTCATCGTTAATTGTTTGATTTTATGTATACACTATTGTCGTCCTAAAATTGCCAACTTGTAATAACAAACTTCCATATATATTCGAATTTTGGGCCATATTATCACTTTTTCACTAGTTTAATACCCGCGAATTCGTGGGTTTAAAAAAAGTAAACTTGCAATATAGATATACATGTAATTAGATTGAATGATAATTTACACGTAAGTTAAGATTATATTCATGTACAGATCTACAAAAAAATATCAAGATTATGAAAGTATATAGAGATTAAAAAAAAACATGAATGATATAATTTAACTGAATATTCAATGCAATGTACATGAGAACCAAACTACCCATTTTGTACCATTTTGTGTATGAAGAATTACCAGCTCAAAATCATCACTGCTACCCCATGAAATTATCAAACTAAACTTTTATGATCACCCTGTAGCCATTGACCCGATTGACCTGGATTTATTAGTAAATGGTGACAATCTAACTCTGTCTCGTTCTTGGTAATTCACTCGAAGCTTTTTATTTGAATTTCGTTAACTGTAACCAACCCACTGAACCTTTTTCTTCTCGAAAATCTTCTTATTTGTATTCCTCTAAATCTTCTTTTAATGAAAAAGCACACACGTGTTATTTCCCGGGAACAAACCACTCATATTTGTCCCATTCTGCTTTGCAAGCACCATTAAGTTTTCAAGTTGCTTCCATTGAAAAGGACCTTTAGATAAAGCATGGAACAAAAGATTAGTAGCATCATTTAAATATGTATATATAAATATGAAACATGATCGCTGAAGAGGCTCATACACATGTAAACCTGGAGCAACAGACAAGTGGTCATCTGTGTGCATCTATCATCTAAATAGAAGTGAAGATAATATATACTCACAGAAAAATATTTTGAGTGATTTGAATGGCAAAACTATAAACTGGATAACTGGTATATTCTGGTGAAGTGCTGGTTGAACCTGACCCAGATGAAGCTTGCTTAATGATCCATACCCAATGACTACTTGAGGCAACTGTTTATTCACCTACAACTGATAATTCATTCACAAAACACCATGGACTGGTTCTTAAATTGCGCAAAATAATATTGAATGTATATATATATACATATATATATATATACATATATATATATATACATATATATATATATATATATACATATATATATATATATATGTTGAGGATCCATGGAGAACCAAAGGTAGTAGAGAACCCATAGAACCATCGACTAACCTTTCATACTTGCGTGCAGATTGACTTTTTTTTTGCAGATTTTTTTTTCTGTGCAATTTTTTTTGTACATTGATTTTTTTTTGCAATTTTTTTTCAGATTGAAATTTTTTTTTTTTGCTGATTGACTTTTTTTACTGTGCAGATTGACTTTTTTTGTGCAGGTTAAGTCAATCTGCGTGCAGATTGACTTTTTTTTTGCAGTTTTTTTTTGTGCAGATTGACTTTTTTTTTGTGCAGATCGACTTTTTTTTTTAAAAAAAAAATTCGTAAATTTTTTTTTTCCCGAATTTTTTTCAAAATTTAGCCCGATTTAGGGTTTAAGGTTTAGGGTTTAGTCCCTAAACCCAAAACCCGTAAACCCTAAACCCTAAACCGTTCGTGTTAAAAACTCAATCTAAACCCTAATTTCTAAACCCCAATTTCTAAACCTCAATTCTAAACCCTTCTACTAAACCCTTTGGTGCTATGGGTTCTCTCCGGATCCTTTCACTATATATATATATACATCCCATTATATATAACTTGCATATATCCAATCTTTTTGGTTAACTGAAAATGTGAAAGAGATAAAGTGCAAGATATGAAACCTGAAACAGTTGCGTTCCTAACTTCCTCATGAAAGTAAAATTTGAAAAGTGGCTCCAAATTTGGGGCAACCTGTTAGGCACATATACATTAGCAATAGGTCCAAAAAAATTTAAATAAAAAAAAACAAAAAATATGTGATAACAAATATAAAAACGGAACCTGGTCAATCCATGGATAGAAACCCTCCTTTTAACTCATCAGCATAACAACATAACATGTTGCAAGCGGTAGCCTTTTCCTCAAATACACTCGTCTTGATCCCTATTCTTTTATTTCGCCAAGTATAATGGTCTCCATACTGTATTATTCAGAATGTGATATCAATGCTTAAAATATTTCAAATAGTACATGTTTACCACCTTTTGTACCAGTTACAACAAAAAGTCTGTAATTAAAGAGTTATAAGGTATATCATCTACTTTAAAACTAAGAACGTATAATATATTTCACCATCCAATTCATCAATTTCGTTATCTGAATCTACTGAGGTTGCTTAATGACCCATACCCAATGACTATTTGAGGCAACTGTTTATTCACCTACAACTGATAATTCATTTACAAAACTCCATGGACTCGTTCTTAAATTGCACAAAATAACATTAAACGTATATATATAGTGAATATGGAAGTAAAGTAACGGGGCACTAAAAGTGTTGTACCCCAATGCCCAATTCACCTAAATCATAATGATATTATTCTTTAACTTTACACCAACCCCTTTTCATCATATGAGAACCCGTGTTTCAAGTCTCTAAAGAACGTTGGTGTGCATAAACTCTTTAAATACAACGAACCTGAGATTACTATCATTAATTTTAACACATATCCAATGGATACGGATATCAAAAATCAAAGTATACATTATAGGGAATTAAAAATTATATAAAATATTAGTAATTCTAACACAAAATGCTAATGAGAAGTAACATAACGATAATCATAATCAGAGGTAACACAACATCTTACAATTATAAGATATAATGTTTATGTTTGATCTTTTGTAGAAAGAAAGACGTCAAATTAAAAACAATGATGGGAACTTTACAATGGTACCACAAAATAGGCAGAAAAGCCAACATCCTCAATTAATTATTTAGAACCAAATCGTTCACTTCTGAGATATCTCAGTACTAAATGAAATTCATAGAAAGAAACATCAACTTGAAACCAATACCATAATGCACTCAAAGAACTGGCTAAAGGCACAAAAAATCAACAAAAAGAAAACCATCACTTAATATGAAATTTAGATATACCAAGTCAATAAAAACGAATTAATAGCAAGATCAAGCCAAAAAAGTGATAGGAGAAAGAAGGAAAACTAACGAACTAAGAATAATAGCATCACAAGATTATAATTTTTTTCTCAAACAGATCGTTTGTATGTGACACCCTAAAACCCTAGAGAAAAAGACTAAGATATCAACAATTTAAATACAATATTAAAAAATATATATCGCACCTCAATAACTATAAAATCGAGATGATCAACAACAAATGTTCAATCCATCTGCATAGTGAACAATCAAAAACCTATTTTTGATTGAAGTGATCATAAATCGATATGAAATTGTCGAAATCGGATGAAATAGATGCATGAATATACATCCTTGTATTAATCGACTAAAATGCATCCTTGAATATACGATTGCAGATCAACGATGGCTGAAAGAAGATTATCTGCATAATGCATAATTCGTTTAAAACATAAATCTGTACTACACACATATACATTCAACACAAACAATAAAAAATTAACACAAACATCAAACCTGGTACAACGTTCTTCTTTTTATCATTAGGTTGGTGATAGTAAAGAATTAGTAATTGAATTCAAATTGTTGATGAGACATGAAGCAACTGAAGTCCCTAATATTACTAAAATCCCTAATTTTCCACAAAAACCTGATATGGATGTTATGCGTTGAATGAACGAATCGTTAATTTAGTATGTGACTTGAAAAGATGATAGACGTCGATGATGATGCTTATTGAATATAGAGAGATAAAATAGAACGGTTCCTGACCATCAATTTTTTACGGATATAAAACTGATTTAAGGTTGAATATGGGGATTAAGAAATGGGGAGTTAGAATTGAGAAGTTACAAATGTGTTTTTGAATAAGGGTAGAATAGTTAGGCTTAAAAAATCTTAATTAAGATGGGAAGGTATTAATTAAGGTTAATCTTAGCCATTAGATTTCTTTTTTAAGGGTGAGGATTAGAAATTTAAGAAGTTTTTTTTAAGTATTAATTAATATAGACTTTGTTTTAAATAATAGAGAGGATACTCATTATAAAAATACAAATTAACCTACAATGGTAAAATAAGTAAAACTAAATCAATCTTTTTGGGGGGGGGGGGGGGGGGGGGGGGTAAAGGGACATAAAATCAATCCATATTATATTTAACTTTCACATAAGCAAATCTTTTTCACATAAACAAATCTTATCTACATATTTGCCGGTAAATAAATATTATCAAAAAATCATGTATATTTTAGCAGCAAATTATACGCAATTATGTATTTTGTATCATATATACAAAATCGCCAAATTTGAGTCCATATCCTCTTTCAATTAAAACTAAATCTCATGTATTGTAGCAAAAGGTAAAATAATACTCCTTCCAAAACATCGTACGCTCCTCAATACCTTCCTAATGAAGCAGATTTCACCATATTCTCAGGTGCGTAGGCAGTATGGCTCACCGCTCTGACTTGTATTGAAAGTTATTTGTAATATATCTTTTATTATTATTATTATTATTATTATTATTATTATTATTATTATTATTATTATTATTATTATTATTATTATTATTATTATTATTATTATATATATTATTATTATTATTATTATTATAATTATTATTATTATTATTATTATTATTATTATTATATATAATATATAATATATTATAAGACCCTAATATTTATGGTACATAGCCTAAGAATGACGTACGTATAGTGTGAGAAGCGTGACTAAAAGTTAAAAGCTCAGAATCTGTTCAGACATGTGTGCACGCCGCGCACACTTAAAGGAGCGCGCCGCGCACGTGGCCTGCGACAGAATTTCTGTCTTTTTCTTTTTTGAGTTAAATGAAGGGCATTTTTGTGGTGACCCGAACTTTTCCATGTTTTTATATATTAAATGAAATTGATATTTACATGATTAAATGTTTCCAATATGTTAAGCAATCAAACTTGTTAAGACTTGATTAATTGAAATAGGTTTCATATAGACAATTGACCACCCAAGTTGACCGGCGATTCACGAACGTTAAAACTAGTAAAAACTATATGATGACATATATATGGATATATATATATATAGTTAACATGATATTATGATAAGTAAACATATCATTAAGTATATTAACAATGAACTACATATGTAAAAACAAGACTACTAACTTAATGATTTTGAAACGAGACATATATGTAACAATTATCGTTGTAACGACATTTAATATATATATATATATATATATATATATATATATATATATATATATATCATATTAAGATATATTAATACATCATGATATCATGATAATGTAATAATTTAACATCTCATTTGATTTAATAAACAATGGGTTAACAACATTTAACAAGATCGTTAACCTAAAGGTTTCAAAACAACACTTACATGTAACGACTAACGATGACTTAACGACTCAGTTAAAATGTATATACATGTAGTGTTTTAATATGTATTCATACACTTTTAAAAGACTTCAAGACACTTATCAAAATACTTCTACTTAACAAAAATGCTTACAATTACATCCTCGTTCAGTTTCATCAACAATTCTACTCGTATGCACCCGAATTCGTACTCGTACAATACACAGCTTTTAGATGTATGTACTATTGGTATATACACTCCAATGATCAGCTCTTAGCAGCCCATGTGAGTCACCTAACACATGCGGGAACCATCATTTGGCAACTAGCATGAAACATCTCATAAAATTACAAAAATATGAGTAATCATTCATGACTTATTTACATGCAAACAAAATTACACATCCTTTATATCTAATCCATATACCAACGACCAAAAACACCTACAAACACTTTCATTCTTCAATTTTCTTCATCTAATTAATCTCTCTCAAGTTCTATCTTCAAGCTCTACGTGTTCTTCATAAATTCTACAAGTTCTAGTTTCATAAAATCAAGAATACTTCCAAGTTTGCTAGCTTACTTCCAATCTTGTAGAGTGATCATCCAACCTCAAGAAATCTTTATTATTTACAGTAAGATATCTTTCTAATACAAGGTAATACTCATATTCAAAATTTGATTCAATTTCTATAACTATAACAATCTTATTTCGAGTGGAAATCTTACTTGAACTTGTTTTCGTGTCATGATTCTGCTTCAAGAACTTTCAAGCCATCCAAGGATCCTTTGAAGCTAGATCCATTTTTCTCATTTCCAGTAGATTTATCCAGAAAACTTGAGGTAGTAATGATGTTCATAACATCATTCGATTCATACATATAAAGCTATCTTATTCGAAGGTTTAAACTTGTAATCACTAGAACATAGTTTAGTTAATTCTAAACTTGTTCGCAAACAAAAGTTAATCCTTCTAACTTGACTTTTAAAATCAACTAAACACATGTTCTATATCTATATGATATGCTAACTTAATGATTTAAAACCTGGAAACACTAAGAACACTGTAAAACCGGACATACGCCGTCGTAGTAACACCGCGGGCTGTTTTGGGTTAGTTAATTAAAAACTATGATAAACTTTGATTTAAAAGTTGTTCTTCTGGGAAAATGATTTTTCTTATGAACATGAAACTATATCCAAAAATCATGGTTAAACTCAAAGTGGAAGTATGTTTTCTAAAATGGTCATCTAGACGTCGTTCTTTCGACTGAAATGACTACCTTTACAAAAATGACTTGTAACTTATATTTTCGACTATAAACCTATACTTTTTCTGTTTAGATTCATAAAATAGAGTTCAATATGAAACCATAGCAATTTGATTCACTCAAAACGGATTTAAAATGAAGAAGTTATGGGTAAAACAAGATTGGATAATTTTTCTTGTTGTAGCAACGTGAAAATTGGTAACAAATCTATATTAATCATATCCTAGCTAACTTATATTGTATTATACATGTATTCTAATATATTATGAAATCTTGGGATACCATAGACACGTATGCAAATGTTTTGACATATCATATCGACCCATGTGTATATATTATTTGGAACAACCATAGACACTCTATATGCAGTAATGTGGGAGTTAGCTATACAGGTTTGAGGTTGATTCCAAAAATATATATACTTTGAGTTGTGATCTAGCCTGAGACGTGTATACACTGGGTCATGGATTGATTCAAGATAATATATATCAATTATTTTCTGTACATCTAACGTTGGACAACTAGTTGTAGGTTACTAACGAGGACAAATGACTTAAGAAACTTAAAACATCAAAATGTATTAAAAATGTTGTAATTATATTTTGAACATACTTTGATATATATGTACATATTTGTTATAGGTTCGTGAATCGACCAGTGGCCAAGTCTTACTTCCCGACGAAGTAAAATCTGTGAAAGTGAGTTATAGTCCCACTTTTAAAATCTAATATTTTTGGGATGAGAATACATGCAGGTTTTATAAATGATTTACAAAATAGACACAAGTACGTGAAACTACATTCTATGGTTGAATTATCGAAATCGAATATGCCCATTTTTATTAAGTCTGGTAATCTAAGAATTAGGGAACAGACACCCTAATTGACGCGAATCCTAAAGATAGATCTATTGGGCCTAACAAACCCCATCCAAAGTACCAGATGCTTTAGTACTTCGAAATTTATATCATATCCGAAGGGTGTCCCGGAATGATGGGGATATTCTTATATATGCATCTTGTTAATGTCGGTTACCAGGTGTTCACCATATGAATGAATTTTATCTCTATGTATGGGATGTATATTGAAATATGAAATCTTGTGGTCTATTATTATGATTTGATAATATATAGGTTAAACCTATAACTCACCAACATTTTTGTTAACGTTTTAAGCATGTTTATTCTCAGGTGATTATTAAGAGCTTCCACTGTTGCATACTAAAATAAGGACAAGATTTGGAGTCCATGCTTGTATGATATTATGTAAAAACTGCTTTCAAGAAACTTATTTTTGATGTAATATATTATTATTGTAAACCATTATGTAATGGTCGTCTGTAAACGGTATATTTTAGATTATCATTATTTGATAATCTACGTAATGCTTTTTAAACCTTTATCGATAAAATAAAGGTTATGGTTGTTTTAAAAATGAATGCAGTCTTTGAAAAACGTCTCATATAGAGGTCAAAACCTCGCGACGAAATCAATTAATATGGAACGTTTATAATCAATATGAACGGGACATTTCAATTTTGGTCATTTTACTTGGGGTCGGTTTGGAGCCTTCAAAGCTGATCCATTGATCATCTTATCCTCATTTCTACACCACAAACACTCTCATCCATTCTTAGAGAGAGAGAGTTCTAGAGAGAGAATTGGGGTTTTGGAGAAGAAGAAGCTCGAATTGATCAAAAGCTCGAGTGTTATAGTTGTTCACCTCGTTCCTAGCTACGTTTTGGTTGTTGTGGTAAGTTCTAACTCCGAATTTCAATGTTTGATTTGATATTCAAAGTTAGAGTTTGAACTTGAATTGTAGAGAAACCCATTTAAACTCTTGAAGTGAGTTCATTGATGCTAATCGGGTTTATTGTTGTTGTTGGTGGGTTTTGGGTTGGAAACCGCCTTGGCCATGATTTAGGACTTGGAATTGGGTTTAATCACTAGGTTTGGTGATTATAGAAGTGTTGGAACCCATTTTAGTGTATTTGAAAGACTAATTTTGGATTGAGTCAAAATTAGGGTTTATGGGTGATTTTGAGAATGATAAGTGTTTAACACTTGTGTTTGGGTTTAATTGGCATATTAGGACCATTTTCACTTGTGTTAGTGATTATTGGTTAGTTTGGACGCGTTTTGTGTTTGGAAGTGCAATTGGTCGAAATTGCACTAAGTGTCGTTTTGAGTTGGTTTGTAAATCCACTCTAAGTGTGTTACTTGTATTGTGATATTGGAATAGGTACATTCCATCGGCGAATTGCGGATTATTCGGTAGCATGCATCAAGACGACAAGGTGAGTGTTAATATCCTATGTGCATATGTATGTGTAGGATAGGTGCGGGTCGGGTGAAGTGGTTCTCGGTTATAGAGCTCACTTCACATATAGGTGGATTTGATGGACTTGTGTAATGGGTCTGATATCGGCTAAAAAGTCACATTTTAACCCCCGATATTGAGTCCCAAAAGCATAAAGTTCAAAGCTTTGTCGGCAAAATAATCGCTTTTTCGGTTAAACTTGTAGGCAAAGTAATTACAAAGACGATGCAAAAAGAATCGAGAGAAACGGAGCTAAAACGAAGATTCTAGAGCGAAAACGGTGAAAGACAAGAAATCAAGTTACGATCCAGGAAACCAAGGCTGACCAGCAAGCCATACGGCCTGCCATACGGCCTGCCATACGGCCTACCAGTATGGAAACGGCCTGCCATATACGTGCCACCGCACGAGCCACCATACGGCCTGCCTTGCATACGGCCTGCCAAAAACGGGCTGCCATACGCCCTGCCAGGCGTATGCTGGAAAATTTCAAGTCTATTTAATGGGTCTTTGTCATTCATTCCAACACACACCTCTCTTCACTCTCTCACTACAATACACTTTCTCCCACTAGAGCTTTCAAGGTCTTCTCACCTCCGAGCGGGAAATTAAGTACCCGGAGGCGAACGCCAAAGATTGTAATAGGAGCGGGCTAGAGGTTGTCAGCACTTGTAATGGTCCAGATCTCGTCTGTAAACGGTGAACACTTTCCTTAATTTAATAAAGTTATTATCTTACATGATTGTCTATCTGTTACAATTGTTTATTATGTGCTGAATATTTTATCTTAAACTTATCATATTGTTATGCTAAAACCTTGACGGTTTAGAAGTTTAATTTACGGATCACCCTTTCCACTTATTCACGTGGCTATAACCTAGTATTAGGACCTGATCAACCCTAGGATACGAGGTAAGTAGTTATGTGTGCTTAACGTCACAATAGGGATATAGTACCTACGTATGAACAACCATTTGTTCATCATAGAAGAGCTGCCCATTTAGATTGTGGTTAGAGTTAGCAATAGAGAGTTCAATGAACACTAGCTTACTCAGAAGCATGATTCGCGTCAGAAGCAATGTTCTTGAGATATTGTAAGATGATCCGGGGTTGAATAAGTGATAGTAAAAGGAGAGACTTCTATCCCAATTAGCAGTACCTTAAGATATCTAAGATTACACATCTGTTAATGTTGAGGCATAGCATAGTGATTTAGTGGTAGGATATTGCTTTAGTCAGACCAACTAGGATTAAGAAAAGCTGAGACGTTCCTTTATTGGGTAAACCACTTTGTTCATGTACCTAGGATTCCATCCATAAGATCGTTCAAACCTTTCAGGTTAACGTTGGGAGTAGGGATACCTGTCTTAGCCAGAATCTTCAAAGCCTAAACTCTTAGTGACAAATCAGTTAGGTTCACAGCCCAGCTGATTGAGGTTTAGTGTTTATCCTAGGAAGTTAAACTCTTGCGATAATTCCCCTTCAGAATTCTATTCTTCATACCTATCTTTACTTTTATTGTCTAATTACTATTTTATCTAGTTAATCTTAAATCTATCACCTCTTGTCACTAGGGTTAACTGTGTAGGCACTTTTGTCCCACATTACTGAACAAACATACAAAAATACGTACCTGAGTTATATTTACCACTTACTCATTAAAAGGAAGACAAGTAGGTGAGTTATAGCTTGGAACCCCAGCTAAATATAAATGATAAAACAACCCACTACTTGCCCTCGTGGTAGCTGATTCTGACGTGCCGCGGCCTGACGACACCGCGAAAATAAAACCGTCCGTTTCGGCCATATCACGAGAGTAAGTAGAGTTTTTGGCACTGCTGCTGGGGACTTATTTTCGGTCTATTAAGGAAATCGTTGATTCTATCAAGATATCTGAGATTCTTGAGTGGTGGTGGACTTGGTTATTGGATTTTCCGAACAGTCTCCAATTATATTAGAACCAAAAGGATCCTGCCTCTCCGTTGTCTGCCTGGCCACTTGTTTCAAAAGATAAACTGACAAGAATCACACATGCTTAACGAGCAGAGAGTTTGTCGGTATAGGATTTAAAGTTGCCATTATAATAAACCCTTTTCAAATTATAAAAACAAAATATTAATTATGGTTTTAATTTCTGTAGTTTCCAGTTCAAACTTAACCGACTACGAAGAAAGTGCGAATGACAGTTGCTCTCCCACAACTTCGAAAACCGGCGAAGTTTTTCTTTATAAACCTAAAACAAATCTAAACCCTGATGAATCTCATCAAGACTTAGCTCTTGATTCTTGTAGTCCAAGAATCCAGATAATTTCATCTGACTTAGAGATTTCATTGCTTTTGGACAAGTTTTACTCAAATACACCAGGATTCGACCCTCTTCACGATCCAAAAGGGAGGCTCAGTCTTAATGAACTCCTGATTATGGAAGATGAGATAAGGGAAGAATATCCAACTATTTTCAACTATCCAGACTTGTTCGAATTTAATCCTAAAGAGATACGAAACCCTGATAAAACAAAAGCTCCGTTTATTGGAAATCTGTTAAATCCTAGTAGAAGGTTAGACGTCTATAGAGAATTCGTTAGGCACCTCTATTCCTCAGACTTCCCACTTTCAACATTTCAAATCAATCTGTTAAAAGAGCTGCGTTCTCAGACACGTTCTCTTCACAAACTGTTAAAAGAATGCGGGGATGACCTTTTCGTCAAGTACCGGGATGCAGAAATAAATTTCAAGTTCGATTTAGAGTCATTCGTCGCTTTTCTCCCTCACTTCACTAATAAGGAAATTTCTCCAATTCACATAAACCGTTACGTCTCGACAATGATCTCTGAATTAGAATTTTAGATTGAAAGCAAGACACCTAACCCTATTTCAACCTACGGAAACCGAGATTTCTTTTACTTTGATCCAGCATAATTTCTCATCAAAAGATTAATTGAAGCTTTTTCGGATTCTACCGAGGAAAGAATACATCAGAATTTCTTCGCAAAAAGAAAGGAAGTATATTCGGAACTCGTGCAAATCCTCACTATGTCAAAATTTCCATTTACAACTCCGCAAAGAAAGATCATTCGAGAAATATCTTCAAACTTTAAATTTACTATCGGTGATCCTGACTGCGCGAAAGATCTTTTATTTCAAAACACAGTGGCAAAACTTCTTTTTGAACTAAATTATAGAGATACTGGGCCAAGGGACGGAATTTCAAACACTAAGAAAGTAAAAGGGCTTTGGTTAAACTTATGGACGATATCGGAGATTTACAGAAGCGCGAGCGTAAAATGTTAAGTGATTTCGAAATATTCTCAATACACTCCGCTGATTTACTCTGGATGGTAAAAAAAAAAGCTTTAAACTTGTCTTTCTTTCCGCGTCATTTCTGGAATTTAGTTGTAGAACCTGTGTAATTTGTGTTTTTAATAAAAATAAAATATTTTAATTTTTAGTTGTCTTTTCTTATTCTAGTTAGTAATACCTCTTAGAAAATATAAAAAACAATATAATATAAAATATGTAGAGACCCGTCCTAATCCATCCGGACGAAGTCCATATCGATTACAAACGATTCACAACAGTTGATTACATCGCGAGGTAATTGACCTCTATATGATAAATTTTACAAACATTGCATTCGTTTTTAAAAGACAAACTTTCGTTACATCGACAGTTGACAGGCATGTAAAGCATTTCATAATATATCCAAATATATTTGACTTAATAATAATCTTGATGAACTCAACGACTCGAATGCAACATCTTTTGAAATATGTCATGAATGACTCCAAGTAATATCTCTAATATGAGCAAATGCACAGCGGAAGATTTCTTTCGTACCTGAGAATAAACATGCTTTAAAGTGTCAACCAAAAGGTTGGTGAGTTCATTAGTTTATCATAAAGAATCATTTCATAATTTTAATAGACCACAAGATTTCATACTTCCATTTCTCATAATCATACGTCCCATGCATAGAGACAAAAATATCATTCATATGGATTGAACACCTGGTAACTGACATTCACAATATGCATATAAGAATATCCCCATCATTCCGGGATCCTCCTTCGGACATGATATAAATTTCGAAGTACTAAAGCATCCGGTACTTTGGATGGGGCTTGTTGGGCCCGATATATTATGAAATGCTTTACATGCCTGTCAACTGTCGATGTAACGAAAGTTTGTCTTTTAAAAATGAATGCAATGTTTGTAAAATTTATCATATAGAGGTCAATTACCTCGCGATGTAATCAACTGTTGTTTTATAATATTTTAATTTCATCATGATACTCATACTCATTATTTCCTAATCAATTTGTAAAATATCTTTTAGTCGTCTTTATATCGCATTCATAATAATGATGATAATATTAGTCATAATAGTTAGATGATACTAATATCAATTTTTAATGATAATCATACTAATAATAATTATTATTATAATAACATTAATGATAATACTAATAACTATTTTAATGATAATAATAATAAAAATATTAATCACGATGATATTATTAATAATGATAATAATAAAAATAATAATAATAACAATAACAATTCCTTTAATAATTATACTTATATTAAAAATGATAATGTTATTAATCATAATAATAATAATTAATAGATAAAAAAAAATGACGACGATAATAATGACGATAGTAATAATAATCATTTTAACAATAATACTAAAATTCAATTGACTATAATTTCTAATCTGTTCATCGAAATCATTCGAGTTCTAAATGAAAAGTTCTTAATTTTTCGCTATCTTTCCAACGACATGCATATCTTATACCTTATCTCAACCGCATATGTAACTAATTCAAGATTCAACATATCCTATCTAATGGCAATATCAAAAGTACAAGCATGCATAATCCTATATACTCGAGCACTAGTCAGGGATACACTATTAGTATATAAAAGTTAAGTTATGAGTGCTCACGTATCAATATTGAGATTCAATATTGCAGGAAAGGTACATAAATGCAACGGAGATGATAAATACCAAATTGACCTCACGAGAAACACCATGAACCACACCCATAACCTCCATAGCTATAACCCATAATTTCCTTAGCTCTATCCCACTCATAAAAATTCATTTTTGAAATAATCCGCTCATGACTCCGTCGTAATATTTTATGTAAAATAATAATAATAATAATAATAATAATAATAATAATAATAATAATAATAATAATAATAATACTAATACTAATACTCCTAATACTATAATTAATAATAATAATAATAATAATAATAATAATAATAATATAAATATATATCTATATATATGCACGAGAGATAGATAGATGAATTTTTATGAATGAAAAGATTAGAACGCTCGAACTTTTATAAAGAAATTCCTGTCACCGACACCTCCGTAATTGTGGAGGTTGTGAATGGATTTTAGTCCGCAATTTGCGGAGTATTGTGAACCAGATTCATACGCAAAAACCATGGATGCTTAACACTTAAATTATATTATATATATAATATATTTTATTTATATAATTAATTATATATTATATTATATTTACGTTCATGGTAAAAATATAATTTTTACTAAAATGACTCGTACGTTGTCACTCAACTCATATACCACTTTCGGTTTTTCGAGCGCACTTTCGTACGTTTAGAAAACTAGCCTTTTAGGTTACGCGACGTGTACCTTTAATAATAATTTGACTTATTCATCAATAAATTACCTTATAAAAATGTAACTTTGTAAAATTGAGTGTTGTGGTCATTTGCTTCTATAAATCAGTGACTCGTTGTTTATCAAAATATATTATTTTAAATTAGGACGTTTTATGACTAAGTTAAAATATATAGATATATACATATTTAGAATTTTAATTTTGTATTCAAAATCTTTATTTAATAATATGACATTTAGTTTTTCAAAACTATTTATATTTCAAAGTTTATTTTTATTTCGTTTAGAAAAGTTAACGCGTAACGTTTTCATTTTAAAATTTAAATAGATACTAATCGTTTTAAATATCAATTGCGTCACTAGGCGAGTGTTACTATCGTGTACTTGATTTGAAAACATATATATATTTAATGAATACATTTTAAATATACATTGCAAGTTAAATCACAGACTCTTATCATTTATAACTTATCAAAAGGTTTCTTGAAAGATTCAAAAGTCTGGGATAACGTTTTACCTTTACACTTATCCTAATGACTCAATAATAAATTGTCAAAAGTGGTTCTAGATGTTTATAAAACTATATTCATTTTTAAAGAAAACGTGATGTTCAATTTGTCGTCCCAACATTTCCAACGATAAAAGATAATCTTAAAGTCTTATAATATGTTCCTATTTCTCGACAATTTATATTGTTTATTTTAAATCCTTATATATATATATATATATATATATATATATATATATATATATATATATATATATTATTTCTTTTTTTTATTCAAAACGTATTTGTAACAAAGTTCTGTTTAGATGGAAAGACATTTTCATACGTTTGAAACTAAATCGAGAAATTATAAATTTGGTTTTCCAGAATCAGTTATATTTCAAATCATCCCTTTTTTTTAAAAGGTTTTATTATATCGTAAAACATTTTTAATATTATGAAACTAAATAATTAACTTATTAAGAGGTACCAGTCAATCATCGTAAAGCATGCGCTGAAAGTCAAACAGAAATCTCCACTAACATTTGTCCGGTTCTCGTTAATTGACACTTTCGTTCTTTCATATAATTCACTTTACCAATCTTCCGAATATTGTTAAAAAGAAAGGTTTCCTAAATCAAAGTGGACCTTTCAACAGAGACTCGTAATCATAATTCAATGTATCTGACAAATCAATCATTTGATATTATCTTCTAATTCCATCGATAATCATTTTGAAACAAATACGTTCACGTAAAGTATTATACTTTTAATACTTTGTTAACGTTCTCAAGTTATAATATATATACATATATATATTCATATTCAATTATATAATGGTTCGTGAATCATCAGAATTTGGTCGAGGTTAAATGAGTGTATGAACACAGTTTAAAATTCTTGAGATTCAACTTACAAACTTTGCTTATCGTGTCAGGAATATATAAAGATTAAAGTTTAAATTTGGTCGAAAATTTCCGGGTTATCACAGTACCTACCCGTTAAAGAAATTTCGTCCCGAAATTTGATTGGGGTGGTCATGGCTGACAATAAGTATGTTTTCATGATGCATATAAGCTGAAAACAAGGGTTTTATCATCATTGAGTAATATGAATAAAACCATTTGATTTTGTGAAGAGTACGAGTGAAGTTATCACCAAAAGAGTGAATTGAGTAGGTATAGATTCGTCATATCTTTTGACGTAGATAGGATTGATTGTCAAGTTCAAGAGATTTGGAGAAAATCTTCGTAATAAGATTTGGTTCTTCGGCGATATAGGAAATCAGATCTTCTTTGATTAAATGCAATAATCTGTTTCGATTGCTCTGTCGGATATTTTACTATAAATCCACTCCCTTCGTTTCCTTATTTTCACAGCTCACACCTTCCGTTCTTTCTCCCCTGATTCATATTTTTAAAGCATTCATTAATATGCTCCATCCGGTTCTGATCCTTGATATACTCTTAACTTTTATATCTGTCATTCTTCTCTTTCATCTACCACCGGAGGATTATATTTACTTCTACTATTATCTTGGGGTTATAGTGTTTTTAATTTTTCCGTGCATTTACGTGGCAATACGTATTGATATGCACGGTTTGTAATTTATGTGTTGTTGTCGAGCTTTATATTTTCTTTATATTCAAGAGTTCCATACTTTCGTCTCCTCTTCCCGACTTCAAGTCAAGCGAATAATGGTCCAGAATTCGTAGATATGGATTTTGAAATGAACATAGTTAATGTTCTAGAAGGAAATCGTAATGGCACGATCTTGATTTTTCAAATTACTAGAATATCTGAAAAGATAGAACTATTAAGAATATATGTTCTTGATATACTTGGAGATTGGGTAGAATGTAAGAGTCGTGTAACATGGCACATGATGACGTTATGATCTGTGAATCATCACATTCCATTAGAAACTCAGCATGACTTACTGTAATATAAGCATGTTGATCAAGTGCCATTATATTATACTAACTCATGCATCAGTTCCCAACATTACTTCAATAACATTCATATTTCAAGCTCGAAAGTTTACAGAATATAGAAACTAACAGTTTCTATATGATGTAACACTGATAGCACGAAGAGATTAATGATTTTAGATAAGAATTGTTATGAAAATATTCTCGGAAATATCAAAGATATTTATGATGATATTTTCAGAATTTCTGAGATCGAATGTTGATGAAGAAAATCCTTTCGCAAGGATTTAGAATAAATAAGGAGCAAGATATTCACTAAAGACTTCATCAGAAACAGAATCATCAGGGTTCTTTATGTACAAGTTTAGTCCTTGTGATTTGCACAGAGTCTCCTTCATGGTTTGCTCAATTCGTTTTTCAGTACCAAACTTCCTTTTGAGCTTTTCCAACGTATCTTTTTTTTTATCAAACTTTTGACTGTTAAAATCATCCATAGTTTTTGTTGCTTCATTCAACTTTTCAAAATTTAGAGCATTAATTCACAGACTAGGTGCTTTTTCTGAATTTCAGAATGGAAGATCATAGTTCTAAGAGATAAATGTTATATGGATACATATAACTGTTGATGTGGAAACGTTGCGAGACTCAAAATACAAATTTGCTGATTCCCGGCAATTGGTATGGCAGTTCTCGTTACAAGATGCGGATGAGTATATGATAAGGTTTCAATGAATAAATATAATGATTTGTCAGAGAGATTTAAGCCAAAAAAAAAAACAACGAGGCTGCTGGTACGTCTTCTGGTAATATGGTGGAATATAAAAGAATTCTCCGTTATAAAAAGGGTAATTGTATATATCAGGATTATAGTAAGGCTACTTTGAATGAAAAGTCGAAGTTGACTTGCTGGAGCTGTGACAAAATTGGCTACTTTGAAAAGGGATCGCAAAGTTATTTTTGCTAATAAATGCAAAAGGATCTGATGCGGCTACGTGTTAAACTTTTACTCAGTTGCCGAGAGTTTCTCAGGTGCATAACTATATGCATAAACCTTTCCTTCCGTAGATGAAGTGCGGTTGATTCATCCTATCGATTGAGGTGTTTTCAAGAATCATGAAAGGTTTGAACGCAGATTGTAATCGTCAAGATACAGATGAGGTTTAAGATGAGATCAAGTGGCAAACTTGAAGATATGTTTAGTTTCATATGTTATAATTAATATTTTAATTCATCTTAATTATCTAATGTCGACAGTCCATATTTGATAGTCCACAATTAACAGTCCGATAATACATATATAGCTTAATATATAATATCCGAATTAATTAATACGTATCGGGACCCGTGTACATGTCTCAGACTCGATCACAACTCAAAGTATATATATTATTATAGAATCAACCTCAACCCTGTATAGAGAACTCGATCATTACTGCATATAGAGTGTCTATGGTGATTCCAAATAATATATATAGATGCATCGATATGATATGTCAAAACCTTGTATACGTGTCATGATATTTAAAGTGCGTAAAATAAATAACAGGAATTAAATAACGATAACTAAAGTGCGTAAAGTAAATAACAGAAATTAGATGACAATAAATAAAATTGCGGGAATGTAAATTGCGATAATTAAATTGCAATAAATAAAATGCGATAAATAGAATGTAATCAGTTAGCTAGGAACAGTTAGCTGGAACAGTTAGCATGGTTTCTTAACAAAATTCCATATTGTTAATTAGTCTGTTTCTAATCAATTTTTATTGTGTCCATTATTTCTTCATTATGCCACTTGTTGGATTCTGGTAAGTAAAATTCCAAATATGAAATTGAATTTGAATGAAAATGGTTATTCTGTGGTGAATGGATTCGTATATCGATAGATGTAGGTAGAATGGTAATCGACCGTTGAATCAGATTCGAAGACTGTACAATGTAACTTATTAAAATTAATGTGAAATCTTAAATATTTCTCGGGTATTACCTACCCGTTAAAATATTTTTACCATTAACAGTTTGTACGAAAGAATTTTTAATCATAATCTTTATGAAAATATATTTACATATATATTTTCTTCAGATGTAATTATGGATTTAATGAGTCAATGTGATATTAAACTCATCAGATTTACGATTAGAACTATGATACATAATCTCTAAAACATTAGAGTTTACATAATCGTCATGTCGAACGAAGATAAATGATGTAGAATGATTTGTGGAACGATAATTATACTCGAGGTACAGAATGAGATGTTGAGGCATGGATTGTTGAAACTTGGGTTGTTGGTGGTACTGGTGCCATTGGTGCTAAGGCTGGTGATGTTACTGGTGTTGGTGATACTGTTGATGATTGCAAATTGTATACCGTGCTCTCTAAAGTTAATACTCGAGCTCGGAGTTCTCTAACTTCTTCTACTAACCCGAGTTGTTTATCAATGTGAGGTAGAGGTCGGACATCTTCTCTAGTTCCATTAATGGTAGTTTCAAGACGAAAAATTCTTGCAAATAGGGTATAAACGGTATTGCGAACGGGTTCGCCGGTGAGCGGGTCAAGTACTCCAAGGTTAGGTGGTAGATTTGATTCATGATATGGAGTACCTTCTTCCTTTCTCCATAGGGCGAGTATGTCGCGAACCCATCCCCATTTTCTCCAGTAATCACGGTAGTTGATTGGTTGGTGTGCTCCTGTCACGCTGTCTTCGGAGTCAGAGGAACTTGGTCGATTCGTAGAGGCCATCTTAAATTATCTCAAGAAAGATTTTTGGTATGAAGAGTTTAGTGGCATCAATTGATAGTTAGATGGTATTCTCAATGCATAATTTGCATAGATATATATAGTACCAGGATCCCTTAAATTTACGAGAAATTTACGAGAGATATCAGGCAAGGTCTACAGTAACAGATACACTAAGATATGAATTGTCAGATACGCTAAGATATGAATTTTGTCTATACACTATTCATGCAGTAAATGAAGTAAAATGTGTCTAGACTAAGAATAATGAGTAGGTAATTTCCTAAGGATGATAAGCAGATGTTTTCCGATAAAAATGATAAGCAAAACTTTTGACATGCAGACACGGTCGAAGTCCAGACTCACTAATGCATCCTAACGACTATCAGTTAGGCACGCTAATGCAAGACCTGGTTCGCTAAGACCACCGCTCTGATACCAAGTGTAGAGACCCGTCCTAATCCATCCGTACAAAGTCCATATCGATTACAAACGATTCACAACAGTTGATTACATCGCGAGGTAATTGACCTCTATATGATAAATTTTACAAACATTGCATTCGTTTTTAAAAGACAAACTTTCGTTACATCGACAGTTGACAGGCATGTAAAGCATTTCATAATATATCCAAATATAATTGACTTAATAATAATCTTGATGAACTCAACGACTCGAATGCAACATCTTTTGAAATATGTCATGAATGACTCCAAGTAATATCTCTAATATGAGCAAATGCACAGCGGAAGATTTCTTTCGTACCTGAGAATAAACATGCTTTAAAGTGTCAACCAAAAGGTTGGTGAGTTCATTAGTTTATCATAAAGAATCATTTCATAATTTTAATAGACCACAAGATTTCATACTTCCATTTCTCATAATCATACGTCCCATGCATAGAGACAAAAATATCATAGAGACAAAAATATCATTCATATGGATTGAACACCTGGTAACCGACATTCACAATATGCATATAAGAATATCCCCATCATTCCGGGATCCTCCTTCGGAATGATATAAATTTCGAAGTACTAAAGCATCCGATACTTTGGATGGGGCTTGTTGGGCCCGATAGATCTATCTTTAGAGTTCGCGTCAATTAGGGTGTCTGTTCCCTAATTCTTAGATTACCAGACTTAATAAAAAGGGGCATATTCAGTTTCGATCATTCAACCATAGAACGTAATTTCGATTACTTGTGTCTATTTCGTAAAACAGTTATAAAAGTTGCGCATGTATTCTCAGCCCAAAAATATAAAGGGTAAAAAGGTAAATGAAACTCACCATACTGTATTTCGTAGTAAAAATACATATAACGTCATTGAACAAGTGCAAGGTTGGCCTCGGATTTACAAACCTAAATTAATTATATATATTTATATGTTGGTCAATATTTGTCTAACAATTTAGTTTAGGTCATAGTGTATCACAATCCTAATGCTCGAGTCTAGTATGCAAAAGTCGACAACAGTCAATTTGACTTAAAATGATTTCCAAAATTTATACATGATTATTATATAGTTTAAATATCGTCGTTTTATATTTTTAAAAGATTTAATAAAGTAAATAATATAATTCATTTATTAATAAAACTTTATATAAAAAAATATACTTTTATATATCTTAAGTAATAAAATTTATAAAGTTCAAAAAAAAAAATATTATGATAAATCTTATTAATGTAATTATATTATTTGTATTACATATTTATTTGATAAAATAATATCTATAATAATAGTAAGTAAAAGTAGTATTATTTTGTAATAATAATTATTATCATAAAAATATCAATATTTATAATTACTAAGATGATATTATGGTAAAACGATAATTCTAATTATGATAACTTTAATATTTACAATACTTTTTAATATTATTTTTAAAATAATAATTCTATTTAAAATGATAATAATAATGATATTTTATAGTAACAATGACATTTCTATATGAATGATATTTTTTGTCTCTATCCATGGGACGTATGATTATGAGAAATGAAAGTATGAAATCTTGTGGTCTATTAAAATTATGAAATGATTCTTTATGATAAACTAATGAACTCACCAACCTTTTGGTTGACACTTTAAAGCATGTTTATTCTCAGGTACGAAAGAAATCTTTCGCTGTGCATTTGCTCATATTAGAGATATTACTTGGAGTCATTCATGACATATTTCAAAAGATGTTGCATTCGAGTCGTTGAGTTCATCAAGATTATTATTAAGTCAATTATATTTGGATATATTATGAAATGCTTTACATGCCTGTCAACTGTCGATGTAACGAAAGTTTGTCTTTTAAAAACGAATGCAATGTTTGTAAAATTTATCATATAGAGGTCAATTACCTCGCGATGTAATCAACTGTTGTTTTATAATATTTTAATTTCATCATGATACTCATACTCATTATTTCCTAATCAATTTGTAAAATATCTTTTAGTCGTCTTTATATCGCATTCATAATAATGATGATAATATTAGTCATAATAGTTAGATGATACTAATATCAATTTTTAATGATAATCATACTAATAATAATTATTATTATAATAACATTAATGATAATACTAATAACTATTTTAATGATAATAATAATAAAAATATTAATCACGATGATATTATTAATAATGATAATAATAAAAATAATAATAATAACAATAACAATTCCTTTAATAATTATACTTATATTAAAAATGATAATGTTATTAATCATAATAATAATAATTAATAGATAAAAAAAATGACGACGATAATAATGACGATAGTAGTAATAATCATTTTAACAATAATACTAAAATTCAATTGACTATAATTTCTAATCTGTTCATCGAAATCATTCGAGTTCTAAATGAAAAGTTCTTAATTTTTCGCTATCTTTCCAACGACATGCATATCTTATACCTTATCTCAACCGCATATGTAACTAATTCAAGATTCAACATATCCTATCTAATGGCAATATCAAAAGTACAAGCATGCATAATCCTATATACTCGAGCACTAGTCAGGGATACACTATTAGTATATAAAAGTTAAGTTATGAGTGCTCACGTATCAATATTGAAATTCAATATTGCAGGAAAGGTACATAAATGCAACGGAGATGATAAATACCAAATTGACCTCACGAGCAACACCATGAACCACACCCATAACCTCCATAGCTATAACCCATAATTTCCTTAGCTCTATCCCGCTCATAAAAATTCATTTTTGAAATAATCCGCTCATGACTCCGTCATAATATTTTATGTAAAATAATAATAATAATAATAATAATAATAATAATAATAATAATACTAATACTCCTAATACTATAATTAATAATAATAATAATAATAATAATAATAATAATAATAATAATAATAATAATAATAATAATAATAATAATAATAATAATAATATAAATATATATCTATATATATGCACGAGAGATAGATAGATGAATTTTTATGAATGAAAAGATTAGAACGCTCGGCCTTTTATAAAGAAATTCCTGTCACCGACACCTCCGTAATTGTGGAGGTTGTGAATGGATTTTAGTCCGCAATTTGCGAAGTATTGTGAACCAGATTCATACGCAAAAACCATGGATGCTTAACACTTAAATTATATTATATATATAATATATTTTATTTATATAATTAATTATATATTATATTATATTTACATTCATGGTAAAAATATAATTTTTACTAAAATGACTCGTACGTTGTCACTCAACTCATATACCACTTTCGATTTTTCGAGCGCACTTTCGTACGTTTAGAAAACTAGCCTTTTACGCGACGTGTACCTTTAATAATAATTTGACTTATTCATCAATAAATTACCTTATAAAAATGTAACTTTGTAAAATTGAGTGTTGTGGTCATTTGCTTCTATAAATCAGTGACTCGTTGTTTATCAAAATATATTATTTTAAATTAGGACGTTTTATGACTAAGTTAAAATATATAGATATATACATATTTAGAATTTTAATTTTGTATTCAAAATCTTTATTTAATAATATGACATTTAGTTTTTCAAAACTATTTATATTTCAAAGTTTATTTTTATTTCGTTTAGAAAAGTTAACGCGTAACGTTTTCATTTTAAAATTTAAATAGATACTAATCGTTTTAAATATCAATTGCGTCACTAGGCGAGTGTTACTATCGTGTACTTGATTTGAAAACATATATATATTTAATGAATACATTTTAAATATACATTGCAAGTTAAATCACAGACTCTTATCATTTATAACTTATCAAAAGGTTTCTTGAAAGATTCAAAAGTCTGGGATAACGTTTTACCTTTACACTTATCCTAATGACTCAATAATAAATTTTCAAAAGTGGTTCTAGATGTTTATAAAACTATATTTATTTTTAAAGAAAACGTGATGTTCAATTTGTCGTCCCAACATTTCCAACGATAAAAGATAATCTTAAAGTCTTATAATATGTTCCTATTTCTCGACAATTTATATTGTTTATTTTAAATCCTTATATATATATATATATATATATATATATATATATATATATATATATATATATATATATATATATATATATATATATATATATATATATATATATATATATATATATATATTATTTCTTTTTTTTTATTCAAAACGTATTTGTAACAAAGTTCTGTTTAGATGGAAAGACATTTTCATACGTTTGAAACTAAATCGAGAAATTATAAATTTGGTTTTCCAGAATCAGTTATATTTCAAATCATCCCTTTTTTTAAAAGGTTTTATTATATCGTAAAACATTTTTAATATTATGAAACTAAATAATTAACTTATTAAGAGGTACCAGTCAATCATCGTAAAGCATGCACTGAAAGTCAAACATAAATCTCCACTAACATTTGTCCGGTTCTCGTTAATTGACACTTTCGTTCTTTCATATAATTCACTTTACCAATCTTCCGAATATTGTTAAAAAGAAAGGTTTCCTAAATCAAAGTGGACCTTTCAACAGAGACTCGTAATCATAATTCAATGTATCTGACAAATCAATCATTTGATATTATCTTCTAATTCCATCGATAATCATTTTGAAACAAATACGTTCACGTAAAGTATTATACTTTTAATACTTTGTTAACGTTCTCAAGTTATAATATATATACATATATATATATACTCATATTCAATTATATAATGGTTCGTGAATCATCAGAATTTGGTCGAGGTTAAATGAGTGTATGAACACAGTTTAAAATTCTTGAGATTCAACTTACAAACTTTGCTTATCGTGTCAGGAATATATAAAGATTAAAGTTTAAATTTGGTCGAAAATTTCCGGGTTATTGATAATGCTAAAAACGAACATATATTTCATAGCATTATTCCTCAAGAAAGACAAGCTTTTAGTTGCAATTGTTCTATTTAAAAGTGATATTCGTTTAAATAATAAAAGGTGAAGACAAAAGACAGATTCGACGAATTGAAGACGCAAACGACCAACAAGCTCAAAAGTACAAAAGACAATCAAAGAGGTTCCAATTATTGATAAGAAATGTCTCGAAATTACAAGAGTACAAGATTCAAAACGCAAAGTACAAAATATAAAATTGTACGCAAGGACGTTCGAAAATCCGAAACCGGGACCAGAGTCAACTCTCAACGCTCGACGCAACGGACTAAAAATTACAAGTTAACTATGTATATAAATATAATATAATATATAATTAATTATATTAATTATATATATATTATATATATATTATAAACCGTCGGCAAGAAAGACTCCAAAAGGGACTGAGCTGTAATTTCAAACTCCGCGACTCGCGGAGTTTGAAGGCAAAAATGCCGCGAGTTGCGGAGCCCCAAAAGTCGAAAATCCCTATAAAAGCAAACGAATTCTGATCGCAAAAATAACCAAATATATCCATCTCTCTATCTATATAGTATATATTTATATTTATATTTATATTTTAATTTTAATTTTAATTTTAATCCTAATAATAAGGGTATGTTAGCGAATGTTATAAGGGTGTAAGTCGAAATTCTGTCCGTGTAACGCTACGCTATTTTTAATCATTGTAAGTTATGTTCAACCTTTTTATATAATGTCTCGTAGCTAAGTTATTATTATGCTTATTTAATTCAAAGTAATCATGATGTTGGGCTAATTACTAAAATTGGGTAATTGGGCTTTGTACCATAATTGGGGTTTGGACAAAAGAACGACACTTGTGGAAATTAGACTATGGGCTATTAATGGGTTTTATATTAACTAAACAATAGCTTGTTAATTCAATATACAAACTTATAATTTGACGTATTTATATATAACCACATACGCTTGACTGGGTACGGTGGGCGAGATATCTATAAATACCAATAATTATTCATTTTACCGGATACGGAACTGGATTAATAGTTAATAAACTTGTTGAAACAGGGGTGAATTACATTAAAGGGTAATTGGTGTAATTGTTAACAAAGTAGTAAAACCTTGGTTTACACGCAGTCGATAACCTGGTGTATTCATTAAACAAAGTATTAAAACCTTGTTACAATTCGAATCCCCAATTAGTTGGAATATTTGACTTCGGGAATAAGAATAATTTGACGAGGACACTCGCACTTTATATTTATGACTGATGGACTGTTATGGACAAAAACCAGACGGACATATTAAATAATCCAGGACAAAGGACAATTAACCCATGGGCATAAAACTAAAATCAACACGTCAAACATCATGATTACGGAAGTTTAAATAAGCATAATTCTTTTATTTCATATTTAATTTCCTTTATTTTATATTTAATTGCACTTCTAATTATCGCACTTTTATTTATTATTATTTAATCGCACTTTTAATTATCGTACTTTTTAATTATCGCAATTTTTTTTATCGCACTTTTATTTATTGCAATTTCATTATCGTTATTTATTTTACGCTTTAAATTAAGTCTTTTATTTATTTAATATTTTACATTAGGTTTTAACTACGACTAAAGTTTTAAAATCGACAAACCGGTCATTAAACGGTAAAAACCTCCCTTTATAATAATAATATTACTTATATATATATTTGTATTTTTATAAAAGTAAACTAATATAGCGTTAAGCTTTGTTTAAAAAGATTCCCTGTGGAACGAACCGGACTTACTAAAAACTACACTACTGTACGATTAGGTACACTGCCTATAAGTGTTGTAGCAAGGTTTAAGTATATCCATTCTATAAATAAATAAATATCTTGTGTAAAATTGTATCGTATTTAATAGTATTTTCTGTAAAAATATAAGCTATTTTATATACTACTCTGCTAAAACATCAAGTATTTTTGGCGCCGCTGCCGGGGAATCTCTTAAAAGCCGGAAGCGCAACGCTACATAAAAAAAAATTTATGTATTTTTAATATTTTGTTAAATATTTAAGTTTTATAAAGTTTCTTTATTTTTATATAAGTTTTATTTAAGTATTTTGTTTTTATTTAAAAACATATAAAAAATATATATATAAATCTAGTTTTAAGATTTTTATTTATAAAATTATAAAGTAATTCTATTTTTATTTAAGTTTTAAATATAAGTTTTTATTATACACATATTTTTTTTATATAAACAGAAAAAATTAAAAACAGAAAATAAAAAAAAATAAATAAAGAAAAAACGCGTAAATTTTAAACTGTTTCAGAGTTGAATTTCTGAACCCCGCGACTCGCGGGGTTTACTGCCTTGAATACCGCAACTCGTGAAGTAATCCTGACACGCTGACAGAAACCCTAAACTGAATTAATTACGGGGTAATTAATTATTATTATTATTATTTAACCCTAATTATTATTATTATTATAATTAGTTTTATTTTAACTTTTACTTTTTATTTAATTTATGTATTTAGTATTAATTAGTTTTATTAAATTGTAAAATTAATAGTTTTAATAAATAAATAATATAAAAATAATATTTTTATAAAAATTGTAATTTTTACAACTTTTTGTATATTTTTATATTTTGTCCCTTTTTAATTGTTTTAGCGTAATATTTGTATTTTTAGCTCATATTTAGTTTTAAACTTAGTTTTTGCCATAGTTATTTTTACTTCTAGATTTTTAGGATTTGCCGTAGAATTCCTTAAGTGCTTTTTCTTTAGACTAAGATTTAGGTACTTTAGAATTTTGTGACGCCTTTTTAAGTTTTAGTTTCTTTTTAAGTTATTTCCATTTGGGATATAGTTTTTCCTGTAAGCTTTAATATTTTTAGACACCTTTTACTATGTACCAATTATCATTCCAATTAGTTATCTCAATTTGCGATTATAATTTTAAGTTAGTTGTAGTAATAAGGTTAGGTTAGTCAAGTATTTTTAATTTTTATAAGTTTCTTTTATTTTTCCGTCACCTTTTATTTTTCAACCATTTTTCTTTTTCGACCTTTTTCGACGAACTCTTTTTCTTTCTTATTTCTCGCTATTCTAGTTTTAGGACATAGATTTTTATTCTACTTCTTATCTAAATTTCTTAAAATTACGAAAATTTGTTTTAAGTAGTTAAATTAATAGACATCAAAATTTTCTGGTTCGTAGTAATAGTTGGATTTGTACGTGGACCGGGTTATTGGAGCCAAACAGTCCTCAATTATATTGAGACCAAACGAATCCTGCCCCTCTGCTGCATCTTTTGGCTATTCGAAACGTGGGCAAAATCAGAAAAGTCTATTAATTGGATAACTTATTATAATTTTTCTTTCCTTTTAAAAACTAATAGGATATTCAGTGAATGCACCGAGCAAGACGATCACCACCTTTTGTACATTCACCACATGTAACTAGATCAAGACATTTAGCAAATATAACCGCCGTTGATTTCTCTTTAGAATCGTCATCCAGTCGACCAAGTACTTCAGTTCAAATTTCCGATAATCCATTTTTTGAACCCGACCTCACAATTGAGAATCCGGAGAATATTCAGGAACGATTCGTAGATCCTGAACCACTAAACTTTCCTCCGGAACCACCAATCATTCAAACAGAGATTGTTGAGGAATGAACCATTAAATCAGAATCCTCTAGTGATTCCGATTCAACAAATTCAATTATGGAGAATCTGGAACCTTTAAGTATGGAAGACCGAATGATGTAGTGACCCGAACTTTTCCATGTTTATATATATTAATTGAGATTGATATTTACATGATTAAATGTTTCCAACATGTTAAGCAATCAAACTTGTTAAGACTTGATTAATTGAAATATGTTTCATATAGACAATTGACCACCCAAGTTGACCGGTGATTCACGAACGTTAAAACTTGTAAAAACTATATGATGACATATATATGGATATATATATAGTTAACATGATACTATGATAAGTAAACATATCATTAAGTATATTAACAATGAACTACATATGTAAAAACAAGACTACTAACTTAATGATTTTTAAACGAGACATATATGTAACGATTATCGTTGTAAAGACATTTAATGTATATATATATCATATTAAGAGATATTCATACATGATAATATCATGATAATATAATAATTTAAAATCTCATTTGATATTATAAACATTGGGTTAACAACATTTAACAAGATCGTTAACCTAAAGGTTTCAAAACAACACTTACATGTAACGACTAACGATGACTTAACGACTCAGTTAAAATGTATATACATGTAGTATTTTAATATGTATTTATACACTTTTGAAAGACTTCAATACACTTATCAAAATACTTCTACTTAACAAAAATGCTTACAATTACATCCTCGTTCAGTTTCATCAACAATTCTACTCGTATGCACCCGTATTCGTACTCGTACAATACACAGCTTTTAGATGTATGTACTATTGGTATATACACTCCAATGATCAGCTCTTAGCAGCCCATGTGAGTCACCTAACACATGTGGGAACCATCATTTGGCAACTAGCATGAAATATCTCATAAAATTACAAAAATATGAGTAATCATTCATGACTTATTTACATGAAAACAAAATTACATATCCTTTATATCTAATCCATACACCAACGACCAAAAACACCTACAAACACTTTCATTCTTCAATTTTCTTCATCTAATTGATCTCTCTCAAGTTCTATCTTCAAGTTCTAAGTGTTCTTCATAAATTCCAAAAGTTCTAGTTTCATAAAATCAAGAATACTTTCAAGTTTGCTAGCTCACTTCCAATCTTGTAAGGTGATCATCCAACCTCAAGAAATCTTTGTTTCTTACAGTAGGTTATCATTCTAATACAAGGTAATAATCATATTCAAACTTTGGTTCAATTTCTATAACTATAACAATCTTATTTCAAGTGATGATCTTACTTGAACTTGTTTTCGTGTCATGATTCTGCTTCAAGAACTTCGAGCCATCCAAGGATCCATTGAAGCTAGATCTATTTTTATTTTTTCCAGTAGGTTTATCCAAGGAACTTAAGGTAGTAATGATGTTCATAACATCATTCGATTCATACATATAAAGCTATCTTATTCGAAGGTTTAAACTTGTAATCACTAGAACATAGTTTAGTTAATTCTAAACTTGTTCGCAAACAAAAGTTAATCCTTCGAACTTGACTTTTAAAATCAACTAAACACATGTTCTATATCTATATGATATGCTAACTTAATGATTTAAAACCTGGAAACACGAAAAACACCGTAAAACCGGATTTACGCCGTCGTAGTAACACCGCGGGCTGTTTTGGGTTAGTTAATTAAAAACTATGATAAACTTTGATTTTAAAGTTGTTATTCTGAGAAAATGATTTTTATTATGAACATGAAACTATATCCAAAAATTATGATTAAACTCAAAGTGGAAGTATGTTTTCTAAAATGGTCATCTAGACGTCGTTCTTTCGACTGAAATGACTACCTTTACAAAAATGACTTGTAACTTATTTTTCCGACTATAAACCTATACTTTTCTGTTTAGATTCATAAAATAGAGTTCAATATGAAACCATAGCAATTTGATTCACTCAAAACGGATTTAAAATGAAGAAGTTATGGGTAAAACAAGATTAGATAATTTTTCTCATTTTAGCTACGTGAAAATTGGTAACAAATCTATTCCAACCATAACTTAATCAACTTGTATTGTATATTATGTAATCTTGAGATACCATAGACATGTATACAATGTTTCGACCTATCATGTCGACACATCTATATATATTTCGGAACAACCATAGACACTCTATATGTGAATGTTGGAGTTAGCTATACAGGGTTGAGGTTGATTCCAAAATATATATAGTTTGAGTTGTGATCAATACTGAGATACGTATACACTGGGTCGTGGATTGATTCAAGATAATATTTATCGATTTATTTCTGTACATCTAACTGTGGACAACTAGTTGTAGGTTACTAACGAGGACAGCTGACTTAATAAACTTAAAACATCAAAATATATTAAAAGTGTTGTAAATATATTTTGAACATACTTTGATATATATGTATATATTGTTATAGGTTCGTGAATCAACCAGTGGCCAAGTCTTACTTCCCGACGAAGTAAAAATCTGTGAAAGTGAGTTATAGTCCCACTTTTAAAATCTAATATTTTTGGGATGAGAATACATGCAGGTTTTATAAATGATTTACAAAATAGACACAAGTACGTGAAACTACATTCTATGGTTGAATTATCGAAATCGAATATGCCCCTTTTTATTAAGTCTGGTAATCTAAGAATTAGGGAACAGACACCCTAATTGACGCGAATCCTAAAGATAGATCTATTGGGCCTAACAAACCCCATCCAAAGTACCGGATGCTTTAGTACTTCGAAATTTATATCATATCCGAAGGGTGTCCCGGAATGATGGGGATATTCTTATATATGCATCTTGTTAATGTCGGTTACCAGGTGTTCACCATATGAATGATTTTTATCTCTATGTATGGGATGTGTATTGAAATATGAAATCTTGTGGTCTATTGTTACGATTTGATATATATAGGTTAAACCTATAACTCACCAACATTTTTGTTGACGTTTAAAGCATGTTTATTCTCAGGTGAATATTAAGAGCTTCCGCTGTTGCATACTAAAATAAGGACAAGATTTGGAGTCCATGTTTGTATGATATTGTGTAAAAACTGCATTCAAGAAACTGATTTCGATGTAACATATTTGTATTGTAAACCATTATGTAATGGTCGCGTGTAAACAGGATATTTTAGATTATCATTATTTGATAATCTACGTAAAGCTTTTTAAACCTTTATTTATGAAATAAAGGTTATGGTTTGTTTTAAAAATGAATGCAGTCTTTGAAAAACGTCTCATATAGAGGTCAAAACCTCGCAACGAAATCAATTAATATGGAACGTTTTTAATCAATAAGAACGGGACATTTCAGTTGGTATCCGAGCGTTGGTCTTAGAGAACCAGAATTTTTCATTAGTGTGTCTTATCGAGTTTGTTAGGATGCATTAGTGAGTCTGGACTTCGACCGTGTTTACTTGAAAAATGATTGCTTAACAAATTTTGTTGGAAACTATATATTTTTAACATGTGAATATTATGTGATATATTAATCTCTTAACGCGTTTGATATTATGTGATAGATGTCTACCTTTAGAACAAGTCCCATTGACTCACCTAATAATAATGAAGAGTCAAATGTAAATTGGAATGATTCGTGGACTGATTCACAAGTTCCCGAAGAGGAACCGGAAGAAGAGTCGGAACCGGAAGAAGAATCGGAACCGGAAGAAGAATCGGAACCGGATGAAGAAATAGAACCGGTGGGGGAAATAATAAAACGGTTAAGTAAAAGAAAATCCTCAACCAACCGACCAAGGTTAATTATGGTCAATGGTGTTTCCGCCAAGGAAGCAAAATATTGGGAGGATTACCAATTCTCCGATGAATCGGATTCCGACGAGAATTCCGATGATGTTATAAAAATTACCCCAACTGAATTTAAAAAGGCAAAAGAAAATAATAAGGGAAAGGGCATAAAAATAGAGAAATCTAATTCCAACCCCGATGAACTTTATATGTATCGTCAACGCCCGAAGTCCTTAAGTTGTAACAATGACCCGGGAACCTCTAAACCACCAGGTTTTTCTAAACCAATGTGGACAACGACGGCTCGTATGAGGGGAACAACATATATCCCTAGAAACTTGGCAAAACGAACCAAAACCGAAGAAGAAGAAATGAGCGAGTCGGAATAAGATAGTTGTATTCGTGTGGTGTAATATATGTAATATAGTGTTCTTATGCTTTATGATATATGTAAAAATTGCTTGTATTAATAAGTATTTTTTTATGAATCTAACTCTTGTCTATTTTACAGTTTAAAAACACAAAATGGATAGACAACCTAATATTTTAAGAGACCTACCCGGAGACATGATTGATGAAATCTTGTCTAGAGTCGGCCAGAATTCCTCGGCACAACTATTTAAGGCGAGATCAGTTTGTAAGACATTCGAAGAACGTTCCAAGAATGTCTTGGTTTATAAGAGACTTTCGTTTGAAAGATGGGGGATATCACATTGGGAAACCCATAAGTTACGATGTGTTTACTTTGACGCATATATTGCGGGGAACCCAAATGCTATTTTACGCAACGGGTTAAGAAATTATTTTGACTCAATATATCCGAATATTGGACTTCGTGATTTAGAAAAAGCGGCTAACATGCAACATAAAGAAGCATGTTATGCTTACGGATTAGTAATGTTCGCTTCTCACCAAAGTGAGAACAAGAACATCGGGCTACAACTATTAAACAAAACGTTTCCACAAGTGACGGAGTCGGTAATTGGGGTAAGAAATGAGGTTTTTAGATTATTACGGGACTGTTGGACATTACGTAACCCTCGTCCCTTTGACGACGTTACAACACGCTGTCTTATCAACGGCCATAACGGTTATGTTGCACAAGACCAAGGATGGGAAGTAGTCCTAGTAAAACCAGAATGCATGACTTGTTTCTGGACGTATGAATTACGTGTCTTTATTGCCTTTGCTGAACGACTTGTGTACTAGCTAGAATTATCTTCACAACTATCTTGTATCAAAGTTATTGTGTGCTATATTTCATGCTTTATGTAAAATAAGCGGTATTGTAAGTTTGTAAAATATTGTATAAAAGTTTGAACGCGAAATATTATTATAATCAGTTTTTCATATAGAATTGTAGTAGTTGAATTGTATATTAGCTACTAAGTATGAACTTAACGGGTAGGTACTACCCGAATTTAAACTTATAAAACGCTAATATGAAGAAAAAGCTTTTATAAATGAGTTCATATTATGCTACGAAATACTATTAACTACTCTTAATATTCTGTATGATTAACTTGTTCCATTTAACTATTTTGAAGGAAATGGCACCGACTACTCGACACACCGTGAATATGAATGAAGAGGAATTCCGTACTTTTCTAGCTTCAAACATAGCCGCAGTACAGGCTGCGCTACATACCAACAATAACCTTGGATCTAGCAGTACAGGAAATCGTGTAGGATGCACCTACAAAGAATTCACTGCCTGCAAACCTTTGGAATTTGATGGAACCGAAGGACCGATCGGATTGAAACGGTGGACCGAGAAGGTCGAATAGGTGTTTTCCATAAGTAAGTGTACTGAAGAGGACAAAGTAAAGTACGCTATGCATACCTTCACAGGTTCTGCGTTAACATGGTGGAATACCTATCTAGAGCAAGTGGGACAAGACGATGCGTACGCACTACCGTGGTCAGCATTCAAGCACTTGATGAACGAGAAGTACCGTCCCAGAACCGAGGTCAATAAGCTTAAGACAGAACTTAGAGGGTTACGAACCCAAGGATTTGATATTACCACGTACGAAAGACGATTCACAGAATTGTGCCTATTGTGTCCGGGAGCATTCGAAGATGAGGAAGAGAAGATCGACGCGTTTGTGAAAGGATTACCGGAAAGAATCCAAGAAGATATAAGTTCACACGAGCCCGCCTCCATACAACAGGCATGTAGAATGGCTCACAAACTCGTGAACCAAATTGAAGAAAGAATTAAAGAACAGACTGCTGAAGAGGCCAATGTGAAGCAAGTCAAAAGAAAGTGGGAGGAAAACGGTGATAAGAATTACCAATACAACAACAACAGCAATTACAACAATAATCGCAACAATTATCCCAACAACCGCAACATCAATCGCAACTACAACAAATGGCCCAACAACAACAACAACAACAACAACAGCAACTACAACAATCATCCCAACAACAATAATAACCGCAACAACAACAACAATCAGAAGCAGCTATGCCAAAGGTGTGAAAAGAATCACTCGGGGTTCTGCACCAAATTTTGCAACAAGTGTAAAAGAAATGGTCATAGCGCGGCGAAGTGTGAGGTCTACGGACCAGGGGTTAATAGAACGAAAGGAACAAATGGTGTCGGAACGAGTAATGGCGGAGCAAGTAGTGTCGAAGCAAGTTATGCCAATGTAGTTTGTTATAAATGTGGAAAACCGGGCCACATTATTAGAAATTGCCCGAACCAGGAGAACACGAATGGACAAGGCCGTGGAAGAGTTTTCAATATTAATGCGGCAGAGGCACAGGAAGACCCGGAGCTTGTTACGGGTACGTTTCTTATTGACAATAAATCTGCTTACGTTTTATTTGATTCGGGTGCGGATAGAAGCTATATGAGTAGAGATTTTTGTGCTAAATTAAGTTGTCCATTGACGCCTTTGGATAGTAAATTTTTACTCGAATTAGCAAATGGTAAATTAATTTCAGCAGATAATATATGTCTGAATCGAGAAATTAAACTGGTTAGCGAAACATTTAAGATTGATTTGATACCAGTAGAGTTAGGGAGTTTTGATGTGATAATCGGTATGGACTGGTTGAAAGAAGTGAAAGCGGAGATCGTTTGTTGCAAAAATGCAATTCGCATTATACGAGAAAAAGGAAAACCCTTAATGGTGTACGGAGAAAAGGGCAACACGAAGCTACATCTTATTAGTAATTTGAAGGCACAAAAACTAATAAGAAAAGGTTGCTATGCTGTTCTAGCACACGTCGAGAAAGTACAAACTGAAGAAAAGAGCATCAATGATGTTCCCGTCGCAAAAGAATTTCCTGATGTATTTCTGAAAGAATTACCGGGATTACCCCCACATCGATCCGTTGAATTTCAAATAGATCTTGTACCAGGAGCTGCACCAATAGCTCGTGCTCCTTACAGACTCGCACCCAGCGAGATGAAAGAACTACAAAGCCAATTACAAGAACTTTTAGAGCGTGGTTTCATTCGACCAAGCACATCACCGTGGGGAGCTCCTGTTTTGTTTGTCAAGAAGAAAGATGGTACATTCAGGTTGTGTATCGACTACCGAGAGTTGAACAAACTTACCATCAAGAACCGCTACCCACTACCGAGAATCGATGACTTATTTGATCAACTACAAGGCTCGTCTGTTTATTCAAAGATTGACTTACGTTCCGGGTATCATCAAATGCGGGTGAAAGAAGATGATATTCCAAAGACTGCTTTCAGAACACGTTACGGTCATTACGAGTTTATGGTCATGCCGTTTGGTTTAACTAATGCACCAGCTGTGTTCATGGACCTTATGAACCGAGTGTGTGGACCATACCTTGACAAGTTTGTCATTGTTTTCATTGATGACATACTTATTTACTCAAAGAATGACCAAGAACACGGTGAACATTTGAGAAAGGTGTTAGAAGTATTGAGGAAGGAAGAATTGTACACTAAGTTTTCAAAGTGTGCATTTTGGTTGGAAGAAGTTCAATTCCTCGGTCATATAGTGAACAAAGAAGGTATTAAGGTGGATCCGGCAAAGATAGAAACTGTTGAAAAGTGGGAAACCCCGAAAACTCCGAAACACATACGCCAGTTTTTAGGACTAGCTGGTTACTACAGAAGGTTCATCCAAGACTTTTCCAGAATAGCAAAACCCTTGACTGCATTAACGCATAAAGGGAAGAAATTTGAATGGAATGATGAACAAGAGAAAGCGTTTCAGTTATTGAAGAAAAAGCTAACTACGGCACCTATATTGTCATTGCCTGAAGGGAATGATGATTTTGTGATTTATTGTGATGCATCAAAGCAAGGTCTCGGTTGTGTATTAATGCAACGAACGAAGGTGATTGCTTATGCGTCTAGACAATTGAAGATTCACGAACAAAATTATACGACGCATGATTTGGAATTAGGCGCGGTTGTTTTTGCATTAAAGACTTGGAGGCACTACTTATATGGGGTCAAAAGTATTATATATACCGACCACAAAAGTCTTCAACACATATTTAATCAGAAACAACTGAATATGAGGCAGCGTAGGTGGATTGAATTATTGAATGATTACGACTTTGAGATTCGTTACCACCCGGGGAAGGCAAATGTGGTAGCCGATGCCTTGAGCAGGAAGGACAGAGAACCCATTCGAGTAAAATCTATGAATATAATGATTCATAATAACATTACTACTCAAATAAAGGAGGCGCAACAAGGAGTTTTAAAAGAGGTAAATTTAAAGGATGAAATACCCAAAGGATCGGAGAAGCATCTTAATATTCGGGAAGACGGAACCCGGTATAGGGCTGAAAGGATTTGGGTACCAAAATTTGGAGATATGAGAGAAATGGTACTTAGAGAAGCTCATAAAACCAGATACTCAATACATCCTGGAACGGGGAAGATGTACAAGGATCTCAAGAAACATTTTTGGTGGCCGGGTATGAAAGCCGATGTTGCTAAATACGTAGGAGAATGTTTGACGTGTTCTAAGGTCAAAGCTGAGCATCAGAAACCATCAGGTCTACTTCAACAACCCGAAATCCCGGAATGGAAATGGGAAAACATTACCATGGATTTCATCACTAAATTGCCAAGGACTGCAAGTGGTTTTGATACTATTTGGGTAATAGTTGACCGTCTCACCAAATCAGCACACTTCTTGCCAATAAGAGAAGATGACAAGATGGAGAAGTTAGCACGACTGTATTTGAAGGAAGTCATCTCCAGACATGGAATACCAATCTCTATTATCTCTGATAGGGATGGCAGATTTATTTCAAGATTCTGGCAGACATTACAGCAAGCATTAGGAACTCGTCTAGACATGAGTACTGCCTATCATCCACAAACTGATGGGCAGAGCGAAAGGACGATACAAACGCTTGAAGACATGCTACGAGCATGTGTTATTGATTTCGGAAACAGTTGGGATCGACATCTAGCGTTAGCAGAATTTTCCTACAACAACAGCTACCATTCAAGCATTGAGATGGCGCCGTTTGAAGCACTTTATGGTAGAAAGTGCAGGTCTCCGATTTGTTGGAGTGAAGTGGGGGATAGACAGATTACGGGTCCGGAGATTATACAAGAAACTACCAAGAAGATCATCCAAATTCAACAACGGTTGAAAACCGCCCAAAGTCGACAAAAGAGCTATGCTGACATTAAAAGAAAAGATATAGAATTTGAAATTGGAGAGATGGTCATGCTTAAAGTTGCACCTTGGAAAGGCGTTGTTCGATTTGGTAAACGAGGGAAATTAAATCCAAGGTATATTGGACCATTCAAGATTATTGATCGTATCGGACCAGTAGCTTACCGACTAGAGTTACCTCAACAACTCGTGGCTGTACATAACACTTTCCACGTCTCGAATTTAAAGAAATGTTTTGCTAAAGAAGATCTCACTATTCCGTTAGATGAAATCCAAATCAACGAAAAACTTCAATTCATCGAAGAACCCGTCGAAATAATGGATCGTGAGGTTAAAAGACTTAAGCAAAACAAGATACCAATTGTTAAGGTTCGATGGAATGCTCGTAGAGGACCCGAGTTCACCTGGGAGCGTGAAGATCAGATGAAGAAGAAATACCCGCATCTATTTCAAGAAGATTCGTCAACACCTTCAACAGCTTAAAATTTCGGGACGAAATTTATTTAACGGGTAGGTACTGTAGTGACCCGAACTTTTCCATGTTTATATATATTAATTGAGATTGATATTTACATGATTAAATGTTTCCAACATGTTAAGCAATCAAACTTGTTAAGACTTGATTAATTGAAATATGTTTCATATAGACAATTGACCACCCAAGTTGACCGGTGATTCGCGAACGTTAAAACTTGTAAAAACTATATGATGACATATATATGGATATATATATAGTTAACATGATACTATGATAAGTAAACATATCATTAAGTATATTAACAATGAACTACATATGTAAAAACAAGACTACTAACTTAATGATTTTTAAACGAGACATATATGTAACGATTATCGTTGTAAAGACATTTAATGTATATATATATCATATTAAGAGATATTCATACATGATAATATCATGATAATATAATAATTTAAAATCTCATTTGATATTATAAACATTGGGTTAACAACATTTAACAAGATCGTTAACCTAAAGGTTTCAAAACAACACTTACATGTAACGACTAACGATGACTTAACGACTCAGTTAAAATGTATATACATGTAGTATTTTAATATGTATTTATACACTTTTGAAAGACTTCAATACACTTATCAAAATACTTCTACTTAACAAAAATGCTTACAATTACATCCTCGTTCAGTTTCATCAACAATTCTACTCGTATGCACCCGTATTCGTACTCGTACAATACACAGCTTTTAGATGTATGTACTATTGGTATATACACTCCAATGATCAGCTCTTAGCAGCCCATGTGAGTCACCTAACACATATGGGAACCATCATTTGGCAACTAGCATGAAATATCTCATAAAATTACAAAAATATGAGTAATCATTCATGACTTATTTACATGAAAACAAAATTACATATCCTTTATATCTAATCCATACACCAACGACCAAAAACACCTACAAACACTTTCATTCTTCAATTTTTTTCATCTAATTGATCTCTCTCAAGTTCTATCTTCAAGTTCTAAGTGTTCTTCATAAATTCCAAAAGTTCTAGTTTCATAAAATCAAGAATACTTTCAAGTTTGCTAGCTCACTTCCAATCTTGTAAGGTGATCATCCAACCTTAAGAAATCTTTGTTTCTTACAGTAGGTTATCATTATAATACAAGGTAATAATCATATTCAAACTTTGGTTCAATTTCTATAACTATAACAATCTTATTTCAAGTGATGATCTTACTTGAACTTGTTTTCGTGTCATGATTCTGCTTCAAGAACTTCGAGCCATCCAAGGATCCATTGAAGCTAGATCTATTTTTCTCTTTTCCAGTAGGTTTATCCAAGGAACTTAAGGTAGTAATGATGTTCATAACATCATTCGATTCATACATATAAAGCTATCTTATTCGAAGGTTTAAACTTGTAATCACTAGAACATAGTTTAGTTAATTCTAAACTTGTTCGCAAACAAAAGTTAATCCTTCTAACTTGACTTTTAAAATCAACTAAACACATGTTCTATATCTATATGATATGCTAACTTAATGATTTAAAACCTGGAAACACGAAAAACACCGTAAAACCGGATTTACGCCGTCGTAGTAACACCGCGGGCTGTTTTGGGTTAGTTAATTAAAAACTATGATAAACTTTGATTTTAAAGTTGTTATTCTGAGAAAATGATTTTTATTATGAACATGAAACTATATCCAAAAATTATGATTAAACTCAAAGTGGAAGTATGTTTTCTAAAATGGTCATCTAGACGTCGTTCTTTCGACTGAAATGACTACCTTTACAAAAATGACTTGTAACTTATTTTTCCGACTATAAACCTATACTTTTCTGTTTAGATTCATTAAATAGAGTTCAATATGAAACCATAGCAATTTGATTCACTCAAAACGGATTTAAAATGAAGAAGTTATGGGTAAAACAAGATTAGATAATTTTTCTCATTTTAGCTACGTGAAAATTGGTAACAAATCTATTCCAACCATAACTTAATCAACTTGTATTGTATATTATGTAATCTTGAGATACCATAGACACGTATACAATGTTTCGACCTATCATGTCGACACATCTATATATATTTCGGAACAACCATAGACACTCTATATGTGAATGTTGGAGTTAGCTATACAGGGTTGAGGTTGATTCCAAAATATATATAGTTTGAGTTGTGATCAATACTGAGATACGTATACACTGGGTCGTGGATTGATTCAAGATAATATTTATCGATTTATTTCTGTACATCTAACTGTGGACAACTAGTTGTAGGTTACTAACGAGGACAGCTGACTTAATAAACTTAAAACATCAAAATATATTAAAAGTGTTGTAAATATATTTTGAACATACTTTGATATATATGTATATATTGTTATAGGTTCGTGAATCAACCAGTGGCCAAGTCTTACTTCCCGACGAAGTAAAAATCTGTGAAAGTGAGTTATAGTCCCACTTTTAAAATCTAATATTTTTGGGATGAGAATACATGCAGGTTTTATAAATGATTTACAAAATAGACACAAGTACGTGAAACTACATTCTATGGTTGAATTATCGAAATCGAATATGCCCCTTTTTATTAAGTCTGGTAATCTAAGAATTAGGGAACAGACACCCTAATTGACGCGAATCCTAAAGATAGATCTATTGGGCCTAACAAACCCCATCCAAAGTACCGGATGCTTTAGTACTTCGAAATTTATATCATATCCGAAGGGTGTCCCGGAATGATGGGGATATTCTTATATATGCATCTTGTTAATGTCGGTTACCAGGTGTTCACCATATGAATGATTTTTATCTCTATGTATGGGATGTGTATTGAAATATGAAATCTTGTGGTCTATTGTTACGATTTGATATATATAGGTTAAACCTATAACTCACCAACATTTTTGTTGACGTTTAAAGCATGTTTATTCTCAGGTGAATATTAAGAGCTTCCGCTGTTGCATACTAAAATAAGGACAAGATTTGGAGTCCATGTTTGTATGATATTGTGTAAAAACTGCATTCAAGAAACTGATTTCGATGTAACATATTTGTATTGTAAACCATTATGTAATGGTCGTGTGTAAACAGGATATTTTAGATTATCATTATTTGATAATCTACGTAAAGCTTTTTAAACCTTTATTTATGAAATAAAGGTTATGGTTTGTTTTAAAAATGAATGCAGTCTTTGAAAAACGTCTCATATAGAGGTCAAAACCTCGCAACGAAATCAATTAATATGGAACGTTTTTAATCAATAAGAACGGGACATTTCAAATGAGAGCTAAACGCACTGGCCAAGGTCACGCAATTACTCATCCAGACATTAATGTGCCAGATTATGAAATCAAAGGACAAATTCTACACATGGTGACTAATCAATGTCAATTTAGTGGTACGCCGAAGGAAGATCCAAATGAACATTTACGTACCTTTAATAGGATCTGCACACTATTTAAAATCCGAGAAGTGGAGGATGAACAGATATATCTCATGTTATTTCCCTGGACTTTAAAGGGAGAAGCCAAAGATTGGTTGGAATCGTTACCTGAAGGGGCGATTGATACATGGGATGTTTTAGTTGACAAATTTCTTAAACAATTCTTTCCTGCATCTAAAGCCGTAAGACTTCAAGCAGAAATTGTTACGTTTACACAGAAGCCAAATGAAACTCTATATGAGGCATGGACAAGATATGGAAAGTTGTTAAGAGGATGTCCGCAACATGGTTTAGACACCTGTCAAATAGTACAAATATTCTACCAAGGATGCGACATCACTACAAGAAAAGACATAGATATAGTAGCTGGAGGTTCTATTATGAAGAAAACCGAAACTGATGCTTACAAAATTATTGATAACACTGCTTCCCACTCACATGAGTGGCACCAAGAAAAAGATATCGTTAGATCATCTAAAGCAGCTAGAGCCGATTCTAGCCATGACTTAGATTCCATTTCCGCAAAGATAGATGTTGTGGAAAGACGAATGGAAAAGATGACTAAAGATATTCACTCAATACGAATTAGTTGTGAGCAGTGTGGAGGACCACATTTGACAAAAGATTGTCTCAGTATTGAATTAACAATGGAACAAAGAGAGAATATTTCATACGTAAACCAAAGGCCTGGAAATAATTATCAGAATAATTATCAACCGCCAAGACCAATTTACAATCAAAACCAGAATTATAACCGAAATATTCCATACAACAACCAACAAGGTCCTAGCAATCAACAAGTATCCAATAATACTTACAATCAGCAAAAACCTAATTTTCAAAACAAACCACCACAACAAACCGATGATAAAAAGCCGAATTTAGAAGATATGATGACGAAGCTAGTTGAAACTCAAACGCAGTTTTTCACATCTCAAAAACAAACTAATGAACAAAATGCTCAAGCATTTAGAAATTAACAAGCTTCTATTCAAAATCTGGAACAAGAAGTAAGTAACCTAGCAAGGTTAATAGGTGATAGAAAACCGGGAAGTTTACCTAGTGATACAAATGCTAACCCCCGGAATGAAACAGCTAAAGCCATTACCACAAGAAGTGGTACAACACTTAAACCACCTGAAATACCTGTAACTTCTGATGAAGCTATTCCTACTCCACAAGAACCACAACCTGATCAAGATAAGGAAAAAGAACCGGTAGTTGAAAAGGTTAATGAAGATAACACAGTTAAGGCTAAACCTTATGTTAAACCATACCAACCACCACTTCCTTACCCGAGTAAAATGAAGAAAGAGAAACTTGAAGCCGAGCAATCCAAATTCTTGGATATGTTTAAACAGATAAATGTAAATCTTCCTTTCATTGATGTGATTTCAGAAATGCCTAGATATGCTAAATTCTTGAAAGATCTAATCTCAAATAGAAAGGAAATGGAAGAACTCTCGGCTGTTACTATGAATGCTAATTGTTCAGCAGTGCTGTTGAATAAGATACCAGAAAAATTATCTGATCCAGGAAGTTTCACAATTCCATGTTTTCTGGGTAGTCTTAGTTCAATAGAAGCATTGGCAGACTTAGGTGCTAGTATAAATCTAATGCCGTATTCACTATACGCTAAACTAGACCTTGGAGAATTGAAACCAACCAGAATAAGCATACAACTAACTGATAGATCAATAAAATATCCTAGAGGGATAATGGAGAACATGCTAGTTAAAGTTGGTACTTTAGTATTTCCAGTAGATTTTGTTGTTCTGGACATGGAAGAAGATTCTCAAGTTCCTCTCATATTAGGAAGACCATTCTTAAACACGGCTAAAGCAATGATAGACGTGTTCGGTAAGAAATTGACCCTAAGTATAGAGGATGAGAGTGTTACCTTTTCAGTTGATAGAGCAATGCAACAACCACAATCTACAGATGATACATGTTATTATATTCAAACTATAGATGCACATGTAGAATTATTAGAAGAATTTCCAGAACTACAAGGAACATGAGAATGTTCTTTAGGAGAAGGTAATGAACCAATTGATGAAGCTAAAATGTTAGCTACACTTATAGCTAATGGATATGAACCAACAACAGAAGAAATTCAAATGCTAAAAGAAGAAGACAGATATCGGTACAAATCATCGATTGAAGAACCTCCAAAATTAGAGTTAAAGCCACTTCCAAACCATTTGGAATACGCTTATTTACATGGTGAATCTGAATTACCTGTAATAATATCGTCTTCTCTTACTGAAAATGAGAAATCACAACTCATTTCTGTGTTGAAAGCTCATAAACCAGCCATTGCATGGAAGATTCATGATATTAAAGGAATAAGTCCTTCGTATTGCACACATAAAATCCTTATGGAAGAAGGTCATAAAACGTATGTGCAACGTTAACGAAGACTAAATCCTAATATGCAAGATGTAGTTAAGAAAGAGATTATTAAACTGCTAGATGCAGGTTTAATTTATCCAATTTCTGATAGTCTATGGGTAAGCCCAGTTCAATGCGTGCCTAAGAAGGGTGGCATGACTGTCATTACAAATGAGAAAAATGAGCTTATTCCTACTAGGACTGTAACAGGATGGCGTGTATGTATTGATTATAGAAAATTAAATGACGCCACCAGAAAAGATCACTTTCCCTTACCTTTCATAGATCAAATGTTGGAAAGATTAGCCGGAAATAGTTACTATTGTTTCCTAGATGGATTTTCCGGATATTTTCAAATTCCAATAGCACCCGAAGATCAAGAGAAAACCACATTCACGTGCCCTTATGGTACTTTTGCTTACAAACGCATGCCATTTGGACTTTGTAACGCCCCTGCAACCTTTCAAAGGTGTATGATGGCGATTTTTCATGACATGATAGAAGAATGCATGGAAGTATTCATGGATGACTTTTCAGTCTTCGGTGATACATTTGAATCATGTCTAGTTAATCTGGAACGAATGCTTATTAGATGCGAACAATCAAATCTAGTTCTTAATTGGGAGAAATGCCATTTCATGGTTAAAGAAGGCATCGTTCTTGGTCATAAAATTTCAAAAGAAGGAATTGAAGTGGATAGAGCTAAAGTAGATGTAATTGCTAAACTTCCACATCCCACCAATGTTAGAGGAGTTAGGAGTTTTCTAGGGCATGCCGGTTTTTACCGACGTTTCATAAAAGATTTTTCTAAAATTGCCACTCCTATGAATAAACTCCTAGAAAAAGATGCTCCATTCATCTTTTCAGATGAGTGTATCAAATATTTTAATAATCTTAAAGAGAAACTCACTAATGCGCCGATCATGATAACACCAAATTGGAATCTACCATTTGAACTAATGTGCGATGCAAGTGATTTTGCAATGGGAGCCGTTTTAGGACAAAGGATTGAAAAATGATTTCAACCTATATATTATGCTAGTAAGACGTTACAAGGAGCACAAACGAACTATACAACTACTGAAAAAGAACTCCTTGCTATTGTCTTTGCTTTTGACAAATTTCGATCATATCTCGTTCTAGCAAAAACGGTGGTCTATACCGACCATTCTGCTCTTAAATACCTATTTTCAAAACAAGATGCTAAACCAAGATTAATCCGTTGGATCTTACTCTTACAAGAGTTTGATATTGAAATCCGAGATAAAAGAGGAGCAGAAAATCTCGCCGCTGATCATCTTTCTCGTCTTGAAAATCCTGAGTTAGAAGTTCTAAATGAATCGGCCATACAAGACAACTTTCCTGATGAATATCTATTGAAGATAGATTATAATGAAATCCCATGGTTTGCAGACTATGCAAACTACTTAGTTTGTGGATTCCTGGAGAAGGGATTATCGTACCAAAAACGAAAGAAATTCTTCAGTGATATAAAACACTATTTCTGGGAAGATCCACATCTGTTTAAAAGTTGTCCAGATGGAATAATACGCCGATGTGTATTTGGAGATGAAGCTAGTAAAATTTTAAACCATTGTCACACAGGACTAACAGGAGGGCATTATGGGCCTCAACTAACAGCAAGAAAAGTTTATGAAGCTGGATTCTATTGGCCTACAATTTACAAAGACGCACACCTACTTTGCAAATCCTGTGATGCTTGTCAAAGGGCCGGAAAAATAAGTCAACGTGATGAAATGCCACAAAATGTCATCCAAGTATGTGAAGTATTTGACATTTAGGGTATTGACTTTATGGGTCCATTTCCAAAATCTCATAATAATCTATATATACTCGTAGCCATTGATTATGTATCTAAATGGGCGGAAGCACAAGCTCTTCCAACTAACGATGCACGAGTTGTAGTCAACTTTTTAAAACGTCTTTTTGCAAGGTTTGGAACACCGAAAGCTTTAATAAGTGATCGGGGTACTCATTTCTGTAATAATCAACTTGAGAAAGTTCTTAAAAGATATGGAGTAACTCATAAAATCTCCACCGCATATCATCCACAAACAAGTAGACAAGTTGAAAATACCAACCGAGCTTTAAAACGTATTCTAGAGAAAACTGTAGGATCAAATCCAAAGGAATGGTCCATTAAATTGGAGGATGCACTCTGGGCTTTTAGAACAGCCTACAAAACTCCAATTGGAACTACACCTTTTAGACTTGTTTATGGAAAAGCATGTCATCTTCCAGTAGAAATTGAACACAAAGCATTTTGGGCTTTGAAGACATGTAATCTTGATTTACATGAAGCCGGACGTCTACGATTAAGTCAACTAAATGAATTAGAAGAACTAAGACATGAAGCATACGAAAATTCGTTAATCTATAAGGAAAGAACGAAGAAATGGCATGATAAAAGAATCAGAAGTTCAAAAGAATTTAAAGAAGGAGACAGAGTTCTTCTTTTCAATTCACGATTCAAGCTATTTCCTGGAAAATTGAAATCAAGATGGTCTGGACCATTCATAGTCAAAAGAGTTTTTCCATACGGAACGATAGAATTAATAAATTTAAATGGGATTGAATTTAAAGTTAATGGTCACAGAGTTAAACATTACATACATGGTCCGATGGAAGTCGACAACGAAGTTAATCACAATTTCGACACCACAGCTAACTAAGTGTGGGGAGAATCAAGTCTTTAAAGGATAATATGTATTTCTGTTAGAGTTAGATTGTCTGTTTTCGTGTAGTTCTCGAAAATGGAACCCGAATGGTCTTTCCCTAGCAGACCCTAAAGAACTAGTCTTCTCCCCCCATTCTGAATTTTAATTTTTTTAGGTTTTTACAAAATGAAGACTGCCTATGAACTAAACCATGGTCTAATGCTACACGCTTTGATCACTAAACGTAATAATGACATACTACCGAGTGAACTAGTATCAGTAATCAGAGAAAGAATGGACGGAGTTAGAAAAGAATCCAGATGCGAAGAAAATAAGTTACAATTTGGTAAAGGAAAATCAAAATCCGCAGCGAAAAGAAGAGCACGACACCTAGAAAGATGTCACAAATGCGGAAAATGGTCACATGGAGGTAAATGTTCAAATAATCAAACCTATTCAAATACCGAATTTGTTACTTTATGCAGAGACGGGCCGTTCATATGTTTAGAAGAAAAGACACTGAATGCTCGAGGTTACGCCTATGTAGCTATGGAAAACCAATTAAACCGACTATCTTATGAATGGGATAGATCATATAACTAAGAAATCTATTTCACAGGTAAGTCTGTACAGTTTTTATTTTTATTTTATTTTATTTTTAACCTTTTGATAATAAACGCTAATTTGTTCGCTATAAAGTATTAAATTGGTATTGAATAAAATTAGGTTTGTCGACCGAAATTATTGATATCATACAAAAATTTATTACATCACTGCGAAATTTAACGTTTATTCTTAAGGTATAAATATCTTTAATCAATCAACCCAAAATATTTCAAAAATTCGTCATGAGTTAAATTAGGTTTTGGAACCGAAATTACTTTATCGAAAAGAGGGGCGCATATCTTTGATAATATTTGATTGATTAAAGTGGGATAAAAAGCCAAAAAGATTTTTAATTTTATTTTTACCATGTTTTTAAAATTAATATATAAATCTTAAATTAATATTATAAACTTTGTAAAAACAATATTTTTAAAATTGTTAATATTTGAACCATAATATAAGTTTGGTGTGAATTTATAATATGAATTTTTAAATTAAGTTTGGTGTGAATTTTTAAAATATGAATTTTTAATTTTATGCATTTTAAATTTTAAGTTTGGTGTGAATTTTTAATATTAATTTTGAATTTCATATTAAAGTTGTGTGAATTTAAAAACAAAAATTTACTTTATCTCATTAAGTTAAAAATATGATTTTTAAAATTCGTCGTAAGTTGAAGACTAGGTCTTTGAACCGAAATTGCTTTACCCGAGGGAGGGACGAGAACTTTTATTATCATTATTTTTAATCTTATTGAATTAAAGTATGCCAAAAACATTAAAAAAACCCCAAAAATCTTAGCTTTTAAAACAATCGCTACAAAAAGACAAATTTTAAAATTTTGTCGAAGGACGGACTAGGACATCGATCCGAAACGACCTCGTCCTAAATAACAAGGGAAACAAAATTTTAAAATTAATTACTTAATTGTTTTATAAGTTAAAGATTATAAAAAAAAAAAACCAAACTCCGCGACTCGCGGAGTTTGAAGGGTCCAAACACCGCGAGTCGCGGAGGGACCAAAACCCAGAAAAAAATAAAACGTAAAAAAACAGATCAGTTCACTCCCCCACCTAAAAATACTGCGAAGAACAGCGAAAAAACCCGAAAATACACGAAAAACACACCCCAAAATCACAATTTTTAACCGTTAATCATCAAATCTTTTGCTAAATTCATGTTGAGAAGGATGCTATCTAGGAATTACTCAAGAAAAACGGTAAATTTCTACACCTAAACACCATTTAATCCGAAATTAGTGTTCTTGAGCAATTTTTTCCCCAATTTGATTTTGATGCTTTTTAGTGTAATTAGGCTTAAATTGTTTATGTATTATGCTTGTATAACCTAGATTGATGCTGTTTAACATGATTAGAAGCCTTAAACTTCAAATTTTGAGTAATCTAGGGTTTGTGTTCTTGAGCAAATTTGGGGCTTTTTGATATAAACAGGTTATGGCCGATTTTTGTCATGAATTGTTGCTAATTTAAGTAGTGTAACATGTTTAGGTAGTTAAATGATCCAAACTTTGAGCCTAAACATGATTTTGAGAATTAAAGTGGACTTTTTCAAGTCTAAAAATTCATGAACTTGATTTTTGAAAGATAATGCCATTTGAGACTTGTTTAATTGCTAGTAATGATTATTTTGACATGTTATTTGAGTTAAATGCTTATGAACTTGGCGAACATTTTCGTATATGCTTATTTGAAAAAGTGTAGATTTGATAAAAATGTGAAAATAAGCTTAAGTTTGATATAAATTGATCATGTCATTGTAATTATTTTGATTGATGATTTTGCTGACACTAATGCATATTTGGATGCACAAAAATTGTGTTTGATGTGTTTTGCAGACTGAAAGGGGTGAATCTTCATCCCAAGCCCGCAATGCTCCTGCTGAGAATGCGGAACAACAGGAGGTGGATAACTACTAAAAGCAAGATATACCTCATCCAGTCATAACATTTTCTGATATGCACTTGGAAGAGTTGCACCCGAACCTGAGATTTGACAGACTTTGGATAGATTATCCAAAATATCAAAGGGGTTTGCATACTCTTCATTCTAAGGTTGTTGAGGTACCAAGGGTCATAGAATGGGGACCGTTAGAAGCTGTAGAATTAGCCGGGCCAATTAGGGAATTACTTGTACAGAGGTATGGTAATTCTACTTTTAATGACTGGGTACGTCTATTCACCATGCGTAGACCTGTATATAAAGTATGGTGTGAAGAATTGTTGTGTAGTATAGAGTTGAATGATCGGGTAGCTAGTTTAACCGATCGTTCTTTTATTAGATTTTTGTTAGGCGGTTCGATGCGCCACATGTCTTTACTAGACATGGCTCAGGCTTTACGTATATATACGCCTGAGGAGTTAGCATCTGCTGATTGTAGAGGGTTGATACTAAACGGTAGAAAGATAGATGAAAATTTTGATACACACGGTGTGTGGAGTCAAATGACAAGCCATCACCGTTTCAAAGGGGGAAATTACTCTTATTTGGACATAGATAGAGCTGAATTAAGAGTAATTCATAGGTTTTTAGCTAATTCGATTACACAAAGGGGTAAGAACAAGGAAAAAGTAAATGAACAGGATTTGTTTTACCATATGTGTATTCGAGACCCACAAAGCACTGTAAGTATACCGTATTGTGTGGGTTATTATTTATCAGCTATGGTTCGGGGGATGAGACCGCATAGCATAATAGGAGGTGGTATTTTTATTACTTTGATTGCTGAATATCTCGGTGTGGATATAAGTCGGGGGGATTATTAGTGGAAGAACCAGAACCCCGCGATACTATATGTTTAAATGTATACCATGGTGCGAAAGTTTTGAAGAGGCGAAATAACGCCGCAGTACCATACCATGGTAGACATCCACAGGTTGAGAGAAACCAACAGCAAGGTAATGTAGGAGGGGGGAATGAGATGCAAGAAATGCAAAGGTTTATAGCTTCTCAGGAGTACGAAAATGCTAGACAGAGAGCATTTGAAGATTGGCAAGTTCATCAGAACCAAATCATAGCTCATTGCCAACATATAGGTAGAAACTATATTCCTACACCGAAACCCATCTTCCCTCCCTGGTCTATAGAGATGCAGCCACCGTATCCTACGTATAACCCTACCGAAGCATTCTATAGCACCTATGGTTATGCCTGGAACCCCTATTGGTACCAGTATCATCCTTAGTATACTTAGTTTTTTTTATTTTGTAATTTGTAATGATTGATACGTTTAATACTTTTGTTAATATTGTAATAGTTTTTATAATTGTCTAACTTTTATTCTTAGATTTTAATAATTTTTGAATGTGGGGTAATATACCAAACTTCAAAAATATGTATATATGTTTGCAGTTTATCTTATGTACATAACAGGGTAAAACAACGCATTTTTAAAGACTGGCATTAAGTTCAGCAAAAGCAACTAATTTTGACGACAAGATGCAAAATATATGTGAAATAACAACAAGACGGAATGAACAAATGATGTGCACCATTTATCATTCAGCAAACAAACGCCAATATGTTTGGAAACTTTGGTAAAATTTAATCAATTTCACACAAATCACCCTCAATAATTTAAATTGTTACTGATTTCTTGCAAATGAGGGCATTGCAAGATCTTAAGTGTGGGAAGGGGTTAAATTCTTTCGGATTTTAAAATTTTTTACTTTATACACTTGGTTACCATTAAAAATACTAGTAAAGCAGTAGTTGTATTAGAATCTAGTGCTCTCTGATAATAAAGAACAGCCCTAGTCTTATATACTGACTACCCAATTCTAGTAAAATTTTTAAAAATTTTCAATTAAATGAACTCAAAATCATGTTTATACATATTTATGAATGATAAAACTAGGTTTTAACACCGAAATTATTGTTACCTCAAAAAGGACATAAATTGAGAAACAAACCAAAATGTTAAAATTCATTTAAAATGGAATAGAGGACGATAAAAAGGAAAATAAAAGCCAAGTGTGGGAATATTTACCAAGTTATCTTAAACATATGTCACATATATCTGTAACAAATAACTGAAAATACTTTTGCTTTGGACTAAACTAAACTGTTTTACCCGATGAAAGAAAAGAAGAGATGGATCTACACGATGAATCAATTCCATCATTAAAAGGAAGTAAAGTCTTCCGAAAAAGAAACGCGCTTCTTGATTTAGGTCATGAAGTTGTCGTCCATACCAGCTGTAGGTTGACGAAAAATCTAGAAAAGTCATCACTAAAATTAGCAGGAAATCCACGGGCCTCAGCATTAAACAGGGTCGCCAAGTGGTCAGATTTATCCTAACCATGAGAAGGATTTATCTCGTAAAATGGGGGGGCACCATGCAAATTAGCTTGATAAGACTAATGAATCAGATCCCCAGAAAGGATAATCTCCTTAAAAGATCAAAAATCAGCTTTTAAGCCTGATATTACTCAATCCTAGAGATTGACCTTAAAGATTGAGAATTCAAACTCATGGAATTCAATGATATCTAAACTCGAGCTTGAATGAGAAAATATTTTGATCAAAATTACAAACCGATTTGTTTTCTGAAAACCCATTTTCAATGCGTTCATTACCATTGAACGTAAAATCCTAGGAATTCACCTGGAATTCATTAGGTCACCTGAACTAAATCGGGTGTCAACCGCAAGAACGGTGGTTGCATAGTGGTCAAAGACAGGACCTTGTGCCATACCGAAAAATTATAAGGGTGAGCTTTACTATTGCTCCTACCAAGGATAGTAATTGCATCCGACACGTTATAGACCATAATTAAAAGCATGTCAGGGGACATTGCCTTAACAGTTGCTTGTTTAACGCTTTCCTTTACAACCGGACGGTAGTTTACCGAAAGGTAATATACGGAGCAAGTAAACTGGACGTGTTGCTTCCCAAATACAAGGTTAGCAAGTGGGTGACACAAAACCGCAAGTTTTGAGCTAAAATTTTCAAATCTGAAACCCACTATACCCACTATACCCACTATACCCACTATACCCACAAAACGCAGAGTACAAAATATAAAATTGTACGCAAGGACGTTCGAAAATCCGGAAACGGGACCAGAGTCAACTCTCAACGCTCGACGCAACGGACTAAAAATTACAAGTTAACTATGTATATAAATATAATATAATATATAATTAATTATATTAATTATATATATATTATATATATATTATAAACCGTCGGCAAGAAAGACTCCAAAAGGGACTGAGCTGTAATTTCAAACTCCGCGACTCGCGGAGTTTGAAGGCAAAAATGCCGCGAGTCGCGGAGCCCCAAAAGTCGAAAATCCCTATAAAAGCAAACGAATTCTGATCGCAAAAATAACCAAATATATCCATCTCTCTATCTATATCGTATATATTTATATTTATATTTTAATTTTAATTTTAATTTTAATTTTAATCCTAATAATAAGGGTATGTTAGCGAATGTTATAAGGGTGTAAGTCGAAATTCTGTCCGTGTAACGCTACGCTATTTTTAATCATTGTAAGTTATGTTCAACCTTTTTATATTAATGTCTCGTAGCTAAGTTATTATTATGCTTATTTAATCCGAAGTAATCATGATGTTGGGCTAATTACTAAAATTGGGTAATTGGGCTTTGTACCATAATTGGGGTTTGGACAAAAGAACGACACTTGTGGAAATTAGACTATGGGCTATTAATGGGTTTTATATTAACTAAACAATACCTTGTTAATTTAATATACAAACTTATAATTTGACGTATTTATATATAACCACATACGCTTGACTGGGTACGGTGGGCGGGATATCTATAAATACCAATAATTATTCATTTTACCGGATACGGAACTAGATTAATAGTTAATAAACTTGTTGAAACAGGGGTGAATTACATTCAAGGGTAATTGGTGTAATTGTTAACAAAGTAGTAAAACCTTGGTTTACACGCAGTCGATAACCTGGTGTACTAATTAAACAAAGTATTAAAACCTTGTTACAATTCGAATCCCCAATTAGTTGGAATATTTGACTTCGGGAATAAGAATAATTTGACGAGGACACTCGCACTTTATATTTATGACTGATGGACTGTTATGGACAAAAACCAGACGGACATATTAAATAATCCAGGACAAAGGACAATTAACCCATGGGCATAAAACTAAAATCAACACGTCAAACATCATGATTACGGAAGTTTAAATAAGCATAATTCTTTTATTTCATATTTAATTTCCTTTATTTTATATTTAATTGCACTTCTAATTATCGCACTTTTATTTATTATTATTTAATCGCACTTTTAATTATCGTACTTTTTAATTATCGTACTTTTTAATTATCGCAATTTTATTTTATCGCACTTTTATTTATTGCAATTTCATTATCGTTATTTATTTTACGCTTTAAATTAAGTCTTTTATTTATTTAATATTTTACATTAGGTTTTAACTGCGACTAAAGTTTTAAAATCGACAAACCGGTCATTAAACGGTAAAAACCCCCCTTTATAATAATAATATTACTTATATATATATATTTGTATTTTTATAAAAGTAAACTAATATAGCGTTAAGCTTTGTTTAAAAAGATTCCATGTGGAACGAACCGGACTTACTAAAAAGTACACTACTGTACGATTAGGTACACTGCCTATAAGTGTTGTAGCAAGGTTTAAGTATATCCATTCTATAAATAAATAAATATCTTGTGTAAAATTGTATCGTATTTAATAGTATTTTCTGTAAAAATATAAGCTATTTTATATACTACTCTGCTAAAACATCAGTTATCACAAAATAACCGGATTAAAATCCGAGGTTTTATTTTATTTATCTTCTCTTAAAAACCCTTTAAATTTTAAAATCATAAAAACTTAAAAATAGTGCAAGTCGGATAGGGGAAATAAGCCCGCAAGCCACACGGGCCACTTCTTTTTTCCTTTCTTCTTTCCTTTCTTCCTCTTTTCTTTTTGATCTTTTTCTCCTCCTCTGTTCCCTTCGACCGTCGCACACACCACCACCCTACCACACTCAAATTTCAACCAAAATCGACGAATCAAAGCTCAAAACTTGTTCTCTCTAGCCTTCTAAACCCGATTCCATCATCAATTTCGCACAAAAGGTACTTTTTATTGATGAAAACTCGAATTTTCTCCTAGGGTGAAATTTTTGACTTTTTAGAAAAACTTTGTTTTTGACTCAATTTTGGATTCCTTTATGCTTAGATAGATAATGTGATTACTTTGTGTTAGTTTTTAGGCTTGATTGAGATATTTTGGATAGTTTTTGGCTCTAGACTAGTTAGTTGAGATTTTAGTGTGAAATTTGGTGAAATTCTTGGAAATTTGATGTTTTGCTAGCTTAGTTATGCTTAGTGATTCATTAGGAATGTTTAGAAACTGAATTTGGAACAAGGAAGGCTTGTTTGCTTAAATTTGATATTTTGGTCAAACTACACGAAATTAGGACTTCAGTTTTTCCTATAGTTAAAACGTTTTTTAAAACTTAGGATTGCCTTAAAACTAGTTCAAATAATGAAATCATTGATTTGCTCGTGAAAATGTAGCTTAATCCTTGATTTTCCTTATTTTGTACGTTTTGAACAAAATGAATATTTTTCGGTCAAACGGCTCTAATCTTTGACTGTAATATGTTATAGCCCAACTTTGATGTTTAAAAATATTTAACGTAATTAAAAATGGTTGTTAGGATCATTGTATGCTTAAAAATCATCACATTTGGTTCAAAAAAATTGCTTATTACGACTAAATAAATATAATTATTATTTATTGTATTATTTATTGTAATCACGGGTACACTTTGAATTTTTCTCAAAAGTAAGATTGTAGTTCATTTAAATGTTGTTTGTGGTAATTTTGGCTATATTTGACTATCACATGATTTTGGAAAACACCATTTTTAAAGCCCTCATTTCGAATTTTTTTCGAAAAATATAGGCATTTTTGAACTCTAAGTCTTAATTTTTGGAGCATAACCTATTTTACTTGATTTTTGCAGATGTCCAATCGTCGAAATGACGTCGAGTTGCCCCATTGTCTTCGTGGGCAGGATAACCCGGAGGAAAATGAGCCCTTTATGAGAGTTTGGGTTAACCGAGATAAAGCGGGTAATAAGTACATAAATTGGAAGATATTGGAACAGCGTGGTTGGGATGCTGATCTCAGAAGAATGTTGACTTTCCAAGCCGAAGGTAGAACGCACCAGGCCTGGAAAATGTTGTTTGAGTTAAACGAAACAACATATAACGAGCCATATGCAGAGTTTATGGCTACCTGGAGTTTTGATTCAACGGTTGATCCGGCGGATAATAATAATCAAGAATGCATCCATTTTCGACCTCAAAATCAAATGTATCACTTGACTCTCGCACGGTTTACGAGACACCTAGAGTTGTATAAATCATCACAACTCACCCGGCCAATATTCAGGGATGGATTGACCACCTTGAATTACATGGATCATCAGAATTTCTGGCAAGAGCACACCACAGATAACGGGCCATGGCAGTCAAGTAAAAAGGAGTCAAAATTCACCAACCCCGTACTCCGAATCCTCCACCACCTAATCACCAAAACCCTCCATCCTAAATCCAGATTCGGCGGTGTTGTTATGATCAGAGACATGCTCCTGATGCACGCCATAATGAACAACCAGAATCTACCGGTGGCGCATCTCCTAGCTCATGCTATCACCAGCAAGAAGAATTCGGCAAGCACGGTTTTGCCAATTTTAGGGGGTGTTATGACTAAGTTGCTCAAGAGCATGCGTGTTTTAGGGGATGTTGAACGGTTTAACTATACGATTGGGGCTGTATCAGAGGAAATTGGGTATAAGTTGTTGAGCTACTGGAAATATATTCGCGTTGAGGGTGAGCAGTTGATCATCCAGGCGAACCCAGAGATACCCGGTTCCGAAGAGGGGACGGTACCAGGGGTGAGAGTTCAGGAATTTAGACCTGATACTCGGACACGGGATGGTAGTAGGAGACGCGGTTCCCAGGAACCTGTGGATGAGGATGACCCCACATCCCATGGATGGCCCACTGACACTCGCCGTCACTCATCAGTTGGCAAGGGTGATCGTCCACGATATCCACCGTACGGCTACCAGTACCATATGGGAGATTTACATGGGCATGAGAGTTGGTTTTCCCAGCACACGATCCTTGAGAATTTGGATCACTTTGCGCATTATGCGGGGAGGCAATTCGACATCCCACCATACCCACATGAGTATCCGGTAATGCAGGCCCACCGTGATCCTAGGGGAGCAGGCCCGAGCCATCAATTTTCAGGACCTACACCTCCACCTACTCATCACTACACGCAGCGTACAGTTATCGCACCTACACCGCCACCTCCACAGACTACAGGGCCCGAGAATTTTGTTGAAGAGTTGTTCAACGTTAACACGTCTACTATTGGTCAGGACCCTAGGTGGGAACAGGCATTGGAGCAACGTACGACTGCAGGGGTTGTGCAGGGTATCGATAGTATGGATGTGAACCAGCAGTGGGGAAGAGGTAGAGATTTACAGGATAGTATGGGTTGGCAGACTGGGCCGATGGTTTATACGAGCACGTCGTCACTTACTGGGTTAATCTCGAGATCGGATGAGATAGAATTTAGAATATCCTCGGGCATGAACACAGAGGAGTTAGCAGACCAGTTTGCCACAGACGAGGAGATGACCAGCGAGGGTCAGTCCAGATTGAGGAACCCAGCCAGGCCCCGCACCAGCGTGATCTACTCTCGCCCATATTCAGCACCTCAGCTGTAATCATGATTATCTTTTGGAACATTCGTACCTTTTATTACTGATGCTACATTACATTACATTATCTTATATTTCTGTACGCCCGGTTTCGGGCATAACTACTTTTATGTTTTAGTATGTATGGTTGCTTTTAGAATAAATATTGCATGAATAAACGTCACAAAGCAAACGACGATCGAGATCGTACGAAGTGGATACTGGAGCAAAGACAACTTGAACAAGGATGACGCCGGCACGAGAATTGAAGAATCCATAATCAGCGCGCCATCCGATTGCACGTTTTGAAACCATAGGGGAGTACAACGTCTTAATCACCTTTTCAATAGAATATACGCAAATTAACTATACCACTTTAAAAAACTAAGTGTGGGATTGCCAACCCCATCAACATAAACTTTTAATAACACAAACGCCTCTTTTAAAAACCAAAGTGTGGGATACTCCGTATCCTTAACATTAAGGACAATGTTATTTAAAAGTGTGGGATAGCAAATGTTGCACATAACGATTCTTGTAAAATCCTCAAGTTTTTCACAAAATTTAAAACTTTTCGAATTATAAAACGCTAAGGATGATAAAATTCTATAAAAGATCAAAAAGTTTTTGCTACAAAATAGATAAACAGGGTAAAACAAGGTTGAAAACTTTTTGCGAAAAATCAAAATCAATTCTCCCAATAGAGCATTGCATAACAAAAGGCGCAATTCGACCTGCTATAATTGTTGTGAGGCACCCCCAAGTAAGGCTTTATAAGCACTCATTTTTAGTGCTTCACTACATTTTCGTTGAGCGCGCCAATGTTAACATCTCGGAATCAGAACTTGCTCTTGATCTACATTTCGGAATCACACATTTTGACGAGGATGACTAAGTGAAAACCTCAGCTATTCGTGAAGACAAAAACAACCTCCGCTACACACCTTCGTTTCCATTTTCGCTCCACAAATCCATTTCACTTTTTCTTATTTACTCTATTCGCTTCATAAATAAATAAATCCCGACTAAATCATTCTTTTTCGGGAAAAACCTCCAAAATCGCACTAGAAAAATGCAAGAATCCAAGCCAAATATCAAAGAAGATCGCCCAAAAGGAGACCTCGAAGAGAAAAGCAAAAGATGCCTTAAAAAAAAAAAAAAAACTAGAGCAAAGTCTCTATGAATAAAGGCTCTGAGAAAGGGAGCAGAACCAGCAAAGATTCGAGAGAAGAACTCCTGGCAGTCAAAAAGAAGGACGCTCACCAAGAAATTCCTGACAAAAGCTGAAGGGATCGCCGAAATCAATCTTTCAAAAAAGTAACTCCTATCTATCAAAAACCCGTAGCATTCTAGAAACTTCCGAACCCCCCATCTCTTCACAATTTAAGCTGAGTTAATAACCGAAAATTCTCGCAAATAAGTGATGGAGATTTGAGTCTCGATCAAGCCTATAACGAAGAATGTAAGCATGACTGGCTAAGAGTGAATTCATTTCTTAGAACTATAGGACACCCTAAACACTTTAGTGAAATGAGTGACTCGAGTGAGATAGCCTCAGTTATGTAACCTCCTCTCATGCTTGCGGAAAAAGATTCGAGAATAGCAAAAAGAATAAAAACTAAGTTTCCGCCCTTCCGTCTTGCAGAACAAAACAGCTTGATCACTACGAATTAAAGTCCTCACTGTTTTTAAGTTCAGAAGTTTGATTGAGGACAAGCAAAGTCTAAGTGTGGGATATTTGATATCGGCTAAAAAGTCACATTTTTACCCCCGATATTGAGTCCCAAAAGCATAAAGTTCAAAGCTTTGTCAGCAAAATAATCACTTTTTCTGTTAAACTTGTAGGCAAAGTAATTACAAAGACGATGCAAAAAGAATCGAGAGAAACGGAGCTAAAACGAAGATTCTAGAGCGGAAACGGTGAAAGACAAGAAATCAAGTTACGATCCAGGAAACCAAAGCTGACCAGCAAGACATACAGCCTGCCAGTACGGAAACGGCCTGCCATATACGTGCCACCACACGAGCCACCATACGGTCTGCCTTGCATACAGCCTGCCTTGCATACGGCCTGCCAAAAACGGGCTGCCATACGCCCTGTCATACGCCCTACCAGGCGTATGCTGGCAAATTTCAAGTCTATTTAATGGGTCTTTGTCATTCATTCCAACACACACCTCTCTTCACTCTCTCACTACAATACACTTTCTCCCACTAGAGCTTTCAAGGCCTTCTCACCTCCGATCGGGAAATTAAGTACCCGGAGGCGAACGCCGAAGATTGTAATAGGAGCGGACTAGAGGTTGTCAGCACTTGTAATGGTCCATATCTCGTCTGTAAACGGTGAACACTTTCCTTAATTTAATAAAGTTATTATCTTGAGTTGCTTTCATCTTACATGATTATCTATCTGTTACAATTGTTTATTATGTGTTGAATATTTTATCTGAAACTTATCATATTGTTATGCTAAAACCTTGACGGTTTAGAAGTTTAATTTACGGATCACCCTTTCTGCTTATTCACGTGGCTATAACCTAGTATTAGGACCTGATCAACCCTAGGATACGAGGTAAGTAGTTATGTGTACTTAACGTCACAATAGGGATATAGTACCTACGTATGAACAACGATTTGTTCATCATAGAAGAGCTGCCCATTTAGATTGTGGTTAGAGTTAGCAATAGAGAGTTCAGTGAACACTAGCTTACTCAGAAGCATGATTCACGTCAGAAGCAATGTTCTTGAGATATTGTAAGATGATTCGGGGTTGAATAAGTGATCGCAAAAGGAGAGACTTCTATCCCAATTAGCAGTACCTTAAGATATCTAAGATTTCACATCTGTTAATGTTGAAGCATAGCATAGTGATTTAGTGGTAGGATATTGCTTTAGTCAGACCAACTAGGATTAAGAAAAGCTAAGACGTTCCTTTATTGGGTAAACCACTTTGTTCATGTACCTAGGATTCTATCCATAAGGTCGTTCAAACCTTTCAGGTTAACGTTGGGAGTAGGGATACCTGTATTAGCTAGAATCTTCAAAGTCTAAACTCTTAGTGACAAATCAGTTAGGTTCACAGCCCAGCTGATTGAGATTTAGTGTTTATCCTAGGAAGTTAAACTCTTGCGATAATTCCCCTTCAGAATTCTATTCTTCATACCTATCTTTACTTTTATTGTCTAATTACTATTTTATCTAGTTAATCTTAAATCTATCACCTCTTGTCACTAGGGTTAACTATATAGGCACTTTTGTCCCACATTACTGAACAAACATACAAAAATACGTACCTGAGTTATATTTACCACTTACTCGTTAAAAGGAAGACAAGTAGGTGAGTTATAGCTTGGAACCCCAGCTAAATATAAATGATAAAACAACCCACTGGTTGACCACCTTTGGTGAGGTGCACACTTTGTGTGTACGTTATCACATGTGCTTGTGATGTGGAGTATATAACCCTAATGGCAAAGGGTTGATATTCAGTTGTGATGTGGATAACCCCGATGTGGTGGATTTTATAATCCCGTGACCGTGGATTTTGATGTGGAGAGTGAATCACGTGTGGATGCGTGATATCGCATATTTGATACGCATTTTCCTTACCGATATCGGGCACATTTTGGTCCTTTTGGATACGATTTGGTGTTATTTCGATAAGTGTTCGAGTTCTAAGACCAAGGAGATGAAATTTGAAGTTATTTGATGGTTTTAGTGATTTTCTATGGTAACGAGTGAAAGATATTGGTTCGATGCGAGTTTAGATGAATTTAGTGAGTTTTCAGCTCGGAATCAGCAAAAAGGGGCCTGGAGCGCCGCTCAGAAAGGTGGAGCGCCGCTCCAGTAGGCAGGAAATTGAGTTCAAGAGTTTTCAAAAGGCTAGAGATTAGGTGAACAGCAAGTTGAGCGCTGCTCAACTATTTGAGCGCCGCTCCACCTTCAGCCGGGTTCAGAATTTACCTATTTAAAGCCCGAATTTTTACCCTAATTAATCATTCTTGCATCCAGACGAATTCCTGCAGCTTTTTGACGAAAAAGGGTGATTTTTGGGGAATCCCAAGATCATTCTAACGCATCAATCATTCCAGAAACGCGTCTCTATCCGTTCACCATTCAAGAACACAATTTTCATTAGGTTTAATTCTTATCATTATAATGAATACTCTTAATTGTTTATTTGTGATTTTGGTTTTAGCCATGATTGTTGGCTAAGCACTTTAATGTTTGTCTAGATTGAATATTCGTATGTGATTGGATGATACTTAAATGTTTAATTTGATTAATGCATGATAATTATGAGTTTTGATTAAGAACCATTCTTGTGGATGTTGATTATTGTTACTAGGTTGATTAGTGTCCTTGTTTGAACAAAGGGAACCCTGTTTTAATTTAGTGAACTAATTTCTAATTGATTTGTCTTAACCAATTGGGTGCTTACTGGACCAAGGGGTAAATCGGGTAACATAGATTGAACAAAATAGGGGTGAATTGTGTGGAGCGAACGCGTAACCAATTGAATCTTAATCTTATAATTAGCTAATTACTAGTCACAAACGAAAGAGGTCTTTGGTGAAAGGGAACCCTAAGCCTATAAATCCTAGTTTGACGTGTTTGTTAAAAGATAACTCTGGGTAAACCGACTCTGTAGTTGCATGCATTGATAAATTGAACTAGTGCTTAATAACAAATCATCCGACACTGCGAATAGGAGATCTAGGCGAACATTATTTCATCTATTGAATTCAAATATCTTTACTTTTCGTTGAGTCTGCATTTATTTTCTATAAACTTAAAAACACAAAAATATTGTCTTTTACTTTTAATCAATCCTTGATTTGGCTAATCGTTAAATAGCTACAAAACAAATTATCTCGTACTTTCAATTTTCACAGATTAACTTAGTTTATTTTCATTAGTTGCAATCTTAATTCTCACGTTTAAACTGTCCTTGGAACGATTTCGGAATTACCAACTTTATACTATTGCACGATCGGGTACACTGCCCGTTAGTGTGTAGTAATCTTTAAACCGGCATTTTCCAGATATAAATTATATACTAGATTTCACACACAATGCGGATTCACGATGACATGTATAGTTCGGTCATCTTATCGAGGAAGTGAGTCTCGTGTAGTTCGGATTCACGATGACGCGTGTAGTTCGATCATCTTATTGTGGTAGTGATCTCGTGTGGTTGCGGATTCACTAAGGCTCGTGTAGTTCGGCCAACCTCGATGTTGTTGTGGTAATGAAGATAGTAGTCTCGTGTAGATGCGGATTTACTATGGCTCGTGTAGTTCGGTCAATCTTCATTGTGGTAATTGACTTTTGGTAATGGGTTAAGGGGTTAATCTTGGGTATTGTATGCTTTATTGTGATATATATATCGTTGTGATGTAGCTAACCCTCTGGGTGTAGCTTGTTGGAGTGGTTCATATTGTCGTTGGTGAACTTACTTGTTGATTATTAGCTTGTTATATAGCGGTTGAACGGTATGCTTAGTTTACCTTATACGTGGATGCTCCGGTATATGTTATTTGATTATTCATGTGGCGTGTCCATTTTATGCATATATATATGTTTGTAGTATATTCTCACTCAATAAGCGTTAGCTTACCCTCTCGTTGTTTACATTTTTTGTAGATTTGCATAGATGCGGTGGCTCGGGTAAGCGTGGGAACTAGTGGACTCGCGTAGTTTCTTTAGAAGATCTTGCTTTTGGATTTGATTAGGATTGGATAGCGTATCCCCAATCGCCATGCTCGGCTTTTATGTTGTGTTAAAAAACTTGTAGTCAAATTTTTTTTTCGTACTTAAGTCGTAAAACGGTCGATGTGGGCCCGGTGTCATAAAACTCATTTTATTATTGGAACGTGTTAGTTTTAACTAATATTAAATGTTGCGAAAACCGTTTAGTCTAAAAGCTTTGGGAAGCGATAGATCTTTAATGCAAAAAGGTAAAATCTGGACAGAAGCTGAATGGCCTTGTACGCGCCGCGCACAAGGAGGGTTGCGCGCCGTACACCCTATCTGTAAAAAAAATAAAAAATTATTCCGCGTTTTTGGTTGGACTACGGGTTGAGTTGTTACAAGTGGTATCAGAGCATGGTCTAAGGGATTTAGGTGACTTGAGATAGGTGCCTAGACTTAGACTTTTGTGTGTGATTATTTGTTGCGGGACTTGTAGGATTACGGGTCGGAATGGGAATTTGGTTAGTGCCTTAATTTGTAGGTGGACTAACGGTTATATTAATATGCGGATATTATTAATATACTTTGCGTTGTGTTTGTATTTGTGTTTGCGTTGTGAATAACATCGAGCAAAATAGTCGTTGTATTAACGAGTTGATACGGTGTGTGTGCGTAATAAGGACTTGCAAACCTTATTACGGGTGCAAATCGTGTCTAACAAGTGATGTACGACGAGTGTTTAGCAAGATGGGGTGGTGTTGTGCGTGTGGTTTAATACGTTCGTGGACTAATCGTTTTGCATTCTTTAGAATGACGACGCGAAACAAGATCGAGACAAATGAGGTTGAGTTTAACGCTAGAGTTGCGGCCGTTGCGGAGCAAATGGGTGCGTTTCGTGAAGAAATGGATAGGAAGTATTCCGAATTTGAAAGTAGTAGTGAAATGGAGCGTTGTCTTAAGAGCTTCATGAGGACTAAACCCCCGATGTATGACGGGAAATCGGATCCTTTGGTTAGCACAACATGGATCTCAGATGTCGAAGGGTGTTTTTGCACTATTGAATGCCCTCCCGAGAAGAGGACAAGACTCGCTACTAGTTTGTTGCGAGGTAGGGCGAAGGATTGGTTGGATGGTAAGATTGATCTTGTCGGTGGTGAACCATTTATGGCGTTATCGTGGGACGATTTTAAGAAGGAATTCTTCGAGGAGTTCCGGACTTCAACCGATTTGACAGAATTGCGTACTGAGTTGCTAAATTTGCAACAGGGTTCTATGGATTTGAATACTCTCAAGACGACCTTTATGGCGAAGGCTCGTTTTTGCCCGGAGTATTTAGGGAATGATCGTTTGTTGATGGAGGATTTCTATCGAACTTTGAATGATGACTTGAAGAACAAAATTAGCAGAGGTCACGCGAAATCGTTTGCGGAATTATTCGCCGTGGCTAGAGGTTTTGAGTCGTATTCTCGATCGAAGATGGGTGAACCTTCAAGTGAGAGAAGGGTTGTTTCGTATGGTGCTCCAAGTAAAGAGGACTAAGGGTCCGAGTATGAGCACGGGTGGTACACGAACGGGTATGTCGGACTCTAGTGCATCTAGGTGTTACAATTGTGGCTTGAGGGGTCACAAGTCTTGGGAATGTTCGGTGCCAAAGGGGGATGGCACGGTGTGCTTCAATTGCCAAGAAGAAGGACATCGTAAGTCGGAGTGTTCCAAGTTAGCAGGGACGGGTGTGGCAAGGAGACGTTAAGGTACGTTTCGTTTTAATAAATATGTCCTTTGATTATTTATTATGTGCCGATTGAGTTCGGTTGTGTTAAATGCCTTGTGTTGTACATAGTATTGTTATGGGTGACGTTCCTAATGGAATTACACTACGGTGACGTTTTAATTGATGGACGAAGGGAGTAAGACTTGGTGCAACCAAGCATTCCTTGGTGTTCGGGAGATGTCTCTACCAAGCCTCGGGAATGGGCTTTGGTGTTCGGTTGTTAAGAGCGTGTTCGCTTTTGTGTTTGGGGTGGTGAACCATGAGGTTCATCGGGCTGACAAAACCCTAAAGATCGAGTGTTTGATCTCGATTTATGTCGGTAATGGAGTCTACGTGACGTGATGTTAGGTGCCTCTTTCATACCTACTAGCGTAGTATTCGACTCCGATGGTGTTGCGGTTACATTGTACTTAGGGTACCAGAGAGAAACCCTTAGGTACATGAGTGACTAGGTGGAAATTTGACAAGCTATGGCAATCGGAGAATTGCAATAATAGAGTTTGTGTAAATTATGATGAACTCTTCGTTCGAAGTGTTTAAGGATTGGTTAAAATCCTTCGTGTGCTCAAGGTTGGAGCAAGATGTGGTGATGGGTCGTGTGAACCCAATTGTTAGTAGAGTCTACCTTTGGTAGCATTGTACGGGTGTACAAGATGCGGTTATGGAACGTAGTTCCAAGTGGGGGAGTTACACTCCCACACGAGGAGGTTTTAGTGTGAGATTTCGAATGATGCTCTTAGTATATCCGGAACTTGTGATGGGACCTAGATTTGGTCAATTTGTGGTAGAGTGCAATTTCGGTTAATTTGTACTTATGGTTTTGGATTTGAATTATCATCGAGGTGGTAATGTGGTGAATCTCGTTGAGAGATAATGTGCATGTTTGATGAGCAAGGTGAAATCCCTCGATTAAGGGATGTGCGTATCGGATTCTCTTTTAGAGAATTATTATTTTGTGCCTATGCGCGATATAGGTGGTTCTTGCTCGATGGTGTTGGCGTTGTGTACACGTACGTATGATGATGGCTAGTGTAATCCGTTAGGATTCACTATGGTGTAGCAGTGCGCGATGTTACACTACTCGTTGTGATTGAGGCCAAAAGAGCGTGTGTTGATGGTTAGTGTATTCCGTTAGGATTCACTATGGTGTAGCAGTGCGCGATGTTACACTACTCGTTGTATGAGGCCAAAAGAGCGTGTGCGATTGGTGGGTTATGGCCATTGACGTGGTCCGCTAACTTCACCTTGGGAGTAGTGTTATATCGGTATGGTATAACGTATCGGGAAATGCGAGTACCGATGGGGAATGAGAGTACCATTCCTGTGTTGAGATTTGGGATGTGGATCACGTGTGGATGCGGATTCACGATGACGCGTGTAGTTTCGGTCATCTTATTGAGAAATTGAGTCTCGTGTAGTTCGGATTCACGATGACGCGTGTAGTTCGGTCATCTTATTGTGGAAGTGAGTCTCGTGTAGTTCGGATTCCCAATGACACGTGTGGATGCGGTCATTATATTGAGGAAGTGAGTCTCGTGTAGTTCGGATTCACAATGACACGTGTAGATGCGGTCATTCTTTTGGGATAGTGATTCTCGTGTAGTTCGGATTCACTGGGGCACGTGTAGTTCGGCCAATCCCGATTGTTGTGCGGTGGAGGTAGTGAGTCGCATGTGGTGTGGATTCACTAAGGCGCGTGTAGTTTTTGGCCAGCCTTCATGTGGTTATGTTGTGAACTATTGGTTGTTTATACACCAATGGTGGGGTCGTGAGGACCATGTTGTGTGATTAGTGATGCGATAGCCTTGTTTCGCTCTTATGTTGTTGCGGGTGTGACAATAGTCGATTTTGTACACCTTGGGATTTGCGTTTCCATAGTCGTTTGGGGCGCTAGCGGATTTAGTCTTACGACTTTATGATAGTTGCGTATTGGTCGTGTTGCGCACTACAAGGGATGTTTAGTGATAAGTGTTATTAAGGATTCGCTTTTGTTCGGTCTTCGTCGTTTTGGTTATTGACCGTATGTTGGGACTTGGTTGCTTTTAGCATTGTACTTGGCGAGGGTACGCTAAGGGTTGATATCTCGGTAAGAGATTGGTTGAGTTTTTCCCGATGTGAGGGATTGAGCAAGTTTTAGTGCTCGGATTTGTGGATTTGATAAATCGCGGATGACGATTTAGTGTTAAAGTCGATTCATTGGGAAGGATTGCCTAGAGAAGTTGGAAGGAAACATGATGTTTCCGTGTATGTTAAGCGATTGTGGTAGTTTTCGGATATTGTGCGCATTGCGTGTTCCAGAATGCGTGCAAGTGTGTAATTGGTAAAGGGATTAATCTTCGAGTTTATGAAAATTATGGTGGAAATCGGTTTGGAACGTATGTTTGAGGACTGTTGAGTGTGGGTCCAGTTGGTTAAGTGACGAGGATCACGAGGACGTGATCGATTCTAAGTGGGGGAGAGTTGTAAGACACTAATATTTATGGTACATATCGTAAGAATGACGTAGTGTGAGAAGCGTGGGTAAAAGTTAAAAGCTCAGAATCTGTTCAGACGTGTGTGCGCGCCGCGCACGTGGCCTGCGACAGAATTTCTGTCTTTTTCTATTTTGAGTTAAATGAAGGGCATTTTGATCATTTCACTTGGGGTTGGTTTAGAGCCTTCAAAGCTGATCCATTGATCATCTTATCCTCATTTCTACACCACAAACACTCTTATCCATTCTTAGAGAGAGAGAGAGTTCTAGAGAGAGAATTGGGGTTTTGGAGAAGAAGAAGCTCGAATTGATCAAAAGCTCGAGTGTTATAGTTGTTCACCTCGTTCCTAGCTACGTTTTGGTTGTTGTGGCAAGTTCTAACTCCGAATTTCAATGTTTGATTTGATATTCAAAGTTAGGGTTTGAACTTGAATTGTAGAGAAACCCATTTAAACTCTTGAAGTGAGTTCATTGATGCTAGTAATCGGGTTTATTGTTGTTGTTGTTGGTGGGTTTTGGGTTGGAAACTGATGTTATACGAGGGGTATATGAAATAGTATTAATTTTTGTCTAGGAAATACTATTAAATACGATACAATTTTACACAAGTTATTTATTTATTTATAGAGTGGATATACCTAAACCTTGCTACAACACTTATAGGCAGTGTACCTAATCGTACAGTAGTGTAGTTTTTAGTAAGTCCGGTTCGTTCTACAGGGATCTTAGCCAAGTTTAACGCTATATTAGTTTTAACTTAATAATTGTAAAAATATAAATATATATAAGTAGTAGTATTATTATAAAAAGGAGGATTTTACTGTTTAATGACCGGTTTGTCGATTTTAAAACTTTAGTCGCAGTTAAAACCTAATGTAAAATATTAAAAATAAATATAACTTAATTTAAAGCGTAAAGTAAATAACAATAATGAAATTGAAATAAATAAAATGACGATAAATAAAATTGCGATAATTAAAAAGTATAATAATTAAAAGTGCAATAAAATGACAGTAGATAAAATTGCGATAATTAAAAGTGCAATTAAATATGAAAATAAAGGAATTATGCTTATTTAAACTTCCGTAATCATGATGTTTGACGTTTTGATTTTAGTTTATTCCCATGAGTTAATTTTCCTTTGTCTTGGATTATTCAATATGTCCGTCTGGTTTTTGTTCATAACAGTCCATCAGTCATAAATATAAAGTGCGAGTGTCCTCGTCAATTTATCCTTATATCCGAAGTCAAATATTCCAACTAATTGGGGACTTAAACTGTAACAAGGTCTTAATACTTTGTTTAATAACTACACCAGGATATCGACTGCGTGTAACCCAAGGTTTTAATACTTTGTTAACAATTACGCCAAGTGTCCTTGTACATAATTCACCCCTGTTTTAATAAGTCCATTAATTATTAATCCATTCCCGTGTCCGGTTAAATGAACGATTATTAGTACTTATAAATATCCCGCCCATCGTGTTCGATCAAGTGTATATGGTTATTTATAGGTATGTCCAATTGTAAATCTTTATATTAAATTAAACTATCATTTAATTAAACAAATATAAAGCCCATTAATAGCCCATAGTCTAATTTCCACAAGTGTCGTTCTTTTGTCCAAACCCCAATTATGGTACAAAGCCCAATTACCCAATTTTAGATATTTTAGCCCAACATCACGATTACTTCGGCTTAAATAAGCATAATAATAACTTAGCTACGAGACATTAATTTAAAAAGGTTGAACATAACTTACAATGATTAATAAAAGCGTAGCGTTACTCGGACAGAATTTTGACTTACACTCTTACAACATTCGCTAACATACCCTTATTATTATTAAAATTAAAATTAAAATTAAAACTAAAATTATAATATATAAATATATATTACGAGATAGAGAGAATGAATTGAAAAAGGTGTAAAAAATTCGTCCGAAAATGCTGAAATTTATAGATGTGGCCAGGTACCTACTGCCATGCAATCGCATGGATTTAACACTGCTTGGCCATGCGATCGCATGGCCTACTTTTCCAGCTCACATTTCTTTGTTTGTTTATTTGCCGACGGTTTTTAAATAATAATATAATATATAAATAATTTTAAGAATTAATTATATATTATATTATATTCATGTGCATAGTTGACTTGTAATTTTTAGTCCGTTGCGTCGAGCGTTGAGAGTTGACTCTGGTCCCGGTTCCGGATTTTCGAACGTCCTTACGTACAATTTAATATCTTGTATTTTGCGTTTTGCGGCTTGTACTCTTGTAATTTTGAGACGTTTCTCACCAATAATTTGAACCTCTTGGATTGTACTTTATACTTTTGAGTTTTTTGGTCGTTTGCGCCTTCAATTCGTCGAATCTGTCTTTTGTCTTCACCTTTTATTATTTAGACGAATATCACTTATAAATAGAACAATTGCAACTAAAAGCTTGTCTTTTTTGAGGGATAATGCTATGAAATATATGTTCGTTTTTAGCATTATCAAATATTCCCACACTTGAGCGTTGCTTGTCCTCAAGCAATATAGTCTTGAAATAAAAATACTAAAATCACTTCTTTATTCTTCACACTTTGTACATCAGTGATTTTTATACGGCGGTATAAACAATGGTAGTAACGATGTGGTTTACAGTCCCACATGACTATAAAAATTTAGATCCTTAAGGAAATTGGATCTTTATGAAAACATTTGATTTTTGAAAATTCAATCTAGTTTTTACCCTAGATAAGTTTTCCGGAATAACCTTTCACCGGTGTTTGCAAATTGTTTTTGTGGGTTTGTTGGGTTTCAGATTTGAAAATTTTAGCTCAAAACTTGCGGTTTTGTGTCACCCACTTGCTAACCTTGTATTGGGAAAGCAACACGTCCAGTATACTTGTTCCGTATATTACCTTTCGGTAAACTACCGTCCGGTTGTAAAGGAAAGCGTTGAACAAGCAACTGTTAAGGCAATGTCCCGTGACATGCTTTTAATTATGGTCTATAACGTGTCGGATGCAATTACTATCCTTTGTAGGAGCAATAGTAAAGCTCACCCTTATGGTTTTTCGGTCTGGCACAAGGTCCTATCTTTGACCATGCTATGCAACCACCGTTCTTACGGTTGACACCCGATTTGGTTCAGGTGACCTGATGAATTCCAGGTGAATTCCTAGGATTTTACATTCAATGGTAATGAACGCATTAAAAATGAGTTTTCAGAAAACAAATCGGTTTGTAATTAGATCAAAATATTTTCTCGTTCAAGCTCGAGTTTCGATATCATCGAATTCCATGAGTTTGTAATTCTCAATCTTTAAAGTTAATCTCAAGGATTGAGTAATATCAGTCTTAAAAGCTAATTTTTGATCTTTCAAGGAGATTATCCTTTCTGGGGATCTGATTCATTAGTCTTATCAAGCTAATTTGCACGGTGCCCTCCCCATTTTACGAGACAAATCCTCTCATGGTTAGGATAAGTCTGACCACTTGGCGACCCTGTTTGATGCTGAGGTTCGTGGATTTCCTGCTGATTTTAGTGATGACTTTTCTAGATTTTTCGTCAACCTACAGCTGGTCTGGACGACAACTTCCTGACCTAAATCAAGAAGCGCGTTTCTTTTTCGAAAGACTTTACTTCCTTTTAATGATGGAATTGATTCATCGTGTAGATCCATCTTTCTTTCAAATATATTACAGTAAATCGGGTAAAACTGATTAGTTTAGTCCAAAGCAAAAGTATCTTTTTGTTATTTGTACAAAAATATGTGATATATGTTTTAAAAAAACTTGGTAAATTTTTCCCACACTTGGCTTTTATTTTCCTTTATTTGCCTTTTTATTGTCTTCTATTCCATTTTAAATGAATTCTAACATTTTAGGTTGTTTCTCAATTTATGTCCTTTTCGAGGTAACAATAATTTCGGTGTTAACACCTAGTTTTATTGTTCATAAATATGTATAAACATGATTTTGAGTTCATTTAATTGAAAATTTTGAAAACTTTTACTAGAATTGGGTAGTCAGTATATAAGACTAGGGCTGTTCTTTATTATCAGAGAGCACTAGATTCTAATACAACTACTGCGTTACTAGTATTTTTAATGGTAACCAAGTGTATAAGTTAAAATTTTAAAAATCCAAAAGAATTTAACCCGTTCCCACACTTAAGATCTTGCAATGCCCCCATTTGCAAGAAATCAGTAACAATTTAAATTATTGAGGGTGATTAGCGTAGAAAAACGATTAAATTTTACCAAAGTTTCCAAACATATTGGCTTTTGATTGCTGAATGATAAAGGGTGCACATCATTTGTTCATTCCGTCTTGTTGTTACATCACATTTGTTTTTTGTTTTGTCATCAAAATTAGTAGCTTTTGCTGAACTTAATGCCAGTCTTTGAAAATGCGCTGTTTTGCCCTGTTGTATACAATCGACAATATACATACATACAAATATAAACATGCATGGTAATTTAAAATGGGACTTAAAATCCCACTTTCAAATCAAATATGAAATATTAGTACAACATAATAAAAATATTAAATATTACAATAAAAGTATCAATATTTGTATGTTTAAACATAAATAAATAAAAATAACAAAAAATAAAAATCATAGAAATCACCAACGGGAACTATATCAATCTAGATAGGGGTTCCAGTTCATGTCGTCGGTCGGGTTCCATGGTTGGTGATAGGTGTACTGGTAGGCCTGGTTAGGGTCGTAGAGAGTATATGGTGGTCTCATCTCGGGCTGGTGTGGAGGATAGTAAGCGGGTCGGGTTGGTACGTAATGATCCTGAGGTGACAGCCAGCTCATGATCTGACGCTGATGATAGTCCCATCTATCATGCTGTCATTGCCTGGAATACTCGTAATCATTCCGGGCTTGCCACTGCTCCATCCGACTAAATCTCTCCTCGTTTGTCATTTCCACCTCATCTACACGCTGGTAGACGTCAGTCATAGCCTTCCTAATGACATCCCTAATGTCATCCACTTCCTCCATTTCCTCATCTGAACCTCTCTCTACCTGAGGATGACTACCTTCATAGGGTACTGCCTAGTTGCGTCTGCTCTTTAATACCTTAGCACCCTGATAGACCTTCAATCCTAAAGGCTCAACCTGTTGACTACATACCAAAAGTGGACCCCCTTGGTCCCTATCTACACCCAAATACTCTCCAATGAGAGTAACAAAAATACCTCCTCCTATTATTCCCCCTTCCTGTATTCCTTCCATCATCTTAGACAAATAAAAACCAACACAGTAAGGGATATTAACATAGCCTCTTGGGTCTCGAATACACTTTAGGTAAAATAAATCATGTAAAGTCATTTTCTCCTTATTGTGACCTCTCTGTGTAATTGAGTTAGCCAAAAATTTATGAATTATATGAAGCTCGGCTTTGTTAATATGTAAGTAGGAGTATTTTCCTCCCAGCATAAAAACATTATAATCTAACATACGCCTCTAGACGGCGTTCACGTCAAAATTCCTATCTACCCTTTCACCACGATAAATCAAATTCATACAATCGGGTAGTAGTAATTCACCAGGAGTATATATCTGCAAAGCTCTGGCCATGTCCAGCATGGACATCCTACGGCCAAGTATAAATCTAAGAAAACTTCTATCATCTAATCTATCTACATCTGCATTTAACGCTATAGTACTCAAAAGCTCAATGCACCATTCCTTAAATACAGGTCTATGAATGGTGAATAAATGTTCCCAATCGGGAAAAGAAGAACTGCCATACCTTTGGATTAGTAGCAGTCTAACACGGTTAGCTAGTTGGACCCTTTCCAAAGGATCCCAATCGATTACCCTTGGCACTTCTACATTTTTCGGTATCAGTTTGAATTTGTTACTTTGATATGTTGGGTAATCTCTCCAGCTTCTATCGAATCTCAGATTAGGATGCAACGTGTGTCCAGGAATCGTTGGGTATTCTACTGGCGGATGCATCGGAAATACTATAAAGGCATCAACAAATTGTAGCGGATCATAATAAGGTACGTGTTGATCAGGTTGATGTTGTTGTTCCTGTTGTGGTTCTTGTTCGGGTTCTGGCTCGTATTGCAATTCTGGCTCATGTTCCGGTTGTGGTTGTCTAGATGATGATGATGCACCTCCAGTTTCAGTATATTTCTGCAAAACACATTAAACACAAAATTTGTGCATCCAAATATGCATTAGTGTTAGCAAAATAACAACTTAAAACAATCACAATGACATGTTTAATCTATACTAAACTTATGCTCATTTTCATATTTTTATCAAAATCTACACTTTTTCAAATAAGCATATATGAAAATGTATACAAAGTTCATAAGCATTTAACTCAAATAACATGTCAAAATAGTCATTACTAACAATTAAACAAGTCTCAAATGGCAATTATATTAAATTAATCAAGTTCATGAATTTTAGACTTAAAAAGTCCACTTTAATTCTCAAAAATCATGTTTAAGATCAAAGTTTGGATCATTTAACTACCTAAACATATTACACTACTTAATTTAGCAATAATTCATGACAAAAATCGGCCATAACATGTTTATATCAAAAAGCCCCAAATTGCTCAAGAACACAAACCCTAGATTCCTAAAAATTTTGAATTTTTTGGCTTCAAATCATGTTAAATAGCATCAATCTAGGTTATATATGCATAATATACTAACAATTTAACTCTAATTACACTAGAAATTAACAAAATCAAATTAGGTAAAATATTGGTAAATATCACAAAAACTAGAAAATTTAAGAGTTTAGGGGTGTAATTTTTACCTTCTTGTTGAAAAATCCGAACCTAGGCATGATTGTAGTGAAGTTTTGTGAGAAATTTGGTGAAAAAATGGTAAATTTAGGGGTGTTCGTGTGTGTGTGTTCGTGTAGTTGTGTGTGTGAAAGTGTGGAGACAGAACAGCTCGCTGGAGCTTTTGTTCCTGACTTGAATTCCCTTTCCATGCGATCGCATGGCTTACAAGGGTAAATCCCATGCGATCGCATGGGTCCCTGTATTTTTTTTTAAATAAAAACCTTACACTTTTTAAAACATATAATTAATTTAAAAATTAAAATTTTGTTTCTTTTTAGGATGAGGGCGTTTCGGATCGTTGTCCTAGTCCGTCCCTCGACAAAATTTTAAAATTTGTCATTTTTAAGCGCGGTTTTAAAAGCAAAGATTTTTGGGTTTTTTTTATGTTTTTGGCATACTTTAATTCAATAAGATTAAAAATAATGATAATAAAAATTCTCGTCCCTCCCTTGGGTAGAGCAATTTCGGTTCAACAATCTAGTTTTCAACTCACGACGAATTTTTAAAAATCATATTTTTAACTTAGTGAAAATAAAGTAAATTTTTGTTTTTAAATTCACACCAAACTTAAATTTAAAATGCATAAAATTAAAAATTCATATTATTAAAATTAAAAATTCACAACAAATTTATATTTTTGTTTTTATATATACAAACTTATATTAAAAATATTAATTTTTCAAATATTTACAAACTTAATTATATAGATTTTAAAAAGTTTACAATAATAATTTAATATTTATATATTAATTTTAAAAACATAGTAAAATTAAAAATTAAAAATCTTTTTGGTCTTTTATCCCACTTTAATTAATTAAATATTATCAAAAATATACGCCCCTCTTTTCGGTAAAATAATTTCAGTTCTATAACCTAGTTTTACTCCTGACGAATTTTTTGAAATATTTTGGGTTAATTGATTAAAGATATTTATACCTTAAGAATAAACGGTAAATTTCACAGTGATGTAATAATTTTTTTTTATTTGATATCAATAATTTCGGTTACGCATACCTAATTTTATTGAATACCAATTTAATACTTTATAGCGAACGATTCAGCGTTTATTATCAAAAGGTTAAAAGCAATAAAAATAAAAATAAAAACTGTACATACTTACCTGTGAGAAAGAATTCTCAGAGACATGCTTTAGCCGACTCATAGAAGAGTCGTGTGATTTGGTTCTCCATAGCTACGTAAGCATAACCTCGAATCTTCAATATCTTTTCTTCTAAACATACAAACGGTCCTTCTCTGCATAGAGTAATAAATTCGGTATTTGAATATGTTTGATTATTTGAACATTTACCTTCGTGTGACCATTTGCCGCATTTGTAACATCTTTCAAGGTGTCGTGCTCTTCTTTTTGTTGCGGATTTTGATTTTCCTTTACCAAAATGTATCTTATGATGATCTTTTCTGAGTTCTTTCCTTACTTCGTCACATCTGCTTCTTATTACTGACACCAGGTCACTCGGAAGTGTATCATTATTACGTTTAGTAATCAAAGTGTGTAGCATTAGACCATGGTTCAGATCAAAGGAATTCTTCATCGCGTAAAACCTAAAAAAATTAAAAATTCAGAATGGGGGGAGAAGACTAGTTCTTTAGGGTCTGCTAGGGAAAGACCATTCGGATTCCATTCTCGAGAACTACACGAAAACAGAAAATCTAACTCTAACAGAAATACATATTACCCTAAAAAGATTCGAAACTCCCCACACTTAGTTAGATGTGGTGTCGAAATTGTGATTAACTTCATCTTCAACTTCCATTGGATTATCTATGTAATGTTTAACTCTGTGACCATTAACTTTAAATTCAATCCCATTTGAATTTATTAATTCTACTGTTCCGTATGGGAAAAATCTTTTGACTATGAATGGTCCAGACCATCTTGATTTCAATTTTCCAGGAAATAGCTTGAATCGTGAATTGAAAAGAAGAACTCTGTCTCCTTCATTAAATTCTTTTGAACTTCTGATTCTTTTATCATGCCATTTCTTCGTTCTTTCCTTATAGGTTAACGAATTTTCATATGCTTCATGTCTCCATTCTTCTAATTCGTTTAATTGACTTAACCGTAGACGTCCAGCTTCATGTAAATCAAGATTACATGTCTTCTGTCACACCCCCTAAAATGGACCAGGGGTAATTATGACCAATCATATCATAACACAGTTGTATAAACGAGAACGACTCTATATGAGACTTTTTAAATAAAACCTTTGTTAATAAAACAGCGGAAGCAGTAATACATGTTTACATTATTATTAAAACGTAAAATAAATGTTTATGAACTAAAATATAATATGCGATGTGGACTCCATGCAAGCATCAAATCTATCATCACAAAGTTGCAAACAGCTAGCTCAATCATCACCTGAGACAAAACATGCTTAAAGTGTCAACCAAAAAGGTTGAGTGAAATTCACAGGTTTATAAATAATATCCAAAGATTTAGACTACAATATTTAGTTTAAAGTTGATTGATATAGAAATATCAATCTAAAAGTGTTGCTGCATTTTGTAATATCGCTACTAAACAAGTTTACCCTACGACACCTTGTACTGTCAGTGTCGTGGAATCATTATTATGTAACCAAAGACCAACGGTCGAATGGTTAGAGACGTTACTCTCAATAGGCCTATTCACAATAATTAAGTTTGCATTTAAACGTAGCAATTAACGATATTACGGTAGGGATTTAGCATGAATCAAAGCATGACAGCATAGTTAACAATTTAGTACTTGTGTCTAAGCGTAAAACAGTTATAAAGCAAGCATGTGTCTCACCCCAAAAGTTATAAAACAGTTATGAAACAGTAAAAAGTGGGGCTATGAAGTTCACCTTAGTAGCACAAAAGAGTATTCCACGAAAGAATTGAACGGAAGGACGTGACCGAGATCTCAACCTAGAGATAGAACGTATGATCAGACATTGCCTAACAGACAATAGTATATAGTACTATATTGATAGTAGTGGATCACTAAAGAATTTCCATTTTCGGAAGGTTACTATTTATGGAAAGTTTCCACTTATAGTAATTTTCCAATTTTAGAAAGTTCGGGTTAATCTTTAGCAAGACGTTGTATAACTTTACTTAAACTTCGTTGCTATCAAATAAGTCAGGAATGACCAGATGTAACCGGGGGCCCAGGACTCTTGACCAGAATCTAAGTCATGGCATTCGAGATCCACAAGCTTACCCATAAATGGCAACCTAGACATCATTCACTTACGACCGTGAGTAGTGATGAAGTTCACATGAATTGTACATTATCTTTGATTAACCTTCACTTTAGGTTTATATGTTATTATATGTGTTATATTATATTTATTAATGTATTAACAATTTGATTATCTTATATTATATACTATAAGTTATTATTATTAAATTAGCATAGTTATAAAATAAGTATTTATTAATAATGTATTGTTATTAACTTACATTATAAGCATTATACTTTATTATATAGTATACTTAGTTATTAACCGTAAGTTATAATAATAATAATATTAATTTAGTATATGTAATATACTTATGTTAATCGAAAATCATACTAATATATGTTAATTCGAATATTAATTCATTAAATATTATATTTATAATTTTTATAAACTTAGTTAATTATACAATTCAGTAGGATATTTTATAAAAATAATTTTATCAAGTTTTTATATTTATTTCCCACTTTTCTTTATATATATACTCGGTTTATATTAATCAAATTTAATTAGGTAATAAATATTAAATCGACCTAAATAAATAATTTTATATTTTTTACAGGTTCTATATTATGTAAAAATCTTATAAAAATTATTCAATCAAATTTTATATCAAAATATTATTTATTTAATGTTTTCTAATTATTTAACCATTGTAATCGGCCTATAATTAAATAAATAGGAAAAATAATTTAAAATTAATATTTATATATTTTTTTAAAGTATCTAGTGATGCTACTAATCATAATACTAATTATAACATGTAAAAATAATTTATATATATTAAATTCGAATTTTTAAAGAATATACAAAAAAATAAAAGCAATTCGATAAAAATATAGAAAATACCTCAAGTACTTTCCCAAGTTTGTGAGAGAGTTTTTCCAAAGATTTGATACAAGTTTTTATGAAATAGAAGTGGGTATTTATAGGAAAAAAATGGTTGGTGAAAAGAAAAAAATATAAATAAAATAAAGGTGCCAATTTTGACAAAAAATAAAAACATGTTAAAAATGTTTTTAATAATTTTTTGTTTTTGAAAATATTTAGTCAATATTCATGGGCTCTTTATTTAATTTATAAAAAAATCTCTTTTTTTATAAGCTAAAAATATATATATAATGATTAAAATAACTTATCATTTAATTAATAATTATGTTTCATATAGTTTTAAATATAATACGCATTAATATTAATATTAACTAAAGTTATTTTATATAATTAGTGTAAACTTTAGTTAACAAAAAGTGTCGACTAAAAATAAATATTTGATCAATGTCAAATTTATTTATATATTACGTATGGATAACAACCCTTTAGTCAAATTAGTCAATTCAGGTATGGAAATATGAGGGTTGTTATAGTACCTACCCATTAAAAGAAATTTCGTCCCGAAATTTAGTTGTTGCCATTAATCGGTGTTGTTCGTACATAGACGAGGATATTTACGTTTTATTTGGTTTTCACATTCCCAGGTATGCTCGGGGCCTTGCGTGAATTCTAACGGATAGAATATTGTTCTGTTTCAAGAATTAAAATCATACAAACCATAATTTCTACAAGTTCTTCTACGAAGTGCATTTTATTATAAATGCGGAGATCTTTCAAAATGATGATGTTATACAAGTCATTTCAGTAAATTGGATATATAAAATGTGTTATGAATAATATCGAGCTCATTTAAACCTTGAGCGTTTATGCCACCACGCTAGGGTAGACAAAATAGAGAGGAGTTCATGAAAATCATAGTCATGAAATTTGATAGAGATTGACATTCTTTACAACAAGAATGATGAATATGAGTTGAAAATATTGTTTTATCAACATTGGGTAATATGGATAAAACGATTCGATTATAGGAAGAGTATAAATGAAGTTATCTTAAAAGTTTGAAATAAGGAAATATCAGTTTGCCTTAACTTTTGACATAATTAAAGGTGATTTCCGGAATTCAAGGGATTTAAAGGAAATCTTTATAATCTGTATAAGATTTAATTCTCCGGTAATTAAGGAAATTAAAATTGCCTTGATTGTTGTGTCTAGAATTTTGCTATAAATTAGCTTCTTCTGTTTCATTATCTTCACCACTTCTATACTTTCTTTCTCGATTCATACTTCCAAAGATTGTGAAAATGCTCCATCCAGTTCTTATCCTGGATATTTTTCTGACTATCGTTTCTATCATTCTTCTTTTTCATTTACCTTCAGAGGAATCTGTTTACTTCTATAATTACCTTGGGGTTATAGTGTTTTTAATTCTCCCGTGTCTTTATGTTGCTATACGCATTGATATACACGGTTTGTAATTTCCGTGTTGTTATCGGGCTTTATATTTTCCCTTATATGTCGGAGCTTTATGCTTTTGTTTCTTCTTCCCGACTTCAAGTCAAGCGAATAATGGTCCAGAACTCGTAGGTATGAAGTTTCGAATGATCATAATTTATAAAGTAGAAAGGAAAGGTAATAGCACGATTTGATTTGTCAAATTACCAGAATATTCGGAAAAGACCGAATCATCAAGAAAAATATTTTCTTGATATGTTTAGAGGTTAAATAGAATGTAAGAGTCGTGTAACATGGCGAATGGTGATTTATACAGTCTATGAATCATCATCTTCCATTAAAAATTTAGCATGACTTACTGTAATATAATCACGTTGGCCTGACGTCATTATATTATACTAACTCATGCTTCAATTCCCAACACTTCTTCAAATCATTCATAATTTAAACTTGAATTTTACAGAATATAGAAACTAATACAGTTTCCTTTATGATGTGATAAAGATATCACAAAGAGATAATTAATTGCGGACAAGAATCGTTATGATGATATCATCAGAAATACAGAGGATATTTATGATGATATTTTGGAATTTCTAAGTTCGAAAGTTGATGAAGAAATTTTTTTCGCAAGCTTTTAACATGACTTCGGAGCAAGATATTCTCTAAAGAATTCATCGGATCCAGAATTACCTGGATTCTTTGAATATAGGGTTTGGTCCCTGTATTTGTCCTTGGTCTCCTCCATGGTTAGCTCAATCCGTTTTTCAGTTCCAAATTTTCTTTTGAGCTTTTCCAACGTACCATTCTTTATTATAAAACTTTTGGCCATTGAGACCATCTACAATTTTGCTGTTTCCTCTGCATTTAATGCAGCCATATTTGAATCATTGGTTATCAATCTGAGATGGTTTCAAGAAATTTCATTTTTAGATGATTAAACGCTGATTGTAATCGTCAACGGATCTAATGGTTGATGAATAGGTGTTGTTGATTTCAAAAGAAATGAACGATAATTTCGGTGGTTTGATGTGATAATTCATCATAGAATACGAATGAATATAATTCATGAATGTAGTGATTTTTTTAGAAGGATAACACCTGCTAAAGCTTTACTTGGATTCTGATATGTCAAAATTAGAATAGATAATTGAATTTGTATGAAGATGGTTGTTCTTTTTTGTAACGACTCGGAAATTTTCGACCAAATTTAAACCTTAATCTTTATATGTTTCCGACACGATAAGCAAAATCTGCAATGATGAGTCTCGAAAGTTTTAAAACTATATTTATGTAATTAATTATCCTTTGGCCATGACTGACGATTCACGAACAATTGTTGTAAATAAATAAATATGTATATATCAATATAATAAAAAGGATAAGTGTATATATTAAATCAATCAAATTAAATGTGTAGACTAACATAAAAAAAATAATAATAAATAGGATGTTATTATAGTATATATATATATATATATATATATATATATATATATATATATATATATATATATATATATATATATATATATATATATATATATAAATTATGTATTATTAATACTATGATGAAACTGATCCAGTGATTTATTATTATTATTATTATTGTTATTATTATTAGATTATTATTATTATCATTATTTTTATCATTATTAATACTCATTATTAGTATTAGGTATTATTATCAATATTATTGTTTTCATTATAAAAAGGAAATAACTTATTATTATTATTATTATTATTATTATTAAGGATTAATATTATTATTATCATTTTTATTATTAGTATTATCATTATCAATAAAGTTATTATTATTATTAGTATTAATATTATTATTATTGTTGTATTATCTATTTTTTTTTTAAAATATATATAATTATTAATAATTTTATTTGCATAAATTAATTTATAGATTAAATACAATTGTGAACATATCATTTTCAGTATCTGCTTTCAATTTTGTTCTTTTATATACTATTCAGCTCGTGAACTACTGTCTAAATCAATTACATGTCTATCACAGTAGAACTTTTCACTCTATAAATAACTTGCTGTATTTGAGAATGAATTTAAAAAAAAAAAAAATAAATAAATAAATAAACTAAACCCGTCAGGTACCTTCTGTCTTCATTTTTTTTTTTCGATTTCGAGCGAGTTTTAAAAATCTAACAATGCAAACATATTAGGAATCACGTAGTGAAACTCTGGGTAAATTCTCAAACCGTAATTTATCGAACTGATTATCAATTTGCGAGTCAAAGTTTAATTAAAAAAAAGTCAAACACAGTTCATCAGTTAAATTCGAGATATGTGATGTGATTCAAGTTTAATTAATGAATTCAAAAGTTTCCTTGAGTGATTTCAAACCTTTTTCATGATGTAAGTATAGTCTAAAACGTTTTAAAAATTGAAAAGTGAATTCGAGTTCATATATATATGAAACAGCGACGGTTTTGATTTTTTTACTCTTTAATTCGTGTAATTTATTCTCTGTTAATTTCTATCAAAAGTGTTAGATGTTGTTGTGTTAATACAACACCAGTAAGTAAATTAAGGGTTGGTCTGGGTTCAATGTTGAATTGTTACAAGGAAGAAGAAGAACAGAACAATTTTACGGGATATAAACAATTAAAATGGGGATAAATCAGAAAAGAATGGAATGGAGCAGTGGTAAGAGGGCGTATGTCTAATCGAGGGGTCTCGGGTTCGAGCCTGGGCATGGACTCTTATTTCTTTTTAGGCCAGTTTCCTTAAGGTAGTCTTCTAATTAATTATTATTATTATTATTATTATTATTATTATTATTATTATTATTATTATTATTATTATTATTATTATTATTATTATTATTATTATTATTATTATTATTATTATTATTATTATTATTATTATTATTATTATTATTATTATTATTATTAATATTACAATAATACAAGTTGTTATTAATCTCATTAATAATAGTATTAGTTTCAATTTTGTAACTATTAGTATAATTATTATTACCAAACAAATGTATCATTAATAGCAATATTATTATTATTTTTTTTATTAATGCTATCATTCTTAATAAAATTATTATTATTAGTAAATCATTAATAACACTCATAGACAGTAAAATTAATATTTTTACAAGTATTATTATTAATATCATGATTATTATCATTAATAGGATTATTATTATTATTTTTATAATTTCTAATATTATTTAGTATCCATACAAAATTTAACAAATAAAAGATATATATACATATAAATATACAAAAATGTATTAATATATATATATATATATATATATATATATATATATATATATATATATATATATATATATATATATATATATATATATATATATATATAACATAACAAAATTAATATTTTTATTTAATTTAAATATATAAAATAAATATATGAAAAATACAAGTTATTAATATAACAATGATATAACTTATAAATTATTATATATATATAAATTTATTCGAATATAATTATGTGTATTGATAAATAAAAAAATGATATAGGTTCGTGAATTCGAGGCCAACCTTATGCTTGATCAATGATGTTATATGTATTTTTACTACAAAATACAGTGTGGTGAGTATATAGTCCCTTTTAAACTCTAAATATTTTGGGATGAGAATACATGCATTTTATGAATTACGTTATGGACACAAGTGATCAAAAATAAATTCTATGTTGAGTTGTACCATGGCATATTTCTTTATACTTGGTAGCTAATATTTACATGAGGAATGTAAACGCGAATCCTGTTGATAGATCTATCGGGCCTGACAACCCCAACCGGGCTGGACGACCAGTTTTCAACGGTTGCACAGTACTTCGTTTATGTATACCACACTTGGTACGGTGTAGTGATTATTTAAGAATATGCTGCGATGATTTAAATGTTAAGTATGGTTACCAAGTGCCAACTACTTTTACATACACTTGCGAGTGTATTATGTTTAAATATATGAAATCTTGTGGTCCATAGTTATTACGCTGCTAGCATCAAACCTATATATCTCACCAACTTTATGTTGACGTTTTAAAGCATGTTATTCTCAGGTACGAATTAAGTCTTCCGCTGTGCATTTGCTCATTTTAAGGACATTACTTGGAGTCGATCATCGCAATGGGACCAGGTGTTGATGACTTTGTCCAGGAGGATAAGGACGGGTTTTTACATTTGGTATCAGAGCAGTGGTCTTAGCGAACTAGGCCTGCATTAGTGTGTCTAACTGATAAGTCGTTAAGATACATTAGTGAGTCTGGACTTTGACCGTGTCTACATGTCAAAAGTTTTGCTTATCATTTCTAGTCGGAAATCATCTACTTATCATCCTTAGGGAATCGCCTGCTTATCATTCATAAGTCTAGACACGTCTTACTGCATTTAGTGCATCGATAGTGTATAGACAAAATTTATATATTAGCACATCTGTAGACCTGCCTGACACATTCTATAAATTCCTCAGTAGTCTACGAAATCTTTAGGACTATATATATAGATATTCTATATAGATAGAATATCATTCGATATCTGAAAATCATTTCACATCGAAGATCCCTTCCATCCATCAAATTGCCCTCTTGGCGATGAACCTGAAGCACCTACCGGCGAACCTGTATGAGAAACCATTTTCTCTCACATTTCTAGAGTATCTCGTCACGATTACATAATATCCCATATTTCGGATCTTGTTCATTCGCTCACTTCAACCGCCAACCATTCCGGTGTACTAGCAGAAGTTAACGAACTTCGCGCTCGCGTGACGGCTTTGAAGAACATGGTGTGAAGGTTACAAGCACCAGCAGCAGCACCGGCAGCATAACCAGTACCGCCAGCAACATCAACATCGCAAGCTTCGGTACCAGCAGCATCACCGACATCAACGGCATCACTATTATCAACGCCAACAGTACCCTTATCACCTCCAACCACAATCGCGTTGTAAACCTCAACATCGTAATTTGTATCTCGGATATCAATATCACACGCCTCAATATCACCATCTATACTTCGAGTATGATCTTCGTTCTACATATCGTTCTACATCGATTATCCTCGCTTTACGTATCGTTCTACCTCATTTATCTTCGTTCGACATGACGATTATGTAATCTCTAATGTTATAGAGATTATGTAATCTAGTATTAGCGATAAATCAAATGAGTTTAATATCTTCTTGACTCATTAAATCCATGATTACATCTGAAGAAAATATATATGTAAGTATATTTTCATTGTAATTAAAAATTTCTTTCGTACAAACTGTTAATGGTGAAAATATTTTAACGGGTAGGTAGTACCTGAGGAATATTTAGATTTCACATTAATAAGTTACACTGTACATTCTTCAAATCTGATTCAATAGTCATTTACTATCCTACTTACAATCATCGATATGCGTATCCGTTCATCACAGAATAACCTTTTCCATTCAAATTTCATATTTGGATTTTGATCTATCAGAATCCAACAAGTGGCATAATGAAGAAAACATTGGACAAATAAAATTTGATAGAAACAAACGGATTAACTAATGGAAATATTGTTAAGATTCCACGCTAACTGTTCCTAGCTAACTGTTCCCAGCTAACTGTTAATTCTGTACTACATTTTAATTATCGCAATTTACATTCTCGTAATTTTAATTTATCGTCATTTAATTTCTGTTATTTACTTTTACGCACTTTAAATAACGGGACACGTATACAAGGTTTCAACCTATCATATCGACCCATCTATATATATATATTTCGGAACAACCATAGACACTCTATATGTGAATGTGGGAGTTGGCTATACAGGGTTGGAGTTGATTCCAAAATATATATATGGTTTGAGTTGTGATCAATACTGAGACCGGTACACGGGTCACGATACATATTAATTAATTATATATTAAATTATATATGAATTCATTGGACTATTGGACAATTGGACTGCTAACTTTGGACAATTAAAATGAATTAAAATATTGATTATAACATATGAAACTAAACAATTCTTCAAGTTTGCCACTTGATTTCGTCTTAAACCTCATTTGAATCTCGACGATTACAATCCGCGTTCAAATCTTCATAATCCTTGAAAATACCTCAATCGAGGGGATGAATCAACCGTACCTCATCTACGGAAGGAAAAATTTATGCATATAGTTATGCACCTGAAAAACTCTCGGAGACTGAGTAAACGTTTAACACATAGCTGTGCTAATTCCTTTAGTGTTATTATTACCCAAAATAATTTTGCAGTTCTTCTCCAAATTAGTCAGTTTTGTCACAGCTCCAGCAAATCAACTTCGACTTTTCGCTCGAAACAACCTTATTATCATCTTATTTTATATGTATGCTCTCTTATTGTTACCGGGGAACCTTTTATATTCCACCATATACAGTCAGCATTTAATCATCTAAAAACACAATTCTCTTAAAATCACCTCGGATCGATAACCAATGATTCAGATATGGTAATAGTAAATGTAGAGGAATCGGCAATTAGTACTTTGAAAACACACAGCATATCTACATCAACAGTTATATGTATCTATATAACATTTATCTCTTAGAACTATGATCTTCCATTCTGAAATTCTGAAAAGCACCCAGCTTGCGAATTAATAATCTGAATTTTGAAGAGTTGAATGAAGCAACAAAAACTGTAAACGACCTCAATAGCCAAAAGTTGATGATAAAGAATTGTATGTTGGCAAAGCTCAGAAAAAGTTTGAAACTAAAAAAAAAAAAAAAAAAACTGATTGAGCAAACTACGAAGCAGTCTCTGAATAATCACAAGGACTAAACTTGTACATTAAGAATCCTGATGATTCTGTTTCTGATGAAATCTTTAGCGAATATCTTACTCCTGACTCTAAACCTTTACGGAAAAATCTTCATCATCATCCATCGATATTAGAAATTCCAAGATATCATCGTATCTTTCATTATAAATATCCTCTATATTTCTGAAGATATTTTCATAACTATTCTTATCTGAAATCATTAATCTCTTCGTGCTATCAGTGTACATCATATAGAAACTGTTAGTTTCTATATTCTGTAAACTTTCGAGCTTAAAATATGAATGTTATTGAAGTAATGTTGGGAACTGATGCATGAGTTAGTATAATATAATGACACTTGATCATCGTGATTATATTACCGTAAGTCATGCTGAGTTTCTAAATGGAACATGATGATTCACAGATTATAACGTCATCATGTGTCATGTTACATAACTCTTTCATTCTGATTAACTTCTGAACATATCAAGAAAATATATTCTTGATAGTTCTATTCTCAGTAAATCTGGTAATTTGACAAATCAAATCGTGCTATTACGTTCTTTCTCATTTAAGAACATTAAGTTCAGTCGAAACTCCATACTTAAGAATTCTGGACCATTACTCGCTTTACTAGAGGTCGGGAAGAGAATAAAAAGGCAAAAGAGCTCCCAAAATATAAGAGAAAATATAAAGCCCAATAACAACAAGGAGATTACAAACCGTGGATATTAATACGAATAGCAATATAAAGACAAGGTATAATTAAGAATAGTATCACCCCAATGTAATAGTAGAAGTAAATAGATTCTTATGGTGGAAGATTGAAAAGAAGGATGACAGAAGTGATAATTAGAAAAATATCAAGTATTAGAACGGGATTAAGCATTTTCACAATCTTTTGAATGTATGAACTAAGAAAGAAAGTATAGGAATGGTGAGAATAATAGAACGGAAGAGTTTAATTTATAATGGAAATATCAGACATAGTAGTCGAGGCAGATCACCATATTTAATTATAGAGATCTTAATTTCCTTATTCGTCGAAGAATCAAATCTTTTAGATTTTCAAGATTTTCTTTTAAATCCCTTAAATTCCGGAAAATTCACTGTGACTACGTCAAAAGTTAAATCTATATCTTAATCTCTTGTGACAGCTTCACTCGTACGCTTCACATAATCGAATTGTTTTACCACTATTACTAAATGGTGATAAAACTCTAGCTATCAATTCATATTCGTCATAAAAACATTTTATTGTTAGTCATGACGATCTCGATCAAATTTCGGGGACGAAATTTCTTTAACGGGTGGGTACTGTAACGACCCGGAAATTTCTGACCAAATTTAAACCTCAATCTTTATATGTTTCCGACACGATAAGCAAAATCTGTAATGATGAGTCTCGAAAGTTTGAAAACTATATTTATGTAATTAATTATCCTTTGGCCATGACTGACGATTCACGAACAATTGTTGTAAATAAATAAATATGTATATATCAATATAATAAAAAGGATAAGTGTATATATTAAATCAATCAAATTAAATGTGTAGACTAACATAAAAAAAATAATAATAAATAGGATGTTATTATAGTATATATATATATATATATATATATATATATATATATATATATATATATATATATATAAATTATGTATTATTAATACTATGATGAAACTGATCCAGTGATTTATTATTATTATTATTATTGTTATTATTATTAGATTATTATTATTATCATTATTTTTATCATTATTAATACTCATTATTAGTATTAGGTATTATTATCAATATTATTGTTTTCATTATAAAAAGGAAATAACTTATTATTATTATTATTATTATTATTATTATTATTATTATTATTATTATTATTATTATTATTATTAAGGATTAATATTATTATTATCATTTTTATTATTAGTATTATCATTATCAATAAAGTTATTATTATTATTAGTATTAATATTATTATTATTGTTGTATTATCTATTTTTTTTAAAAAAATATATATATAATTATTAATAATTTTATTTGCATAAATTAATTTATAGATTAAATACAATTGTGAACATATCATTTTCAGTATCTGCTTTCAATTTTGTTCTTTTATATACTATTCAGCTCGTGAACTACTGTCTAAATCAATTACATGTCTATCACAATAGAACTTTTCACTCTATAAATAACTTGCTGTATTTGAGAATGAATTTAAAAAAAATAAATAAATAAACTAAACCCGTCAGGTACCTTCTGTCTTCATTTTTTTTTATTTCGATTTCGAGCGAGTTTTAAAAATCTAACAATGCAAACATATTAGGAATCACGTAGTGAAACTCTGGGTAAATTCTCAAACCGTAATTTATAGAACTGATTATCAATTTGCGAGTCAAAGTTTAATTAAAAAAAAGTCAAACACAGTTCATCAGTTAAATTCGAGATATGTGATGTGATTCAAGTTTAATTAATGAATTCAAAAGTTTCCTTGAGTGATTTCAAACCTTTTTCATGATGTAAGTATAGTCTAAAACGTTTTAAAAATTGAAAAGTGAATTCGAGTTCATATATATATGAAACAGCGACGGTTTTGATATTTTTTACTCTTTAATTCGTGTAATTTATTCTCTGTTAATTTCTATCGAAAGTGTTAGATGTTGTTGTGTTAATACAACATCAGTAAGTAAATTAAGGGTTGGTCTGGGTTCAATGTTGAATTGTTACAAGGAAGAAGAAGAACAGAACAATTTTACGGGATATAAACAATTAAAATGGGGATAAATCAGAAAAGAATGGAATGGAGCAGTGGTAAGAGGGCGTGTGTCTAATCGAGGGGTCTCGGGTTCGAGCCTGGGCATGGACTCTTATTTCTTTTTAGGCCAGTTTCCTTAAGGTAGTCTTCTAATTAATTATTATTATTATTATTATTATTATTATTATTATTATTATTATTATTATTATTATTATTATTATTATTATTATTATTAATATTAATATTACAATAATACAAGTTGTTATTAATCTCATTAATAATAGTATTAGTATCAATTTTGTAACTATTAGTATAATTATTATTACCAAACAAATGTATCATTAATAGCAATATTATTATTATTTTTTTTATTAATGCTATCATTCTTAATAAAATTATTATTAGTAGTAAATCATTAATAACTCTCATAGACAGTAAAATTAATATTTTTACAAGTATTATTATTAATATCATGATTATTATCATTAATAGGATTATTATTATTATTTTTATAATTTCTAATATTATTTAGTATCCATACAAAATTTAACAAATAAAAGATATATATACATATAAATATACAAAAATGTATTAAATATATATATATATATATATATATATATATATATATATATATATATATATATATATAACATAACAAAATTAATATTTTTATTTAATTTAAATATATAAAATAAATATATGAAAAATACAAGTTATTAATATAACAATGATATAACTTATAAATTATTATATATATATAAATTTATTCGAATATAATTATGTGTATTGATAAATAAAAAAATGATATAGGTTCGTGAATCCGAGGCCAACCTTATGCTTGATCAATGATGTTATATGTATTTTTACTACAAAATACAGTGTGGTGAGTATATAGTCCCTTTTAAACTCTAAATATTTTGGGATGGGAATACATGCATTTTATGAATTACGTTATGGACACAAGTGATCAAAAATAAATTCTATGTTGAGTTGTACCATGGCATATTTCTTTATACTTGGTAGCTAATATTTACATGAGGAATGTAAACGCGAATCCTGTTGATAGATCTATCGGGCCAGACAACCCCAACCGGGCTGGACGACCAGTTTTCAACGGTTGCACAGTACTTCGTTTATATATACTCACTTGGTACGGTGTAGCGATTATTTAAGAATATGCTGCGATGATTTAAATGTTAAGTATGGTTACCAAGTGCTCAACTACTTTTACATACACTTGCGAGTGTATTATGTTTAAATATATGAAATCTTGTGGTCCATAGTTATTACGCTGCTAGCATCAAACCTATATATCTCACCAACTTTATGTTGACGTTTTAAAGCATGTTATTCTCAGGTACGAATTAAGTCTTCCGCTGTGCATTTGCTCATTTTAAGGACATTACTTGGAGTCGATCATCGTAATGGGACCAGGTGTTGATGACTTTGTCCAGGAGGATAAGGACGGGTTTTTACATTTTTAGTGAACGGATACATATATCTTGTGGATGTACAGTTACTGATTATTGAATCAGAATTTGTAGAATGTACGGTGTAACATATTAATGTGAAATCTAAATATTTCTCAGGTATTACCTACCCGTTAAAATATTTTCACAATTAACAGTTTGTACAAAAGAATTACAATCTTTATGAAGATATACGTTCATATATGTATTCTTCAGATAGGTTTAATGAGTAATATAATATTAAACTCATTTAATTTGCTGTTGAAACGAGAGTAAATAATCTCCAAAATCTTAGAGATTTCATAATTGTCGCGAAATATTTCGCTAATGAAGTTATGATTCAATAATTCATCGTTCATTGTTATAGATATACCTTGGTGTATGATGTTGGTGATCGTGTAATCCTTGTGAAATTCACAAGACACGAATAATGTTTTTCTAAAAAGTTTCGAGTATATCAAAAATGGAAGTATACAATTAATCTTGTATTTGAGTAATACACTTGGTTTATTATAAAACGGAGTTTATTGTGTTGAAGCAGTGATTAACGATTGTTAAGTCGTTAACAAAGGATATACATCATAGCATATTGTGATATGAATTAACCAAGTAGTACATACTAGTTAAGATTTACAAGTAATAGCTTAGTACGAAAAGATTTATTATTGTTCCAATCCATATATATAAAGTATACATATATAGTTCTTCAGGAAGAATGAGTCAATACATCTTAAGTCATTATTACTAATATTCCTTGGTATCTATGGGGCGTATGATGTTGATGTTCGAGGTACTGAGTGTGATGTTGAGGCGTGAGATGTGGATGTTGTTGTTGGTGAAACTGATGCTGTTGGTGGTGATGCTGATGGTACTAGTTATGCTGCTGGTGCTGCTGCTGGTGTTCGTAGGTTTCGCACCATATTCTCCAGAGCCACCACTCTAGCGCGAAGCTCGTTGACTTCTTCTATTATTCCGGGATGATTGGCGGTTCAGACAAGTGGATGAATAAGATCTAGAATTTTAGATATTATATAATCGTGACTGGATATCCTGGAAATGAGGGTGAAAATAGTGTTCCGAACGGGTTCGCTGGTAAGTGCTTCAGGTTCTTCACCAAGAGGTGAATTCGGTTGGTGGAAGGGATTACCTTCTTCTTGTCTCCATTGATTAAGTTTACTATGAACCCATCCCCGATTCATCCAAAATAGATGATAGCTGATTGGTTCCTTTGTTCCGGTTACGCTGCCATTGGAGCTCGAGGAATCGGTTGAGAAATCCATATTATGTGATTTGAATTAGGGTTTGATATGAGATTAGTGTTGAATACTGGATGATATATTCATCTCCTTGAATATGTATATGTAGCAAAAAGATTTCCGTAATTTACGGAGGAAATTTAGGAAAAGTGTTAGACAAAAATTATTGGGATAGATACGATAAGATATAATAAGATATGATGTGTCTATACTCTAATAATGGTAGTATGACGTGTCTAGATGATAAGTATGTAATCTGATAATCTTTTGATTAAAGATTTTCAATTCGTAATGTCCTATTCAGGTCCAGGGGCTTGAGCTATATGATCCTTTAAATCAGTAATCCAAATGCTTTCTATTCTATAGTTTCGTAGACGTCATCCGTCAGGAAAATTCAATGATCAAAACAACAAGAAAGCAAAGAAAGTAATGAATATGAATAGTGATGACATTATAATGTCTTTGAGATTCTCGATAACTCAATAACATTTTCTGGTTCGCAAACTGATGCATAAAGGCATAAGGCATATAGGTACGTGATATAACAGGGAGTTATATACGTTTGAGTATGAATAGTAACAAATATAGGAGTTTCAAAATTTATGGATAATATTTCATGTAATACATATGTAATACATAAACCATGATAGATGACTTAGGAATGTCAAGAATTTCAGAAATCGTAGTGTCGCATTTAAAAGCGGTGGCGTAATTGGATAGTACTTAGAAAAGTGAACAGAGTTCTTAGATTGACTTGGCATTCTAAGATAAGTAAAGTTTCTAAAGTATAGTGTTGCATTTAACAATTAAAGGCAACAATTAAAGGCACTATAGTCAAGGAAAGTTGTAGTACTACATTGCTAAGGTACCTAATTGTATAAGGCACACTTAAAATGCAATCCTGGTTCTCTACAACAGCACTGCTCTGATACCAATCTGTCACACCCCCTAAAATGGACCAGGGGTAATTATGACCAATCATATCATAACACAGTTGTATAAACGAGAACGACTCTATATGAGACTTTTTAAATAAAACCTTTGTTAATAAAACAGCGGAAGCAGTAATACATGTTTACATTATTATTAAAACGTAAAATAAATGTTTATGAACTAAAATATAATATGCGATGTGGACTCCATGCAAGCATCAAATCTATCATCACAAAGTTGCAAACAGCTAGCTCAATCATCACCTGAGACAAAACATGCTTAAAGTGTCAACCAAAAAGGTTGAGTGAAATTCACAGGTTTATAAATAATATCCAAAGATTTAGACTACAAGATTTAGTTTAAAGTTGATTGATATAGAAATATCAATCTAAAAGTGTTGCTGCATTTTGTAATATCGCTACTAAACAAGTTTACCCTACGACACCTTGTACTGTCAGTGTCGTGGAATCATTATTATGTAACCAAAGACCAACGGTCGAATGGTTAGAGACGTTACTCTCAATAGGCCTATTCACAATAATTAAGTTTGCATTTAAACGTAGCAATTAACGATATTACGGTAGGGATTTAGCATGAATCAAAGCATGACAGCATAGTTAACAATTTAGTACTTGTGTCTAAGCGTAAAATAGTTATAAAGCAAGCATGTGTCTCACCCTAAAAGTTATAAAATAGTTATGAAACAGTAAAAAGTGGGGCTATGAAGTTCACCTTAGTAGCACAAAAGAGTATTCCACGAAAGAATTGAATGGAAGGACGTGACCGAGATCTCAACCTAGAGATAGAACGTATGATCAGACATTGCCTAACAGAAAATAGTATATAGTACTATATTGATAGTAATGGATCACTAAAGAATTTCCATTTTCGGAAGGTTACTATTTATGGAAAGTTTCCACTTATAGTAATTTTCCAATTTTAGAAAGTTTGGGTTAATCTTTAGCAAGACGTTGTATAACTTTACTTAAACTTCGTTGCTATCAAATAAGTCAGGAATGACCAGATGTAACCGGGGGCCCAGGACTCTTGACCAGAATCTAAGTCATGGCATTCGAGATCCACAAGCTTACCCATAAATGGCAACCTAGACATCATTCACTTACGACCGTGAGTAGTGATGAAGTTCACATGAATTGTACATTATCTTTGATTAACCTTCACTTTAGGTTTATATGTTATTATATGTGTTATATTATATTTATTAATGTATTAACAATTTGATTATCTTATATTATATACTATAAGTTATTATTATTAAATTAGTATAGTTATAAAATAAGTATTTATTAATAATGTATTGTTATTAACTTACATTATAAGCATTATACTTTATTATATAGTATACTTAGTTATTAACCGTAAGTTATAATAATAATAATATTAATTTAGTATATGTAATATACTTATGTTAATCGAAAATCATACTAATATATGTTAATTCGAATATTAATTCATTAAATATTATATTTATAATTTTTATAAACTTAGTTAATTATACAATTCAGTAGGATATTTTATAAAAATAATTTTATCAAGTTTTTATATTTATTTCCCACTTTTCTTTATATATATACTCGGTTTATATTAATCAAATTTAATTAGGTAATAAATATTAAATCGACCTAAATAAATAATTTTATATTTTTTACAGGATCTATATTATGTAAAAATGTTATAAAAATTATTCAATCAAATTTTATATCAAAAGATTATTTATTTAATGTTTTCTAATTATTTAACCATTGTAATCGGCCTATAATTAAATAAATAGGAAAAATAATTTAAAATTAATTTTTATATATTTTTTTAAAGTATCTAGTGATGCTACTAATCATATAAAAATTTTATAAAAATATTTAATACACGTTTGTGTTTATTTTGTATTTTCTTTATTATTTCTCTCGGTTTAGAATAATGCAAAAGTAAATTCTTTTTAAATACTAATCGTCCCATTTATTTGATTTTTATAATTTTCACTTGTTTATAAAAGTATAATAATCTCAAAAAAAAAAATTATAATTATTTTTATTACTGTTTAATATTTTATTACGAATTTTATATTATTTTTGTGTTTAAATACTACATAATTCGTATTTAATTATAAATAATATTCCATAAATTATCAAAATTATTTTTATACATAATAATACTTATAATACTAATTATAACATGTAAAAATAATTTATATATATTAAATTCGAATTTTTAAAGAATATACAAAAAAATAAAAGCAATTCGATAAAAATATAGAAAATACCTCAAGTACTTTCCCAAGTTTGTGAGAGAGTTTTCCAAAGATTTGATATAAGTTTTTATGAAATGGAAGTAGGTATTTATAGGAAAAAAATGGTTGGTGAAAATAAAAAAATATATAAATAAAATAAAGGTGCCAATTTTGACAAAAAATAAAAACATGTTAAAAATGTTTTTAATAATTTTTTGTTTTTGAAAATATTTAGTCAAAATTCATGGGCTCATTATTTAATTTATAAAAAAATCTCTTTTTTTTATAAGCTAAAAATATATATATAATGATTAAAATAACTTATCATTTAATTAATAATTATGTTTCATATAGTTTTAAATATAATACGCATTAATATTAATATTAACTAAAGTTATTTTATATAATTAGTGTAAACTTTAGTTAACAAAAAGTGTCGACTAAAAATAAATATTTGATCAATGTCAAATTTAATTATATATTACGTATAGATAACAACCCTATAGTCAAATTAGTCAATTCAGGTATGGAAATATGAGGGTTGTTATATCTTCAAAGCCCAAAATGCTTTATGTTCAATTTCTACTGGAAGGTGACATGCTTTTTCATAAATGAGTTTAAAAAGTGTGGTTTCAATTGGAGTTTTGTAGGCTGTTCTAAAAGCCCAGAGTGCATCCTCCAATTTCATGGACCATTCCTTCGGATTTGATCCTACGGTTTTCTCTAGAATACATTTTAAAGCTTGGTTGGTATTTTCAACTTGTCCACTTATTTGTGGATGATAAGCGGTTGAGATTTTATGAGTTACTCCATATCTTTTGAGAACTTTCTCAAGTTGATTATTAGAAAAATGAGTACCCCGATCACTTATTAAAGCTTTCGGTGTTCCGAACCTTGCAAAAAGACGTTTTAAAAAGTTGACTACAACTCGTGTATCGTTAGTTGGGAGAGCTTGTGCTTCCACCCATTTAGATACATAATCAATGGCAACGAGAATGTAGAGATTATTATGAGATTTTGGAAATGGACCCATAAAGTCAATACCCCAAATGTCAAATACTTCACATACTTGAATGACATTTTGTGGAATTTCATCACGTTGACTTATTTTTCTAGCCCTTTGACAAGCATCACCGGATTTTCAAAGAAGGTGTGCGTCTTTGAAAATTGTAGGCCAATAGAATCCAGCATCGTAGACTTTTCTTGCTGTAAGTTGAGGCCCATAATGCCCTCCTGTTGGTCCTGTGTGACAATGATTTAAGATTTGACTAGCTTTATCTCCGAATACACATCAGCGTATTATTCCATCGGGACAACTTTTAAACAAATGTGGATCTTCCCAGAAATAGTGTTTTATATCACTAAAGAATTTCTTTCATTTTTGGTACGACAATCCTTTTTCAAGGAATCCACATACTAAGTAGTTTGTATAGTCTGCAAACCATGGAATTTCATTATAATCTATCTTCAATAGATATTCATCAGGAAAGTTATCTTGTATGGCCGATTCATTTAGAAGTTCTAATTCAGGATTTTCAAGACGAGAAAGATGATCAGTGGCGAGATTTTCTGCTCCCTTTTTATCTCAGATTTCAATATTGAACTCTTGTAGGTGTAAGATCCAACGGATTAATCGTGGTTTGACATCTTGTTTCGAAAATAGGTATCTATGAGCAAAATGGTCAGTATAGACCACCGTTTTTGCTAGAACGAGATATGAACGAAATTTGTCAAAAGCAAAGACAATAGTAAGGAGTTCTTTTTCAGTTGTTGTGTAATTCGTTTGTGCTCCTTGTAACATCTTGCTAGCATAATAAATAGGTTGAAATCGTTTTTCAATCCTTTGTCCTAAAACGGCTCCCATTGCAAAATCACTTGCATCGCACATGAGTTCAAATGGTAGATTCTAATTTGGAGTTATCATGCTCAGCGCATTAGTGAGTTTTTCTTTAAGAATATTAAAAGATTTGATACATTCATCTCAAAAGATGAATGGAGCATCCTTTTTAGGAGTTTATTCATAGGAGTGGCAATTTTAGAAAAATCTTTTATGAAACGTCGGTAAAAACCGGCATGCCCTAGAAAACTCCTAACTCCTCTAACATTGGTGGGATGTGGAAGTTTAGTAATTATATCTACTTTAGCTCTATCCACTTCAATTCCTTCCTTTGAAATTTTATGACCAAGAACGATGCCTTCTTTAACCATGAAATGGCATTTCTCCCAATTAAGAACTAGATTTGATTGTTCACATATAATAAGCATTCGTTCAAGATTAAGTAGACATGTTTCAAATGTATCACTGAAGACTAAAAAATCATCCATGAAAAGTTCCATGCATTCTTCTATCATGTCGTGAAAAATTGCCATCATGCACCTTTGAAAGGTTACAGGGGCGTTGCAAAGTCCAAATGACATGCGTTTGTAAGCAAAAGTACCATAAGGGCACGTGAATGTGGTTTTTTCTTGATCTTCGGGTGCTATTGGAATTTGAAAGTATTCGAAAAAACCATCAAGAAAACAATAGTAACTATTTCTGGCTAATCTTTCTAATATTTGATCAATGAAAGGTAAGGGAAAGTGATCTTTTCTGGTGGCGTCATTTAATTTTATATAGCCAATACAAACACACCATCATGTTACAGTCCTAGTAGGAATAAGCTCATTTATCTCATTTGTGATGACAGTCATGCCACCCTTCTTAGGTACGCATTGAACTGGGCTTACCCATGGACTATCAGAGATTGGATAAATTAAACCTGCATCAAGCAGTTTAATAATTTCTTTCTTAACAACATCTTGCATATTAGGATTTAGTCTTCGTTGGCGTTGCACATACGTTTTATGACCTTCTTCCATAAGGATTTTATGTGTGCAATACGGAGGACTTATTCCTTTAATATCATGAATCTTTCATGCAATAGCTGGTTTATGAGCTTTTAGCACAGCAATGAGTTGAGATTTTTCATTTTCAGTAAGAGAAGACGATATTATTACAGGTAATTCAGATTCACCATGTAAATAAGCATATTCCAAATGGTTTGGAAGTGGCTTTAACTCTAATGTCGGTGGTTCTTCTATCGATGATTTGTATCGATATCTGTCTTCCTCTTTTAACATTTGAATTTCTTCTGTTGTTGGTTCATATCCATTAGCCATAAGTATAGCTAAACATTTCAGCTCCTAAAGAACATTCTCCTGTTCCTTGTAATTCTGGAAATTCTTCTAACAATTCTGCATGTGAATCAATAGTTTGAATATAATAACATGTATCATCTGCAGATTCCGGTTGTTGCATGGCTCTATCAACTGAAAAGGTAACACTCTCGTCCTCTATACTTAGGGTCAGTTTCTTACCGAACACGTCTATTATTGCTTTAGCTGTATTTAAGAATGGTCTTCCTAATATGAGAGGAACTTGAGAATCTTCTTCCATGTCCAGAATAACAAAATCTACTGGAAATACTAAAGTACCAACTTTAACTAGCATGTTCTCCATTATCCCTCTAGGATATTTTACTTATCGATCGGCTAGTTGTATGCTTATTCGTGTTGGTTTCAATTCTCCAAGGTCTAGTTTAGCGTATAGTGAATACGGCATTAAATTTATACTAGCACCTAAATATGCCAATGCTTCTATTGAACTAAGACTACCCAGAAAACATGGAATTGTGAAACTTCCTGGATCTGATAGTTTTTCTGGTATCTTATTCAACAGTACTGCAGAACAATTAGCATTCATAGTAACAGCCGAGAGTTCTTCCATTTTCTTTCTATTTGTGATTAGATCTTTCAGAAATTTAGCATATCTAGGCATTCCTGAAATCACATCAATGAAAGGAAGATTGACATTTATTTGTTTAAACATATCCAAAAATTTAGATTGCTCGGCTTCAAGTCTCTCTTTTCTCATTTTACTCGGGTAAGGAAGTGGTGGTTGGTATGGTTTAACATAAGGTTTAGCCTTAACTGTGTTATCTTCATTAACCTTTTCAACTACCGGTTTTGTTTCCTTATCTTGCTCAGACTGTGGTTCTTGTGGAGTAGGAATAGAGTCATCAGAAATTACAGGTATTTCAGGTGGTTTAAGTGTAATACCACTTCTTCTGGTAATGGCTTTAGCTGTTTCATTCTGGGGGTTAGCATTTGTATCACTAGGTAGACTTCCCGGTTTTCTTTCCCCTATCAACCTTGCTAGGTTGCTTACTTCTTGTTCCAAATTTTGAATAGAAGCTTGTTGATTTCTAAATGATTGAGCATTTTGTTCATTCATTTGCTTCTGAGATGTGAAAAACTGAGTTTGAGATTCAACTAGCTTTGACATCATGTCTTCTAAATTTGGCTTTTTATCATCGGTTTGTGGTGGTTTATTTTGAAAAATAGGTCTTTGCTGATTGTAAGTATTATTGGATACTTGTTGATTGCTAGGACCTTATTGATTGTTGTATGGAACATTTCGGTTATAATTCTGGTTTTGATTGTAAATTGGTCTTGGCGGTTGATAATTATTCTGATAATTATTTCCAGGCCTTTGGTTTAGATATGAAACATTCTCTCTTTCTTTCATTGTTTGTTCAATACTGAGACAATCTTTTGTCAAATGTGGTCCTCCACACTGCTCACAACTAATTCGTATTGAGTGAATATCTTTAGTCATTTTTTCCATTCGTCTCTCGACAACATCTATCTTTGCGGAAATGGAATCTAAGTCATGGATAGAATCGGCTCTAGCTGCTTTAGATGATCTAATGATATCTTTTTCTTGATGTCACTCATGTGAGTGGGAAGCAGTGTTATCAATAATTTTGTAAGCGTCAGTTGCAGTTTTCTTCATAATGGAACCACCAGCTGCTATATCGATGTTTTTTCATGTAGTGATGTCGCATCCTTGGTAGAATATTTGTACTATTTGACAAGTGTCTAAACCATGTTGCGGGCATCCTCTTAATAACTTTCGAAATCTTGTCCATGCCTCATATAGAGTTTCATTTGGCTTTTGTGTGAACGTAAAAATTTCTCCTTGAAGTCTCACAGCTTTAGATGCCGGAAAGAATTGTTTAAGAAAATTTTCAACTAAAACGTCCCATTATCAATCGCCCCTTCAGGTAACGATTCTAACCAATCTTTGGCTTCTCCCTTTAAAGTCCAGGGAAATAACATGAGATATATCCGTTCATCCTCCACTTCTCTTATTTTAAATAGAGTACAAATCCTATTAAATGTACGAAGATGTTCGTTTGGATCTTCCTTCGGCGCACCACTAAATTGGCATTGATTAGTTACCATGTGTAGGATTTGTCCTTTGATTTCATAATCTGGCGCATTAATGTCTGGTTGAGTAATTGCGTGACCTTGGCCAGTGCGTTTAGCTCTCATTCGGTCTTCCATACTTAGAGGTTCCAGATTCTCCATGATTGAATTTGTTGAATCTGAATCACTACAGGATTCTGATTTAATAGGTTGTTCCTCGACAATTTCTGTTTGAATGATTAGTGGTTCCGGAGGAAAGATTAATGGTTCAGGATCTCTGAATTGTCCCTGAATATCCTCCGAATTCTCAATTGTGAGGTCGGGTTGAAAAAATGGATTATCGGAAATTTGAATTGGAGTACTTGGTCGACTGGATGAAGATTCTAAAGAAAAATCAAAGGCGACAATATTTGCTAGATGTCTTGATCGAGTTACAGGTGGTGAACGTTTTGCTCGGTGCATTCACTGAATATCCTATTAGTTATAAAAATAAAAATTATATAAGTTATCAAATTAATAGACTTTTTTTGATTTTGCCCACGTTTCGAATAGCCAATAGATGTAGCAGGTAGCCAGGACCCTTTAAATCGGAAGCCCACAACTCGCCACTAACAAATCCAACTATCACTACGAACCAGAAAATTTTGGATGTCTATCAATTTAACCGCTTAAAATAATTTTTTTTTCGTTGAAATTTAAAGAAATTTTAGAGAAGAAATAGAAAATTCTATGTCCTAAAAACTAGAGCGGCGAGAAATAAGAAAGAAAAAGAGCGCGTCGGAAAACGTCGAAAAATAAAAGGTCAAAAAATAATAGGCGTCGAAAAATAAAAATAAGAAAGTAGCGCGTCGAAACTAAAAAGTCTAAAAACTAAAAATTAAAACTTACGTCTAAAGATATTAAAGCTTAAAAGAAATTCTATATCCTAAAACGGCAATAACTTAAAAAGTACTAAAATTTATAAAACGGCGTCGCAAAATTCTAAAGCACCTAAATCTTAGTCTAAAGAAAAAGTACTTAAGGGATTTTACGGCAAAGCCTAAGAGTCTAGAAATAAAAATAACTATGGCAAAATACTAAGTTTAAAACTAAGTACGAACGAAAAATACAAATATTACGCTAAAACAAATAAAAAGATACAAAATATAAAAAATAAACTTAAAGTTGTAAAAAGTACAATTTTTATAAAAATATTATTTTTATATTATTTATTTTGTAAAAGTATTAATTTTTATATATTAATTAAAACTAATTAAACTTAAAATACAAATTAAATAAGAAAGCTAAAATTAAAAACTAATTAAAAAAACTAACCCTAAATAGGGTTTTAATTAATAATAATAATAATTATTACTCCGTAATTATTGTAGTTGGCAGTCAAACCTGGCGTGTCAGACAGGGCCATGCGATCGCATGGTCTGAGCGTTTTAAATCCATGCAGTCGCATAGATTAGGGTTTCGAGCCAGGATTGGGCTGCTACAGTACTTTGGTCCGAGTGATTTTATATTTTTTTTTTGTTTTTAGATTATATAAAATATATATATAACTTAAATAAAAATTTAATTTTAAAAACTAAAATAAAAATACTTTTTAACTTTATATATATGTAACAACTCTTAATAACAAATATATAGATTTTGTTTTTCTTTTCTTTTTATATTTTCAATATTTAAAACGTATTTTTACAAAAACGTATTTTTACAAAAGTAAACTAAAAAACGTTTTTTTATATAGCGTTTCGCTTTCGGCGTTTAAGCAGTTTTCCAGGCAGCGGCGCCAAAAATACTTGATGTTATACGAGGGGTATATGAAATAGTATTAATTTTTGTCTAGGAAATACTATTAAATACGACACAATTTTACACAAGTTATTTATTTATTTATAGAGTGGATATACCTAAACCTTGCTACAACACTTATAGGCAGTGTACCTAATCATACAGTAGTGTAGTTTTTAGTAAGTCTGGTTCGTTTTACAGGGATCTTAGCCAAGTTTAACGCTATATTAGTTTTAACTTAATAATTGTAAAAATATAAATATATATAAGTAGTATTATTATTATAAAAAGGAGGATTTTATCGTTTAATGACCGGTTTGTCGATTTTAAAACTTTAGTCGCAGTTAAAACCTAATGTAAAATATTAAAAATAAATATAACTTAATTTAAAGCGTAAAGTAAATAACAATAATGAAATTGCGATAAATAAAATGACGATAAATAAAATTGCGATAATTAAAAAGTATAATAATTAAAAGTGCAATAAAATGACAGTAAATAAAAGTGCGATAATTAAAAGTGCAATTAAATATGAAAATAAAGGAATTATGCTTATTTAAACTTCTGTAATCATGATGTTTGACGTGTTGATTTTAGTTTATTCCCATGGGTTAATTGTCCTTTGTCCTGGATTATTCAATATGTCCGTCTGTTTTTTGTCCATAACAGTCCATAAGTCATAAATATAAAGTGCGAGTGTCCTCGTCAATTTATCCTTATATCCGAAGTCAAATATTCCAACTAATTGGGGACTTAAACTGTAACAAGGTCTTAATACTTTGTTTAATAACTACACCAGGATATCGACTGCGTGTAACCCAAGGTTTTAATACCTTGTTAACAATTACGCCAAGTGTCCTTGTACATAATTCACCCCTGTTTTAATAAGTCCATTAACTATTAATCCATTCCCGTGTCCGGTTAAATGAACGATTATTAGTACTTATAAATATCCCGCCCATCGTGTCCGATCGAGTGTATATGGTTATTTATAGGTACGTCCAATTGTAAATCTTTATATTAAATTAACAAACTATCATTTAATTAAACAAATATAAAGCCCATTAATAGCCCATAGTCTAATTTCCACAAGTGTCGTTCTTTTGTCCAAACCCCAATTATGGTACAAAGCCCAATTACCCAATTTTAGATATTTTAGCACAACATCACAATTACTTCGGCTTAAATAAGCATAATAATAACTTAGCTATGAGACATTAATTTAAAAAGGTTGAACATAACTTACAATGATTAATAAAAGCGTAGCGTTACTCGAACAGAATTTCAACTTACACTCTTACAACATTCGCTAACATACCCTTATTATTATTAAAATTAAAATTAAAATTAAAATATATAAATAATTATTACGAGATAGAGAGAATGAATTGAAAAAGGTGTAAAAAATTCGTCCGAAAACGCTGAAATTTATAGATGTGGCCAGGTACCTACTACCATGCGATCGCATAGATTTAACACTGCTTGGCCATGTGATCGCATGGCCTACTTTTCCAGCTCACATTTCTTTGTTTGTTTATTTGCCGACGGTTTTTAAATAATAATATAATATATAAATAATTTTAAGAATTAATTATATATTATATTATATTCATGTGCATAGTTGACTTGTAATTTTTAGTCCGTTGCGTCAAGCGTTGAGAGTTGACTCTGGTCCCGGTTCCGGATTTTCGAACGTCCTTGCGTACAATTTAATATCTTGTATTTTGCGTTTTGCGGCTTGTACTCTTGTAATTTTGAGACGTTTCTCACCAATAATTTGAACCTCTTGGATTGTACTTTGTACTTTTGAGCTTTTTGGTCATTTGCGTCTTCAATTCATCGAATCTGTCTTTTGTCTCCACCTTTTATTATTTAGACGAATATCACTTGTAAATAGAACAATTGCAACTAAAAGCTTGTCTTTCTTGAGGGATAATGCTATGAAATATATGTTCGTTTTTAGCATTATCAGAAAGCGACTTGGCCATAATTTAGGGCTTGGAATTGGGTTTAATCACCAGGTTTGGTGATTATGGAAGTGTTGGAACCCATTTTAGTGTATTTGAAAGACTAATTTTGGATTGAGTCAAAATTAGGGTTAATGGGTGATTTTGAGAATGATAAGTGTTTAACACTTGTGTTTGGGTTTAATTGGCATATTAGGACCATTTTCACATGTGTTAGTGATTACTGTTTAGTTTGGGCGCGTTTTGTGCTTGGAAGTGCAATTGGTCGAAATTGCACTAAGTGTCATTTTGAGTTGGTTTGTAAATCCACTCTAAGTGTGTTACTTGTATTGTGATATTGGAATAGGTACATTCCATCGTCAAGTTGCGGATTATTCGGTAGCATTCATCAAGACGACAAGGTGAGTGTTAATATCCTATTTGCATATGTACGTGTAGGATGGGTGCGGGTCGGGTGAAGTGGTTCTCGGTTATAGAGCTCACTTCACATACAGGTGGATTTGATGGACTTGTGTAATGGGTCCAATTAGCACGGTTGTGCATTTTGGTTAACCACCTTTGGCGAGGTGCACACTTTGTGTGTACGTTATCACATGTGCTTGTGATGCGGAGTATATAACCCCAATGGCGAAGGGTTGATATTGAGTTGTGATGTGGATAACCCCGATGTGGTGGATTTTATAATCCCGTGACCGTGGGTTTTGATGTGGAGAGTGAATCATGTGTGGATGCTGATTCACGATGACACGTATAGTTCGGTCATTTTATCGAGGAAGTGAGTCTCGTGTAGTTCGGATTCAAGATGATGTATGTAGTTCGGTCATCTTATTGACGTAGTGATCTCGTGTGGTTGCGGATTCACTAAGGGTCGTGTAGTTCGGCCAACCTCGATGTTGTTGTGGTAATGAAGATAGTAGTCTCGTGTGGATTGTGGTAATTGACTTTTGGTATTGGGTTAAGGGGTTAACCTTGGGCGTTGTATGCTTTATTGTTATATATATATATTGTTGTATCGTTGTGATGTAGCTAACCCTCCAGGTGTAGCTTGTTGGAGTGGTTCATATCGTCGTTGGTGAACTTACTTGTTGATTATTAGCTTGTTATATAGCGGTTGAACGGTATGCTTAGTTTGCCTTATACGTGGATGCTCCGGTATGTGTTATTTGATTATTCGTGTGGCGTGTCCATTTTATGCATATATATGTATGTAGTATATTCTCACTCAATAAGCGTTAGCTTACCCTCTCGTTGTTTACATTTTTTATAGATTTGCATGGATGCGGTGGCTCGGGTAAGCGTGGGAAGTAGTGGACTCGCGTAGTTGCTTTAGAAGATCTTGCTTTTGGATTTGATTAGGATTGGGTAGCGTATCCCCAATCACCATGCTCGGCTTTTATGTTGTGTTAAAAAACTTGTAGTCGAAAATTGTATTTCGTACTTAAGTCGTAAAACGGCTGATGTGGACCCGGTGTCGTAAAACTCATTTTATTATTGGAACGTGTTAGTTTTAACTAATATTAAATGCTGCGAAAACCGTTTAGTCTAAAAGCGTCGGTAAGCGATAGATCTTTAATGCAAAAACGTAAAATCTGGACAGAAGCTGAATGGCCTTGTGCGCACCGCGCACAAGGAGGGTTGCGAGCCGCGCACCCTTTCTGTAAAAAAAAAAAAAATATTCCGCGTTTTTGGTTGGACAACGGGTTGGGTTGTTATATATATATATATATATATATATATATATATATATATATATATATATATATATATATATATATATATATATATATATATAATGTATAATATAATATATATAATATAATAATATAATATTTATATATAAATCCCATACATAATTCAGACACGTGTCAGCACCACATTCCTCCTCACTAATCCTAATTATCTCCTAATTTTGAATTAAAAAATTCAGTATTTATGTATGACTGACGCGTGTGCCTAAGACTATTTCTAACCGTGGCGGTGATATCAAAGTCAAATGATGTACTTTTTGGTGATGTGGCAAGGTTAAGAGATGAAGTTAAATAAAGGATAGTGTCAAATTTGAGGGTTAAATTTGTGAATGGGTGTTGTGGTAAAATATTATTGGTAGTTGGGTATAAAATATATTAATTAATAATATATAAAAATATTCGAAAAAATCTAATTGGCTGACACACATTTGACACACCAGTCAAATTCTTGACTGAAGCCCCGGGCGTTAAATTTTGACGCCACGTTAGGGGCGTCAAGGGCGTCAAAGTAGCTGCCAAATGGGATGACGGACAAAAAGTGACGCCGGGTTAATTAGACTATTTGTAGTGGTTGGGGGCGTGGGTTGCTTTTTGAACTTTTTTGATGACTAGGACGTGTGGGTTAGTTGTGTGGAGTAGTGGTGGTGTGGGTTGGTGGTGTGAGTGGGTTAGTGGAATGCTGACGTGGCATTTAATTTTTAATTTTTGTTGTGTTTTAATAATTTGTTTTATTTAATAAGTAGAAAAAAATGTAACATAATTTGAATAATTAAAATGACATCTTACATTAATAAATAAAAAAAATACATAATTAAATAGTTAAAAAAAAGGTACATAAATTAAATTCATAAACTAAAGACGAACAAACATAAACTAATCAGTGTTCGGGATGTTGTCAATATTCAAGTCATCCTTCAATTTGCCACGAATCATCTTTTTAAAATTTTGAAACGAATCACGTCCTCCGGGTCCTCAAAATCTCTAGAAGATTTCCCCAACACATCAAATTGTGTAAGTGCGGTTTGCATAGTACAAAATTCATTAAATTTATCAATCGCACTTTTCTTGTCCACGACCATATTAGACATTTGGTCCAAAAATTCGTCCACCCTTGACGAACTCGAACTCTGACCACGAGATGACGCTCCTGCGTCCGAAGAAGCCGATTTCTTTTGGGCTTTCTTTTCTTTATCACGTCATATTGGACGTGTCATTGGTACATCCCCAAACAACTCCGCCTCAAAGTCTTGGGAAAGTCATACCGGATCTCCTTGACTTTAACCTACCTCGTCAACATCGACAACATGTTTTTGAGATCTTGCAACCGGATCATTAGGAACATTCCACTTAGGATGTGTTTTCAAGAAAAAAAAATGCTTCCTTATGAGGAAATTGTTTATCATATTGACTAGAATATCCGCAGAGTGGTAAACATCATCGTCATTAGCTCCACTTTGCAAATGATCCTTTATATCGTTAAAGATAGGCAAAAACTCCGTACAAGCCTTGTTGACATCTCTCCATTTTGAAGATAACGAATCTTCATGACGTACCCAACCTTCTTCATTTTCATTAAACTTTTCCATAACCGTGCCCCAAAAACTTTTTTTCTTTTGTGATCGACCAACAATTGGATTCTCCGAAGCATCACAAAAACATTTCGCCAACCACAAAATCTCTTGTTGTGACCACATTTTTTGTTTCCTCGACGTACCTTCCACCGCTTTCCCTATATATTTTTATAAACATATTATTAATAATAATAATAATAATAATAATAATAATAATAATAATAATAATAATAATAATAATAATAATAATCATCATAACAGTAAGTAATATATATATATATATATATATATATATATATATATATATTATATTTTTTATTTAAACTATATAATAAATATATATACTTAAACTAACAGTAGGTATACTAAATAATAACAATAATAATAATAATAATAATAATAATAATAATAATAATAATAATAATAATAATAATAATAATAATTATTATTATTATTATTATTATTATATTAATAATAATAATAATAATAATAATAACAGTAGCTAATAATAATAATAATAATAATAACAGTAGCTAATAATAATAATTTATAATTATAATAACCTTTATCTTTTTTGCGATGTTTTCGCGTCACCCGAGTTTGAGATTGACGAACTTGAAGTTGTTGTTCTTGTGATTCTTCATCTCGCAATTGCATTCGTTGGATTGGAATTTGTTGGGTTGATGTTTCTTGAGAACGCATCTGATAATGTTGTTGTTGTTGTTGAAAAAGATCTCATTGTTGTTGTTGTTGTTCAAAATTTAGCGGAAGTAAGGGTTGATTGAACCTGAACAAATTTCTAGGCATATTGACAATTTGTTGAGGACTAGGTGTTTGGAGTGGTGGGGATGCTAATCCGAGAATATTTGTTCGACCGAACACCATAAGATTTGAAAACGAACCGGTTTGGTTAAGTGGTGTTCGGGGATCTTCATTATCATCTTGAAAAGTGAATTGAGTGTTTGGATTAGACATTTAAAAAAAAATATATATGAATAGGAGAAGTATGGAAGAAGTGTGTTTGTGAAGAGTGTAGTGGTGTTTATATGTATATATAAGTAAATATAAATTATTATTATTATTAAAATTGATTAAATTGCAACGGATATATATATATCCGTTTGATATTTAGTGTGCAACCACTAACCACCAAGCCAATAAATAAACGCCACGTGTATCATCCCCTCCACCCACTCCGTCGCCTACCCCGTTGCTGCCCCACCCACGACCCAATTTTTTTGCTGACCAACGCCTCGATACGGCAATGGGGGGCAGCGCCGGGTTCCACCTCACCCTCCCACGCCGTTGTACATGGACCGATACAAGGGGTCTTATAGTCTATTAACAAGTGTATCAAGCAGTTTATGCCCCTCTCTCTCTCTCTAATTATTTACCCAGATCCACCGCAACCCTAATCTCCTTCGATCTTTTCTCCTGCGATTTCAAAAATCACTAAAATCATAAACATTCGATTACATCAATTAAATCAATTGATTTAATCAATGATTTCTAAAGTGATTCATCCAATATCGATTTAGCAAGATGTATGTTTCCTCATCTTTTTTTTTCAATTCTCAAGATCGAACGGTTTTTGATTTATCTTCAAATACAAAATGTACACGTTTGATATCGCTATGATTCACTTTTTTCAGGTACGTTCTTGATTTATTTTATCGATTTTCAATACCACATTGCTCATAAATTATTGTTAATTCAGATTATTAAACGGTTTTTGTCAACAAACTGTAGGTGAATACGGTTTCGTGATGCAGTTGATTACACGGTATCATGATTTAGTAAACTCTATTTGATTTTAACATATGTTTTCATTATTGCACTACAAGTGTCTGTTTAAATGCTTGAATAAATTATAAATCGTTTCAAATATATGTTTGTTCATTGTTCAAGTATATGTTTGTTCAATGATTTTAAGTTAGTAGGTTGTCAATCTTACTACATCTTTTGATTATTATGTTGAAAAGTGTCATACCCCGTCCAAATTCTTCCTGAACGAATACAATAACATCTGGTATCATCGGGATGAACTGACGTCTATATGCCATGAACGACTCCATGTAATATCTTTAAAATGAGCAAATGCACAGCGGAAGATTTCTTCCAAACCTGAGAATAAACATGCTTTCAAGTGTCAACCAAAAGGTTGGTGAGTTCATAAGTTTATCATAAAACAATGAAATTTCATCATTTTAATAGACCACAAGATTTAAATGATGCATGGTACAAATGGGCCCGAATCTTACACCCACCTGTAATGTACATGCGATATCTTTTAAATACAGTACACCTTTCTCATTTATGCCATCCAATTTTCATAAATCTTAGTAACCATACACATGTCTCGTGCACAAAAACTAATACACATAACCTGTGTATAAAAATTATTCTCTCGATACATAACATTCACATCAACTAGTGGCAATTATCATGTCCACATAATTCAATGGTGGCAATTATCGTGTCTATATAATTCGATGGTGGCAATTATCATGTCCACATAATTCAATGGTGGCAATTATCATGTTCACATAATTCAATAATAATCCGCAGAACTTATGTCTGCATAATAATTCATTCGAGGAATGTTTTGCTTGTGTCTATCTCGTCAAATATTTATAAAAGCATTTCATGTATTCGCAGTTTAAAATATATTTCAAAAGCATTTAATAAAGCCGTTGTAAAAACAGCGCATGTATTCTCAGTCCCAAAAATGTAAAGAGTAAAAGGGAGCAAATGAACTCACGCATATAAATATTTTAAAAACAATTAATAAAGCATTTGCATGTATTCTCAGCCCAAAAACGTAAAGAGTAAAAAGGGAGCAAATGAACTTACCTAACGTATTTTTGTAGTAAAAATACATATGACTATATTGAACAATGCAGGGTTGGCCTCGGATTCACGAACCTATATCATTTGTGTATATATATTAATACACATAATCGTAATCGAATAAATATATATAACTTTCTTAGTTATATCGTTTTTATGTTAATAACTTATATGTTCTGTGTATTTATTATATATATTTTAACTAAATAAGATATTAAGTTTGTTATGTTTTATATATTAAATATATTTATATATTTATATATATATATGTAAATCATTTGTTTGTTAAAACAGTATTTTAAAAATACTAAGATAATTTTTGAATAATATAATGATAATACTAATATTAAATATAATGATAACATTAGTAGTTTTAATAAGATTGATAATTTAATAATAATGGCAATAAAATTAATAATTTTGATATCATTTCATAATACTTACTAATAATAATAATTATAACAATCTTATTACTAGTAGTAATCCTAGTAATAATACTTTTATTCATAATTATAATAATAAGTCTAAAATGATACTAATACTAATATTTACGAAAATAATAATAATTTGTATTATTTTCATAATAATATTATTAATAAACCTTTTTATCATAGTGACAATAATATTGAAGTTTTGAAATTACTAATAATATCGGGAGTAATACTCATAGTAATAATAATAGTAGATCTAATACTTTTAATTATGATAATAATAACAGTAATTATGATACTTATAATAATATTTTTAATGTTAAATTGTATTATGTTCATAATAACGTTAATAATAATAATAATAATGATCATAATTATAATAGTAATACTATATATGTTAATATTAATAATAATAACAATAATATTAAGTAATGATAATACTAATAATTTTGGAATGATAATACTAGTATTAAGAATGATAATATCCTAAGTTATGTTAATGGTAATAATAATTAATAATACTAACCTTTAGTAATACTTATAATACTTGTATCTATGATATCCATAATAATAATTACTATAATACTAATAATAATAACAATATTCATAGTGATAAAAATAATAATCATAATAATAAAAATAATAATAATAACATTAAATTATACCAATAATTACTATAATACTAATAATAATAACAATATTCATAGTGATAAAAATAATAATCATAATAATAAAAATAATAATAATAACATTATACCTTAATAGCATTAAAAGGAAGTAAACTGCTCGAGACGGGACTCGAACCCTCGACCACATGCTAACCCGATAACACTCCTTAACCACTATTCCGTCCTTGATTATCTGACTAAGCCCCGATTTATATTTATATAACCCATTTCTCTATTTCCAATTTGAATAGTCCAAGCCCAACATCATTTAATTAAAACTCTCGGCCCAACAAGTAAATTAAAGTCCATGGTCGAGTAAACCTAGTTCTCACGGCCCAATACAGAATACACTAGTATTCAGCCCAACAAGTTTCTATTGTTAAAAATAAAACGCCATTGCCTGGTTTCAAACTTAGGATCTCTCGCTTGAACACAAACGCTCAAACCATCCAACTGCCACTCCATATTCTATTTTAGTTCATACCTTAAACTTATTTATCCTACACTGTACTCGTTTCTTCTTCATCGTCATCATCATCTTCACATACAAGAATATAAGTAGCAGACATGTAATCCAGTTTTTACAGTCCACTCAAAAAATAGAAGCATAAACCTAAAGTCAGGCCAATATTATCGATCCATTTACACTTGAATGTCCCAGCAGAAACTTTATTCTCGGCATACTAAAAGGATAGAAACATGGCGGCTCATTAAATGGATTTAATACACCCAAGTTGAAAGTCCCAAATAAAATATGTATACGACCCAAGGTCATATTGGAATTGTTTACCCCCTGCAGCTTAATCGATCAAAAGAAAAGAAAAAAAAATGTTGTCCAGCTCATTACTCTAAACCCCACCTCCACTAATTATCATTCACTAACAACCAAATGATTTAACTTTAATTTACTAAAACCCAACGTTACGTCCTTTCTCCTTGGATTCGAATTTGTTCAATTTAATAATCATCCACTAACTTAAAGAGGTGATAATTTGTCGGCCATGTTGTAAAAGAAAAAGGAAACGTGGGATTATTCCAAGTGTAACATCTCTCATCGTCAATGTGTATTAGGTATCAACAGTTTCATCATTCTCCTTGTGGCTCTCAAGAAAAAAAATAGAGAAATAGGAGTTGCAGGTATATTTAGGTTGTATCGGACTGGTACACGAAAGAAAAAAAATATATGATATTACAGTCTATGATCGAATACTAGAAGTGTTTGGCTTGGGTTGTGGTTTTCGAACCATGGTAGGGGTAACCAGTAGTAGGAAATGCAAGTGTTTTCATGATTTTGAAAATAAGGAATGAAAACAGAAGTTTAACAGCAGTAGTATTTAACTGTAATAGTTTTATCAAGTGGTTTTGTTGTAGTTGGGTTTGAACAAGAAGTAGGAAAGATACATAGGTGATTATGGAGTTGTAGGGTGGCTGTTTGGAACCAGAAACAGAAGTAGCAGAAGCTTACGGTAGTCGTGTTGTTTGAATAGAAGAAGAAGAAGAAAAATAGAAACATAGGTATTAAAATAGGTGGTTCATTGGTGTTGGGTGACTTGTCAACAGAAAACAAAAACAAGGAGAATGGTGGTGATGATTTGTTGTGTCAATTATATAGAAAAGAAAGAATTAGAGGAAAAGATGTAAATGATGAGGATGTAATCTAAAGGTGGTATCTTTAGGGATACGTTTGATGATCGACTAACAGATTGCACTCTTTTGTTTTTGTTGATACTTGGTATCGATAGGAATGATAAAGTAGGAGAAGAATACGAACGATAAAAACAAAAAGAAAATATTAAGCAGATCGATGTTCTAGCAGGTAGTCAAAAAAAAAAAATTTATAATAATAAGAAAATAAGGGTGAAGTCGATATATAACAGATTCGTACACCTTGGTATCATTTTTCAACATCTAACAGTCCAAAACAAAAATCACAAAAGTTGAAAGGGATTGGAAATCGGGTTTAAGATCTGTTTCGTACTATCTCCTATTTTATAGAACACATTCAGTTAATTTTATTAATTAGATAATATATTAATAATAATTCTTAATAATGTTAATGATAATTATAATTATATTAATAATAACAATAACATAACAGATCAAATGTATAAATTTTAATTTATAATTTGTAGTAATATTAATAGTACTGATAATGATGTATATAATTATAATATAACAACTAGAATTAACTTGCATTTATATTTTACATTTTAATATTACAATTTATTAGTTATGTAAGATTTATTAATTGTATAATGTAAAATTTAACATTTATACACTATATATATATATATATATATATATATATATATAGACTCATTGTAATAACAACTTAATTGCTTTGTATATTTCTTTTCATTTCCAATTCAAATGATTAAATTGTATTTTTATTAATTCCCATTATCACATACCCTTTTTATTTATGTTTATATATATATACATATTTATTAACAACAATTTGTTCGTGAATCGTCGGTAATGGTTGATGGTTAAAATAAATATATGGACAAAATTCAATATTTTAAGATTCAATTATACAGACTATGCTTATCGTGTCGAAACCATATAAAGATTAAGTTTAAATTTGGTCAGAAATTTCCGGGTCATCACAAAAAGGTCTAAGTGTTGGTAAGATTAATGTGCTACTGCTTAACATATGGGATAAAAGGCCTTAATAAAATAAAATTTTGTATTCATGTAGTCATTTAAGTTTCCTCAACGGCACTGTCAACCAATCAAGGCATTAACTGACTATTAGCTATTTCTAACGTTTGTTGGAATTTCATAATGCAGGTTGACGCTGGATCAGATGTGATTGTCACTCAATTTTTCTATGATTTTGACGATTTTCTCTACTTTGTGAATGATTGTTGGAGAATTGGAATTACCTGCCCTTTTGTTCCAGGTATTATGCCCATTAACAACTAGAGTTGCTTCATTCACGAAAGAAAGGACTCACTAATCTTCGAACGTACAACCGAATAATATGCCAACACTTTCACGCCTCCACATTCAGGTAATGAAACTGCTTACCAAATACGAAAATTACGTACTATAAAATAATACATATATATTTGGAGACTAACATTTACAACACAAGATAAACAAAACTATATCTGCTTTCCATATGCCTAAATATTAGTTTGAAGTGAATTTCACATTGACCGTGACATCGATATGGAGATAGTTTGTTAAGGGCATGGTTTGCACATATATTATAAAAAATGTTATAAATATGATGTTGGCCAGCTCTTTTACTACTGCTAAACATCAGTTGAAAAATACTAATACATCTTACTACAGTAAATTTCAAAATTGTTCATAAAAAAATTAAGAATATATGTCCTCCAGTTAATGAACAAGATTTGAAGAGTGAAGGTTTATTAACCACCACATATTCGACATTACTAACTCCAGCATTGAAAACCATGTAATGTAAGTTCGAGTGCTTGTTTAGAAATATTAGTTACTCCATGTACGATAATGATCAATCGTACTCGTCATCTCATGTTTTGGTCCCACATGATAAAGTTAGAAGTTGGGCACGAATAATGGTCAAGTTTCGATCTTGATGGTTGTTTCATTATTTGTGGAAATAATTAGGAAGGACACTTTACGTAATTGGTTGTCATCATGTAAGGGGTGTTTAATATGAGTATATTGACAATGATTTGAAGTTTTAACTTGCAATTGATCAATTTCTACTGTTGGGTAACTGCTAGCTGTTATAACTTGCAAGGATTGTTACTAAAAATTGTAGAGTGAAATTCTCTATATAATCTTATTTCGTCCATTACAAAACTGAGTACTGTTTGCAAGTGAAATTGGTATTTTATACCTTAACTTTTTCCACATGCCACATGGTATATTCTTTCTGCAGTTCATCGATACTAGACATTATCGTTCTTGCTGTTTCTAGGTATACGGGTGAGGCTACTGAATATGATAAGTTTGAAGATATTGGTGATGAGGATTCAGAACATGATGAGAATGGAAAAGAAGAAGAAGATGATGAGGAAGATGCACATGATTGGGAGGAAGATGATGTCAAGACCAGAAAGAAGTTGACATGTTCTTTGATCGTGTTTTATTAAAAGTGGATGTTAAATTGTGTGAGTGCTATTGATAGCTGTTCATACGGGTTGGATAAGAGTCAAAGTTGGTCAATAATATGTTGGGTTGAAGAAAAATAGAACAAATTATTTTTTTGTGGTAACATGGAAATACCAAAAAATTCAAAAACTTCAGGATGGAAAAATTCATCCAGGATTTGCAAGGAAATGTTTTAAAAGTCGACAAGACTGGGGAAATGTTAAACTTCAGTTCTTTTGAGGTTCTTTATAGCCGAAAAACTCTTGCAAGCTCCCTTTTCAGAGGTGTCAAACCAAAATCCAACACCCGATTCTCATAAAGCACTTCATAAATAATGTAAGCATAGTTTGTCTCTTTCATCATTTGTTTTCAACTTTTTAATTTGATCCATTGCTTTCTTAAAAGTCTAAATTGATATGGATTTAGTATTATATTTTGTTTTTTAATTCATTTTGACAACAAAATTCTCTAGCACCAGGTGGTTCCAAAACCACAGTTGTTCTTTGGTTCCAAATGGTTCCAGAACCACAGTTGTTTGTGGTCAGCCCTACCAAATTTAGAGGAACAAAAGGTGTCATATTATCTTTTGAATAAACCAAAGATATATGTGGCAATAACTATCAATACATTAGTGTAGAGTGAGGTTGTGTATGCGTGGCAGTCTGGGAGCTAAGGGTTTGCTTTTGGACGGGTTCGATAAACTGTTGTGTCAATATTGAGTAAATCTAATAGAAACGGGTTGTATTGACTCATAATTATTGTTATAGTCAACAATTGGTACCCATATATGTTTTTTGTATTCATGAGTTGTGCCAAGTATGTATTTTTTATATGAAAACTTACCTAACCATTAACTGTTGCTCTTTTCTTTTTGAAAATCCCCTGATGTTATACAACTAATCGTCGGGATTACCCATGTGCATGTAATAAGTGTGAATTTATTTTTCTCTATAAATAGGTGGGAAAATGGGAAATTGGGCGAGTCATGTAATGGTTTTGGGTCAAATACACACAGTAGCTTTTTGTGGCCTAAAATAATTCAGTGACCGAAAAAGAGCTAAGGTTACTTACATTTTAGCTCCATTTGATGTGGCTTCCATATGGTCTATATCTCTTTCTATATGAGTCAAAATAAATACTGTAGTGTTTATTGGTGCATGTAAAAATGTTTTGGTTAACCCGAAACACCTATTACACTCAAAAGATATTCATCTTGAGAAAACAAGTGTATTGAATATAATGGCACTTACACATTATTTTTTAACCTATTTAATTTTAAAGAAAAATGAATTAGAAAGTTTACATCCAGTATAGGTGTACTTTTGACATGATTGAACACAATAACACAACCCAAAATAAGTCAAGATCTTATACTAAATTTTTATTTGATATGTGTGTTGTTTGTTTGTTTGTGAAATCAGGTGAAATTATGGAATAATTGGGTGAGATTTAGGCCGGTTTAAACTTTAAAGGTTCAATGTACACTTGTGTTTTTGAGGACTCCTTCATTGAGCCCAATTGGTAAAGACATTCCACATGGTTTCACACAAAGAGTGACAGTAGCTTTTTTCAAATGGTCGTATGGACCATTTTTAAATAGTTGGTGTCAAATTGTTTTAATAGTCGTGCGTTGCATGCATAATGCATAGCCTGTAAAACTATATTGTTCCATTTGTAATGTAATCTTTTACTTTTATTGGTGTATTATCTTTATAGACGATAAAACTATATCTATATTATGTAAGTAAATTTACACGATTAGTATATTCATTCTTTTTAATTACTTTTAAGGTAGATCAACATTTTCTAAGGTATGTCTTTAATCTTTAATTACTATATTCATTCTTTTTTTATTACTTTTCAGGTTTAACTAGGAAAAAGCGGGTTGTTTATTACTTCTGTGTAATTTGTTACATTTCACAACTGAGGTGTCAAAATGAGTAGGTCATACACGGTCAAAACATGAATGTTATCAACATCGTGCACATAAGCTTATCATAATGAGGGTATATGCTTAATCTCTTACTCTTTAATCTTTTTATAGTTGCCTCTTACACTCACACAATGATTTTATTTATTATAATAATGATTATGTTACATTGATTATGGTTGTTATTATGCTTACTTTGATATCTAACAACCAAGTCAAAAGGTAACCTCTTTCTCAGTAAACATGGACAACGATACTTGTGAGACTATCTTTATAATATCGTTAATTGATATAACATTTTACGTTTCAATTTTGATTGATTAGGAATTCTCGTGCAACGCACGGGCTCTTAAAGGATAGAGTGTGAAAATTCGTGGTTATTAAATCGTGTGATGGTTGAAATGGATCGTCCAAATTTATTACAAAAAGAAGTGAATGTCTGGAATTCTGAAATTTGCATACTTAGCGGTAATGAGTTGGTAAGTCTAATATATTATCATTTTTAATTTATAAAATGAGGTTATTAACGACTAAAGTATTTATCGCATCTACTACTATATAATAATGTTGCTAATTACTGAAATAAAGTTCAATATTGTGCGTTATTATAAATTTATATAACTCTTTTGTTTTTTTGTAGCGTCTTCCGAACGAATTGATGTTACTACTTGGTCTACGTAGTGGTAAAAAAGTGTCATGCTTCAATTTGGAAAAACGGAAGTACAAATGGAGGTTGAAACAAGAGAAGTCAAATAAAAAATCAAACGTCTGTGTGTCGTATGGATTCAAGCAATTCAAACAAGAAAATCGACTAAAGCCAGTCACAAACTGCTTATTCAAGTACAAGTACAAGGAACGTGCTTTTTATCTTTTAAATGTTTTTAGTTAACATTAACGAAAACTTGTTTTATGAACATTTATAGGATAAACATATTTGAAACGTTTTAGTTATATTTATTCTTTGTCCTCTTCAAATTATACGTACACCTTTTATTTAGAAAATGTCCGAAAAAAAGTACATAATTTTTTCGGATGAGTACCCGCCCAACGGACGGGCTCATAAATCTAGTATAACTATATATTTCAACCAAAATATTTTAATATAAATGAGTTTAAAATAATTAGAGATAATAATTCGTTTCAACATATTAAACATATCTTACAATTAAAGTCAAAACGTAGTTTTAGTTTTTTTTTTCTTTCTTTGGATTATATACCAACTAATTATATATATGTGATATAAATATAAATATAATGTGGGCAAAAATATTTAAGAAAAAAAAGTTGTAAATAAACATCAAAAAATGAGAAGTTGAAAAAACTAAAAATTTGGGGAGCTAAAATCGAAAAAAGAATATTTGAGGGTTCAAAGTCTAAAGTCTAAAATTTGGGAAGAGGAAAAACTGAAAATTGTCAGAGGTCAAAATCGAACAAAATAATTTGAAGGGTTCGAAGTGTTAATTTTCAATTTAAAATTATAATAGATATAAAGTAAGTTAAGACGTGAATAGTAAAACCAAACCTAGAGGCCCAATCTGAGTCTGCCATTCCTACGCTTCCCCGATAAATTATCCATATATATATATATATATATATATATATATATATATATATATATATATATATATATATATATATATAGGGGCAGGATCAATGGGGAAGTAACCAATCGGGGGGAAGCGGGGGGAAGCAAAAAAAAAAAAAATTCGTTTTTTTGAAATTTTTTTTCCGGCATCAAGATCACACGAAAATATGAACATTTAGAAGAGACACTTCGTGATGAATGTTATTATTTAGGCAGGAAAACGATCGACAAAAATAACATTCAAGATAATATTGTTCGTGAAGAATATGAACGTTTTTTTTTCATGTTTTGTGAAGTAAAATTTAGCCCGATTTAGAGTTTAGGGTTTAGGGTTTAGGGTTTGGTTTTTTGGGTTTATTCCATAAACCCAAAACACCAAGCCCTAAACCCTAAACCCTAAACCCTAAACCCTAAACCCTAAACTCTAAACCGTTCGTGTTAAAAACTCAATCTAAATCCTAAATCTAAACCCTAAACCCTAAATTTCTAAACCCTAATATCTAAACCCTATAAACCCTAATATCTAAACCCCAATAGCTAAACCTCAAAATACGCTCGAAAAATACGATAATTGTTATATATTACTTCTTCGAGCGTTTTTCCGCCAATATAAAAACATTTATCACAAAGTGTCTCTACTAAATGTTCATATTTTCATCTCATCTATAATGTTCGTGGACAAAGTTTTTTCAAAAAACGAAAAAAAAAGTTTTTGCTTCCCCCCGCTTCCCCCTGAATGGTTACTTCCCTCTTGATCCTACCACTATATATATATATATATATATATATATATATATATATATATATATATATATATATATATATATATTAGGTTTTTGAGCTCGTGCGTTGCACGGGTGGTTAAAAAACAGTGTGTATATGTAAATAGCGATACTAAAAAAATATAAAAAAAATATAAGAATTATTTAAGAGTCCGTAGTGTTGACAAATTTCAAATTTTCTTTTAAATTTAAGAGCGCGCAGTATTGACAAATTTTAAAAATTCCATTTGAGTTTAAGGAGCTCGTGGTATTGAGGAATTTTAAAAGTTCTTTTAAATTTAAGAGCCCGTGATGTTGACAAATTTTAAAAGTGATTTTGGGTGGTGTTAGTAACTTAATGTATACAATTTTTTTAAATTGTAGACATTGAGTTTAATAGCTCATGGTGTTAAAGAATTTTAAAAGTTTTTTTCTAAGTTTTTTTTTTTTTTTTTTTTTTACGAGGAACCCCACTATGGGCCAGAGCACATTGGCCCCCCCACCGCAGGTAAACCCCGGATAAACGGCAAGCCAGCCCTCCACCGCTACCAGGTAAGGCATTCTCCAGTTTGGTCATTAAATGCGGGCAACCCTTAGGATTGAACCCGAGACCTCCCCTTCACTGAAAGTGCTGGTGGCCACCCAGGCTAGGCCTGGATGGTTTTTTTCTAAGTTTAAAAGGCCGTGATGTTGACAAATTTTAAAAGTAGTTTTGAGTGTGTTAGTAACTTACATCATAGCACGAGACTATGCATAAATGAAGAAATGCTATATATAACAGAACCCGAGAAAAATTTCCAGAAAACTACAATCTCGTCATTATGTGTAGTTTAGATTTTATATTTTATTTTATATAATAGTAATAATAATAATAATAATAATTGTAATATATATATATATATATATATATATATATATATATATATATATATACATATATATATATACATATATATATATATATATATATATATAATCAAAAGTTCAAATGAGAATCACAAAAGGGGTGAGAACTGCGATTTACAAAGATTTTCACATGTGAGTAGATTGAATCACCGATAAATGTTGATGAAGTGTAAGAATAAACATAAAATAGTTTGAAAAAACTTATATTTTACTTATATAATTAAATATATAGTTTCTCGTTCACATGTGCATATCAGTTTGTGGACATATGAATACATTCAAGATAATATTGATCGTGAAGAATGTTAACGTTTTTTTCTTCATATTTTGTGAAGTAAAATTTAGCTCGATTCAGAGTTTAGGGTTTAGGGTTTAGGGTTTAGTGTTTTGGGTTTAGTCCTAAAACCCTAAACCCTAAATCCTAAACTCTAAACTGTTCGTGTTAAAAACTCAATCTAAATCCTAAATCTAAACCCTAAATCTAAATCCTAAATCTAACCCATAAACCCTAAATTTCTAAACCCTGATATCTAAACCTCATAAACCATAATATCGAAACCCTAATATCTAAAACTTCAACATACGCTCGAAAAACACGATAATTGTTAGATATTAATTCTTCAAGCATTTTTCCGCCAAAATAAAAACATTTATCACAAAGTGTCTTTATTAAATGTTCATATTTTCATCCAATCTATAATGTTTGTAAACAAAGTTTTTTTAAAAAACAAAAAAAAAAAAATTTGCTTCTCCCCGCTTCCCCCGATTGATTACTTCCCCCTTGATCCTGCCACTATATATATATATATATATCTCCTTATATAACTTTTAACCACAATCAACAAAAACTTTTTGATTTATATATATACTAGGTTTTTGAGCCGTGCGTTGCACGGGTGTGTAAAAAACCGTGCAAAAAATGAAATTTGCAGTTCATATTGCTATGTAAATAGCGATACATAAAAATATGAAAAGTATAATAATTATTTAAGAGCCCGTGGTGTTAACAAATTTTAAAAATTCTTTTAAGTTTAAGAGCCCGTGATGTTGACAAATTTTAAAAATTTCATTTTGAGTTTAAGAGCCCGCTGTGTTGACGAATTTTAAAAGTTTTTTTGAGTTTAAGAGCCCGTGTTGTTGACAAAATTTTAAAAGTGGTTTATGGTGGTGTTATTAACTTAATGTCTACAATTGTTTCTCACCATTAATATCTTTTTAATATATAAATTATATACTACGTAATATTTAGAGTACATTGAAAATTTGTCATGAAACGTAGCATTAGTAAAGTATAAATTATATTATTTTAAAATTATTATATATAATTATCACCCAATAAATATTTATTGTGAAGACCCGTCCTAATCCATCCGAACGAAGTCATCAACCTTTGATCCCAGAGCGATGATCGACTCCAAGTATTGTCCTTAAAATGAGCAAATGCACAGCGAAATGTTTCTTTCATACCTGAGAATAAACATGCTTAACAGTGTCAACCAAAAGGTTGGTGAGTTCATAGATTTATCTTAAAACAATAAAATTCATCATTTTGATAGACCACAAAATTTAAATACTGCATGGTACAAATGGGCCCGAATCCTATACCCACCTGTAATGTACATGCTATATCTTTTAAATACAGTACATCTTTCTCGTGTACGAAACCATTTTCATAAATCATAGTAACCGTACACATATCTTGTGCACAAAAATAACATACACATAACATGTGTATAAAATCATTCTCTCGATATATAATATTCACATTAACTGGTGGCAATTATCATGTCCACATAATTCAATGGTGGCAATTATCATGTCTACATAACTCAATGGTGGCAATTATCATGTCCACATAATTCAATGGTGGCAATTATCATTTCCACATAATTCAATAATAATCCGCAAAACTTCTGTCTGCATAATAATTCATTCGAGGAATGTTTTGCTTGTGTCTATCTCGTCAAACATTTATAAAAGCATTTCATGTATTCGCAGTTCAAAATATATTTCAAAAGCATTTAATAAAGCAGTTATAAAAACAGCGCATGTATTCTCAGTCCAAAAAATGTAAAGAGTAAAAGGGAATCAAATGAACTCACCATATTGTATTTTGTAGTAAAAATACATAAGACGTCATTGAACAAAAAGGTAGGGTTGGTCTCGGATTAACGAACCTATATCATTTATATATATATTAATACATATATTTGTAACCGAACAAATTTATTATATTTTAAATTATATATTATATATATTTAATTTGTATGTATCTTTAAAAATGACTAATATTTATATAGTTATATTAATATTTATATATGATTAAAATTATATTAAAAATACATCATTTGTTATATATGAATGTTTATATAAAAAAAATATGTTCATTATATGTAATATTATTATAAGTATAATTTTATATGCATAATATTTATTTGTTGTAAAAATAATAATAATGATAATACTAGTAATAAAAATAATGATGATAATAATAATGATAATAATAATGATAATAATTTTTAATAATAATAATTCTTATGTTCATAATAATAATAGTAATAATAATAATAAAAACTACCTCAAAGAGTAAGTTCCCAAAAAGAAAATCTAAGTGCCTTTGCCCGGGCTCGAACCTGAGACCTCTCAATTAAACCTAACATTCCAAACCATCTATCAGTCTAATACTTTCTGTAGTACTTTTTATCTTAAATATATTTAACCTGATATTGCATCTGTTGCTAGCCTGCTACGGCCCAACTGTAGCTTTAGCCCACCCGTAACAATTTAGGAGCCCAACAGCAGTCCAGCAAAGGATTAGAACAATAGCAGTAGCCCAAATAGGTTTTTAATTTTTATAATAAAAAAAATATTTGCAGTCGCCTAGATTTGAACCCACGACCTCCCGAATAAGCACACACACAACTAGCCACTGCTCCGCTACTCCTCTTCTGTTTTAATCCACGGGTTAAATCTTTATAACCTAGACGTCCTTTAAAGATTTATGACCCACTTTGCTAAACAATTCAAGGATCCGATTCATCTTTGGATTCTTTATCATTTGAACGGCTATATATATATATATATATATATATATATATATATATATATATATATATATATATATATATATATATATATATATAATGAACTGACTCATGTTCTTGGGATACCCCAACGTCCCTTTTATCTTTTACAATATGGCATCATTCCAATTCGTATCATCATCATAGTATTTTGTCCGTCGACTCATCATCATTATCCATTAAAAGCTTAAAAGAGAAAAAAAAATTCGACCCCTCACAAGATTGAAGGCCTACTAACGGTTTCAACGAATACATCCAATTAGGTGATTATTAAACAACTGAAAAGTAACAATTATAAGTGGGGTTCAGTTTTTTTTTTTTTTCCGATCATGAACAACATACAATATATATTATTTGTTCCATTCCAACTCTCTTGTCTGCCACTAACCCAACTTGATGTTGTTTAGATTCTCAATAAAAAAAAAACGTCTAACTAGTGACAAAAGAAAAACCCCACCATAACTTTATCATTTGTTTAATCGTTATAGTTAAATAAATTATATAAACCGATAAGACTTACTGCAGCAGCAAATAGTTCTATCAGATACATCACAATAGCTGTGACATTAAACGCAGAAGGAAAGAAACAAGGTGGAGTAGTAGCGTAACAGAAAACAGAAGGCTGGAACACGAGAACATCTTGTTGGTTTGAAGAGGATGTCGTGATGGTGATGGCGTTAGATGGTGATTTGTTGTGGTGTTTTCATCAAGCAAGTAATAAGAAAGATATATATATATATATATATATATATATATATATATATATATATATATATATATATATATATATATATATATATATATATATATATATATATATATATATATAGAGAGAGAGAGAGAGAGAGAGTGTGTGGTGGTGTTGCGGTGGTTAGTTGTTGTGACAGATGGTGGCACGGTGGTGGTTTTTGCTAACAGCTCACGGGTAACAGAATTCCTAAAGCGAAGGTAGTGGTGATGGGTTTGTATTGGGGTTGAACTCAAACAATAGTTGGTGTTGGGTTATTTTTGAGGAAGGTGGCGGTGAAGGTGGGTTTGATCATGGGTGTGGGTGGTGTTAAACAAGAACACAACGGTTGTTTTATGATTCGATGAAAACAAAAAAATATAGGGTGCAGGTGTATAAACGAATGATCCTTTAAGTGGGTTTGTTGAAGATGTGGTCAATTTGGTCGACAAGTGTATCAACCATGACAGCAGAAGAAGAAAAATTAGAATAAGATAAGAATGTTAGTTGAATTCGTACGTTTAATGAGATTGATATCAGGAAAATTGAAGATAAAAACAAAAACAAAAATAGTTAGATAAAGATAGTTAATAGAATTTAATTCCTTTGTTTGATTTTATTTATATGTAATTAATATTAATAATAATAATAATAATACTTTTAATAATAATACTAGTAACATTAATAAAGATGATAATGATAATATTAAAATATAAATTCTTAGTGATAATAATATCTAATGATAATACAAATAATGATTTTGATATAACAAGTTTCATATCTATATAAAATAATAATATTAATAACACTTGTATTGATATTAATATTAAAAGTAATAGCAATTATTATTATAACAACTATGTTTAATATATTAATATTAAATATTTTAGATTATGTAACATAACTATATAATATATTGCATTTTATAATAATCATAACTAATAATAATGAAGATATAACATGTTATAGGTTTCCATAACAATATTAATGTTATTGATATATTATAACAAATATATTTTTATCTTGTGATTACATTTAATTATTAATAGTACATATGTTGAATATTTATTATTTATACATTTTATATATACTTACATTTATTTATATAATTATATTTATTTACAAACAATTGTTCGTGAATCGTCTAAACCGGTCGAAGATAATGGAATGCATGAACATAGTTTCAAATTTTTCGAGACTCAACATTACAGACTTTGCTTATCGTGTCGAAATCATATAAAGATTAAAGTTTAAATTTGGTCGGAAATTTCCGGGTCGTCACAGTACCTACCTGTTAAAGAAATTTCGTCCCGAAATTTGAGTGAGGTGGTCATGGCTAACAATAAAAATGTTTTCATGACGAATATGAGTTGATAAAAAGAATTTTATTACCGTTGAGTAATATGGATAAGATAATTCGATTACTCGAAGCGTATGAGTGAAACTATCACAAAAGATTGAGATAGAGATTTAACTTTTGACGTAGGCATGATAGAATTTCGGAATTCAAGGGATTTAAAAGAAAATCTTTGAAATTTATAAGATCTGATTCTTCGAGATTTATGGAAATTAAGATCTCTATAATTAAATGCGATCATCTGTCTTGATTGCTATGTCTGGTATTTTCACTATAAATGAACTTCTTACGTCTCATTATTTTCACCACTCCAATTCTTTCTTTATCGATCTATATTTTCAATGATTGTGAATATGCATCATCCAACTCTGGTTCTTAACCTCATTCTGACTATCGCAACAATCATTTTTTTTTCTATTCCAACTCCCACAAGAGGAATCTGTTTACTTCTACTTCTCTCTTGGGGTAATTGTGTTTATCATACTCCCGTGTCTTTATATTGTTATTCGTATTAATGTATACGGTTTGTGATTTCAGTGTTGTTGTCGAGTTTTATATCTTCCCTTATGTTTCGGAGCTCTTTGCCTTTTTCTTCTCTTCTCGACCTCTAGTAAAGCGAGTAACGGTCCAGAATTCGTAAGTATGGAGTTTCGAATGAACTTAATGTTCTAAATGAGAAAGAACGTAATAGCACGATTTGATTTGTCAAATTACCAGAATCACTGAGAATATAACTATCAAGAATATACTTTTTTGATATGTTCAGAAGTTACGCAGAATGATAGAGTTATGTAACATGGCACATGATGACGTTAAGATCTGTGAATCATCACGTTCCATTAGAAACTCGGCATGACTTACTGTAATATAATCACGTTGATCAAGTGTCATTATATTATACTATTTCATGCATCAATTTCTTTACACTTCTCTACAATTCATTCATAATTTATACTTAGATTTTACAGAAGTTTCCAATATAATGAAATACAGAAAACACGAAGAGGTAGATAATTTCGGATAAAAATATTTATAAAAATATCCTCAGAAATATCGAAGATATTTATGATGATATTTTGGAATTTCTAAGTTCGAAGGTTGATGAAGAAAAATTTTTCACAAGATTTTAACATGACTTCGGAGCAAGATATTCTCTAAAGATTTCAACGGATCCAGAATTACCTGGATTCTTTGAATATAGGGTATGGTCCTTATATTTGTCCTTGGTCTCCTTCGTGGCTTCGTGGTTAGCTCAATTCGTTTTTCAGTTCCAACATTTCTGAGCTTTTCCAACATACTATTCTTTATCATCAAACTTCCGATGATTAAGGTCATTTACGATTGTCTACGGTTTCTGCTGCTTCATTCAGCTTTTTCAACATTCAGAGTATTGATTTGTAGACTGAGTGCTTTTCAGAATTTCAGAATGAAAAATCATAATTCTAAGAGATAAATGTTATACATATAACTGTTGATGTAGATATGCTGTGAGTTTTCAAAGTACTGATTGCTGATTCCCGGTAATTGATATGGCAGTTCTCGTTACAAGACGCAGATGACTATATGATAGGGTTTCAATGAATAAATATAATGATTTATCAGAGAGATTTAAGCCAAGAAGCAACGAGGTTGCTGGTACGTCTGCTGATAATATGGTGGAATATAAAAGGTTCCCTGGTAACAATAAAAGAGCACACATATATTTCAAAGTTATAATAAGGTTGTTTCGAACGAAAAGTCGAAGTTGACTTGCTGGAGCTATGACAAAATTGGCTAATTTGGAAAAGGATTGCAAAGTTATTTTCGGTGATAACAACGTTAAAGAAGCTAGCACAGATACGTTTTAAACGTCTACTCAGTTTCCGAGAGTTTTTCAGGTGCATAACTATTCTTTTCTTTCGTAGATGAAGTGCGGTTGGTTCATCCTCTCGATTGAGGTGTTTTCAAGAATTATGAAAGGTTTGAACGCAGAATGGAATCGTCAAGATACAAATGAAGTTAAGATGAAATTAAGTGGCAACCATGAAGAATTATTTAGTTTCATATGTTATAATCTATATTTTAATTCATTTTAATTGTCCAATGTCATTAGTCCACAGTCGATAGTCCACAGTTAACAGTCCAATAATTCATATATAATTTTATATAATATTCCAATTAATTAATACGTATCGTGACCCGTGTACATGTCTCAGACTCGATCACAACTCAAACTATATATATTATTGTATAATCAACCTCAACCCTGTATAGCTAACTCCCACATTACTGCATATAGAGTGTCTATGGTTATTCCAAATAATATATATAGATGGGTCGATATGATATGTCAAAACCTTGTATACGTGTCCCGATATTTAAAGTGCGTAAAATAAATAACAGAAATTAAATGACGATAAATAAAGTGCGTAAAGTAAATAAAAGAAATTAAATGACGATAAATAAAATTGTGATAATTAAATTGCGATAAATAAACTGCGATAAAAAAATGTAATCAGTTAGCTAGGAACAGTTAGCTGGAAACAGTTAGCGTGGATTCTTAACAAAATATCTCATAGTTAATTTGTTTGTTTCTAACAAATTTTATTTTGTCCAATGTTTTCTTCATTATGCCACTTGTTGGATTTTGATAAGTCAAAATTCAATTATGAAATTTGATTTTGAATGAAAATAGTTGTTCTTTGGTGAACGGATACGTATATGTGTGGATTTGAGCAGTATTGTTAATGACTGCCGAATCTGATTTGAAGAATGTACAGTGTAACTTATTAATGTGAAATCTAGATATTCCTCGGGTATTACCTACCCGTTAAAATATTTTCATCATTAACAGTTTGTACGAAAGAATTTTTAATTATAATCTTTATAAAAAAATATATATATACATATATATTTTCTTCAGATGTAATCATGAATTTAATGAGTCAATATGATATTAAACTCATTTGATTTACCATTAGAACAAGATTATATAATCTCTAAAACATTAGAGATTACATAATCGTCATGTCGAACGAAGATAAATAATGTAGAACGATTCGCAGATTGATGATTATGCTCGAGGTACAATATGAGATGTTGAGGCATGGATTGTTGATGGTACGGGTGCTGTTACTGATGGTACTGTTGGTGCCATTGATGTTGCTGCAGCTGGTAAAAAAAATTTTCACCATATTCTCCAAATTGATTACTCAAGCGCGAAGTTCGCTTACTTCTCCTATTATTTCTTGATGATTGTCGGTCGGAACGAGCAGATGAATAAGGTTTAGAATTGTGGATATAATATAATCGTGTCGAACTACTCTGGAAATGAGGCTGAAACTGGTGTTTTGGATAGATTCGCCGGTAAGTGCTTCAGGTACTTCACCAAGAGGGAAATTTGGTTGATGGAAAGGAATTGCCTTCTTCTCGTTTCCGTGGATTAAGTCGACTACGAACTCATCAGATGAATTGGGAATGGCTGATTGATTGATTCATTCTGGTGACACCACTTTCGGAGCTTAGGTGAATATCCATGTCGGAATAGCTGTCGGAATAACTATCGGAATAGCTATCGAAATCTGAGGGACTCGAACTGGTTGAGGGATTCATCTCGTGCGATCAGATGAAGAATTTTCGATAAGAAACAGATTATAGGATGTAGATTAGTACCCTGCAATACATAATTTACATATGCATATATAATACTAAAATCCCATAAGTTACGGAGGAATCTACGGAAGCTGTCAGGTAAAGTCTACAGTAACAGATATGCTAAGATATGAATTGTCAGATACGCTAAGATATGAATTGTCTATACACTATTCATGCAGTCATTGCAGTAACATGTGTCTAGACTTAGAATGATAAGCAAATGATTCCCTAAGAATGATAAGCAGGTAATTTCCTAAGGATGATAAGCAGATGATTTCCGACTAGAAATGATAAGCAAAACTTTTGACATGCAGACACGGTCGAAGTCCAGACTCACTAATGCATCTAAACAACTATCAGTTAGACACACTAATGCAAGACCTAGTTCGCTAAGACCACCGCTCTGATACCAACTGTGAAGACCCGTCCTAATCCATCCGGACGAAGTCATCAACCTTTGATCCCAGAGCGATGATTGACTCCAAGTATTGTCCTTAAAATGAGCAAATGTACAGCGGAATGTTTCTTTCATACCTGAGAATAAACATGCTTAACAGTGTCAACCAAAAGGTTGGTGAGTTCATAGATTTATCTTAAAACAATAAAATTCATCATTTTGATAGACCACAAAATTTAAATACTGCATGGTACAAATGGGCCCGAATCCTATACCCACCTGTAATGTACATGCTATATCTTTTAAATACAGTACATTTTTCTCGTGTACGAAACCATTTTCATAAATCATAGTAACCGTACACATATCTTGTGCACAAAAATAACATACACATAACATGTGTATAAAATCATTCTCTCGATATATAATATTCACATTAACTGGTGGCAATTATCATGTCCACATAACTCAATGGTGGCAATTATCATGTCCACATAATTCAATGGTGGCAATTATCATGTCCACATAATTCAATAATAATCCGCAGAACTTCTGTCTGCATAATAATTCATTCGAGGAATGTTTTGCTTGTGTCTATCTCGTCAAACATTTATAAAAGAATTTCATGTATTCGCAGTTCAAAATATATTTCAAAAGCATTTAATAAAGCAGTTATAAAAACAGCGCATGTATTCTCAGTCCAAAAAATGTAAAGAGTAAAAGGGAATCAAATGAACTCACCATATTATATTTTGTAGTAAAAATACATAAGACGTCATTGAACAAAAAGGTAGGGTTGGTCTCGGATTCACGAACCTATATCATTTATATATATATATTAATACATATATTTGTAATCGAACAAATTTATTATATTTTAAATTATATATTATATATATTTAATTTGTATGTATCTTTAAAAATGACTAATATTTATATAGTTATATTAATATTTATATATGATTAATATTATATTAAAAATACATCATTTGTTATATATGAATGTTTATATAAAAAAAAATATGTTCATTATATGTAATATTATTATAAGTATAATTTTATATGCATAATATTTATTTGTTGTAAAAATAATAATAATGATAATACTAGTAATAAAAATAATGATGATAATAATAATGATAATAATTTTTAATAATAATAATTCTTATGTTCATAATAATAATAGTAATAATAATAATAATAATAAAAACTACCTCAAAGAGTAAGTTTCCAAAAAGAAAATCTAAGTGCCTTTGCCCGGGCTCGAACCTGAGACCTCTCAATTAAACCCAACATTCCAAACCATCTATCAGTCTAATACTTTCTGTAGTACTTTTTATCTTAAATATATTTAACCTGATATTGCATCTGTTGCTAGCCTGCTACGGCCCAACTGTAGCTTTAGCCCACCCGTAACAATTTAGGAGCCCAACAGCAGTCCAGCAAAGGATTAGAACAATAGCAGTAGCCCAAATAGGTTTTTAATTTTTATAATAAAAAAAATATTTGCAGTCGCCTAGATTTGAACCCACGACCTCCTGAATAAGCACACACACAACTAGCCACTGCTCCGCTACTCCTCTTCTGTTTTAATCCACGGGTTAAATCTTTATAACCTAGACGTCCTTTAACGATTTATGACCCACTTTGCTAAACAATTCAAGGATCCGATTCATCTTTGGATTCTTTATCATTTGAACGGATAAAATATATATATATATGTATATATATATATATATATATATATATATATATATATATATATATATATATATATATATATATATATATATATATATATATATATATATATATATATATATATATATATATATATATATATATATATATGTATATATATATAATGAACTGACTCATGTTCTTGGGATACCCCAACGTCCCTTTTATCTTTTACAATATGGCATCATTCCAATTCGTATCATCATCATAGTATTTTGTCCGTCGACTCATCATCATTATCCATTAAAAGCTTAAAAGAGAAAAAAAAAATTCGACCCCTCACAAGATTGAAGGCCTACTACCGGTTTCAACGAATACATCCAATTAGGTGATTATTAAACAACTGAAAAGTTACAATTATAAGTGGGGTTCAGTTTTTTTTTTTTTTTTTTTTTTTTCGATCATGAACAACATACAATATATATTATTTGTTCCATTCCAACTCTCTTGTCTGCCAATAACCCAACTTGATGTTGTTTAGATTCTCAATAAAAAAAACGTCTAACTAGTGACAAAAGAAAAACCCCACCATAACTTTATCATTTGTTTAATCGTTATAGTTAAATAAATTATTTAAACCGATAAGACTTACTGCAGCCGCAAATAGTTCTATCAGATACATCACAATAGCTGTGACATTAAACGCAGAAGGAAAGAAACAAGGTGGAGTAGTAGCGTAACAGAAAACAGAAGGCTGGAACACGAGAACATCTTGTTGGTTTGAAGAGGATGTCGTGATGGTGGTGGCGTTAGATGGTGATTTGTTGTGGTGTTTTCATCAAGCAAGTAATAAGAAAGATATATATATATATATATATATATATATATATATATATATATATATATATATATATATATATATAGAGAGAGAGAGAGAGAGAGAGTGTGGTGGTGTTGCGGTGGTTAGTTGTTGTGACAGATGGTGGCACGGTGGTGGTTTTTGCTAACAGCTCACCGGTAACAGAATTCCTAAAGCGAAGGTAGTGGTGATGGGTTTGTATTGGGGTTGAACTCAAACAATAGTTGGTGTTGGGTTATTTTTGAGGAAGGTGGCGGTGAAGGTGGGTTTGATCATGGGTGTGGGTGGTGTTAAACAAGAACACAACGGTTGTTTTGTGATTCGATGAAAACAAAAAAATATAGGGTGCAGGTGTATAAACGAATGATCCTTTAAGTGGGTTTGTTGAAGATGTGGTCAATTTGGTCGACAAGTGTATCAACCATGACAGTAGAAGAAGAAAAATTAGAATAAGATAAGAATGTTAGTTGAATTCGTACATTTAATGAGATTGATATCAGGAAAATTGAAGATAAAACCAAAAACGAAAATAGTTAGATAAAGATAGTTAATAGAATTTAATTCCTTTGTTTGATTTTATTTATATGTAATTAATATTAATAATAATAATAATAATACTTTTAATAATAATACTAGTAACATTAATAAAGATGATAATGATAATATTAAAATATAAATTCTTAGTGATAATAATATCTAATGATAATACAAATAATGATTTTGATATAACAAGTTTCATATCTATATAAAATAATAATATTAATAACACTTGTATTGATATTAATATTAAAAGTAATAGCAATTATTATTATAACAACTATGTTTAATATATTAATATTAAATATTTTAGATTATGTAACATAACTATATAATATATTGCATTTTATAATAATCATAACTAATAATAATGAAGATATAACATGTTATAGGTTTCCATAACAATATTAATGTTATTGATATATTATAACAAATATATTTTTATCTTGTGATTACATTTAATTATTAATAGTACATATGTTGAATATTTATTATTTATACATTTTATATATACTTACATTTATTTATATAATTATATTTATTTACAAACAATTGTTCGTGAATCGTCTAAACCGGTCGAAGATAATGGAATGCATGAACATAGTTTCAAATTTTTCGAGACTCAACATTACAGACTTTGCTTATCGTGTCGAAATCATATAAAGATTAAAGTTTAAATTTGGTCGGAAATTTTCGGGTCGTCACATTTATGGTGTGGTGAATGATGAATTTGTTAATGTACATTAATTAAATTAAATGGCCAAGAAATAAAAGGGTAATTAATCAAACTCAGAGGACTCATAATCGATGGTTCGATACCCATGTATGCAAAATTTTATGTAAAATTTTGAACGTAATAATATGAGAAATAATAATATGGGATTTGTAACCAAAATTAGGTAGATCACGACATACCATATGATTTCTAATATAATTAATAATTTGCAATTTATTTAATAATATATATATAATATAGATATATAGATATAATATATAGATACAAACATCCTAAAATAACTTTCAACCACAATTTGAAGTTATGAGTTCGTGTTCCATTATGAATAAAAAAAGTGTATATGTTTATTGTTTAAAAAAATTAAGTACACGTTTAAAATACTTGATTAATACATGACATTTATGCTTTAAACTGAAAAAGTGTGGCTTATTATTACTCCGTATATAATTTTAGGTTTTGTAAGTGTTTGTTAAGTAACAACATACTCAAATTAAAAAGGAATTAATTAATTTATTAATTTAATAATATATATAATATAGATATATACATATAATATATAGATACAAACATCCTAAAATAACTTTTAACCACAATTAAGAATAACTTTTTCATTTATATATATATATATATATATATATATATATATATATATATATATATATATATATATATATATATATATATATATATATATATATATTAAAAAGAAAGGGAACATAGCTTAGATACATTTAATCAAAATCTTGTTAGATTTTACATTTTAAAATAAAATTGCCTGAATATACAATCAAATCGAACACTATTATGTTTGAACATAGGCATTGGCGTTTGAATACTTGTAATGAGTTTGAGATCGATGAAAAGTGGCATGTCCCCGTATATTATATATTTTATATATATATATATATATATATATATATATATATATATATATATATATATATATATATATATATATATATATATATATATATATATAAATAAATATATAAAATATATAATAAAAAGAAAGGGAACATAGCTTAGATACATTTAATCAAAATCTGTTAGATTTTACATTTTAAAATAAAATTGCCTGAATATACAATCAAATCGAACACTATTATGTTCGAACATAGGCATTGGCGTTTGAATACTTGTAACGAGTTTGAGATCGACGAAAAGTGGCATGTCCCCGTATATTGAGTTCGAACACTTTACATTGTGTCCAAACATAATAGCGTTCGAACTCAAGTTCTAACAGCTATTCTACCATGTTCGAACAAATTTATGTTCGAATATAGTAAATATTCAAATTAGTGATACTAAAATAGAATTTTTACAAACAACGATTTATTTCATCAAATTACTATTAAAACACACATAAAAGTGTTAAAACATAACATTATTACATACCAAATAACAAAACACAACAATAACACACATTAAACCATGGAGGTGGTTGTGACATAGTTAGACCCTGGTTTTTCATTGTGGAGGTCAAGGATTCGATTCCATGAAGCTACAAAGTTATTCTCCCTCATGGTACTTGGGTTCGTCTGCAATGACTCCGAGTTACTCGCAAATTGGGTTGTCAGTTAAGAAAGTTGGATACACAGGTTAAAAAAATGTAAAAGTCTTAAAACATCATATAACAATAACTCACAGTTTTGTACCATTAAGGATCACTCAAATTGTAAGTTGATTAAGCTTAGCTTGGAGTTATAGTTGACGCTTTTTATTTACCCTTCACGCTTGATTTTGACCTTGGCTTCCTAGTTTGAGTTGATTGTTCATAGCTAGTGGGACAAACCGATTTACTATGGCCATGTTCCAAGCAACGACTACATTATCTCTGAGATTTTATTTTTCCTTTTCCTTTCGAGGGAATACAATTATTCTCCTTTGGCCTACCAACTTGTCTTTCCGTAAGTGTTGGAGCATTGATAGCTTGAAGATTCCATGGGTCAACTCATTCAGTATTATGATCTAGTGGGTAAATACACTCTTCGTATGCAGCTTGGTAATTCTCAGTGGCGAAAATACATCCCTACGTGACCAGTAACATCTCGTTAGTTGAAATATCTTGCCACTGCCATTAGGTACATGGTAGTCTAAACAACTGTCATTGTATGCATGTTCAAGTTATTCTTTCTAGATTGACGGTCCCATTCTTTTTTCCATCCATCACCTCTAAAATAGTTAGTAATGATGATTTAACCGTCCAAACTCGAGACTTACTTTTTCTCATACCCAACTTGTGCTCAACATATAGTGTGACAGATGTTGTTAAAGTAACAACAACGTTTCGATGTTCCCAAAACCAATTTTATACTGATGCACTAATGAACTCTAGTAGCATTGTAACGAGGAGTTTCCTGGCATGAATTGATAGTGTGTTCATGGAATCTGCACTGTCGGTTGTTAAGTAAGCATAACAAACACATTCAACATGGTGCCTAGACCATCTATTGAACCCCACTTCACGTAGCGTCTGACATGAATCTGGAACATGTCAGGATAGAATTCTAAGGTTGAGGGGTCACACGTACGGTTGAGGAGTCATTCAGTATGGTCATTCAATATGGGTCACTCGTGTTGAGGCTCATTCAGTATGGTCACTTGCATGGTTGAGCTGTCACTCATGTGGGAGCTGAAGAACAGTACCAGCTCGCTGTTTTTTGGTTTTGGCACCAAAATCAGGATTTCTGCTTGCTTTAATCAATCCAAAGGCTCAATAATACCATATAACATATATAAAATTTATTTCTAACCACAATCAACCATAACAAACACTTAAGATCAAGAATCAAGCATCAAAAACTATTCTGATAAAAACCCATACAAAACCTATCTGAATTATATAAAATCGATGATATTTACCATGTTTGGATTCTTGAAAACTCTGTAATCAGATGCACACAAACACAATCTTGGATTTACGCTTTTTGATTTATGGATTTAGAGAGTAGTAGGTTGTTTAGGGTTTTAAATTTCTAAAGTGGTAAGTAAAGGAGCTAGCAGTATACTTATATCCAAATTGGGTTCTTCATGGTGAGGAAACCCAATCTCCATTTCACACGGGCATTTACCAATTATCTTAAACACAATGTACCTCATAGCAATGTCCCTAACAAGGTCCAATTCACATATAAGGAAATATTTTATGTGACCCTTGTCATAAAACGCACATTATCCCATACACAAATAACTATAAAACATATAATAAGAAAATCACTTATAAAGACACACAAGGGTAAATGAGTCATTACCACTAGGTCCAAGTCGAGGTTGTTACAAATATACCCCCTCAAGAAGATTCTGTCCTCGGAATCTGGTCACGGTTATACAGGTGAGTGTATCAAGATATCATTAACTCCTCGGTCTCCCACGTTAGGTTTGCACCCTTCCACTCCACAAGCACCATTGGAATATGTTTCTTGTGCAACTTGGTAAGTTTTTAGTCCAAGATTTTAACAGGTTTCTTGATGTCCCTCACGACGTGGCCAAAACGGACGGTTTGGCGGTGTCTTTAGGTCGCCAGCTGTCTATCAAGGTTTCTCAGAGGGAGTCAGGTTTTAAATTTATAGTATGCGGGGCCTAAATCTACTACTCCTTCCTAAGGGTGAGTAAGGGAAGTATGATATGAGGTCGTTCATTTAAGAAGACAATAGAATCAAATATTTCGTAATAGTAAAACACTAATAGACCTATAATTTCTAAGGAGTAGTGTTGGATAATTTTGGTTTTTCTATTTTCTAAGGAAAACAGATAAGTAAAGGAAAGCGATAAAGATAAAATTTGTAATTCAGGTAAGGTTAAAGCAAGTGCATGTTATGATTTCATCAGTTACTCAGCTGAAGATGTGTAATGTCGGCTCATGAATAGGTGATAACCTTAAACCCGTTATACTGGTCCTACCGCCCCTGTCAGAATACTGACATGTCATTGGGTAAATAAGTTAGGCTTGAAGATTCAGAATAGATAGCAATGTCCCATACCCCCGACACCTGAGAAACATGAACTGCATGAAAACATTGGCGGCTCATCAATAGGAGTGACCCGGTGAGGTGACATATTAACGATCCTTAAGGCTTAAACTTTCTTAAGCATAAGCAAAGATAGAAGATATCCCTGATCCAAGAGACATGATGTAATTCTGATGCTATCGCTAATGAGTGGACTTATTAAATCAGTTAGGCCCTGAATTAAAAGTGAAGAACCATAAAGAACACCATGGCCAAGTTACAGAGTAACTTCCATGAACATGTTCGGTTATCCTAATGGTCCAATCCTTTGTGGGTTTAAACAAACAGTTCCTGAATTAACTAAGAATCCCTCAAGTAGTGTGCAATGGTTGAGACCGCATTATGGTGCAATGTACTGTATTCGCACTGAATATTAGCTTCCATGGCCATACACGGCATAGGTATAGAGTACTACAACCGTTGTGCCTCCTCAATATACTTACAGTGTTTAAATGCTAGTGACTACACATGCATAGCTCAGGGCCAACCATGTACTAAGTATTTCAGTCAGACTTTCCATTACGAAAGATTGACTGTCGGAATCCATAGCGTAGGTTGCCTTACTACAATCGTTGTGCCTCTGACAAATGCACTATGTATCTGATAGAAGTTTCTTACCAAGGGGTGACACATATAGTGTACTCTGAATTGGGGTTCCCGACTTCCTAATAGCAGAGCCGATAACCATGTTCTATTAGTTGGAAAAGCGATTGAGTTTAAATCATTATCGGAAAGCATCTCAACAACATCACATTACATAGTCACAATTTTAGCATCGTAACTGACTACATCATAACAAACACTTAAGATAACTACTTGCTAATCATGGCAATAATATCATGTATCATGATAGTAATAGAAAGCATTATAACGAATAGAGTAAAGAGATAAAAGTACCAGTAGATTAGACGAGTTTCGAAAGTATAAAAGTGACAACTTCGGCCTCTAGACAACTTCTAATACAATCTTCGGTGTTCGCCTCCGGGTACTAAATTTCCTGCTCGGAGGTGAGAAGACCTCGAAATTATAGTCTCTTATAAGTATGAAATAATAAGTGTGAAATGGGAAGTGTGTGTTGGAAATGGATTACAAATGGCCTATTTATAGTAAAAATCCAGCATGGTGAGCCGTGTACACGGATATGCAAATCCTGGGCAGGCCGTGTGCCCTGACTGTGTGGATTATCCGTATGCTCTTCTAATTCCTTGGTCGTTTTTTCTTGATTTCTTGGATCGTAACTTGGTTTCTGGGGTCGCAACTTGGGTTTCATCATTTTCGCTCTAGATTCTTCGTTTTAAGCCCGCTTTCGTCGATTCTTTTTGATTGTCTTTGTAATAGCTCGATCTATCAAATAAAAACGCTTAATCCGACGATAAAGTTTATAACTTTATTGTTTTGGGCATTAATATCCAGGGTAAAAACGTAACTTTTTGGCCGATATCATTCCTCCACTAATTTCTTGCTTGAATCCACTTAGTCGAATCTGATTTTCATCATCCACTTTACACTTGCGGAGATAACACACATTGAATGTATCATGAATACCCGCCAATTCTGGAGGAAGATCCGATACCACTGTCTGATCGTTTAACACTTGTCTGATATTGAATGAGCCAATGTATCTCTGTGCTAACTTTCCTTTCTTGACAAATCGATTTACACCTTTCCACGGCGACACTTTTAAATACACACGTTCACCTTCAGCAAACGTCACTGGTCGTCTACGAGGATCTGTGTATATCTTTTGTTTATCTCTGGCAGCTTTTAACTTTTCATGGGCTATAGCCACATTCTCTGCAGTTTGGTGTACAATCTCAAGACCTGCAAAGTGTTTCTCACCGGCTTCTAACCAACATGATGAAGTTCTACACTTCTACCATATAACATCTCGTACGATGGCATGCTGATACTCGAATGATAGAAATTATTGTAGGCGAACTCAACCAAAGGCAGATGAGAATCCCACGATCCACCGTATTCTAGTACACAAGCTCTTAACATATCTTCTAGAGTTTGAATAGTTCATTCACTTTGACCATCAGTTTGAGGATGATAAGCTATACTGAGGTTGACACGAGTACCTAATTTCTCTTGTAGACTCTCTTATAAATTAGGAAAAAATCTCGAGTCTCTATCTGACACAATCTATAACAGTATCCCATGTCTTGACACTATTTGATTTAAGTACTACCGAGCTAACTTAGTCAACGAAGTTATCTCACTGGTGGCTAAAAAATGTGCACTCTTTGTCAAGCGGTATACTATCACCCAGATCATGTCATTTCCCTTCTGGGTTCAGGGTAATTTCATCACGAAATCCATCATTATATGTTCCTATTCCTACTCTAGTATTTCTATTGATGCAACGACCTATACAGTCTTCGGTGTTCTGCTACTTGGGCAAAAATATGACACTTTTTCACGGATTGTGCAATGTCTGTTTTCATTGTAGGCCACCAATACAACACTTTTTGTGACACCGCTATTTTTTTTAAATACGTGGCGGAAGCATTTATTTATTAATTACTAAATACATTTTAACAGTGTCACGTGATCATAACAAAATACATGTTTTAAACGAAAGAGACGTAATTACATTCTGTTTACAAAAGAACACAATTCATATGATAAAAGACTTCATCAGAGTTAAACACTGTCAAACATAACATTGGCATGCCCGTCTTCTCCCAAAAGCAATATTCTCCCAAAAGTAATATCTACAAAGCTACAACCTGCAGGGAGGAGATGGAAGGGAATTAGCACGAAGCTAAGTGAGTACGACTAACTACAGGTAATAGTATACAGGAACTTTCATACTAATCATGTCACAAATCTAACACACAAACATCACCCAAGTGCCGTCTACAGAGACTATGGTGGCTCGGCCAAACCATTAACCACCAGCTGATCGGACTGGGGCTTACCAGAAGTTCCTCCACCACTGTGTTGTATATATATAATCCACACACGACGAACGCGTCATTCACATATATATACACCACGATTGTCTAGGCCACCACATGAGGAACTCAACCCACAGGTTGATCTCTCCTACCGAGGTCACCACACAATAGGGACGCATTGGGCTCCAGCATACAAGCATTAACCAACATGAAGTCATCACAACGTACTAACTAACTGTATCAGTAAGTATAGCTAACAAGCATGGCAATCATAATATAACATGCTACTCTATACTATGTTCTCCAGTTAGTCCCACTCACCAAATACCAGCAACCAGCTCAGATAATCTACTACTGAGCGGCTTCTTTATCCTTATCACAGTTACGCCCGATCGAAGATGTTACAAATCTACCCCCTTAAGAAGATTCCGTCCTCGGAATCTGGTCAAAGTCAAACAACTGGGGATAGCGAGCCCTCATTAACTCCTCGATTTCCCACGTCATGTTAGAACCTAAACTGTGCCGCCATTCCACCAATGCCATTGGAATCTGCTTCTTTCTTTACTTGGTGACCTTCCTGTCTACTATTTGATTTGGCTCTTCTACTAATTTCTTAGTTAAATCAACTTTTAAATCTTTCAACGAAAGAATTTGACTTTCATCGTCTACTTTACACTTTCGCAGATAGCACACATTGATCGTGTTGTGAATTCCTACTAACTCTGAAGGAAGATCTAAAATAACAGTTTGATCATTCAGAATTTCTTTGATCGGAAATGGCCCAATGAATCTCGGTGCTAGTTTACCACGTTTGCCAAATCTGATCACCCTTTTCCACAGCAAAACTTTCAAGTATACACGACCACCTACATTAAATGTTACCGGACGTCTGCGCGGATCAGCATATATCTTTTGTCTATCTCTAGCTGCTTTTAACTTCTCACGTACAATTTCGACCTTTTCTGCAGTTATCTGAACAATTTCGGGACCTGCAAATTGTTTCTCACCTGCTTCTAACCAACACGTAGGAGTTCTACACTTGCGACCATATAACATTTCATACGGCGGCATTCCGAGACTCGAATGATATGAATTGTTGTAAGTAAACTCTATCAACGGAAGATGTGAATCCCAACAACCACCATATTCTAAGACACACGCTCTCAACATGTCTTCTAATGTCTGAATCGTCCGTTCACTCCGAACGTCTGTCTGTGGATGATATGATGTACTTAGATTCACACGTGTACCCAAATTCTATTGTAAACTGTTCCAGAAGTTCGATACAAACCTAGTATCTCTGTCGAAAATTATAAATAACGGTACACCATGTCAACTAACGATCTCTTTCAAGTATAAATCTACCAAATCACTCAACGAAGCGGTTTCACGTGTAGCTAGAAAGTGAGCACTCTTAGTTAGACGATCCACTATTACCCGGATCATGTCATGTCCCTTCTGGGTTCGGGGTAACTTGGTTACAAAATCCATCGTTATATGATCCCATTTTCACTGAGGAATTTCTAACTGTCGTAGAGATCCATACTGTTTCTGATGTTCTGCTTTAACTTGCGCACATATATGACATTTTTCAACGAAACTTGCAACATCTGTCTTCATTGTCGGCCAACATTACAACGTTTTCAAATCTCTATACATCTTAGTACTACCCGGATGCACTGTGAATCTAGATTTATGAGCTTCTGTAAGGATTAAATCCCTCAATTCTCCAAGAATAGGCACCCAAATTCGATCTTTATAGGTCTTTAATCCTCTAGAATCATTGCATAGGTCAAATTTTCTTTTAGTCATTTGCTCAGTCTTTAGGTTTTCATCATTCAATGCTGCTAACTGAACTATTTTCAATCAATCGATCAAGTCTGAAACCATCTCAATTCTCATAAACCTAACATTTTTGACGGTTTTCTTTTGACTCAGAGCATCTGTGACCACATTTGCTTTTCCCGGGTGGTATTTCATCTCACAATCATAGTCTTTAATCAATTCTTGACATCAACGTTGACGCATATTTAATTCTTTATGTGAGAAGATGTACTGAAGACTCTTATAATCTGTATAGATTTCACAATGTGTACCATACAAATAGTGTCTCTAAAGCTTCAAAGCAAACACAACTGCAGTTAACTCTAAATCATGAGTAGGATAGTTTCGTTCATGATTTTTCAACTGTCGTAAAGCATACGCTATAACTTTATTTCTTTGCATCAAAACACAACCCAGACCTGCACGTGACGCATCACAGTAAACCACAAAATCTTCTGTTCCCTATGGTAAAGCTAAAACCGGTGCTTGACATAACAATTGTTTGAGAGTCTGAAAAGCTTTTTCTTGTTCATCCGTCCATCGAAAGGCTACATCTTTTCTGGTTAACTTATTCAATGGACCTACTATTTTAGAAAAGTCTTTAATAAATCTGCGGTAATAACCTGCTAAACCCAGAAAACTCTTGATTTCTGTCAGCGTTTTTGGCGAGTTCCAATTCATTACAGCTTCTATCTTAGACTGATCTACCTTGATACCCGGTTCACAAATCACATGACCCAGAAACTGTACTTCCCACAGCCAAAATTCACACTTGGAAAACTTAGCGTACAATTGTTCCTGTTTTAGAAGTTCTAACACCAACCTCAGATGCGTTGTAGTGACCCGAACTTTTCCATGTTTATATATATATTAATTGAGATTGATATTTACATGATTAAATGTTTCCAACATGTTAAGCAATCAAACTTGTTAAGACTTGATTAATTGAAATATGTTTCATATAGACAATTGACCACCCAAGTTGACCGGTGATTCACGAAGGTTAAAACTTGTAAAAACTATATGATGACATATATATGGATATATATATATATATATATATATATATATATATATATATATATATATATATATATATATATATATATATATATATATATATATATATAGTTAACATGATACTATGATAAGTTAACATATCATTAAGTATATTAACAATGAACTACATATGTAAAAACAAGACTACTAACTTAATGATTTTTAAACGAGACATATATGTAACGATTATCGTTGTAAAGACATTTAATGTATATATATCATATTAAGAGATATTCATACATGATAATATCATGATAATATAATAATTTAAAATCTCATTTGATATTATAAACATTGGGTTAACAACATTTAACAAGATCGTTAACCTAAAGGTTTCAAAACAACACTTACATGTAACGACTAACGATGACTTAACGACTCAGTTAAAATGTATATACATGTAGTGTTTTAGTATGTATTTATATACTTTTGAAAGACTTCAATACACTTATCAAAATAATTCTACTTAACAAAAATGCTTACAATTACATCCTCGTTCAGTTTCATCAACAATTCTACTCGTATGCACTCGTATTCGTACTCGTACAATACACAGCTTTTAGATGTATGTACTATTGGTATATACACTCCAATGATCAGCTCTTAGCAGCCCATGTGAGTCACCTAACACATGTGGGAACCATCATTTGGCAACTAGCATGAAATATCTCATAAAATTACAAAAATATGAGTAATCATTCATGACTTATTTACATGAAAACAAAATTACATATCCTTTATATCTAATCCATACACCAACGACCAAAAACACCTACAAACACTTTCATTCTTCAATTTTCTTCATCTAATTGATCTCTCTCAAGTTCTATCTTCAAGTTCTAAGTGTTCTTCATATATTCTACAAGTTCTAGTTACATAAAATCAAGAATACTTTCAAGTTTGCTAGCTCACTTCCAATCTTGTAAGGTGATCATCCAACCTCAAGAAATCTTTGTTTCTTACAGTAGGTTATCATTCTAATACAAGGTAATAATCATATTCAAACTTTGGTTCAATTTCTATAACTATAACAATCTTATTTCAAGTGATGATCTTACTTGAACTTGTTTTCGTGTCATGATTCTGCTTCAAGAACTTCGAGCCATCCAAGGATCCGTTGAAGCTAGATCCATTTTTATCTTTTCCAGTAGGTTTATCCAAGGAACTTAAGGTAGTAATGATGTTCATAACATCATTTGATTCAGACATATAAAGCTATCTTATTCGAAGGTTTAAACTTGTAATCACTAGAACATAGTTTAGTTAATTCTAAACTTGTTCGCAAACAAAAGTTAATCCTTCTAACTTGACTTTTAAAATCAACTAAACACATGTTCTATTTCTATATGATATGCTAACTTAATGATTTAAAACCTGGAAACACGAAAAACACCGTAAAACCGGATTTACGCCGTCGTAGTAACACCGCGGGCTGTTTTGGATTAGTTAATTAAAAACTATGATAAACTTTGATTTAAAAGTTGTTATTCTGAGAAAATGATTTTTATTATGAACATGAAACTATATCCAAAAATTATGGTTAAACTCAAAGTGGAAGTATGTTTTCTAAAATGGTCATCTAGACGTCGTTCTTTCGACTGAAACGACTACCTTTACAAAAACGACTTGTAACTTATTTTTCTGACTATAAACCTCTACTTTTTCTGTTTAGATTCATAAAATAGAGTTCAATATGAAACCATATCAATTTGATTCACTCAAAACGGATTTAAAATGAAGAAGTTATGGGTAAAACAAGATTGGATAATTTTTCTCATTTTAGCTACGTGAAAATTGGTAACAAATCTATTCCAACCATAACTTAATCAACTTGTATTGTATATTATGTAATCTTGAGATACCATAGACACGTATACAATGTTTCGACCTATCATGTCGACACATCTATATATATTTCGGAACAACCATAGACACTCTATATGTGAATGTTGGAGTTAGCTATACAGGGTTGAGGTTGATTCCAAAATATATATAGTTTGAGTTGTGATCAATACTGAGATACGTATACACTGGGTCGTGGATTGATTCAAGATAATATTTATCGATTTATTTCTGTACATCTAACTGTGGACAACTAGTTGTAGGTTACTAACGAGGACAGCTGACTTAATAAACTTAAAACATCAAAATATATTAAAAGTGTTGTAAATATATTTTGAACATACTTTGATATATATGTATATATTGTTATAGGTTCGTGAATCAACCAGTGGCCAAGTCTTACTTCTCGACGAAGTAAAAATCTGTGAAAGTGAGTTATAGTCCCACTTTTAAAATCTAATATTTTTGGGATGAGAATACATGCAGGTTTTATAAATGATTTACAAAATAGACACAAGTACGTGAAACTACATTCTATGGTTGAATTATCGAAATCGAATATGCCCCTTTTTATTAAGTCTGGTAATCTAAGAATTAGGGAACAGACACCCTAATTGACGCGAATCCTAAAGATAGATCTATTGGGCCTAACAAACCCCATCCAAAGTACCGGATGCTTTAGTACTTCGAAATTTATATCATATCCGAAGGGTGTCCCGGAATGATGGGGATATTCTTATATATGCATCTTGTTAATGTCGGTTACCAGGTGTTCACCATATGAATGATTTTTATCTCTATGTATGGGATGTGTATTGAAATATGAAATCTTATGGTGTATTATTATGATTTGATATATATAGGTTAAACCTATAACTCACCAACATTTTTGTTGACGTTTTAAGAATGTTTATTCTTAGGTGATTATTAAGAGCTTCCGCTGTCGCATACTTAAATAAGGACGAGATTTGGAGTCCATGCTTATATGATATTGTGTAAAAACTGCATTCAAGAAACTTATTTTGTTGTAACATATTTGTATTGTAAACCATTATGTAATGGTCGTGTGTAAACAGGATATTTTAGATTATCATTATTCGATAATCTACGTAAAGCTTTTAAACCTTTATTGATGAAATAAAGGTTATGTTTTGTTTTAAAATGAATGCAGTCTTTGAAAAACGTCTCATATAGAGGTCAAAACCTCGCAACGAAATCAATTAATATGGAACGTTTTTAATCAATAAGAATGGGACATTTCAGTTGGTATCAGAGCGTTGGTCTTAGAGAACCAGAATTTTGTATTAGTGTGTCTTATCGAGTTTGTTAGGATGCATTAGTGAGTCTGGACTTCGACCGTGTTTACTTGAAAAATGAATGCTTAACAAATTTTGTTGGAAACTATATATTTTTAACATGTGAATATTATGTGATATATTAATCTCTTAACGCGTTTGATATTATGTGATAGATGTCTACCTCTAGAACAAGTCCCATTGACTCACCTAATAATAATGAAGAGTCAAATGTAAATTGGAATGATTCGTGGACTGATTCACAAGTTCCCGAAGAGGAACCGGAAGAAGAGTCGAAACCGGAAGAAGAATCGGAACCGGAAGAAGAATCAGAACCGGATGAAGAAATAGAACCGGTGGGGGAAATAATAAAACGGTTAAGTAAAAGAAAATCCTCAACCAACCGACCAAGGTTAATTATGGTCAATGGTGTTTCCGCCAAGGAAGCAAAATATTGGGAGGATTACCAATTCTCCGATGAATCGATTTCCGACGAGAATTCCGATGATGTTATAGAAATTACCCCAACTGAATTTAAAAAGGCAAAAGAAAATAATAAGGGAAAGGGCATAAAAATAGAGAAATCTAATTCCAACCCCGATGAACTTTATATGTATCGTCTGTAGTGACCCGAACTTTTCCATGTTTATATATATTAATTGAGATTGATATTTACATGATTAAATATTTCAAACATGTTAAGCAATCAAACTTGTTAATACTTGATTAATTGAAATATGCTTCATATAGACAATTGACCACCCAAGTTGACCGGCGATTCACGAACGTTAAAACTTGTAAAAACAACATGACGATATATATATATGGATATACATATGGTTAACATGAGATTATGATAAGTAAGTATCTCCATAAGTATATTAACAATGAGTTATATACATATAAACAAGATTACTAACTTAAGGATTTCGAAACGAGACATATATGTAACGATTATCGTTGTAACGACATTTAAATGTATATATATCATATTAAGATATATTAATATATCATAATATCATGATAATATAATAATTTAACATCTCATTAGATATAATAAACAATGGGTTAACAACATTAATTAAGATCGTTAACTTAAAGGTTTCAAAATAACACTTACATGTAACGACTAACGATGACTTAACGACTCAGTTAAAATGTATATACATGTAGTGTATTTAGATGTATTAAAATACTTTTGGAAGACTTCAAGACATATATCAAAACACTCATACTTAACAAAAATGGTTACAGTTACTTTCCCATTCTTTTCTTTCATCAAGAATTCTAGTCGTATTCTTACCCGTATTATACACAGCTTTAAAACGTACTTACTATGGGTATATACCAATAGGAACTAGCATGGGATTCCACTCTTGATTATGTCATGTATGACTAATCAATTTTAACTTCTACCATGAGCTAGTCAACTAACTAGAACTCCTTTTAACCCCACTCACCACTCACCAATTACCACTCATCATTCACTCCATTTCACTTCCAATTCTCTTTCTAATTCTCTCTCAACACACACACACACACACTATTATGAACGTATTTTTCCAGTAGTTAATCATCATCTTCATCAAAAATCACTTCAAGAATCAAGCTATAATCATCATAGGAAGAACACTTCAAGAACACTTCAAAAATCCCTTCAAGTTTACTAATTTACTTCCAAGCTTTCTAATCCATTCCAAGTAATCATCTAAGATCAAGAAACCTTTGTTATATACAGTAGGTTATCTTTCTTATTCAAGGTAATATTCATATTCAAACTTTGATTCAATTTCTATAACTATAAACTATCTTAATTCGAGTAAAAATCTTACTTGAACTTGTTTTTGTGTCATGATCCTACTTCAAGAACTTTCAAGCCATCCAAGATCCTTTGAAGCTAGATCATTTCTTGTCACTTCCAGTAGGTTTACCTACTAAACTTGAGGTAGTAATGATATTCATAACATCATTCGATTCATATATATAAAACTATCTTATTCGAAGGTTTAAACTCGTAATCACTAGAACATAGTTTAGTTAATTCTAAACTTGTTCGCAAACAAAAGTTAATCCTTCTAAATTGACTTTTAAAATTAACTACACACATGTTCTATATCTATATGATATGCTAACTTAATGATCTAAAACCTGGAAACACGAAAAACACCGTAAAACCGGATTTACGCCGTCGTAGTAACACCGCGGGCTGTTTTGGGTTAGTTAATTAAAAACTATGATAAACTTTGATTTAAAAGTTGTTATTCTGAGAAAATGATTTTTATTATGAACATGAAACTATATCCAAAAATTATGGTTAAACTCAAAGTGGAAGTATGTTTTCTAAAATGGTCATCTAGACGTCGTTCTTTCGACTGAAATGACTACCTTTACAAAAATAACTTGTAACTTATTTTTCTGACTATAAACCTATACTATTTCTGTTTAGATTCATAAAATAGAGTTCAATATAAAACCATAGCAATTTGATTCACTCAAAACGGATTTAAAATGAAGAAGTTATGGGTAAAACAAGATTGGATAATTTTTCTCATTTTAGCTACGTGAAAATTGGTAACAAATCTATTCCAACCATAACTTAATCAACTTGTATTGTATATTATGTAATCTTGAGATACCATAGACACGTATACAATGTTTCGACCTATCATGTCGACACATCTATATATATTTCGGAACAACCATAGACACTCTATATGTGAATGTTGGAGTTAGCTATACAGGGTTGAGGTTGATTACAAAATATATATAGTTTGAGTTGTGATCAATACTGAGATACGTATACACTGGGTCGTGGATTGATTCAAGATAATATTTATCAATTTATTTCTGTACATCTAACTGTGGACAACTAGTTGTAGGTTACTAACGAGGACAACTGACTTAATAAACTTAAAACATCAAAATATATTAAAAGTGTTGTAAATATATTTTGAACATACTTTGATATATATGTATATATTGTTATAGGTTCGTGAATCAACCAGTGGCCAAGTCTTACTTCCCGACGAAGTAAAAATCTGTGAAAGTGAGTTATAGTCCCACTTTTAAAATCTAATATTTTGGGATGAGAATACATGCAGGTTTTATAAATGATTTACAAAATAGACACAAGTACGTGAAACTACATTCTATGGTTGAATTATCGAAATCGAATATGCCCCTTTTTATTAAGTCTGGTAATCTAAGAATTAGGGAACAGACACCCTAATTGACGCGAATCCTAAAGATAGATCTATTGGGCCTAACAAACCCCATCCAAAGTACCGGATGCTTTAGTACTTCGAAATTTATATCATATCCGAAGGGTGTCCCGGAATGATGGGGATATTCTTATATATGCATCTTGTTAATGTCGGTTACCAGGTGTGTTCACCAAATGAATGATTTTTATCTCTATGTATGGGATGTGTATTGAAATATGAAATCTTGTGGTCTATTGTTACAATTTGATATATATAGGTTTAACCTATAACTCACCAACATTTTTGTTGACGTTTAAAGCATGTTTATTCTCAGGTGAATATTAAGAGCTTTCGCTGTTGCATACTAAAATAAGGACAAGATTTGGAGTCCATGTTTGTATGATATTGTTTAAAAACTGCATTCAAGAAACTGATTTCGATGTAACATATTTGTATTGTAAACCATTATGTAATGGTCGTGTGTAAACAGGATATTTTAGATTATCATTATTTGATAATCTACGTAAAGCTTTTTAAACCTTTATTTATGAAATAAAGGTTATGGTTTATTTTAAAAATGAATGCAGTCTTTGAAAAACGTCTCATATAGAGGTCAAAACCTCGCAACGAAATCAATTAATATGGAACGTTTTTAATCAATAAGAACGGGACATTTCAGTTGGTATCCGAGCGTTGGTCTTAGAGAACCAGAATTTTGCATTAGTGTGTCTTATCGAGTTTATTAGGATGCATTAGTGAGTCTGGACTTCAACCGTGTTTACTTGAAAAATGATTGCTTAACAAATTTTGTTGGAAACTATAACATGTGAATATTATGTGATATATTAATCTCTTAACGCGTTTGATATTATGTGATAGATGTCCACCTCTAGAACAAGTCCCAGTGACTCACCTAATAATAATGAAGAGTCAAATGTAAATTGGAATGATTCGTGGACTGATTCACAAGTTCCCGAAGAGGAACCGGAAGAAGAGTCGGAACCGGAAGAAGAATCGGAACTGGAAGAAGAATCGGAACCGGAAGAAGAAATAGAACCGGTGGGGGAAATAATAAAACGGTTAAGTAAAAGAGAATCCTCAACCAACCGACCAAGGTTAATTATGGTCAATGGTGTTTCCGCCAAGGAAGCAAAATATTAGGAGGATTACCAATTCTCCGATGAATCGGATTCCGACGAGAATTCCGATGATGTTATAGAAATTTCCCCAACTGAATTTAAAAAGGCAAAAGAAAATAATAAGGGAAAGGGCATAAAAATAGAGAAATCTAATTCCAACCCCGATGAGCTTTATATGTATCGTCAACCCCCGAAGTCCTTAAGTTGTAACAATGACCCGGGAACCTCTAAACCACCAGGTTTTTCTAAACCAATGTGGACAACGACGGCTCGTATTAGGGGAACATCATATATCCCTAGAAACTTGGCAAAACGAACCAAAACCAAAGAAGAAGAAACGAGCGAGTCGGAATAAGATAGTTGTATTCGTGTGGTGTAATATATGTAATAGAGTGTGCTTATGCTTTATGATATATGTAAAAATTGCTTGTATTAATAAGTATTTTTTTTTATGAATGTAACTCTTGTCTATTTTACAGTATAAAAACACAAAATGGGTAGACAACCCAATATTTTAAGAGACCTACCCGGAGACATGATTGATGAAATCTTGTCTAGAGTCGGTCAGAATTCCTCGGCACAACTATTTAAGGCGACATCAGTTTGTAAGACATTCGAAGAACGTTCCAAGAATGCCTTGGTTTATAAAAGGCTTTCGTTCGAAAGATGGGGGATATCACATTGGGAAATCCATAAGTTACGATGTGTTTACTTTGACGTATATATTGCGGGGAACCCAAATGCTATTTTACGCAACGGGTTAAGAAATTATTTTGACTCAGTATATCCGAATATAGAACTTCGTGATTTAGAAAAAGCGGCTAACATGCAACATAAAGAAGCATGTTATGCTTACGGGTTAGTAATGTTCGCTTCTCACCAAAGTGAGAAAAAGAACATCGGGCTACAACTATTAAACAAAACGTTCCCACAAGTGACGGAGTCGGTAATTGGGGTAAGAAATGAGGTTTTTAGGTTATTACGAGACTGTTGGTCATTACGTAACCCTCGTCCCTTTGACGACGTTACAACACGCTGTCTTATCAATGGCCATAACGGTTATGTTCCATAAGACCAAGGATGGGAAGTAGTCCTAGTAAAACCAGAATGCATGACTTGTTTCTGGACGTATGAATTACGTGTCTTTATTGCCTTTGCTGAACGACTTGTGTACTAGCTAGAATTATCTTCACAACTATCTTGTATCAAAGTTATTGTGTGCTATATTTCATGCTTTATGTAAAATAAGCGGTATTGTAAGTTTGTAAAATATTGTATAAAAGTTTGAACGCGAAATATTATTACAATCAGTTTTTCATATAGAATTGTAGTAGTTGAATTGTATATTAGCTACTAAGTATGAACTTAACGGGTAGGTACTACCCGAATTTAAACTTATAAAACGCTAATATGAAGAAAAAGCTTTTATAAATGAGTTCATATTATGCTACGAAATACTATTAACTACTCTTAATATTCTGTATGATTAACTTGTTCCATTTGACTATTTTGAAGGAAATGGCACCGACTACTCGACACACCGTGAATATGAATGAAGAGGAATTCCGTACTTTTCTAGCTTCAAACATAGCCGCAGTACAGGCTGCGCTACATACCAACAATAACCTTGGATCTGGCAGTACAGGAAATCGTGTAGGATGCACCTACAAAGAATTCACTGCCTGCAAACCTTTGGAATTTGATGGAACCGAAGGACCGATCGGATTGAAATGGTGAACCGAGAAGGTCGAATCGGTGTTTGCCATAAGTAAGTGTACTGAAGAGGACAAAGTGAAGTACGCTACGCATACCTTCACAGGTTCTACGTTAACATGGTGGAATACCTATCTAGAGCAAGTGGGACAAGATGATGCGTACGCACTACCGTGGTCAGCATTCAAGCACTTGATGAACGAGAAGTACCGTCCCAGAACCGAGGTCAATAAGCTCAAGACAGAACTTAGAGGGTTACGAACCCAAGGATTTGATATTACCACGTACGAAAGACGATTCACAGAATTGTGTCTATTGTGTCTGGGAGCATTCGAAGATGAGGAAGAGAAGATCGACGCGTTTGTGAAAGGATTATCGAAGAGAATCCAAGAAGATATAAGTTCACACGAGCCCGCCTCCATACAACAGGCATGTAGAATGGCTCACAAACTAGTGAACCAGATTGAAGAAAGAATTAAAGAACAGACTGCTGAAGAGGCCAATGTAAAGCAAGTCAAAAGAAAGTGGGAGGAAAACGGTAATAAGAATCACCAATACAACAACAACAGCAATTACAACAATAATCGCAACAATTATCCCAACAATCGCAACATCAATCGCAACTACAACAAATGGCCCAACAACAACAACAACAACAACAACAACAACAACAGCAGCAACTACAACAATCATCCCAACAACAATAATAACCGCAACAACAACCACAATCAGAAGCAGCTATGCCAAAGGTGTGAAAAGTATCACTCGGGGTTCTGCACTAAATTTTGCAACAAGTGTAAAAGAAATGGTCATAGTGCGGCGAAGTGTGAGTTCTACGAACCAGGGGTTAATAGAACGAAAGGAACAAATGGTGTTGGAACGAGTAATGGCAGAGCAAGTAGTGTCGGAGCAAGTTATGCCAATGTAGTTTGTTATAAATGTGGAAAACCGGGCCACATTATTAGAAATTGCCCAAACTAGGAGAACACGAATGGACAAGGCCGCGGAAGAGTTTTCAATATTAATGCGGCAGAGGCACAGGAAGACCCGGAGCTTGTTACGGGTACGTTTCTTATTGACAATAAATCTGCTTACGTTTTATTTAATTCGGGTGCGGATAGAAGCTATATGATTAGAGATTTTTGTGCTAAATTAAGTTGTCCATTGACGCCTTTGGATAGTAAATTTTTACTCGAATTAGCAAATGGTAAATTAATTTCAGCAGATAATATATGTCGGAATCGAGAAATTAAACTGGTTAGCGAAACATTTAAGATTGATTTGATACCAGTAGAGTTAGGGAGTTTTGATGTGATAATCGGTATGGACTAGTTGAAAGAAGTGAAAGCAGAGATCGTTTGTTACAAAAATGTAATTCGCATTATACGAGAAAAAGGAAAACCCTTAATGGTGTACGGAGAAAAGGGCAACACGAAGCTACATATTATTAGTAATTTGAAGGCACAAAAACTAATAAGAAAAGGTTGCTATGTTATTCTAGCACACGTCGAGAAAGTACAAACTGAAGAAAAGAGCATCAATGATGTTCCCATTGCAAAAGAATTTCCCGATGTATTTCCGAAAGAATTACCGGGATTACCCCCACAGCGATCCGTTGAATTTCAAATAGATCTTGTACCAGGAGCTGCACCAATAGCTCGTGCTCCTTACAGACTCGCACCCAGTGAGATGAAAGAACTGCAAAGCCAATTACAAGAACTTTTAGAGCGTGGTTTCATTCGACCAAGCACATCACCGTGGGGAGCTCCTGTTTTGTTTGTCAAGAAGAAAGATGGTACATTCAGGTTGTGTATCGACTACCGAGAGTTGAACAAACTTACCATCAAGAACCGCTACCCACTACCGAGAATCGACAGCTTATTTGATCAACTACAAGGCTCGTCTATTTATTCAAAGATTGACTTACATTCCGGGTATCATCAAATGCGGGTGAAAGAAGATGATATTCCAAAGACTACTTTCAGAACACGTTACGGTCATTACGAGTTTATGGTCATGCCGTTTGGTTTAACTAATGCACCAGCTGTGTTCATGGACCTTATGAACCGAGTGTGTGGACCATACCTTGACAAGTTTGTCATTGTTTTCATTGATGACATACTTATTTACTCAAAGAATGACCAAGAATACGGTGAACATTTGAGAAAGGTGTTAGAAGTATTGAGGAAGGAAGAATTGTACGCTAAGTTTTCAAAGTGTGCATTTTGGTTGGAAGAAGTTCAATTCCTCAGTCACATAGTGAACAAAGAAGGTATTAAGGTGGATCCGGCAAAGATAGAAACTGTTGAAAAGTGGGAAACCCCAAAAACTCCGAAACACATACGCCAGTTTTTAGGATTGGCTGGTTACTACAGAAGATTCATCCAAGATTTCTCCAAAATAGCAAAACCCTTGACTGCATTAACGCATAAAGGGAAGAAATTTGAATGGAAGGATGAACAAGAGAAGGCGTTTCAATTATTGAAGAAAAAGCTAACTACGGCACCTATATTGTCATTGCCTGAAGGGAATGATGATTTTGTGATTTATTGTGACGCATCAAAGCAAGGTCTCGGTTGTGTATTAATGCAACGGACGAAGGTGATTGCTTATGCGTCTAGACAATTGAAGATTCACGAGAAAAATTATACGACGCATGATTTGGAATTAGGCGCGGTTGTTTTTGCATTAAAGACTTGGAGGCACTACTTATATGGGGTCAAAAGTATTATATATACCGACCACAAAAGTCTTCAACACATATTTAATCAGAAACAACTGAATATGAGGCAGCGTAGGTGGATTGAATTATTGAATGATTACGACTTTGAGATTCGTTACCACCCGGGGAAGGCAAATGTGGTAGCCGATGCCTTGAGCAGGAAGGACAGAGAACCCATTCGAGTAAAATCTATGAATATAATGATTTATAATAACCTTACTACTCAAATAAAGGAGGCGCAACAAGGAGTTTTAAAAGAGGGAAATTTAAAGGATGAAATACCCAAAGGATCGGAGAAGCATCTTAATATTCGGGAAGACGGAACCCGGTATAGGGCTGAAAGGATTTGGGTACCAAAATTTGGAGATATGAGAGAAATGGTACTTAGAGAAGCTCATAAAACCAGATACTCAATACATCCTGGAACGGGGAAGATGTACAAGGATCTCAAGAAATATTTTTGGTTGCTGGGTATGAAAGCCGATGTTGCTAAATACGTAGGAGAATGTTTGACGTGTTCTAAGGTCAAAGCTGAGCATCAGAAACCATCAGGTCTACTACAACAACCTGAAATACCGAAATGGAAATGGGAAAACATTACCATGGATTTCATTACTAAATTGCCAAGGACTGCAAGTGGTTATGATACTATTTGGGTAATAGTTGATCGTCTCACCAAGTCAGCACACTTCCTGCCAATAAGAGAAGATGACAAGATGGAGAAGTTAGCACGACTGTATTTGAAGGAAGTCATCTCCAGACATGGAATACCAATCTCTATTATCTCTGATAGGGATGGCAGATTTATTTCAAGATTCTGGCAGACATTACAGCAAGCATTAGGAACTCGTCTAGACATGAGTACTGCCTATCATCCACAAACTGATGGGCAGAACGAAAGGATGATACAAACGCTTGAAGACATGCTACGAGCATGTGTTATTGATTTCGGAAACAGTTGGGATCGACATCTACCGTTAGCAGAATTTTCCTACAACAACAGCTACCATTCAAGCATTGAGATGGCGCCGTTTGAAGCACTTTATGGTAGAAAGTGCAGGTCTCCAATTTTTTGGAGTGAAGTGGGGGATAGACAGATTACGGGTCCGGAGATTATACAAGAAACTACCGAGAAGATCATCCAAATTCAACAACGGTTGAAAACCGCCCAAAGTCGACAAAAGAGCTACGCTGACATTAAAAGAAAAGATATTGAATTTGAAATTGGAGAGATGGTCATGCTTAAAGTTGCACCTTGGAAAGGCGTTGTTCGATTTGGTAAACGAGGTAAATTAAATCCAAGGTATATTGGACCATTCAAGATTATTGATCGTGTCGGACCAGTAGCTTACCGACTTGAGTTACCTCAACAACTCGCGGCTGTACATCACACTTTCCACGTCTCGAATTTGAAGAAATGTTTTGCTAAAGAAGATCTCACTATTTCGTTAGATGAAATCCAAATCAACAAAAAACTTCAATTCATCGAAGAACCCGTCGAAATAATGGATCGTGAGGTTAAAAGACTTAAGCAAAACAAGATACCAATTTTTAAGGTTCGATGGAATGCTCGTAGAGGACCCGAGTTCACCTGGGAGCGTGAAGATCAGATGAAGAAGAAATACCCGCATCTATTTCCAGAAGATTCGTCAACACCTTCAACAGCTTAAAATTTCGGGACGAAATTTATTTAACGGGTAGGTACTGTAGTGACCCAAACTTTTCCATGTTTATATATATTAATTGAGATTGATATTTACATGATTAAATGTTTCAAACATGTTAAGCAATCAAACTTGTTAAGACTTGATTAATTGAAATATGCTTCATATAGACAATTGACCACCCAAGTTGACCGGCGATTCACGAACGTTAAAACTTGTAAAAACAACATGACGATATATATATGGATATACATATGGTTAACATGAGATTATGATAAGTAAGTATCTCCATAAGTATATTAACAATGAGTTATATACATATAAACAAGATTACTAACTTAAGGATTTCGAAACGAGACATATATGTAACGATTATCGTTGTAACGACATTTAAATGTATATATATCATATTAAGATATATTAATATATCATAATATCATGATAATATAATAATTTAACATCTCATTAGATATAATAAACAATGGGTTAACAACATTAATTAAGATCGTTAACTTAAAGGTTTCAAAACAACACTTACATGTAACGACTAACGATGACTTAACGACTCAGTTAAAATGTATATACATGTAGTGTATTTAGATGTATTAAAATACTTTTGGAAGACTTCAAGACATATATCAAAACACTCATACTTAACAAAAATGGTTACAGTTACTTTCCCATTCTTTTCTTTCATCAAGAATTCTAGTCGTATTCTTACCCGTATTATACACAGCTTCAAAACGTACTTACTATGGGTATATACCAATAGGAACTAGCATGGGATTCCACTCTTGATTATGTCATGTATGACTAATCAATTTTAACTTCTACCATGAGCTAGTCAACTAACTAGAACTCCTTTTAACCCCACTCACCACTCACCAATTACCACTCATCATTCACTCCATTTCACTTCCAATTCTCTTTCTAATTCTCTCTCAACACACACACACTATTATGAACGTATTTTTCTAGTAGTTAATCATCATCTTCATTAAAAATCACTTCAAGAATCAAGCTATAATCATCATAGGAAGAACACTTCAAGAACACTTCAAAAATCCCTTCAAGTTTACTAATTTACTTCCAAGCTTTCTAATCCATTCCAAGTAATCATATAAGATCAAGAAACCTTTGTTATATACAGTAGGTTATCTTTCTTATTCAAGGTAATATTCATAATCAAACTTTGATTCAATTTCTATAACTATAAACTATCTTAATTCGAGTAAAAATCTTACTTGAACTTGTTTTTGTGTCATGATCCTACTTCAAGAACTTTCAAGCCATCCAAGATCCTTTGAAGCTAGATCATTTCTTGTCACTTCCAGTAGGTTTACCTACTAAACTTGAGGTAGTAATGATATTCATAACATCATTCGATTCATATATATAAAACTATCTTATTCGAAGGTTTAAACTCGTAATCACTAGAACATAGTTTAGTTAATTCTAAACTTGTTCGCAAACAAAAGTTAATCCTTCTAAATTGACTTTTAAAATTAACTACACACATGTTCTATATCTATATGATATGCTAACTTAATGATCTAAAACCTGGAAACACGAAAAACACCGTAAAACCGGATTTACGCCGTCGTAGTAACACCGCGGGCTGTTTTGGGTTAGTTAATTAAAAACTATGATAAACTTTGATTTAAAAGTTTTTATTCTGAGAAAATGATTTTTATTATGAACATGAAACTATATCCAAAAATTATGGTTAAACTCAAAGTGGAAATATGTTTTCTAAAATGGTCATCTAGACGTCGTTCTTTCGACTGAAATGACTACCTTTATAAAAACGACTTGTAACTTATTTTTCCGACTATAAACCTATACTTTTTCTGTTTAGATTCATAAAATAGAGTTCAATATGAAACCATAGCAATTTGATTCACTCAAAACGGATTTAAAATGAAGAAGTTATGGGTAAAACAAGATTGGATAATTTTTCTCATTTTAGCTACGTGAAAATTGGTAACAAATCTATTCCAGCCATAACTTAATCAACTTATATTGTATAATATGTAATCTTGAGATACCATAGACACGTATACAATGTTTCGACCTATCATGTCGACACATCTATATATATTTCGGAACAACCATAGACACTCTATATGTGAATGTTGGAGTTAGCTATACAGGGTTGAGGTTGATTCTAAAATATATATAGTTTGAGTTGTGATCAATACTGACATACGTATACACTGGATCGTGGATTGATTCAAGATAATATTTATCGATTTATTTCTGTACATCTAACTGTGGACAACTAGTTGTAGATTACTAACGAGGACAGCTGACTTAATAAACTTAAAACATCAAAATATATTAAAAGTGTTGTAAATATATTTTGAACATACTTTGATATATATGTATATATTGTTATAGGTTCGTGAATCAACCAGTGGCCAAGTCTTACTTCCCGACGAAGTAAAAATCTGTGAAAGTGAGTTATAGTCCCACTTTTAAAATCTAATATTTTGGGATGAGAATACATGCAGGTTTTATAAATGATTTACAAAATAGACACAAGTACGTGAAACTACATTCTATGGTTGAATTATCGAAATCGAATATGCCCCTTTTTATTAAGTCTGGTAATCTAAGAATTAGGGAACAGACACTCTAATTGACGAGAATCCTAAAGATAGATCTATTGGGCCTAACAAACCCCATCCAAAGTACCGGATGCTTTAGTACTTCAAAATTTATATCATATCTGAAGGGTGTCCCGGAATGATGGGGATATTCTTATATATGCATCTTGTTAATGTCGGTTACCAGGTGTTCACCATATGAATAATTTTTATCTCTATGTATGGGATGTGTATTGAAATATGAAATCTTGTGGTCTATTGTTACGATTTGATATATATAGGTTAAACCTATAACTCACCAACATTTTTGTTGACGTTTAAAGCATGTTTATTCTCAGGTGAATATTAAGAGCTTCCGCTGTTGCATACTAAAATAAGGACAAGATTTGGAGTCCATGTTTGTATGATATTGTGTAAAAACTGCATTCAAGAAACTGATTTCGATGTAACATATTTGTATTGTAAACCATTATGTAATGGTCGTGTGTAAACATGATATTTTAGATTATCATTATTTGATAATCTACATAAAGCTTTTTAAACCTTTATTTATGAAAAAAAGGTTATGGTTTGTTTTAAAAATGAATGCAGTCTTTGAAAAACGTCTCATATAGAGGTCAAAACCTCGCAACGAAATCAATTAATATGGAACGTTTTTAATCAATAAGAACGGGACATTTCATCGTCAACCATTGAAGTCCTTAAGTTGTAACAATGACCCGGGAACCTCTAAACCACCAGGTTTTTCTAAACCAATGTGGAAAATGACGGCTCATATTAGGGGAACATCATATATCCCTAGAAACTTGGCAAAACGAACCAAAACTGAAGAAGAAGAAACAAGCGAGTCGGAATAAGATAGTTGTATTCGTGTGGTGTAATATATGTAATATAGTGTGATTATGCTTTATGATATATGTAAAAATTGCTTGTATTAATAAGTATTTTTTTTTATGAATCTAACTCTTGTCTATTTTACAGTATAAAAACACAAAATGGATAGACAACCCAATATTTTAAGAGACCTACCCGGAGACATGATTGATGAAATCTTGTCTAGAGTCGGTCAGAATTCTTCAGCACAACTATTTAAGGCGAGATCAGTTTGTAAGACATTCGAAGTGTAGTGACCCGAACTTTTCCATGTTTATATATATTAATTGAGATTGATATTTACATGATTAAATGTTTCCAACATGTTAAGCAATCAAACTTGTTAAGACTTGATTAATTGAAATATGTTTCATATAGACAATTGACCACCCAAGTTGACCGGTGATTCACGAACGTTAAAACTTGTAAAAACTATATGATGACATATATATGGATATATATATATATATATATAGTTAACATGATACTATGATAAGTAAACATATCATTAAGTATATTAACAATGAACTACATATGTAAAAACAAGACTACTAACTTAATGATTTTTAAACGAGACATATATGTAACGATTATCGCTGTAAAGACATTTAATGTATATATATCATATTAAGAGATATTCATACATGATAATATCATGATAATATAATAATTTAAAATCTCATTTGATATTATAAACATTGGGTTAACAACATTTAACAAGATCGTTAACCTAAAGGTTTCAAAACAACACTTACATGTAACGACTAACGATGACTTAACGACTCAGTTAAAATGTATATACATGTAGTGTTTTAATATGTATTTATACACTTTTGAAAGACTTCAATACACTTATCAAAATAATTCTACTTAACAAAAATGCTTACAATTACATCCTCGTTCAGTTTCATCAACAATTCTACTCGTATGCACCCGTATTCGTACTCGTACAATACACAGCTTTTAGATGTATGTAATATTGGTATATACACTCCAATAATCAGCTCTTAGCAGCCCATGTGAGTCACCTAACACATGTGGGAACCATCATTTGGAAACTAGCAAGAAATATCTCATAAAATTACAAAAATATGAGTAATCATTCATGACTTATTTACATGGAAATAAAATTACATATCCTTTATATCTAATCCATACACCAACGACCAAAAACACCTACAAACACTTTCATTCTTCAATTTTCTTCATCTAATTGATCTCTCTCAAGTTCTATCTTCAAGTTCTAAGTGTTCTTCATATATTCTACAAGTTCTAGTTACATAAAATCAAGAATACTTTCAAGTTTGCTAGCTCACTTCCAATCTTGTAAGGTGATCATCCAACCTCAAGAAATCTTTGTTTCTTACAGTAGGTTATCATTCTAATACAAGGTAATAATCATATTCAAACTTTGGTTCAATTTCTATAACTATAACAATCTTATTTCAAGTGATGATCTTACTTGAACTTGTTTTCGTGTCATGATTCTGCTTCAAGAACTTCGAGCCATCCAAGGATCCATTGAAGCTAGATCCATTTTTTTCTTTTCCAGTAGGTTTATCCAAGGAACTTAAGGTAGTAATGATGTTCATAACATCATTCGATTCATACATATAAAGCTATCTTATTCGAAGGTTTAAACTTGTAATCACTAGAACATAGTTTAGTTAATTCTAAACTTGTTCGCAAACAAAAGTTAATCCTTCTAACTTGACTTTTAAAATCAACTAAACACATGTTCTATATCTATATGATATGCTAACTTAATGATTTAAAACCTGGAAACACGAAAAACATCGTAAAAACGGATTTACGCCGTCGTAGTAACACCGCGGGCTGTTTTGGGTTAGTTAATTAAAAACTATGATAAACTTTGATTTAAAAGTTGTTATTCTGGGAAAATGATTTTTATTATGAACATGAAACTATATCCAAAAATTATGGTTAAACTCAAAGTGGAAGTATGTTTTCTAAAATGGTCATCTAGACGTCGTTCTTTTGACTAAAATGACTACCTTTACAAAAACGACTTGTAACTTATTTTTCCGACTATAAACCTATACTTTTTCTATTTAGATTCATAAAATAGAGTTCAATATGAAACCATAGCAATTTGATTCACTCAAAACGGATTTAAAATGAAGAAGTTATGGGTAAAACAAGATTGGATAATTTTTCTCATTTTAGCTACGTGAAAATTGGTAACAAATCTATTCCAACCATAACTTAATCAACTTGTATTGTATATTATGTAATCTTGAGATACCATAGACACGTATACAATGTTTCGACCTATCATGTCGACACATCTATATATATTTCGGAACAACCATAGACACTCTATATGTGAATGTTGGAGTTAGCTATACAGGGTTGAGGTTGATTCCAAAATATATATAGTTTGAGTTGTGATCAATACTGAGATACGTATACACTGGGTCGTGGATTGATTCAAGATAATATTTATCGATTTATTTCTGTACATCTAACTGTGGATAACTAGTTGTAGGTTACTAACGAGGACAGCTGACTTAATAAACTTAAAACATCAAAATATATTAAAAGTGTTGTAAATATATTTTGAACATACTTTGATATATATGTATATATTGTTATAGGTTCGTGAATCAACCAGTGGCCAAGTCTTACTTCCCGACGAAGTAAAAATCTGTGAAAGTGAGTTATAGTCCCACTTTTAAAATCTAATATTTTTGGGATGAGAATACATGCAGGTTTTATAAATGATTTACAAAATAGACACAAGTACGTGAAACTACATTCTATGGTTGGATTATTAAACCGAATATGCCCCTTTTTATTAAGTATGGTAATCTAATAATTAGGGAACAGACACCCTAATTGACGCGAATCCTAAAGATAGATCTATTGGGCCTAACAAACCCCATCCAAAGTACCGGATGCTTTAGTACTTTGAAATTTATATCATATCCGAAGGGTGTCCCGGAATGATGGGGATATTCTTATATATGCATCTTGTTAATGTCGATTACCAGGTGTTCACCATATGAATGATTTTTATCTCTATGTATGGGATGTGTATTGAAATATGAAATCTTGTGGTCTATTATTATGATTTGATATATATAGGTTAAACCTATAACTCACCAACATTTTTGTTGATGTTTTAAGCATGTTTATTCTCAGGTGATTATTAAGAGCTTCCGTTGTCGCATACTTAAATAAGGACGAGATTTGGAGTCCATGCTTGTATGATATTGTGTAAAAACTGCATTCAAGAAACTTATTTTGTTGTAACATATTTGTATTGTAAACCATTATGTAATGGTCGTGTGTAAACAGGATATTTTAGATTATCATTATTTGATAATCTACGTAAAGCTTTTTAAACCTTTATTGATGAAATAAAGGTTATGGTTTGTTTTAAAATGAATGCAGTCTTTGAAAAACGTCTCATATAGAGGTCAAAACCTCGCAACGAAATCAATTAATACGGAACGTTTTTAATCAATAAGAACGGGACATTTCAGTTGGTATCCGAGCGTTGGTCTTAGAGAACCAGAAAATTTGCATTAGTGTGTCTTATCGAGTTTGTTAGGATGCATTAGTGAGTCTGGACTTCGACCGTGTTTTCTTTAAAAATGATTGCTTAACATTTTTGTTGGAAACTATATATTTTTAACATATGAATATTATGTGATATATTAATCTCTTAACGTGTTTGATATTATGTGATAGATGTCTACCTCTAGAACAAGTCCCATTGACTCACCTAATAATAATGAAGAGTCAAATGTAAATTGGAATGATTCGTGGACTGATTCACAAGTTCTCGAAGAGGAACCGGAAGAAGAGTCGAAACCGGAAGAAGAATCGGAACCGGAAGAAGAATCGGAACCGGATGAAGAAATAGAACCGGTGGGGGAAATAATAAAACGGTTAAGTAAAAGAAAATCCTCAACCAACCGACCAAGGTTAATTATGGTCAATGGTGTTTCCGCCAAGGAAGCAAAATATTGGGAGGATTACCAATTCTCAGATGAATCGGATTCCGACGAGAATTCCGATGATGTTATAGAAATTACCCCAACTGAATTTAAAAAGGCAAAAGAAAATAATAAGGGAAAGGGCATAAAAATAGAGAAATCTAATTCCAACCCCGATGAACTTTATATGTATCGTCAACCCCCGAAGTCCTTAAGTTGTAATAATGACCCGGGAACCTCTAAACCACCAGGTTTTTCTAAACCAATGTGGATAACGACGGCTCGTATTAGGGGAACATCATATATCCCTAGAAACTTGGCAAAACGAACCAAAACCGAAGAAGAAGAAACAAGCGAGTCGGAATAAGATAGTTGTATTCGTATGGTGTAATATATGTAATATAGTGTGCTTATGCTTTATGATATATGTAAAAATTGCTTGTATTAATAAGTATTTTTTTTTATGAATCTAACTCTTGTCTATTTTACAGTATAAAAACACAAAATGGATAGACAACCAAATATTTTAAGAGACCTACCCGGAGACATGATTGATGAAATCTTGTCTAGAGTCGGTCAGAATTCTTCGGCACAACTATTTAAGGCGAGATCAGTTTGTAAGACATTCGAAGAACGTTCCAAGAATGCCTTGGTTTATAAAAGGCTTTCGTTCGAAAGATGGGGGATATCATATTGGGAAATCCATAAGTTACGATGTGTTTACTTTGACGCATATATTGCGGGGAACCCAAATGCTATTTTACGCAATGGGTTAAGAAATTATTTTGACTCAATATATCCGAATATTGGACTTCGTGATTTAGAAAAAGCGGCTAACATGCAACATAAAGAAGCATGTTATGCTTACGGATTAGTAATGTTCGCTTCTCACCAAAGTGAGAACAAGAACATCGGGCTACAACTATTAAACAAAACGTTCCCACAAGTGACGGAGTCGGTAATTGGGGTAAGAAATGAGGTTTTTAGATTGTTACGGGACTGTTGGACATTACGTAACCCTCGTCCCTTTGACGACGTTACAACACGCTGTCTTATCAACGGCCATAACGGTTATGTTCCACAAGACCAAGGATGGGAAGTAATCCTAGTAAAACCAGAATGCATGACTTGTTTCTGGACGTATGAATTACGTGTCTTTATTGCCTTTGCTGAACGACTTGTGTACTAGCTAGAATTATCTTCACAACCATCTTGTATCAAATTTATTGTGTGCTATATTTCATGCTATATGTAAAATAAGCGGTATTGTAAATTTGTAAAATATTGTGTAAAAGTTTGAACGCGAAATATTATTATAATCAGTTTTTCATATAGAATTGTAGTAGTTGAATTGTATATTAGCTACTAAGTATGAACTTAACGGGTAGGTACTACCCGAATTTAAACTTATAAAACGCTAATATGAAGAAAAAGCTTTTATAAATGAGTTCATATTATGCTACGAAATACTATTAACTACTCTTAATATTCTGTATGATTAACTTGTTCCATTTGACTATTTTGAAGGAAATGGCACCGACTACTCGACACACCGTGAATATGAATGAAGAGGAATTCCGTACTTTTCTAGCTTCAAACATAGCCGCAGTACAGGCTGCGCTACATACCAACAATAACCTTGGATCTAGCAGTACAGGAAATCGTGTAGGATGCACCTACAAAGAATTCACTGCCTGCAAACCTTTGGAATTTGATGGAACCGAAGGACCGATCGGATTGAAACGGTGGACCGAGAAGGTCGAATCGGTGTTTGCCATAAGTAAGTGTACTGAAGAGGACAAAGTGAAGTACGCTACGCATACCTTCACAGGTTCTGCGTTAACATGGTGGAATACCTATCTAGAGCAAGTGGGACAAGACGATGCGTACGCACTACTGTGGTCAGCATTCAAGCACTTGATGAACGAGAAATACCGTCCCAGAACCGAGGTCAATAAGCTCAAGACAGAACTTAGAGGGTTACGAACCCAAGGATTTGATATTACCACGTACGAAAGACGATTCACATAATTGTACCTATTGTGTCCGGGAGCATTCGAAGATGAGGAAGAGAAGATCGACGCGTTTGTAAAAGGATTACCGGAAAGAATCCAAGAAGATATAAGTTCACATGAGCCCGCCTCCATACAACAGGCATGTAGAATGGCTCACAAACTAGTGAACCAGATTGAAGAAAGAATTAAAGAACAGACTACTGAAGAGGCCAATGTGAAGCAAGTCAAAAGAAAGTGGAAGGAAAACGGTGATAAGAATCACCAATACAACAACAATAGCAATTACAACAATAATCGCAACAATTATCCCAACAATCGCAACTACAACAAACGGCCCAACAACAACAACAACAACAACAGCAACAAAGCAACTACAACAATCATCCCAACAACAATAATAACTGCAACAACAACAACAATCAGAAGCAGCTATGCCAAAGGTGTGAAAAGTATCACTCGGGGTTCTGCACCAAATTTTGCAACAAGTGTAAACAAAATGGTTATAGCGCGTCGAAGTGTGAGGTCTACGGACCAGGGGTTAATAGAACGAAAGGAACAAATGGTGTCGGAACGAGTAATGGCGGAGCAAGTAGCGTCGGAGCAAGTTATGCCAATGTAGTTTGTTATAAATGTGGAAAACCGGGCCACATTATTAGAAATTGCCCGAACCAGGAGAACACGAATGGACAAGGCCGCGGAAGAGTTTTCAATATTAATGCGGCAGAGGCACAGGAAGACCCGGAGCTTGTTACGGGTACGTTTCTTATTGACAATAAATCTGCTTACGTTTTATTTGATTCGGGTGCGGATAGAAGCTAAATGAGTAGAGATTTTTGTGCTAAATTAAGTTGTCCATTGACGCCTTTGGATAGTAAATTTTTACTCGAATTAGCAAATGGTAAATTAATTTCAGCAGATAATATATGTCGGAATCGAGAAATTAAACTGGTTAGCGAAACATTTAAGATTGATTTGATACCAGTAGAGTTAGGGAGTTTTGATGTGATAATCGGTATGGACTGGTTGAAAGAAGTGAAAGCAGAGATCGTTTGTTACAAAAATGCAATTCGCATTATACGAGAAAAAGGAAAACCCTTAATGGTGTACGGAGAAAAGGGCAACACGAAGCTACATATTATTAGTAATTTGAAGGCACAAAAACTAATAAGAAAAGGTTGCTATGCTGTTCTAGCACATGTCGAGAAAGTACAAACTGAAGAAAAGAGCATCAATGATGTTCCCATTGCAAAAGAATTTCCCGATGTATTTCCGAAAGAATTACCGGGATTACCCCCACATCGATCCGTTGAATTTCAAATAGATCTTGTACCAGGAGCTGCACCAATAGCTCGTGCTCCTTACAGACTCGCACCCAGAGAGATGAAAGAACTGCAAAGCTAATTACAAGAACTTTTAGAGCGTGGTTTCATTCGACCAAGCACATCACCGTGGGGAGCTCCTGTTTTGTTTGTCAAGAAGAAAGATGGTACATTCAGGTTGTGTATCGACTACCGAGAGTTGAACAAACTTACCATCAAGAACCGCTACCCACTACCGAGAATCGATGACTTATTTGATCAACTACAAGGCTCGTCTATTTATTCAAAGATTGACTTACGTTCCGGGTATCATCAAATGCGGGTGAAAGAAGATGATATTCCAAAGACTACTTTCAGAACACGTTACGGTCATTACGAGTTTATGGTCATGCCATTTGGTTTAACTAATGCACCAGCTGTGTTCATGGACCTTATGAACTGAGTGTGTGGACCATACCTTGACAAGTTTGTCATTGTTTTCATTGATGACATACTTATTTACTCAAAGAATGACCAAGAACACGGTGAACATTTGAGAAAGGTGTTAGAAGTATTGAGGAAGGAAGAATTGTATGCTAAGTTTTCAAAGTGTGCATTTTGGTTGGAAGAAGTTCAATTCCTCGGTCACATAGTGAACAAAGAAGGTATTAAGGTGGATCTGGCAAAGATAGAAACTGTTGAAAAGTGGGAAACCCCGAAAACTCCGAAACACATACGCCAGTTTTTAGAACTAGCTGGTTACTACAGAAGGTTCATCCAAGACTTTTCCAGAATAGCAAAACCCTTGACTGCATTAACGCATAAAGGGAAGAAATTTGAATGGAATGATGAACAAGAGAAAGCGTTTCAGTTATTGAAGAAAAAGCTAACTACGGCACCTATATTGTCATTGCCTGAAGGGAATGATGATTTTGTAATTTATTGTGACGCATCAAAGCAAGGTCTCGGTTGTGTATTAATGCAACGAACGAAGGTGATTGCTTATGCGTCTAGACAATTGAAGATTCACGAACAAAATTATACGACGCATGATTTGGAATTAGGCGCGGTTGTTTTTGCATTAAAGACTTGGAGGCACTACTTATATGGGGTCAAAAGTATTATATATACCGACCACAAAAGTCTTCAACACATATTTAATCAGAAATAACTGAATATGAGGCAGCGTAGGTGGATTGAATTGTTGAATGATTACGACTTTGAGATTCGTTACCACCCGGGGAAGGCAAATGTGGTAGCCGATGCCTTGAGCAGGAAGGACAGAGAACCCATTCGAGTAAAATCTATGAATATAATGATTCATAATAACCTTACTACTCAAATAAAGGAGGCGCAACAAGGAGTTTTAAAAGAGGGAAATTTAAAGGATGAAATACCCAAAGGATCGGAGAAGCATCTTAATATTCGGGAAGACGGAACCCGGTATAGGGCTGAAAGGATTTGGGTACCAAAATTTGGAGATATGAGAGAAATGGTACTTAGAGAAGCTCATAAAACCAGATACTCAATACATCCTGGAACGGGGAAGATGTACAAGGATCTCAAGAAACATTTTTGGTGGCCGGGTATGAAAGCCGATGTTGCTAAATACGTAGGAGAATGTTTGACGTGTTCTAAGGTCAAAGCTGAGCATCAGAAACCATCAGGTCTACTTCAACAACCCGAAATCCCGGAATGGAAATGGGAAAACATTACCATGGATTTCATCACTAAATTGCCAAGGACTGCAAGTGGTTTTGATACTATTTGGGTAATAGTTGATCGTCTCACCAAATCAGCACACTTCCTGCCAATAAGAGAAGATGACAAGATGGAGAAGTTAGCACGACTGTATTTTAAGGAAGTCGTCTCCAGACATGGAATACCAATCTCTATTATCTCTGATAGGGATGGTAGATTTATTTCAAGATTCTGGCAGACATTACTGCAAGCATTAGGAACTCGTCTAGACATGAGTACTGCCTATCATCCACAAACTGATGGGCAGAGCGAAAGGACGATACAAACGCTTGAAGACATGCTACGAGCATGTGTTATTGATTTCGGAAACAGTTGAGATCGACATCTACCGTTAGCAGAATTTTCCTACAACAACAGCTACCATTCAAGCATTGAGATGGCGCCGTTTGAAGCACTTTATGGTAGAAAGTGCAGGTCTCCGATTTGTTGGAGTGAAGTGGGGGATAGACAGATTACGGGTCCGGAGATTATACAAGAAACTACCGAGAAGATCATCCAAATTCAACAACGGTTGAAAACCGCCCAAAGTCGACAAAAGAGCTACGCTGACATTAAAAGAAAAGATATAGAATTTGAAATTGGAGAGATGGTCATGCTTAAAGTTGCACCTTGGAAAGGCGTTGTTCGATTTGGTAAACGAGAGAAATTAAATCCAAGGTATATTGGACCATTCAAGATTATTGATCGTGTCAGACCAGTAGCTTACCGACTTGAGTTACCTCAACAACTCGCGGCTGTACATAACACTTTCCACGTCTCGAATTTGAAGAAATGTTTTGCTAAAGAAGATCTCACTATTCTGTTAGATGAAATCCAAATCAACGAAAAACTTCAATTCATCGAAGAACCCGTCGAAATAATGGACCGTGAGGTTAAAAGACTTAAGCAAAACAAGATACCAATTGTTAAGGTTCGATGGAATGCTCGTAGAGGACCCGAGTTCACCTGGGAGCGTGAAGATCAGATGAAGAAGAAATACCTGCATCTATTTCCAGAAGATTCGTCAACACCTTAAACAGCTTAAAATTTCGGGACGAAATTTATTTAACGGGTAGGTACTGTAGTGACCCGAACTTTTGCATGTTTATATATATTAATTGAGATTGATATTTACATGATTAAATGTTTCCAACATGTTAAGCAATCAAACTTGTTAAGACTTGATTAATTGAAATATGTTTCATATAGACAATTGACCACCCAAGTTGACCGGTGATTCACGAACGTTAGAACTTGTAAAAACTATATGATGACATATATATGGATATATATATAGTTAACATGATACTATGATAAGTAAACATATCATTAAGTATATTAACAATGAACTACATATGTAAAAACAAGACTACTAACTTAATGATTTTTAAACGAGACATATATGTAACGATTATCGTTGTAAAGACATTTAATGTATATATATCATATTAAGAGATATTCATACATGATAATATCATGATAATATAATAATTTAAAATCTCATTTGATATTATAAACATTGGGTTAACAACATTTAACAAGATCGTTAACCTAAAGGTTTCAAAACAACACTTACATGTAACGACTAACGATGACTTAACGACTCAGTTAAAATGTATATACATGTAGTGTTTTAATATGTATTTATACACTTTTGAAAGACTTCAATACACTTATCAAAATAATTCTACTTAACAAAAATGCTTACAATTACATCCTCGTTCAGTTTCATCAACAATTCTACTCGTATGCACCCGTATTCGTACTCGTACAATACACAGCTTTTAGATGTATGTACTATTGGTATATACACTCCAATGATCAGCTCTTAGCAGCCCATGTGAGTCACCTAACACATGTGGGAACCATCATTTGGCAACTAGCATGAAATATCTCATAAAATTACAAAAATATGAGTAATCATTCATGACTTATTTACATGAAAACAAAATTACATATCCTTTATATTTAATCCATACACCAACGACCAAAAACACCTACAAACACTTTCATTCTTCAATTTTCTTCATCTAATTGATCTCTCTCAAGTTCTATCTTCAAGTTCTAAGTGTTCTTCATATATTCTACAAGTTCTAGTTACATAAAATCAAGAATACTTTCAAGTTTGCTAGCTCACTTCCAATCTTGTAAGGTGATCATCCAACCTCAAGAAATCTTTGTTTCTTACAGTAGGTTATCATTCTAATACAAGGTAATAATCATATTCAAACTTTGGTTCAATTTCTATAACTATAACAATCTTATTTCAAGTGATGATCTTACTTGAACTTGTTTTCGTGTCATGATTCTGCTTCAAGAACTTCGAGCCATCCAAGGATCCATTGAAGCTAGATCCATTTTTCTCTTTTCCAGTAGGTTTATCCAAGGAACTTAAGGTAGTAATGATGTTCATAACATCATTCGATTCATACATATAAAGCTATCTTATTCGAAGGTTTAAACTTGTAATCACTAGAACATAGTTTAGTTAATTCTAAACTTGTTCGCAAACAAAAGTTAATCCTTCTAACTTGACTTTTAAAATCAACTAAACACATTTTCTATATCTATATGATATGCTAACTTAATGATTTAAAACCTGGAAACACGAAAAATATCGTAAAACCGGATTTACGCCGTCGTAGTAACACCGCGGGCTGTTTTGGGTTAGTTAATTAAAAACTATGATAAACTTTGATTTAAAAGTTGTTATTCTGGGAAAATGATTTTTATTATGAACATGAAACTATATCCAAAAATTATGGTTAAACTCAAAGTGGAAGTATGTTTTCTAAAATGGTCATCTAGACGTCGTTCTTTTGACTGAAATGACTACCTTTACAAAAACGACTTGTAACTTATTTTTCCGACTATAAACCTATACTTTTTCTATTTAGATTCATAAAATAGAGTTCAATATGAAACCATAGCAATTTGATTCACTCAAAACGGATTTAAAATAAGAAGTTATGGGTAAAACAAGATTGGATAAATTTTCTCATTTTAGCTACGTGAAAATTGGTAACAAATCTATTCCAACCATAACTTAATCAACTTGTATTGTATATTATGTAATCTTGAGATACCATAGACACGTATACAATGTTTCGACCTATCATGTCGACACATCTATATATATTTCGGAACAACCATAGACACTCTATATGTGAATGTTGGAGTTAGCTATACAGGGTTGAGGTTGATTCCAAAATATATATAGTTTGAGTTGTGATCAATACTGAGATACGTATACACTGGGTCGTGGATTGATTCAAGATAATATTTATCGATTTATTTCTGTACATCTAACTGTGGATAACTAGTTGTAGGTTACTAACGAGGACAGCTGACTTAATAAACTTAAAACATCAAAATATATTAAAAGTGTTGTAAATATATTTTGAACATACTTTGATATATATGTATATATTGTTATAGGTTCGTGAATCAACCAGTGGCCAAGTCTTACTTCCCGACGAAGTAAAAATCTGTGAAAGTGAGTTATAGTCCCACTTTTAAAATCAAATATTTTTGGGATGAGAATACATGAAGGTTTTATAAATGATTTACAAAATAGACACAAGTACGTGAAACTACATTCTATGGTTGGATTATTAAACCGAATATGCCCCTTTTTATTAAGTATGGTAATCTAAGAATTAGGGAACAGACACCCTAATTGACGCGAATCCTAAAGATAGATCTATTGGGCCTAACAAACCCCATCCAAAGTACCGGATGCTTTAGTACTTCGAAATTTATATCATATCCGAAAGGTGTCCCGGAATGATGGGGATATTCTTATATATGCATCTTGTTAATGTCGGTTACCAGGTGTTCACCATATGAATGATTTTTATCTCTATGTATGGGATGTGTATTGAAATATGAAATCTTGTGGTCTATTATTATGATTTGATATATATAGGTTAAACCTATAACTCACCAACATTTTTGTTGATGTTTTAAGCATGTTTATTCTCAGGTGATTATTAAGAGCTTCCGTTGTCGCATACTTAAATAAGGACGAGATTTGGAGTCCATGCTTGTATGATATTGTGTAAAAACTGCATTCAAGAAACTTATTTTGTTGTAACATATTTGTATTGTAAACCATTATGTAATGGTCGTGTGTAAACAGGATATTTTAGATTATCATTATTTGATAATCTACGTAAAGCTTTTTAAACCTTTATTGATGAAATAAAGGTTATGGTTTGTTTTAAAATGAATGCAGTCTTTGAAAAATGTCTCATATAGAGGTCAAAACCTCGCAACGAAATCAATTAATATGGAACGTTTTTAATCAATAAGAACGGGACATTTCACGAAGAACGTTCCAAGAATGCCTTGTGAAATGTCCCGTTCTTATTGATTAAAAACGTTCCATATTAATTGATTTCGTTGCGAGGTTTTGACCTCTATATGAGACGTTTTTCAAAGACTGCATTCATTTTAAAATAAACCATAACCTTTATTTCATCAATAAAGGTATAAAAAGCTTTACGTAGATTATCAAATAATGATAAAATTAAAAATATCCTGTTTACACACGACCATTACATAATGGTTTACAATACAAATATGTTACAACAAAATAAGTTTCTTGAATGCAGTTTTTACACAATATCATACAAGCATGGACTCCAAATCTCGTCCTTATTTAAGTATGCGACAGCGGAAGCTCTTAATAATCACCTGAGAATAAACATGCTTAAAACGTCAACAAAAATGTTGGTGAGCTATAGGTTTAACCTATATATATCAAATCATAATAATAGACCACAAAATTTCATATTTCAATACACATCCCATACATAGAGATAAAAATCATTCATATGGTGAACACCTGGTAACCGACATTAACAAGATGCATATATAAGAATATCCCCATCATTCCGGGACACCCTTCGGATATGATATAAATTTCGAAGTACTAAAGCATCCGGTACTTTGGATGGGGCTTGTTGGGCCCGATAGATCTATCTTTAGGATTCGCGTCAATTAGGGTGTCTGTTCCCTAATTCTTAGATTACCAGACTTAATAAAAAGGGGCATATTCGATTTCGATAATTCAACCATAGAATGTAGTTTCACGTACTTGTGTCTATTTTGTAAATCATTTATAAAACCTGCATGTATTCTCATCCCAAAAATATTAGATTTTAAAAGTGGGACTATAACTCACTTTCACAGATTTTTACTTCGTCGGGAAGTAAGACTTGGCCATTGGTTGATTCATGAACCTATAACAATATATACATATATATCAAAGTATGTTCAAAATATATTTACAACACTTTTAATATATTTTGATGTTTTAAGTTTATTAAGTCAGCTGTCCTCGTTAGTAACCTACAACTAGTTGTCCACAGTTAGATGTACAGAAATAAATCGATAAATATTATCTTGAATCAATCCATGACCCAGTGTATACATATCTTAGTATTGATCACAACTCAAACTATATATATTTTGGAATCAACCTCAACCCTGTATTGCTAACTCCAACATTCACATATAGAGTGTCTATGGTTGTTCCGAAATATATATAGATGTGTCGACATGATAGGTCGAAACATTGTATGCGTGTCTATGGTATCTCAAGATTACATCATATACAATACAAGTTGATTAAGTTATGGTTGGAATAGATTTGTTACCAATTTTCACGTAGCTAAAATGAGAAAAATTATCCAATCTTGTTTTACCCATAACTTCTTCATTTTAAATCCGTTTTGAGTGAATCAAATTGCTATGGTTTCATATTGAACTCTATTTTATGAATCTAAACAGAAAAAGTATAGGTTTATAGTCAGAAAAATAAGTTACAAGTCTTTTTTGTAAAGGTAGTCATTTCAGTCGAAAGAACGACGTCTAGATGACCATTTTAGAAAACATACTTCCACTTTGAGTTTAACCATAATTTTTGGATATAGTTTCATGTTCATAATAAAAATCATTTTCTAAGAATAACAACTTTTAAATCAAAGTTTATCATAGTTTTTAATTAACTAACCCAAAACAGCCCGTGGTGTTACTACGGCGGCGTAAATCCGGTTTTACGGTGTTTTTCGTGTTTCCAGGTTTTAAATCATTAAGTTAGCATATCATATAGATATAGAACATGTGTGTAGTTAATTTTAAAATTCAAGTTAGAAGGATTAACTTTTGTTTGCGAACAAGTTTAGAATTAACTAAACTATGTTCTAGTGATTACGAGTTTAAACCTTCGAATAAGATAGTTTTATATATATGAATCGAATGATGTTATGAACATCATTACTACCTCAAGTTTAGTAGGTAAACCTACTGGAAGTGACAAAAAATGATCTAGCTTCAAAGGATCTTGGATGGCTTGAAAGTTCTTGAAGTAGGATCATGACACAAAAACAAGTTCAAGTAAGATTTTTACTCGAATTAAGATAGTTTATAGTTATAGAAATTGAATCAAAGTTTGAATATGAATATTACCTTGAATAAGAAAGATAACCTACTGTATATAACAAAGGTTTCTTGATCTTAGATGATTACTTGGAATGGATTAGAAAGCTTGGAAGTAAATTAGTAAACTTGAAGGGATTTTTGAAGTGTTCTTCCTATGATGATTATAGCTTGATTCTTGAAGTGATTTTTGATGAAGATGATGATTAACTACTGGAAAAATACGTTCATAATAGTGTGTGTGTATGTGTGTTGAGAGAGAATTAGAAAGAGAATTGGAAGTGAAATGGAGTGAATGATGAGTGGTGAGTGGTGAGTGGGGTTAAAAGGAGTTCTAGTTAGTTGACTAGCTCATGGTAGAAGTTAAAATTGATTAGTCATACATGACATAATTAAGAGTGGAATCCCATGCTAGTTCCTAATGGTATATACCCATAGTAAGTACGTTTTGAAGCTGTGTATAATACGGGTAAGAATACGACTAGAATTCTTGATGAAAGAAAAGAATGGGAAAGTAACTGTAACCATTTTTGTTAAGTATGAGTGTTTTGATATATGTCTTGAAGTCTTCCAAAAGTATTTTAATACATCTAAATACACTACATGTATATACATTTTAACTGAGTCGTTAAGTCATCGTTAGTCGTTACATGTAAGTGTTGTTTTGAAACCTTTAAGTTAACGATCTCAATTAATGTTGTTAACCCATTGTTTATTATATCTAATGAGATGTTAAATTATTATATTATCATGATATTATGATATATTAATATATCTTAATATGATATATATACATTTAAATGTCGTTACAACGATAATCGTTACATATATGTCTCGTTTCGAAATCCTTAAGTTAGTAGTCTTGTTTATATGTATATAACTCTTTGTTAATATACTTATGGAGATACTTACTTATCATAATCTCATGTTAACCATATGTATATCCATATATATATCGTCATGTCGTTTTTACAAGTTTTAACGTTCGTGAATCGGCGGTCAACTTGGGTGGTCAATTGTCTATATGAAACATATTTCAATTAATCAAGTCTTAACAAGTTTGATTGCTTAACATGTTGGAAACATTTAATCATGTAAATATCAATCTCAATTAATATATATAAACATGGAAAAGTTCGGGTCACTACAGTACCTACCCGTTAAATAAATTTCGTCCCGAAATTTTAAGCTGTTGAAGGTGTTGACGAATCTTCTGGAAATAGATGCGGGTATTTCTTCTTCATCTGATCTTCACACTCCCAGGTGAACTCAGGTCCTCTACGAGCATTCCATCGAACCTTAACAATTGGTATCTTGTTTCGCTTAAGTCTTTTAACCTCACAATCCATTATTTCGACGGGTTCTTCGATGAATTGAAGTGTTTCGTTGATTTGGATTTCATCTAACGGAATAGTGAGATCTTCTTTAGCAAAACATTTCTTCAAATTCGAGACGTGGAAAGTGTTATGTACAGCCGCGAGTTGTTGAGGTAACTCAAGTCGGTAAGCTACTGGTCCGACACGATCAATAATCTTGAATGGTCCAATATACCTTGGATTTAATTTCCCTCGTTTACCAAATCGAACAACGCCTTTCCAAGGTACAACTTTAAGCATGACCATCTCTCCAATTTCAAATTCTATATCTTTTCTTTTAATGTCAGCGTAGCTCTTTTGTCGACTTTGGGCGGTTTTCAACCGTTGTTGAATTTGGATGATCTTTGAAATGTCCCGTTCTTATTGATTAAAAACGTTCCATATTAATTGATTTCGTTGCGAGGTTTTGACCTCTATATGAGACGTTTTTCAAAGACTGCATTCATTTTAAAACAAACCATAACCTTTATTTCATCAATAAAGGTTTAAAAAGCTTTACGTAGATTATCAAATAATGATAATCTAAAATATCCTGTTTACACACGACCATTACATAATGGTTTACAATACAAATATGTTACAACAAAAATAAGTTTCTTGAATGCAGTTTTTACACAATATCATACAAGCATGGACTCCAAATCTCATCCTTATTTAAGTATGTGACAGCGGAAGCTCTTAATAATCACCTGAGAATAAACATGCTTAAAACGTCAACAAAAATGTTGGTGAGTTATAGGTTTAACCTATATATATCAAATCATAGTAATAGACCACAAGATTTCATATTTCAATACACATCCCATACATAGAGATAAAAATCATTCATATGGTGAACACCTGGTAACCGACATTAACAAGATGCATATATAAGAATATCCCCATCATTCCGGGACACCCTTCGGATATGATATAAATTTCGAAGTACTAAAGCATCCGGTACTTTGGATGGGGTTTGTTAGGCCCAATAGATCTATCTTTAGGATTCGCGTCAATTAGGGTGTCTGTTCCCTAATTCTTAGATTACCAGACTTAATAAAAAGGGGCATATTCGATTTCGATAATTCAACCATAGAATGTAGTTTCACGTACTTGTGTCTATTTTGTAAATCATTTATAAAACCTGCATGTATTCTCATCCCAAAAATATTAGATTTTAAAAGTGGGACTATAACTCACTTTCACAGATTTTTACTTCGTCGGGAAGTAAGGCTTGGCCTCTGGTTGATTCACGAACCTATAACAATATATACATATATATCAAAGTATGTTCAAAATATATTTACAACACTTTTAATATATTTTGATGTTTTAAGTTTATTAAGTCAGCTGTCCTCGTTAGTAACCTACAACTAGTTGTCCACAGTTAGATGTACAGAAATAAATCGATAAATATTATCTTGAATCAATCCACGACCCAGTGTATACGTATCTCAGTATTGATCACAACTCAAACTATATATATTTTGGAATCAACCTCAACCCTGTATAGCTAACTCCAACATTCACATATAGAGTGTCTATGGTTGTTCCGAAATATATATAGATGTGTCGACATGATAGGTCGAAACATTGTATACGTGTCTATGGTATCTCAAGATTACATAATATACAATACAAGTTGATTAAGTTATGGTTGGAATAGATTTGTTACCAATTTTCACGTAGCTAAAATGAGAAAAATTATCCAATCTTGTTTTACCCATAACTTCTTCATTTTAAATCCGTTTTGAGTGAATCAAATTGCTATGGTTTCATATTGAACTCTATTTTATGAATCTAAACAGAAAAAGTATAGGTTTATAGTCGGAAAAATAAGTTACAAGTCGTTTTTGTAAAGGTAGTCATTTCAGTCGAAAGAACGACGTCTAGATGACCATTTTAGAAAACATACTTCCACTTTGAGTTTAACCATAATTTTTGGATATAGTTTCATGTTCATAATAAAAATCATTTTCTCAGAATAACAACTTTTAAATCAAAGTTTATCATAGTTTTTAATTAACTAACCCAAAACAGCCCGCGGTGTTACTACGACGGCGTAAATCCGGTTTTACGGTGTTTTTCGTGTTTCCAGGTTTTAAATCATTAAGTTAGCATATCATATAGATATAGAACATGTGTTTAGTTGATTTTAAAAGTCAAGTTAGAAGGATTAACTTTTGTTTGCGAACAAGTTTAGAATTAACTAAACTATGTTCTAGTGATTACAAGTTTAAACCTTCGAATAAGATAGCTTTATATGTATGAATCGAATGATGTTATGAACATCATTACTACCTTAAGTTCCTTGGATAAACCTACTGGAAAAGAGAAAAATGGATCTAGCTTCAACGGATCCTTGGATGGCTCGAAGTTCTTGAAGCAGAATCATGACACGAAAACAAGTTCAAGTAAGATCATCACTTGAAATAAGATTGTTATAGTTATAGAAATTGAACCAAAGTTTGAATATGATTATTACCTTGTATTAGAATGATAACCTACTGTAAGAAATAAAAATTTCTTGAGGTTGGATGATGACCTTACAAGATTGGAAGTGAGCTAGCAAACTTGAAAGTATTCTTGATTTTATGTAACTAGAACTTGTAGAATATATGAAGAACACTTAGAACTTGAAGATAGAACTTGAGAGAGATCAATTAGATGAAGAAAATTGAAGAATTAAAGTGTTTGTAGGTGTTTTTGGTCGTTGGTGTATGGATTAGATATAAAGGATATGTAATTTTGTTTTCATGTAAATAAGTCATGAATGATTACTCATATTTTTGTAATTTTATGAGATATTTCATGCTAGTTGCCAAATGATGGTTCCCACATGTGTTAGGTGACTCACATGGGCTGCTAAGAGCTGATAATTAGAGTGTATATACCAATAGTACATACATCTAAAAGCTGTGTATTGTACGAGTACGAATACGGGTGCATACGAGTAGAATTGTTGATGAAACTGAACGAGGATGTAATTGTAAGCATTTTTGTTAAGTAGAAGTATTTTGATAAGTGTATTGAAGTCTTTCAAAAGTGTATGAATACATATTAAAACACTACATGTATATACATTTTAACTGAGTCGTTAAGTCATCGTTAGTCGTTACATGTAAATGTTGTTTTAAACCTTTAGGTTAACGATCTTGTTGAATGTTGTTAACCCATTGTTTATTATAATAAATGAGATGTTAAATTGTTATATTATCATGATATTATGATATATAATATATCTTAGTATGATGTATATACAGTTAAATGTTGTTACAACGATAATCGTTACATATATGTCTCGTTTCGAAATCATTAAGTTAGTAGTCTTATTTTTACATATGTATTTCATTGTTAATACACTTAATAATATATTTACTTATCATTTAACATAATTAACCAAGTGTATCAATATCTTAATATGATTCATATGTACCTAGTAACACGTTGTTATAACGATAATCGTTATATATATCGTTTTCGAGTTTCTTAAATTAATAGTCTCATTTTTATGTATATAACTCATTGTTAAAATACCTAATGAGATACATACTTATAATAAAATCATGTTAACTATATATATAACCATATATATGTCATCGTATAGTTTTTACAAGTTTTAACGTTCGTGAATCACCGGTCAACTTGGGTGGTCAATTGTCTATATGAAACCTATTTCAATTAATCAAGTCTTAACAAGTTTGATTACTTAACATGTTGGAAACATTTAATCATGTAAATATCAATCTCAATTAATATATATAAACATGGAAAAGTTCGGGTCACTACAGTACCTACCCGTTAAATAAATTTCGTCCCGAAATTTTAAGCTGTTGAAGGTGTTGACGAATCTTCTGGAAATAGATGCGGGTATTTCTTCTTCATCTGATCTTCACGCTCCCAGGTGAACTCGGTTCCTCTACGAGCATTCCATCGAACCTTAACAATTGGTATCTTGTTTTGCTTAAGTCTTTTAACCTCACGATCCATTATTTCGACGGGTTCTTCGATGAATTGAAGTTTTTCGTTGATTTGGATTTCATCTAACGGAATAGTGAGATCTTCTTTAGCAAAACATTTCTTCAAATTCGAGACGTGGAAAGTGTTATGTACAACCGCGAGTTGTTGAGGTAACTCAAGTCGGTAAGCTACTGGTCCGACACGATCAATAATCTTGAATGGTCCAATATACCTTGGATTTAATTTCCCTCGTTTACCAAATCGAACAACGCCTTTCCAAGGTGCAACTTTAAGCATGACCATCTCTCCAATTTCAAATTCTATATCTTTTCTTTTAATGTCAGCGTAGCTCTTTTGTCGACTTTGGGCGGTTCTCAACCGTTGTTGAATTTGGATGATCTTCTCGGTAGTTTCTTGTATAATCTCCGGACCCGTAATCTGTCTATCCCCCACTTCACTCCAACAAATCGGAGACCTGCACTTTCTACCATAAAGTGCATCAAACGGCGCCATCTCAATGCTTGAATGGTAGCTGTTGTTGTAGGAAAATTCTGCTAACGGTAGATGTCGATCCCAACTGTTTCTGAAATCAATAACACATGCTCGTAGCATGTCTTCAAGCGTTTGTATCGTTCTTTCACTCTGCCCATCAGTTTGTGGATGATAGGCAGTACTCATGTCTAGATGAGTTCCTAATGCTTGCTGTAATGTCTGCCAGAATCTTGAAATAAATCTGCCATCCCTATCAGAGATAATAGAGATTGGTATTCCATGTCTGGAGACGACTTCCTTCAAATACAGTCGTGCTAACTTCTCCATCTTGTCATCTTCTCTTATTGGTAGGAAGTGTACTGATTTGGTGAGACGATCAACTATTACCCAAATAGTATCAAAACCACTTGCAGTCCTTGGCAATTTAGTGATGAAATCCATGGTAATGTTTTCCCATTTCTATTCCGGGATTTCGGGTTGTTGAAGTAGACCTGATGGTTTCTGATGCTCAGCTTTGACCTTAGAACACGTCAAACATTCTCCTACATATTTAGCAACATCGGCTTTCATACCCGACCACCAAAAATGTTTCTTGAGATCCTTGTACATCTTCCCCGTTCCAGGATGTATTGAGTATCTGGTTTTATGAGCTTCTCTAAGTACCATTTCTCTCATATCTCCAAATTTTGGTACCCAAATCCTTTCAACCCTATACCGGGTTCCGTCTTCCCGAATATTAAGATGCTTCTCCGATCCTTTGGGTATTTCATCCTTTAAATTTCCCTCTTTTAAAACTCCTTGTTGCGCCTCCTTTATTTGAGTAGTAATGTTATTATGAATCATTATATTCATAGATTTTACTCGAATGGGTTCTCTGTCCTTCCTGCTCAAGGCATCGGCTACCACATTTGCCTTCCCCGGGTGGTAACGAATCTCAAAGTCGTAATCATTCAATAATTCAATCCACCTACGCTGCCTCATATTCAGTTGTTTCTGATTAAATATGTGTTGAAGACTTTTGTGGTCGGTATATATAATACTTTTGACCCCATATAAGTAGTGCCTCCAAGTCTTTAATGCAAAAACAACCGCGCCTAATTCCAAATCATGCGTCGTATAATTTTGTTCGTGAATCTTCAATTGTCTAGACGCATAAGCAATCACCTTCGTTCGTTGCATTAATACACAACCGAGACCTTGCTTTGATGCGTTACAATAAATCACAAAAATCATCATTCCTTTCAGGCAATGACAATATAGGTGCCGTAGTTAGCTTTTTCTTCAATAATTGAAACGCTTTCTCTTGTTCATCATTCCATTCAAATTTCTTCCCTTTATGCGTTAATGCAGTCAAGGGTTTTGCTATTCTGGAAAAGTCTTGGATAAACCTTCTGTAGTAACCAGCTAGTCCTAAAAACTGGCGTATGTGTTTCGGAGTTTTCGGGGTTTCCCACTTTTCAACAGTTTCTATCTTTACCGGATCCACCTTAATACCTTCTTTGTTCACTAAGTGACCGAGGAATTGAACTTCTTCCAACCAAAATGCACACTTTGAAAACTTAGCGTACAATTCTTCCTTCCTCAATACTTCTAACACCTTTCTCAAATGTTCACCGTGTTCTTGGTCATTCTTTGAGTAAATAAGTATGTCATCAATGAAAACAATGACAAACTTGTCAAGGTATGGTCCCCACACTCGGTTCATAAGGTCCATGAACACAGCTGGTGCATTAGTTAAACCAAACGGCATGACCATAAACTCATAATGACCGTAACGTGTTCTGAAAGCAGTCTTTGGAATATCATCTTCTTTCACCCGCATTTGATGATACCTGGAACATAAGTCAATCTTTGAATAAATAGACGAGCCTTGTAGTTGATCAAATAAGTCGTCGATTCTCGGTAGTGGGTAGCGGTTCTTGATGGTAAGTTTGTTCAACTCTCGGTAGTCGATACACAACCTGAATGTACCATCTTTCTTCTTGACAAACAAAACAGGAGCTCCCCACGGTGATGTGCTTGGTCGAATGAAACCACGCTCTAAAAGTTCTTGTAATTGGCTTTGTAGTTCTTTCATCTCGCTGGGTGCGAGTCTGTAAGGAGCACGAGCGATTGGTGCAGCTCCTGGTACAAGATCTATTTGAAATTCAACGGATCGATGTGGGGGTAATCCCGGTAATTCTTTCGGAAATACATCGGGGAATTCTTTTGCAATGGGAACATCATTGATGCTCTTTTCTTCAGTTTGTACTTTCTCGACGTGTGCTAGAACAGCATAGCAACCTTTTCTTATTAGTTTTTGTGCCTTCAAATTACTAATAAGATGTAGCTTCGTGTTGCCCTTTTCTCCATACACCATTAAGGGTTTTCCTTTTCTCGTATAATGCGAATTGCATTTGTGTAACAAACGATCTCTGCTTTCACTTCTTTCAACCAGTCCATACCGATTATCACATCAAAACTCCCTAACTCTACTAGTATCAAATCAATCTTAAATGTTTCGCTAACCAGTTTAATTTCTCGATTCCGACATATATTATCTGCTGAAATTAATTTACCATTTGCTAATTCGAGTAAAAATTTACTATCCAAAGGCGTCAATGGACAACTTAATTTAGCACAAAAATCTCTACTCATATAGCTTCTATCCGCACCCGAATCAAATAAAACGTAAGCAGATTTATTGTCAATAAGAAACGTACCCGTAACAAGCTCCGGGTCTTCCTGTGCCTCTGCCGCATTAATATTGAAAACTCTTCCGCGGCCTTGTCCATTCATGTTCTCCTGGTTCGGGCAATTTCTAATAATGTGGCCCGGTTTTCCACATTTATAACATACTACATTGGCATAACTTGCTCCAACACTACTTGCTCCGCCATTACTCGTTCCGACACCATTTGTTCCTTTCGTTCTATTAACCCCTGGTCCGTAGACCTCACAATTCGCCGCGCTATGACCATTTCTTTTACACTTGTTGCAAAATTTGGTGCAGAACCCCGAGTGATACTTTTCACACCTTTGGCATAGCTGCTTCTGATTGTTGTTGTTGTTGCGGTTAGTATTGTTGTTGGGATGATTGTTGTAGTTGTTGTTGTTGTTGTTGTTGTTGTTGTTGGGCCGTTTGTTGTAGTTGCGATTGATGTTGCGATTGTTGGGATAATTGTTGCGATTATTGTTATAATTGTTGTTGTTGTTGTTGTTGTTGTATTGGTGATTCTTATCACCGTTTTCCTCCCACTTTCTTTTGACTTGCTTCACATTGGCCTCTTCAGCAGTCTCTTCTTTAATTCTTTCTTCAATCTGGTTCACTAGTTTGTGAGCCATTCTACATGCCTGTTGTATGGAGGCGGGCTCGTGTGAACTTATATCTTCTTGGATTCTTTCCGGTAATCCTTTCACAAACGCGTCGATCTTCTCTTCCTCATCTTCGAATGCTCCCGGACACAATAGGCACAATTCTGTGAATCGTCTTTCGTACGTGGTAATATCAAATCCTTAGGTTTGTAACCCTCTAAGTTATGTCTTGAGCTTATTGACCTCGGTTCTGGGACGGTACTTCTCGTTCATCAAGTGCTTGAATGCTGACCACGGTAGTGCGTACGCATCGTCTTGTCCTACTTGCTCTAGATAGGTATTCCACCATGTTAACGCAGAACCTGTGAAGGTATACGTAGCATACTTCACTTTGTCCTCTTCAGTACACTTACTTATGGCAAACACCGATTCGACCTTCTCGGTCCACCGTTTCAATCCGATCGGTCCTACGGTTCCATCAAATTCCAAAGGTTTGCAGGCAGTGAATTCTTTGTAGGTGCATCCTACACGATTTCCTGTACTGCTAGATCCAAGGTTATTGTTGGTATGTAGCGCAGCCTGTACTGCGGCTATGTTTGAAGCTAGAAAAGTACGGAATTCCTCTTCATTCATATTTACGGTGTGTCGAGTAGTCGGTGTCATTTCCTTCAAAATAGTCAAATGGAACAAGTTAATCATACAGAATATTAAGAGTAGTTAATAGTATTTCGTAGCATAATATGAACTCATTTATAAAAGCTTTTTCTTCATATTAGCGTTTTATAAGTTTAAATTCGGGTAGTACCTACCCGTTAAGTTCATACTTAGTAGCTAATATACAATTCAACTACTACAATTCTATATGAAAAACTGATTATAATAATATTTCGCGTTCAAACTTTTACACAATATTTTACAAACTTACAATACCGCTTATTTTACATATAGCATGAAATATAGCACACAATAAATTTGATACAAGATGGTTGTGAAGATAATTCTAGCTAGTACACAAGTTGTTCAGCAAAGGCACTAAAGACACGTAATTCATACGTCCAGAAACAAGTCATGCATTCTGGTTTTACTAGGATTACTTCCCATCCGTGGTCTTGTGGAACATAACCGTTATGGCCGTTGATAAGACAGCGTGTTGTAACGTCGTCAAAGGGACGAGGGTTACGTAATGTCCAACAGTCCCGTAACAATATAAAAACCTCATTTCTTACCCCAATTACCGACTCCGTCACTTGTGGGAACGTTTTGTTTAATAGTTGTAGCCCGATGTTCTTGTTCTCACTTTGGTGAGAAGCGAACATTACTAATCCGTAAGCATAACATGCTTCTTTATGTTGCATGTTAGCCGCTTTTTCTAAATCACGAAGTCCAATATTCGGATATATTGAGTCAAAATAATTTCTTAACCCATTGCGTAAAATAGCATTTGGGTTCCTCGAAATATATGTGTCAAAGTAAACACATCGTAACTTATGGATTTCCCAATGTGATATCCCCCATCTTTCAAACGAAAGCCTTTTATAAATCAAGGCATTCTTGGAACGTTCTTCGAATGTCTTACAAACTGATCTCGCCTTAAATAGTTGTGCCGAAGAATTCTGACCGACTCTAGACAAGATTTCATCAATCATGTCTCCGGGTAGGTCTCTTAAAATATTGGGTTGTCTATCCATTTTGTGTTTTTATACTGTAAAATAGAACAAGAGTTAGATTCATAAAAAAAATACTTATTAATACAAGCAATTTTTACATATATCATAAAGCATAAGCACACTATATTACATATATTACACCATACGAATACAACTATCTTATTCCGACTCGCTTGTTTCTTCTTCTTCTTCCGTTTTGGTTCGTTTTGCCAAGTTTCTAGGGATATATGATGTTCCCCTAATACGAGCCGTCGTTTTCCACATTGGTTTAGAAAAACCTGGTGGTTTAGAGGTTCCCGGGTCATTGTTACAACTTAAGGACTTCGGGGGTTGACGATACATATAAAGTTCATCGGGGTTGGAATTAGATTTCTCTATTTTTATGCCCTTTCCCTTATTATTTTCTTTTGCCTTTTTAAATTCAGTTGGGGTAATTTCTATAACATCATCGGAATTCTCGTCGGAATCCGATTCATCGGAGAATTGGTAATCCTCTCAATATTTTGCTTCCTTGGCGGAAACACCATTGACCATAATTAACCTTGGTCGGTTGGTTGAGGATTTTCTTTTACTTAACCGTTTTATTATTTCCCCCACCGGTTCTATTTCTTCATCCGGTTCCGATTCTTCTTCCGGTTCCGATTCTTCTTCCGGTTCCGACTCTTCTTCCGGTTCCTCTTCGGGAACTTGTGAATCAGTCCACGAATCATTCCAATTTACATTTGACTCTTCATTATTAATAGGTGAGTCAATGGGACTTGTTCTAGAGGTAGACATCTATCACATAATATCAAACGCGTTAAGAGATTAATATATCACATAATATTCACATGTTAAAAATATATAGTTTCCAACAAAATTTGTTAAGCAATCATTTTTCAAGTAAACACGGTCGAAGTCCAGACTCACTAATGCATCCTAACAAACTCGATAAGACACACTAATGCAAAATTTTGATTCTCTAAGACCAACGCTCGGATACCAACTGAAATGTCCCGTTCTTATTGATTAAAAACGTTCCATATTAATTGATTTCGTTGCGAGGTTTTGACCTCTATATGAGACGTTTTTCAAAGACTGCATTCATTTTAAAACAAACCATAACCTTTATTTCATCAATAAAGGTTTAAAAAGCTTTACGTAGATTATCAAATAATGATAATCTAAAATATCATGTTTACACACGACCATTACATAATGGTTTACAATACAAATATGTTACAACAAAAATAAGTTTCTTGAATGCAGTTTTTACACAATATCATACAAGCATGGACTCTAAATCTCGTCCTTATTTAAGTATGTGACAGCGGAAGCTCTTAATAATCACCTGAGAATAAACATGCTTAAAACGTCAACAAAAATGTTGGTGAGTTATAGGTTTAACCTATATATATCAAATCATAATAATAGACCACAAGATTTCATATTTCAATACACATCCCATACATAGAGATAAAAATCATTCATATGGTGAACACCTGGTAACCGACATTAACAAGATGCATATATAAGAATATCCCCATCATTCCGGGACACCCTTCGGATATGATATAAATTTCGAAGTACTAAAGCATCCGGTACTTTGGATGGGGTTTGTTAGGCCCAATAGATCTATCTTTAGGATTCGCGTCAATTAGGGTGTCTGTTCCCTAATTCTTAGATTACCAGACTTAATAAAAAGGGGCATATTCGATTTCGATAATTCAACCATAGAATGTAGTTTCACGTACTTGTGTCTATTTTGTAAATCATTTATAAAACCTGCATGTATTCTCATCCCAAAAATATTAGATTTTAAAAGTGGGACTATAACTCACTTTCACAGATTTTTACTTCGTCGGGAAGTAAGGCTTGGCCACTGGTTGATTCACGAACCTATAACAATATATACATATATATCAAAGTATGTTCAAAATATATTTACAACACTTTTAATATATTTTGATGTTTTAAGTTTATTAAGTCAGCTGTCCTCGTTAGTAACCTACAACTAGTTGTCTACAGTTAGATGTACAGAAATAAATCGATAAATATTATCTTGAATCAATCCACGACCCAGTGTATACGTATCTCAGTATTGATCACAACTCAAACTATATATATTTTGGAATCAACCTCAACCCTGTATAGCTAACTCCAACATTCACATATAGAGTGTCTATGGTTGTTCCGAAATATATATAGATGTGTTGACATGATAGGTCGAAACATTGTATACGTGTCTATGGTATCTCAAGATTACATAATATACAATACAAGTTGATTAAGTTATGGTTGGAATAGATTTGTTACCAATTTTCACGTAGCTAAAATGAGAAAAATTATCCAATCTTGTTTTACCCATAACTTCTTCATTTTAAATCCGTTTTGAGTGAATCAAATTGCTATGGTTTCACATTGAACTCTATTTTATGAATCTAAACAGAAAAAGTATAGGTTTATAGTCGGAAAAATAAGTTACAAGTCGTTTTTGTAAAGGTAGTCATTTCAGTCGAAAGAACGACGTCTAGATGACCATTTTAGAAAACATACTTCCACTTTGAGTTTAACCATAATTTTTGGATATAGTTTCATGTTCATAATAAAAATCATTTTCTCAGAATAACAACTTTTAAATCAAAGTTTATCATAGTTTTTAATTAACTAACCCAAAACAGCCCGCGGTGTTACTACGACGGCGTAAATCCGGTTTTACGGTGTTTTTCGTGTTTCCAGGTTTTAAATCATTAAGTTAGCATATCATATAGATATAGAACATGTGTTTAGTTGATTTTAAAAGTCAAGTTAGAAGGATTAACTTTTGTTTGCGAACAAGTTTAGAATTAACTAAACTATGTTCTAGTGATTACAAGTTTAAACCTTCGAATAAGATAGCTTTATATGTATGAATCGAATGATGTTATGAACATCATTACTACCTTAAGTTCCTTGGATAAACCTACTGGAAAAGAGAAAAATGGATCTAGCTTCAACGGATCCTTGGATGGCTCGAAGTTCTTGAAGCAGAATCATGACACGAAAACAAGTTCAAGTAAGATCATCACTTGAAATAAGATTGTTATAGTTATAGAAATTGAACCAAAGTTTGAATATGATTATTACCTTGTATTAGAATGATAACCTACTTTAAGAAACAAAAATTTCTTGAGGTTGGATGATCACCTTACAAGATTGGAAGTGAGCTAGCAAACTTGAAAGTATTCTTGATTTTATGTAACTAGAACTTGTAGAATATATGAAGAACACTTAGAACTTGAAGATAGAACTTGAGAGAGATCAATTAGATGAAGAAAATTGAAGAATGAAAGTGTTTGTAGGTGTTTCTGGTCGTTGGTGTATGGATTAGATATAAAGGATATGTAATTTTGTTTTCATGTAAATAAGTCATGAATGATTACTCATATTTTTGTAATTTTATGAGATATTTCATGCTAGTTGCCAAATGATGGTTCTCACATGTGTTAGGTGACTCACATGGGCTGCTAAGAGCTTATAATTGGAGTGCATATACCAATAGTACATACATCTAAAAGCTGTGTATTGTACGAGTACGAATACGGGTGCATACGAGTAGAATTGTTGATGAAACTGAACGAGGATGTAATTGTAAGCATTTTTGTTAAGTAGAAGTATTTTGATAAGTGTATTGAAGTCTTTCAAAAGAGTATAAATACATATTAAAACACTACATGTATATACATTTTAACTGAGTCGTTAAGTCATCGTTAGTCGTTACATGTAAATGTTGTTTTAAACCTTTAGGTTAACGATCTTGTTGAATGTTGTTAACCCATTGTTTATTATAATAAATGAGATGTTAAATTGTTATATTATCATGATATTATGATATATAATATATCTTAGTATGATGTATATACAGTTAAATGTCGTTACAACGATAATCGTTACATATATGTCTCGTTTCGAAATCATTAAGTTAGTAGTCTTATTTTTACATATGTATTTCATTGTTAATACACTTAATAATATATTTACTTATCATTTAACATAATTAACCAAGTGTATCAATATCTTAATATGATTCATATGTACCTAGTAAGACGTTGTTATAACGATAATCGTTATACATATCGTTTTCGAGTTTCTTAAATTAATAGTCTCATTTTTATGTATATAACTCATTGTTAAAATACCTAATGAGATACATACTTATAATAAAATCATGTTAACTATATATATAACCATATATATGTCATCGTATAGTTTTTACAAGTTTTAACGTTCGTGAATCACCGGTCAACTTGGGTGGTCAATTGTCTATATGAAACCTATTTCAATTAATCAAGTCTTAACAAGTTTGATTGCTTAACATGTTGGAAACATTTAATCATGTAAATATCAATCTCAATTAATATATATAAACATGAAAAAGTTCGGGTCACTACAATCTTCTCGGTAGTTTCTTGTATAATCTCCGGACCCGTAATCTGTCTATCCCCCACTTCACTCCAACAAATCGGAGACCTACACTTTCTACCATAAAGTGCTTCAAATGGCGCCATCTCAATGCTTGAATGGTAGCTGTTGTTGTAGGAAAATTCTGCTAACGGTAGATGTCGATCCCAACTGTTTCCGAAATCAATAACACATGCTCGTAGCATGTCTTCAAGCGTTTGTATCGTCCTTTCGCTCTGCCCATCAGTTTGTGGATGATAGGCAGTACTCATGTCTAGACGAGTTCCTAATGCTTGCTGTAATGTCTGCCAGAATCTTGAAATAAATCTGTCATCCCTATCAGAGATAATAGAGATTGGTATTCCATTCTGGAGACGACTTCCTTCAAATACAGTCGTGCTAACTTCTCCATATTGTCATCTTCTCTTATTGGTAGGAAGTGTGCTGATTTGGTGAGACGATCAACTATTACCCAAATAGTATCAAAACCACTTGCAGTCCTTGGCAATTTAGTGATGAAATCCATGGTAATGTTTTCCCATTTCCATTCTGGGATTTCGGGTTGTTGAAGTAGACCTGATGGTTTCTGATGCTCAGCTTTGACCTTAGAACACGTCAAACATTCTCCTACGTATTTAGCAACATCGACTTTCATACCCGGCCACCAAAAATGTTTCTTGAGATCCTTGTACATCTTCCCCGTTCCAGGATGTATTGAGTATCTGGTTTTATGAGCTTCTCTAAGTACCATTTCTCTCATATCTCCAAATTTTGGTACCCAAATCCTTTCAGCCCTATACCGGGTTCCGTCTTCCCGAATATTAAGATTCTTCTCCGATCCTTTGGGTATTTCATCCTTTAAATTTCCCTCTTTTAACACTCCTTGTTGCGCCTCCTTTATTTGAGTAGTAAGGTTATTATGAATCATTATATTCATAGATTTTACTCGAATGGGTTCTCTGTCCTTCCTGCTCAAGGCATCGGCTACCACATTTGCCTTCCCCGGGTGGTAATGAATCTCAAAGTCGTAATCATTCAATAATTCAATCCACCTACGCTGCCTCATATTCAGTTGTTTCTGATTTAATATGTGTTGAAGACTTTTGTGGTCGGTATATATAATACTTTTGACCCCATATAAGTAGTGCCTCCAAGTCTTTAATGCAAAAACAACCGCGCCTAATTCCAAATCATGCGTCGTATAATTTTGTTCGTGAATCTTCAATTGTCTAGACGCATAAGCAATCACCTTCGTTCGTTGCATTAATACACAACCGAGACCTTGCTTTGATGCGTTACAATAAATCACAAAATCATCATTCCCTTCAGGCAATGACAATATAGGTGCCGTAGTTAGCTTTTTCTTCAATAACTGAAACGCTTTCTCTTGTTCATCATTCCATTCAAATTTCTTCCCTTTATGCGTTAATGCAGTCAAGGGTTTTGCTATTCTGGAAAAGTCTTGGATGAACCTTCTGTAGTAACCAGCTAGTCCTAAAAACTGGCGTATGTGTTTCGGAGTTTTCGGGGTTTCCCACTTTTCAACAGTTTCTATCTTTGCCGGATCCACCTTAATACCTTCTTTGTTCACTATGTGACCGAGGAATTGAACTTCTTCCAACCAAAATGCACACTTTGAAAACTTAGCGTACAATTCTTCCTTCCTCAATACTTCTAACACCTTTCTCAAATGTTCACCGTGTTCTTGGTCATTCTTTGAGTAAATAAGTATGTCATCAATGAAAACAATGACAAACTTGTCAAGGTATGGTCCACACACTCGGTTCATAAGGTCCATGAACACAGCTGGTGCATTAGTTAAACCAAACGGCATGACCATAAACTCGTAATGACCGTAACGTGTTCTGAAAGCAGTCTTTGGAATATCATCTTCTTTCACCCGCATTTGATGATACCCGGAACGTAAGTCAATCTTTGAATAAACAGACGAGCCTTGTAGTTGATCAAATAAGTCGTCGATTCTCGGTAGTGGGTAGCGGTTCTTGATGGTAAGTTTGTTCAACTCTCGGTAGTCGATACACAACCTGAATGTACCATCTTTCTTCTTGACAAACAAAACAGGAGCTCCCCACGGTGATGTGCTTGGTCGAATGAAACCACGCTCTAAAAGTTCTTGTAATTGGCTTTGCAGTTCTTTCATCTCGCTGGGTGCGAGTCTGTAAGGAGCACGAGCTATTGGTGCAACTCCTGGTACAAGATCTATTTGAAATTCAACGGATCGATGTGGGGGTAATCCCGGTAATTCTTTCGGAAATACATCGGGAAATTCTTTTGCAATGGGAACATCATTGATGCTCTTTTCTTCAGTTTGTACTTTCTCGACATGTGCTAGAACAGCATAGCAACCTTTTCTTATTAGTTTTTGTGCCTTCAAATTACTAATAAGATGTAGCTTCGTGTTGCCCTTTTCTCCGTACACCATTAAGGGTTTTCCTTTTTCTCGTATAATGCGAATTGCATTTTTGTAACAAACAATCTCTGCTTTCACTTCTTTCAACCAGTCCATACCGATTATCACATCAAAACTCCCTAACTCTACTGGTATCAAATCAATCTTAAATGTTTCGCTAACCAGTTTAATTTCTCGATTCCGACATATATTATCTGCTGAAATTAATTTACCATTTGCTAATTCGAGTAAAAATTTACTATCCAAAGGCGTCAATGGACAACTTAATTTAGCACAAAAATCTCTACTCATATAGCTTCTATCTGCACCCGAATCAAATAAAATGTAAGCAGATTTATTGTCAATAAAAAATGTACCCGTAACAAGCTCCGGGTTTTCCTGTGCCTCTGCCGCATTAATATTGAAAACTCTTCCGCAGCCTTGTCCATTCGTGTTCTCCTGGTTCGGGCAATTTCTAATAATGTGGCCCGGTTTTCCACATTTATAACAAACTACATTGGCATAACTTGCTCCGACACTACTTGCTCCGCCATTACTCGTTCCGACACCATTTGTTCCTTTCGTTCTATTAACCCCTGGTCCGTAGACCTCACACTTCGCCGCGCTATGACCATTTCTTTTACACTTGTTGCAAAATTTGGTGCAGAACCCCGAGTGATACTTTTCACACCTTTGGCATAGCTGCTTCTGATTGTTGTTGTTGTTGCGGTTATTGTTGTTGTTGGGATGATTGTTGTAGTTGCTGTTGTTGTTGTTGTTGATGATTCTTATCACCGTTTTCCTCCCACTTTCTTATGACTTGCTTCACATTGGCCTCTTCAGCAGTCTGTTCTTTTATTATTTCTTCAATCTGGTTCACTAGTTTGTGAGCCATTCTACATGCCTGTTGTATGGAGGCGGGCTCGTGTAAACTTATATCTTCTTGGATTCTTTCCGGTAATCCTTTCACAAACGCGTCGATCTTCTCTTCCTCATCTTCGAATGCTCCCGGACACAATAGGCACAATTCTATGAATCGTCTTTCGTACGTGGTAATATCAAATCCTTGGGTTCATAACCCTCTAAGTTCTGTCTTGAGCTTATTGACCTCGGTTCTGGGACGGTACTTCTCGTTCATCAAGTGCTTGAATGCTGACCACGGTAGTGCGTACGCATCGTCTTGTCCCACTTGCTCTAGATAGGTATTCCACCATGTTAACGCAGAACCTGTGAAGGTATGCGTAGCGTACTTCACTTTGTCCTCTTCAGTACACTTACTTATGGCAAACACCGATTCGACCTTCTCGGTCCACCGTTTCAATCCGATCGGTCCTTCGGTTCCATCAAATTCTAAAGGTTTGCAGGCAGTGAATTCTTTGTAGGTGCATCCTACACGATTTCCTGTACTGCTAGATCCAAGGTTATTGTTGGTATGTAGCGCAGCCTGTACTGCGGCTATGTTTGAAGCTAGAAAAGTACGGAATTCCTCTTCATTCATATTCACGGTGTGTTGAGTAGTCGGTGCCATTTCCTTCAAAATAGTCAAATGGAACAAGTTAATCATACAGAATATTAAGAGTAGTTAATAGTATTTCGTAGCATAATATGAACTCATTTATAAAAGCTTTTTCTTCATATTAGCGTTTTATAAGTTTAAATTCGGGTAGTACCTACCCGTTAAGTTCATACTTAGTAGCTAATATACAATTCAACTACTACAATTCTATATGAAAAACTGATTATAATAATATTTCGCGTTCAAACTTTTACACAATATTTTACAAACTTACAATACCGCTTATTTTACATATAGCATGAAATATAGCACACAATAAATTTGATACAAGATGGTTGTGAAGATAATTCTAGCTAGTACACAAGTCGTTCAGCAAAGGCAATAAAGACACGTAATTCATACGTCCAGAAACAAGTCATGCATTCTGGTTTTACTAGGATTACTTTCCATCCTTGGTCTTGTGGAACATAACCGTTATGGCCGTTGATAAGACAGCGTGTTGTAACGTCGTCAAAGGGACGAGGGTTACGTAATGTCCAACAGTCCCGTAACAATCTAAAAACCTCATTTCTTACCCTAATTACCGACTCCGTCACTTATGGGAACGTTTTTTTTAATAGTTGTAGCCCGATGTTCTTGTTCTCACTTTGGTGAGAAGCGAACATTACTAATCCGTAAGCATAACATGCTTCTTTATGTTGCATGTTAGCCGCTTTTTCTAAATCACGAAATCCAATATTCGGATATATTGAGTCAAAATAATTTCTTAACCCATTGCGTAAAATAGCATTTGGGTTCCCCGCAATATATGCGTCAAAGTAAACACATCGTAACTTATGGATTTCCCAATGTGATATCCCCCATCTTTCGAACGAAAGCCTTTTATAAACCAAGGCATTCTTGGAACGTTCTTCGAATGTCTTACAAACTGATCTCGCCTTAAATAGTTGTGCCGAAGAATTCTGACCGACTCTAGACAAGATTTCATCAATCATGTCTCCGGGTAGGTCTCTTAAAATATTGGGTTGTCTATCCATTTTGTGTTTTTATACTGTAAAATAGACAAGAGTTAGATTCATAAAAAAAATACTTATTAATACAAGCAATTTTTACATATATCATAAAGCATAAGCACACTATATTACATATATTACACCACACGAATACAACTATCTTTTTCCGACTCGCTTGTTTCTTCTTCTTCGGTTTTGGTTCATTTTGCCAAGTTTCTAGGGATATATGATGTTCCCCTAATACGAGCCGTCGTTTTCCACATTGGTTTAGAAAAACCTGGTGGTTTAGAGGTTCCCGGGTCATTGTTACAACTTAAGGACTTCGGGGGTTGACGATACATATAAAGTTCATCGGGGTTGGAATTAGATTTCTCTATTTTTATGCCCTTTCCCTTATTATTTTCTTTTGCCTTTTTAAATTCAGTTGGGGTAATTTCTACAACATCATCGGAATTCTCGTCAGAATCCGATTCATCGGAGAATTGGTAATCCTCCCAATATTTTGCTTCCTTAGCGAAAACACCATTCACCATAATTAACCTTGGTCGGTTGGTTGAGGATTTTCTTTTACTTAACCGTTTTATTATTTCCCCCACCGGTTCTATTTCTTCATCCGGTTCCGATTCTTCTTCCGGTTCCGATTATTCTTCCGGTTCCGACTCTTCTTCCGGTTCCTCTTCGGGAACTTGTGAATCAGTCCACGAATCATTCCAATTTACATTTGACTCTTCATTATTATTAGGTGAGTCAATGGGACTTGTTCTAGAGGTAGACATCTATCACATAATATCAAACGCGTTAAGAGATTAATATATCACATAATATTCACATGTTAAAAATATATAGTTTTCAACAAAATTTGTTAAGCAATCATTTTTCAAGTAAACACGGTCGAAGTCCAGACTCACTAATGCATCCTAACAAACTCGATAAGACACACTAATGCAAAATTCTGGTTCTCTAAGACCAACGCTCTGATACCAACTGAAATGTCCCGTTCTTATTGATTAAAAACGTTCCATATTAATTGATTTCGTTGCGAGGTTTTCACCTCTATATGAGACGTTTTTCAAAGACTGCATTCATTTTAAAACAAACCATAACCTTTATTTCATCAATAAAGGTTTAAAAAGCTTTACGTAGATTATCAAATAATGATAATCTAAAATATCATGTTTACACACGACCATTACATAATGGTTTGCAATACAAATATGTTACAACAAAATAAGTTTCTTGAATGCAGTTTTTACACAATATCATACAAGCATGGACTCCAAATCTCGTCCTTATTTAAGTATGCGACAGCGGAAGCTCTTAATAATCACCTGAGAATAAACATGCTTAAAACGTTAACAAAAATGTTGGTGAGTTATAGGTTTAACCTATATATATCAAATCATAATAATAGACCACAAGATTTCATATTTCAATACACATCCCATACATAGAGATAAAAATCATTCATATGGTGAACACCTGGTAACCGACATTAACAAGATGCATATATAAGAATATCCTCATCATTCCGGGACACCCTTCGGATATGATATAAATTTCGAAGTACTAAAGCATCCGGTACTTTGGATGGGGCTTGTTGGGCCCGATAGATCTATCTTTAGGATTCTTGTCAATTAGGGTGTCTGTTCCCTAATTCTTAGATTACCAGACTTAATAAAAAGGGGCATATTCGATTTCGATAATTCAACCATAGAATGTAGTTTCACGTACTTGTATCTATTTTGTAAATCATTTATAAAACCTGCATGTATTCTCATCCCAAAAATATTAGATTTTAAAAGTGGGACTATAACTCACTTTCACAGATTTTTACTTCATCGGGAAGTAAGACTTGGCCACTGGTTGATTCATGAACCTATAACAATATATACATATATATCAAAGTATGTTCAAAATATATTTACAATACTTTTAATATATTTTGATGTTTTAAGTTTATTAAGTCAGCTGTCCTCGTTAGTAACCTACAACTAGTTGTCCACAGTTAGATGTACAGAAATAAATCGATAAATATTATCTTGAATCAATCCACGACCCAGTGTATACGTATCTTAGTATTGATCACAACTCAAACTATATATTTTTTGGAATCAACCTCAACCCTGTATAGCTAACTCCAACATTCACATATAGAGTGTCTATGGTTGTTCCGAAATATATATAGATGTGTCGACATGATAGGTCGAAACATTGTATACGTGTCTATGGTATCTCAAGGTTACATCATATACAATACAAGTTGATTAAGTTATGGTTGGAATAGATTTGTTACCAATTTTCACGTAGCTAAAATGAGAAAAATTATCCAAACTTGTTTTACCCATAACTTCTTCATTTTAAATCCATTTTGAGTGAATAAAATTGCTATGGTTTCATATTGAACTCTATTTTATGAATCTAAACAGAAAAAGTATAGGTTTATAGTCAGAAAAATAAGTTACAAGTCGTTTTTGTAAAGGTAGTCATTTCAGTCGAAAGAACGACGTCTAGATGACCATTTTAGAAAACATACTTCCACTTTGAGTTTAACCATAATTTTTGGATATAGTTTCATGTTCATAATAAAAATCATTTTCTCAGAATAACAACTTTTAAATCAAAGTTTATCATAGTTTTTAATTAACTAACCCAAAACAGCCCGCGGTGTTACTACGACGGCGTAAATCCGGTTTTACGGTGTTTTTCGTGTTTCCAGGTTTTAAATCATTAAGTTAGCATATCATATAGATATAGAACATGTGTGTAGTTAATTTTAAAAGTCAAGTTAGAAGGATTAACTTTTGTTTGCGAACAAGTTTAGAATTAACTAAACTATGTTCTAGTGATTACGAGTTTAAACCTTCGAATAAGATAGTTTTATATATATGAATCGAATGATGTTATGAACATCATTACTACCTCAAGTTTAATAGGTAAACCTACTAGAAGTGACAAAAAATGATCTAGCTTCAAAGGATCTTGGATGGCTTGAAAGTTCTTGAAGTAGGATCATGACACAAAAACAAGTTCAAGTAAGATTTTTACTCGAATTAAGATAGTTTATAGTTATAGAAATTGAATCAAAGTTTGAATATGAATATTATCTTGAATAAGAAAGATAACCTACTGTATATAACAAAGGTTTCTTGATCTTAGATGATTACTTGGAATGGATTAGAAAGCTTGGAAGTAAATTAGTAAACTTGAAGGGATTTTTGAAGTGTTCTTGAAGTGTTCTTCCTATGATGATTATAGCTTGATTTTTGAAGTAATTTTTGATGAAGATGATGATTAACTACTGGAAAAATACGTTCATAATAGTGTGTGTGTGTGTTGAGAGAGAATTAGAAAGAGAATTGGAAGTGAAATGGAGTGAATGATGAGTGGTAATTGGTGAGTGGTGAGTGGGGTTAAAAGGAGTTCTAGTTAGTTGACTAGCTCATGGTAGAAGTTAAAATTGATTAGTCATACATGACATAATCAAGAGTGGAATCCCATGCTAGTTCCTATTGGTATATACCCATAGTAAGTACGTTTTGAAGCTGTGTATAATACAGGTAAGAATAAGACTAGAATTCTTGATGAAAGAAAAGAATGGGAAAGTAGCTGTAACCATTTTCGTTAAGTATGAGTGTTTTGATATATGTCTTGAAGTCTTCCAAAAGTATTTTAATACATCTAAATACACTACATATATATACATTTTAACTGAGTCGTTAAGTCATCGTTAGTCGTTACATGTAAGTGTTGTTTTGAAACCTTTAAGTTAACGATCTCAATTAATGTTGTTAACCCATTGTTTATTATATCTAATGAGATGTTAAATTATTATATTATCATGATATTATGATATATTAATATATCTTAATATGATATATATACATTTAAATGTCGTTACAACGATAATCGTTACATATATGTCTCGTTTCGAAATCCTTAAGTTAGTAGTTTTGTTTATATGTATATAACTCATTGTTAATATACTTATGGAGATACTTACTTATCATAATCTCATGTTAACCATATGTATATATCCATATATATATCGTCATGTCGTTTTTACAAGTTTTAACGTTCGTGAATCGCCGGTCAACTTGGGTGGTCAATTGTCTATATGAAACATATTTCAATTAATCAAGTCTTAACAAGTTTGATTGCTTAACATGTTGGAAACATTTAATCATGTAAATATCAATCTCAATTAATATATATAAACATGGAAAAGTTCGGGTCACTACACCTTGGTTTATAAAAGACTTTCGTTCGAAAGATGGGGGATATCACATTGGGAAATCCATAAGTTACGATGTGTTTACTTTGACGCATATATTGCGGGGAACCCAAATGCTATTTTACGCAATGGGTTAAGAAATTATTTTGACTCAATATATCCAAATATTGGACTTCGTGATTTAGAAAAAGCGACTAACATGCAACATAAAGAAGCATATTATGCTTACGGATTAGTAATGTTCGCTTCTCACCAAAGTGAGAACAAGAACATCGGGCTACAACTATTAAACAAAACGTTCCCACAAGTGACGGAGTCGGTAATTGGGGTAAGAAATGAGGTTTTTAGATTGTTACGGGACTGTTGGACATTACGTAACCCTCATCCCTTTGACGACGTTACAACACGCTGTCTTATCAACGGCCATAACGGTTATGTTCCACAAGACCAAGGATGGGAAGTAATCCTAGTAAAACCAGAATGCATGAATTGTTTCTGGACGTATGAATTACGTGTCTTTATTGCCTTTGCTGAACGGCATGGCCATAAACTCGTAATGACGTTAACGTGTTCTGAAAGCAGTCTTTGGAATATCATCTTCTTTCACCCGCATTTGATGATACCCGGAATGTAAGTCAATCTTTGAATAAACAGACGAGCCTTGTAGTTGATCAAATAAGTCGTCGATTCTCGGTAGTGGGTAGCGGTTCTTGATGGTAAGTTTGTTCAACTCTCGGTAGTCGATACACAACCTGAATGTACCATCTTTCTTCTTGACAAACAAAATAGCATTTGACTACCGAGAGTTAAAGAAACTTACCATCAGAACACGTTACGGTCATTACGAGTTTATGGTCATGCCGCTCAGCAAAGGCAATAAAGACACGTAATTCATACGTCCAGAAACAAGTCATGCATTCTGGTTTTACTAGGATTACTTCCCATCCTTGGTCTTGTGGAACATAACCGTTATGGCCGTTGATAAGACAGCGTGTTGTAACGTCGTCAAAGGGATGAGGGTTACGTAATGTCCAACAGTCCCGTAACAATCTAAAAACCTCATTTCTTACCCCAATTACCGACTCCGTCACTTGTGGGAACGTTTTTTTTAATAGTTGTAGCCCGATGTTCTTGTTCTCACTTTGGTGAGAAGCGAACATTACTAATCCGTAAGCATAATATGCTTCTTTATGTTGCATGTTAGTCGCTTTTTCTAAATCACGAAGTCCAATATTCGGATATATTGAGTCAAAATAATTTCTTAACCCATTGCGTAAAATAGCATTTGGGTTCCCCGCAATATATGCGTCAAAGTAAACACATCGTAACTTATGGATTTCCCAATGTGATATCCCCCATCTTTCGAACGAAAGCCTTTTATAAACCAAGGTGTAGTGACCCGAACTTTTCCATGTTTATATATATTAATTGAGATTGATATTTACATGATTAAATGTTTCCAACATGTTAAGCAATCAAACTTGTTAAGACTTGATTAATTGAAATATGTTTCATATAGACAATTGACCACCCAAGTTGACCGGTGATTCACGAACGTTAAAACTTGTAAAAACTATATGATGACATATATATGGATATATATATAGTTAACATGATACTATGATAAGTAAACATATCATTAAGTATATTAACAATGAACTACATATGTAAAAACAAGACTACTAACTTAATGATTTTTAAACGAGACATATATGTAACGATTATCGTTGTAAAGACATTTAATGTATATATATCATATTAAGAGATATTCATACATGATAATATCATGATAATATAATAATTTAAAATCTCATTTGATATTATAAACATTGGGTTAACAACATTTAACAAGATCGTTAACCTAAAGGTTTCAAAACAACACTTACATGTAACGACTAACAATGACTTAACGACTCAGTTAAAATGTATATACATGTAGTGTTTTAATATGTATTTATACACTTTTGAAAGACTTCAATACACTTATCAAAATACTTCTACTTAACAAAAATGCTTACAATTACATCCTCGTTCAGTTTCATCAACAATTCTACTCGTATGCACCCGTATTCGTACTCGTACAATACACAGCTTTTAGATGTATGTACTATTGGTATATACACTCTAATGATCAGCTCTTAGCAGCCCATGTGAGTCACCTAACACATGTTGGAACCATCATTTGGCAACTAGCATGAAATATCTCATAAAATTACAAAAATATGAGTAATCATTCATGACTTATTTACATGAAAATAAAATTACATATCCTTTATATCTAATCCATACACCAACGACCAAAAACACCTACAAACACTTTAATTCTTCAATTTTCTTCATCTAATTGATCTCTCTCAAGTTTTATCTTCAAGTTCTAAGTGTTCTTCATAAATTCTACAAGTTCTAGTTACATAAAATCAAGAATACTTTCAAGTTTGCTAGCTCACTTCCAATCTTGTAAGGTGATCATCCAACCTCAAGAAGTCTTTGTTTCTTACAGTAGGTTATCATTCTAATATAAGGTAATAATCATATTCAAACTTTGGTTCAATTTCTATAACTATAACAATCTTATTTCAAGTGATGATCTTACTTGAACTTGTTTTCGTGTCATGATTCTGCTTCAAGAACTTCGAGCCATCCAAGGATCCGTTGAAGCTAGATCTATTTTTATCTTTTCCAGTAGGTTTATCCAAGGAAATTAAGGTAGTAATGATGTTCATAACATCATTCGATTCATACATATAAAGCTATCTTATTCGAAGGTTTAAACTTGTAATCACTAGAACATAGTTTAGTTAATTCTAAACTTGTTCGCAAACAAAAGTTAATCCTTCTAACGTGACTTTTAAAATCAACTAAACACATGTTCTATATCTATATGATATGCTAACTTAATGATTTAAAACCTGGAAACACGAAAAACACCGTAAAACCGGATTTACGCCGTCGTAGTAACACCGCGGGCTGTTTTGGGTTAGTTAATTAAAAACTATGATAAACTTTGATTTAAAAGTTGTTATTCTGAGAAAAAGATTTTTATTATGAACATGAAACTATATCCAAAAATTATGGTTAAACTCAAAGTGGAAGTATGTTTTCTAAAATGGTCATCTACACGTCGTTCTTTCGACTGAAATGACTACCTTTACAAAAACAACTTGTAACTTATTTTTCTGACTATAAACCTATACTTTTTCTGTTTAGATTCATAAAATATAGTTCAATATGAAACCATATCAATTTGATTCACTCAAAACGGATTTAAAATGAAGAAGTTATGGGTAAAACAAGATTGGATAATTTTTCTCATTTTAGCTACGTGAAAATTGGTAACAAATCTATTCCAACCATAACTTAATCAACTTGTATTGTATATTATGTAATCTTGAGATACCATAGACATGTATACAATGTTTTGACCTATCATGTCGACACATCTATATATATTTCGGAACAACCATAGACACTCTATATTTGAATGTTGGAGTTAGCTATACCGGGTTGAGGTTGATTCCAAAATATATATAGTTTGAGTTGTGATCAATACTGAGATACGTATACACTGGGTCGTGGATTGATTCAAGATAATATTTATCGATTTATTTCTGTACATCTAACTGTGGACAACTAGTTGTAGGTTACTAACGAGGACAGCTGACTTAATAAACTTAAAACATCAAAATATATTAAAAGTGTTGTAAATATATTTTGAACATACTTTGATATATATGTATATATTATTATAGGTTCGTGAATCAACCAGTGGCCAAGTCTTACTTCCCGACGAAGTAAAAATCTGTGAAAGTGAGTTATAGTCCCACTTTTAAAATCTAATATTTTTGGGATGAGAATACATGCAGGTTTTATAAATGATTTACAAAATAGACACAAGTACGTGAAACTACATTCTATGGTTGAATTATCGAAATCGAATATGCCCCTTTTTATTAAGTCTGGTAATCTAAGAATTAGGGAACAGACACCCTAATTGACGCGAAATCCTAAAGATAGATCTATTGGGCCTAACAAACCCCATCCAAAGTACCGGATGCTTTAGTACTTCGAAATTTATTTCATATCCGAAGGGTGTCCCAGAATGATGGGGATATTCTTATATATGCATCTTGTTAATGTCGGTTACCAGGTGTTCACCATATGAATGATTTTTATCTCTATGTATGGGATGTGTATTGAAATATGAAATCTTGTGGTCTATTATTATGATTTGATATATATAGGTTAAACCTATAACTCACCAACATTTTTGTTGACGTTTTAAGCATGTTTATTCTCAGGTGATTATTAAGAGCTTCCGCTGTCGCATACTTAAATAAGGACGAGATTTGGAGTCCATGCTTGTATGATATTGTGTAAAAACTGCATTCAAGAAACTTATTTTGTTGTAACATATTTGTACTGTAAACCATTATGTAATGGTCGTGTGTAAACAGGATATTTTAGATTATCATTATTTAATAATCTACGTAAAGCTTTTAAATCTTTATTGATGAAATAAAGGTTATGGTTTGTTTTAAAATGAATGCAGTCTTTGAAAAATGTCTCATATAGAGGTCAAAACCTCGCAACGAAATCAATTAATATGGAACGTTTTTAATCAATAAGAACGGGACATTTCATGCGTAGCATGATCTTTCTCAGTTTTCGAATATATCAAGATATCATCTATGAAGACAATCACAAACTTGTCTAGATACTGACGACACACCCTGTTCATTAAATCCATAAACACTGCTGGCGCGTTTGTTAACCCGAATTGCATAACTAGAAATTCATAATGACCATATCTTATTCTAAACGTTGTTTTCGGTATGTCGGTCTCTGCAACACGTACCTGAAGATACCCTGAACGTAAATCAATCTTTGAAAAGTAGGAAGCACCCTGTAACTGATCAAATAAGTCATCTATTCTTGGTAACGGATACTTATTCTTGATTGTTCTCTTATTCAAGTCGCGGTAATCTATACACATTCTAAGCGACCCATCTTTCTTTTTCAAAAACAACACAGGAGCACCCCACGGTGAAGAACTTGGTCGGATAAACACCTTATCTAACAATTCCCGAATCTGAGACATCATTTCTCGAATTTTTGATGGAGCTAATCTGTAAGGAGCTTTTGCAACTGGCGTAGCACCTGGAACCAAATCAATTTTATACTCTACTTCACGTACTGGAGGTAACCCTGGTAAATCATCTGGAAATAATTCGGGAAATTATGACACAACGAGAATATCGGTCACCTGCTTCTTTTCTTTCTTAACATCGATCACGTAAGCTAAGAATGAATCACACCCTTTCGATATCGCCTTCTGAGCTTTCATTAGGGAAAACATAGGGAAGTTAAATCCACTGCGCTCTCCCTTAGCTATCACTCGGGATTCATCGGCCAAACGGAAAGAAATCATCTTCTTATCACACTTAATATTACCCGTATTAGCTCTTAACCAATTCATGCCTATGACTACATCAAAGCTAGGTATAGGCATCAACAAACAGGTTAAAGGGAAAGAATGGCCGTCGATTTCGATGGTAATTCCAGAAACAGATGTTGTGCACGGAACCATCTTACCATCAGCTACTTCTATTCCCAAAGGCGCATCTAACATCCTAACAGGAAACTTCAACTTATCACAGAAGCCTAAAGACATAAAAGAACAATTTACTCCTGAATCAAATAACACACGAGCTGGCAAGGAATTAACCAAGAACATACCGGTAATGACATCATCAGTAGCAGTTGCAGTGTCTACTGTCATCTTAAACACCCTTGCCTCTGCTGTTGGAGGATTCTTTCTCTTCTGCCCGGTGGTAGAAGCAGAAGATCCCCCAAAAGTTGCTGACCTCGCCCCTGACCCTGCCCCAGAACCGGCTCTCGACGCAGATGGACAATTCGCTGATCTACGACCTACCTGATGACAAGTCTAACATACATCAAACTTAAAGGAACAAGTTGTTATTTCATGACCTAATACTCCACATATCAAACATCTTCGGGTCATTGGAGAACATGGACCGGCATGAGTCAACTTACAAACATTACACCAACCAGACTGACTAGAACCCGATCCACTCATACCATACTTACTTTTCTATTTAAACCCACCTGACTTCTTACCACGAAAACCCGATTGCTTACTTGACTGTTGAGTAGACTAACCACCAGTTTGACTTTCTGATTTTCCCCCAAAAGATCTACCTTTTGAAATTTCTCTTTTCGCTGCCATTATATCACTTTCTGCAACTTTAGCCATCTCATGAGCCTGTGCCAAGGTTGTTGCAAATCTCACAATGGTTCTGTACTTCAGATTAATCACCCGCATGAAATGCTGAATTTTATCCTTTTCAGTCGGTACCCATTGTTGAACAAACCTTAACTTCGATGTGAAATCTCTGAAAACTTCATCAATCGTCATACTTTCTGTCATCTTCATACTCAGAAACTCAGTTTTCAATCTTTCCATCTCATACTCAGAACAATACTGCTCACGAACCTTAGCAGCAAATTGTTCCCAGGTAATCTGGCTGATCTGTTCCTTGGGTAAATATGCAGTAATAGAATCCCACCATTCCATTGCTTCACCCTTGAGAAGTCTACTTGCAAACAGTACCATAGATTCAGGCTCACAGAAACATGCTTCTAACGCTCGCTCTACTTCTCTTAACCAATTGAGGGTCACTGTAGGGTTTGTGTGACCGCTGTAGTCAGGAGGTTTGCAGTCTAGAAACTGTTTATAGGTACACTTCTTTCTCGTCTCGGGAATTTGAAAAGGGTATATCATTTGATTTGGAAATGCCTGGTTAAACAGGAATGGCATTTAGAGATTTTGATAGGTATTCTGTGGAAATTGTGATTGGGAACTACCACCGGCTTGAGTATAAAGGTTTGAAGGAAAATTTGTGTTCAACGCAGTGGTATTAGGGTGCCATTGCGCCCATTCTTGTTCTAATTCTTTAATTTTCTCCTGAGCTTCTAGTAATCAACTTTGAAGGTTTATAACTTCCTGTGAGGTTTCCTCTTCCGATGACACATGTCCATCTTCATCGGGAGCTCGAAAGGTTCCAGTTCCGGGGGCAGTGGGGCCAGTAGCGTTTGCTTCATTATCTGCCATTACTGCACTACCACAACACTCACACCAAAGCTTAGTATAAATTCTGTTAGTACTAACAACTAACACACATCCTGTCCTAATACTCACTTAACCCATCCCCAGCATGTTATGTTTGACATGACTCTACTAAGTTTGGGAACATGACATTTAAATCACAATGCACATGCTGCCAAACTAAGCTCTGATACCAACTTGTGACACCGCTATTTTTTTTAAATACGTGGCAAAAGCATTTATTTATTAATTACCAAATACACTTTAACAGTGTCACGTGATCATAACAAAATACATGTTTTAAACGGAAGAGACGTAATTACATTCGGTTTACAAAAGAATACAATTCATATGATAAAAGACTTCATCAGAGTTAAACACTGTCAAACATAACATTGGCATGCCTATCTTCTCCTAAAAGTAATATTCTCCCAAAAGCAATATCTACAAAGCTACAACCTGCAGGGAGGAGATGGAAGGGAATTAGCACGAAGCTAAGTGAGTATGACTAACTACAGGGAATAGTATACAGGAACTATCATACTAATCATGTCACAAAATCTAACACACAAACATCACCCAAGTGCCGTCTACAGAGACTCTGGCCGCTCGGCCAAACCATTAACCACCAGCTAATCGGACTGGGGATTACCGAAAGTTCTTCCACGCGACAGACGCGTCATTCACATATATATACACCACAATTGTCTAGGCCACCACATGAGGAACCCAACCCGCAGGTTGATCTCTCCTACCGAGGCCACCACACAATAGGGACGCACTGGGCTCCAGCAGACAAGCATTAACCAACATGCAGTCATCACAACGTACTAACTAACTGTATCATTAAGTATAGCTAACAAGCATGGCAATCATAATATAACATGCTACTCTATACTATGTTCTCCAGTTAGTCCCACTCACCAAATACCAGCAACCAGCTCAGATAATCTACTATTGAGCGGCTTCTTTATCCTTATCACAGCTATGCCCGATCGAGGATGTTACACTTTTAGATCATGATACATTTTCGTACTGCCTGGATGAACAGATAATCTCGACTTGTGTGCTTCGTTTATGATTAAATCTCTCAATTCTCCAAGCAAATGAACCCATACTTGTTCAAGATAAGTATTTAGTCCTCAAAAATCATCAATTAAATCCTCTTTTCATTTCACCATTAGCTCGGATTTCACATGTTCGTCCCTCAGGGCTTCTAATTGAGTTATCTTTAGATGATCCATTAAATCCGACACAATCTCAATTCTAATGAATTTCACATTGTCAGAAAATCTTTTACAGCTCAGTGCATCGACCACAACATTCGCTTTACCAAGATGATACCAAATTTCATATCCGTAATCCTTAATCAACTATTGTCATCTTCTTTGACGGACATTCATCTTTTTCTGTGAAAAGATATACTGTAAGCTCTTATGGTTAGTGCAGATAACACAATTCGTATCATATAGATAATGTCTCCACAATTTTACCGCAAAACCACTGCAGCTATTGCTAAGTCATGAGCAGGAGTTCCATTCATTTTGTGTCAACTGGCGAGAAGCATACACAATCACACTCACTCTTTGCATTAGTACACACTCTCTTTGCATTAGTACACAACCCAAACCAGATAGCAACGCAACACAATACACGATAAAGTCTGAAACGACCCGTCCATATTACTATAAACGCAGTACGTTCTCATTGGTCCCATAGCGAGGTATTTGACCTCTATATGATACGTTTTAGAAAATATTGCATTCGTTTCATAAAAAGCACATCATTATTATACATAATGCATGTTTTAAACAAGTGAACGATTATTTAAGAAATAATCCCCAAAATACATCGGTTTCCAAATACTACACACGTGACGTAACAGTCGAATGTAATACATGACAAAGGTTTTATTGAATGCAACACTTTATTTAAATAAAAGTATGAGACTCCATGCACAGCTTGCTCAGATAATGCAACTGCGGAAGACTTTCTTAAAGACCTGAGAATAAACATGCGTAAACAGTCAACATAAAGGTTGGTGAGATATATAGGTTTATCATCGATATAAATATAGACCACAAGATTTCATAGTTATAAATATATGTACACTCGCAAGTGTATAAAAGTATTCTATAAGTTGTTGAGCGCTTCGGTAACCATACTTAACCATTAATGTGGCATATTCCCCTTATTATGAAATCTCCCTACACTGTACCAAGTGTAGTAAAAACGAAGTACTATGCAACCGTTTACGATACTAGAGCGACTAGTCCGGTTGGGGTTGTCAAACCCGATATATCTATCAATAGGATTCGCGTATACATGTTCTTACAACATGTAAATATTAGTTACCAAGCTATTAGGGAAGATATGCAAAGTGGTACAACTCAACGTAGAATATATTTTAAGTACTTGTGTCTATGGCGTAAAACATAAAATGCATGTATTTTCATCCCAAAATATTTGTAGAGTTTAAAAATGGGACTATATACTCACAGTAGTAAAAGTATATTAATAATAAATTTTCAACTTATTAAAAATATGACCGTCGTCCTTAGATTCACGAACCTATAACAATAATAACGATTCAGATAATAATACGACATATGAATAAAATAAAGCAAGTTCATAGAATACTTATATAATAATTTTTAACATTTTATGTTAGTAGTTCATTGTTAGTAGTCCTTTGTTAGTAGTCCAAAATAGTCCGAAAAGTCCAACAGTCCAATAATCGGTATATATATATATATATATATATATATATATATATATATATATATATATATATATATATATATATATATATATATATATAATTTTAAAATTACCCCACGACGTATTGTATACGTATTGTCTTTGCATCAACCCAGAGACGTATTGTATACGTATTGTCTTAGAATTAACTAAGACGTATTGTGTACGTATTGTTTTAGGATTTATCAAAACGTATTGTATACTTATTGTGTTAGGACGTACCAAGAATATTATTATACATATATACAATCACAGAATTAACCAAGATTATAATATTTTGTTATACTACTGATAAAATGTCCAAATATATATAGGATATAGGAAAAGTTAACAAGGATATGGTTAATATAGTTTTTATAATATAAATTTCGTCCATACAACGTTAATTTTAGCAGATTTTGTTTTGCTCGCCAAATATTCATTACAACTCCGTTTAAAGTGAATCAAATTTCTATGGATTCATTAAGAAGTAAATTTTACAAAAACAATTCGAAAAGTTCATCCCAAGTAGTAATTTTTAGAGCTTTACCCTCTTTTTGTGTCGGTGGACAGATTTGGAAAAATCCCGGCATCCACCCAATATATGATTTTTGATAAAATACTTCCACTTTGTCTAAAATCATGAAAAAAATACTGGAGGTCTTATTTACATATATTAACATATTTCCAAACTCTTAGTCTCGAACTCAAAGTTTAAGATAGGTTTTTAATTCCCAATCCAAAACAGCCCGCTTTTTACGGAATGTAGATTAAAGGATATATGTTAAGTTTCAAGGTGTTCTTCATATGTACAAGTTATAAGTTCTTATATTAACTTAATATAACATCATAATACATATAAATAAGTGTTATTAGAGTTAAGTTAGATAAATTAGATTAATTTTTCAAACAAGCTTGGTGTTCACCAAAATAAGTTCTAGTTTTTACAAGTTTTATATGTATAATAAGATAGCAACTATACAAGGAACTGAACAAGGATTTTGAGAAGTATTTTACCTTGATGATTATGAAGAGGAAAGTTGCTGAGATTAAAGTATGATATGAGAGCATTCAAGTGTGTGTTTTTAGTTTAAGAAAATGTGGAGTAAAAATGAGTTAAAATGGTCCTTATTTATAAGCTTATAATTTTGACTTTTAGTGAAAATATCTAAGATAAGTTAAATTGTATTAAGTCATGCATGATATATTAAATTGATTAGGTCATGGATGACATATTACACAAATAATTGCATATTTCTATTGGTATATACCAATAGTAAATACTTCTAGAAGCTGTGTATAATACGGGTAAAAATACCGTATGAATGCGAGTAAAATTCTTGAGGAAATTGAACAGAAATACGAGTATAGCTATCCTTTATATGTATTGGTATATTATAAAGGGTATTCAATACTTGTAAGGATGTATTTACACTCGTAATACATTATATGTTAATACATTTTAACATAAATTAATTACGTCATTTAAATAGTAATATATATATATTGTTTGAAAACTCTTTAAATTAGTAGTATGAAAAAATATATATATAATACTTTGTTAATATACTTAATGAAATATTTAATTAACATATTTTCAAGTTAAATATATATAAATCCATATATATACACAATAATTAAACAATTAAACAATTAAATCAAGTTATGACATTCGTGAATCGTCGAAATAAAAGGGTGACCAAAAGCTTGTGTAAAACTCTTTTCGGAGGTTCAAGATCTATTAAAATTCATTGCTTATCAAGTCAGAATTATATAAAGATTAAGTTTAAATTTGGTCGGAAATTTTCGGGTCGTCACAGTACCTACCCCTTAAAGAAATTTCGTTCCGAAATTTGATCGAGGTCGTCATGGCTAACAATAAGAATGTTATTATGATGAATATAAGTTGATTCATAGGGTTTTATTATGATTGAGAAATATGGATAAAATAATTCGATTACTCGAAACGTATGAGTGAAGCTATCGTAAAAGAGTGAAATGAGAAAATAGGGATTCGTCTTATCTTTTGACGTCATCACGGTTGATCTCCGGATTAAAGAAAATCTTTGTAATCTATATAAGATTTGATTCTTCGGTGATGAAGGAAATTATGATCCTCTTCGATTTAATGCAATAATCTGTCTCGATTTCTCTGTCGGATATTTTACTATAAATCAACCTCCTACATTTCCTTATTTCCACATCTCCCATCTTTTATACTTTCTTCCTTTCTTCATACTTCCAAAACATTCGTCAATATGCTCCATCCAGTTTTAATTCTTGATATATTCTTGACTATCACATCTGTCATTCTTCTTTTTCATCTTCCACCGGAGGAATTCGTTAATTTCTACTATGCTCTTGGGTTTATAGTGTTCTTAGTTTTCTCGTGTCTTTATATTTCTATACGCATCGATATACATGGTTTGTAATTTCTGCGTTGTTTTCGTGCTTATATTTTTCCTTATATTTTGGAGTTTCATGCTTCCGTCTTCTTTTCCTGACTTCAAGTCAAGCGAATAATGGTCTAGAATTCATAGATATGAAATTCGGAATGAATATAGCTAATGCTCTAAGAGAGAAAATTTTAATAGCACAATTTGACTTGTGAATTTACCAGAATCCGAAGGAAAAGATAGAACTATCAATAGAATATGTTCTTGATATGTTTAGAGATTAGATTGAATGTAAGAGTCATGTAACATGGCACATGATGACGTTATGGTCTGTGAATCATTACGTTCCATTTAAAAACTCAGCATGACTTACTGTAATATATTCACGTTGATCAAGTGTCATTATATTATACTAACTCATGCTTCAGTTCCCAATATTACTTCAAAAACATTCATACTTTACACTCAGAGGTTTCAGATATTTAGAAACTAAAGCAGTTTTCTTTATGATGTGATACAGATAACGCGAAGGAATAAATGATTTCAGATAAGAATGGTTATGAAAATATCTTCAGAAATATGAAGGACATTTATAATGGAAGATACGATGATATCTTAGAATATTTAAGAGAAGAGGACGATGAAGAATATTGTCCGCAAGGGTTTTAGAGTAAGGAGCAAGGTATTTGCTAAGGATTTTAGCAGACACCGAATCATTTGGATTCTTTGAAAGTAGATTTCGTCCTTGTGATTTATCCACAGCCTCCTTCGGGGTTTGCTCAATCCGTTTTCCAGTTCCACACCTTCTCTTTTTTGTGCTTTGCTAACACAATATTCTTTATCATCAACTTTTGACTATTACGGTTGTCTACAGTTTCTGCTGCTTCATTCAGCTTTTTTAAAACTTCATAGTACTGATTCGTAGGCTGAAGTGCTATTCCGGATTTCAGAATTATAATTCCAGGAAATAACATTATATGTATATGCAGAAATGATGTGAGATTCAAGAATAATTATTGATGCTTCCTGGGGTTTGGTATGACAATTATTGTTACAAGATGTAGATGGGTACATGACAAGGTTTTAAAGTGATCTTTCAGAGAGATTTAAGTCAAAGAGCAATAAAGTTGCTGGTAAGCTTACTACTAATGTGGTGGAATATAAAAGGTTCCCCAGTAACAATGGCGAAAAGACAACGTATATATCAAGGTTATAATAAGGCTACTTCGGATGAAAAGTCGAAGTTGTCTTTTTGAAGTTGTGATAAAATTCGCTATTTTGAAAAGGGATTGTAAAGTTATTTTGGGTAATAATAATGCTAAAGGATCTGACATGGATACGTTTTGAACCTTTGCTTAGGTTCAAGTGTCCTCCGAATGCATATTTATATGCATATATTCTCCGTATGTATCGTGTGATTGGTTCATTCTCTTGATTGTTCCTTAGTTGAGATGTTTTCAAGAATTTTGAAGGGTTTAGACGCAGGTTGTCATCGTCAATATCCGTATAATGAATTCGTCGTGAATCTTGAATGATACGAATATCTTAATGAGTTCTGTAAATGAAAGTGATGTTCTAGTATAGTTTGAATTTAAAGTATGATTTTGAAGGATGTAGGAATTTAAGATTGATGGCACTTCTTAAATATTGACTTGAATTTTGATCTGTCAAAATCTGAATATGTAATTGAATTGGTATGAAAAATGGTTGTCTTGAATTTTGTGAAATGATGTATATTACTATGAAAGGAGAGAGTATAATTAACAATTGTCGAAACATCATTGAAAATGTACAGTGTAACATATTAATGTGAACTTAAGTATTTCTCGGGTATTACCTACCCGTTAAAATAAAATTTCACAAGTAATATTTTGTACAAAAGAATTTTTATTACAGTCTTTATGAAAATATATGTATGTATATTTTCTTCAGATGTAATATGAATTTAATGATTTAATATTATATTAATCTCATTTGGTTTATGGTTGGAACTAGAAATGAATAATCCCTAAAACTTTAGAGATTACATAATCGCCGCGGAATATTTCTCCAACGTAAATGAAATAATGAATTAATACTTCATTACTCATTATTGTTGGTATCTCTCGGTGCCTGCGGTGCGTATGATGTTGATGCTCGTAATGCGGCTTGCGATGTTGAGGCTTGTGATGTTGTTGGTACTACTGGTGCTGGTGCTGGTGCTAGTGGTGGTTTTGATGTGAGATGATGAGAATTTGTTTTATTTTGTATTGTGAGAGAAGAGGTTTAAAGTTTCTTGAATAAAAAGAGAGGTCAAGAGCTTTATAAAGGGAATGAAATGATGTAGGATGCACTTGCTAATGAAGTTTTGCTTTCCGTGACAGTAAAAACTTTTTTTTTACTAAATAATTCACCATGCAAGATACGGAGTAAAGGTCGGATAGCCTCAATAATATTAGTAATATTATACTCGTTGCGGCATATCCTGGAAAGGAGAGAGAAAATGGTGTTACGAACGGGTTCGCTGGTAAGTGCCTCATGTTCTCCACCGAGAGGCGAATTAGATTCATGAAACAGATCGCCTTCTTATTGTCTAAATTGATTGATTCGTCCATGAACCCACCTCCAATTCATCCAGAAAAGGTGATGACTAATTGGTTGGTTCATTACGGTTAGACTGCTCTCGGAGCTTAAATGAAATTCCATATCGGAATAGCTTTTAGAATCCGATGAACTCAAGCATTGTGAAGGATCCGCCTTACACGTTCAGAGGAATGATTGTTGATATGAAAAAGATTTAGGACTTAGATTGATATTCTTAATACATAATTTACATATGTATATTTAATACCAAAATTCCATAAGTTACAAAGGGATTTACGGAAGATGTCAGGCAAAGTCTACTGTGATAGATATGATAAGATATGAATATTTGTCTATACACTATCTATGCAATAATTGCAGTAAGACGCATCTAGACTTAAGATAATAAACAGGTAATTTCCGACAAGAATGATAAGCAAAACTTTTAATATGCAGATAAGGTCGAAGTCCAGACTCACTAATGCATCCTAAAACTATCAGTTAGACACACTAATGCAAGACCTGGTTCGCTAAGACCACCGCTATGATGCCAACTGAAACGACCCGTCTATATTACTATAAATGCAGTACGTTCTCATTGGTCCCATAGCGAGGTATTTGACCTCTATATGATACGTTTTAGAAAATATTGCATTCGTTTCATAAAAAGCACATCATTATTATACATAATGCATGTTTTAAACAAGTGGCAATTATTTAAGAAATAATCCCCAAAATACATCGGTTTCCAAATACTACACACGTGACGTAACAGTCGAATATAATACATGACAAAGGTTTTATTGAATGCAACACTTTGTTTAAATAAAAGTATGAGACTCCATGCACAGCTTGCTCAGATAATGCAATAGCGGAAGACTTTCTTAAGGACCTGAGAATAAACATGCGTAAACAGTCAACACAAAGGTTGGTGAGATATATAGGTTTATCATCGATATAAATATAGACCACAAGATTTCATAGTTATAAATATATGTACACTCGCAAGTGTATAAAAGTATTCTATAAGTTGTTGAGTGCTTCGGTAATCATACTTAACCATTAATGTGGCATATTCCCTTTATTATGAAATCTCCCTACACTGTACCAAGTGTAGTAAAAATGAAGTACTATGCAACCGTTTACGATACTAGAGCGACTAGCCCGGTTAGAGTTGTCAAACCCGATAGATCTATCAATAGGATTCGCGTATACATATTCTTACAACATGTAAATATTAGTTACCAAGCTATTAGGGAAGATATGCAAAGTGGTACAACTCAACGTAGAATATATTTTAAGTACTTGTGTCTATGGCGTAAAACATAAAATGCATGTATTCTCATCCCAAAATATTTGTAGAGTTTAAAAATGGGACTATATACTCACAGTAGTAAAAGTATATTAATAATAAATTTTCAACTTATTAAAAATATGACCGTCGTCCTTAGATTCACGAACCTATAACAATAATAACGATTCAGATAATAATACGACATATGAATAAAATAAAGCAAGTTCATAGATTACTTATATAATAATTTTTAACATTTTATGTTAGTAGTCCATTATTAGTAGTCCTTTGTTAGTAGTCCAAAATAGTCCGAAAAGTCCAACAGTCCAATAATCGGTATATATATATATATATATATATATATATATATATATATATATATATATATATATATATATATAATCTTAAAATTACCCCACGACGTATTGTATACGTATTGTCTTTGCATCAACCCAGAGACGTATTGTATACGTATTGTCTTAGAATTAACTAAGACGTATTGTGTACGTATTGTCTTAGGATTTATCAAAACGTACTGTATACTTATTGTGTGAGGACGTACCAAGAATATTATTATACATATATACAATCACAGAATTAACCAAGATTATAATATTTTGTTATACTACTGATAACATGTCCAAATATATATAGGATATAGGAAAAGTTAACAAGGATATGGTTAATATAGTTTTTATAATATAAATTTCGTCCATACAACGTTAATTTTAGCAGATTTTGTTTTGCTCGCCAAATATTCATTACAACTCCGTTTAAAGTGAATCAAATTGCTATGGATTCATTAAGAAGTAAATTTTACAAAAACAATTCGAAAAGTTCATCCCAAGTAGTAATTTTTAGAGCTTTACCATCTTTTTGTGTCGGTGGACAGATTTGGAAAAATCCCGGCATCCACCCAATATATGATTTTTGATAAAATACTTCCACTTTGTCTAAAATCATGAAAAAAATATTGGAAGTCTTATTTACATATATTAATATATTTCCAAAGTCTTAGCCTCGAACTCAAAGTCTAAGATAGGTTTTTAATTCCCAACCCAAAACAGCCCGCTTTTTACCGAATGTAGATTATAGGATATATGTTAAGTTACAAGGTGTTCTTCATATGTACAAGTTATAAGTTCTTATATTAACTTAATATAGCATCATAATACATATAAATAAGTGTTATTAGAGTTAAGTTAGAAAGATTAGATTAGTTTTTCAAACAAGCTTGGTGTTCACCAAAACAAGTTCTTGTTTTTACAAGTTTTATAAGTATAATAAGATAGCAACTATACAAGGAATTGAACAAGGATTTTGAGAAGTATTTTACCTTGATTATGAAGAGGAAAGTTGATGAGATTAAAGTATGATATGAGAGCATTCAAGTGTGTGTTTTTAGTTTAAGAAAATGTGGAGTAAAAATGAGTTAAAATGGTCCTTATTTATAAGCTTATAATTTTGGCTTTTAGTGAAAATATCTAAGATAAGTTAAATTGTATTAAGTCATGCATGACATATTAAATTGATTAGGTCACGGATGACATATTACACAAATAATTTCATATTTCTATTGGTATATACCAATAGTAAATACTTCTAGAAGCTGTGTATAATACGAGTAAAAATACCGTATGAATGCGAGTAGAATTCTTGAGGAAATTGAACGGAAATACGAGTATAGCTATCCTTTATATGTATTGGTATATTATAAAGTGTATTCAATACTTGTAAGGATGTATTTACACTCGTAATACATTATATGTAAATACATTTTAACATAAATTAATTACGTCGTTTAAATAGTAATATATATATATTGTTTGAAAACTCTTTAAATTAGTAGTATGAAAATATATATATAATACTTTGTTAATATACTTAATGAAATATTTAATTATCATATTTTCAAGTTAAATATATATAAATCCATATATATACACAATATTTAAACAATTAAACAATTAAATCAAGTTATGACATTCGTGAATCGTCGGAATAAAAGGGTGACCAAAAGCTTGTGTAAAACTCTTTTCGGAGGTTCAAGATCTATTAAAATTCATTGCTTATCAAGTCAGAATTATATAAAGATTAAGTTTAAATTTGGTCGAAAATTTTCGGGTCGTCAAAAAGTCGGCTGATCCTTCAGGTAAGGCTATCACCGATGCTTGACATAACAACCGTTTCAACACTTTGGACACATTTTCCTGTTCATTACCCCCATCGATAAGACACATCTTTCCTGGTTAATTTTGTTAAAAGACCTGCGATTTTCGAGAAGTCATTGATAAATCTTCAGCAGTACCCGGCCAATCCCAAAAAACTCTTAATCTCTGACGGATTCTTTTGCGAATTCCAATTTATCACGGCTTCAATTTTAGATGGATCCGCTTTAATACCTTCTGCACAGATAATATGATCCAAAAATTAAACCTCACATAACCAGAACTCACACTTGGAAAATTTTGCATAGAGTTTCTCACGTTTCAAAAGTTCTAACACTTGCCTAAATGCGCTGCATGATCATATTTAGTTTTCGAATAAACTAATATCTCGCCAATGAATACTATCACGAATTTATCGATAACCTGTCGGCACACTCGATTCATCAAATTCATGAAAATTGCTGGCGCATTCGTTAACCTAAAAGGCATTACTAGAAACTCATAATGACCGTACCTAGTATGAAACGCTGTTTTCGGAATATCGGATTCAATAACACGAACCTAATGATACCCAGAACGAAGATTTAGTTTCGAATAGAATGAAATTCCTTGAAGTGGATCACTTTTCTTTTGTTCAATTCCCGACAATCAATACACATTCAAAGCGTTCCGTCTTTCTTTTTCGCAAATAACTCTTGTGCACTCAATGGTGAAGAACTCGGACGAATAAAATCGGGGTCCAACAATTTAATGTGACGGGTATGTGGATCAAATCAACAACCCAACCCATTCGTCCATATTCAAACACCCACATCTAAAACCTAAAAACACCCCCAACGAATTAGGGTTTTAACAACTGTTTCCACCATCAAACAGAGAAGTGAAAATTGAAAAGGAGAAATGTGGCGATCGAGAGTAATAGCAGCACACAGATTTCGATCAGCTCACAATAATTTAATTAGAGGATTTTTAAATTTTAATTCAGAGTTACCTATATTGCATTCCAAGGTACACAGTTTTCAAACCTTAAAATCTTACAGATATTCAAATGATCTCAATTCTGTTGGTTTGTTTTCGAAATCAAATGCTATTAGATTCTTCAGTTCCATTTCTCTAGATTCAATTAAGGAAGTTAATGAAGGTGAATTTAGTATTGATGAGAAGTGGAAAGATGGTGTTAATGAGGATAATGTGTTAGAAATGGAGGTTTGTGATTCCGAAACTCCGGTTGAATCGGTTGTCAATGATGAAGCTCATGAAGTTGATATGAATAAATTAGATAGAGTGGTATCACTTCTTAAGGGTAAAGATGCTGAAATTGATGTTGATGGTGTCAAGAGGTCGATAGAATCGAGTCTAGATGATATGAATTTGGATTTGAGCGAAGAGTTTGTGATGAGAGTGTTGGAAAGTGAGAATGTTTCAGGGGAGAATTTGATTGTCTTCTTTAAGTGGGCTCTTGAAGATAAGAATCAAAAAGCGTTTTCTGTTACTATGAGGTCGCTTGATGCGCTCGTGAGAGCGGTTTGTAAAGAGCTTAAAACGAATGTATCTTATATTTTGTGGGATTTGGTCAAGGAGATTGGTGAAAAGGAGAATGGTGTTGTGACTACTGAGATGCTAAATTCGATAATATCTTTGTTTTCGAGGCTGAATGAAGGGATGGTTGGTTATGAGGTGTTTGAGAAGCTTAATGATTTATCATGTGTTACGAATGCGGATTCATATTACTTTACTGTTGAAGCTCTTTGTAGGAGTTCTATTTTTGACCGGGTTGGGTTAGTTACCGAGAAGATGACTAGTGATGGAAAATTACCCGAAGCGGGTAAAATTGGGAATATTATATGTTATTTATGCAAAGGTGGGTTGGTTAAAGAAGCCCATTCTGTTTATCTATCAGCAAAGGGGAAAGAAAGTTACATACCACAACGGTCAGTTAACTTTTTGATTACCTCTCTTTGTGATCAGAACAATAATGATGCTGATTATGTTCACTTAGCGTTGAAGATGTTGGATGATTTTTCTTGTAAAGAAAAACGGAAGTATGCAATCAAGCAGTTTTCATGTGTTATTGACGCGTTGTGTAGGATTAATGATATCGATAGTGCAAAATCGTTGTTGTTGAAAATGATTAATGCGGGCCCTCCTCCTGGACATGCGATCTACAATACAATTATTAATGCACTTTGTAAATCAGAAGATATGGCAGAAGCTAAAGAGATGATGTGGTTAATGGGACGTAAAGGTAAAAGGCCTGGTGTGTTTACTTACAGTGTAATTATGAGTGGGTACACAAAACGTGGTGATATGGACGGGGCGGATATAATTTTAAACCAGGCGAAAATGAACTGTAAGCTGACCCCGGAGATGTATTATACGATGATTCGTGGGTATTGCAATCTCAAGCAATTTGAAGAGGCTGAGAAGTTGGTTCAAGAAATGGCGGAGAAGGTATTGGGTGAAATGACGAAAAAAGGTTTACTTTTTGAAGGAATTACAAAATCAGTTGCGAGGGCGGTTAAAGAGTTGTAAGCATATATACTATTTATGAACAACTGATGAATAGTAACGTTGTTGACGTCATGCTGATATTATCGTTGTTAATTTGCGTTTTGTGGTTCTGAAATATTGAAATTGTATTTAAGGTATAAAGTGAAATAATTTCTCGCAGCAACGCGCAAGAAATCAACCTGCTCGTTATCACACAATTTGAACACTCTGAATCATATTCATCTTTTTAGGAACACATAGATTTTCAATCGTAATCGTGGATAAATATATAGCATATTATGTTCTTCAATCGGTCTATATAGCGGTTTTGATCGGGTGAACACAAAAAGCAGAACAAACCCACGAACAGTGATATGTTCATATATAGCAATTCTACAAACACATACACTATCACTAAACCACAATTGGTGAATATACAAAACAGAGCAACCCTATGAAGTAAAAACCTTAAATGTACAAAATCAAGCAAAAACATAACCCTAAAACAATCAAATAGAGTTCTTAACTACTCAAATCTAACATCACAAACTTCAAACTGATTAAAACTCAACTAATCATCAACCTAATAATTTAGCCAAGTACAAAAAAAAAAAATGTGATTACAAAAAAAAAAAAAAAAAAAAACATGTCAGGAGAGTACGTGAGAGGTAATCTTCAAAACGGTGAAATACTGAAATTCTGGCACCGTCACTGACTGTCGGTGAATACTCAGTGAAACCGGCATACAAAAAGTTGGCTTTTCCTATGCGAAAATAATTTCTGGGTACAGGAGCATAAGCGGTTATGGCTCAATTGCCAATTAGACCAGAAAACATGTAAAGTTGTCGGGAAGAACAAGACTCCGGTGGTGGTTCTAGGAGGCGCATATGGGCACATATTTTGACAAGGCCACCCAACTTTTATTCGAAACTGGATTTCGTGTTAATAGGTAGTGGTGGTGTTTTTGTTAACTGTTTTTTATTGATCGACTAGCTTCTTGTTAGTCTTTGTATTAATAAAATTTGTTGTTAAAAAAAAGTTGGTAGTAGTAGCAGAGGCGAAGCCAGGATTTTAGATCAGTGGTGTTACAAAATAACATTGAAAATTTACCGAGTCACTAATTTTGAACTATGGTTTGGTACCAACATAAAAGAACCATGTTAACTTGTATACTAATATCACTTATTGTTATATAAATTATAAGTACTTCACACTCACATTATTTTTCTACTCGATCTCAAAATAATTAGTGATATGAACCTTTGTAGTGGGCCAATAAACCATTATAATATTATGATGAATGAGTGATATGAAATACGGTGGTGTCATGGTTAAAATTGAATAGTGTCACTCATTTAAAGGCTTAAAAAGTATACATAACAAACTCAAATTCAGTGGTGTCACTTGCACTCCCTTATTTGCATGTGGCTCCGCCACTGAGTGGTAGTGTAAAATCTAAAGATTAATTTGCAAGATTTTTTTTAGAGACGCGAAAGAATGGATGAGAAGAAATGGATACGTTAGAAGAAAAAATAATGTTGGCAGTTAAATTAGAGAGAAAAAACAAAGACACGTAAATTTAGCACTGCACATTCATTGCCTCAAATGTAAAAAGTGTGTGTGGGGTGGGGTTGGGGTGGGGGGGGGGGGGGGGGGGGGGGGGGGTTGGGGAGGAATATTTTGGTAAATTGATGCATTATCTCAAATTGTGATTGGTTGATGTATATAAATAAATTTACAAATGACATTAGAAGTCAATCGTAACAGTAATCCGATTTCAACTTTATAATATACTAGTAAAATTGTGATTGGCTGAATAACATCAAAGGGCAATCGCTACAGTAATCTGGTTTCAACTTTATAATATACAAGTAGTATATGTGATAATGTTAGTTCCAAATTCTAATGTAGAAATGGAAGTTTGTTATTAGAGATTCGCAATTTTAGGCTCAACATATTGTATACAAAACATGATGGTTATAGTACTTTAATTTTATATGTTAAAAAATAGGTTTTTGGAGACCATAGACGAAACTTTCTTAGGTTAGAGAGGGATTGTGGCCTCCCCAATAAAAATAGAATTTATAGCACTTTTAGCTATGAGTGTTTGAGTTTTTGAAACAACTAAATTGATGTATGTATAAAAGAGATATGATTAAAACAATAAAAGCTCGTTAATCATATACGAAATCAATCAAAAACATAACCCTAAAACAATCAAATGGAGTTCTTAACTACTCAAATCTAACATCACAAACTTCAAACTGATTAAAACTCAACTAATCATCAACCTAAAAATTTAGGTAAGTACAAAAAAATGTGATTACAAAAAAATGACAGGAGTGCACGTGAGAGGTAATTTTCGACAAGGTGAAATGCTGAAATTCTGGCATTATCACCAACTGTCGGTGAATCAACCTGAGGTTCCAAGTGCGTCATGGACCAACTTCAGACTTAGAAGGATTACCAACGATGAATCCAGAGTTTGAAGCTAGGATGCAACAAATGTTTGACTCCCTCGACACTTAAGGAGCAGGTCTATATAGTACAGCTGAAATCCCTATGGAACCTCCATCTTCTCCTAAATCAAATGATAAACATATTGTAAAGAAAGATGAGTCGGTTATTCCACCTTCTCCTCCAGAGTTGTCATTTGAAGAATAAAAAGCAGCAAAGTTACACATGTCTGTTGAAGATTGGTTAGAACTTGAAGAACTGGCCAGGAAGGATAGAGCACGAATTATCAGACTCATTCACCATCCTCTTGACCATCCACTGTACATCAATGCCAATAATCTCAACATGCCAATTCATAAGTATCTTGAAGTTCATGAACTAAGGCTAAGTAATGATGAGGTCATAGCCGTACATGTTGAAGCTCATAGACTGGACACTGGCATGGAAGAATTTGTTATTCTACAAAGTACTGAGGAAGGAAGGATGGTAGCAACTGTAGAAAAAGATCTCAATGTAACATTTGAAGAATATCTGATATCAGTTAGGATGGAACAACAGATGATATTTGATGTTGAGCTTGCTAGGGATTAGAATGCTGCCCAACAAGAAGAAAAGCTTGAATCTGAAAGACCAGTAGCCAAGAAGACCAAAACACAACCTGTTATCTCTAAACCTCCTATGAGTGCTACTTCACGAGATTCATGGGGCAACTGCACAGAAAGAAATATGCTGATGTAATGAAAAGGAGATTCAATCAAGCAAGAATCACCAATTGTCAAAGATGCACTAACACTGCCTTCAACATCAGAAGAAAGAATAATGTGATCGAAAGAGTAGAGCTAATTGAGCTGAGAGACTATGGCTACTCAGTTTAGGTTGAGCTATGATAAATTTTTAAAAATAAAGATGGCAAACTGAAGGACAATGTAATTGCACAATTGAAAGATCTCTTTAAGAAGGCCACCATATATGGTGGTGCTCCAACCATGAAAGAGGCAGCATTCTAGAAAAAGAAGAAGAAGAAGAAGACTGAGACTGTGTCCACATTCACTAGAAGAGAACCAATCATTCTACCCCTGGTCCCATTCCCCAGTTGAGAATAGAAGACTTGCTATAACTCTTTCCAGACGTGAAGATAAAGGAAGAAGAAGAAGACTGGTTTGAGTAGTCTTTCTATTATCTTGATTGTAGGTATCTTGTAATGATATTCTATTATCCTTGTACTATTAATATATTTAATGAATATTATTAATGAGTTGATCTTCAAAAGTGAGTTGTAATCATGTGAATCCTTAAATTTGTTTGAAATTCAAGGACTAATCAGAGCGTGACAATTGCATATGATTGAAAAAAAATCAAAATTTTATTTTTTTCATTTTGTCTTTCAATTTTTTTTTTCTTTCAAATTTAGCCTGATTTTTAGTTTAGGGTTTAGTCCCTAAACTCACAACCATAAACTCTAAACCGTTCATGTTAAAAACTCGATCTAAACCCTAAACTTTAATTTCTAAACCCCAATCTCTAAACCTTAATTGCTAAACTCTAAACCCCAATTTCCAAACCATAATTTCTAAATCATAAACCCTAGATTTAGGGTGTAGGGCTAAGGGTTAAGGAAGTCAATCACATGTGGAGTAGTTTTGACTACATGTGAGAATAAATGATTATCGCGCTCTCATTGGTTCCTTGAAATTCAAGAAAATTGTTCATTTGAATATTCCACATTGAAATTAACAACTAAATTATTTTTGTATTTTAGTAAATATGGAAATTTTATTTTTTATTATTATTTTTTTATTGTTATTAACATGGTATTTAGGGATGGCAAAAATACCCGTACCCGATCGGAAAAACCGAGACCCGACATTATTGGGCCGGGTCTATGGGTCTAGGGCCGGGTATGAGAATGATTTTGATTTTTTTTGGCGGGTTCGGGTTCCGATTACCCGACCCGGGTACCCGTCCCAATTACCCGCTTATCAGTCCCAATGGGGATTTTTTTAGTAATAAAAAAAATTCAATTCAATATTAGTATTATGTTTTATATTTATATACTTAATTACGGAGTATATGTCATATGATACCGTGAAATACCTGCACAATTTGGGCGGCTACTAAATATCCCAACCTTCACTTTAACGTTTCATTATCCTAGATATGTGGTTTTCAAAAAAATTCCATTGTTCAAGGCCATGCATAATTATAATATGTTAATCAGTACATGTTTTTACTAATAATAAATAGATGAATATAAGTTCATTTAATGTTAATCGGTGTTTTGTATTTTTGTGGTTTCAAGTATATTATCAAAAAATTGTGTGATACCTACAGTTAGTTCAAGATAGATGAATATCCTTCCAAGATATATATAAAAATTGTTGGTGAAAAATAGTTTCAAGATTTTGAAACAATAAAATTAGGTAAAAGCAAGTCTAGATGTAAGATTAGCAAGATTAGGTACAGTAAATATGGATATTTTGATACTCAGCGGAAAAATTCGTTAACCCATAGTAAGTAAATTGGGATCCCCGTTTACCCGCTGGGAAAACCCAAAATCCGATAGTTAATTACTAAATGGAGATCCGACGGGTATTGAGCCGGATTTAGGACATGATTTCGTTATCGGTTCCGGGTCCGGGATTACATAAACCCGGCCCAACCCGGCCCGATGGCATCCCCGTATTACTCCGGATTTAATTTCTTCTTTTGGATATGACGGGTATTTGCATAAATCAACAACCCGACCCATCCGTCCTCATTCAAACACTCCTATCTAAAACCTAAAAACACCCCTAAAAAATTAGGGTTTTAGCCACTATTTCAACCATCAAACAGAGAAGTGGAAATTGAAAAGGAGAAATGTGGCGATCAAGATTAATAGCATCACACAGATTTCGATCAGCTCACAATAATGCAATTAGAGGATTCAATTCCAAGGTACACAGTATTCAAACCTTTAGATCTTGCGGATATTCAAATGATCTCAATTCTGTTGCTTTGTTTTCGAAATCAAATTCTATTAGATTTTTTAGTTCCAATTCTCTAGATTCAGCTAATGAAGCTAATGAAGAAGGTGAATTTAGTATTGATGAGATGTGGAAGGATGGTGTTAATGAGGCTAGCAGTGTGTTAGAAATGGATGTTTCTGAATCCGAAACTCCGGTTGAATCGGTTGTCAATGATGAAGTTCATGAAGTTGATGTGAATGAATTAGATAGAGTGGTATCACTTCTTAAAAGTAAAGATGATGAATTTGATGTTGATGGTGTCAAGAGGTCGATTGAATCGAGTCTCGATGATATGAATTTGGATTTGAGCGAAGAGTTTGTGATGGGAGTGTTGGAAAGTGAGAATGTTTCAGGGGAGAATTTGATTGTATTCTTTAAGTGGGCTGCTGAAGGTAAGAATCAAGAAGCGTTTTCTGTTGCTACGAGGTCGCTTGATGCGCTCGTGAGTGCGGTTTGTAAGGAGTATAAAATGAAGGTTGCTTATAGTTTGTGGGATTTGGTTAAGGAGATTGGTGAAAAAGAGAATGGTGTTGTGACTACTGAGATGCTTAATTCATTGATATCCTTGTTTTCGAGGTTGGGTGAAGGGATGGCTGGTTATGAGGTGTTTAACAAGTTTGATGTTCTATTGTGTGTTACGAATGCGGATTCTTATTATTTTACTGTTGAAGCTCTTTGTAGGCGTTCTATCTTTGACCAGGTTGGGTTAGTTATCGAGAAGATGATTAGTGAAGGAAAATTACCCGAAGCGGGTAAAACTGGGAATATTATATGTTATTTATGCAAAGGTGGGTTGGTTAAAGAAGCCCATTCGGTTTATTTATGGGCAAAGGGGAAAGAAAGTTACCCACCACAACGGTCTGTTAACTCTTTGATTAGCTCTCTTTGCGATCGTAAGAAGAATGATGCTGATTCTGTTCACTTAGCACTGAAGATGTTGGATGATTATTCTGGGGAAGAAAAACGAAAGTATGCAATCAAGCAATTTTCATGTGTTATTAACGGGTTGTGTAGGATTAATGATATTGATGGTGCTAAATCGTTGTTGTCTAAAATGATTAAAGCGGGCCCTCCTCCTGGAAATGCGGTTTTCAATACGATTATTAATGCACTTTCTAAGTCAGGAGATATGGCAGAAGCTATAAATATAATGAGGTTAATGGAAGGTAGGGGTCTTAAGCCTGATGTGTTTGCTTACAGTGTGATTATGAGTGGGTACACAAAAGGTGGTGAAATGGATCAGGCTGCAAAAATGTTAGCCGAGGCTAAAAAGAAGCACTGTAAGCTGACTCCGGTTACGTATCATACGATGATTAGTGGGTATTGCAAGCTTGAACAATATGAAAAGGCTGTGAAGTTGTTGCATGAAATGGAAGAGTTTGGTGTTCAGCCTAACGCAGATGAGTACAGTAAGTTGATTCAGTCTGTTTGTTTGAAGGCTGCTGATTGGGGAATGGCGGAGAAGTTATTGGATGAAATGATGAAAAAGGGCTTACATTTGAATGGAATCACAAAATCACTTGTAAGGGCGGTTAAAGAGTTGGAAAAAGAGGCGTCAGAAACCAAAAATGTGAGCGTTGAAGCGTAAACTTTTGTCTGCAACTTTTTAGTAGTTGATCTGTAGCTTGAAGAAGGTATGTGGAATCTTCCTTTTTTTTTTTTTTTGTTGGTTTCTCAAGGATTATAAGTTTTGGCAGAAAAGATTTCTGCTTTGCAACAAAGTTTTTTCCGCAATTTAGATTACTCTATTTCATTTCTTACGTGTGATAGATTCAAGTGAACACTATACAAATGGAACCGTTGCTGAATGTCGGCAGAATATGTAGTCTTTTTATTTCTTTCATGCAGATTTTAGGATTAAACTAGCTTAGAAATAACATGGGCAGTCGGTTATCCATTTCTGTCGGTTACTTGGTTAGTTGTTTGCTCTTGACTTCCACGGTCAATAATTTGTGAATCAAAGTCTTTTCTATTACAAGGATGGTTTGTTCTTATTTGTCATTGTTCTATTTATGTGGATGGATTGCTAAAGTCCACAAAATTGTTGAATCAGATTCTATTTTGTCAATCATATTTCATTCTGATATATAATTTTTTAGCCGAAAAGGCCAACATTATTTGTTTAACTTCTTGCAGGGAGTTATTTATGTTGTTAACAACATCCAAAAGTTCAAGTGGTTTTTGGAATATGATGTATGTGTGCTAAGGTCATGAAACCACAAGTCTATAATTAGTCCATATATTTGTGAGTGTCCCAACTTTTCAGCATTCACATGTGAGGGATCAATAGTTGTTTCTGGATATATTAGCAACATACTCTAGTATTCTAAATATGCCAAGTTTCTCTTTATTTGCAATTCTTGAAGACCTATATGTGATATATTCTTTAGGGTTCCAAATGTCTCATGCCTGAAACTCTCAAATTTATTGCATCATCATAGGGTAAAACCGACCCTCTGGCGGCCCCACATCAACCGGTCCCACGGCCAACATTTGAGAGGAAAATCGCGTAACTCATGCCTAAGGACATGGGGCCAGGGATTGAACCCATGACCACCGGTTTATGTTGCATGTCCCCCACCCACTAAGCTACCATCGCGGGAACATTGTTGATGAATGATCAAAGCTTTGTAAAAATATTTTTTTTTTATTTTTTATTTTTATTTTTTATAATTTCAGTTGACTTATTCAGGACTCATTGTTGATGCCCATCTAATCATCTATTGATATGAACCTGAGTGCTTGATCATCTAATGGATCACGTTAAACTTTTCTAACAGTAAAAAATGTTGAAATGCTAGCTTACCCAGGACCAGCTTTGTTTTCAGCTGAGCATAACTGAGTTCACCAGGGGTTTATAACTGAGTTACTAGGGGTTCCAGTTTTCACAAGATCTGGTGCTACAATATATATCCTTGTCATAGGTGCATAACAAACACAACATTTGCCTAGTTTTGTGTACTTCAGCCAACCAAATGTGTTTTGTCATTTTGGTGCACATGTCAAAAATTATAACTGGCCCATTACTTGAATATAAATGATCTTCAGGTGGTCCTAGTGAGTAGTGACCCACTTTGTCTTTTGATACTGTTCAGAGTTGGATTTTAAACTTCAGTGTGACACGTTTTTATATGAATGAATACCAAATGTAGCAACTATGCATCTAATTAGGTCCATGATATTCATATGCAGATTGTTGGATACCTATTTAGATAAATTGTTAGTAATTTTAAATGACCAAAAGTAATGGAATTTGACTTTTGCTTTTGTTCAAAGGATAAATAATGCTGGTGGAGAAGCTGGATTCATCATTTCTATCTAACTGCGTATAGATTGAACCACTTGTACTATTATTAACAGGAAACCAGTCTGTTAAGCAAATGTGTTAAGATGATGAAGTTTCCTTAAACTGTACATGTAAACATTTTATGATCTAGAAAAAAGCTTTAGACTAAACATAATGATACTCAAGCTAAACTACTCAAGTTAGCTTGCATGACCTTAGTCAAGAAATATATATATACGGTATTATGGTATTATGCATATTCATATATGGTATAGGTATATATTACGTCCAGTAGTACATTGCCTAATATATGTCAAGAAAACAAACAAATTTCAGAGGGTGATCGACAAATTACATACAGAACAAACCATCTTTGTTCATGAATCTATACTAGTTCTTAGGTAAGTTGGGAAATTAATTTATGCTAATTCTTAGGTAAGTTGGTTACCGGCTTGTAGGAGGTACAAGTCAAAACATCATAAAGTACCGTATGAACTTGCACTATTTCTTTATTGATAATCGAAGAAAACATTATAGTACAAAACCACGTTTCATTTCTTTTCATTTCATTTCAATCAGCTTTATTCTGATACATCCTTTTAGCAGTTTAGTTCTAGCAAAAAGAACAATTTATTGGCTAGATTTATTTATGCAGTCATTTTTAAGCATAAATTAATTTCCATTGACACATATCCATTCACCCACAAACAGCTTCTTGCAATTTAGATTCGGGTTGATGAATTCAAAGAATCCAGTGCTTAGCTTGAATTGTTGAGCGATTTCAAAACAAGTCATCTCCACTTTTCACTCCAACAACTGAAGTACAAGTAGGCTTCGTTTTTGAAAAACCTGAAAAAAAACATCATTACATTAAATAAAATTAAAGATTATGAACAAATAGACTAAATATCGATTATCTATAGCTTTCAGACTAACCGAGATTAATAGTTCTTCCTTCTGCTGTTGTCATCATTACAACAACGAATGCTATAAACATGAAGATGAGTGTTTTATCGTTGATCTTAGTCATCATATTGATGATGTTACTTCTTGTGTAGATTTGATGAGATGATTTTGGTTTGATAAGTGTTACTGCACTTATATAGAACTCAAATCATATACAGAAACAAATAGATGAACCAAAATAACAATGTTCATTGTAGGTATTGATCTAACCAATGAAATCACTAGTTACAACTTCAAAAACAAACATCAAATATTCGTTAAAAACTAGGATTTTTTTTCACTTATTAAATACATCAACTATATAAATAATGCCGTATTTAATTCTTTTGTGAATTCTGTTTCATTTTATTGGATATAACATAACACGACAGAACTTCATCCTGTCTTGTTAGTTTTTCTCAACCCGATCCAATCATAAAAAATCATAAATTGGTATTGCAAGCTCGAGAAATTTGAAAAGGCTGTGAAGTTGTTGCATGAAATGGAAGAGAATGGGGTTAAGCCTAATACGGATGAGTACAATAAGTTGATTTAATCTGTTTGTTTGAAGGCTGCTGATTGGGGAACGACGGAGAAGTTATTGAATGGAATGATGAAAAAGGGCTTACATTTGATTGGAACAAGATTGAAGGTACGCACTACGCGGCTATACATTATTGATAGAAATTTCATAAATATAAAGGTTGGCAAAGTATTAAACGGTTCAAAATTTACCGTTACAGGTTATAGGTATTCATTAGAAGCAGTACATACATCCGAAATCATTGACCATAATTTACATCATCAGTTACCTAACTACTACAAGCTTAGATTAACATTTCGGTAACTCCTTATCAGCAGACCCATGGTCTAATGACCCGTCCTAATCCATCCGGACGAAGTCCATATCGATTATAAACGATTCACAACAGTTGATTACATTGCGAGATACTTGACCTCTATATGATACATTTTACAAACATTGCATTCGTTTTTGAAAAGACCATCTTTCATTACATTGGAAGTTGACGTCATGCATACTATTTGATAATATATCTAACTATAATTGACTTAATAATAATCTTGATGAACTCAACGACTCGAATGCAACGTCTTTTGAAATATGCCATTAATGACTCCAAGTAATATTCCTAAAATGAGCAAATGCACAGCGGAAGACTTCTTTCATACCTGAGAATAAACATGCTTTAAAGTGTCAACCAAAAAGTTGGTGAGTTCATTAGTTTAACATAAATAATCAATTCCATCATTTAATAGACCACAAGATTTTCATTTCTCATAAATATACGTCCCATGCATAGAGACAAAAATATCATTCATATGGATTGAACACCTGGTAACCGACATTAACAAGATGCATATAAGAATATCCCCTATCATTCCGGGAAATCCTTCGGACATGATATAAACGAATTCGAAGTACTAAAGCATCCGGTACTTTGGATGGGGTTTGTTAGGCCCAGTAGATCTATCTTTAGGATTCGCGTCAATTAGTAGATCGGTTTACTAATTCTTAGGTTACCAAGCAAAAGGGGCATATTCGGCTTCGATCATTCACCCATATAATGTAGTTTCAATTACTTGTGTCTATTTCGTAAAACATTTATAAAAAAATTTGGCATGTATTCTCAGCCCAAAAATATAAAGGGTAAAAAGGCAAATGAAACTCACCTAATGTTTTTTGTAGTAAAAATACATATGACTATATTGAACAATGCAGGGTTGGCCTCAGATTCACGAACCTATATCATCTGTATATATATTAATACACATAATGTAAATCACAAAATTTTATTTATTATGTATTATTTATATATTTATAGTTATAGAGGTTTTATAGTAACTTTCATTCTTTTAAAACATATACTTATATTATGTTTTTATATTGTATTGTATATATATTCATTTTGTGTATATAATTATAATGGTTAATATTTAGTTATAATAATATACCTATTTACTTATATATGTGATTAGTATTATATTCATGAATTATCATTCGTTATATAAAATATTACTGTAATCCTAGTATATGTAACAAACATCTATGATATACAAAAGGTTTATTTGTTAAAACGATAGTTTCACTAGTAATTATAAAGTAATAATGAGAGTTACTTTAAAAAAATATTTTTTAATAATAGTAGTAAGTTTAATAATAATTTTAATCTTATTAGATATTTTAATTGATCATATTAATAATAAATAAATAAAAATGATAAGATTATGATGATAATAATATTAGTAGCAACATTAATAATGATATTAGTCATATTTGTAATGATTATTATGATAATAACAATAAATGATAACTAATACTTATTTAGTAATAATAATAATAATAATATTAATACTTGTACTAGTAACAGTAACAATCTTTATTAATAACAATAACAATAATAATAATAATACTAGTAACATTAATAATAAAAATGATAATAACAATAAAATAGGATATAACCTTTGAAGATAAAATTTTTTGCCATGAATGAGACTCGAACCCTAGACCTCTCGGTTGCAAAAACATACTCTAACCATTACACCGTTTTCAGTTTTTCTGATTTTATCCTAACATAAAATTTTATAAATCGTTTCTGTTTTACTTCCCTTTCTTCTCCATTTGGTTAAACTGATCGACCAGTTCAAGTTCTAAATTCTGCTTAACGAATTCAAGGTTTCATAAAAGACTTGTAAACAACTAAATAAATTGGAAAGGTAGTTATTAAATAAAAAAAATTAAACAAAACAGAATCCAACAGCCTGCTGCTGTTCGTAGGTTTTTTTTTTTTTAAAAATTTCTTGCTTTTTGATTTTTAAAACGTTTTAGCTTTCGATTCCTTCACAAACTATTTACTAAATTACTCCTATAAACTATTGGAACCATCAATTTTCTCTAAAACACAACAACGAACGTGAATTTCTTGATGAACATAATGTTTGACTTTTTAAACAATAACTTTGACTCGTGAATTCGACTTCAATTCTAAGAATTGAAGGTTGCAACTTTCCAGATAGTTTCAAAAAGAAATTCCTAACAACACTACATTAATACATTTTTAAAATTGTTGAGAATTCGATTAACCTAAAAAAAATATATGAACTCAGCAGTCGACGGTTTCTTTGATTTGTTTTGGGTTTTTGATTCGATTAGCAGTAATAACTAATCACATATATCATTCCAAATAATGGAAAATGATTTATTTGTTTTATTGTGGTGAGTGGTCGACACTGGATTCACGTGAAGAACAGAAAGGAGGAGAAAAATAGAACAGATAGTGAAAATACAATTACGCGTAATATATTTGCTCTATACAATGTAATTAATAAATATTAGTAGTTAATAAACATATTAATAATAATAATACTAATTAATAATAATAATAATATTGTTTAATAAAAATAGAAACACTAATAATAATAATAATAGAAATACTAATATTATAGATGATAAAAAAAAAAAACTGGATTGTATTATTTTCTAATAACTAAAATATTGATAATGATAATTACTTATAATAATAATGATTCTTAATACTAATATCTAATAACAAATAATAATAATACTGATTTTAATGCTAATATTAATATACATATTAATGAATGTAATAATAATAATAAGATGTCAGTTATATCATAACTTGTAATTCTATATATATATATATATATATATATATATATATATATATATATATATATATATATATATATATATATATATATATACACTGTATTTAATATATATGTATATATATATATATATATATATATATATATATATCAGTAGACATATACGTAATATATTTAGTCTCATTAGTTATTAAATATAACCATAATAATAATACTTCTTAATATTATAACTATAACTAATAATAATAATAACAACACGTTATAATAATGTAATAGTATAATAATTATATTATTGATAATAATAATATCTATAAGTTTTATAATAATAAAATTATTAATAATAATGATAATATTATAATAATTTAAATTTATCACACTTCATATCTATATATATTACCACTAATACTTCTTATAGTAATGAGAGTAATATTATTGTTGTATAAATTTTTAATATACAAATATTACATGTTATCTTTTATAAATTATATTATGTAATAACTTATATTGGATAGTAATTTATATAATAAATATTAATAGAAATATAATATTATGTATCTATTTACAAATAGTTATTCGTGAATCGTTAGAATCAGTCGAAGGTCAAATGAATGTTTGAAAATAGTTCAAAAATTTTCTAGACTCAACATTACATACTTTGCTTATCGTATCGAAATCATATAAAGATTAAGTTTAAATTTGGTCAGAAATTCCCGGGTCATCACACATGGCATCAAAATCATCACATAACAGAGATGCTGCAACAAAAACGGGCTGAAACTTACAACTCATTCACTTCCTAATCAAACTGACGAGTATCAAACTGAGAACCATCTTGTTAACACTCGCCATACTGCAAACAGGAATAACAACAACAATTAATGACTACACACTCCGAGGTTGTGTAATAACCTAATCAAAATCATACATATAAAGCATCAAAAAAAAAAATAATGACTGCTGTATCAAATTACCCACAAATAAATAAAAAATGACGACAAACGGAAAACATACCTAAGCCACTTGATACACCCTGAAACATAGTTCAGAACTAAAAATGTAACCATCTTCAAGAAAGAATCGATAGCATCTAGATGAGACATGGAAATAAACGTTATGACATACAATCACCTTCATATTTTTGTGATTTACAAAACAAACTAAATAAGTAAATATGAAATGATATATCATTCAGGTATATATATTATATATAATAAAATAAACAACACGCAATTAAAAAATGCCTACTTTCCAGAGTAAAAAGATACAGATCTACTTATACTTGTACGTAAATTCATTCAACAAAAAACATATTAACAAACTTAACACAAACATATAGAGCTACGGAGGGAGGAAATAAAAACAAAAATTGATAATATTAATTAGTAATTTTCGGCCATAATTAGTAAAATAAATAAATAAGTTAGATGATTAAATAAATAAGAGATAAACTCAAATAAAGATGGAATAAACATTAGTTAAGAGGAATCATAATACAATTCGAAGTTCTAAATGCTTTTAAGAAGGTTTGGAATCCTACACAACCCCACTTGTTAGCCTATAAAACACCCCTTTAATCCCTCATAATCATTCGTTCAAATCACAACAATCTCCTCCTTGCTCCTTGAAAAACCCACGACCCAAAACTCTTTCTGCTGCAGCCTTCTGCTGTCGAGCAAACCCACCCAAGAAGACACCTTTTTGGCTGCTGTAACAGCCAAAAAGCACCACCAATCCACCACCTTTGATCACTTTTTACAGCTGTAAATTGATTCCACTTAATAGCTGTGACGACCCGGAAATTTTCGACTAAATTTAAACTTTATCTTTATATTATTCTGACACGATAAACAACGTTTGTTAAGTTAAATCTCAAGGATTTTAAACTACGTTTATACATTCATTTAAACCTCGACCAAATTCCAATGATTCACGAACCATTAAATGAACATATATGAATATGTATGTATATGTATATATGTTATAAATTGAAAATGTCAACAAAGTATTTAAACATATAATGCTTTATATGAACGTATTTGTTTCAATATGATTATCGATGAAATTAAATAAAATATATTAAATGATTAAATTATCAGAAACATTGAATTATGATTACAAGTCTCTGTTGAGAGGTCCACTATGATTTGAGAAAATCTATTCCTCTTAACGATATTCAGAATAATTTGTAAAGCTATTTATAAATAAAAATAAAAAGTGTCATTTACGAAAGTTAGACAAAAGCTAGTGGAGAATTGGTTTCCATAATATTCTATTAATCTATTTTCAAACGTACAAAAACGTTTTCAGTTTAAAAAGAACTTTATTATTAAAACGTATATAACTTTTATAAATATCTAGAATCACTTTTGACAACTCATTACTTAACCAGTATAATAAATATAACTATATTTATATTTTATTTCATTAAATATATATAACGATTTAAATTAATATTATATATATTTATATGCGTATTATACATACATAGTTTTTATACTTTTACTATACTTTAACTTTACCTTTACTTTACTTTTACTTTACTTTAATTTTAATAATTCACTTTAATAATTCATACTTTAATAATTCATACTTTAATAATTCACTTTAATAATTCATACTTTAATAATTCACTTTAATAATTCATACTTTAATAATTCACTTTAATAATTCAAAAATCTATTATAAATAGAATTCAATAGGTTTCATTATTTCATAGAAACTTGAAAATATATTTCTCTAAAACTCTCTCAATCGATTTATATATATATATATATATATATATATATATATATATATATATATATATATATATATATATATATATGCTCTGTATTATTTCAAGATATTATTAGTATACATAAAATATTACGACGGAGTGATGTCCGAGTGATTTCAAAATAGTTTTTTTTAAATGAGTCGAAGCTAAGGAAATTATGGGTTATAGCTATGGAGGTGATGGGTATGGTTTATGGGTATGCTCGTGAGGTCAATCTAGTGTTTATCATATCCGTTGCGTCTACATACTTTCCTGCAATATTGAATCTCAATATTGATACGTGAGCACTCATAACTTAACTTTTATATATCAATAGTGTATCCCTGACTAGTGCTCGAGTATATAGGATTATGCATGCTTGTACATTCGATATTGTCCTTAGATAGGTTTGTTGAATCCTGAATTAGATACATATGCTACTGAGATGGGGTATATGATATGCATGTCATTGGAAAGCTAGCAAAAAATTAAGAACTTTTCATTTAGATATCGAATGGTTTCGATGAACGGATTAGAAGTTATAGTCAACTGAATTTTAGTATTATTGTTAAAATGATTATTATTACTATCGTCGTTATTATTTTAATAGAAATATCATTGTTATTATAAAATATCATTATTACTATTATGTTAGTATTATCATTTTATCATAATACCATTTTTAGTAAATATAAATATTGTTATTTTTTTTATAGAATAATAATAATTATTATTACAAAATAATACAACTTTTACTTATTATTATTATTATGATCAATATTATTTTATCAAATAAATAGGGGATACAAAGATATTTTTCACCACGCGTAATATAATTACATTAATAATACTTACCACTATAGTTTTACGATATTAAGTGAACTTTATAAATTTTACTACTTAAGATATATAAAAGTATATTTTATCATATATAAACGTTAATATAAATTTTTATTAATAAATGACTTTTATTATTATAAAATCTAATAAATATATTTAAATATATAAAACGACTATAGTTAAGTTATATAATAAACACGTATAAATTTTAGAAGTCATTTTGGGTCAAGTTGACTTTTGTTGACTTTTGCATATTAGTCTCGAGCATTAGGATTGTGGTACACTATGACTTGACCAAAAATTGTTAGACAAATATTGACCAACATATAAATATATATAATTAATATAGGTTCGTGAATCCGAGGCCAACCTTGCACTTGTTAAATGACGTTATATGTATTTTTACTACGAAATACAGTATGGTGAGTTTCATTTGCTCCCTTTTTATATATATTTTTGGGCTGAGAATACATGCGCTGATTTATAAATGTTTTACGAAATAGGCACAAGTACTAAAACTAATTCTATGTGGGTTTAAACCATAAATATACCCTTAGCTTGGTAACATTAAACTACTTGTCTATGTACGGTAGGCGCGAATCCTAAAGATAGATCTATTGGGTCTGACAAACCCCATCCTGACTATGGGATGCTTTAGTACTTCGAGGTTATTTTAAACACACCTGATCTGGTGTACTTCAGAGGGTAAAACATGAACGTTAAAGCTTGTTACCGGGTGCCTACAACTTATAGAATACTTTTATACACTTGCGAGTGTACATATATTTATAAACGGAAATCTTGTGGTCTATTAATATATTGAAATGATTGTTATGATAAACCTATGAACTCACCAACCTTCTGGTTGACACTTTAAAGCATGTTTATTCTCAGGTATTAAAGAAATCTTCCGCTGTGCATTAGCTCATTTTAAGGATATTACTTGGAGTCATTCATGGCATATTTTGAAAGACGTTGCATTCGAGTCATTGAGTTCATCAAGATTATTATTATGTCAATTATAGTTGGATGTATTATCAAATGGTGTGCATGCCGTCAACTTTCGTTGTAAAGAAAGTTTGTCTTTTAAAAACGAATGCAATGTTTGTAAAATGTATCATATAGAGGTCAAATACCTCGCGATGTAATCAACTATTGTGAATCGTTTATAATGTATATGAACGGGTCCTTTCAGTTGGTATCAGAGCGGTGGTCTTTGCGAACCAGGTCTGCATTAGTGTGTCTAACTGATAGTTGTTAGGATGCATTAGTGAGCCTGGACTTCGACCGTGTCTGCATGTCAAAATTTTTGCTTATAATTTTTGTCGAAAATTGCCTGCTTATCATTCTTAGTCTAGACACGTCTTACTGCATTGATTTCATGAATAGTGTATAGACAAAATTCATATCTTAGCGTATCTGCTAATCCATATCTTAGCGTATCTGTTACTGTAAACTTTGCCTGACATATCCCGTAAATTCCTCCGTAATCTACGAAATCTTTTGCGCTATATATATAGATATTCTATGTAATTAGAATACCACCCGATAGCCGAAAAATCATTTCATATCGAAAAATCCTTTATTCACTCGAACGAAATGGAATTCGTCATTAGTTCAAGTCCCTCGAATTCCGATATGGAATCCCACTCAAGCTCCGAAAGCAGTGTGACCGGAATGGATCAACCAATTAGCCATCATCTATTCTGGATGAATTGGGGATAGGTTCATAGCCTCTTCAATAATTGGAGACAAGAAGAAGGTGATCCCTTCCATCCACCACATTGCCCTCTTGGCGATGAACCTGAAGCATTTACCAGCGAATCGGTCCGAAACACCATTTTCTCTCTCATTTCCAGAGTATCTCGTCACGATTATATACTACATCAAATTCTAGATTTTATTTATCCGCTCGTTCGAACCGACAATCACCCCGGTGTAATAGAAGAAGTCAACGCGCTTCGTGTTCGAGTAGTGGCTTTAGAGAATATGGTGCAAGGGTTACAAACACCAACAAATAATGAAGTATTAATTCATAATTTCAATTTTATTGAATAAATACTCCGTAAAAGTTATGTAATTTCTAAAGTCTTTAGGGATTATTCAGTTCTAGTTTCAACCGTAAATCAAATGAGTTTAATTTAATATTAACTCATTAAATCTATGTTACATCTGAAGAAAATATGCACATATATATTTTCATAAAGACTGTAATAAAATTCTGTTGTACAAAATATTAATTGTGAAATTTTTTTTAACGGGTAGGTAATACCCGAGAGATATATAAATTCACAATTAATATGTTACATTTTTCGAATCTGATTAAGCAAATCAGCAACTATACTCCCAAAATCTCACAATAATATACATTCTTGTATAGTAATCAAAACAACCATTCTCACCCAAATTTGATTACGCATTCTGATTTTGACAAATCAAAATCCAAGTCATGATTTAACAGAAGACATCACTCTTAGATTCCTACATCTTTCAAAGCTATACTTTGACTTCAAAACTGTGTAACATCATATGTATATTAACGATTACAAACTGTGTTCAAACTCTTCGAAGTTTTCGAAGACACTTCAAACAATGAACAATCGAGATGATGATCCAACCACATATTACCCACATTTATGTACCTAAAAATCTCTCGAAGCCAAAGTCATATTTCGACGCGTATCCGTGTCAGACCCTTTGGCATTTATTAGCTAAAATGACTTTTCAATTCCTTTTCAAAGTAGACAGTTTTGTCACAGCTCCAGCAAGTCAACTTTGACTTTTCAGTCGGACTAGTCTTATTATAACCTCGATAGATACGTTGCCCTTTCGTCATCGTTACTGGGGACCTTTCATATCTCGCCACCTTAGCAATAAACTTACCAACAACTTCAATTATCTTTGACTTTTTGAAAAATCATTATATTTATTGAAATCACATCATTTACTCATTCGCATCTTGTAACGAGAATTGTCATACGAATCATCGGAAAACAGTAACCAGTATTTTGAAATCTCGCAGCATGTCTACGCCAACAGTTATATGTGTACGTAAAACGTCTATCTCCTGGACTTACATACTTTGAATGTGAAGTTCTGAAAAATATTTTGAACTGCAAACTAGTTCTTGAAATGCTGACGAAGCATCAAAAACTGTAAACGATCTTTACACTAAAAAGTTTGATGACAAAGAATAGTAAGGTGGTAAAGCTGAGAAAAAGAGAAGGTTTGGAACTGGAAAACGGATTGAACAGACTATGAAGGAGGCTGTGGACAAATCACAAAGACTAAATCTGCCTTCAAAGAATCCAAATGATTCAGTGCCTGCTAAAGTCATTAACGAATACCTTACTCTTTATTCTAAACCTTTATAGAAAAATCTTCATCATCATCCATCAATATTAAAAATTCTAAGATATTATCATATCTTTCATTATAAATATCCGCGATATTTCTGAAGATATTTTCACAACTAATCTTATCTGAAGTCATTTATCTCTTTGCGCTATCAGTGTTACATCATATAAGAAACTATTAGTTTCTATATTTTATAAACTTTCGAGTTTAAATTATGAATGTTTTGAAGCAGTGTTGGGAACTGAAGCATGAGTTAGTATAATATAATGACACTTGATCAACGTGATTATATTACAGTAAGTCATGCTGAGTTTCTAATGGGACATGACGATTCACAGACCATGCCGTCATCATGTTCCATGTTACACGACTCTTGTATTCTATTTAATCTCTAAAAATATCAAGAATATATTTTCTTGATGATTCGGTCTTTTCAGGGAATTCTGGTAAATTAACAAATCAAGATCGTGCCATTACCATTTCCTTCTTAGAACATTAACTATGTTCATTCTGAAATTCATATCTGCGAATACTGGACCATTACAAACGTTGCTTAATCGCAAGAAGAAGAAACGAAAGGACAAAACTCCAAAATAGAAATTGGAGTATAAATCGCAGCAAATAGAAGGGAGCATTAACTGTGGATGTCAATGATTATAGAAGACAAAAGCAGGGGCTTTGAAATATAAGGGAAGATATAAAACCCAACAACCACCCAAAAATTATAAACCATATATATCGATGCATATAGCAATATAAAGACACAGAAGAACTAAAAACACTATAAAACCGAGAGTATAGTAGAAGTAAATAGATTCTTCCGGAGGCAGATGAAAAAGAAGAACGACAGATATGAAAGTGAGGAGTATATCGAGAATCAGTACTGGATGAAACATATTGACAAATACTTTAAAATATGAGTTGAGGGAGAAAGAATAGAGGGTGTGAGTTGTAAGGAAACGAAGGAGGTGGATTTATAGTGAAATACCCGACAGAGAAATCAAGATGGAATATCGTATTAATTCGAAGAAAATCATAATCTCCTTAATCACCGAAGCATGAAATCCAACATAGATTACAAAGATTTTCTTTAAATTCGGAGATCAATTGTGATGATGTCAAAAGATATGACGAATCACTATAATCTTATTTCCTTCATTTACGATAACTTCCCTCATACGCTTATAGTAATCGAATTATTTTATCCATACTTCTTAGACATGATAAAACTTCATAATCGTTACGTCATAATAACATTCTCATTGTTAGCCATAACCACCTCTATCAAATTTCGGGGACGAAATTTCTTTAACGGGTAGGTACTGTGACGACCCGGAAATTTTCGACTAAATTTAAACTTTATCTTTATATTATTCTGACACGATAAGCAATGTTTGTTAAGTTAAATCTCAAGGATTTTAAACTACGTTTATACATTCATTTAAACCTCGACCAAATTCCAATGATTCACGAACCATTAAATGAACATATATGAATATGTATGTATATGTATATATGTTATAAATTGAAAATGTCAACAAAGTATTTAAACATATAATGCTTTATATGAACGTATTTGTTTCAATATGATTATCGATGAAATTAAATAAAATATATTAAATGATTAAATTATCAGAAACATTGAATTATGATTACAAGTCTCTGTTGAGAGGTCCACTATGATTTGAGAAAATCTATTCCTCTTAACGATATTCAGAATAATTTGTAAAGCTATTTATAAATAAAAATAAAAAGTGTCATTTACGAAAGTTAGACAAAAGCTAGTGGAGAATTGGTTTCCATAATATTCTATTAATCTATTTTCAAACGTACAAAAACATTTTCAGTTTAAAAAGAACTTTATTATTAAAACGTATATAACTTTTATAAATATCTAGAATCACTTTTGACAACTCATTACTTAACCAGTATAATAAATATAATGATATTTATATTTTATTTCATTAAATATATATAACGATTTAAATTAATATTATATATATTTATATGCGTATTATACATACATAGTTTTTATACTTTTACTATACTTTAACTTTACCTTTACTTTACTTTTACTTTACTTTAACTTTAATAATTCACTTTAATAATTCATACTTTAATAATTCACTTTAATAATTCATACTTTAATAATTCACTTTAATAATTCATACTTTAATAATTCACTTTAATAATTCATACTTTAATAATTCACTTTAATAATTCAAAAATTTATTATAAATAGAATTCAATAGGTTTCATTATTTCATAGAAACTTGAAAATATATTTCTCTAAAACTCTCTCAATCGATATATATATATATATATATATATATATATATATATATATATATATATATATATATATATATATATATATATATATATATATATATATATATGCTCTGTATTATTTCAAGATATTATTAGTATACATAAAATATTACGACGGAGTGATGTCCGAGTGATTTCAAAATAGTTTTTTTTAAATGAGTCGAAGCTAAGGAAATTATGGGTTATAGCTATGGAGGTGATGGGTATGGTTTATGGGTATGCTCGTGAGGTCAATCTAGTGTTTATCATATCCGTTGCGTCTACATACTTTCCTGCAATATTGAATCTCAATATTGATACGTGAGCACTCATAACTTAACTTTTATATATCAATAGTGTATCCCTGACTAGTGCTCGAGTATATAGGATTATGCATGCTTGTACATTCGATATTGTCCTTAGATAGGTTTGTTGAATCCTGAATTAGATACATATGCTACTGAGATAGGGTATATGATATGCATGTCATTGGAAAGCTAGCGAAAAATTAAGAACTTTTCATTTAGATATCGAATGGTTTCGATGAACGGATTAGAAGTTATAGTAAACTGAATTTTAGTATTATTGTTAAAATGATTATTATTACTATCGTCGTTATTATTTTAATAGAAATATCATTGTTATTATAAAATATCATTATTACTATTATGTTAGTATTATCATTTTATCATAATACCATTTTTAGTAAATATAAATATTGTTATTTTTTTTATAGAATAATAATAATTATTATTACAAAATAATACAACTTTTACTTATTATTATTATTATGATCAATATTATTTTATCAAATAAATAGGGGATACAAAGATATTTTTCACCACGCGTAATATAATTACATTAATAATACTTACCACTATAGTTTTACGATATTAAGTGAACTTTATAAATTTTACTACTTAAGATATATAAAAGTATATTTTATCATATATAAACGTTAATATAAATTTTTATTAATAAATGACTTTTATTATTATAAAATCTAATAAATATATTTAAATATATAAAACGACTATAGTTAAGTTATATAATAAACACGTATAAATTTTAGAAGTCATTTTGGGTCAAGTTGACTTTTGTTGACTTTTGCATATTAGTCTCGAGCATTAGGATTGTGGTACACTATGACTTGACCAAAAATTGTTAGACAAATATTGACCAACATATAAATATATATAATTAATATAGGTTCGTGAATCCGAGGCCAACCTTGCACTTGTTAAATGACGTTATATGTATTTTTACTACGAAATACAGTATGGTGAGTTTCATTTGCTCCCTTTTTATATATATTTTTGGGCTGAGAATACATGCGCTGATTTATAAATGTTTTACGAAATAGGCACAAGTACTAAAACTAATTCTATGTGGGTTTAAACCAGAAATATACCCTTAGCTTGGTAACATTAAACTACTTGTCTATGTACGGTAGGCGCGAATCCTAAAGATAGATCTATTGGGTCTGACAAACCCCATCCTGACTATGGGATGCTTTAGTACTTCGAGGTTATTTTAAACACACCTGATCTGGTGTAGTTCAGAGGGTAAAACATGAACGTTAAAGCTTGTTACCGGGTGCCTACAACTTATAGAATACTTTTATACACTTGCGAGTGTACATATATTTATAAACGGAAATCTTGTGGTCTATTAATATATTGAAATGATTGTTATGATAAACCTATGAACTCACCAACCTTCTGGTTGACACTTTAAAGCATGTTTATTCTCAGGTATTAAAGAAATCTTCCGCTGTGCATTAGCTCATTTTAAGGATATTACTTGGAGTCATTCATGGCATATTTTGAAAGACGTTACATTCGGGTCATTGAGTTCATCAAGATTATTATTATGTCAATTATAGTTGGATGTATTATCAAATGGTGTGCATGCCGTCAACTTTCGTTGTAAAGAAAGTTTGTCTTTTAAAAACGAATGCAATGTTTGTAAAATGTATCATATAGAGGTCAAATACCTCGCGATGTAATCAACTATTGTGAATCGTTTATAATGTATATGAACGGGTCCTTTCAATAGCTGCTGCTGTACGTATTCTCTCGGCTCCAAAACCCCATCGAAAACCGCCACCTGCAGGTGTTGTTTCTGCAGCCCAACACCAACCGCCACCCGTTGCCTTTTCTGCGGCAAAACCCTCCACCAAACCGTCACCATCACAGCCCGTTTTTGATGTCTATTTGCAGCCCTCTATCGCCACTCTTCCTACTATTTTTCCATCCCCAAAACCGCCCATATACAGCAGCCTTTTGCTGCTAAATTCTACCTACAATAGGCTGCCCAGTTGCAGCTGTAAACCGCCACCAAAACACCCACTCTCCTGCTACTTTTCTGCCGTTTTTCGCCACCCAAAACAGCCCCAAAAGTCGCCATTGTTGCTGCGTATTTTCTGCTGTACCTGCGAGACAAAACAGGCCCCAAAACCCGCTCGTATTGCTCCTGATTTGCTGTTATGTTTCTGCTTTTGTTTCGGGTCATAACCACCATCATTCGTCATCTTTTTCTTGCTTCAATCCACATGTGATTTACAAAACAAACTAAATAAGTAAATATGAAATGATATATCATTCAGGTATATATATTATATACAACAATATTCAATTCCGCAACAAATTCAAACATAAAAAATGCCCGAGATCTTCATATTCCTATATTCATCATCTAACAATTTTAACCTTGTATTTGTGTACTTTATGAGTTCAACGTGCCAATAACTGTAGTGACCCGTCCTAATCCATCTGGACGAAGTCTTCAACAGTTGGTCCCATTGCGAGGTTCTGACCTCTATATGCCATGAACGACTCCATGTAATATGAGCAAATGTACAGCGGAAGATTTCTTTCATACCTGCGAATAAACATGTATGACGACCCAGAAATTTCCGACCAAATTTAAACTTAATCTGTATATAATTCCGACTTGATAAGCAATGAATTTTTAATAAATCTTGAACCTCCAGAAAGAGTTTTACACAAGCTTTTGTTCACCCTTTTATTCCGACGATTCACGAACATCATAACTTGATTTAATTGTTTAATTGTTTAATTATTGTGTATATATATGGATTTATATATATATATATATAACTTGAAAATATGATAATTAAATATCTCATTAAGTATATTAACAAAGTATTGTATATATATTTTCATACTACTAATTTAAAGAGTTTTTGAACAATATATATGTTACTATTTAAACGTCGTAATTAACTTATGTTAAAATGTATTTACATATAATGTATTACGAGTGTAAATACATCCTTACAAGTATTGAATACACTTTATAATATACCAATACATATAAAGGATAGCTATACTCATATTTCTGTTCAATTTTCTCAAGAATTCTACTTGCATTCATACGGTATTTTTACCCGTATTATACACAGCTTCTAGAAGTATTTACTATTGGTATATACCAATAGAAATCTGCAATTATTTGTGTAATATGTCATCCATGACCTAATCAATTTAATATGTCATCCATGACTTAATACAGTTTAACTTATCTTAGATATTTTCACTAAAAGCCAAATTTTCAAGCCTATAAATAAGCACAATTTCTAACTCATTTTTACACATTCATTTTCCAAATTTTACTTCCAATTTTCACACACACTTGCAAGAACTCTCTCAAGTTTTGTTCTACTACTTCTTTCCAGCAACTTTACATTCTAAACTTGAGGTAAAAACTCTACTTCAACTCTTGTTCAATTCATATGTTTATAGCTATCTATATAAGAGTTTATAAACTAGAACATAGTTTAGTTGATTCTAAACTTGTTTGGAAAACTAATCTAATCTTTCTAACTTAACTCTAATAACACTTATTTATATGTATTATGATGTTATATTAAGTTAATATAAGAACTTATAACTTGTACATATGAAGAATACCTTGAAACTTAACATATATCCTTTAATCTCCATTCAGTAAAAAGCGGGCTGTTTTGGGTTGGGAATTAAAAACCTATCTTAGACTTTGAGTTCGAGCCTAAGACTTTGCAAATATGTTAATATATGTAAATAAGACTTCCAGTATTTTTTTTTTCATGATTTTAGACAAAGTGGAAGTATTTTATCAAAAATCATATATTGGGTGGATGCCGAGATTTTTCCAAATCTGTCCACCGACACAAAAAGAGGGTAAAGCTCTAAAAATTACTACTTGGGCTAAACTTTTCGAATTGTTTTTGTTAAATTGACTTCTTAAGGAATCCATAGCAATTTGATTCACTTTAAACGGAGTTGTAATGAATATTTGGCGAGCAAAACAAAATCTGCTAAAATTAACGTGGTATGGACGAAATTTATATTATAAAAACTATATTAACCATATTCTTGTTAACTTCTGTAACGACCCGGAATTTTCCGATCGTTCTATACTTATGAGATTAATATTTACATAAATTAAACCTTACCAACATGATAAGCAATCCAAACTGTTGAGACTTATATTTTTGAAAAGAGTTTTACACAACGTTTGACCGTCCAATTTGACCGATGATATCACGAACTATATAACACACGATAATTATACGATTATGTATATGTACATATCTATACATATTTAACATGATTTAAGGATGGTTTAACATTTCATTGTGAACTAACAACAATGAGTTATAAGTATACTTTGAGACCACTAACTTAAGTTTTCAAAACGATAACTATATGTAACGTTCTTTGATATATATACTTACAATCTATAATATGTTGTGATTTATGTCACCAATATGATTTAAGTGTAATGAGATTAATTTGTAACCAAAATAATCTTGATAAATATCGAACAAGTTTGGGGAAGTGTGGAGTGCACACTTGTTTGAACTTATCTTGACTATGACGGGGGTTCGGGGGCAGCGCCCCCGATAAGCGGGGTCCAAGGGGCAGAGCCCCTGGCTGGGGTCGAGCTGCCAGGTCAGCTTGAAATTTTTTTTTTGGGCTAACATTGCTTTATTAAAAATGTCTTAAAATTTTATTTTGGCCCGGTTTGACCCAAAAATAAAAGCCCAGTTTTGAGCCTCTTTTACAGTTATAAACCCATCCATATTTGAATTCTCGTTCCGATTCCTCAAAATTTCTACAAGTATATCTAGGGTATATGTAACCGTATCATACCCAGCTTCTATACGTATTTACTATTGGTATATACCAACAATAAACTTCAATGATCAGCCACTAGACATGATGTTACATGTGGGAACCAGCCATTTAACCTCATGTGTGACTTTTGTGCAAGAAAACAAACTAAATCTCCTATATATCCATCCCATAATCATGCTATTTTGCACACACACACACACATACAATTTCATTTCCAATTTTTCTTTCAAGTTAATTCACTCCCTAATCTCTCTTCATTTACCTACTCAAGAACGTATCAATATAGTCATCCGATTTCAAGGAGATTACTTCCAATCTTTCAATCCCACTCCACCACTCTTTTGATTCCAAGATTTTTCTTACCTTTTCCAGTAGCTTTGTCCAAATAACTTGAGGTAGTAACCTTATTCATAACCTTATTCGATTCATATTTATATAGCTATCTTATTTTGTGTTGTAAAATTTAAACAACAAGAACATAGTTTGAGTGATTTCAAACTTGTTCGCAAACTAAATAGATCCTTCTAATTTGATTTTTAAAAACACTTCAAGACCTGTAATATATCATATTATGACAAAATCGGATTAATCATATCTTGGCTAATTAACATAATATTTAATATATATTTACTTATGATTTGATTTTATATATTTCAGGACCACCCGTAAACAACACGAGAAGATCAATCATAAGACCTCATGATTGTACGCAACACGTCATTTGACAACACGGTACTTTATGTACGCAACACGTCACTTGACAACATGGTACCATGGGTCGAGATTAATTCTGATCAATACGAATACGATGGGGTCTTTATTTATTTTATTTAAGCAACTAATCGTGGACCACTAACATCGGACTGCTAACTACGGACTAAGAAAATATTAAAAGTATTAAAAGTATATATATATATATATATATATATATATATATATATATATATATATATATATATATATATATATATATATATATATATATATATATATATATATGTAACGATTACTTGAAAAGAAAATATGTTGATATATTATATATATGGTTAGGTTTGTGATATCTATCGGAGACCAAGTCGTGATAAATACCTTCAAGGCAAAAGTGAGTATATAGTCCCACTTTTAAACTCTAAATATTTCGGGATGAGAATACATGCATTTTATGATTTACGTTATGGACACAAGTGATTAAAAATATATATTCTACGTTGAGTTGTACCACTGGCATACTTCCCTGTAGCTTGGTAACTATTATTTACATGAGGTATTGTAAACGCGAATCCTGTTGATAGATCTATCGGGCCTGACAACCCCAACCGGACTGGACGACCAGTATTCAACGGTTGCACAGTACTTCGTTTCGGTGACTACACTTGGTACGGTGTAGTAAGATTTCATAATAAAGGGAATATGCGATGTTGATTAAATGTTAAGTATGGTTATCAAGTGCTCAACAATTTAGAATATTTTTATTAAAACGTTTATATATGAAATCTTGTGGTCTATATTTATAACGCTGCCGGCATTAAACCTATATCTCACCAACTTTATGTTGACGTTTTAAGCATGTTTATTCTCAGGTGATAACTAAAAACTTCCGATGCAACATGTTGAATTTAAGCAAGATCTTGAGTTTGCATATTTGTGTCAAAAATAAAACTGCATATCGGAGGATTTGTATTGTAAAATATGTTGGAGGTCGTATTGTTATTATCACATGTAAAGTTTGTAAGTCTAAGATTATCGCTAAACGATAATCATTATTAAGTTGTTTAAACCTTGTATTTGTAATAAAAGCTATGGTTTGTATTGTAAAAACGAATGCAGTTTTTAAAAAATGTCGCATATAGAGGTCAATACCTCGCGATGAAATCATATGTTATTGTATTCGTCCTTATGGTTAAGGTCGGGTTATGACAACTTTTCCTATATCCTATATATATTTGGACATGTTATCATTAGTATAACAAAATATTATAATCTTGATTAATTTCGAGATTGTATATATATATATATATATATATATATATATATATATATATATATATATATATATATATATATATATATATATATATATATAATCTTGGTACGTTCCATGACAATACGTGTACAATACGTTTTGATAAATCCTAAGACAATACGTACACAATACGTCTTAGTTAATTCTAAGACAATACGCATACAATACGTCTCTGGATTGATGCAAGACAATACATACACAATACGCCGTGGGGTAATTCTAAGATTATATATACACACACACACACACACACACATATATATATATATATATATATATACATATATATATATATATATATACATATATATATATATATATATATATATATATATATATATATATATATATATATATATATATATATATACATATATATATATATATATATATATATATATATATATATATATATATTCTGATTATTGGACTGTTGGACTTTTCGGACTATTTTGGACTACTAAACTTGACAACTTAAATAATCACATGTGATTGAAAATATAAATAATCACATGTGATTGAAAATATAAACTTAAATAATCACATGTGATTGAAAATATAAATAATCACATGTGATTGAAAATATAAACTTAAACAATCACATGTGATTGAATATATGATATGAACTTGCTATATTAATTTTGTTCACATGTATTATTATCTGAATCGTTATTATTATTATAAGTTCGTGAATCCAAGGACGAAGGCCATATTTTTAATAAGTTAAAAACTTATTATTAATATACTTTTACTTCCATGAGTATATAGTCCCATTTTTAAACTCTAAAAATATTTTAGGATGAGAATACATGCATTTTATGTTTTACGCCATGGACACAAGTACTTAAAATATATTCTACATTGAGTTGTACCACCTTGCATATCTTCCCTAATAGCTTGGTAACTAATATTTACATGTTGTAAGAACATATAAGCGTGAATCCTATTGATAGATCTATCGGGTTTGACAACCCCAACCGGGCTAATTGCTCTAGTATCGTAAACGGTTGCATAGTACTTCGTTTTTACGACACTTTGTACAGTGTAGGGAGATTTCATAATAAAGGGAATATGCCACATTAATGGTTAAGTATGGTTACCGAAGCGCTCAACAACTTATAGAATACTTTTATACACTTGCGAGTGTACATATATTTATAACTATGAAAATCTTGTGGTCTATATTTATATCGATGCTAAACCTATATATCTCACCAACCTTTGTGTTGACTGTTTAAGCATGTTTATTCTCAGGTCCTTAAGAAAGTCTTCCGCTGTTGCATTATCTGAGCAAGCTGTGCATGGAGTCTCATGCTTTTGTTTAAATGAAGTGTTTCATTCAATAATACCTTTGTCATGTATTATATTCGATTGTTATGTCACGTGTGTAGTATTTGCAAATCGATGTATCATTGGGATTATTTCTTAAATAATCGCCCACTTATTTAAAACATGCATTATGTATAATAATGGTGTGCTTTTTATGAAATGAATGCAATATTTTTCTAAAACGTATCATATAGAGGTCAAATACCTCGCTATGGGACCAATGAATAATGTACTGCGTTTATAGTAATATGGACGGGTCGTTTCAGTTGGTATCAGAGCAGTGGCCTTAGCGAACCAGGTCTGCATTAGTGTGTCTAACTGATAAGTTGTTAGGATGCATTACTGAGTCTGGAATTCGACCGTGTCTGCATGTCAAAAGTTTTGCTTATCATTTATGTCAAAAATTACCTACTTATCATCCTTAGGAAATTACCTGCTTATCATTTTTAGTCTAGACACGTCTTGCTGCATTGATTGCATGAATAGTGTATAGACAAAATTCATATCTTAGCGTATCTGCTAAATCATATCTTACCGTATCTATTACCGTAAACTTTGCCTGACATATTCCGTAAATTCCTCCGTAATCTATGCAATCTTTTGATCTATATATATAGATATTCTATGTAGTTAGAATACCACCCGATAGCCGAAAAATCATTTCGTATCGAAAAATCCTTTATCAAATCGTACGAAATGGAATTCGTCATCAGTTCAAGTTTCTCGGATTCCGAAATGGAATCCCACTCAAGCTCCGAAAGCAGTGTGACTGGAATGGATCAACCAATCAGCCGTCATCTATTCTGGATGAATTGGGGATGGGTTCGTAGCCTCCTTAATCATTGGAGACAAGAAGAAGGCGATCCTTTCCATCCACCACATTGCCCTCTTGGCGAAGAACCTGAAGCACTTACCGCCGAACCTGTCCGAAACACCATTTTCTCTCTCATTTCCAGAGTATCTCTGTGATGCCCCGTACTAAATCATCATGTACGGACCATCAACAATAGGATCATTACAAGGTCAAACACTATATGCTATTTCAAAATAGTTTGCATTCATAATAAAAGTGATGTCTTAACCAACATCACATGTTTAATAACCCAAAAGTATGCTTCTACGAATAGCAAGCATAAGTAATAGTATGTGACCCATACGTCGTTACAAATACATCGTTTCAAAAGTATCATGTTTGAATGCAAAAATAACGTTTCATGCGGTGACATCTCTAATAAGCGCAGCGGGTGTCTACAGCAAGACTAGTACAACAGCAGAAGCAAGTAACCTTAAGCACCTGAGAAAAACATGCTTAAAAACGTCAACACGAATGTTGGTGAGCTATAGTTTAAGTGTAACAGTAATGTAAGGTAGGCCACGAGATTTCAGTGCTACAAAGAGCGTTTCAAAGCAGTAATCCAATCAGTATGATAAAGTATATGTTTAACCGTGGGCACTCGGTAACTAACTTAACGTTTAATAATATATCACCCCCTGAAAGTACACTTGGCAAGTGCGTATATTTACGAAGTATTAAACACTCATTAAATGCTAGCGCTACTAGCGCGAGTGGGGATGTCAAACCCTATGGATCCATATCTAAGATTCGCGTTCACGGTTCAAAAACCAATGATTAAACGTTACCGAGCTAAAGGGAATGTTTATGCCGTTGTATAACCCACACATATATAAGTTTAAGTACTCGTTCCTAGTATGTAAAACATAAAATCCACATGTATTCTCAGTTCCCAAAATAAGTTAAAGTAAAAAGGGAATGCTATAACTCACAATGATAAAGTAGCGGTAAAGTATGACTCGAAAAGTAAGCAAGTAATGAAGGTCGTCCAAACGGGTCCTCAACCTAAGTCAAATAGTACTAAGTCAGTAAATCGTCCGAATAGGTTTAAAAGTATGTAAATAAGGTCTTAAGGGTCATCATCATTCATCATCAAACAAAAGGCGTAAAGTAAGTTTCGTTTATGAAAGTAGTTTAAAACAAAGGCTGACTTCAGTCAGTCACCACGGCCTCTACCCTTACTGAATTAAGGTGAGACCAGTGGCCATGGCTCCGTATATGAGTCCTTTAAGTGAGGTAAAATTTACAGAAGCAAACTCGTCTTCCTTTGACCGTGGCGACGGTCTAAGTGCGAGTAGGTCAGAAATTTCTGCACAACGTTAAAAGGACATAGTGACGATCGGAGGGCCATAAATCCTAAACCGTAACTCGGATTAAGACGAGTCCTATATGAAAAGTTATCTACTCGAACAGAGCTATTTGAAAATCATGACCAAAACAGCCCAGGTCCACTGTTCTGTTACAGAAACCAGAAAACAGTAGGTAGAAGACAGAAAGCAGAAAAATAATGGGTTCCGGTGAGTTTGGTGCTTGATGTTCATCATGGTTCTCATCCTTGATGCCTATAGCTTGAAGTGTACAGCTCATTGATGTGTTTATATCATCTTTACCATGGTTTGACCATCATAACCCAAGTGTAAGTCTAAGACATGAAGCACAACTCACTTAAGTGTTGCAAGTGTTTTGATGAACCAAAGTTACATCAAAGTCTTAGATCTAATACATACATGAACTTTAAGACTAATAATAAGTTACAAACTTGAAAGTGAACTTATGAAATCAAGATCTTAAGTTGTAGAACATAGTTCTTAGTTTGATCTTGAAGATCCAAGACTCAAAAGTCTAGATCTAACATAAGTGTACAAAGTTATAATTAAAAAGTTTCATTTACATGTTCTTGAACTTTTAAAGTTACTTTTAGTTCAAGATTAATGAGATCAAAGTTAAATAGTAACATTTGACCAATCACAACCAACAAACAAGAAATTAAAGTGTATAATATGAAGAAATAAACTAAGTAAACAAGTAATTAGTTCATGGTTTGTTCATACTTTAAAGATTCAAACCAAAGTTTGATCTTTAAGAAAGTAAACTTTAAAGTTTACTAACATGACTTACAAGTATGATTTGCAACACAAGAACTCTAAATCTTTGGAAGCATTAAATGTAGAACATAAACTAAAGAGTTTTGTTCTTGTATGTCTTGTAAGAACAAGATAAATGAAGAATGAAACTAGTAAGTTTGATTCTTGAAAACATGTAAGTAATGACAACAATAACAAGTAAGTAAGCTACAATTAAGATCAAGTAACAAAACAACAAACAAAAATGATGATGATGAGTGTGCTAGGGATTCGGTTTTTGTAAGAAAAAGAAGAGAAGAAATGTTCATAATACTTACAAGAATTAGAGAGAAAATGAGAGAAAAGTTGGAAGCAAGTAAAGTGTGTGTTAAGTGAAATGAATTAGTGAGAGAAGTAATACAAAAAAAAAAGAAACCAAAGACCCTCTAAAGGCCTCTTTGGCCGTAGGTTTGCAAGGAAAAAAGGGGGAGGAGCAAGATCCACAAGTTAATTCATGTAATGTCTTAAAAAGTTGGTCACAAGGAGGTGTTTGCATGGGAAGTGGTATGTAACTAGATTCCTTAAGTGTTTAATCAATTTAGTTAAGTTTGAAAGTGATACTTACATGAAGTAATGGGCAAAATAATCCTTTAAGTGTGTAGGGTGGGCTTATAAGCCCAAGTATGTAAGTAAGTAACAAGTTAAATAAATAAGCCCAAGTCCAAATAACTGATAATCCAATAAAAGCCCAAGTAATTAACTAGTAACCTTAGTCAATTAAAATGATTAATAGAATCAATCATGAATGTAAATAATATTCTAAAAATATTATTCGTGAAAGTTTCGCGTGTCACAAAGACGTTCCGGGCATTCAAAAGTCAAGTACGGTCAATCATGGTAACAAGTAAATGTAATAACTTACATTCGTTAATACGCAAGCATTAATGATAAACATTATTAATTAAGAGTGGAAAAACCAGGGTCGTTACATTACCCACCTGTTAAAGAAAATTTCGTCCCGAAATTTTAAGGAGTGACCAACAATGGTACCGTATTCGAATAAGAAGGGGCGTATCAAAGTTTCGTGAGACTCGTGGGCTCAGAAGTAAGTTATTTACCTTGAAAGGTACTTCGGCGTATGGAATTAAGAATAGGCATATGACGTTTATTAAGTCTCTTGTCTTAAGTGATCAACAAATTGATTCCGTTTACGATTAACCTGAGTATGTCATCTTAATGTATATCCACAAAAGGAAAGATGGTGTGTTTAGCCCTACAGGCTTCTTCGGTAAGTTGGATGTGTGAAATGCATCATGAATGATTCTAAGCTCATCTAAAACATTGAGCGTGTATGTCATAATATAAGCTGACAGGTAGAACAGAAAACATAGTGATTACAACCATGCGATTTGATGTCTGGATAGCGTTAGCCACAGATTTTAACAACCCCTTGATTTCAGAATGAGGCCATAGGCATAAGAACTTGATATTTAAGGACGTTTCATTTGAGTAAGTGAATCGAAGTTTTAGCTGGAAGTGACCAACCGGACTTGCAAGCCATAATTATTTATAGTGTCTTCAGGACGGTCTGAACGAACAACGAGGGATATCACCTAGTTTACTATACTGCAGGCGAACCTATCCTTAGATGGAATGAAAGCACAGTTATGTAATGTAACTTCATCTTTTCAGTTACATGTTGAAGTTAGGGTTATCGTTAACTAGAGCAACATACAGTTGCAACCAATGAAGGAAGGAATGTGTAGAGTAACCACATCAGTGTCGTAGATGTTTTAAGCAGTCCCCTTCCAAGAGGATGACAAGTTTCATAGGTTCTCAAAGTATCTTATATTACATTTCCGAAATAAAGTCGCACGAAAGGCTTGAGAGTGAACTCTTGGTCCTATAGGATGGTTTACTCTAAGTGAAAAAAATCTCACAAAAAAAAAATGATTCCTGTATCTCAACATACTGATTCAAAGAGATGATGTTTACGAGGGTGTTGCATTTAGTCGTGAAATATTGAGAGTAGAAACTCACCTAGTGCTTTTCCTACAACGGGGTGACCACTGAGTGTACTCTGGAAAACTGATTTATCGGCCAACATTTTTGTCATGTCTAGCTTTAAAAGAACTATGGGTGCAAAGATTTTCTAACAATTTTATAAAACCGCCATCCAAAGTGGCTCAAGAGTTTTTAACAAAGGTCTTAATAGTAAGTTTCATCTCTAACAGAGGGCGAGAAAAAGTGTGATCCAACATGGTGTAGTCTAATACGAAAACCTTTAATAAAATCAACTAAGGGAGTTTTGAAAAAAACAAAACCTTTAACCGTATGTTGTGACAACGTAAACAGAACGAAGTTCCTAGTAAATTTAGAAGTAGGTACAATGTATACCCTTTTGCACAAAACTATTTGACTTAAGTTGAATAACTCGTTAAAGGAGCGGTTTTTAAATAAATTGGAAGATATAACTTAGTATCAAAATAAGTAAGTATTAATTTATACTTATATGATTTTGTAAATCGTATAAGTGATAGAAGAGTTTTTAGTACTTTCATTGTCTGTAAATCTTGTGAGGACCGCACAAATAAACAATGTGTAAAAATTTTGATAAACATAGTTTTTCGTATTTTAAAGGTTACGAGTTGAAAAAGATTGAGTGGAAAAGCTTTGAATCATCGGGTGACCAGTTACTAGGTAGTGAGAACTAATGATGTAAATGTGGTTTTGGTAATTATCAGGACACAAGTCTTTGGGCCGAAAATATTTACATGCGAAGCCGTTGCTAAAAGTGAGGTACGAAGGATAGGGCGCGAGGATGAGAAGTTAATTGCTTCTTGAATTTGAAAGGTGCCAAACAGGTTATTACTAGTATTAAAGTCAGAATAATGATGGTATCAATACCACTAAATGAGAATCCCTTGGAATAAGTCAGGACTTTGAGTTATGTGAGAAAGGGCTTTGTTCCAACAGGCGTGGGAAATAAGATTCTTGGGGTAACGCAATGATTTTTAAATGGTTTAAGTGCCAGTGGATGCCCAAAGGCTTTGAATGACATGGCAGAAGTGTCTTCAACACATACACACATGAATCCCTCGATTTCGACGGTTGTAAAGTCTTCACGATGACTTGGATACGAATAACACGAAAAGTTTTATATAATAAGCAACGAAATTTTTATAGAAACTGTTTATGGTGACAATGTAAGAGAAGAAATGAAGTTCTTAATAAATTAGGGTTATGTACAACACGTACCGTTCAAAGTATAATATATTTTTTTTGAATGAAAGATTTGATTTGTAAAAGTGAAAGTAAAGTTTCATAGGTATTTGTCAAAAATGAGTAATCATTTACTTTATTTTATATAATGGGTACGATTTCAAAATTTTTGCATGAATGGCAAACAAAATAAATTTATTTTTATAGAGCTTTGAGAGGATAGCACAGTAAAATAATGTGTGTAAAATTTTGGCAAACAAAATTTTCATATTTCGGAGGTTACAAGTTGGTAAAGGTTGATAAGGATTGAGTAAAAGATTTTTGAAAATTTCGAGTGATATTTGAGGTAATAAAAATCATTGAATTTAGATGTGATTGACAACTATTTGTAGGGCATAAGTCCTTTGACCAAAAATGCTTAAGTGTGAAGTTTTTGCTTATAAGTGAAATACGAATGGGAGAGTATGAGGATGAGAATGAACCACCCATTGATTTCGGAAGATTTCGAACTGTTATGACTAATATCGAAGTAAGAAGGATGATGGTGTGGTTATCATCGAATGAGGAATCTCTCAGAATAAGTGAGGGTTTAGAGTCAAGAATTAGTATCAAATAAGATTCTTAGGTAGCCATCGCTGAAGTGACGGGATAAAATTTCCCTTATGTATCATTGCGCAAGTTTGTCCATTGTACCGGTTTCTCTTGTGGGTAGAAGATGAGCAAATTTGGTGAAGCGGTCAACAATAACCCAAATGGATTTTAGCCTGTCATTCTCGCGAGGTATCCGAAAAATTCTTACTTTAAATATCCTTCGCTTTCATCCTTGAAAGTCAATTCGTTCCAACTATTTCATCAAAGCTTCCTAACTTGATGAGTATTAGGTTAATCTTAAAGCTCATTCCGACCAATCTTATTATACTGCCGTGAAAATTTTATCAATCTTCTCAAATAACATATGCATGTGTGTAGGTATCTAATCCTTTTCAACTACTACATAAAAACTTCTAAGTTTGGTTAATATGAGGTCATCTCTAAATGACCCACCTGTTAATCTTAAAGTACTACCTTAAATTATTCCTCTATCTTTCTCAGCTTACCATTTGCTTGTCCTATAGAATACTTAGCTGAAATGTCCCGTTCTTATTGATTAAAAACGTTCCATATTAATTGATTTCGTTGCGAAGTTTTGACCTCTATATGAGACGTTTTTCAAAGACTGCATTCATTTTTAAAACAAACCATAACCTTTATTTCATCAATAAAGGTTTAAAAAGCTTTACGTAGATTATCAAATAATGATAATCTAAAATATCTTGTTTACACACGACCATTACATAATGGTTTACAATACAAATATGTTACAACAAAATAAGTTTCTTGAATGCAGTTTTTACACAATACCATACAAGCATGGACTCCAAATCTCGTCCTTATTTAAGTATGCGACAGCGGAAGCTCTTAATAATCACCTGAGAATAAACATGCTTAAAACGTCAACAAAAATGTTGGTGAGTTATAGGTTTAACCTATATATATCAAATCATAATAATAGACCACAAGATTTCATATTTCAATACACATCCCATACATAGAGATAAAAATCATTCATATGGTGAACACTTGGTAACCGACATTAACAAGATGCATATATAAGAATATCCCCATCATTCCGGGACACCCTTCGGATATGATATAAATTTCGAAGTACTAAAGCATCCGGTACTTTGGATGGGGTTTGTTAGACCCAATAGATCTATCTTTAAGATTCGCGTCAATTAGGGTGTCTGTTCCCTAATTCTTAGATTACCAGACTTAATAAAAAGGGGCATATTCGATTTCGATAATTCAACCATAGAATGTAGTTTCACGTACTTGTGTCTATTTTGTAAATCATTTATAAAACCTGCATGTATTCTCATCCCAAAATATTAGATTTTAAAAGTGGGACTATAACTCACTTTCACAGATTTTTACTTCGTCGGGAAGTAAGACTTGGCCACTGGTTGATTCACGAACCTATAACAATATATACATATATATCAAAGTATGTTCAAAATATATTTACAATACTTTTAATATATTTTGATGTTTTAAGTTTATTAAGTCAGCTGTCCTCGTTAGTAACCTACAACTAGTTGTCCACAGTTAGATGTACAGAAATAAATCGATAAATATTATCTTGAATCAATCCACGACCCAGTGTATACGTATCTCAGTATTGATCACAACTCAAACTATATATATTTTGGAATCAACCTCAACCCTGTATAGCTAACTCCAACATTCACATATAGAGTGTCTATGGTTGTTCCGAAATATATATAGATGTGTCGACATGATAGGTCGAAACATTGTATACGTGTCTATGGTATCTCAAGATTACATAATATACAATACAAGTTGATTAAGTTATGGTTGGAATAGATTTGTTACCAATTTTCACGTAGCTAAAATGAGAAAAATTATCCAATCTTGTTTTACCCATAACTTCTTCATTTTAAATCCGTTTTGAATGAATCAAATTGCTATGGTTTCATATTGAACTCTATTTTATGAATCTAAACAGAAAAAGTATAGGTTTATAGTCGGAAAAATAAGTTACAAGTCGTTTTTGTAAAGGTAGTCATTTCAGTCGAAAGAACGACGTCTAGATGACCATTTTAGAAAACATACTTCCACTTTGAGTTTAACCATAATTTTTGGATATAGTTTCATGTTCATAATAAAAATCATTTTCTCAGAATAACAACTTTTAAATCAAAGTTTATCATAGTTTTTAATTAACTAACCCAAAACAGCCCGCGGTGTTACAACGACAGCGTAAATCCGGTTTTACGGTGTTTTTCGTGTTTCCAGGTTTTAAATCATTAAGTTAGCATATCATATAGATATATAACATGTGTTTAGTTGATTTTGAAAGTCAAGTTAGAAGGATTAACTTTTGTTTGCGAACAAGTTTAGAATTAACTAAACTATGTTCTAGTGATTACAAGTTTAAACCTTCGAATAAGATAGCTTTATATGTATGAATCGAATGATGTTATGAACATCATTACTACCTTAAGTTCCTTGGATAAACCTACTGGAAAAGAGAAAAATGGATCTAGCTTCAACGGATCCTTGGATGGCTCGAAGTTCTTGAAGCAGAATCATGACACGAAAACAAGTTCAAGTAAGATCATCACTTGAAATAAGATTGTTATAGTTATAGAAATTGAACCAAAGTTTGAATATGATTATTACCTTGTATTAGAATGATAACCTACTATAAGAAACAAAGATTTCTTGAGGTTGGATGATCACCTTACAAGATTGGAAGTGAGCTAGCAAACTTGAAAGTATTCTTGATTTTATGTAACTAGAACTTGTAGAATTTATGAAGAACACTTAGAACTTGAAGATAGAACTTGAGAGAGATCAATTAGATGAAGAAAATTGAAGAATGAAAGTATTTGTAGGTGTTTTTGGTCGTTGGTGTATGGATTAGATATAAAGGATATGTAATTTTGTTTTCATGTAAATAAGTCATGAATGATTACTCATATTTTTGTAATTTTATGAGATATTTCATGCTAGTTGCCAAATGATGGTTCCCACATGTGTTAGGTGACTTACATGGGCTACTAAGAGCTGATCATTGGAGTGTATATACCAATAGTACATACATCTAAAAGCTGTGTATTGTACGAGTACGAATACGGGTGCATACGAGTAGAATTGTTGATGAAACTGAACGAGGATGTAATTGTAAGCATTTTTGTTAAGTAGAAGTATTTTGATAAGTGTATTGAAGTGTTTCAAAAGTGTATAAATACATATTAAAACACTACATGTATATACATTTTAACTGAGTCGTTAAGTCATCGTTAGTCGTTACATGTAAGTGTTGTTTTGAAACCTTTAGGTTAACGATCTTGTTAAATGTTGTTAACCCAATGTTTATAATATCAAATGAGATTTTAAATTATTAATTTACCATGATATTATCATGTATGAATATCTCTTAATATGATATATATACATTAAATGTCTTTACAACGATAATCGTTACATATATGTCTCGTTTAAAAATCATTAAGTTAGCAGTCTTGTTTTTACATATGTAGTTCATTGTTAATATACTTAATGATATGTTTACTTATCATAGTATCATGTTAACTATATATATATATATCCATATATATGTCATCATATAGTTTTTACAAGTTTTAACGTTCGTGAATCACCGGTCAACTTGGGTGGTCAATTGTCTATATGAAACATATTTCAATTAATCAAGTCTTAACAAGTTTGATTGCTTAACATGTTGGAAACATTTAATCATGTAAATATCAATCTCAATTAATATATATAAACATGGAAAAGTTCGGGTCACTACAGTACCTACCCGTTAAATAAATTTCGTCCCGAAATTTTAAGCCGTTGAAGGTGTTGACGTATCTTCTGGAAATAGATGCGGGTATTTCTTCTTCATCTGATCTTCACGCTCCCAGGTGAACTCGGGTCCTCTACGAGCATTCCATCGAACCTTAACAATTGGTATCTTGTTTTGCTTAAGTCTTTTAACCTCACGATCCATTATTTCGACGGGTTCTTCGATGAATTGGAGTTTTTCGTTGATTTGGATTTCATCTAACGGAATAGTGAGATCTTCTTTAGAAAAACATTTCTTCAAATTCGAGACGTGGAAAGTGTTATGTACAGCCGCGAGTTGTTGAGGTAACTCAAGTCGGTAAGCTACTGGTCCGACACGATCAATAATCTTGAATGGTCCAATATACCTTGGATTTAATTTCCCTCGTTTACCAAATCGAACAACGCCTTTCCAAGGTGCAACTTTAAGCATGACCATCTCTCCAATTTCAAATTCTATATCTTTTCTTTTAATGTCAGCGTAGCTATTTTGTCGACTTTGGGCGGTTTTCAACCGTTGTTGAATTTGGATGATCTTCTCGGTAGTTTCTTGTATAATCTCCGGACCCGTAATCTGTCTATCCCCCACTTCACTCCAACAAATCGGAGACCTGCACTTTCTACCATAAAGTGCTTCAAACGGCGCCATCTCAATGCTTGAATGGTAGCTGTTGTTGTAGGAAAATTCTGCTAACGGTAGATGTCGATCCCAACTATTTCCGAAATCAATAACACATGCTCGTAGCATGTCTTCAAGCGTTTGTATCGTCCTTTCGCTCTGTCCATCAGTTTGTGGATGATAGGCAGTACTCATGTCTAGACGAGTTCCTAATGCTTGCTGTAATGTCTGCCAGAATCTTGAAATAAATCTGCCATCCCTATCAGAGATAATAGAGATTGGTATTCCATGTCTGGAGACGACTTCCTTCAAATACAGTCGTGCTAACTTCTCCATCTTGTCATCTTCTCTTATTGGCAGGAAGTGTGCTGATTTGGTGAGACGATCAACTATTACCCAAATAGTATCAAAACCACTTGCAGTCCTTGGCAATTTAGTGATGAAATCCATGGTAATGTTTTCCCATTTCCATTCCGGGATTTCGGGTTGTTGAAGTAGACCTGATGGTTTCTGATGCTCAACTTTGACCTTAGAACACGTCAAACATTCTCCTACATATTTAGAAACATCGGCTTTCATACCCGGCCACCAAAAATGTTTCTTGAGATCCTTGTACATCTTCCCCGTTCCAGGATGTATTGAGTATCTGGTTTTATGAGTTTCTCTAAGTACCATTTCTCTCATATCTCCAAATTTTGGTACCCAAATCCTTTCAGCCCTATACCAGGTTCCGTCTTCCCGAATATTAAGATGCTTCTCCGATCCTTTGGGTATTTCATCCTTTAAATTTCCCTCTTTTAAAACTCCTTGTTGCGCCTCCTTTATTTGAGTAGTAAGGTTATTATGAATCATTATATTCATAGATTTTACTCGAATGGGTTCTCTGTCCTTCCTGCTCAAGGCATCGGCTACCACATTTGCCTTTCCTGGGTGGTAACGAATCTCAAAGTCGTAATCATTCAACAATTCAATCCACCTACGCTGCCTCATATTCAGTTGTTTCTGATTAAATATGTGTTGAAGACTTTTGTGGTCGGTATATATAATACTTTTGACCCCATATAAGTAGTGCCTTCAAGTCTTTAATACCAAAACAACCGCGCCTAATTCCAAATCATGCGTCGTATAATTTTGTTCATGAATCTTCAATTGTCTAGACGCATAAGCAATCACCTTCGTTCGTTGCATTAATACACAACCGAGACCTTGCTTTGATGCGTCACAATAAATCACAAAATCATCATTCCCTTCAGGCAATGACAATATAGGTGCCGTAGTTAGCTTTTTCTTCAATAACTGAAACGCTTTCTCTTGTTCATCATTCCATTCAAATTTCTTCCCTTTATGCGTTAATGCAGTCAAGGGTTTTGCTATTCTGGAAAAGTCTTGGATGAACCTTCTATAGTAACCAGCTAGTCCTAAAAACTGGCGTATGTTTTTCGGAGTTTTCGGGGTTTCCCACTTTTCAACAGTTTCTATCTTTGCCAGATCCACCTCAATACCTTCTTTGTTCACTATGTGACCGAGGAATTGAACTTCTTCCAACCAAAATGCACACTTTGAAAACTTAGCGTACAATTCTTCCTTCCTCAATACTTCTAACACCTTTCTCAAATGTTCACCGTGTTCTTGGTCATTCTTTGAGTAAATAAGTATGTCATCAATGAAAACAATGACAAACTTGTCAAGGTATGGTCTACACACTCGGTTCATAAGGTCCATGAACACAGCTGGTGCATTAGTTAAACCAAATGGCATGACCATAAACTCGTAATGACCATAACGTGTTCTGAAAGCAGTCTTTGGAATATCATCTTCTTTCACCCGCATTTGATGATACCCGGAACGTAAGTCAATCTTTGAATAAACAGACGAGCCTTGTAGTTGATCAAATAAGTCGTCGATTCTCGGTAGTGGGTAGCGGTTCTTGATGGTAAGTTTGTTCAACTCTCGGTAGTCGATACACAACCTGAATGTACCATCTTTCTTCTTGACAAACAAAACAGGAGCTCCCCACGGTGATGTGCTTGGTCGAATGAAACCACGCTCTAAAAGTTCTTGTAATTGGCTTTGCAGTTCTTTCATCTCGCTGGGTGCGAGTCTGTAAGGAGCACAAGCTATTGGTGCAGCTCCTGGTACAAGATCTATTTGAAATTCAACGGATCGATATGGGGGTAATCCCGGTAATTCTTTCGGAAATACATCGGGAAATTCTTTTACAATGGGAACATCATTGATGCTCTTTTCTTCAGTTTGTACTTTCTCGACGTGTGCTAGAACAGCATAGCAACCTTTTCTTATTAGTTTTTGTGCCTTCAAATTACTAATAAGATGTAGCTTCGTGTTGCCCTTTTCTCCGTACACCATTAAGGGTTTTCCTTTTTCTCGTATAATGCGAATTGCATTTTTGTAACAAACGATCTCTGCTTTCACTTCTTTCAACCAGTCCATACCGATTATCACATCAAAACTCCCTAACTCTACTGGTATCAAATCAATCTTAAATGTTTCGCTAACCAGTTTAATTTCTCGATTCCGACATATATTATCTGCTGAAATTAATTTACCATTTGCTAATTCGAGTAAAAATTTACTATCCAAAGGCGTCAATGGACAACTTAATTTATCACAAAAATCTCTACTCATATAGCTTCTATCCGCACCCGAATCAAATAAAACGTAAGAAGATTTATTGTCAATAAGAAACGTACCCGTAACAAGCTCCGGGTCTTCCTGTGCCTCTGCCGCATTAATATTGAAAACTCTTCCGCGGCCTTGTCCATTCGTGTTCTCCTGGTTCAGGCAATTTCTAATAATGTGGCCCGGTTTTCCACATTTATAACAAACTACATTGGCATAACTGGCTCCGACACTACTTGCTCCGCCATTAATCGTTCCGACACCATTTGTTCCTTTCGTTCTATTAACCCCTGGTCCGTAGACCTCACACTTCGCCGCGCTATGACCATTTCTTTTACACTTGTTGCAAAATTTGGTGCAGAACCCCGAGTGATTCTTTTCACACCTTTGGCATAGCTGCTTCTGATTGTTGTTGTTGTTGCGGTTATTATTGTTATTAGGATGATTGTTGTAGTTGCTGTTGTTGTTGTTGTTGTTGGGCCGTTTGTTGTAGTTGCGATTGATGTTGCGATTGTTGGGATAATTGTTGCGATTATTGTTGTAATTGCTGTTGTTGTTGTATTGGTGATTCTTATCACCGTTTTTCTCCCACTTTCTTTTGACTTGCTTCACATTGGCCTCTTCAGCAGTCTGTTCTTTAATTCTTTCTTCAATTTGGTTCACTAGTTTGTGAGCCATTCTACATGCCTGTTGTATGGAGGCGGGCTCGTGTGAACTTATATCTTCTTGGATTCTTTCCGGTAATCCTTTCACAAACGCGTCGATCTTCTCTTCCTCATCTTCGAATGCTCCCGGACACAATAGGCACAATTCTGTGAATCGTCTTTCGTACGTGGTAATATCAAATCCTTGGGTTCGTAACCCTCTAAGTTCTGTCTTGAGCTTATTGACCTCGGTTCTGGGACGGTACTTCTCGTTCATCAAGTGCTTGAATGCTGACCACGGTAGTGCGTACGCATCGTCTTGTCCCACTTGCTCTAGATAGGTATTCCACCATGTTAACGCAGAACCTGTGAAGGTATGCGTAGCGTACTTCACTTTGTCCTCTTCAGTACACTTACTTATGGCAAACACCGATTCGACCTTCTCGGTCCACCGTTTCAATCCGATCGGTCCTTCGGTTCCATCAAATTCCAAAGGTTTGCAGGCAGTGAATTCTTTGTAGGTGCATCCTACACGATTTCCTGTACTGCTAGATCCAAGGTTATTGTTGGTATGTAGCGCAGCCTGTACTGCGGCTATGTTTGAAGCTAGAAAAGTACGGAATTCCTCTTCATTCATATTCACGGTGTGTCGAGTAGTCGGTGCCATTTCCTTCAAAATAGTCAAATGGAACAAGTTAATCATACAGAATATTAAGAGTAGTTAATAGTATTTCGTAGCATAATATGAACTCATTTATAAAAGCTTTTTCTTCATATTAGCTTTTTATAAGTTTAAATTCGGGTAGTACCTACCCGTTAAGTTCATACTTAGTAGCTAATATACAATTCAACTACTACAATTCTATATGAAAAACTGATTATAATAATATTTCGCGTTCAAACTTTTATACAATATTTTACAAACTTACAATACCGCTTATTTTACATAAAGCATGAAATATAGCACACAATAACTTTGATACAAGATAGTTGTGAAGATAATTCTAGCTAGTACACAAGTCGTTCAGCAAAGGCAATAAAGACACGTAATTCATACGTCCAGAAACAAGTCATGCATTCTGGTTTTACTAGGACTACTTCCCATCCTTGGTCTTGTGGAACATAACCGTTATGGCCGTTGATAAGACAGCGTGTTGTAACATCGTCAAAGGGACGAGGGTTACGTAATGTCCAACAGTCCCGTAACAATCTAAAAACCTCATTTCTTACCCCAATTACTGACTCCGTCACTTGTGGGAACGTTTTGTTTAATAGTTGTAGGCCGATGTTCTTGTTCTCACTTTGGTGAGAAGCGAACATTACTAATCCGTAAGCATAACATGCTTCTTTATGTTGCATGTTAGCCACTTTTTCTAAATCACGAAGTCCAATATTTGGATATATTGAGTCAAAATAATTTCTTAACCCATTGCGTAAAATAGCATTTGGGTTCCCCGCAATATATGCGTCAAAGTAAACACATCGTAACTTATGGATTTCCCAATGTGATATCCCCCATCTTTCGAAATAAAGCCTTTTATAAACCAAGGCATTCTTGGAACGTTCTTCGAATGTCTTACAAACTGATCTCGCCTTAAATAGTTGTGCCAAAGAATTCTGACCGACTCTAGACAAGATTTCATCAATCATGTCTTCGGGTAGGTCTCTTAAAATATTGGGTTGTCTATCCATTTTGTGTTTTTATACTGTAAAATAGACAAGAGTTAGATTCATAAAAAAAATACTTATTAATACAAGCAATTTTTACATATATCATAAAGCATAAGCACACTATATTACATATATTACACCACACGAATACAACTATCTTATTCCGACTCGCTTGTTTCTTCTTCTTCGGTTTTGGTTCGTTTTGCCAAGTTTCTAGGGATATATGATGTTCCCCTAATACGAGCCGTCGTTATCCACATTGGTTTAGAAAAACCTGGTGGTTTAGAGGTTCCCGGGTCATTGTTACAACTTAAGGACTTCGGGGGTTGACGATACATATAAAGTTCATCGGGGTTGGAATTAGATTTCTCTATTTTTATGCCCTTTCCCTTATTATTTTCTTTTGCCTTTTTAAATTCAGTTGGGGTAATTTCTATAACATCATCGGAATTCTCGTCGAAATCCGATTCATCGGAGAATTGGTAATCCTCCCAATATTTTGCTTCCTTGGCGGAAACACCATTGACCATAATTAACCTTGGTCGGTTGGTTGAGGATTTTCTTTTACTTAACTGTTTTATTATTTCCCCCACCGGTTCTATTTCTTCATCCGGTTCCGATTCTTCTTCCGGTTCCGATTCTTCTTCCGGTTCCGACTCTTCTTCCGGTTCCTCTTCGGGAACTTGTGAATCAGTCCACGAATCATTCCAATTTACATTTGACTCTTCATTATTATTAGGTGATTCAATGGGACTTGCTCTAGAGGTAGACATCTATCACATAATATCAAACGCGTTAAGAGATTAATATATCACATAATATTTACATGTTAAAAATATATAGTTTCCAACAAAATTTGTTAAGCAATCATTTTTCAAGTAAACACGGTCGAAGTCCAGACTCACTAATGCATCCTAACAAACTCGATAAGACACACTAATGCAAAATTCTGGTTCTCTAAGACCAACGCTCGGATACCAACTGAAATGTCCTGTTCTTATTGATTAAAAACGTTCCATATTAATTGATTTCGTTGCGAGGTTTTGACCTCTATATGAGACGTTTTTCAAAGACTGCATTCATTTTTAAAACAAACCATAACCTTTATTTCATCAATAAAGGTTTAAAAAGCTTTACGTAGATTATCAAATAATGATAATCTAAAATATCCTGTTTACACACGACCATTACATAATGGTTTACAATACAAATATGTTACAACAAAATAAGTTTCTTGAATGCAGTTTTTACACAATATCATACAAGCATGGACTCCAAATCTCGTCCTTATTTAAGTATGCGACAGCGGAAGCTCTTAATAATCACCTGAGAATAAACATGCTTAAAACGTCAACAAAAATGTTGGTGAGTTATAGGTTTAACCTATATATATCAAATCATAATAATAGACCACAAGATTTCATATTTCAATACACATCCCATACATAGAGATAAAAATTATTCATATGGTGAACACCTGGTAACCGACATTAACAAGATGCATATATAAGAATATCCCCATCATTCCGGGACACCCTTCGGATATGATATAAATTTTGAAGTACTAAAGCATCCGGTACTTTGGATGGGGTTTGTTAGACCCAATAGATCTATCTTTAAGATTCGCGTCAATTAGGGTGTCTGTTCCCTAATTCTTAGATTACCAGACTTAATAAAAAGGGGCATATTCGATTTCGATAATTCAACCATAGAATGTAGTTTCACGTACTTGTGTCTATTTTGTAAATCATTTATAAAACCTGCATGTATTCTCATCCCAAAATATTAGATTTTAAAAGTGGGACTATAACTCACTTTTACAGATTTTTACTTCGTCGGGAAGTAAGACTTGGCCACTGGTTGATTCACGAACCTATAACAATATATACATATATATCAAAGTATGTTCAAAATATATTTACAATACTTTTAATATATTTTGATGTTTTAAGTTTATTAAGTCAGCTGTCCTCGTTAGTAACCTACAACTAGTTGTCCACAGTTAGATGTACAGAAATAAATCGATAAATATTATCTTGAATCAATCCACGACCCAGTGTATACGTATCTCAGTATTGATCACAACTCAAACTATATATATTTTGGAATCAACCTCAACCCTGTATAGCTAACTCCAACATTCACATATAGAGTGTCTATGGTTGTTCCGAAATATATATAGATGTGTCGACATGATAGGTCGAAACATTGTATACGTGTCTATGGTATCTCAAGATTACATAATATACAATACAAGTTGATTAAGTTATGGTTGGAATAGATTTGTTACCAATTTTCACGTAGCTAAAATGAGAAAAATTATCCAATCTTGTTTTACCCATAACTTCTTCATTTTAAATCCGTTTTGAATGAATCAAATTGCTATGGTTTCATATTGAACTATATTTTATGAATCTAAACAGAAAAAGTATAGGTTTATAGTCGGAAAAATAAGTTACAAGTCATTTTTGTAAAGGTAGTCATTTCAGTCGAAAGAACGACGTCTAGATGACCATTTTAGAAAACATACTTCCACTTTGAGTTTAACCATAATTTTTGGATATAGTTTCATGTTCATAATAAAAATCATTTTCTCAGAATAACAACTTTTAAATCAAAGTTTATCATAGTTTTTAATTAACTAACCCAAAACAGCCCGCGGTGTTACAACGACGGCGTAAATCCGGTTTTACGGTGTTTTTCGTGTTTCCAGGTTTTAAATCATTAAGTTAGCATATCATATAGATATATAACATGTGTTTAGTTGATTTTGAAAGTCAAGTTAGAAGGATTAACTTTTGTTTGCGAACAAGTTTAGAATTAACTAAACTATGTTCTAGTGATTACAAGTTTAAACCTTCGAATAAGATAGCTTTATATGTATGAATCGAATGATGTTATGAACATCATTACTACCTTAAGTTCCTTGGATAAACCTACTGGAAAAGAGAAAAATGGATCTAGCTTCAACGGATCCTTGGATGGCTCGAAGTTCTTGAAGCAGAATCATGACACGAAAACAAGTTCAAGTAAGATCATCACTTGAAATAAGATTGTTATAGTTATAGAAATTGAACCAAAGTTTGAATATGATTATTACCTTGTATTAGAATGATAACCTACTGTAAGAAACAAAGATTTCTTGAGGTTGGATGATCACCTTACAAGATTGGAAGTGAGCTAGCAAACTTGAAAGTATTCTTGATTTTATGTAACTAGAACTTGTAGAATTTATGAAGAACACTTAGAACTTGAAGATAGAACTTGAGAGAGATCAATTAGATGAAGAAAATTGAAGAATGAAAGTGTTTGTAGGTGTTTTTGGTCGTTGGTGTATGGATTAGATATAAAGGATATGTAATTTTGTTTTCATGTAAATAAGTCATGAATGATTACTCATATTTTTGTAATTTTATGAGATATTTCATGCTAGTTGCCAAATGATGGTTCCCACATGTGTTAGGTGACTCACATGGGCTGCTAAGAGCTGATCATTGGAGTGTATATACCAATAGTACATACATCTAAAAGCTGTGTATTGTACGAGTACGAATACGGGTGCATACGAGTAGAATTGTTGATGAAACTGAACGAGGATGTAATTGTAAGCATTTTTGTTAAGTAGAAGTATTTTGATAAGTGTATTGAAGTGTTTCAAAAGTGTATAAATACATATTAAAACACTACATGTATATACATTTTAACTGAGTCGTTAAGTCATCGTTAGTCGTTACATGTAAGTGTTGTTTTGAAACCTTTAGGTTAACGATCTTGTTAAATGTTGTTAACCCAATGTTTATAATATCAAATGAGATTTTAAATTATTAATTTACCATGATATTATCATGTATGAATATCTCTTAATATGATATATATACATTAAATGTCTTTACAACGATAATCGTTACATATATGTCTCGTTTAAAAATCATTAAGTTAGTAGTCTTGTTTTTACATATGTAGTTCATTGTTAATATACTTAATGATATGTTTACTTATCATAGTATCATGTTAACTATATATATATATATATATATATATATATATATCCATATATATGTCATCATATAGTTTTTACAAGTTTTAACGTTCGTGAATCACCGGTCAACTTGGGTGGTCAATTGTCTATATGAAACATATTTCAATTAATCAAGTCTTAACAAGTTTGATTGCTTAACATGTTGGAAACATTTAATCATGTAAATATCAATCTCAATTAATATATATAAACATGGAAAAGTTCGGGTCACTACATTAGCCATCATGGTTGTTATTGGTTTATCAGTCATAACACTAAGGTTCTTAGATATAAGGTTTCTATCGCTCCAGTATTAAACAACCTTGAGATAATAAAACGTTGTGATGAAACGTACCCTAACTAAAATCAGGGTCCATGCGAGTTTCCATAACCGAGGTAACGATTGCTCTATCGCAAGTCAATACAAAGTTTTTCCTATTTGAGAGCTTTTTCCTTAAATGTCCAGGGTGTCGATATCTATAACAAATTTTCGGGTTATCAATTCTGCAATCAAGGCCCTTCTTATACAGTATCTGGGCTACGTGGTTATTCCTTCCCTACCTTTAACAGACTATAATGCGTATGCTCAAGTGATCCCTGCCAAAGTTTTCCCTGGATCACCTCATATTCCTCATGTAGTAACATTGGAACTTCTGCATGATTTACTTCAATATAATCACACTGGCCTGGCGTCATTATATTGTACTAAATCGTACTTTCATTCCAATATCACTTCATATGGTCAATGTAACGTGATCACTTCAAGTTCTACTCAATTTCATCTAGCGGTGCTTTATCTATGTTATCTCAAAACAAAAACTATATAATTAATCTCACAGTTTCTCGGTGTAGGTGCGTAAGTTTCATAGGTAATGCATCAATGCCTAAATGCCCCGAAATTTCTTCAAAATATTCGGGTTCAGGAAATGTCGTTAGGTTCCTTTCTAAAAATTCAATCTGGGTCTTGTGTCGAGTCGTACGTGCAGCAAGTAGTGATCTGATATGTCTCGAGGCAACTCCCAAGTCCTTGGGTATGGCTGAGCATCAGTAGGAGACACTATGACCTTGTTAAAGGGAATGTCTTCCCGACTTCTCCAATGTCTAGGGGTGTTAGGGTCCTAAGTCCAGATGTGTCGTTAGATCGTCGAGCAGTGGTGAAGAATGAAAGAGTTAAGTGACGATCATGAAAGTGTACTGGGTATGTGTCAACCGAACAATCTTCTAGATTGCGTGAGGTAATGTTTCGATCTCTGGAACGGTGGAACAGTAGTAACAGGTGGATTACACTACTAGTTCTTAGGGTCAGACGAGTGAGAAGGTAATTCAGGAAAACCTCTGAACTGGGAAGGATAAGTTCTCCACGTCGGTACAGCGAATAAAAGACATGTAGCAAGCGCGTAATCAGGCATAACAACTACAGCAGCCTAGATCGTTTATAGTAGCACGTAGCATGTCAATAGTAACAGTATCATACCGAAGTAACATGTTAAAAGCTGATAGTAGCATGCAGTAGCGAGAGTAAGCAAAAGCATACAGCGAGTTTACATAGCAGTAAAAGGAAACGGTAGCATGCAGTAAGTTCATACAGCAGTAGAAGTAAGCAGTGGCATGCAGTAGTAGTAAACAGTAACATGCAGTAATATAACACAGTAGCATGCAATCGAAAGCAGATCATATCATGCAATAGTGTAAACAAGTAGCAATATACGATATATAGTAGTATAAGTAAGCAGCAGTATGCAGTAAGTTCTACAGAAACAAGTAAACTAGCAAGTTGTAGATTAGTCCTATTAGTGAATCCTACTCGGGCCGGTCTTAGACTCACTAATGCAACCTAATTCCCTACAACCAATGCTCTGATACCAAATGTGATGCCCCGTACTAAATCATCATGTACGGACCATCAACAACAGGATCATTACAAGGTCAAACACTATATGCTGTTTCAAAATAGTTTACATTCATAATAAAAGTGATGTCTTAACCAACATCACATGTTTAACAACCCAAAAGTATGCTTCTACGAATAGCAAGCATAAGTAATAGTATGTGACCCATAGGTCGTTACAAATACATCATTTCAAAAGTATCATGTTTGAATGCAAAAATAACGTTTCATGCGGTGACATCTCTAATAAGCGCAGCGGGTGTCTACAGCAAGACTAGTACAACAGCGGAAGCAAGTAACCTTAAGCACCTGAGAAAAACATGCTTAAAAACGTCAACACGAATGTTGGTGAGCTATAGTTTAAGTGTAACAGTAATGTAAGGTAGGCCACGAGATTTCAGTGCTACAAAGAGCGTTTCAAAGCAGTAATCCAATCAGTATGATAAAGTATATGTTTAACCGTGGGCACTCGGTAACTAACTTAACGTTTAATAATATATCACCCCCTGAAAGTACACTTGGAAAGTGCGTAAGTTTATGAAGTATTAAACACTCGTTAAATGCTAGCGCTACTAGCCCAAGTGGGGATGTCAAACCCTAGGGATCCATATCTAAGATTCGCGTTCACGGTTCAAAAACCAATGATTAAACGTTACCGAGCTAAAGGGAATGTTTATGCCGTTGTATAACCCACACATATATAAGTTAAGTACTCGTGCCTAGTATGTAAAACATAAAATCTGCATGTATTCTCAGTTCCCAAAATAAGTTAAAGTAAAAAGGGAATGCTATAACTCACAATGATAAAGTAGCGGTAAAGTATGACTCGAAAAGTAAGCAAGTAATGAAGCTCGTCCAAACGGGTCCTCAACCTAAGTCAAATAGTACTAAGTCAGTAAATCGTCCGAATAGGTTTAAAATTATGTAAATAAGGTCTTAAGGGTCATCATCATTCATCATCAAACAAAAGGCGTAAAGTAAGTTTCGTTTATGAAAGTAGTTTAAAACAAAGGCTGACTTCAGTCAGTCACCACGGCCTCTACCCTTATTGAATTAAGGTGAGACCAGTGGCCATGGCTCCGTATATGAGTCCTTTAAGTGAGGTAAAATTTACAGAAGCAAACTCGTCTTCCTTTGACTGTGGCGACGGTCTAAGTGCGAGTAGGTCAGAAATTTCTGCACAACGTTAAAAGGACATAGTGACGATCGGAGGGCCATAAATCCTAAACCGTAACTCGGATTAAGACGAGTCCTATATGAAAAGTTATCTACTCAAACAGAGCTATTTGAAAATCATGACCACAACAGCCCAGGTCTACTGGTCTGTTACAGAAACCAGAAAACAGTAGGTAGAAGACAGAAAGCAGAAAAATAATGGGTTCCGGTGAGTTTGGTGCTTGATGTTCATCATGGTTCTCATCCTTGATGCCTATAGCTTCAAGTGTACAGCTCATTGATGTGTTTACATCATCTTTACCATGGTTTGACCATCATAACCCAAGTGTAAGTCTAAGACATGAAGCACAACTCACTTAAGTGTTGCAAGTGTTTTGATGAACCAAAGTTACATCAAAGTCTTAGATCTAACACATACATGAACTTTAAGACTAATAATAAGTTACAAACTTGAAAGTGAACTTATGAAATCAAGATCTTAAGTTGTAGAACATAGTTCTTAGTTTGATCTTGAAGATCCAAGACTCAAAAGTCTAGATCTAACATAAGTGTACAAAGTTATAATTAAAAAGTTTCATTTACATGTTCTTGAACTTTTAAAGTTACTTTTAGTTCAAGATTAATGAGATCAAAGTTAACTAGTAACATTTGACCAATCACAACCAACAAACAAGAAATTAAAGTGTATAATATGAAGAAATAAACTAAGTAAACAAGTAATTAGTTCATGGTTTGTTCATACTTTAAAGATTCAAACCAAAGTTTGATCTTTAAGAAAGTAAACTTTAAAGTTTACTTACATGACTTACAAGTATGATTTGCAACACAAGAACTCTAAATCTTTGGAAGCATTAAATGTAGAACATAAACTAAAGAGTTTTGTTCTTGTATGTCTTGTAAGAACAAGATAAATGAAGAATGAAACTAGTAAGTTTGATTCTTGAAAACATGTAAGTAATGACAACAATAACAAGTAAGTAAGCTACAATTAAGATCAAGTAACAAAACACCAAACAAAAATGATGATGATGAGTGTGCTAGGGATTCGGTTTTTGTAAGAAAAAGAAGAGAAGAAATGTTCATAATACTTACAAGAATTAGAGAGAAAATGAGAGAAAAGTTGGAAGCAAGTAAAGTGTGTGTTAAGCGAAATGAATTAGTGAGAGAAGTAATACAAAAGCAAAAAAGAAACCAAAGACCCTCTAAAGGCCTCTTTGGCCGTAGGTTTGCAAGGAAAAAAGGGGGAGGAGCAAGATCCACAATTACTTCATGTAATGTCTTAAAAAGTTGGTCACAAGGAGGTGTTTGCATGGGAAGTGGTATGTAACTAGATTCCTTAAGTGTTTAATCAATTTAGTTAAGTTTGAAAGTGATACTTACATGAGGTAATGGGCAAAATAATCCTTTAAGTGTGTAGGGTGGGCTTATAAGCCCAAGTATGTAAGTAAGTAACAAGTTAAATAAATAAGCCCAAGTCCAAATAACTGATAATCCAATAAAAGCCCAAGTAATTAACTAGTAACCTTAGTCAATTAAAATGATTAATAGAATCAATCATGAATGTAAATAATATTCTAAAAATATTATCCGTGAAAGTTTCGCGTGTCACAAAGACGTTTCGGGCATTCAAAAGTCAAGTACGGTCAATCATGGTAACAAGTAAATGTAATAACTTACATTCGTTAATACGCAAGCATTAATGATAAACATTATTAATTAAGAGTGGAAAAACTAGGGTCGTTACATTACCCACCTGTTAAAGAAAATTTCGTCCCGAAATTTTAAGGAGTGACCAACAATGGTACCGTATTCGAATAAGAAGGGGCGTATCAAAGTTTCGTGAGACTCGTGGGCTCAGAAGTAAGTTATTTACCTTGAAAGGTACTTCGGCGTATGGAATTAAGAATAGGCATCTGCCGTTAATTAAGTCTCTTGTCTTAAGTGATCAACAAATTGATTCCGTTTACGATTAACCTGAGTATGTCATCTTAATGTATATCCACAAAAGGAAAGATGGTGTGTTTAGCCCTACAGGCTTCTTCGGTAAGTTGGATGTGTGAAATGCATCATGAATGATTCTAAGCTCATCTAAAACATTGAGCGTGTATGTCGTAATATAAGCTGACAGGTAGAACAGAAAACATAGTGATTACAACCATGCGATTTGATGTCTGGATAGCGTTAGCTACGGATTTTACCAACCCCTTGATTTCGGAATGAGGCCATAGGCATAGGAACTTGATATTTAAGGACGTTTCATTTGAGTAAGTGAATCGAAGTTTTAGCTGGAAGTGACCAACCGGACTTGCAAGCCATAATTATTTATAGTGTCTTCAGGACGGTCTGAACGAACAACGAGGGATATCACCTAGTTTACCATACTGCAGGCGAACCTATCCTTAGATGGAATGAAAGCACAGTTATGTAATGTAACTTCATCTTTTCAGTTACATGTTGAAGTTAGGGTTATCGTTAACTAGAGCAACATACAGTTGCAACCAATGAAGGAAGGAATGTGTAGAGTAACCACATCAGTGTCGTAGATGTTTTAAGCAGTCCCCTTCCAAGAGGATGACAAGTTTCATAGGTTCTCAAAGTATCTTATATTACATTTCCGAAATAAAGTCGCACGAAAGGCTTGAGAGTGAACTCTTGGTCCTATAGGATGGTTTACTCTAAGTGAAAAAAATCTCACAAAAAAAAAGATTCCTGTATCTCAACATACTGATTCAAAGAGATGATGTTTACGAGGGTGTTGCGTTTAGTCGTGAAATATTGAGAGTAGAAACTCACCTAGTGCTTTTCCTACAACGGGGTGACCACTGAGTGTACTCTGGAAAACTGATTTATCGGCCAACGTTTTTGTCATGTCTAGCTTTAAAAGAACTATGGGTGCAAAGATTTTCTAACAATTTTATAAAACCGCCATCCAAAGTGGCTCAAGAGTTTTTAACAAAGGTCTTAATAGTAAGTTTCATCTCTAACAGAGGGCGAGAAAAAGTGTGATCCAACATGGTGTAGTCTAATACGAAAACCTTTAATAAAATCAACTAAGGGAGTTTTGAAAAAAAACAAAACCTTTAACCGTATGTTGTGACAACGTAAACAGAACGAAGTTCCTAGTAAATTTAGAAGTAGGTACAATGTGTACCCTTTTGCACAAAACTATTTGACTTAAGTTGAATAACTCGTTAAAGGAGCGGTTTTTAAATAAATTGGAAGATATAACTAAGTATCAAAATAAGTAAGTATTAATTTATACATATATGATTTTATAAATCGTATAAGTGACAGAAGAGTTTTTAGTACTTTCATTGTCTGTAAATCTTGTGAGGACCGCACAAATAAACAATGTGTAAAAATTTTGATAAACATAGTTTTTCGTATTTCAAAGGTTACGAGTTGAAAAAGATTGAGTGGAAAAGCTTTGAATCATCGGGTGACCAGTTACTAGGTAGTGAGAACTAATGACGTAAATGTGGTTTTGGTAATTATCAGGACACAAGTCTTTGGGCCGAAAATATTTACATGCGAAGCCGTTGCTAAAAGTGAGGTACGAAGGATAGGGCGCGAGGATGAGAAGTTAATTGCTTCTTGAATTTGCAAGGTGCCAAACAGGTTATTACTAGTATTAAAGTCAGAATAATGATGGTATCAATACCACTAAATGAGAATCCCTTGGAATAAGTCAGGACTTAGAGTTATGTGAGAAAGGGCTTTGTTCCAACAGGCGTGGGAAATAAGATTCTTGGGGTAACGCAATGATTTTTAAATGGTTTAAGTGCCAGTGGATGCCCAAAGGCTTTGAATGACGTGGCAGAAGTGTCTTCAACACATACACACATGAATCCCTCGATTTCGACGGTTGTAAAGTCTTCACGATGACTTGGATACGAATAACACGAAAAGTTTTATATAATAAGCAACGAAAGTTTTATAGAAACTGTTTATGGTGACAATGTAAGAGAAGAAATGAAGTTCTTAATAAATTAGGGTTATGTACAACACGTACCGTTCAAAGTATAATATATTTTTTTTGAATGAAAGATTTGATTTGTAAAAGTGAAAGTAAAGTTTCATAGGTATTTGTTAAAAATGAGTAATCATTTACTTTATTTTATATAATGGGTACGATTTCAAAAATTTTGCATGAATGGCAAACAAAATAAATTTATTTTTGTAGAGCTTTGAGAGGATAGCACAGTAAAATAATGTGTGTAAAATTTTGGCAAACAAAATTTTCATATTTCGGAGGTTACAAGTTGGTAAAGGTTGATAAGGATTGAGTAAAAGATTTTTGAAAATTTCGAGTGATATTTGAGGTAATAAAAATCATTGAATTTAGATGTGATTGACAACTATTTGTAGGGCATAAGTCCTTTGACCAAAAATGCTTAAGTGTGAAGTTGTTGCTTATAAGTGAGATACGAATGGGAGAGTATGAGGATGAGAATGAACCACCCATTGATTTCGGAAGATTTCGAACTGTTATGACTAATATCGAAGTAAGAAGGATGATGGTGTGGTTATCATCGAATGAGGAATCTCTCGGAATAAGTGAGGGTTTAGAGTCGCGTAAGAATTAGTATCAAATAAGATTCTTGGGTAGCCATCGCTGAAGTGACGGGATAAAATTTCCCTTATGTATCGTTGCTCAAGTTTGTCCATTGTATCGGTTTCTCTTGTGGGTAGAAGATTAGCAAATTTGGTGAAGCGGTCAACAATAACCCAAATGGATTTTAGCCTGTCATTCTCGCGAGGTATCCGAAAAATTCTTACTATAAATATCCTTCGCTTTCATCCTTGAAAGTCAATTCGTTCCAACTATTTCATCAAAGCTTCCTAACTTGATGAGTATTAGGTTAATCTTAAAGCTCATTCCGACCAATCTTATTATACTGCCGTGAAAATTTTATCAATCTTCTCAAATAACATATGCATGTGTGTAGGTATCTAATCCTTTTCAACTACTACATAAAAACTTCTAAGTTTGGTTAATATGAGGTCATCTCTAAATGACCCACCTGTTAATCTTAAAGTACTACCTTAAATTATTCCTCTATCTTTCTCAGCTTACCATTTGCTTGTCCTGTAGAATACTTAGCCATCATGGTTGTTATTGGCTTATCAGTCATAACACTAAGGTTCTTAGATATAAGGTTTCTATCACTCCAGTATTAAACAACCTTGAGACAATAAAATGTTGTGATGAAACGTACCCTAACTAAAATCAGGGTCCATGCGAGTTTCCATAACCGAGGTAACGATTGCTCTATCGCAAGTCAATACAAAGTTTTTCCTATTTGAGAGCTTTTTCCTTAAATGTCCAGGGTGTCGATATCTATAACAAATTTTCGAGTTATCAATTCTGCAATCAAGGCCCTTCTTATACAGTATCTGGGCTACGTGGTTATTCCTTCCCTACCTTTAACAGACTATAATGCGTATGCTCAAGTGATCCCTGCCAAAGTTTTCCCTGGATCACCTCATATTCCTCATGTAGTAACATTGGAACTTCTGCATGATTTACTTCAATATAATCACGCTGGCCTGGCGTCATTATATTGTACTAAATCGTACTTTCATTCTAATATCACTTCATATGGTCAATGTAACGTGATCACTTCAAGTTCTACTCAATTTCATCTAGCGGTGCTTTATCTATGTTATCTCAAAACAAAAACTACATAATTAATCTCACAGTTTCTCGGTGTAGGTGCGTAAGTTTCATAGGTCATGCATCAATGCCTAAATGCCCCGAAATTTCTTCAAAATATTCGGGTTCAGGAAATGTCGTTAGGTTCCTTTCTAAAAATTCAATCTGGGTCTTGTGTCGAGTCGTACGTGCAGCAAGTAGTGATATGATATGTCTCGAGGCGACTCCCAAGTCCTTGGGTATGGCTGAGCATCAGTAGGAGACACTATGACCTTGTTAAAGGGAATGTCTTCCCGACTTCTCCAATGTCTAGAGGTGTTAGGGTCCTAAGTCCAGATGTGTCGTTAGATCGTCGAGCAGTGGTGAAGAATGAAAGAGTTAAGTGACGATCATGAAAGTGTACTGGGTATGTGTCAACCGAACAATCTTCTAGATTTCGTGAGGTAATGTTTCGATCTCTGGAACGGTGGAGCAGTAGTAATAGGTGGATTACACTACTAGTTCTTAGGGTCAGACGAGTGAGAAGGTAATTCAGGAAAACCTCTGAACCGGGAATGATAAGTTCTCCACGTCGGTACAGCGAATAAAAGACATGTAGCAAGCGCGTAATCAGGCATAACAACTACAGCAGCCTAGATCGTTTATAGTAGCACGTAGCATGGCAATAGTAACAGTATCATACCGAAGTAACATGTTAAAAGCAGATAGTAGCATGCAGTAGCGAGAGTAAGCAAAAGCATACAGCGAGTTTACATAGCAGTAAAAGGAAACGGTAGCATGCAGTAAGTTCATACAGCAGTAGAAGTAAGCAGTGGCATGCAGTAGTAGTAAACAGTAACATGCAGTAATATAACACAGTAGCATGCAATCGAAAGCAGATAATATCATGCAATAGTGTAAACAAGTAGCAGTATACGATATATAGTAGTATAAGCAAGCAGCAGTATGCAGTAATTTCCACAGAAACAAGTAAACTAGCAAGTTGTAGATTAGTCCTATTAGTGAATCCTACTCGGGCCGTTCTTAGACTCACTAATGCAACCTAATTCCCTACAACCAATGCTCTGATACCAAATATGATGCCCCGTACTAAATCATCATGTACGGACCATCAACAACAGGATCATTACAAGGTCAAACACTATATGCTGTTTCAAAATAGTTTGCATTCATAATAAAAGTGATGTCTTAACCAACATCACATGTTTAACAACCCAAAAGTATGCTTCTACGAATAGCAAGCATAAGTAATAGTATGTGACCCATAGGTCGTTACAAATACATCGTTTCAAAAGTATCATGTTTGAATGCAAAAATAACGTTTCATGCGGTGACATCTCTAATAAGCGCAGCGGGTGTCTACAGCAAGACTAGTACAACAGCGGAAGCAAGTAACCTTAAGCACCTGAGAAAAACATGCTTAAAAACGACAACACGAATGTTGGTGAGCTATAGTTTAAGTGTAACAGTAATGTAAGGTAGGCCATGAGATTTCAGTGCTACAAAGAGCGTTTCAAAGCAGTAATCCAATCAGTATGATAAAGTATATGTTTAACCGTGGGCACTCGGTAACTAACTTAACGTTTAATAATATATCACCCCCTGAAAGTACACTTGGCAAGTGCGTATGTTTACGAAGTATTAAACACTCGTTAAATGCTAGCGCTACTAGCCCGAGTGGGGATGTCAAACCCTATGGATCCATATCTAAGATTCGCGTTCACGGTTTAAAAACCAATGATTAAACGTTACCGAGCTAAAGGGAATGTTTATGCCGTTGTATAACCCACACATATATAAGTTTAAGTACTCATGCCTAGTATGTAAAACATAAAATCCGTATGTATTCTCAGTTCCCAAAATAAGTTAAAGTAAAAAGGGAATGCTATAACTCACAATGATAAAGTAGCGGTAAAGTATGAATCGGAAAGTAAGCAAGTAATGAAGGTCGTCCAAACGGGTCCTCAACCTAAGTCAAATAGTACTAAGTCAGTAAATCATCCGAATAGGTTTAAAAGTATGTAAATAAGGTCTTAAGGGTCATCATCATTCATCATCAAACAAAAGGCGTAAAGTAAGTTTCGTTTATGAAAGTAGTTTAAAACAAAGGCCGACTTCAGTCAGTCACCACGGCCTATAACCTTACTGAATTAAGGTGAGACCAGTGGCCATGGCTCCGTATATGAGTCCTTTAAGTGAGGTAAAATTTACAGAAGCAAACTCGTCTTCCTTTGACCGTGGCGATGGTCTAAGTGCGAGTAGGTCAGAAATTTCTGCACAACGTTAAAAGGACATAGTGACGATCGGAGGGCCATAAATCCTAAACCGTAACTCGGATTAAGACGAGTACTATATGAAAAGTTATCTACTCGAACAGAGCTATTTGAAAATCATGACCACAACAGCCCAGGTCTACTGGTCTGTTACAGAAACTAGAAAACAGTAGGTAGAAGACAGAAAGCAGAAAAATAATGGGTTCCGGTGAGTTTGGTGCTTGATGTTCATCATGGTTCTCATCCTTGATGCCTATAGCTTCAAGTGTACAGCTCATTGATGTGTTTACATCATATTTACCATGGTTTGACCATCATAACCCAAGTGTAAGTCTAAGACATGAAGCATAACTCACTTAAGTGTTGCAAGTGTTTTGATGAACCAAAGTTACATCAAAGTCTTAGATCTAACACATACATGAACTTTAAGACTAATAATAAGTTACAAACTTGAAAGTGAACTTATAAAATCAAGATCTTAAGTTGTAGAACATAGTTCTTAGTTTGATCTTGAAGATCCAAGACTCAAAAGTCTAGATCTAACATAAGTGTACAAAGTTATAATTAAAAAGTTTCATTTACATGTTCTTGAACTTTTAAAGTTACTTTTAGTTCAAGATTAATGAGATCAAAGTTAACTAGTAACATTTGACCAATCACAACCAACAAACAAGAAATTAAAGTGTATAATATGAAGAAATAAACTAAGTAAACAAGTAATTAGTTCATGGTTTGTTCATACTTTAAAGATTCAAACCAAAGTTTGATCTTTAAGAAAGTAAACTTTAAAGTTTACTAACATGACTTACAAGTATGATTTGCAACACAAGAACTCTAAATCTTTGGAAGCATTAAATGTAGAACATAAACTAAAAAGTTTTGTTCTTGTATGTCTTGTAAGAACAAGATAAATGAAGAATGAAACTAGTAAGTTTGATTCTTGAAAACATGTAAGTAATGACAACAATAACAAGTAAGTAAGCTACAATTAAGATCAAGTAACAAAACAACAAACAAAAATGATGATGATGAGTGTGCTAGGGATTCGGTTTTTGTAAGAAAAAGAAGAGAAGAAATGTTCATAATACTTACAAGAATTAGAGAGAAAATGAGAGAAAAGTTGGAAGCAAGTAAAGTGTGTGTTAAGTGAAATGAATTAGTGAGAGAAGTAATACAAAAACAAAAAAGAAACCAAAGACCCTCTAAAGGCCTCTTTGGCCGTAGGTTTGCAAGGAAAAAAGGGGGAGGAGCAAGATCCACAAGTTACTTCATGTAATGTCTTAAAAAGTTGGTCACAAGGAGGTGTTTGCATGGGAAGTGGTATGTAACTAGATTCCTTAAGTGTTTAATCAATTTAGTTAAGTTTGAAAGTGATACTTACATGAAGTAATGGGCAAAATAATCCTTTAAGTGTGTAGGGTGGGCTTATAAGCCCAAGTATGTAAGTAAGTAACAAGTTAAATAAATAAGCCCAAGTCCAAATAACTGATAATCCAATAAAAGCCCAAGTAATTAACTAGTAACCTTAGTCAATTAAAATGATTAATAGAATCAATCATGAATGTAAATAATATTCTAAAAATATTATTCGTGAAAGTTTCGCGTGTCACAAAGACGTTTCGGGCATTCAAAAGTCAAGTACGGTCAATCATGGTAACAAGTAAATGTAATAACTTACATTCGTTAATACGCAAGCATTAATGATAAACATTATTAATTAAGAGTGGAAAAACCAGGGTCGTTACAATCTCATCACAATTATATACTAAACCAAATTCTAGATCTTATTTATCCGCTTGTCCGAACCGACAATCACCCCGGTGTAATAGAAGAAGTCAACGAGCTTCGCGCTCGGGTAGTGGCTTTAGAGAATATGGTGCAAAGGTTACAAACACCAGCAGCAACACCAGCAACATAGCCAGTACCACCATCAACAACATCAACAGTACCATTACCACCACCAACAACAACCGCATCGCAAACCTCAACTTCACAATTTGTCCCATGAGCATCGACGTCATACGCCCTGTAGATACTAAGGAATACCACAACGATGAAGTATTTATTCATAACTTCATTGAGAAAACATTCTATGACGATTATGTAATTTCTAAAGTTTAGAAATTATCTATCCTAGCCTTAACCATAAATCAAATGAGTTTAATTTAATATTAACTCATTAAATCTATATTACATCTGAAGAAATATACATATATATTTCCATAAAGACTGTAATAAAATTCTTTTGTACAAAATATTAATTGTGACATTTTTTTAACGGGTAAGTAATACCCGAGAGATATATAAATTCACAATTAATATGTTACATTCTTCGAATCTAATTCAGCAAATCATCCATTATACTCCCTACTTTCACAACAATATACATTCTTTTATAGAAATCAAAACAACCATACTCATTCAAAAATATAATTACATATTCTGATTTTGAAATCGCCGAATTCAATTCAAGATATAACTGGTATCATCACTCTTAGATTCTTACATCTTTCAAAGCTATACTTTGACTTCAAAACTGTGTTAGAACATCGTATGTATATTAACGATTATAATCTGTGTTCAAGCCCTTCGAAATACCTGAAGACACTTCAAATAATGAACAATCGAGATGATGATCTAACCACATGCTATCCACAGTTACGTACCTGAAAAACTCTTGAAACCAAAGTCATAATTTAACACGTATCCATGTCAGACCTTTTGGCATTTACTAGCTAAAATAACTTTTCAATCCCTTCTAAAAATAGACGGTTTTGTCATAGCTCCAGCAAACCAACTTCAATTGTTCATTCGAATAAGCCTTATTATAATGATTACCTCTTCATCATTATTACCGGGGAACCTTTCATATCTGGCCACATTAGCAGTAAACTTATTAACAACTTCATTGATCTTTGACTTTCCGAAAAATCTTTATATTTATCAAAACCCCATCATTTACTCATCCTCATCTTGTAACGAGAATTGCCATACGAATCATCGGGAATTAGCAATCAGTATTTTGAAATCTCGCAGCATGTCTACGCCAACAATTATATGCGTCTATCTTCTGGACTTATATACTTTGAATGTGAAGTTTCTGAAAAACACCCTAAACTGCGAACTAGTTCTCAAAATGCTGATGAAGCAGCAAAAACTATCAACGACCTTAACAGTAAAAAGTTTTATGACAAAGAGTAGTGTGTTGGCAAAGCTCAGAAAAAGAGAAGATTTGGTACTGAAAAATACGGATTGAGCAAACCATGAAGAAGGATGTGGATAAATCACAAGGACGAAATCTACCTTCAAAGAATCCAAATGATTCTGTGTCTGCTGAAGTCATTATCGAATACCTTGCTCCTGACTCTAAACTCTTACGGACAATATTCTTCATCATCATCTGATATTAGAAATTCTAAGATATCATCGTGTCTTTCATTATAAATATCCTCCATATTTCTGAAGATATTTCCATAATTATTCTTATCTGAAATCATTTACCTCTTCGCGCTGTCTGTATTACATCATAAAAGAAACTATTTTAGTTTCTAAATTATGAAACTTTCAAATTTAAAATAGGAATATTTTTGAAGTAGTGTTGGGAACTGAAGCATGAACTAGTATAATATAATGACACTTGATCAACGTGATTATATTACAGTAAGTTATGCTGAGTTTCTAAATGGAACGTGATGATTCACAGATCATAACGTCATCATGTGCTATGTTACACGACTCTTGTATTCTCTTTAACCTCTAAAATATCAAGAAAATATTTCTTGATGATTCGGCCTTTTCCGAGGTATTCTAGTAATTTGACAAGTCAAGATCGTGCCATTACAATTTCCTTCTTAGAATATTAACAATGGTCATTCCGAAATTCATATACACGAATTCTGGACCATTACAAGCGGTGCTTAATCGCAAGAAGAAGAAACGAAAGGACAAAACTCCGAAATAGAAATTGGGGTATAAATCGCAGCAAATAAAAGAGAGCATTAATTGGGGATGACAATGATTATAGAAGACAGAAGCAGGGACATCGAAATATAAGGGAAGATATAAAACCCAACAACAACCTAGAAACTATAAACCATATATATCGATGCATATAGCAATATAAAGACACGAGAGAACTAAAAACACTATAAAACCAAGAGTATAGTAGAAGTAAATAGATTCTTCCGGAGGTAGATGAAAAAGAAGAACGACAGATATGAAAGTGAGGAGTATATCGAGAATCAGCATTGGATGAAGCATATTGACGAATAATTTTAAAGTAAGAATTGAGGGAGAAAGAATAGAAGGTGTGAATTAAAAGGAAACGAAGGAGGTGGATTTATAGCGAAATATCCGACAGAAAAATCAAGATGAATCATCGCATTAAATCGAAGAGGATCATAATTTCCTTAATCACCGAAGAATCAAATCCTATATAGATTACAATGATTTTCTTTAATTCGGAGATCAACCGTGATGACGTCAAAAGATAAGACGAATCCCTATTTTCTCATTTCACTCTTTTACGATAACTTCACTCATACGTTTCGAGTAATCGAATTATTTTATCCATATTTCTCAATCATGATAAAACCCTATGAATCAACTTATATTCGTCATAATAACATTCTTATTGTTAGCCATGACGACCTCGATCAAATTTCGGGACGAAATTTCTTTAACGGGTAGGTACTGTGACGACCCGGAAATTTCCGACCAAATTTAAACTTGATCTTTATATAATTCCGACTTGATAAGCAATGAATTTTTAATAAATCTTGAACCTCCAGAAAGAGTTTTACACAAGATTTTGTTCACCCTTTTATTCTGACGATTCACGAACGTCATAACTTGATTTAATTGTTTAATTGTTTCATTATTGTGTATATATATGGATTTATATATATATATATAACTTGAAAATATGATAATTAAATATCTCATTAAGTATATTAACAAAGTATTGTATATATATTTTCATACTACTAATTTAAAGAGTTTTTGAACAATATATATGTTACTATTTAAACGACGTAATTAACTTATGTTAAAATGTATTTACATATAATGTATTACGAGTGTAAATACATCCTTACAAGTATTGAATACACTTTATAATATACCAATACATATAAAGGATAGCTACACTCGTATTTCTGTTCAATTTTCTCAAGAATTCTACTCGCATTCATACGGTATTTTTACCCGTATTATACACAGCTTCTAGAAGTATTTACTATTGGTATATACCAATAGAAATCTGCAATTATTTGTGTAATATGTCATCCATGACCTAATCAATTTAATATGTCATCCATGACTTAATACAGTTATCATGTCCACATAATTCAACGGTGGCAATTATCATGTCCACATAATTCAACGGTGGCAATTATCATGTCCACATAATTCAACGGTGGCAATTATCATGTCCACATAATTCAATGGTGGCAATTATCATGTCCACACAATTCATTCGAGGAATGTTTTGATTGTGTCTATCTCGTCAAACATTTATAAAAGCATTTCATGTATTCGCAGTGCAAAATATATTTCAAAAGCATTTAATAAAGCAGTTGTAAAAACAGCGCATGTATTCTCAGTCCTAAAAATGTAAAGAGTAAAAGGGAATCAAATGAACTCACCATACTGTATTTTGTAGTAAAATGCATATGACGACATTGAACAATTACAAGGTTGGTCTCGGATTCACGAACCTATATCAAGTAGGTATATTAACACATATAATAATATTCAAATAAATATATATTTTGATATTAGTAATATACTTGTGATATTAAATTTAATATTAATAATTACTTAAATATATTTATTTTATATATATTCTAATAAATTATCATAATAATCTATTATATACTTTATTAAAATATTTTGGATAAGTACTTAATATTAATATTTTTAAATACTCATAAATTTTAATATGATAACATTTTTTAGTAAATTCGAGTTATATTAAAACGTAAATGAACAAAAAGTATTTTATTAGAAAAAGTAGTATACTTATTATATATACTTTTATATATCCAATGTTTGTATCTATCTTATAATATCTATCTTTTTAATTTAAGATCATAAAAATATAGTTATATTTTACATATAAATATAAAATACATTTAAAACTAAAGTTATAATTAGTAATATTAATAATAATAATAATAATAATAATAATAATAATAATAATAATAATAATAATAATAATAATAATAATAATAATAATGATATTAGTAGTAAAAATAATAATAATGTTAATAATATTAATATAGTTGTAATAATAATAATTATGATATTAGTAGTAAAAATAATAATGATAATAATTTTTGATATTATTAATAATAATACTTATTTTAATAATAATAATAATAATAATAGTAGTAGTAGTAATAATAATAATAATAATAATAATAATAATAATAATAATAATAATAATAATAATAATAATAATAATAATAATAATAAAAATAATAGGAATATTAAGTATACTACCTTAAGGAAATAGCTAAAAATATAGTATCGCAGCCCGGGCTCGAACTCACGACCTTTCGTTAATCCAAATCACTATCAAACCGTCCCTCTGTTTCATTATTTCTATATTACCTTCCGATTTAGATTTATTTATCCCTTTATATATTGATATAAAATCTGCAAGCCCAACAGAAGAGAAGGGATTCGGCCCAACAGAAGTATACTCTCGGCCCAACTTTGAAAATGATAAAAAAAGAACAAGGAACCCGGTGACCAGGCTCGAACCTCCAACCATTCGCTAAACCAACACCCCTCTTAACCATCTATCTACCACACTTTTCTGTTAGTGTTTGGTTTTTATTTTCTTTTATCTTACTTTCTGTTTTCCTTCATCTTCTTAAAAAAATCGATCAAAGTAATATCAATCAACATCACGACTATATCATCATCATCATAATCGTTATCTTCATCACATAATCAATATCATCACCATCATCTTTATTATTCGAATCGCCATCATCATAGTTGATGTGGTAGCGTGGGGGTACGTGATAGTACTATATTTTACTACGAAATACGTTACAAATTACACAAGTTTTAATTATTTATTTACAAATGGGATATACCTAAACCTTGCTACAACACTATAGGCAGTGTACCTAATCGTAGAGTAGTATAGTTTTTAGTAAGTCCGGTTCGTTCCACAGGGAGCGGGCTTATTGCACACTATATTTTTAAACAACTATATTTGTACAAAATATATATAATTATATATAATAATATATAAAAGGGGGTTTACCGTTTAATGACCGGGTTGTCGATTTATATTTTAAGTGAAGCGTATAGTAAATGACGATATTTAAATAACAATATAAAATAAATAAGAATAATTAAAATGACAATAAATAAAAGTACGAGGAAAAATGAAATAAAATATATTATGCTTATTTAAACTTCCGTAACCATGATGTTTGACGTGTTGATTTTAGTTTTATGCCCATGGGTTAATTGTCCTTTGTCCTGGATTATTTAATATGTCCGTCTGGTTTTTGTCCATAACAGTCCATCGGTCATAAATTTAAAGTGCGAGTGTCCTCGTCAAATTATCCTTATACCCGAAGTCAAATATTCCAACTAATTGGGGACTTAAACTGTAACAAGGTTTTAATACTTTGTTTAATAATTACACCAGGATATCGACTGCGTGTAACCCAAGGTTTTAATACTTTGTTATCAATTATGCCAAGTGTCCTTGTACATAATTTCACCCCTGTTTTAATAATTCCATAGACTATTAATCCATTCCCGTGTCCAGTTAAATGAACGATTATTCGTACATATAAATATCCCGCCCATCGTGTCCGATCGAGTGTATATGGTTATTTATAGGTACGTTCAATTGTAAATCTTTATATTAAAATTAACAATCTATCATTTAGTTAAACAAATATAAAGCCCATTAATAGCCCATAGTCTAATTTCCACAAGTGTCGTTCTTTTGTCCAAACCCCAATTATGGTACAAAGTCCAATTACCCAATTTTAATATTTTTAGCCCAACATCATGATTACTTCGTCTTAAATAAGCATAATACTAACTTAAGTACGAGACATTAATTTAAAAAGGAGAACATAGCTTACATTGATTATTTATCGCGTAGTGTTACACGGACAGAGCTCCAACTTTAAAACCCGTAAAATAACCTTTACATTAAACCAAACTAATCTAATATAAAACTAACCTATACTATATATATATATATATATATATATATATATATATATATATATATATATATATATATATATGTATGTATGTATATATTATATATTTATTTATTATTTATTACAGAGTATTATTATTATTATTTATATATTTAAACTCGGCAGAATGCATGGCCTTTTATAGGCATTTCTGATTTTTGCAGCTCCGCGAGTCATGGAGTTTTAAGCCTGCAAACTCCGCGAGTCGTGGAGTTTGAAAATCCAGCTCACACAATTTTGGAACCTTGCTTGTCGGACGTTATTAAATAATAATATAATATATATATATAATTTTTAAGAATTATTTATATATTATATTTTATTTATGTGCATAGTTGACTTGTAATTTTTGGTCCGTTGCGTCGGGCGTTGATAGTTGACTCATGTCCCGGTTCCGGATTTTCGAACGTCCTTGCGTACAATTTAATATCATGTACTTTGCTTTTTGTAACTTGTACTCTTGTCATTTTGAGACGTTTCTCATCAATAAATTGAACCACTTGGATTGTATCTTGTACATTTGAGCTTTTTAGACGTTTTTGTCTTCAAATCTTCATTTTCGCCTTTTGTCTTCGCACTTATTTATTTAAACAATTACAATGAAAATATAATACAATTACATATGAAAACCTATTATTTAGGAGGGATATTGCTATGAAATATATGTTCCTTTTTAGCCTCATCAAATATCCCCACACTTGAGCGTTGCTTGTCCTCAAGCAATACAGAACTTGAAATAAAAACATACATGAATCACTTTTTTTATTCATCACACTTTGTACATTAGTGATTTTGATATGGTGGTATAAACAATGATAGTAACGATAGAACCATGGTTAAAGGTGGGTGTGTCATCCACAGTTGCCTCGGGTTTAGGTCAACGACACTTGCAATCAAATAGCCGATTTACTTTCGATTTCTAAAGCAAAGTGCACATTTGAAAGGCGGTTTACAGTCCCACATGACTATGAAAATGTAGATCCTTAAGGAAATTGGATCTTTATGAAAACATTTGATCTTTGAAAATTCAATCTAGCTTTTACCCTAGATAAGTTTTCCGGAATAACCCTTCACCGGTGTTTCAAAATATTTTTGTGGGTTTTGTGGGTTTCAGATTTGAAAATTTTAGCTCAAAACTTATGGTTTTGTGTCACCCACTTGCTAACCTTGTATTAGGAAAGCAACACGTCCAGTATACTTGCTCCGTATATTACCTTTCGGTAAACTACCGTCCGGTTGTAAAGGAAAGCGATGAACAAGAAACGGTTAAGGCAATGTCTAATGACATGCATTTGATTATGGTCCACAAACGTGTCGGATGCTAGTACTATCCTTTGTAGGAGCAATAGTAAAGATCATCCTATAATTTTTTCAGTCTGGCACAAGGTCCTGTCTTCGACCATGCTATGCAACCACCGTTCTTACGGTTGACACCCAATTTGGTTCAGGTGACCTAATGAATTCCAGGTGAATTCCTAGGATTTTACGTTCAATGGTAATGAACGCATTGAAAATAGGTTTTTAGAAAATAAATCAGTTTGTAATTTTTGATCAAAATATTTTCTCGTTCAAGCTCGAGTTTAGATATCATTGAATTCCATGAGTTTGAATTCTCAATCTTTAAGGTCAATCTCAAGGATTGAGTAATATCAGTCTTAAAAGCTGATTTTTGATCTTTTAAGGAGATTATCCTTTCTGGGGATCTGATTCATTAGTCTTATCAAGCTAATTTACACGGTGCCCTCCCCATTTTACGAGACAGATCCTCTCATGGTTAGGATAAGTCTGACCACATGGCGACCCTGTGTGATGCTGAGGTCAGTGGATTTCCTACTGATTTTAGAGATGACTTTTCTAGATTTTTCGTCAACCTACAGCTGGTCTAGACGACAAGTTCTTGACCTAAATCAAGAAGCGCGTGTCTTTTTCGGAAGACTTTACTTCCTTTTAATGATGGAATTGATTCATCGTGTAGATTCATCTTTTCTTTTATTTTTATTATAATATTGCAGGTAAAACAGTCAATTTAGTCCAAAACAAAAGCACCTGCAATAAACTTTACAGAAACATGTGATAGATAGTTTTTAATTGAATAACTTGGTACATTCTCCCCACACTTGGCTTTTTTCATGCGTCTTTTTATATCTTAATAAATAAATTCAAGCGTTTTTGTTGTTTCTCAATTTATGTCCTTTCCGAGGTAACGATAATTTCTGTATTAACACCTAGTTTTCATCGTTCATAAATATGTATAAACATGATTTTGAATTCATTTAGTTGAATTTTTTTTTTCACAAAATTTAGAAAATAAACCAAGTATAAACCCGAGAGAATTTATAACTCTTCCCCACACTTGAGATCATGCAATGCCATCATTTGCATGAAATCAGACTCTAATTATAAATTCATGAGGGTGATTAGTGTAGAAAAGTGATTGAAAATACCCAGTTTGTAATTACAAAGCTCGTCGAATGATAGATGGCGCGCCTCATCGTTCATTCCTTCTTGTTTTATCACACATGTTTTTCTTCAAAAACGGTTGCTTTTCTGGACTGTTTGCTAATTTTTGAAAATGCTTCTTTTACCCTAATAGTGCATTTTTATTAACTAGTTATGCACTAATCTGAACCCCTAATTTAACATTAAGTGGGGTTAGACTTCCCCACACTTAGCTTACGACATGTGAAGTCGGTAGAATAAGTTCCACGAATTAAAATAGTGAGCCACTTATTTACATCTCGGGTGGTATAAAATATATCAATGGGTTTAAAGTTTAGACCCACCCGAATATCACTACTTAATACTTTTTTAAGTGTAGCTTTTAGTAAATGGATATGTCTCTTTTCTGGTTCTTGGTCAAATGGATCGATATACACCGACATACATATTATAGGGTGGACAATTTCTAACGTTTCCTTCCTTTTATTCTCGAGATCAAAGTTTTCACCTCTATTACCCAATTGGGTGAAATCCGAGGTGTCATTATCTATTACAGCTCGTAGTTCATCTTCGGTAGATGACTCGTCTATTGAGAATATTGGTTTGGAAGGTTGTGGAATGGTGAATTTCGGGATTGGAGTAGATTCTTCTTCATTAACGGTACTTATCGGTCCCACCACTTTGGTCTCGGGGGTAAAATTTTCAACGTTATCGTTTTCCCAAGAGTACCAATTTGTCACCCTTACTTCTTCTTCATCCATAGATGGATCGATGATTTCGTCGGTAGAGGCTAATGTGTCGATATGTTGTGAAATTAATAAGACTGAATAAAAAGTATCATCGGGATAGTTGGTGATTTCGGAGCTCTCGAATTCATCAAAATTCGATGATATGAGATTTTCTTGCACAATACTCCTCAGATTAATAGGTGTGTAATCTGATAGAGTTTCAGCTTGCCGATTTACAAACTCTCTCATTTGTTCATTTTGAGCATCGAGTTCTTCGAGTTTGATTTTCATATTGTATAAAAGATTTTCAGACACATAATTTTTCTCGTCTACTGGTTGTTGAGTTTGGAAATATTCTTGGGAATAATCCCAATTTGAATTGTATTCTTCATAATCATTCCATTCAGGTTCCGTGGGTGCGTAATTTTCCATAGGAACGTAATAATAACATTCCCATGTTGAGTGATAATCTCCATAGATTTCACAACCAGTTATTGTTTCGTCATTCGTGATCCAAGATTGACCGAACGAATTGTCATCAACACTCGGTTGAGAGTATTGATTTCGTATGTCGTAAAGAGTTTCCAAAATATCTTCGAGACTTTTCATAATGCGCTTATTACCAAATTTTAATTATCCTATTAGTTATAAATATAAAAATTATATAAGTTATCAAATTAATAGACTTTTCTGCTTTTGCCCACGTTTCGAATAGCCAATAGATGCAGCAGGGAGCCAGAACCCTTTAAATCGGAAGCTCACAACTCAGCCACTAACAAATCCAACTATTACTACGAAGCAGAAAATTTGGATGTCTATCAATTTAACCACTTAAAATAATTTTTCGTTTGGAATTATTAGAGAAGAAGTAGAGAAAATTTCTAAGTCCTAAAAACTAGCGTGTCGAGAAATAAGAAAGAAAAAGAGTGCGCGTCGAAAAAAAAACGTCGAAAAATAAAAATAAGAAAGAAAAACGTCGAAACTTAAAAGTCTAAAAATTAAATCTAAAAAGTTACGCCTAAAGGTATTAAAGCTTAAAGGAATTCTATATCCAAAACGGCAATAACTTAAAAGGCACTAAAATTTTAAACGGCGTCGTAAAATTCTAAAGCGCCTAAATCTTAATCTAAAGAAAAAGCACTTAAGGGATTTTACGGCAAAGCCTAAAAATCTAGAAATAAAAATAAGCTACGGCAAAATACTAAATTTAAAACTAGCTACGAACAATAAAAATACAAATATTATGCTAAAAACAAATAAAAATAAACAAAAATAAATAAAAATAAACTTAAAGTTGTAAAAAGTACAATTTTTATAAAAATATTATTTTTATCTTTATTATTTTATAAAAGTATTAATTTTTATTTATAATAAAACTAATTAAAATTAATTATTACTAATTAATTAAAATTAAAACTAAATATTAAATTAATTAAACTAATTAGGGTTTTAAAAATAATAATAATTAATATACTCCGTATTAAATGCGATTAGGGTTCCGTGGTCAGGTCTGCCAGGGCGGCTCCGCGAGTCGCGGTGATCCGTACCAGAAAACCTCCGCAAGTCGCGGAGATTGAAAAATGTGTTTTTTTTAAATTTTATATTGTTTTTCTAAAATGATATATAAATATATTTATACAAAAATAAATTAAAAATATAGCGTTTCGCCGATTTCCCCGGCAGCGGCGCCAAAAACTTGATGTGGTAGCGTGGGGGTACGTGATAGTACTATATTTTACTACGAAATACGTTACAAATTACACAAGTTTTAATTATTTATTTACAAATGGGATATACCTAAACCTTGCTACAACACTATAGGCAGTGTACCTAATCGTAGAGTAGTATAGTTTTTAGTAAGTCCGGTTCGTTCCACAGGGAGCGGGCTTATTGCACACTATATTTTTAAACAACTATATTTGTACAAAATATATATAATTATATATAATAATATATAAAAGGGGGTTTACCGTTTAATGACCGGGTTGTCGATTTATATTTTAAGTGAAGCGTATAGTAAATGACGATATTTAAATAACAATATAAAATAAATAACAACAAATAAAATGACAATAAATAAAAGTACGAGGAAAAATGAAATAAAATATATTATGCTTATTTAAACTTCCGTAACCATGATGTTTGACGTGTTGATTTTAGTTTTATGCCCATGGGTTAATTGTCCTTTGTCCTGGATTATTTAATATGTCCGTCTGGTTTTTGTCCATAACAGTCCATCGGTCATAAATTTAAAGTGCGAGTGTCCTCGTCAAATTATCCTTATACCCGAAGTCAAATATTCCAACTAATTGGGGACTTAAACTGTAACAAGGTTTTAATACTTTGTTTAATAATTACACCAGGATATCGACTGCGTGTAACCCAAGGTTTTAATACTTTGTTATCAATTATGCCAAGTGTCCTTGTACATAATTTCACCCCTGTTTTAATAATTCCATAGACTATTAATCCATTCCCGTGTCCGGTTAAATGAACGATTATTCGTACATATAAATATCCCGCCCATCGTGTCCGATCGAGTGTATATGGTTATTTATAGGTACGTTCAATTGTAAATCTTTATATTAAAATTAACAAACTATCATTTAGTTAAACAAATATAAAGCCCATTAATAGCCCATAGTCTAATTTCCACAAGTGTCGTTCTTTTGTCCAAACCCCAATTATGGTACAAAGTCCAATTACCCAATTTTAATATTTTTAGCCCAACATCATGATTACTTCGTCTTAAATAAGCATAATAATAACTTAAGTACGAGACATTAATTTAAAAAGGAGAACATAGCTTACATTGATTATTTATCGCGTAGTGTTACACGGATAGAGCTCCAACTTTAAAACCCGTAAAATAACCTTTACATTAACCCAAACTAATCTAATATAAAACTAACCTATACTATATATATATATATATATATATATATATATATATATATATATATATATATATATATATATATATATATATATATATATATGTATATATATATATATATATGTATATATATATATATATATGTATATATATATATATATATATATGTATATATATATATATATGTATATATATATATATATATATATATATATATTATATATTTATTTATTATTTATTACAGAGTATTATTATTATTATTTATATATTTAAACTCGGCAGAATGCATGGCCTTTTATAGGCATTTCTGATTTTTGCAGCTCCGCGAGTCGTGGAGTTTTAAGCCTGCAAACTCCGCGAGTTGTGGAGTTTGAAAATCCAGCTCACACAATTTTGGAACCTTGCTTGTCGACGTTATTAAATAATAATATAATATATATAATTTTTAAGAATTATTTATATATTATATTTTATTTATGTGCATAGTTGACTTGTAATTTTTGGTCCGTTGCGTCGGGCGTTGATAGTTGACTCATGTCCCGGTTCCGGATTTTCGAACGTCCTTGCGTACAATTTAATATCATGTACTTTGCGTTTTGTAACTTGTACTCTTGTCATTTTGAGACGTTTCTCATCAATAAATTGAACCACTTGGATTGTATCTTATACATTTGAGCTTTTTGGACGTTTTTGTCTTCAAATCTTCGTTTTAGCCTTTTGTCTTCGCACTTATTTATTTAAACAATTACAATGAAAATATAATACAATTACATATGAAAACCTATTATTTAGGAGGGATATTGCTATGAAATATATGTTCCTTTTTAGCCTCATCAATAGTCATCATAAAATCATACGGTATTATTAACATATTATTATCATGCATCAACATTTTATGTATTACCGATATTTTTCATATGTTGTAACATCTTCATTAACTCGCCATCAAAACAGCAAACAACAATCATTTGTATCCCTTAAATTCTTGGAGTTTGTTCGATGAGCAAGAAGAAGAAAATGTTAACTGCTCGCAAGTTTTCCTTGTGTTAGTTCTTAGCCCATCAAAAGCCCAAACGTTAACAAGTCCCAACTATTAAATTACAAATATCGGCCCATGTAAAAAGAGAATAAGCCACGGCTCACTGTAATGCAGTATTAAAATCGATTGGCCATTCCACATCGCTTTTGCTCTTATATTTAAAAAGAAACTAGTGGGAGGATGTCGACTTCCACATATCATAAAATAACAATATCAATTACGGAATACCTTCAATTATATAGCAAGTGGGTCGTGACCAAGCAAATCAAAAAAGGGTCCCTACCCTTAAAATAAATCACGACAGAAAGCTCTCATATACCCCATTACGTATGCTTTTGACTTAAAAATCAAGTAGGTGGGGGAAATTGTCGGCCAACAAAGGAAAGGTACATACATTATTATCATAACAATCAACCTTTTTTAATATAAAAGTATGTCATATTCCTTCTTCACATTTCGACATAAGTAGTAGCAGATAACAAGAAAATTAAGTTGCAAGTTTGTTTGAATATTAACATGATAGAAACAGAAGCTAGTGAATGAGAGAGAGAGATTGAGGTTCGAAAAGAAAGAAAAGAATGAAGAACACCGTAGGTATGTTGATGGTGATGCTACGATGGAACCCTGGTGTTGTAGTGTTGGTGTTTACATGGTGATGGAGATTTGTTTAATATATAAATGGAATCAATATATGGTGTTCCACGATTGCAAATATGGAGAGAGAGAGAAGAGAGAAAAAAAAGTTTTGATTTGCTGATTCTTGGTGGTTATGGTTTTATCGAGCAAAAGAATTAAGCAGTAGCACAAGGATAGTCGCAACGAGCAAAAAGATTAGACGGGGGTGAAGATTTCATCAAGAAGAAAACAAGAAGGTATGTATATATATATCTAGTATATATGTGTATGTATATATTTTTATAAAGAAAGAGATATAGAGTGAGAGTGAATTGGTGTCGAGGGTGTTGATGAATTGTGTTCTCTTCATTTATATTTACATGTATATTTTTAGGGATATAAACAAAGATAGATAGTGATAGATATGGATAGCTAACAGAAAGTGGACTTCATCATATAGATGGTTGATTGATTCGTAGCAAATGAAGGATGTCGATAGAAATATTCGATCAGGAAGAAGTTGAAAAATAAATAAAGCAGATTGTAATTGTCAACAAATTTGTACGATTGATATTGATATCTAACAAACTGGAGACAGAAACAGATTTGATTACAGTGTTGACGGGAATATAATTCATGAATGAATGATTCATCTAATGTGATATGTAAATGATTTTGTTTTATAATATGAATTGATCGTGTTTTATAGTACTAAAGTTATCAGAAAGATTCGAACAGACAAGAAGAAAGAAAAGAAGAAGAGAAGAAAGAGGAAAAAAAATATAAATAACTAAAAAGCTGATAGTGATCCCTAACAGATTTTGGATTGTAATATGATTTCTGGTTCATGATTTGTACTGGTTAGATATGAAGGACTATCAAACACAGTATGAAAGCTATATGAAACTGATTCGCACGTTCTTGTTTGGATTTATGATTTATAAAATAAACTTTAATTTATTAAAGGTATTTATCAATATTAATGATTATATTAATAATAAATAATAATGATATTAATAATAATAAAAGAATGATATTAATGCTATTATTAATGTTAGTAATCATAAAAAAAATGTATTATTTTTTAATAGATATTAATACTAATACTAATAATAATATCAATAATAATAATACTATAACAATTTATATATATCAATGTGTTGTATATTGAAAATAATAATATTAATAATACGGATTTTAATATTATTATTACTATTGATAATAATATTGAAAGTAATGATAATTATATTCAAACTTGTAACTAGATTTAATATATTACAATTTATTACTATTTACCAGTTTTATAATATATCGAATCGTTAATATTTATTACTTATATGTATATATTATGACATATAATATTACAATTTATAATTCCAATCATCATATATATATATATATATATACACACATATCTATTTACAATTTAATTGTTCGTGAATCATCGAAAGCAGTCGAAGGTCAATTGTATAAACGAAAACAGTTCAAAATTTTTGAGACTCAACTTTACAGACTTTGCTTATCGTGTCAGAATCATATAAAGGTCAAGTTTAAATTTGGTCGGAAATTTTCGGGTTATCACAGTACCTACCCGTTAAAGAAATTTCGTCCCAAAATTTGAATGAGGTCGTCATGGCTAACAAAAAAAATGTTTTCATTACGAATATGAGTTGATAAATCGGGTTTTATCATTATTGATAAATATAGATATAACGATTCGATCATGTGGAGCGTTCGAGTGATGCTGTCACAAAAGATTGAGATATAGATTTAACTTTTGATGTAGTCACGGTGGATTTCCGAAATTCAAGGAATGAAAATCTTCGAAATCTATATAAGATTTGATTCTTTGGTAATTAAGAAAATTATGATCCTCTTTAATTAAATGCGGTAAACTACCTTGATTTTTATGTCTGATATTTCACTATAAATTCACCTTCTTTGTTTCCTTAATGTCACCACTCCCATCCTACTTCAAGTCAAGCGAATAATGGTCCAGAATTCGTAGGTATAGAGTTTTTATTGACTATAATATTCTAAGCAGAACGGAATGTATTAGTACGATTTGATTTGTCAAATTACTAGAATATTCGGGAAAGATAGAACTATCAGGTAATTATATTCTTGATATGCTTAGAGGTTAAATAGAACAAAAGAGTTATGTAACATGGTCCATGATGAGAGTATGATCTGTGAACCATCATCACGTTCCATTAGAAACTCCGCATGACTTACTATAATATAACCACGTTGGCCGGGCATCGTTATATTATACTAACTCATGCTTCAATTTCCAACACTTCTCCAGAATTCATTCATAATTTAAAACTTGAATAGAGAAACTAAAACAGTTTTCTTTATGATGTAATACGGATAGCACGAAGAGATAACTAATTTTGGATAAGAAGAGTTATGAAAATATCCTCAGAAATATCGAAGATATTTATGATGATATTTTCAGAATTTCTAAGATCGAAGATTGATGAAGAAAGAATTTTTCACAAGATTTAACATGGGTACAGAGCAAGATATTCTCTAAAGATTTCATCGGATCCAGAATTACATGGATTCTTTGAATATAGGGTTTGGTCCTTGTATTTGTCCTTGGTCTCCTTCATGGTTAACTCAATCCGTTTTTCAGTACTAAATTTTCTATTGAGCGTTCCCAACATTCCATTCTTTACTATCAAACTTTGGCCATTTAGTCCATCTACAATTTTGCTGTTTCCTCTGCATTTAATGCTACCATATCTGAATCATCGGTTATCAATCCGAGGTGGTTTCAAGAGAATTTGTGTATTTAGATGATTAAACGCTGTTGGTAATCGTCAAGATACGAATGATTGTTTAGGATGAAATCAAGTGGCAAATTTATATATCAAAGTTATAATAAGGCTAATCCGAATGAAAGTTGAAGTTGATTTGCTGGAGCTATGACAAAATTGACTAATTTTGGAAAGGTATTGTAAAGTTATTTTCGGTAATAACAGGCGAATGGATCTGTCACAGTTTTGAATTCAAAGTATGGCTTTGAAAGATGTAGGAATCTAAAAGTGATGTCTTCTGTTAAATCTCGACTTGGATTTTGATCAGTCAAAATCCGAATATGAAATTAAATTTGAATGGAAATAGTTGTTCTTTGGTGAACGAATACGTATTTGTGCGAATTTGGGCAGTATTACTATTGACAGCTGAATCTGAATTGAAGAATGTACAGTTTAATTTTTAATGTGAAAACTAAATATTTCTCGGGTATTACCTACCCGTTAAAATATTTTCACCATTATCAGTTTGTACACAGAATTTTTAATTACAATCTTTATGAAAACATATATACCATATATATTTTTTTCAGATGTAATCATGGATTTAATGAGTTAATAAGATATTAATCTCATTTGCTTTTCAGTTTGAGCTAGAATAAGTAATCTCTAAAACTATTAGGAACCACATATTCTTCGCAGAATATTAATGAAGTTATGGATCAATACTTCATCGTTAACTATTAGGGATCACATATTCTTCGCAGAATATTTCTTCAATGAAGTTATGGATCAATACTTCACCGCTAACTATTAGGAATCACATGTTCTTCGCAGAATATTTCTTCAATGAAGTTATGAATCAATACTTCATCGTTCATTGTTGTTGGTACTCCTTGGTATCTATGGTGCGTATGATGTTGATGTTCGAGGTATAGATTGTGATGTCGAGACGTGTAATGCAGATGTTGTTGTTGGTGGTAATGGTACTGTTGATGCTGGTGACGTTGCTGAAGCTGGTACGTTTTGCACCAAATTTTCCAAAGCTACAACACGGGCGCGAAGCTCGTTAACTTCTTCTATTACTCCAGGATGATTGGCGGTTGAAACGAGCAGATGAATAAGGTTTAGAATAGTAGATATTACGTAATTGTTGAGAGTTATCTGGAAAATGAGAGTGAAAATGGTGGTTCGAACAGGTTTGCCGGTAAGTGTTTCAGGTTCTTTGCCAATAGGGCAATATGGTTAGTGGGAGGGATCACTTCTTCGCATCTCCATTAATTAAATTTACGTCGTACTCATTCTCAATTTATCCTGAATTTATGATGGCTAACTAGTTGACCCATTCCGGTTACACTTCTTTCAGAGCTCGAGTGGAAATCCATATCGGAATCCGAGGAACTTGAACTAGTGACGAGTTCCATTTCGTACGATTGAATAAAGGATTTTTGATATGAAATGAGTTCCGGCTATTGGGTGGTATTCTAATTACATAGAATATTTATATATATAGAACAAAGGATTTCGTAGATTACGGAGGAATTTACAGAATATGTCAGGCAAAGTTTTACAGTAACAGATATGCTAAGATATGAATTAGCAGATACGCTAAGATATGAGTTTTTCCTATACACTAATCATGCAGTCAATGCAGTAAGATGTGTCTAGATTAAGAACAATGAGCAGGTAATTTCCCAAGGATGATAAGCATGTAATTTTCGACACAAAACGATAAGCAAAACTTTTGACATGCAGACACGGTCGAAGTCCAGACTCACTAATGCATCTAAACAACTATCAGTTAGACACACTAATGCAAGACCTGGTTCGCTAAGACCACCGCTCTGATACCACATGTAGTGACCCGTCCTAATCCATCTGGACGAAGTCTTCAACAGTTGGTCCCATTACGAGGTTCTGACCTCTATATGCCATGAACGACTCCATGTAATATGAGCAAATGCACAGCGGAAGATTTCTTTCATACCTGAGAATAAACATGCTTTAAAGTGTCAACCAAAAGGTTAGTGAGTTCATTTAATTCCCTTTTACTCTTTACATTTTTGGGACTGAGAATACATGCGCTGTTTTTACAACTGCTTTATTAAATGCTTTTGAAATATATTTTGCACTGCGAATACATGAAATGCTTTTATAAATGTCTGACGAGATAGACACAAGCAAAACATTCCTCGAATGAATTGTGTGGACATGATAATTGCCACCATTGAATTATGTGGACATGATAATTGCCACCGTTGAATTATGTGGACATGATAATTGCCACCGTTGAATTATGTGGACATGATAATTGCCATCGTTGAATTATGTGGACATACCGTTAAATTATGTGGACATGATAATTGTCACCGTTGAATTATGTGGACATGATAATTGCCACCATTGAATTATGTGGACATGATAATTGCCACCGATTGATGTGAATGTTATGTATCGAGAGAATGATTTTTATACACAGGTTATGTGTATTAGTTTTTGTGCACGAGATATGTGTACGGTTACTAAGATTTATAAAAAATGGATTTCGTACACGAGAAAGGTGTACTGTATTTAAAAGATATCGCATGTACATTACAGGTGGGTATAGGATTCGGGCCCATTTGTACCATGCAGTATTTAAATCTTGTGGTCTATCAAAATGATGAATTTTATTGTTTTATGATAAATTTATAAACTCACCAACCTTTTGGTTGACACTTTAAAGCATGTTTATTCTCAGGTATGAAAGAAATCTTCCGCTGTGCATTTGCTCATATTACATGGAGTCGTTCATGACATATAGAGGTCAGAACCTCGCAATGGGACCAACTGTTGAAGACTTCGTCCAGATGGATTAGGACGGGTCACTACAATAACTATGCTACCATGCCCTTTTACAATCACAACACTCCAATGTCCATCATCTTTTACTTATAAAAATCGCCAAATTAGATCGTGATATTACTATAAATATAAAGGAATCATTATCATTAAATATGAAAGACCAAACGTAACTCATAGTGGCATCAAGTGATCCACAACTATTATCATTATCTTCTTTCTTGCTAAAAGAGACATTAGAGCCAAATTAAACTGGAGACAATTTGAAAAAATCTATTATACCATATAAATTGAATATACCATGAAACAATTTGAAATAACTTAAATTTACCTCTTGATGATCATCATCTTGAAGCGTATCTACAAAAAAAGTTAAAATCTTTATACCTACAAAGTCATATAATTTATGCTTCTAACACCAACCAACTAAAAATTAACAAATCAACTGTAACTTTATTTTGTTTACAAAGCTTATAGCCTCTTCAATGTCCACCGTTCGCTTAGGTACCTATTTCATTAAAATAAATAAAACGTAAATGAGCATAAGCTCATAAACCCATACACAAATCGTATACGGAGTATTACATAAGCAAACATTCAAATGTTTGTGTAATTGTGAGTAACCGATTCAAACACATATTATCTTAAGTACGAAATCTTCAGCATATATTTTAAAAATATATTGCAGTAGCATGAGTAGTTATAAGTATTTTTCAACATACATTTTAATCGTGAAACGACAGTTGAGAACTGTTTGTAGTAGTTTTCAACCGTTCCTCGTACCAAAACACAGTCCCACAATATCAGCAAGCACATTTACAATCCCCACATCATCATAAAGAGTTGTTACTCCTGCAATTCAGTCAGCAACAACAAAATAAACAAACTATGATAACAGAATTAAATCTGAATACACATAATTTAAAATATAATAAGAGCATACTCATAAATTAGATGATCCAATCAACTATAAACTATTATCATCAGAGACACCAAGTGGACCCGAATTAGGAGAACCTATATACTGATTAAAAGAGATCATTGTAAACTTACTAACATCTTTGCACTACCAAAATGAAATCTGATTAAAAGAGAGTTGTAGATACCAACAAAGAAGCAACCACATCCAACAATACTAAAAAAACGAATAAATTGAAAACATATGAATAATTAACAAACCATCTAATAATAACTAAAAATTTTAACACAAAAGAACAACCATCTAAATCACTGCCATCACCCACCCCCGACGCTCATCTAACAATAGCACCAAGATCTGAAACAAAGAAACGCTGTAAAAATAAAAAGTTTAATTATAACACAAAAATAGAAAATAAACAAATAACAAAAATAAGATCTGAAAAAAAAATACTAAAGGCAAACAATTAGGCAAAAATAACAACACACTTAACAATCAAAAGTAGCAACAGAAACCCTAAATAAAGAAGATCGATTGTTAAGCAAAACAACTTACAACCTAATGAGTTCATCACAAAATAGAAAAAAAGTAAACACCATAAGAGACAATCAAACAGAAATATTCATATTTTTATATTATAGATTAAACATGAAGCAATATATATAGACTAAGAGCATACGGATAATCCTTCTTTTCTTCATTTTTGGCAGACATAATTGCCCCTGCACAAAAAAAAAAGGAAAGAAATTTCATAATTTTGGCTATTGAATATGATTGAACTGATCCATCATTTAAAAGTTCAGAGTCCCATGTGTTCCATGTAACAAAATTTTTAAGTTGATAAAAATAAACTTAATTAGCCCAAAACAATATATAATATTCAAGATACATGAAGAAAGGATTACCAGTTGGTGGCAGAGCGTTATTAACAAAAATGAAAATAGCCTTCTCAGCGCTTAACTTGATCCTTTTACGTATCACATAAACAAATTGACCAACATGAATTGATAGACTAAAGTAGTAACCGATTGAATTAATAGACTAAATACGAAAAACAACAAACCTTGGTTTCGTATAATCTATCAAATTAATAATCGATTGAAATAATAGACTGGATACGAAAAACAACAAAACTTGACCTACGGATTATTGTGATGATTCTGACGAAGAAACTGCAACCGATCAAAGGAGTAGATGGAGGGCGACGGTGATGGGTGTCAACGAATGAGAGAAACGCAAAAATTGCACCTGTAAGAAACAGAAGAACGTAGCAGATGAAGAAAGGTAGGGTTCGATATTTACCACAGACGTATGGGTTAAGGGAATGGGTGGAAGGATGGTGAAGTGTGTACGCTACCTCAAAGTTTACAGCCCTTTTTTTTAGGCAAAAAAACGTGAAACACAAAAAGAAAAAAAATAAAACCTCCAACAGCGTGAATAGTACTTTTGTGTGAGGGGAGCTGCCACGTGGACCAATAAAATTGCTCCAATTAGTTTCCCTAATAGTAGTTGGGTAATTACAAGATCACTTGTTAGGGCGGTTAAAGAGTTGGAAGAAGAGGCAACAGAAACCAAAAAAGTGAGCGTTAAAGCGTAAACTGTTGTCTGCAACTTTTTAGTAGTTGATCTGTAGCATGAAGAAGGTATTTAGAGTCTTCTTCTTCTTTTTTTTCTCTCTCTCAAGATTTATAAGTCTCGGCTGAAAAGCTTTCTGCTTTGCAACATATTCTATTTCATTTTGTACTTGTGATTGATTCAAGAGAACACTATACAAAGAAAATGTTGTTGAAGGTTAGCAGAATATGTAGTATTACTTTATCTTTCATGCAGATTTTAGGATTTAACTGTCATAGAAATAAAATGGGCAGTCGGTTTTCCATTTATGTCGTTCGTTGGTTAATTGTTTGCTATTGACTTCCATGGTCAATTGTTTGTTAATCAAAGTATTGATATTAGGACTTAACTATCATAGAAATCAAAGTTATTGCATCATCATAAATCTAGTTGATCTGGTGCTACAATATATCCTTGCCATAGGTGCATAACAAACACAAAGATTGCCTAGTTTTTTGTTTGTCATTTTGGTGCACATGTCAAAAATTACAACTGGCCCATTACTTGAATATAATTGATCTTCAGGTGGTCCTAGTGACCCACTTTGTATTTTGATACTGTTCAGAGTTGGATATTAAACTTCAGTGTGACACGTTTATATATGAATGAATACCAAATGTAGCAAATATGCATCTAACTAGGTCCATGATATTCATATGCAGATAGTTGGATACCTATCTAGATAAATGGTTAGTAATTTTAATGGCAAAAAGTAATGAAATTTGACTTTTGCTTTTGTTCAAAGGATAAATAATACTAATGGAGAAGAAGTTGGGAATTTATGGACCCAAACAACAATCACCAATTCAGATTTGGTGATCCCACAAACAATAAACGAACGATAATAAAGAAAAGTAGAGAAAACGACACAAGAAATTACGTGGTTATATGCAATCGGTTAGATTACTTTAGTCCACGGCCAACTATAGTGATTTTTATTGATATTTTCGTACATACACTTTAGGGTTACAATAAGATGTATTTATAGGCATAAACTAACAAAGAAACAACTTAGGGAGTAAGAAAACGCGTTTTTCCTCGTCAGAATCCCGGATAGGTTTAAGCCGCACCGCGGCTAAAGGAGCCGCGCCGTGGCTTAAGGCATGATTTCGACACCGACAACTTTGCACTTTCGAACCTCAATCCAAGTGTTAAGCCACGCCGCGCTTAAGGAGCCACGCCTTGGCTTAAAGCTGCAGCGAAATTCTTCTTTGTTTTGATATCCTTCACACATCTAAAAATCTCCCACTTGAAGATAGTAAAAAAAAATGACTCAATTTTCAACCAAAGCTAACCATCTCAACCAAGAACGTCGAACCACCTTTTATACCGCCAATCAAACATGGGACATGCAAACTTAACATCTCAGGAAGAGCAGACTTTCGATACAAGTTCTTCAACACTACTTGTCGAAATCTAACATCAATAACCCTTTATCACTCTAGTCGACGTCTTCTATTTTCAGTTAACTAGAAGACCAGTTGAAGTTATACAAAACTTCAACTTCCCGATCGTAACCACCTTGGTACACATATCAGCAGGATTCTCAGTACCAGGAATTTTCGTAACAACTAAAGTACCATCTTCATTGAGTTCGCGAATTTTATGATACCTTAGCTTTATGTGTTTCGTATGACCATGAAACACCGGGTTCTTCCCTAAATGGATAGCACTTTGATTATCACAGTAAAGGACCTAATTTTGTTGAACTCGCCCCAACTCCATCATAAAATTCTCCAACCAAACTAGTTCTTTGCTTACTTCGGCGGCGGCCATATATTCAGCCTCCGTTGTTGATAATGCAACACATCTTTGAAGTCTAGACAACCAACTAACCACAATCTTCCCAATCGTGAAAATATAACCCGTAGTGCTTTTCCCCGAATCATCACATCCACCTAAATCATCATCAACGTATCCTCTTAAAATGAAATCACCTTTAGTGAATTGCAACCCCATTTTAGAAGTATCTTTTAAGTAGTGCAAAAGCCACTTTATTCCTCCCCAATGCTCAATACCCGAATTTGACATAAACTGACTCGTAACTCCTACTGCATGAGCTATGTCGGGTCTTGTACATACCATAGCATACATAACACTTCCAACCGCAGATGCATAAGGGACTTGAGCCATTGCCTCTTTTTCTTTATCCGTTGTAGGTGATTGACTCTTCGATAACTTCAAAGTCCCACCTAAAGGCAAAGATCGTCGAAAAGAAGACATTGAAGACAGATGTTGATAATTTCGTCGAAAAGTGTCATATATGTGCGCAAGTTAAAGCAGAAGATCAGAAGCCGTATAGGTCTCTACGACAGTTAGAAATTACTCAGTGGAAATGGGATCATATAACGATGGATTTTGTGACCAAGTTACCCCGAACCCAGAAGGGACATGACATGATCTGGGTGATATTGGATCATTTAACAAAGAGTGCTCACTTCTTAGCTACTCGTGAAATAGCTTCGTTGAGTGATTTGGCAGAGTTGTACTTAAATGAGATGTGTACCGATGTCAATAGTTTCCGACAGGGATACTAGGTTTGTATCTAACTTCTGGAACAATTTACAACAAAGTTTGGGTACACGTGTGAATCTAAATACAGCTTATCATCCACAGACAGACGGTTAAAGTGAACGAACAATTCAGACACTAGAAGATATGTTGAGAGCGTGTGTCTTGGAATACGGTGGTTCTTGGGATTCGCATCTTCCATTGATAGAGTTCGCTTACAACAATTTGTATCATTCGAGTATTAGAATGCCGCCGTACAAAATGTTGTATGGTCGTAAGTGTAGAACTCCTACGTGTTGGTTAGAAGCAGGGGAGAAACAATTTGCAAGTCCTGAAATTGTTCAGATAACCGCAGAAAAGGTTGAAATTGCACGTGAAAAGTTAAAAGCGGATAGAGACCGACAAAAGATGTATGCTGATCCGCGCAGACGTCCGGTGACATTTAATGTAGGTGATAGCGTATACCTGAAGGTATCACCATGGAAATGGGTTATCAGATTTGGTAAACGTGGTAAGTTGGCCCCGAGGTTTATTGGGTCATTTCGTATCAAGGAAATTTTGAATGATCAAACTGTTGTTTTAGGTCTTCCTTCAGAATTGGCGGGAATTCACAACACATTCAATGTGTGTTATTTAAGGAAGTTTAAAGTAGACGATGAAAGTTTGATTCTTCTGTTGAAGGACTTGAAAGTGGATTTGAGCAAGAAATTAGTCGAAGAGCCGATTAGAATAGTGGACAAGAAAGTCACGAAGTTAAGGAAGAAGCAGATTCCAATGGTATTAGTGGAGTGGCGGCACAACTTAGGTTCCAACCTAATATGGAAAACCGAGGAGTTAATGAGGGCACGCTATCCCCATTTATTTGACCTTGACCAGATTCCGAGGACGTAATCTTCTTAAGGGGGTAGATTTGTAACATCCTCAACCGGGCCTAGCTGTAAGATTACTAGTTTGCCCTTAAGTTTATGTTGTGTTATTATATGCTTTTATTTTAATTTAATATTTATGATTATTTGATGATGTGGTTAGGACCAGTTTGTGACAAAGGTCACATAACAGGTTTGTTTATTTAATTTGGACTTCGTTTGGGTCACCTAACGACGTACGAAAGGTATCAGATAACTGATAAATACCCGTGTGTTGCATAGTGTGGGAATTAAACCCAATAAAGTGACTAGGCTGTGTTTTATTCTCATTCATCTCCATCTCTCTAGAAATTTCCAAACGTAAACCGTACCTTCACTCCTTCACCTAATCAAACCCTAAATTCTAATCTTTGATCTAGAGCTCAAATTATTTACATCTTCTTGTTCCTTGTGATTTACTAATTCTATCAAGGTAAGAACCATGAGTTTTAATGCTTGAATCTTTTTTAAAATAGTATTTTTGTGTTCTTGAGTAAAAGTGTGATTTTGATGCTTGATTCTTGATCTTAAGTGTTTGTTATGCTCAATTGTTGTTAGAAATAGCTTCTATTTAGTTTATATGTTGTTTTTGAAGTGGTTTTGGTGTTAGATCTTGCAAAAATCATGATTTGGGGTCAAAAAACGTGAAAACGGCGAGCTGGAGTATTCTAACAACTCCCACACTTTTGACAACTCAACCACGTGGTTGAGCACGCATTTGAGAGCTCAACCACGCGGTTGAGGGTTCAACCACGCGGTTGAGCACTGGTCAGCTTTTGATAAAATTAAAAAGGGCATAACTTTCAAACCGTAACTCTGTTTTCGATGAATAAACTATTGTTGGAATCGTCTTGAGATCTAATTTCCAATGATATAGTTTTAAGAAGCTAGATCAAACTTTATTTTGGTCATAAATAGAGGTTTTAAAGTGTATGTCTTGTTTTGCACTCATTGGGTGTCGTTATTAATTGAGTTTATGATGTAGACTTATCATATAGTGAATACATGATGGTATGTGTTGATTTACTATATATATTGATATTTTATGTTGTGCATTTTGAGTTGAAACCGTTTAAACAATTGCTGCTACTGTTCTTCATCACTCGCACGAGTGAGCCTTCACTCGTACGATTGGGGTGGTTAACTGTGTTATGAACCGTGCGAGTGAGTGGTTATGGAGAACTATTTTTTTGGGTAAGATGATACGTACGGTTGGGATGTAACTCGTACAAGTCACTGGTCACTCGTGTGGTGAACCGTACGGATCATTTGATTCATTGATGGGTGTTTAGTCATAGTCCAAACGTACGAGTAAGTTGTCAACCGCACGGTTGAGTGTTCTCAAACGTGCGATTGAGAGTGTTACTTGTACGGTTGACAGACCCGTCGTTAAGTGCTTATGTGTTGGTATTTAGTGTTATTTGTCTTGTTGTGGGGTTGTTATCATGACATTATAACTAACTTGTGTATATGTCTTTCTCAGGAGAAAAGGAGAAAGAGAAGGTTCAGTGATTAGATAGCTGAACACCTTCTCATTTGCGGGTAATCGATGAGTGGGACTAACTGGAGTATATAGTATAGAGTAACATGTTATATTATGATTGTCATGCTTGTTAGATATACTTGATACTACGGTTAGTTATGATGTTGTGATGACTGCATGTTAGCTGATACTTGTCTGCTGGAGCCCAGTACGTCCCTATTGTGTGGTAGCCTTGGTAGAAGAGATCAACCTGCGGGTTGGGTTCCTCATGTGGTAGTCTAGATAATCGTGGTGTATATATGTGTGAATGACGCGTCCGTCGCGTGTGGATTATATATATATACAATACGGTGGTGGAGGAACTTCTGGTAAGCCCCAGTCCGATCAACTGGTGGTTAATAGTTTGGCTGAGCCGCCAGAGTCTCTATAGACGGCACTTGGGTGATGTTTATGTGTTAGACTATGTGACATGATTAGTATAATATTTCTGTATACTATTGCCTGTAGTTAGTTGTACTCACTTAGCTTCGCGCTAATTCCCCTCCATCTCCTCCCTGCAGGTTGTTAGCTTTTGTAGATAATGGTTTTTAAGAGAAGACAGACATGGTAATATTATGTTTGACATGGTTTAACTCTGATGGAGTCTTTTATCGTATGAACTGTGTTCTTTTGTAAACAGAATGTAATTACGTCTTTTTCGGTTAAATATGTATTTCGTTTTAATGACACGTGACATCGGATTGTACAAACGTTGATTACCAATTATACCGTATTTAATTAATATAATGCTTCTGCCACGTATTAAAAAAAAAAATTAGCGGTGTCACAAAAGGCGAAAGCAAGATTAGTGCCTGAAGTTCATCATCAAATACAATCTCCACCGAAGCAAGTATTGAGATGAGATTGTTAATGAAATGTCCCGTTCTTATTGATTAAAAACGTTCCATATTAATTGATTTCGTTGCAAGGTTTTGACCTCTATATGAGACATTTTTCAAAGACTGCATTCATTTTTAAAACAAACCATAACCTTTATTTCATAAATAAAGGTTTAAAAAGCTTTACGTAGATTATCAAATAATGATAATCTAAAATATCCTGTTTACACACGACCATTACATAATGGTTTACAATACAAATATGTTACATCGAAATCAGTTTCTTGAATGCAGTTTTTACACAATATCATACAAACATGGACTCCAAATCTTGTCCTTATTTTAGTATGCAACAGCGGAAGCTCTTAGTATTCATCTGAGAATAAACATGCTTTAAACGTCAACAAAAATGTTGGTGAGTTATAGGTTTAACCTATATATATCAAATCGTAACAATAGACCACAAGATTTCATATTTCAATACACATCCCATACATAGAGATAAAAATCATTCATATGGTGAGCACCTGGTAACCAACATTAACAAGATGCATATATAAGAATATCCCCATCATTCCAGGACACCCTTCGGATATGATATAAATTTCAAAGTACTAAAGCATCCGGTACTTTGGATAGGGTTTGTTAGGCCCAATAGATCTATCTTTAGGATTCGCGTCAATTAGGGTGTCTGTTCCCTAATTCTTAGATTACCAGACTTAATAAAAAGGGGCATATTCTTTTTCGATAATTCAACCATAGAATGTAGTTTCACGTACTTGTGTCTATTTTGTAAATCATTTATAAAACCTGCATGTATTCTCATCCCAAAAATATTAGAATTTAAAAGTGGGACTATAACTCACTTTCACGGATTTTTACTTCGTCGGGAAGTAAGACTTGGCCACTGGTTGATTCACGAACCTATAACAATATATACATATATATCAAAGTATGTTCAAAATATATTTACAACACTTTTAATATATTTTGATGTTTTAAGTTTATTAAGTCAGCTGTCCTCGTTAGTAACCTACAACTAGTTGTCCACAGTTAGATGTACAGAAATAAATCGATAAATATTATCTTGAATCAATCCACGACCCAGTGTATACGTATCTCAGTATTGATCACAACTCAAACTATATATATTTTGGAATCAACCTCAACCCTGTATAGCTAACTCCAACATTCACATATAGAGTGTCTATGGTTGTTCCGAAATATATATAGATGTGTCGACATGATAGGTCGAAACATTGTATACGTGTCTATGGTATCTCAAGATTACATAATATACAATACAAGTTGATTAAGTTATGGTTGGAATAGATTTGTTACCAATTTTCACGTAGCTAAAATGAGAAAAATTATCCAATCTTGTTTTACCCATAACTTCTTCATTTTAAATCCGTTTTGAGTGAATCAAATTGCTATGGTTTCATATTGAACTCTATTTTATGAATCTAAACAGAAAAAGTATAGGTTTATAGTCAGAAAAATAAGTTACAAGTCGTTTTTGTAAAGGTAGTCATTTCAGTCGAAAGAACGACGTCTAGATGACCATTTTAGAAAACATACTTCCATTTTGAGTTTAGCCATAATTTTTGGATATAGTTTTATGTTCATAATAAAAATCATTTTCTTAGAATAACAACTTTTAAATCAAAGTTTATCATAGTTTTTAATTAACTAACCCAAAACAGCCCGCGGTGTTACTACGACGGCGTAAATCCGGTTTACGGTGTTTTTCGTGTTTCCAGGTTTTAAATCATTAAGTTAGCATATCATATAGATCTAGAACATGTATTTAGTTGATTTTAAAAGTCAAGTTAGAAGGATTAACTTTTGTTTGCAAACAAATTTAGAATTAACTAAACTATGTTCTAGTGATTACAAGTTTAAACCTTCGAATAAGATAGCTTTATATGTATGAATCAAATGATGTTATGAACATCATTACTACCTTAAGTTCCTTGGATAAACCTACTGAAAAATAGAAAAATGGATCTAGCTTCAACGGATCCTTGGATGGCTCGAAGTTCTTGAAGCAGAATCATGACACGAAAACAAGTTCAAGTAAGATCATCACTTGAAATAAGATTGTTATAGTTATAGAAATTGAACCAAAGTTTGAATATGATTATTACCTTGTATTAGAATGATAACCTACTGTAAGAAACAAATATTTCTTGAGGTTGGATGATCACCTTACAAGATTGGAAGTGAGCTAGCAAACTTGAAAGTATTCTTGATTTTATGTAACTAGAACTTGTAGAATGTATGAAGAACACTTAGAACTTGAAGATAGAACTTGAGAGAGATCAATTAGATGAAGAAAATTGAAGAATTAAAGTGTTTGTAAGTGTTTTTGGTCGTTGGTGTATGGATTAGATATAAAGGATATGTAATTTTGTTTTCATGTAAATAAGTCATGAATGATTACTCATATTTTTGTAATTTTATGAGATATTTCATGCTAGTTGCTAAATGATGGTTCCCACATGTGTTAGGTGACTCACATGGGCGGCTAAGAGCTGATCATTGGGGTGTATATACCAATAGTACATACATCTAAAAGCTGTGTATTGTACGAGTGCGAATACGGGTGCATACGAGTAGAATTGTTGATGAAACTGAACAAGGATGTAATTGTAAGCATTTTTGTTAAGTAGAAGTATTTTGATAAGTGTATTGAAGTCTTTCAAAAGTGTATAAATACATATTAAAACACTACATGTATATACATTTTAACTGAGTCGTTAAGTCATCGTTAGTCGTTACATGTAAGTGTTGTTTTGAAACCTTTAGGTAAACGATCTTGTTAAATGTTGTTAATCCAATGTTTATAATATCAAATGAGATTTTAAATTATTATATTATCATGATATTATCATGTATGAATATCTCTTAATATGATATATATACATTAAATGTCTTTACAACGATAATCGTTACAAATATGTCTCGTTTAAAAATCATTAAGTTAGTAGTCTTGTTTTTACATATGTAGTTCATTGTTAATATACTTAATGATATGTTTACTTATCATAGTATCATGTTAACTATATATATATCCATATATATGTCATCATATAGTTTTTACAAGTTTTAACGTTCGTGAATCACCGGTCAACTTGGGTGGTCAATTGTCTATATGAAACATATTTCAATTAATCAAGTCTTAACAAGTTTGATTGCTTAACATGTTGGAAATATTTAATCATGTAAATATCAATCTCAATTAATATATATAAACATGGAAAAGTTCGGGTCACTACAGTACCTACCCGTTAAATAAATTTCGTCCCGAAATTTTAAGCTGTTGAAGGTGTTGACGAATCTTCTGGAAATAGATGCGGGTATTTCTTCTTCATTTGATCTTCACGCTGCCAGGTGAACTCGGGTCCTCTACGAGCATTCCATCGAACCTTAACAATTGGTATCTTGTTTTACTTAAGTCTTTTAACCTCACGATCCATTATTTCGACGGGTTCTTCGATGAATTGAAGTTTTTCGTTGATTTGGATTTCATCTAACGGAATAGTGAGATCTTCTTTAGCAAAACATTTCTTCAAATTCGAGACGTGGAAAGTGTTATGTACAGCCGCGAGTTGTTGAGGTAACTCAAGTCGGTAAGCTACTGGTCCGACACGATCAATAATCTTGAATGGTCCAATATACCTTGGATTTAATTTCCCTCGTTTACCAAATCGAACAACGCCTTTCCAAGGTGCAACTTTAAGCATGACCATCTCTCCAATTTCAAATTCTATATCTTTTCTTTTAATGTCAGCGTAGCTCTTTTGTCGACTTTGGGCGGTTTTCAACCGTTGTTGAATTTGGATGATCTTCTCGGTAGTTTCTTGTATAATCTCCGGACCCGTAATCTGTCTATCCCCCACTTCACTCCAACAAATCGGAGACCTGCACTTTCTACCATAAAGTGCTTCAAACGGCGCCATCTCAATGCTTGAATGGTAGCTGTTGTTGTAGGAAAATTCTGCTAACGGTAGATGTCAATCCCAACTGTTTCCGAAATCAATAACACATGCTCGTAGCATGTCTTCAAGCGTTTGTATCATCCTTTCGCTCTGCCCATCAGTTTGTGGATGATAGGCAGTACTCATGTCTAGACGAGTTCCTAATGCTTGCTGTAATGTCTGCCAGAATCTTGAAATAAATCTGCCATCCCTATCAGAGATAATAGAGATTGGTATTCCATGTCTGGAGACGACTTCCTTCAAATACAGTCGTGCTAACTTCTCTATCTTGTCATCTTCTCTTATTGGCAGGAAGTGTGCTGACTTGGTGAGACGATCAACTATTACCCAAATAGTATCATAACCACTTGCAGTCCTTGGCAATTTAGTAATGAAATCCATGGTAATGTTTTCCCATTTCCATTCCGGGATTTCAGGTTGTTGTAGTAGACCTGATGGTTTCTGATGTTCAGCTTTGACCTTAGAACACATCAAACATTCTCCTACATATTTAGCAATATCGGCTTTCATACCTGGCCACCAAAAATGTTTCTTGAGATCCTTGTACATCTTCCCCGTTCCAGGATGTATTGAGTATCTGGTTTTACGAGCTTCTCTAAGTACCATTTCTCTCATATCTCCAAATTTTGGTACCCAAATCCTTTCAGCCCTAAACCGGGTTCCGTCTTCCCGAATATTAAGATGCATCTCCGATCCTTTGGGTATTACATCCTTTAAATTTTCCTCTTTTAAAACTCCTTGTTGCGCCTCCTTTATTTGATTAGTAAGGTTATTGTGAATCATTATATTCATAGATTTTACTCGAATGGGTTCTCTGTCCTTCCTGCTCAAGGCGTCGGCTACCACATTTGCCTTCCCCGGGTGGTAACGAATCTCAAAGTCGTAATCATTCAACAATTCAATCCACCTACGCTGCCTTATATTCAGTTGTTTCTGATTAAATATGTGTTGAAGACTTTTGTGGTCGGTATATATAATACTTTTGACCCCATATAAGTAGTGCCTCCAAGTCTTTAATGTAAAAACAACCGCGCCTAATTCCAAATCATGCGTCGTATAATTTTGCTCGTGAATCTTCAATTGTCTAGACGCATAAGCAATCACCTTCGTCTGTTGCATTAATACACAACCGAGACCTTGCTTTGATGCGTCACAATAAATCACAAAATCATCATTCCCTTCAGGCAATGACAATATAGGTGCCGTAGTTAGCTTTTTCTTTAATAATTGAAACGCCTTCTCATGTTCATCCTTCCATTCAAATTTCTTTCCTTTATGCGTTAATGCAGTCAAGGGTTTTGCTATTTTGGAGAAATCTTGGATGAATCTTCTGTAGTAACCAGCCAATCCTAAAAATTGACGTATATGCTTCGGAGTTTTTGGGGTTTCCCACTTTTCAACGGTTTTGATCTTTGCCGGGTCCACCTGGATACCTTCTTTGTTCACTATGTGACCGAGGAATTGAACTTCTTCCAACTAAAATGCACACTTTGAAAACTTAGCGTACAGTTTTTCTTTCCTCAATACTTCTAGCACTTTTCTCAAATGTTCTTCGTGCTCTTGATCATTCTTTGAGTAAATAAGTATGTCATCGATGAAAACAATGACAAACTTGTCAAGATATGGCCCACACACTCGGTTCATAAGGTCCATGAACACAGCTGGTGCGTTAGTCAATCTAAACGGCATAACCATAAACTCGTAATGACCATAACGCGTCCTAAAAGCAGTTTTTGGAATATCATCCTCCTTTACTCGCATTTGATGATATCCAGAACGTAAATCGATCTTCGAATAAACCGACGAGCCTTGTAGTTGATCAAATAAGTCGTCAATTCTCGGCAGGGGATAACGGTTTTTGATGGTAAGTTTGTTCAACCCTCTGTAGTCAATACACAACCTAAATGTACCATCCTTCTTCTTGACAAACAAAACAGGAGCTCCCCATGGTGATGTGCTTGGTCGAATGAAACCACGTTCTAATAGTTCTTGCAGTTGGCTTTGCAGTTCTTTCATCTCGCTGGGTGCGAGTCTATAAGGAGCACGAGCTATTGGTGCAGCTCCTGGTACAAGATCTATTTGAAATTCAATAGATCGATGTGGAGGTATTCCCGGTAATTCTTTCGGAAATACATCGGGAAATTCTTTTGCGACGGGAACATCATTGATGCTCTTTTCTTCTGTTTTTACTTTCTCGACGTGTGCTAGAGCAGCATAGAAACCTTTTCTTATTAGTTTTTGTGCCTTCAAATTACTAATAAGATGTAGCTTCATGTTGCCCTTTTCTCCGTACACCATTAAGGGTTCTCCTTCTTCTCGTACAATGCGAATTGCATTTTTATAACATACGATCTCTGCTTTCACCTTCTTCAGCCAGTCCATGCCAACTATTACATCAAAACTCCCTAACTCTACTGGTATCAAATCAATCTTAAATATTTCGCTACCCAGTTTAATTTCTCGATTCCGGCATATATTATCTGCTGAAATTAATTTACCGTTTTCTAATTCGAGTAAAAATTTACTATCTAACGGCATCAATGGATAACTTAATTTAGCACAAAAATCTCTACTCATATAGCTTCTATCCGCACCCGAATCAAATAAAACGTAAGCAGATTTATTGTCAATAAGAAACGTACCCGTAACAAGCTCCGGGTCTTCCTGTGCCTCTGCCGCATTAATATTGAAAACTCTTCCGCGGCCTTGTCCATTCGTGTTCTCCTGGTTCGGGTAATTTCTAATAATGTGGCCCGGTTTTCCACATTTATAACAAACTACATTGGCATAACTTTCTCCGACACTACTTGCTCCGCCATTACTCGTTCCGACACCATTTGTTCCTTTCGTTCTGTTAACCCCTGGTCCGTAGACCTCACACTTCACCGCGCTATGACCATTTCTTTTACACTTGTTGCAAAATTTGGTGCAGAACCCCGAGTGATACTTTTCACACCTTTGGCATAGCTGGTTCTGATTGTTGTTGTTGTTGCGGTTGTTATTGTTGTTGGGATGATTGTTGTAGTTGCTGTTGTTGCTGTTGTTGTTGTTGTTGTTGTTGTTGTTGTTGTTGTTGTTGTTGTTGTTGTTGTTGTTGTTGTTGTTGTTATTGTTGTTGGGCCGTTTGTTGTAGTTGCGATTGATGTTGCGATTATTGGGATAATTGTTGCGATTATTATTGTAATTGCTGTTGTTGTTGTATTGGTGATTCTTATCACCGTTTTCCTCCCACTTTCTTTTGACTTGCTTCACATTGGCCTCTTCAGCCGTCTGTTCTTTAATTCTTTCCTCAATCTGGTTCACTAGTTTGTGAGCCATTCTACATGCCTGTTGTATGGAGGCGGGCTCGTGTGAACTTATATCTTCTTGGATTCTTTCCGGTAATCCTTTCACAAACGCGTCGATCTTCTCTTCCTCATCTTCGAACGCTCCCGGACACAATAGGCACAATTATGTGAATCGTCTTTCGTATGTGGTAATATCAAATCCTTGGGTTCGTAACCCTCTAAGTTCTGTCTTGAGCTTATTGACCTCGGTTCTGGGACGGTACTTCTCGTTCATCAAGTGCTTGAATGCTGACCACGGTAGTGCGTACGCATCGTCTTGTCCCACTTGCTCTAGATAGGTATTCCACCATGTTAACGCAGAACCTGTGAAGGTATGCGTAGCGTACTTCACTTTGTCCTCTTCAGTACACTTACTTATGGCAAACACCGATTCGACCTTCTCGGTCCACCGTTTCAATCCGATCGGTCCTTCGGTTCCATCAAATTCTAAAGGTTTGCAGGCAGTGAATTCTTTGTAGGTGCATCCTACACGATTTCCTGTACTGCTAGATCCAAGGTTATTGTTAGTATGTAGCGCAGCCTGTACTGGGGCTATGTTTGAAGCTAGAAAAGTACGGAATTCCTCTTCATTCATATTCACGGTGTGTCGAGTAGTCGGTGCCATTTCCTTCAAAATAGTCAAATGGAACCAGTTAATCATACAGAATATTAAGAGTAGTTAATAGTATTTCGTAGCATAATATGAACTCATTTATAAAAGCTTTTTCTTCATATTAGCGTTTTATAAGTTTAAATTCGGGTAGTACCTACCCGTTAAGTTCATACTTAGTAGCTAATATACAATTCAACTACTACAATTCTATATGAAAAACTGATTATAATAATATTTCGCGTTCAAACTTTTACACAATATTTTACAAACTTACAATACCGCTTATTTTACATATAGCATGAAATATATCACACAATAAATTTGATACAAGATGGTTGTGAAGATAATTCTAGCTAGTACACAAGTCGTTCAGCAAAGGCAATAAAGACACGTAATTCATACGTCCAGAAACAAGTCATGCATTCTGGTTTTACTAGGATTACTTCCCATCCTTGGTCTTGTGGAACATAACCGTTATGGCCCTTGATAAGACATCGTGTTGTAACGTCGTCAAAGGGACGAGGGTTACGTAATGTCCAACAGTCCCGTAACAATCTAAAAACCTCATTTCTTACCTCAATTACCGACTCCGTCACTTGTGGGAACGTTTTGTTTAATAGTTGTAGCCCGATGTTCTTGTTCTCACTTTGGTGAGAAGCGATTATTACTAATCCATAAGCATAACATGCTTCTTTATGTTGCATGTTAGCCGCTTTTTCTAAATCACGAAGTCTAATATTCGGATATATTGAGTCAAAATAATTTCTTAACCCATTGCGTAAAATAGCATTTGGGTTCCCCGCAATATATGCGTCAAAGTAAACACATCGTAACTTATGGATTTCCCAATGTGATATCCCCCATCTTTTGAACGAAAGTCTCTTATAAACCAAGACATTCTTGGAACGTTCTTCGAATGTCTTACAAACTGATTTCGCCGTAAATAGTTGTGCCGAAGAATTCTGACCGACTCTAGACAAGATTTCATCAATCATGTCTCCGGGTAGGTCTCTTAAAATATTGGGTTGTCTATCCATTTTGTGTTTTTATACTTTAAAATAGACAAGAGTTAGATTCATAAAAAAAATACTTATTAATACAAACAATTTTTACATATATCATAAAGCATAAGCACACTATATTACATATATTACACCACACGAATACAACTATCTTATTCCGACTCACTCGTTTCTTCTTCTTAGGTTTTGGTTCGTTTTGTGATGACCCGGGAATTTCCGACCAAATTTAAACATAATCTTATATGATTCGACTCGATAAGCAAAGTCTATTAAACCGAGTCTCATTATGTTTGAACTATTTCATGATAACATTTGACCTTTAACTATTTCCGACGATTCACGAACCTTTAATTGTAACTAAGAATGTAAATATAAATAATTATATATAAAACTAATTATATTAGTATTAATGAACTATTAAGTAATTTTGTTATTATAAAAGATAACATTTAATAACTAAAGATTTTCATTTTGAATATATATAGTAATAGTATATTGTATATAAATGATTCAAACATATTTTACCAACGTTATCAAAATATTAAATGTACAATGTTATACTTTGTAGTTAATTGTTTAATATACATAATTAATCATCTACTCAACATTTAAAACATGATTTTATATATATGGTAGTATACATATATACATAAATATAACTATATATATATGATTTTATACATAATTATTATATTATGTATATGTAGAAATTTATAATATATCTATGATGAAATAATGTACTATTTTAATAAATATATATAATACTTACATATATAAAACATTTATATTTTTCATAATTACATACATAAGTATAATATAATTAGTATGTAAATAAATATTATAATATATTTATATTAAAATGCATAAATATATAATATTCAGTATATGTTACAATACATATTACATAATTATTAAATATTACATAATAATAGATGATATTAATAAATTAAATTTAAATACAAATATAGTTGTTGTAGTAATGTTATTTGTATCGTCAAATATCAATATTTGTATTCATAATATCACTTTATATCATATAAAGATGAAATTAGATGTATATATTAGATTATTATTACTAATATTATTATTATCGATAAAATATTAATATTATCATAATTAGTATGGTATTATTATTATTATTATTATCATTTTTACAATTATTATTATCATTAATATTATATTTATCATTATTATTAATTTTATTAATATTATTAGATATTAATAGTATTGTTATTATATATTATTATTATTAATTAAAAAAAAACAGTAGGGATCTATATTATACGCGTGACCTCTGTATCCTTTATCTCTATTATTATTATTTTTTTTGTTTCTTTCCTGCTCCCAACTCGTGAACCTGTGTTGACATTTTCTCCATTTTTTATCAACCGATCTCTATTATTACAACATGATTATGTATAATTGCAAATCAAATAAAAAGGAAATCCAATGGGATTAAAGAGCACATCGATATTTTTTTTTCTTCTTCTCTGCACGCTCCAATTTTTTTTTCTCTTAATTCAATTTCGAATAAAGTTTCAAAATCTAAAAATGCAGAAAGGTTAGAAATCTTTCTTTGAATCTATCTGCAAAATCTCAACTCTCAAATCTTTATATCGATCTTGAATTTTGAAGTCAAAGTTTAGTTTAAAAAAAGTCAACAATTGTTCTTGAGACAAATTCGCGTTTGTGTATATGTTTCTGATCAAATTGACGATTCCAGTAGTTTTTATACATGTTTAGAAAACTATTTCGTGTTATAAACATTATCTATAATGTTATCTATTACGAAATCAATTTTTTTTTTGTTCCAAGAACCGACGCTGCAGTAGGCCTTTAGTATTTTTTTTTTATTTTAGAACCCAAATTATTTTTTTTCTGTAATGTTTTGAAGCTTTAAAGGGAACCCCGATTTTGTTTTTTTTTTGGTTATTGATGTTTTGTTGAATCCATGAGACTTGTGGAGAAGAAGAGGAATAGAAGAAAAACAGTTTATATATAAAATTTAAATTCGATATTAGTACAGAGAATCAGAATTGGTGGGATGGTCGAGAGTGTTTGCGTGTGAGCATGTGGTCACGAGATCGATTCCAGAGGACGGTAGTTTCTTTTTTTTTTTGAAACTCTTTTCATGTGAGGTAGTTTTCTTTTCTAATTTTATTATTGTTATTATATATTAATTATTATTAGTATTATTATTATTATTGTGATTGTTTTGATTGTTATTGTTATTGTTATTATTAGTATCATACTTGTTATCATATTTGAAAGTATTATAGACATTACTATTATTATTATGATAGGTATTAATAATATTATTATTAGTAATAAACTTATCATTTTAGTATTTTATCATCATTAGGATTATGATTATGATTATCATTATTATTATTATGAAGGAAATAAAAATATATTATTATCATCAATATTAGAATTTGTACCGGTTTATAAATAATAGTATCATCAGTACATTTACAATTAATAATATCATATTTATCAGTATCATCATTAATATTTACTAGTATTATTATGATTATCATTTATCATTTTATAAATATTAGAACCCTTATTATTAACATAAGTATGGTATTAGTATTAATATTATTTTAGAGTTATTATTATTAGTATCATTAACAGTTATCATTTTCATTTTTTTTGCTATTAGTATTATCATTATTAATAAAATTATTATTATTATTAGTAAATCATTATTATCTAAATTATTATTTTAACAAATAAATATTTTGTACACTATATATATACTTATGGTATATACTAGGATTGTATTAATAATTCACATAACAAACTAATAAAATTTCATAAATACAATACTAACCACAAATATATGTATATAAATATATTAATGTCACTATTTATATAAACGTAAATCATTATAGATATATATACATAAAATCGATATATATATATAAAATATAATATAAGTATACGTTTTAAAATAAAGGTTAGAATAAATTCTACAAAACTATAATATATAAATAATACATATTAATAAATGAAATTTTGTAACTTACATTATACGTATTAATATATACACAATTGATATAGGTTCGTAAATCCGAGGCCAACCCTGCATTGTTCAATGACGTCATATGTATTTTTACTACAATATACAGTATCGTGAGTTTCATTTGCCTTTTTACCCTTTATATTTTTGGGCTGAGAATACATGCGCAACTTTTATAACTGTTTTACGAAATTGACACAAGTACGTGAAACTACATTCTATGGTTGGATTATCGAAGTCGAATATGCCCCTTTTTATTAAGTCTGGTAATCTAAGAATTAGGGAACAGACACCCTAATTGACGCGAATCCTAAAGATAGATCTATCGGGCCCAACAAGCCCCATCCAAAGTACCGGATGTTTTAGTACTTCGAAATTTATATCATGTCCGAAGGAGGATCCCGGAATGATGGGGATATTCTTATATATGCATATTGTTAATGTCGGTTACCAGGTGTTCAATCCATATGAATGATATTTTTGTCTCTATACATGGGACGTATGTTTATGAGAAATGGAAATCTGAAATCTTGTGGTCTATTAAAATGATGGAAACGATTGTTTAAGTTAAACTAATGAACTCACCAACCTTTTGGTTGACACTTTAAAGCATGTTTATTCTCAGGTACGAAAGAAATCTTCCGCTGTGTATTTGCTCATTTTATAGATATTACTTGGAGTCATTCATGGCATATTTCAAAAGACGTTGCATTCGAGTCGTCGAGTTCATCAAGATTATTATCAAGTCAATTATAGTTGGATATATTATGAAATGGTATGCATGCCTGTCAACTTTCGATGTAATGAAAGTTTGTCTTTTCAAAAACGAATGCAATGTTTGTAAAATGTATCATATAGAGGTCAAGTACCTCGCGATGTAATCAACTGTTGTGAATCGTTTATAATCGATATGGACTTCGTCCGGATGGATTAGGACGGGTCTTCACAGTTGGTATCAGAGCGGTGGTCTTAGCGAACCAGGTCTTGCATTAGTGAGTCTAACTGATAGTCGTTAGAATGCATTAATGAGTCTGGACTTCGACCGTGTCTGCATGTCAAAAGTTTTGCTTATCATTTAGTGTCGAAAAATTATTTGCTTATCATCCTTAAAGTCTAAGACACGTCTTACTGCCTTTATTGCATAGACAGTGTATAGTTAAATTCATATCTTAGCGTATCTGTTATTGTTACCTTTGCCTGACAGCTTCCGTAGATTCCTCCGTAGCTTATGGGATTTTAGTATTATATATGCATATGTAAATTATGTATTGCAGGGTACTAATCTACATCCTATAATCTATTTCTTATCGAAAATCCTTCATCTGATCGTACGAGATGAATCCCTCAACCAGTTCGAGTCCATCAGATTTCGATAGTTATTCCGACAGCTATTTCGATATGGATTTCCACTCGAGCTCCGAAAGCAGAGTAACCGGAATGAATCTATCAATTAGCCATCATCTATTCTGAATGAATTGGAGATGGGTTCGTAGTCGACTTAATCAATGGAAACGCGAAGAAGGCGATCATTTCCACTAACCAAATTCACCTCTTGACAATGAACCTAAAACGTTTACCGGCGAACCTGTTCGAGACACCATTTTCTCTCTCATTTCCAAAGTATCTCATCACGATCATATACTATCTCAGATTCTAAACCTCATTCATCCTCTCGTCCGAACCGACAATCATCCCGGTGTAATAGAAGAAGTTAACGAACTTCGCGCATAAGTTGTAGTCTTGGAAAATATGGTGCAAAACGTACCAGCTTCATCCAAATCACCAGCACCAACAGTACCACCAACAACCCAAATTTCAATATCACATGCCTCAACATCTCAATCTATACCTCGAGTATAATCATCATTCTACATGACATTCTACATCAGTTATCTTCGTTCGACATGGTGATTATGTAATCTCTAATGTTTTAGAGATTATTTATTCTAGTTCCAACTGAAAACTAAATGAGTTTAATATCATGTTAACTCATTAAATTCATGATTACATCTGAAGAAAATATATATGTATATATGTTTTCATAAAGATTGTAATTAAAAATTCTTTTGTACAAACTGTTAATAATAAAAATATTTTAACGGGTAGGTAATACCCGAGGAATATTTAAATTTCACATTAATAAGTTACACTGTATATTCTTCGAATCTGATTCAACAGTTATTCACTATCCTATTTAAAACCACCGGGATACTTATCCGTTCACCAAAGAATAACTATTTTCATTCAAATTCAATTTCATATTTGAATTTTGACCTATCAGAATCCAACAAGTGGCATAATGAAGAAATAATGGACACAATAAAAATTGATTAGAAACAGACTAATTAACAATATTAAATTTTATTAAGAAACCACGCTAACAAAATCCTAGCTAACTGTTCCTAGCTAACTGTTCCTAGCTAACTGTTAATTCCGTATTACATTTTATTTATCGCAATTTATTTATCGCAATTTATTTTATCGCAATTTATATTCTCGCAATTTTATTTATTGTCATTTAATTTCTGTTATTTACTTTACGCACTTTATTTATCATCATTTAATTTCTGTTATTTATTTTACGCACTTTAAATATCGGGACACGTATACAAGGTTTTGACATATCATATCGACACATCTATATATATTATTTGGAATCACCATAGACACTCTATATGCAGTAATGATCGAGTTCTCTATACAGGGTTGAGGTTGATTCTATAATAATATATATACTTTGAGTTGTGATCGAGTCTGAGACATGTACACGGGTCACGATACGTATTAATTAATTCAAATATTATATATTAAACTATATATGAATGATTGCACTGTCAACTGTGGACTATCGACTGTGGACTAATAACATTGGACAATTAAAATGAATTAAAATATTGAATATAACATATGAAACTAAACAATTCTTCAAGTTTGCCACTTGATTTCGTCTTAAACCTCATTTGTATCTTCACGATTACATTCTGCGTTCAAACCTTTCATGATTCTTGAAAACACCTCAATCGATAGGATGAATCAACCGCACTTCATCTACGGAAGGAAAGATTTATGCATATAGTTATGCACCTGAGAAACTCTCGGCAATTGAGTAAAAGTTCAACACGTAGCCGCGTCAGATCCTTTGGCATTTATTAACAAAAACAACTTTGCGATCCCTTTTCAAAATTAGCCAATTTTGTCACAGCTCCAACAAGTCAACTTCGACTTTTCGTACGAAACAACCTTATTATAACGTTTATATATACGCGTGCTCTTTTATTGTTACCAGGTAACCTTTCATATTCCATCATATTACCATCAGCGTTTAATCATCTAAAAACACAATTCTCCTGAAACCACCTCGGATTAATAACCGATGATTCAGATATCATAGCATTAAATGCAGAGGAAACAGAAAAATGGTAGATGGTCTAAACGGACCAAAGTTTGATGATAAAGAAAGGAGTGTTAGGAACGCTCGATAGAAAATTGGGTATTGAAAAACAGATTGAGTTACCCATGAAGGAGACCAAGGACAAATACAAGGACCAAATCCTATATTCAAAGGATTCAGGTAATTCTGGATCCGTTGAAATCTTTAGAGAATATCTTGCTCCGAAGTCATGTTAAAATCTTGCGGAAAATCTTTCTCCATCAACCGTCGAACTTAGAAATTCCAAAATATCATCATCAATATCTTTGATATTTCTGAGGATATTTTCATAAATATTCTCGTCCGAAATTATATACCTCTTCGTGCTTCCTGTGTATCAATATATTGGAAACATTCAATAGAAAATATAGTACCGAAAAGCAGATTATGCGAAACTATGAAGAAAGCCGTGGATAAATCACAAAGAATAAGTTTGACTTCAAAGAATCCAAATAATTCAATGTCTGCTAAAGTCTATAGTGAATAACTTGCTCCTTACTCTAAACCCTTGCAGACAATAGTTTCTATCATCCTCTGATCTTAGATATTCTGAGATATTATCGTACCTTTCATTATAAATATCCTCCATATTTCTAGAGATATTTTTATAACTATTCTTATCTGAAATCATTAATCTTTTCGTGCTATCAGTATTACATCATATAGAAACTGTTAGTTTCTATATTCTGTAAATTTTCAAGCTTAAAATATGAATGTTATTGAAGTAATGATGGGAACTGATGCATGAGTTAGTATAATATAATGACACTTGATCAACGTGATTATATTACAGTAAGTCATGTTGAGTTTCTAAATGAAACGTGATGATTCACAGATCATAACGTCATCATGTGCCATGTTACATAACTCTTTCATCCTACTTAACTCCGTAACAAATCAAGAAAATGTATTCTTGATGGTTCTATCTTCCGTGATGTTGATAAATTTGAAAATCAAATCGTGCCATCACGTTCCTTCATGCTTAGAACATTATAATCATTCGAAACTCTATATCTATAAATTCTGGACCATTATTCGCTTGACTTGAAGTCGGGAAGAGAAAACAAAAGCATAGAGCTTTGAAATATAAGGGAGAATATAAAGTCCGATAACAACACATAAATTACAAACCGTGTATATCAATGTTTATCGCAACATAAAGACACGGGAGAATTAAAAACATTATAATCCCGAGGGCGAAGTAGAAGAAAGCAGATTCCTCTGGTGGAAGTTGGAAAAGGAGAATGATTGTTGCGATAGTAAGGATGAGGACAACGATCAGAACTGGATTAATCATTTTCAGAATCTTTTGGATGTATGAACTAAGAAAGAAAGTATAAGAATGGTGAGAATAATGGAAAGGAAGAGCTTAATTTATACTGGAAATATCAGACGTAGTAATCGGGGCAGATCACCGTATTTAATTAAAGAGATCTTAATTTCCATAAATCCCGAAGAATCAGATTTTATAGATCTTCAAGATTTTCTTTAAATCCCTTAAATTTCGGAATTCAACCAAGGCAATGTCAAAAGTTAAGACGCGCCTTATTTTCTAAATTCAAACTTGACTACGTCAAAAGTTAAAAACAAATCTTTGTTTCTCATTTCATCCTTTTGTGAATAGCTTCATTCGCACTCTTCGAATAATCGAATTATTTTTATCCATATTACTCAATGATGATAAAACTCAAGTTATCAACTCATATTCGTCAGGAAAACATATTTATTGTTAGCTATGACGACCTCACTCAAATTTCGGGACGAAATTTCTTTAACGGGTAGGTACTGTGATGACCCGGGAATTTCCGACCAAATTTAAACATAATCTTATATGATTCGACTCGATAAGCAAAGTCTATTAAACCGAGTCTCATTATGTTTGAACTATTTCATGATAACATTTGACCTTTAACTATTTCCGACGATTCACGAACCTTTAATTGTAACTAAGAATGTAAATATAAATAATTATATATAAAACTAATTATATTAGTATTAATGAACTATTAAGTAATTTTGTTATTATAAAAGATAACATTTAATAACTAAAGATTTTCATTTTGAATATATATAGTAATAGTATATTGTATATAAATGATTCAAACATATTTTACCAACGTTATCAAAATATTAAATGTACAATGTTATACTTTGTAGTTAATTGTTTAATATACATAATTAATCATCTACTCAACATTTAAAACATGATTTTATATATATGGTAGTATACATATATACATAAATATAACTATATATATATGATTTTATACATAATTATTATATTATGTATATGTAGAAATTTATAATATATCTATGATGAAATAATGTACTATTTTAATAAATATATATAATACTTACATATATAAAACATTTATATTTTTCATAATTACATACATAAGTATAATATAATTAGTATGTAAATAAATATTATAATATATTTATATTAAAATGCATAAATATATAATATTCAGTATATGTTACAATACATATTACATAATTATTAAATATTACATAATAATAGATGATATTAATAAATTAAATTTAAATACAAATATAGTTGTTGTAGTAATGTTATTTGTATCGTCAAATATCAATATTTGTATTCATAATATCACTTTATATCATATAAAGATGAAATTAGATGTATATATTAGATTATTATTACTAATATTATTATTATCGATAAAATATTAATATTATCATAATTAGTATGGTATTATTATTATTATTATTATCATTTTTACAATTATTATTATCATTAATATTATATTTATCATTATTATTAATTTTATTAATATTATTAGATATTAATAGTATTGTTATTATATATTATTATTATTAATTAAAAAAAAACAGTAGGGATCTATATTATACGCGTGACCTCTGTATCCTTTATCTCTATTATTATTATTTTTTTGTTTCTTTCCTGCTCCCAACTCGTGAACCTGTGTTGACATTTTCTCCATTTTTTATCAACCGATCTCTATTATTACAACATGATTATGTATAATTGCAAATCAAATAAAAAGGAAATCCAATGGGATTAAAGAGCACATCGATATTTTTTTTTCTTCTTCTCTGCACGCTCCAATTTTTTTTTCTCTTAATTCAATTTCGAATAAAGTTTCAAAATCTAAAAATGCAGAAAGGTTAGAAATCTTTCTTTGAATCTATCTGCAAAATCTCAACTCTCAAATCTTTATATCGATCTTGAATTTTGAAGTCAAAGTTTAGTTTAAAAAAAGTCAACAATTGTTCTTGAGACAAATTCGCGTTTGTGTATATGTTTCTGATCAAATTGACGATTCCAGTAGTTTTTATACATGTTTAGAAAACTATTTCGTGTTATAAACATTATCTATAATGTTATCTATTACGAAATCAATTTTTTTTTTGTTCCAAGAACCGACGCTGCAGTAGGCCTTTAGTATTTTTTTTTTATTTTAGAACCCAAATTATTTTTTTTCTGTAATGTTTTGAAGCTTTAAAGGGAACCCCGATTTTGTTTTTTTTTTGGTTATTGATGTTTTGTTGAATCCATGAGACTTGTGGAGAAGAAGAGGAATAGAAGAAAAACAGTTTATATATAAAATTTAAATTCGATATTAGTACAGAGAATCAGAATTGGTGGGATGGTCGAGAGTGTTTGCGTGTGAGCATGTGGTCACGAGATCGATTCCAGAGGACGGTAGTTTCTTTTTTTTTTTGAAACTCTTTTCATGTGAGGTAGTTTTCTTTTCTAATTTTATTATTGTTATTATATATTAATTATTATTAGTATTATTATTATTATTGTGATTGTTTTGATTGTTATTGTTATTGTTATTATTAGTATCATACTTGTTATCATATTTGAAAGTATTATAGACATTACTATTATTATTATGATAGGTATTAATAATATTATTATTAGTAATAAACTTATCATTTTAGTATTTTATCATCATTAGGATTATGATTATGATTATCATTATTATTATTATGAAGGAAATAAAAATATATTATTATCATCAATATTAGAATTTGTACCGGTTTATAAATAATAGTATCATCAGTACATTTACAATTAATAATATCATATTTATCAGTATCATCATTAATATTTACTAGTATTATTATGATTATCATTTATCATTTTATAAATATTAGAACCCTTATTATTAACATAAGTATGGTATTAGTATTAATATTATTTTAGAGTTATTATTATTAGTATCATTAACAGTTATCATTTTCATTTTTTTTGCTATTAGTATTATCATTATTAATAAAATTATTATTATTATTAGTAAATCATTATTATCTAAATTATTATTTTAACAAATAAATATTTTGTACACTATATATATACTTATGGTATATACTAGGATTGTATTAATAATTCACATAACAAACTAATAAAATTTCATAAATACAATACTAACCACAAATATATGTATATAAATATATTAATGTCACTATTTATATAAACGTAAATCATTATAGATATATATACATAAAATCGATATATATATATAAAATATAATATAAGTATACGTTTTAAAATAAAGGTTAGAATAAATTCTACAAAACTATAATATATAAATAATACATATTAATAAATGAAATTTTGTAACTTACATTATACGTATTAATATATACACAATTGATATAGGTTCGTAAATCCGAGGCCAACCCTGCATTGTTCAATGACGTCATATGTATTTTTACTACAATATACAGTATCGTGAGTTTCATTTGCCTTTTTACCCTTTATATTTTTGGGCTGAGAATACATGCGCAACTTTTATAACTGTTTTACGAAATTGACACAAGTACGTGAAACTACATTCTATGGTTGGATTATCGAAGTCGAATATGCCCCTTTTTATTAAGTCTGGTAATCTAAGAATTAGGGAACAGACACCCTAATTGACGCGAATCCTAAAGATAGATCTATCGGGCCCAACAAGCCCCATCCAAAGTACCGGATGTTTTAGTACTTCGAAATTTATATCATGTCCGAAGGAGGATCCCGGAATGATGGGGATATTCTTATATATGCATATTGTTAATGTCGGTTACCAGGTGTTCAATCCATATGAATGATATTTTTGTCTCTATACATGGGACGTATGTTTATGAGAAATGGAAATCTGAAATCTTGTGGTCTATTAAAATGATGGAAACGATTGTTTAAGTTAAACTAATGAACTCACCAACCTTTTGGTTGACACTTTAAAGCATGTTTATTCTCAGGTACGAAAGAAATCTTCCGCTGTGTATTTGCTCATTTTATAGATATTACTTGGAGTCATTCATGGCATATTTCAAAAGACGTTGCATTCGAGTCGTCGAGTTCATCAAGATTATTATCAAGTCAATTATAGTTGGATATATTATGAAATGGTATGCATGCCTGTCAACTTTCGATGTAATGAAAGTTTGTCTTTTCAAAAACGAATGCAATGTTTGTAAAATGTATCATATAGAGGTCAAGTACCTCGCGATGTAATCAACTGTTGTGAATCGTTTATAATCGATATGGACTTCGTCCGGATGGATTAGGACGGGTCTTCACACGTTTTGCCAAGTTTCTAGGGATATATGATGTTCCCCTAATACGAGCTGTCGTTTTCCACAACGGTTTAGAAAAACCTGGTGGTTTAGAGGTTCCCGGGTCATTGTTACAACTTAAGGACTTCGGGGGTTGACGATACATATAAAGTTCATCGGGGTTGGAATTAGATTTCTCTATTTTTATGCCCTTTCCCTTATTATTTTCTTTTGCCTTTTTAAATTCAGTTGGGGTAATTTCTATAACATCATCGAAATTCTCGTCGGAATCCGATTCATCGGAGAATTGGTAATCCTCCCAATATTTTGCTTCCTTGGCAGAAACACCATTGACCATAATTAACCTTGGTCGGTTGGTTGAGGATTTTCTTTTACTTAACCGTTTTATTATTTCCCCCACCGGTTCTATTTCTTCATCCGGTTCCGATTCTTCTTCCGGTTCCGATTCTTCTTCCGGTTCCGACTCTTCTTCCGGTTCCTCTTCGGGAACTTGTGAATCAGTCCACGAATCATTCCAATTTACATTTGACTCTTCATTATTATTAGGTGAGTCAATGGGACTTGTTCTAGAGGTAGACATCTATCACATAATATCAAACGCGTTAAGAGATTAATATATCACATAATATTCACATGTTAAAAATATATAGTTTCCAACAAAATTTGTTAAGCAATCATTTTTCAAGTAAACACGGTCGAAGTCCAGACTCACTAACGCATCCTAACAAACTCGATAAGACACATGATAAGGCTAAAAAGGAACATATATTTCATAGCAAAATTCCCCAAGAAAGACAAGATTTTAGTTGCAATTGTTCCATTTTCAAGTAATATTCGTTTATTTTAAATAAGTGCGAAGACAAAAGGCGAAAACGACGATTTGAAGACAAAAAGGTCCAAAAAGCTAAAAAGTACAAGATACAATTAAAAAGGTTCAAATTATTGATGAAGAACGTCTAAAAATGACAAGAGTACAAGTTACAAAACGCAAAGTACAAGATATTAAATTGTACGCAAGGACGTTCGAAAATCCAGAACCGGGACATGAACCAACTCTCAACGCTCGACGCAACGGTGTAAAAATTATGAGTCAACTATGCACAAGAATAAAATATAATATTTTAATAATTCATAATAATTCATAATATTAAATAATAAAAAGTTGTTAATTGAGCATAGTTCAGGGGTCGTAAATGAAAATTCAATTTCTAATTTCGCCTATAAAAGGCTATGTAACGATCAATTGAAATATAACTTTTTCTATCCTTTTTTATCTATATATCGATCAAATATCTATATCTAATATCTAATATCTATATTTATAATTCTCTATCATAATGTTAATGTAATCAGATATAACAATAATCTTAATTTTTATTTTAAATTATGATAATAATAAGATTTATGATAGAGATCGTTTGAGTGTGTAAGTCGAAATTCTGTCCGTGCAACGCTACGCGATTAATCACCACTGTAAGCTATGTTCTTCCTTTTTAATTTAATGTCTCGTAACTAAGTTATTATTATGCTTATTTAAAACGAAGTAATCATGATGTTGGGCTAATTACTAAAATTGGGTAATTGGGCTTTGTACCATAATTGGGGTTTGGACAAAAGAACGACACTTGTGGAAATTGGACTATTGACTATTAATAGATGGGGGGTATTGTCTAATTGAGTGACAACTCATTGGAGTCTGTCGAACCTATCTTCAAATTAATTAACCTAATAATTAATAATGATTATGGTTGTCCTATTTAGTGACGTTCATATGGAATCTGTTATAATCATTTAATTAATCAATTGGGTTGGGTAATTGATTATTCATTCTGATCAAGTGGATGAATTAATATTCATAAACTAATTAAAACAGGGGTGGATTACATACAGTGATAACTGGTGTAATTGTTGACAGAAGTGATAACTGCGTCACAGTTTAAATCCTTAATCAGTTGGAATATTTGACTTCGGGTATAAGGGTAATTTGACGAGGATACTCGCACTTTATATATGACCGATGGACTATTATGGACAAAAACCATATAGACGTATCAAATAAACCAGGACAAAGGACAATTAACCCATGGTAATAAATTAAAATCAACACGTCAAACATCATGATTACGGAAGTTTAAATAAGCATAATTCATTTATTATATTTCTCATCGTATCTTTATTTACTGTCATTTTATTACTCGCAATTTTATTTACTGTCATTTTATTTATTGTCATTATTTTACGCACTTTAATTATCGTCATTTATCTTTGCGCTTAAAATATAGAATCGACAAACCGGTCATTAAACGGTAAAACCCCCCTTTTATAATAATATTACTACTTATATAATTATATATATTTTATATAAATATAGTTGTTAAAAATATAGTAAGTATCACCAGCTCCCTGTGGAACGAACCGGACTTACTAAAAACTACACTACTCTACGATTAGGTACACTGCCTATAGTGTTGTAGCAAGGTTTAGGTATATCCCATCCGTAAATTAATAAAACTTGTGTCATATTTTGTAGTATTTTGTATTAAAAATAATAGTAATTTCGTAACCCCACGCTACCACATCAAGTTTTTGGCGCCGCTGCCGGGGAGCGCTAAAACGCTATATTTTTAATTATAATAATATTGAAATAAAATATAATAATATAATAATATTGAAATAGAATATAATAATATAATAATATTGAAATAGAATATAATAATATAATAATATTTTAGAATCAAAATGATACGTAAAATTTTAAAAAGTCGTATTTATTAAATACTTCAGGGGTATATTATGTAACTTGTAATTAATAATTTCTATCATATCGCTTTCATGTGAATAGTAAATTAATTAATTTCTTTTCATTTACTATTCATGAATAGTAAATGACTTAAAAAAAAATAATAATTATAAAAAAATTATTAATTTGTAAAAAAAAATCGTTTTTTTAAAAAAAAAAAAAAAAACGTAAAAAAAAAAAAAACGTAAAAAAAAAAACATATTAAAAAAAATATATATATATATTTTTTTAAGATTTTGTCTATAAAAAAAAAATGTTTTTTTTAGTTTTATTACCTTTAGATTTTTAGACTTTAGTCGCAACTTTTAGTATTAAGTTTAGTTTTGCCATAGTTATTTTTACTTCTAGAATTTTTAGGCTTTGCCGTAAAATCCCTTAAGTGCTTATTCCTTAGACTAAGTTTTAGGTGCTTTAGAATTTTACGACGCCGTATTTCGCACTACTTTCTTATTTTTATTTTTCGACGCCTATTTTTCGACCTTTTTATTTTTCGACACTTTTCGACGCGCAATTTTTTTCTCTCTTATTTCTCGCCATTCTAGTTTTTAGGACTTAGATTTTTTTCTACTTCTTCTCTAAATTTCTTAAAATTACGAAAATTTATTTTAAGTGGTTAAATTGATACACATTAAAATTTTCTGGTTCGTAGTAATAGTTGGATTTGTACGTGGACCGGGTTATTGGAGCCAAACAGTACTCAATTATATTGAGACCAAACGAATCCTGCCCCTCTGCTGCATCTTTTGGCTATTCGAAACGTGGGCAAAATCAGAAAAGTCTATTGATTGGACAACTTATATAAGTTTTTCTATTTTTATAACTAATAGGATATCCTGTGAATGCACCGAGCAAGACGTTCACCACCTTTTGTACATTCACCACCTGTAACTCGATCAAGACATTTAGCAAATATCGCCGCCATTGATTTTTCTTTAGAATCATCATCCAGTCGACCAAGTACTCAAACTCAAACTTCCGATAACCCAGTTTTTGAAACAAACCTCACAATTGAGAATCCGGAGAATACTCAGGGACAATTCCGAGACCCTGATCCACTAATTATTCCTCCAGAACCACCAATCCTTCAAACAGAGATTGTTGAGGAAGAAACCATTAAATTAGAAACCTCTAGTGATTCGGATACAACACTTCCAATCATGGAAAATCTAGAACCTCTAAGTATGGAAGACCGAATGAGAGCTACACGCACGGGCCAAGGTCACGCCATTATTAAGCCAGAAGTTAATGCGCCAGATTATGAAATCAAAGGACAAATTCTACACATGGTAACTAACCAATGCCAATTCAGTGGTGCACCGAATGAAGATCCTAACGAACACCTTCTTACGTTTAAAAGAATTTGTACACTATTCAAAATCCGAGAAGTGGAAGATGAGCAGATCTATCTCATGTTGTTTCCCTGGACTTTAAAGGGAGAAGCCAAAGATTGGTTAGAATCGTTACCTGAAGGGGCGATTGACACATGGGATGTTTTAGTTGAAAAATTTCTTAAACAATTCTTTCCGGCATCTAAAGCCGTGAGACTTCAAGGAGAAATTGTTACGTTCGCGCAAAAGCCAAATGAAACATTATATAAGGCGTGGACAAGATTCGAAAGGATGTTGAGAGGATGTCCTCAACACGGTTTAGACACTTACCAAATAGTACAAATATTCTACCAAGGTGTCAACGTTGCTACACGAAAAGACATCGACATAACAGCTGGTGGTTCCATTATGAAGAAAACCGCAACTGAAGCTTACAAAATTATTGATAACACAGCCTCCCACTCGCATGAGTGGCACCAAGAAAAAGATATTTTTCGTTCATCTAAAGTGGCTAGAGCCGATTCTAGCCATGACTTTGATTCCGTTTCAGCAAAAATAGATGCTTTCGAAAGACGAATGGAAAAGATGAATAAAGATATTCACGCAATACGAATCAGTTGTGAGCTATGCGGTGGACCACACTTATTGAAAGATTGTCACATTGAACCAACATTGGAACAACGAGAGAATGTTTCCTATACGAACCAAAGGCCTGGAAATAATTATCAAAATAATTATCAACCGCCAAAGCTAAACTTCAATCGAAATCAAAACATTCTTTACAATCCAAAAGGACCCGAAAATAACTGGTATAACCAACAAGGTCCGAATAACCAACCAACTCAAAACAACACTTTCAATCAACAAAGACCTGGCTTATATAAACCACAACAACAAACCGAAGAGAAAAAGTCAAATATGGAAGACGTGGTATTCAAGCTAGTTGAATCTCAAACACAATTTATTGAAACTCAAACCCAAACGAACGAGAGGTTTGATCAGTCATTAAGAACTCAACAAGCTTCCATTTTGAATCTAGAAAAACACGTAGGTACTCTTGCTAGCATGATGAGTGAGAGGGAACAAGGAAAGCTACCGAGTAATACTGAAGTAAATCCTCGGAAAGAGAATGTTAATATGGTTTCAACAAATTCTGAAAAATCAGCTCCAGAAGATGGGAAGGTTTTAGATGTGAGTAACAATGAAGAAGTTACATCACCACCACCAACCGAGTATGTAAAGCCAGTGGTGGCACCATACAAACTACCCATCCCGTTTTCAAGAAAAGGAGTTGAGTATGAGCAAGTGATAAGTAATAAAGTTTGTGATACCTCTGGAAAGAAGAAGAAGAAAAAGAATAAGAAAGTGCAAGAAACAAAATTCGTAGAAGTAAACCCGGTGAATACAGTTCCACCAAAACCTCCACCTAGAGTAGGTGATCCGGGTGAATTTATTGTTCCTTGTCTACTTAGTGATTGTGTTATGTATGATGCACTAGCAGATTTAGGTGCAAGTGTGAGTGTTATGCCTCTGTCCTTATATAAGAGATTAGGTGTAGGTAAGTTAAGTCCAACGGATATGAGTGTTCGACTCTTTGATCAAACCATTAAACACCCAGTTGGAATTGCTGACAACCTACCCATTCAAGTAGGTAATTTAACCTTTCTAGTCGAATTCATTGTCATTGACATAGAAGAGGACTCAAACATTCCTCTAATTTTAGGTCGACCATTCTTAGCGTCCACCGGGGCGCTATTTGATGTAGGAAATGGAAGAATGACACTTAAAAGTGGTAACAAATCAATCACCTTTATGATTCGAAAGTCTAAATCTCCACCAACTAAAACCGTTGAACCAGTAAAAACGATTGGTAATAACCATGTTGTTTTACCAACTCCAACGGTAGTGCTTAGCAATAATAAAACGCCTAAGTGTGGGGAAAATGAAGTAACACCTAATGATGACTTGATAATAAAGAACTCCGTTGTTGATACGAAATTAAATGACCCCGTTATTAACAGTTCAATGAAGAAACTTTTTAAACGGGCTATCGATGCTAGAAGTAAGGGGAACTTTAAGTTATGTAACCGGTTAGTATCCAATCTGTCGCCTAAAGAAAAGGCGAAACTAGTTGAATTTTGGGATATTACGGAAGAAGCCGGGCACTGGCTTAAAGAAAAAGTCACAGATAGGCAAGTTGATTATGGACCAAAAGAAATTGACGATGAAGTTAATCACAATTTCGACACCACAGCTACCTAAGTGTGGGGAGATTCAAATGTTCTAAGAAAATGTTATTTAGAATTAGTTGTTCTGTTCTCGTGTAGTTCCGAGAATGAAATCCGATTGGTCTTTTCCGCTAGCAGACACTAAAGAACTAGTTTTCTTCCCCCATTCTGATTTTTTTTTATTTTGTAGGTTTTATATGAAATTAATATGCTTTTTAAATTTAAGTTTTGTGTGTTTTTAAAAACAAAATTTACTTTATTTCATTAAGTTGAAAAAAAAACGATTTATAAAATTCGTCGTAAGTTGAAGACTAGGTCATAGAGCCGAAATTGCTTTACCCGAGGACGGGGCGACAAATTTTGTTATCATTATTTTTAATTTTATTGATCTAAAGTATGCTAAAAAGATTTTAGATTTTATACATTTTTGAACGTGGGGTTATATACCAAACTTCAAAAATATGTATATATGTTTGTATTTTATGTTATGTACACAACAGGGTAAAACAGCGCACTTTCAAAGACTGTTATTAAGTTCAACAAAAAGCTACTAATTTTGATGACAAGGCGCAAAATATCAAATGTGATGTAAAATAATATGCTTACAAACTGGGTATTTTTAATCACTTTTCTACACTAATCACCCTCATGAATTTATAATTATAGTCTGATTTCATGCAAATGAGGGCATTGCATGATCTCAAGTGTGGGGAAGGGTTATAAATTCTCTCGGGTTTACACTTAGTTTATTTGCCAAATTTTGTGAAAATTTGAAAAATTTTCAATTAAATGAACTCAAAATCATGTTTATACATATTTATGAACGATGAAAACTAGGTGATAATACCGAAATTATCGTTACCTCGGAAAGGACATAAATTGAGAAACACCCTAAAACGCTTGAATTCATTTAAAATGAAATAGAAGAAAATAAAAAGGCAAAGAAAGAAACTAAGTGTGGGAAGAATGTACCAAGTTATTCAATTTAAAACATATATCACATATTTTTGTACAAGATTATTGCAGGTACTTTTGCTTTGGACGATACTAATCAGTTTTACCCGGTTTACTGTAATACATTTGAAAGAAAGATGGATCTACACGATGAATCAATTCCATCATTAAAAGGAAGTAAAGTCTTCCGAAAAAGACACGCGCTTCTTGATTTAGGTCATGAAGTTGTCGTCCAGACCAGCTGTAGGTTGACGAAAAATCTAGAAAAGTCATCTCTAAAATCAGCAGGAAATCCACGGACCTCAGCATCAAACAGGGTCGCCAAGTGGTCAGATTTATCCTAACCATGAGAAGGATTTATCTCGTACAATGGGGAGGCACCGTGCAAATTAGCTTGATAAGACTAATGAATCAGATCCCCAAAAAGGATAATCTCCTTAAAGATTAAAAATCAGCTTTTAAGACTGATATTGCTCAATCCTTGAGATTGACCTTAAAGATTGAGAATTCAAACTCATGGAATTCAATGATATCTAAACTCGAGCTTGAACGAGAAAATATTTTGATCAAAAATACAAACCGATTTGTTTTCTGAAAATCCATTTTCAATGCGTTCATTACCATTGAACGTAAAATCCTAGGAATTCACCTGGAATTCATTAGGTCACCTGAACAAAATCGGGTGTCAACCGTAAGAACGGTGGTTGCATAGCATGGTCGGAGACAGGACCTTGTGCCAGACTGAAAAATCATAGGATGATCTTTACTATTGCTCCTACCAAGGATAGTTCTAGCATCCGACACGTTAAAAGACCATAATCATCTGCATATCACGGGACATTGCCTTAACAGTTTCTTGTTCATCGCTTTCCTTTACAACCGGACGGTAGCTTGCCGAAAGGTAATATACGGAACAAGTAAACTGGATGTGTGCTTTCCGATACCGGGATAGCAGTGGATTACACGAACCTAAATGTTTTTAGCCAAAATATTGATCCACAAATATATTTTGCAACACCAATGGTGGATCAAATCAGAAAACTTATCTAGGGTAAAAGCTAGATTGAATTTTCAAAAGATCAAATGTTTTCATAAAGATCCTATTTCCTAAAGGATCTAAATTTTTATAGTCATGTGGGACTGTAAACCACCTTTCAAATGTGCACTTTGCTTTGGAAACCGAAAGTAAATCGGCTATTTGATTGAAAGTGTCGTTGACCTAAACCCAAGGCAACTGTGGATGACACACCCACCTTTAACCATGGTTCTATTGTTAATATCATTGTTTATACCGCTCTATCAAAATCACTGATGTACAAAGTGTGAAGAATAAAGAAGTGATTCGTGTGATGTATTATATTATTTCAAGACTGTATTGCTTGAGGACAAGCAACGCTCAAGTGTGGGGATATTGATAAGGCTAAAAAGGAACATATATTTCATAGCAAAATTCCCCAAGAAAGACAAGATTTTAGTTGCAATTGTTCCATTTTCAAGTAATATTCGTTTATTTTAAATAAGTGCGAAGACAAAAGGCGAAAACGACGATTTGAAGACAAAAAGGTCCAAAAAGCTAAAAAGTACAAGATACAATTAAAAAGGTTCAAATTATTGATGAAGAACTTCTAAAAATGACAAGAGTACAAGTTACAAAACGCAAAGTACAAGATATTAAATTGTACGCAAGGACGTTCGAAAATCCAGAACCGGGACATGAACCAACTCTCAACGCTCGACGCAACGGTGTAAAAATTATGAGTCAACTATGCACAAGAATAAAATATAATATTTTAATAATTCATAATAAGAATAATATTAAATAATAAAAAGTTGTTAATTGAGCATAGTTCAGGGGTCGTAAATGAAAATTCAATTTCTAATTTCGCCTATAAAAGGCTATGTAACGATCAATTGAAATATAACTTTTTCTATCCTTTTTTATCTATATATCGATCAAATATCTATATCTAATATCTAATATCTATATTTATAATTCTCTATCATAATGTTAATGTAATCAGATATAACAATAATCTTAATTTTTATTTTAAATTATGATAATAATAAGATTTATGATAGAGATCGTTTGAGTGTGTAAGTCGAAATTCTGTCCGTGCAACGCTACGCGATTAATCACCACTGTAAGCTATGTTCTTCCTTTTTAATTTAATGTCTCGTAACTAAGTTATTATTATGCTTATTTAAAACGAAGTAATCATGATGTTGGGCTAATTACTAAAATTGGGTAATTGGGCTTTGTACCATAATTGGGGTTTGGACAAAAGAACGACACTTGTGGAAATTGGACTATTGACTATTAATAGATGGGGGGTATTGTCTAATTGAGTGACAACTCATTGGAGTCTGTCGAACCTATCTTCAAATTAATTAACCTAATAATTAATAATGATTATGGTTGTCCTATTTAGTGACGTTCATATGGAATCTGTTATAATCATTTAATTAATCAATTGGGTTGGGTAATTGATTATTCATTCTGATCAAGTGGATGAATTAATATTCATAAACTAATTAAAACAGGGGTGGATTACATACAGTGATAACTGGTGTAATTGTTGACAGAAGTGATAACTGCGTCACAGTTTAAATCCTTAATCAGTTGGAATATTTGACTTCGGGTATAAGGGTAATTTGACGAGGATACTCGCACTTTATATTTATGACCGATGGACTATTATGGACAAAAACCATATAGACGTATCAAATAAACCAGGACAAAGGACAATTAACCCATGGTAATAAATTAAAATCAACACGTAAAACATCATGATTACGGAAGTTTAAATAAGCATAATTCTTTTATTATATTTCTCATCGTATCTTTATTTACTGTCATTTTATTACTCGCAATTTTATTTACTGTCATTTTATTTATTGTCATTATTTTACGCACTTTAATTATCGTCATTTATCTTTGCGCTTAAAATATAGAATCGACAAACCGGTCATTAAACGGTAAAACCCCCCTTTTATAATAATATTACTACTTATATAATTATATATATTTTGTATAAATATAGTTGTTAAAAATATAGTAAGTATCACCAGCTCCCTGTGGAACGAACCGGACTTACTAAAAACTACACTACTCTACGATTAGGTACACTGCCTATAGTGTTGTAGCAAGGTTTAGGTATATCCCATCCGTAAATTAATAAAACTTGTGTCATATTTTGTAGTATTTTGTATTAAAAATAATAGTAATTTCGTAACCCCACGCTACCACATCAACACACTAATGCAAAATTCTGGTTCTCTAAGACCAACGCTCGGATACCAACTGAAATGTCCCGTTCTTATTGATTAAAAACGTTCCATATTAATTGATTTCGTTGCGAGGTTTTGACCTCTATATGAGACATTTTTCAAAGACTGCATTCATTTTTAAAACAAACCATAACCTTTATTTCATAAATAAAGGTTTAAAAAGCTTTACGTAGATTATCAAATAATGATAATCTAAAATATCCTGTTTACACACGACCATTACATAATGGTTTACAATACAAATATGTTACATCGAAATCAGTTTCTTGAATGCAGTTTTTACACAATATCATACAAACATGGACTCCAAATCTTGTCCTTATTTTAGTATGCAACAGTGGAAGCTCTTAGTATTCACCTGAGAATAAACATGCTTTAAACGTCAACAAAAATGTTGGTGAGTTATAGGTTTAACCTATATATATCAAATCGTAACAATAGACCACAAGATTTCATATTTCAATACACATCCCATACATAGAGATAAAAATCATTCATATGGTGAACACCTGGTAACCGACATTAACAAGATGCATATATAAGAATATCCCCATCATTTCAGGACACCCTTCGGATATGATATAAATTTCAAAGTACTAAAGCATCCGGTACTTTGGATGGGGTTTGTTAGGCCCAATAGATCAATCTTTAGGATTCGCGTCAATTAGGGTGTCTGTTCCCTAATTCTTAGATTACCAGACTTAATAAAAAGGGGCATATTCGATTTCGATAATTTAACCATAGAATGTAGTTTCACGTACTTGTGTCTATTTTGTAAATCATTTATAAAACCTGCATGTATTCTCATCCCAAAAATATTAGATTTTAAAAGTGGGACTATAACTCACTTTCACGGATTTTTACTTCGTCGGGAAGTAAGACTTGGCCACTGGTTGATTCACGAACCTATAACAATATATACATATATATCAAAGTATGTTCAAAATATATTTACAACACTTTTAATATATTTTGATGTTTTAAGTTTATTAAGTCAGCTGTCCTCGTTAGTAACCTACAACTAGTTGTCCACAGTTAGATGTACAGAAATAAATCTATAAATATTATCTTGAATCAATCCACGACCCAGTGTATACGTATCTCAGTATTGATCACAACTCAAACTATATATATTTTAGAATCAACCTCAACCCTGTATAGCTAACTCCAACATTCACATATAGAGTGTCTATGGTTGTTCCGAAATATATATAGATGTGTCGACATGATAGGTCGAAACATTGTATACGTGTCTATGGTATCTCAAGATTACATAATATACAATACAAGTTGATTAAGTTATGGTTGGAATAGATTTGTTACCAATTTTCACGTAGCTAAAATGAGAAAAATTATCCAATCTTGTTTTACCCATAACTTCTTCATTTTAAATCCGTTTTGAGTGAATCAAATTGCTATGGTTTCATATTGAACTCTATTTTATGAATCTAAACAGAAAAAGTATAGGTTTATAGTCGGAAAAATAAGTTACAAGTCATTTTTGTAAAGGTAGTCATTTCAGTCGAAAGAACGACGTCTAGATGACCATTTTAGAAAACATACTTCCACTTTGAGTTTAACCATAATTTTTGGATATAGTTTTATGTTCATAATAAAAATCATTTTCTTAGAATAACAACTTTTAAATCAAAGTTTATCATAGTTTTTAATTAACTAACCCAAAACAGCCCGCGGTGTTACTACGACGGCGTAAATCCGGTTTTACGGTGTTTTTCGTGTTTCCAGGTTTTAAATCATTAAGTTAGCATATCATATAGATATAGAACATGTGTTTAGTTGATTTTAAATAGTCAAGTTAGAAGGATTAACTTTTGTTTGCGAACAAGTTTAGAATTAACTAAACTATGTTCTAGTGATTACAAGTTTAAACCTTCGAATAAGATAGCTTTATATGTATGAATCGAATGATGTTATGAACATCATTACTACCTTAAGTTCCTTGGATAAACCTACTGAAAAATATAAAAATGGATCTAGCTTCAACGGATCCTTGGATGGCTCGAAGTTCTTGAAGCAGAATCATGACACGAAAACAAGTTCAAGTAAGATCATCACTTGAAATAAGATTGTTATAGTTATAGAAATTGAACCAAAGTTTGAATATGATTATTAACTTGTATTAGAATGATAACCTACTATAAGAAACAAATATTTCTTGAGGTTGGATGATCACCTTACAAGATTGGAAGTGATCTAGCAAACTTGAAAGTACTCTTGATTTTATGTAACTAGAACTTGTAGAATGTATGAAGAACACTTAGAACTTGAAGATAGAACTTGAGAGAGATCAATTAGATGAAGAAAATTGAAGAATGAAAGTGTTTGTAGGTGTTTTTGGTCGTTGGTGTATGGATTAGATATAAAGGATATGTAATTTTGTTTTCATGTAAATAAGTCATGAATGATTACTCATATTTTTGTAATTTTATGAGATATTTCATGCTAGTTGCCAAATGATGGTTCCCACATGTGTTAGGTGACTCACATGGGCTGCTAAGAGCTGATAATTGGAGTGTATATACCAATAGTACATACATCTAAAAGCTGTGTATTGTACGAGTACGAATACGGGTGTATACGAGTAGAATTGTTGATGAAACTGAACGAGGATGTAATTGTAAGCATTTTTGTTAAGTAGAAGTATTTTGATAAGTGTATTGAAGTCTTTCAAAAGTGTATAAATACATATTAAAACACTACATGTATATACATTTTAACTGAGTCGTTAAGTCATCGTTAGTCGTTACATGTAAGTGTTGTTTTGAAACCTTTAGGTAAACGATCTTGTTAAATGTTGTTAACCCAATGTTTATAATATCAAATGAGATTTTAAATTATTATATTATCATGATATTATCATGTATGAATATCTCTTAATATGATATGTATACATTAAATGTCTTTACAACGATAATCGTTACAAATATGTCTCGTTTAAAAATCATTAAGTTAGTAGTCTTGTTTTTACATATGTAGTTCATTGTTAATATACTTAATGATATGTTTACTTATCATAGTATCATGTTAACTATATATATATATATCCATATATATGTCATCATATAGTTTTGCCAAGTTTTAACGTTCGTGAATCACCGGTCAACTTGGGTGGTCAATTGTCTATATGAAACATATTTCAATTAATCAAGTCTTAACAAGTTTGATTGCTTAACATGTTGGAAATATTTTATCATGTAAATATCAATCTCAATTAATATATATAAACATGGAAAAGTTCGGGTCACTACAGTTAAAATCATTGATATGATCCGTAGCACTAGCACCCTCCTTCATCTTTTGGTTGAACAATTGACGCATGAGAAAAAACTTATTGGCAGCATTAGGTTTATCATACATGTTTGTAAGTGCGTTAATGCACCCAAACGTATTCTTCTCGTTAATAACGTTATAAGCAACGTTTTTGGCAAGAGACATCCTAACCGCCCCCAAACCTTGGCGATCTAGTAGATCCCAATCCTCTTGTTTAACATCATCAGGTTTCTTCTCTTTAAAGGTAAGTGCAATTTTTTCTGATACAAATAATCCTCTATTTACATCTTTCAAGACCCGAAATCCTTCCCATCAAACCGATCAATTCTAAACTTTCTTTCGTTCGCCATCGTGCCCTTTAAATGAACCTATGCTCTAGATACCAGTTGTTAGGAATTTATGGACCCAAATAACAGTCACCAATTTAGATTTGGTGATCTCACAAACAACAAATGAACGATAATAAAGAAAAGCAGAGAAAACGACACAAGAAATTACGTGGTTATATGCAATCGGTTAGATTGCTTTAGTCTACGGCCGACTAGAGTAATTTTTATTGATATTTTCGTACATACACTTTAGGGTTACAATAAGATGTATTTATAGGCATAAACTTACAAAGAAACAACTTAGGGAGCAAGAAAACGCGTTTTTCCTCGTCAGACTCCCGGATAGGCTTAAGCCGCACCGCGGCTAAAGGAGCCGCACTGTGGCTTAAGGCATGATTTTGACCCCAACAGCTTTGCACTTTCGAACCTCAATCCAAGTGTTAAGCCACGCCGCGGCTTGAGGAGCCGCGCCGTGGCTTAAAGCTTATAACACCCTGCCAAATTCCCACCTGACGGCGTGTTAATCATAGGTCCCACAGTTAACAATTACGTCCTCTATATGAGACGTTTCAAAGCATTCACATTTAATTTTATTAAAAACAGTTGACTTTAAAACATAGGTCAATAAACCAAATTAAGTAATACTATTGTGATCGTAACCACATGCCAACAGTATTAAACAAGTTCAAAAGTTTAAATGCGAAAGTAATAAATGTCTTTAATAAAGTATGTTGACTCCAAAGCCAGACCAATCATCAAGAAACAGCGGAAGCTATACCTCTTATGGACCTGAGAATACAAACACGCAAAAACAGGTCAACAAATAATGTTTGTGAGTACACATGTTTAAGTATGTAAAATTGTATCTGAAAATTTAGTAATCAGAAAATAGTTCGTTTGCATTTGACCACGAGATTTCAATAAGTACAATCTAACGTTGCGAAATGTTATATAATCCATGAGCACCTGAATACTAGCATAAAGACCTCCTTTACCCCATAAAAACATATACACTTGTTCGAGTGTACAAACAGTTCAAAGTAAATGCACCACAGTTATAGTAGGGTGAGGTTTGTCTAACCTAATGGATCCGTCCATCTAAATTGTGCATACCCAAAGGTAATAAAAGCACTCAAGCTAGAGGCTTTGTGAACAATAACTCAATATGTATAATAGTACTCATGTCAAAAGTAAAAGCATTTAAGAAAAATGTAATCAGTGTGTATTCTCATCCCTGAAAATATGTAAAAAGCAGGACTGTAGACTCACCTTCGAAAAGCTCAGAATGAAAAGTAAGCAAATAACTTGTACAGTTTACTGTCGAGTAACGCAACCTAAGTATACGTATATAGTTTGGTCAATATATATATCCTATACAATAGTGGTTTCATAGAATAAGTTGTCCTATTGTTCGACTCAACACGTATCAATGTAAAAGTCAACACATAGTCAACTAGTTCATGCAAGTCAACAAAAGTCCACCAAAGTCAAACCAAAAGTCAAACATGGTCAAAGTAGTCAACTAAATTCAACCGTATCAGTAGGTCATGTAATATTGGTCAACATGTCAATCCTAAGTCAACTAACATGTTTTAGTTCACAGTTTGTCATGTACGCGTTCACAGTTTATCGTTTAGCACATAGTTCATACACATGTTGCAATCAACGCACATAAATCATAGTACATATATCATGGTAATATGATCAACTCCAGATCACAACTAGACTCATAAATGTTTCCAAAAATCATAACCAGGGACTCATACGATTTCTACAAGTCGGGTTTCAGAATAGGTGCAGTTAAGGTTTACCAAATCAGTTTCAAACTGCGCACCAATCTTGTAACGGTCATAACCAGAGCTAGGGACATGAAAATCAAGCTAGGTCAGTGGCCATGGTTTAGGGACAAGTCAAATTACCACATATCAAAATATGAGACATTTTTGTTTAGCCAATTGGTACAATTTATTCATGAAAGTTAAACATTCTGTTTCAGCTCAATTCAGCAGTTACTAAAACTACGGCCTTAGTGTGCACAATGTATCAAGTTTCAAGGTTTTACATAAACTAGACTTTTATCACATAACATACAAATATTCAATATCCAGAATTTCAAGTTCTAAAACTATACACAAGTCGACTTATAAGGCTAAAGGTGCATACGTAGCAGATTTGGATAGAATACAGGTTACCGTTTTCGTACGCACATTACGCAAGCTATACAAATCTATACAATGCAAGGCCTAGATGAAACGTTATCTACAACATATGAAGTTTCGAGATATGTAAAGAGTTGATTCAATATCTCATTTCAAATAGCCTTTAGAATTTATTTAGGTTATCGAGCAATTCAGTTTTGTCATGAACGTTCGATTAAGCATAACGGGAGCATTACAAATCCAAATAACATGATATCCTAGTCTAAATTGAGTGTTTTTGAATTCTATACACATTTATGATCAATATATAACTCAATTACATGCACTTTTTTCCAAAATTCGAATAAATCACAGATTCATCAACAAAACTTCATTTAATCGTAACTTACGCATACGGTTACGGAAATACGCAAATCCAAAGCCTAAAATTATTACTTTTTCGAGAGTATTCCATATATATAATAATATTTAACATTCTATAAAGTTAAGTTTCTATAATCATGCAAAATAAATTCGTGATTAACCCTAATCACATCAAATAATCGAATTAACGCGAGTAATTAACGACAACACATATAGATTTGAGCAGTAGATTTCTTACTCTATAAGACACTAATAAAACCAGATCTATATCAATTAGGGTTCAAATAATATACCTTAGATCACTAAATTAGTTACACCAATGCGTAGATAACGATGTGAATTGCAAGACTCGTGTAGAACGTTTAATCTAAAAATCAAAAATTGATGGTGCTAGGTTGATGATGGTGATAGACGAATAGGGCAGAGAACAGGGTGGGGATCGACTAAATTTAGGGTATTGGGGATTATGAGAAGTTTAGGTTACTAGTATCTCACTTATATAGTTTCCAAATTAGGGCCTAAAGCGCCACAATTAATTTAACAAGTTCAAAAATCAAATAAAAGGGGTGGGGATGGGGGGTTCAGCCGTGGCCCATTTGGGATCGGTTCCCGGGCTCATGTTGTCCATTAACATGTAATCGTTGTCCGTTTTAAGTGCCGTTTAAATGTACCGAAGGCCCGGAACCCTAAATCGATTGTTAAAACGCAACCTATAAGTTTAATTTATTAAAATACTAATAAATTAAATATTTTACAAAGTTAATAATTATTAAAAATAAACTCGAGCGTTTCGTTACTCGAAAAATAGTTTTTTGCAGTTATTCAAATCGTATCGTTTTCATCGTATTTCATTAACCGAAATAAGTTTATTAATTAATATTAACCCATATTAATTCACGTAACCCTCTAAGGATTAAGTATGCATTTATTACATGTAAACACATATAAAATCAAGTAATCACCATTAAAACGATTAACAGACGGTTAACAGAAGTAACGAAAAAAGTAGGGTTGTTGCATTACCCACCTGTTATTGAAAATTTCGTCCCGAAATTTTAGTGAACGTCCGCTGAAGTAGCTTCCTCTGGAAACAGTTGCGGGTATTCCTGCTTCATTTGATCTTCACGCTCCCACGTGAATTCTGATCCTCTTCGTGCGTTCCACCGAACCTTAACGATAGGGATTTTGCTTTGCTTTAGCTGTTTGACCTCACGTTCCATGATCTCAATAGGTTCCTTAATAAAATGAAGTTTGTCATCGATACACAGTTCTTCTAATAGAATCACCAAGCTCTCGTCGGCTAGGCATTTCTTTAGGTTGGACATATGGAAGGTGTCGTGTATTCCACTGAGTGCTTGTGGCAGTTTCAATCTGTAAGCTACTGGTCCAACTTTTTCAGTTATCTCGAACGGTCCAACATATCTAGGACTCAATTTACCTCGTTTCCTAAATCGTACTACACCCTTCCATGGTGATACTTTAAGCATGACTTTGTCGCCAACTTGGAATTCTAAATCTCGCCTTCTAACATCGACATAACTCTTTTTACGACTTTGAGCCGTTTTCAATCATTTTTGAATCTGTACGATTTTCTCCGTTGTCTCCTGAATAATCTCAGGACCTGTCAACTGACTATCCCCCAATTCGCCCCAACACACGGGAGATCTACACTTCCTTTCGTACAACGCTTCGAAAGGTGCAGCCTTAATGCTTGTATGGTAGCTGTTGTTGTATGGGAACTCAGCTAGCGGTAAATACTTATCCCATCCGTTTTCGAAATCAATGACACATGCTCGCAACATGTCCTCTAGGGTTTGAATAGTTCGTTCACTTTGGCCATCTGTTTGGAGGTGATATGTTGTACTCATATCCAAACGAGTCCCCATTGCTTGTTGAAATGTTTGCCAGAATCTAGAAATGAATCTACTGTAGCGATCAGATATGATGGATACAGGCACTCCATGCCTAGAGACGACCTCTTTGATGTAAACATGTGCTAACTTCTCCATCTTGTCAGTTTCTCTTATCAGTAAGAAGTGTGCAGTCTTAGTGAGATAATCCACGAGAACCTAAATGGTGTCGTAACCTCCCACAGTCTTCGGTAGTTTCGTAATGAAGTTTTCCACTGGGGAATTTCTGGTTGAGTCAATAATCATGAGGGCTTCTAGTGTTCCGCCTTGACCTTAGCGCAAGTCAAGTACTTTCCTACACAGTTAGCAATGTCAGCTTTCAGGTTTGGCCACCAATAAAACACCTTCAAATTTTGGTACATTTTATCTGATCTAGGATGAATTGAGTATCTTGACTTGTGTGTTTCCTCCAACACTAGTTCTCTCAATCCACCAAACTTTGGTACCCAAATTCGGTTAGCAAAATATCGTGTTCCATCCTCTTTTATGTCGAATTTCTTATCTAGCTCCTTGATAAATTCTACATCAACATTCTCTTGTTTCACGGCTTCCAGTTGTGCTTCGCGAATCTGTGAGGTAAGGTTCGTACGTACAATTAAGTTAAGAGCTTTAACCCTGAGAGGTTTCTCTCTCTCCTTTCTACTCAAAGCATCTGCTACAACATTCGCTTTGCCAGGATGGTATTGATGTTCACAATTGTAATCGTTAAGCAACTCCATCCAACATCGCTGTCTCATGTTGAGATGCTTCTGATCAAATATATGATGTAAACTCTTATGGTCAGTGAACACTGCAACAAAAATGACCTTTCGGGAATTTTTTTCTGGGACAAAAAAAAAGGTTACTAAACACCACCTGACAGTACCCTTCGTCAGATAGCCTAAAAAATAACGAATCATCATATCTTCATAGCCATTATTCACGCTAGTTTAATTGTAATTTTTAACCCAGGGTACTAAGAATTGGAATTGATAGGACGGTTTAAAAAAAGGGTCCTATAACTCATATAAATGTATTATCATGGCCATAAATTCATTATATAATAGGACCGTTTGATGTATGGGTCCTATTACTTATATCATTACGTTGTCCTGGCCATTATTTAACTGTAATATCAGGACCCTGAAATTTGGTCGCACAATTATAACTTGCGTTATTAACAAAGTGTACATACAAATCGAATTAATATGACGGTTTAATATAAGTTTCTTATAACTCATATCATCCGATTATCATGGCTGTGAATTCAATATATCAATAGGACAGTTTGATAATAGGGTCCTTTTAATGATATAATTAGGTTATCATGGTCATTAATTAACTTTATTAATAGGACCCTTTACCTTAATCGTAAAATTTATAGCTTTAATTTTTAGCATAGTGTACAAAAAATAGGATGGTTTAATAAAGGGTCCTTTTAATGATATAATTAGGTTATCATGGCCATTAATTAACTTTATTAATTGGACCCTTTACCTTAGTTGTAAAATTTATAGCTTTTATTATTAGCCAAGTGTACAAAAAATAGAATGGTTTAGTAAAGGGTCCTTTTAATTATTTAATTAGGTTATCATGGCCATTAATAAATTTTATTATTAGGACCCTTTATTAAAAATTATTGTTTTTATTTTTAGCAAAGTGTACAGAAAATAGGACGGTTTAATAAAGGGTCCTTTTAACCAATTCATCGGGTTATAACTCAGTTGATTCAAGCCTGTGTTGCTTGATTACAATTAGTGTAAATATACAGTGTTACAGTGCTGCATACATACGATATTGGTGTATTGTTACATAAACAAGTGTCAAACTTTTGTTAAAATAACCAGTGCAGCTTAAACAGCTTATTTACTTTATCGTAGTTATACTGATGAGAGGATTCAACATAATGTCAAACTTGTGTATTCATTTAATTGGTTAGTTGTTTTTAAAAGCATATACCATTAGTCACTTTATTGGTCACTTGTATAGACGAGATATTGCGACAATCATACATCATCACAAACGGCTAAACAATTGCAGTCAGAGTAAATAACACAATTGTTGAATGAACTTATAATTCAATAGAATTCAAAACGATCCAACTTCAAAAGTAACAAACAAAAACATAGACAACTTGCAAGAAAGACCAGAATAAATAAAGGATAATCTAATGAAACAAAAAATAACAAATAAAAGCAATCCAGCTAACAACAAAAATCTTCATCAACATTAACAATTCGACATCCTTTTCTTTGATACTTTCTTCCAGCTTGTAATTGTTTCAGTGCAATCCAAAAATTATCTCACCTGCTCTGTTACACATGGGTGGATCCACCCATCCAATAAATCCACAATCGTTTGAATAATGATTAGATAATTAAAGTTATCGAATATTTTATTAATTTGGAAAGGCATAAAGTTAACAAATTAGGTTAAAAAATTAAAACAAAATAGAGAATCTGGAAACTTACATTACTACGGCTAGGGGTGTTCATAATATCCGAAACCGAATCCGCAATCCGAATAATCCGAAAATCCGATCCGAAAATATCCGAAAAATCGGATATCCGAATTTTCAGATATCCGAAAATCGGATATCCGATTTTTCGGATTCGGGTTTCGGATAGCCCTTTATAGAATTTTCGGATATTCGGATATCCGAATATCCGAAATTTTATATAATAATAATTAATAATTAAATAGCTTTTATAAATCTCTAAATCTAATGGGCTAATGGGCTGAAAAAGGATAAAAAAAATAGCATGGGTTGTTAGTCTGTTAGGTGTGTAGGATAAAAAAGTCAAAAACAAACCTGGAATCTACAATTTATACATATTCATCTCTTCGTCTCATCTACGATTTTCATCACTGTATCCCATCTAACCTCAATTTGCGTCTGTTTTCAAATTACAATTACACCTACATTCTCTTGATCAAATTTGATAACAAGATTGCTTTTAAATTTCACTAGATTGACAAAGGGATTAATTTTCATCTGGTAACTCTAAAGTTTTTCTTAAGTTGCATTTTGCATCCATTCTTTTGAGAGAGAATTTCAATAAATTAAAACCCCGAATGTTTTGTATCCATTTTTTGGTACTCTTTTACTCCCAATAGTATTGTTCATTGTAAAAAAAATTTGTAACTCAATAAATGTAATTTTTATGTACTGTAACCCAATAGTATGTTTTACAGTACATCTTAATTTTATTTTTTAGACAATTGGAGTGTAAAGACAATTAGAAGGAAGGCAATAGGAACATCATATGCGTTATTAGCTACGTAATTTGATTCAGTTTGCATGTAAATTTTTAAAGGAAAAAACCATTAATTTTTGTTTATATGAAATTTCGGATATTCGGATAATCCGATATCCGAATCCAAATTTTCGGATATCCGAAAATCGGATATCTGAAATTTCAGATTCGGATATCGGATGGCCAAATCCACTATCCGAATTTTCGGATATCTGAAATTCGGATATCCGGTTTTGAACACCCCTAACTAGGGCAGCAGTAGAACCTTCGCCCAGGGTTTGCTTGCATCCAAGATGTTCGAATAATGCATAGTTTTCCACAAACACAACGTACTTCCATTATGAAAAACGATGGTTGATTGTGGTATGTTTGAGTTGTAGGTAGTTGAATTATTAGGGTTGTGAATGTCATCGCCGATGAACAATGCTTTAGTTATATAGGATACGTGATGGCAGTTGATGCGTGATAATGCTAAAAACGAACATATATTTCATAGCATTATCCTTCCAGAAAGACAAGCTTTTAGTTGCAATTGTTCTATTTACAAGTGATATCGTTTAAATAATAAAAGGTGAAAACAAAAGACAGATTCGACGATTTGAAGACGCAAACGACCAAAACGCTAAAAAGTACAAAGTACAATCCAAGTGATTCAATTTATTGATAAGAAACGTCTAAAAATTACAAGAGTACAAGCCGTGAAACGCAAAGTACAAGATTTCTTAGCGTACGAAAGGACGTTCGAAAATCCAGAACCTAGACCTGAACCAACTATCAACGCGCGACGCAACGGGTCTAAAATTACAAGTCAACTATTCACATGATATAATATAATATATATATAATTATATAAAATTATATATATTATATTATATTATTAAATAAAACGTTGGCAAACTAGCAAACAAATGAATGTGAGCTGGATCAGGAGGCCATGCGATCGCATGGCCTGGAAGCTATATTTCCATGCGATCGCATGGCAGTGACAGTCTGGCCAAGTGCTATAAATTGGAATGAATTCAGCCGAGTTTAACACACACCATCATCAATCATCAAACTCTCTCTCAATTATATATTTATATTTATATTTTATAATTATAATTTTAATATTAAGTTAATAATAATAAGGTTATAGTAGCGAATGTTTTAAGTTGTAAGTCAAAATTCTGTCCGTGTAACACTACGCGATTAATACTCATTGTAAGTTATGTTCAACCTTTTTAAATTAATGTCTCGTAGCTAAGTTATTATTATGCTTATTTAAGCCGAAGTAATCGTGATGTTGGACTAAATATTAAGACGAGGTTATTGGGCTTTGGACCATAATTGGGGTTTGGACAAAAGACCGACACTTGTGGAAATTGGACTATGGGCTATTAATGGGCTTTATATTAATTAAATGATATCTCGTTGATTTAATATAGAGATTTATAATTTGACGTGTTTATATATAACCACATACGCTTGACTAGGTACGGTGGGCGGGATATTTATAAATATTAATAATTATTCATTTGACCGGACATGGGGATGGATTAATAGTCAACGGACTCATTAAAACAGGGGTGAATTACATTCAAGGGTAATTGGTGTAATTGTTAATAAAGTATTAAAACCTTGGATTACGCGCAGTCGATAACCTGGTGTATTCATTAAACAAAGTATTAAGACCTTGTTAAAGTTTAAGTCCCCAATTAGTTGGAATATTTGACTTCGGGCATAAGGTTAATTTGGCGAAGACTCTCGAACTTTATAATTATGACCGATGAACTATTTTGGACAAAACCAGATGGACATATCGAATAATCCAGGACAAAGGACAATTAACCCATGGTAATAAATTAAAATCAACACGTCAAAATCATGATTACGAAAGTTTAAATAAGCATAATTTCTTTAATTTATATCTCTTCGCACTTTTATTTACCGTCATTTTATTTATCGTCATTTTATTTATCGTACTTTAAATTATCGCACTTTTAATTATCGTACTTTTATTTGTCGTCATTTACTTTACGCTTTAAATTAAGTCATATTTATATTTAATATTTTACATTAGGTTTTAATTGTGATTTAAGTTTTAAAATCGACAAATCGGTCATTAAACGGTAAAACCCCCTTTATAATAATAATAATAATACTACTTATATATATTTATACATATATATATATATACATATATATATATATATATATATATATATACACATATATATATATATACACATATATATATATACACACATATATATATATATATATATATATATATATATATATATATATATATATATATATATATATATATATATATATATATATATATATATATATATATATATATATATGTATATACAAATATAGTTAATAAAAATATAGTGTTAAACTCAGCTGTATCCATGTGGAACGAACCGGACTTACTAAAAACTACACTACTCTACGATTAGGTATACTGCCTATAAGTGTTGTAGCAAGGTTTAGGTATATCCATTCTATAAATAAATAAATAACTTGCGTAAATTGTATCGTATTTAATAGTATTTCGTAGTAAAATATAATCTATTTCATACTACACCTCGCACACATCAATGCGCCTTAAATAAGGCAAATCATCCCAAAAGTTATAATATTACGATACGATTACCAAATTATTATATATTATTATTATTATTATTATTATTATTATTATTATTATTATTATTATTATTATTATTATTATTATTATTATTATTTTAGAAATATAACCATAAGTGTTCCATTGATTGGCCCATTGGCACTCAACATAAAATTATGTTTCATGTTTTTTTTTTTGTTAACTGGACCATTATGCTTCATGTTATAAACAAGATTAAGGGGTTTGCGCTACGCGGCTATGAGTTATTGACGGATATTCTATATACATTACATTCGGCAAAGTATTGTACGTTTGAAAATTTACCATCATTGGTATATATTTAGATTTAGTATCTAACAATTACAAACTGTTTAGGTTATAAATTAAACCTACCATAAACAACATAACTAATTATCAAACAATTACAACTGTTCATTAACATAACGCTTTAGGTTCAAAAGATCCCACCAACACACATACATACACCAAATTATCTTAGTTTAGCCAATATTCACACATTCTGCCTATACAAACTGAAAATTGCAGAATCTAAACCATGCCATTCCCAAACAGACTAATTAAAGTTATGAACATAATCCCACACAATCTCAAACCTGCGCTCCATGCGTCTGAACACAAACCAAACTTCGTCATCGGGAACATAGCCCTTCAAAGTCAGAAATTTGATCCAGCCAGATGAAACCATCAGATTCGGTTTTTTTTTTGTTTCCCTCCTGTAACAGCCCCCATATGTGAACTCTGTCATCAACATCAACGTATACACATTCATACCTTTTCCGGCTGTTTAACTCCGGGAGTTGCACTAGCTCATGTGGTAGACGCTGAATCACATTCGTATTATAATTGTTAAATAATACATCAATATTATTTGAAAAACATGTAAAGTATAGATAACATTGTCTGTTGCACTTGTAAATGCAATCTAAGAATGGTTAAAATATATTGAGTCAAATATATTCTGTATGAAAATAGAAGTAACTTACCCACACATTCTCTTTAGGTATGGTCATGAAAATAAATAATTGTCGATTAGAAGGCATTGGTTGAGGGTTATTCACGGCCGCATCAAACTCGCTCTAGCTGATTACCATTACAACTGAACTATCATCAGACTGTTTATGATTTGAAGAGGACCCACTTTCGAATGTATTGGAATTATTGGCAGCCATCTTTTCTTTCACTAAATTATCTATTTAAGCAAACAAATGTTAGATACATAATACATGAAAAACTCTTATATTTTCAAAGATTTTTAACATAAATTTCTATTTATCAACACCAGATTTGAAAAGTAAAAATAACATTAAGGATACAGAACATCTATCTAATCATTTAATTTTGTGATGTTGTAAAAAACAAAAATATGTCTTTATGTTCAAAGCAGTAGCAGTTACACACACACTAGATTCATAACAATTTTATAAATATATAATAAATACACATTCATATATATACAGACATATATCTATACACACGTTCAACATTGAAATCATGAATTGAAGCTGAAAACTTACTCAACACTTCAGTTTTATACAAAATTGTATACTTGTAAAGTTTAAATATGAAACTAAAATGCAAATGAATTTGTTAACTCCAAACTTTAGAATAAAATTATTTGTCATATAAACCCTAAGTAAGACGATTGTTAAAATCTTGCATATAATGAAACAATTTACAGATATGCACTATGTGAAGATAACATATGATTTGAAGTTATATTCATAATTGAGGTCATACCATAACACCTGCATGTGTTTGGTTGTGAATCCAAATTATGATATTAACAACGAACTACAATCTGACATAAAATCGATGAGTGTGCGAACAAAGAACAAAAAATCAATTAAAGTGCAGATCGATTGGTTCATTATAAAGTGTAGAATAAAATATGCTGTGATTATAAACCCTAAGTAAAAATCGAATAGACTTTTTATACTAATAAAGTTTGTTACCAATGTAAAGCAGGTCGAGAATTGTAAAGTAATAATATAGATGATAATAAAGAGAATACAAAAACCTGTTTTCATGATGCTTCAATCGGAGGTTTTTTTGCAGTTTCCAAGTTAATCAATGGGGAAATGTGGAGCAGGTGAAGATCTTTTGATCGTCTATAATATTAAAAAATTGTATGAAGCGCGTAAACCTATAATATCTAATAAAAATAACTAATAATAAAAATAATTAATAATAATAATTAAAAAACTAATTAATAATAATAATTAATAATAATACTTAAAAAAATTAATAATAATAATTAAAAAAAATCTTGTGTTAATAGAAGATGGTATTAAATAGACCACTCTGTATGTTTCCATTACCGCTAGTTATCCGTAGTTACCCGTAGTTACATGTACTGAACCATATGGGCTTAGTTTCACTCGTTAGTTCTCCGAACTCACCATCAATTTAACGGAAGTATAAATCTTAGTTATAGCAATTGTGGGTCCCATTCGCTTTTTATTGTTTGGACTTTATGCTGTATTGCTTGTACATTGTATATTTCGAGGAGTATTATTTTAGCCAATTTACGGAGTGTTTAGTTATCAGCTAGTTAAAGGATATTGGTGTTAATGTGGCTATGATGTCGAAAGTTAAGAGGATGATTAGGTTAGTCACGATAGGGAGTGGCCTTGCCTATTGTTCAATTTTTATTTCCGTTATTGTATAATTTTGTTTAAATTTAAACTATCGTACAATATTGTTAGATAAATAATTAATTACATGTTTAGCCGTATACTCTTGGCCTGCCATTATATGGAAATGGGATTAATTTTATATTTGTAATTTATAGCTACCAAATTTGTGATGTTTTTGGATCGGATGATCAATAAGAGACCAATACCAAAGGGTATGTACCAAAGTGAGTTGTCATTTGGTTGAATTTACTTATACATCGACTACTAAACCTAAAACTACCAAAACCCAATTGTCATACAGTTTTCCAACTATTTAGTTTTACAATACATAATAAACGAATCCTGTGTAATTTAACCTCCAACATTCTCGTTAGTTGGATCGATTACCAATTTTAAACATGAAGTACAGATCACATGTAGCGAATCAGAATTAGGTATTAAAAGTAATATTGTATAATAAGAACAACCTGTTAAACATAACGTCACACAGCATATAAGCTGCTCAAACTGCAAATAAACAATAATAGCGAATTGTCAAACTACATATACGCTGTATATATAACAAACCTAGCTTAAACCGTCATCACCACAAACCGAGCTTAATATTGTACGTACCCAACAAACATAAAGGGTGTGAACAATGTGACGACCCGAGAATTTCTGACCAAATTTAAACTTAATCTTGTTATGGTTTCGACACGATAAGCAAAGTCTGTAATGTTGAGTCACAAATATTTTGAACTATTTCATATATTCATTTAACCTTTGACTATTCTCGATGATTCACGAACAATTAATTGTAAATAGAGATGTGTGTATATATATATATATATATATATATATATATATATATATATATATATATATATATATATATATATATAAATAATAAATAGAAATATAATTTGAAATATTATATGTTATATTTTTTTATAAAATTAAATATGTAAAATAAAATGAAAATGGATATCATAATTAGTATTATTATTACTTCATTAGTATTACCAATAATAATATTAATATTAGTATTAATACTATTAATATTAACGGATATAAAATTTGATACAGATACTGTGTTAAAAGTTTTATTAATTTTAATATCATTATCATTATCTTATCACTTTACTTAATATTATTAAGTGTTATAAGCATTATTACAATTATAATAAGGAAATTGTTACATGTAATTTATTATATTATTAGTAGTATTATTATGATCATTATTATCATCATGACTATTAACAATATTATCATTTTACTATTATTATTATTTTTATCAATATAGTTATCACCATTTTTTATTATTATTAACATTATTATTATAGTTATTAGAAAATAATACAAATTATTATATGTTATCATTAATTAATGATATTATTAAAAATCAGTTTTTGTATTATCTAAAAATATTAATATTAATATATTAGGTTCTATTATTAATATTATTAAATATAAAATTAATTATAATTATCAATTCGTAGTACGATTTACTGAAGCGAATTTGTTAGCTATCGTTTTCTTACTTTTTATTATTTTGTTTCTTCTCATTGGATTGTTTATCTGCATTATAGCCTAATAATTCGTCTGTAGTATCACAAATCGAAGAACACACCTTTTTTTTCTTTCTTAAACCGTTCGGTATTTACACTTTTTAGACAGAATTACAAATCGAATCAGTTACCAAAATCTAGTAATGCAGCCTTGTTAGCATTCATTTACTTAAACTACTTGCCAAATCTCAGCTCTCAATTCGTTATATCGATCATGAATTTTACGAGTCAAAGATTTTAAGATAAAAAGTCAAACGATGTTCTTCCATCAAATTCGATTTTTCTGTTACGATTTAAGTTAATTTGATGGTTCCTAAAGTTTCTAGGATTGAGTTAGAACCAGTTTCATGTTGTAATTTTGATCTGATAATGTCCAGATTATCGAATCGATGTTTGATTTTTTTTTAACCGTGAGTTGTTCTTCAGTGTTATAAAAAAAATTATTTTATTTTCACTACTAAATTCGACCATTTATACAAGTCATTTATGTTTCAATTAAACTCCTTAATTCAAACCAATAAACTGATATTGTAACTAGTTTATGGTTCTGATCGATGGTTTGGTAATGAAGAAGATGATGAATATAGAAAACACATTAAATATATTTAGATTAGGATTTAAAACAGAAACACAAGGATGGAGGAATGGTTTAGTGTGGTGTCGGGTTAGCGTGTGGTCATGGGTTCGAGTCCAGGGGCTGTCATTCTTTTTTTTTTGGAACCCATTCCAATTGAGGTAGTTTTCTAATTTTATTATTATTATTATTATTATTATTATTATTATTATTATTATTATTATTATTATTATTATTATTATTATTATTATTATTATTATTATTATTATTATTATTATTATTATTATTATTATTATTATTATTACTAATTACTAATTATTACTAGGATTATTATTAGTATTGTTACCATGACTATTGTTATTGTTGTTGCTATTAGTATTTGTATCATTATTAAGTATTAGTATTATTATTGGTATTATTATTGTATCACCATTGTTATTGTTAATTATTATGATAAAATTTATGAGTATGTTAATTATTGTTAATGTTAGCATTAATATTATGAATATTATTATCATTAAAATGAGTAAAATTATTATAATCATTATTATTAAGACTAGTATTAACGATAAGCATTAGTTGTATTATTATATTTTCTATACGAATATAGGAATTAGTATTAAAGCCATTATTATTATATCATTATTAATTATTAATAATATAACTATCATTATTACTATCATTATTACTATCAATAATATTATCAGTATCGTTATTGTTAAAAGTATTCATTATCAATGGTGTTATTAGTAAGATTACTGTTATTATTAGTATTACCATTAGCATAAGTATTATCATTTAAAAATTATTAATATTATCATAAAGTTAACCAACAAAAGATATTATAAAATAAATATAGATATATAAATATACATATATACATTTAATACAAAACTTAACTATATAAATATGGTTATTTACTTAAAAATATATATATAATGACATATATAGGTTATTAATATGAAAATATATATATTTGTTTGATTACAAATATGTATGTTAATATATATATAAATGATATAGGTTCGTGAATCCGAGGCCAACCCTACTTTTTGTTCAATGTCGTCATATGTATTTTTACTACAAAATACATTAGGTGAGTTCATTTGATTCCCTTTTACTCTTTACATTTTTGGGACTGAGAATACATGCGTTGTTTTTATAACTGCTTTATTATATGCTTTTGAAATATATTTTGAACTACGAATACATGAAATGCTTTTATAAATGTTTGACGAGATAGACACAAGTAAAATATTCCTAGAATGAATTATTATGCAGACAGAAGTTCTGCGGATTATTATTGAATTATGTGGACATGATAATTTCCACCATTTAATTATGTGGACATGATAATTGCCATCATTGAATTATGTGGACATGATAATTGCCACCATTGAATTATGTGGACATGATAATTACCACCAGTTGATGTGAATGTTATATATCGAGAGAATGATTTTATACACATGTTATGTGTATGTTATTTTTGTGCACAAGATATGTGTACGGTTACTATGATTTATGAAAATGGTTTCGTACACGAGAAAGATGTACTGTATTTAAAAGATATAGCATGTACATTACAGGTGGGTATAGGATTCGGGCCCATTTGTACCATGCAACATTTAAATCTTGTGGTCTATCAAAATAATGAATTTTATTGTTTTAAGATAAACCTATGAACTCACCAACCTTTTGGTTGACACTTGAAAGCATGTTTATTCTCAGGTATGAAAGAAACCTTCCGCTGTGCATTTGCTCATTTTAATGACATTACATGGAGTCGATCATCGCAATGGGACCAGATGTTGGTGACTTCATCCAGACGGATTAGGACGGGTCATTACAATCAACAGATCATGAAAGTACACATAGATTAATTACAAATTCAAAAGATCAATGTTTTAGTGAAATCATAGTTTCACATGTCACAAGGGATTAAATAGCAGTCTTACTTACGAGATTGATCGAATGAAGACAAGTTTTCATTGACCGTTGACATGTTTTGATGAGACGATTGTCCAGGAGCTACCAAATTCGGAGGAAGTTCATATTCGTGGCCAAGCTTTCTAATCAAGAAATGCAATGCACTGTTTGCCCACTGTATGTCTCTCTTCAAAGAGCGTACATCAGCTTTCCAATCAATGGAATGCAATGCACTTGTACCAGCATCTTCTTGAACTTTGTCAACAAAATCAGGATCCACAAAACGTAAGGGTGGATTTTGCTCAACAATCAAAAACTTCCTTAATTGTGCCTCATCAAATATCATAGGCATTGCCAACACTTCAAAACTAGCCAGTTGCTCCTCCGTATAAGCCCCTAAACCAATAGCCAACTTCGTCACATATGCCGCACCACAAACAGTACTACTATCACTCTTTCCAGGGCTTTTGTTAAGATACTGAGCCAAACACTTTGCAATATTGCACGCCTTGTTATTCACAATGAAATACATGTATTTCATGTTCTTCTAGGTAACGTGGTTGGTGCAACTACCACGTTGAGATATAGACTCGAAAATAAGGTGATGCAGTATCCTGTAAGTTGGTTTAGTGATTTTCGTGCAAGAAACGTTCTTGTAGTACACCCTTTTTCCAAAAGTTGACCAAAAGTCGTTAAGGCTAAGATTAGTTGGCATTTCAGTTAAACCCTTCTCAAATTCTTCACCCTCGACTTCCTCTTTGCTATAAAGGTTCATAGCCTCCGCAAACTATTTGAAATCAAGGTTGTGCAATTTGCCACCTAAGTTGAAGCTCATTACCGGTCCTGTTTTCACCGTCTGCATTTTCATCATTTGCTCATTGAACCTGTATGTGCTGAAGAACTCCAGCATCAAATTCTTGTACACCGGTCGATTGATGGAAAACAATTTTTTTCAAGCTGGAGACAACCAATCATCAAACTGTTTATCAACCTGCAGGTTTGATAGTGTCTCCCAATGTATGTTAGCTTGACCATTAAATTTGTTCTTCGCAAGAAGACTCGTTGGAGAACTTGCAGGGTCTATGTGAGATAGAACATTTAATGCTTTTTTCCCCACCACCTGTTATTTACTCACCTTTTGAGAAGCGTTGGTGTCTATAACAATTGCTTCTTTATCGACATTGGTACTTGTTAACACTTGTTATTTTGGTTTGTTGATTCGCTTTCTTCTTGGTCATTTTTTGTTGTTCGCTAACAAGTGGATGGACTTCTGATTGAACTGGTTTGAGATCAGGAGTAGATACATCGGGTATTGACATATCACGTGTTTTCTTCTGTTTCTTAGTTTTGGGTTTTTGTGGTTCGAAAACACTCAAATTTCGGGACGAAATTTCTTTAACGGGTAGGTACTGTGACGACCCGAAAATTTCCGACAAAATTTAAATTTTATCTTTATATGTTTCTGACACGATAAGCAAAGTCTATAATGTTGAGTCTCGAAAATTTTGGAACTATGTTCATGTATTCAATTACCTTCGACCAGTTTCGACGATTCACGAACAATTAATTGTAAATAGATATGTGTGTGTATATATATATATATAAATGGTAATTGAAAATATAATTTGAAATATTATATGTTATTGCTATTAAAATTTAATTATGTAAAATAAAATAAAAATAGGATAATATAATAATTATTATTTAAAATATATCTGTATATATAAATAAAGTATAATAAAAAAATAAATATTAAATGATTGTAATACTCGTTTGATGTTTCGATTGATATTAAGCAAGTTAAATTCAAATTTATGTAATTTTAAAATAAACGGTGATACGAAAATGAGTTCTATAAATTTTAGGCTTATTAAAAATATATTTAGGAACTATTCGTTAAGTTTTAACACTTTTTATATTTTACCCAGAGAGGGACAATTGATGTAATTTTTATTTAATAATTAATAATCGAATTTTATATCATAATGACCAAAATAAATAAATATAGTTAATTTAAAAATATGGGATATTTCTGAATAAGTTTGTTGTCCGCCACTGATTATCAACGGGTACGAAATTTAGTCCGTGAAAGGAATAGTAGACGACGGCTAAGAATTCACACATTTATTGAGTATTATTTTAATTATTATTATAATATTGTCCTCAATTAATTGAACCCACCCGTGATTTGAATAATTACATTTGTTATAATTGAAAAGATTACTATTTAATTACTATTAGGTACTGTTTCATTTTCTTGTTTTCTTTCTTCTCAAATATCTTCACAGATATATCTATTAGAATATATCTACATATACTTGCATACATATAGAGAGGCACATGGACTAACATAAATGAAAACCAAAGTATCGCCCGATCGTCTTCCATTACACCCTACCTCACCACCTACAAACGAACCCCAACACCATCGGATCACCATCCTTTCCATGTTTTCTGTTTCTATATTTTCCTTCGAATCAAACCAAACCTACTTGATTACGAAAAGACTCAATTTAATCAATCACCACTAGATTATAAATATATACATATACACGCAATCATACTCAATTAAACTAACACAAACTCACCCTTGATCAAACCACAAAACTTCACAAACCATTCACTTGATTTTTCTGTTGTAAATACAAAATGAAAACTATTATTACCAAGCTGCTTGCTACCATCACTTGTGATCGTGTATTTTGTCACATGTTCCTGTTCAAAAACTCACTCTCATCAACTACCACTTTCGGCTTCAACCACCGGCTACTATCACCTCCTTTCACCACCATAAGGTTCACGGTAATGACCAAACAACCACCATCTTTAATCTCTTTATATCATATTATATATACACACATGTATTGGATATATACCTTGAATATATCAACCATCTATCTCCCTCATCTACCTCCCTCTCTTCTTCAAATAACTACCGCCACCACAATCACCTTAACAACTACTTAGCTAAAACCATATCTCTATGATTCCTACTACTATAACTTTTTCTGTTTTTGAGTCAAAACCCACATAGAAACCGAACGTCCATCCTTCTGTTTCATTCTTCTATATCATGCACCACAAATCGTGACCCAACTCACCTTAGTAACCATAATCTCTTGATCAAAGAACCCAACAATCATCACATCATTAACCACCACTACTACTTCTTGTATTGCTGCTACTTTGTTACTATTGCAGCCACAATTTTGCTCAACCATAAACCTCCACCTTGCTATCATTGATGTACAACTATGTTCATTACTTTCTGTTATGTTTACTGCTTTATTATCTGTTTGAGCACCATCACAACTGACAACCATGACCACTACTGCAGCTAGCTACTGTTTCTGTTACTATTTTTCTTCTTCTTTTGTTTGATCTTCACCGTAAAGAAACAAGGGGGAAAGAGATAACATAAGTTGGATGATTAGTATAGATGTTAATAAAATAGATAAAGATAGATAAAGGATGATATTTCATATTGATGATGGTGACAAAAAGTAAAGGATGTCGACTAAGATTGAGTTAGTGGACACAAGTGGGAAATGAAATGAAAACCCGACACTCTAATAACATTACAATTTACGGAATTTCTTGATTTGGCCACCATGTTCATTTTCAATTTGAACCGTAAACAAATGTATATTGTTGGGCTGTAATTAAATCGCTAGGTGGGCTTTATGATCCATTAATCATAACGGGCCATGTGTGTATCCTCTTTTGGGTTATTGAGTAGGATGATGTGAGTTGGGCTGCCATGTTGCTTTGATGATGATGATGGTATTATGATAATTCGGATTAGGAAAAGATAATGATAGTGATTATGTTTAATGATGACTTAGAAGTTAAGATGACAAAGATGATGATGGTAAGATGGCGATATAAATGATGTTTTGATAATTGATTACATGATGATGATGATTGGCGTCGAGTTGATGACAGTGTATGATGATATGGTGATGGAATCATTAATGGTTAAGTTTAATGATAAGAATATTAATATGATCGTGGATGTTATGATGTCATGATAGAAAAACAAACGGGAAGACGGTAGATAAAGATAATGATGCGTGTATTTTGGTTATGATGATGATAATAGGATTAGATGATGATAATGATTCATAATGATGATGCTAATGGTATGATATTGAAGATGATGATAATGGTTATTATGAAAATGGTTTGGTTATGATCATGATGATTATGATATAGTGATAATAAGATGATAATCATGATATCCAGAATGGTTTATGGTGTTGATATTCACGATGGTATAAATCTTATTCTTACTATTATCATTTTTATCATTATTATTATTATTAGGGTTATTAATATTATTATAAGTATTAACATTTTAATTATCATTATAATTATTATTATTATTATTATTATTTTATTATTATTATTATTATCATTTTTTTATTATTACTAGAATCAGTAGTATTATTATTCTTAATAGTATTATTTTTATATAACAAATAAATATTATATACTTATATTAATATTACATAAAATTATATTAAACATATTAACATCAATTATATAAAAATTATATATAACAAATTATTGATTTTTTATTTATACATACATATATATATATATATATATATATATATATATATATATATATATATATATATATATATATATATATATATATATATATATATATTATATGGAAGGAATTATGTGATTATATGTGTTAATATATATATTTGATATAGGTTCATGAATCCAAGGCCAACCCTACATTTGTTCAATGCCATCATATATATTTTTACTACAAAATACAGTATCGTGAGTTTCATTTGCCTTTTTACCCTCTATATTTTTGGGCTGAGAATACATGCACAATTTTTATAACTGTTTTACGAAATAGACACAAGTAATTGAAACTACATTATATGGGTGAATGATTGAAGCCGAATGTGCCCCTTTTGCTTGGTAGCCTAAGAATTAGTAAACCGATCTACTAATTGACGCGAATCCTAAAGATAGATCTATTGAGCCTAACGAACCCCATCCAAAGTACCGGATGCTTTATTACTTCGAATTCGTTTTTATCATGTCCGAAGGATTTCCCGGAATGATAGGGGATATTATTATATGCATCTTGTTAATGTCGGTTACCAGGTGTTCAATCCATATGAATGATTTTTGTCTCTATGCATGGGACGTATATTTATAAGAAATGAAAATGAAAATATTGTGGTCTATTAAAATTATGAAATGATCGTTTATGATAAACTAATGAACTCACCAATCTTTTGGTTGACACTTTAAAGCATGTTTATTCTCAGGTGTTAAAGAAATCTTCCGCTGTGCATTTGCTCATTTTAAAGATATTACTTGGAGTCATTCATGGCATATTTCAAAAGACGTTGCATTCAAGTCGTTGAGTTCAGTAAAGATTATTAAGTAAATGACAGATTAGATCATTTATAGATGGATATTATGAAATGGTAGGTATGCCTGTCAACTTTTGATGAAATGAAAGTTTGTCTTTTAAAACGAATGCAATGTTTGTAAAGTGTATCATATAGAGGTCAAATACCTCGCGATGTAATCATATGTTATTGTATTCATTCTTATGGATTAGGACGGGTCTTTACATGTGGTATCAGAGCGGTGGTCTTAGCAAACCAGGTCTTGCATTAGTGTGTCTAACTAGTAGTTGTTAGGATGCCTTAATGAGTCTGGACTTCGACCGTGTCTGCATGTCAAAAGTTTTGCTTATCATTTCTAGTCGAAAATCATCTGTTTATCATCCTTAGGAAATTACCTGCTTATCATTCTTAGTCTAGACACGTTTTACTGCATTGACTGCATGAATAGTGTATAAACAAAATTCATATCTTAGCACATCTGTTACTATAGACTTGCCTGACATATGCCGTAAATTCCTCCGTAGTCTATGAAATCTTTAGTACTATATATATAGATATTCTATGTAGTTAGAATATCATCCAATATTCGAAAATCATTTCATATCAAGAAATCCTTTATTCACTCGTACGAAATGGAACTAGCCACTAGTTCAAGTTCCTCGGATTCCCACAGCTATTCCGATATGGATTTCCACTCGAGCTCCGAAAGCAATGTAACTGGAATGGATCAACCAATCATCCATCATCAATTCTGGATGAATTAGGGCTGAGTTCATAGTCTACTTAATCAATGGAGACGCGAAGAAGGTGATCCCTTCCACCAACCGAATTCACCTCTTGATGATGAACCTGAAGCACTTACCGGAGAACCTATCCGAAACACCATTTTCAGCCTCATTTCCAGAGTAGATCGACACGATTATATACTATCTCAAATTCTAGATCTTATTCATCCGCTCGTTCTGACCGTCAATCATCCTGGAGTAATGGAAGAAGTCAACAAGCTTCGCGCTCGAGTAATCAATTTGGAAAACGTGGTGCAAAACCTACCAGCTTCAGCAACATTACCGGAAACATCAGTACCACCAACAACAAAATCCGCAGTACAAGCCTCAACATCACACGCCTCAACATCACAATCTATTCGTCAAGCATAATCATCGTTCTACATGACATTCTACATCATTTATCTTCGTTCGACATGACGATTATGTAATCTCTAATGTTTTAGAGATTATGTATTCTAGTTCTAATGGTTAATCAAATGAGTTTAACATTATATTGACTCATTAAATCCATGATTACATTTGAAGAAAATATATATGTATATATATTTTCATAAAGATTGTAATTAAAATTCTTTTGTACAAACTATTAATAGTGAAAATATTTTAACGGGTAGGTAATACCCGAGGAATATTTAGATTTCACATTAATAAATTACACGGTACATTCTTCGAATCTGATTCAACGGTCATTTACTATCCTACTTACATCCATAAGATATACGAATCCGATCACCACAAAATAGCCATTTTCATTCAATTTCATATTTAGATTTTGACTTACCAGAATCCAACAAGTGGCATAATGAAGAAAACATTGGACAAAAATAAAATTTGTTAGAAACAAACAAATTAACTATGAGAAATTTTGTTAAGAATCCACGCTAACAAAATCCTAAATAACTGTTCCTAGCTAACTGTTAATTCCTTATTACATTTATTTATCGCAATTTATATTCTAGCAATTTTATTTATCGTCATTTAATTTCTGTTATTTATTTTACGCACTTTAAATATCCGGACACGTATACAAGGTTTTGATATATCATATTGACGCATCTATATATATTATTTGGAATAACCATAGACACTCTATATGCAGTAATGATCGAGTTCTCTATACAGGGCTGAGGTTGATTCTACAATAATATATATACTTTGAGTTGTGATCGAGTCTGAGATATGTATACAATGGATCACGATTACGTATTAATTAATTAGAATATTATATATTAAACTATATATGAATTGTGGAATTACTAACTGTGGACTACCAACTATGGACTAGCAATATTGGACAATTAAAATGAATTAAAATATTGATTATAACATATAAAACTAAACATCTCTTCAAGTTTGCCACTTGATTTCATCTTAAACCTCATTTGTATCTTGACGATTATAATATGCGTTCAAACCTTTCATGATTCTTGAAAACACCTCAATCGAGAGGATGAACCAACCACACTTCATCCACGGAAGGAAAGATTAATGCATATAGTTATGCACCTGAAGATACTCAGAACCTGAGTAAACATTTAACACATATTTGTGCTAACTCTTTTGGCGTTGTTATTACCAAAAATAACTTTGCAATTCCTTTTCAAATTAGCCAATTTTGTCACAGCTTCATCAAATCAATCTTGACTTTTCATTCAAATAAGCTTTATTAATATAAGTTTGCCTCTCGTCATCGTTACCAGAGAACCGTTTATATTTCACCACATTAGCAGTAAACTTAACCAGCAACTTCATTATTCATTGGCTTAAGTCTCTCCGAAGAACCATTATATTTGTTCATTAAAACCATATCATATACTCATCCGCATATTGTAACAAGAATTGCCATACCAATTACTGGGAACTAGCAATCAGTATTTTGAAATCTCGCAGCGTTACTACACCAACAGTTATATGTAAACATATAACATTTATCTCTTAAAAATTTTGATCTTCCATTCTGAAATTCTGAAAATCAACCAGTCTACGAATCAATACTCTAAATTTTGAGAAAGCTGATAAAGCAGTGAAAACTGTTAATGACGTTAACAGTTAAAAGTATGATGATGAAGAATGGAATGTTGGAAACGCTCAATAGAAAATTTAGTACCGAAAAGCGGATTATGAAAAATTATGAAGGAGATTGTGGACAAATCACAAGGATTAAATTTGTACATAAAGAATCCTGATGATTCTGTTTCTGATGAAATCTTTAGCGAATACCTTACTTCTTAACTGCTTTAAATCATCGTGAATGAATTTCTTCCTCACGATTTGATTCTGAAACTCTAAGATATCATCGTATCTTTCTTTATTAATATCCTCAATATTTCTGAAGATATCTTCATAAATATTCTTGTCTGAAATTAATTATGTCTCCGCTCTATCTGTAATATATTATAAAAGAAACTGTTTTAGTTTCTAAAATTCTGAAAAATTCGAAATGGAAATATGAACGTTTTTGAAGTAGTTTTGGGAACTGAAGCATGAGTTAGTATAATATAATGACACTTGATCAACATGATTATATTACAGTAAGTCATGCTGAGTTTCTAATGGGACGTTATGATTCACAGATCATAACGTCATCATGTACCATGTTACATGACTCTTGTATTCTATTTAGCCTCAAAAATATCAAGAAAATATTTTCTTGACGATTCAGTCTTTTTCGGATATTCTGGTAATTTGACAAATCAAATCTTGCTGCTACCTTTCCTTTCTAACTTGTATATTATGATAATTTGAAACTCCATACCTACGAATTCGGGACCATTACTCGCTTTACTAGAGATCAAGAGGTTAATAAAAAGGGAAAGAGCTCCAAAATATAAGAGAAAATATAAAGCCCAATAATAACACGGAGGTTACAAACCGTGGATATTAATATGAAAAGCAATATAAAGACACGGTATAATTAAGAATAGTATCACCCCAAAGTAATAGTAGAAGTAAACAGATTTTTCTGGTGGAAGATTGAAAAGAAGGATGACAGAAATGATAATCAGGAAAATATCAAGAATTAGAACGGGATTAAGCATTTTCACAATCTTTTGGATGTATGAACTAAGAAAGAAAGTATAGGAATGGTAAAAATAATGGAACGAAAAAAGTTTAATTTATAATGGAAATATCAGATAGAGTAATCGAGACAGATCACCGTATTTAATTATAGAGATTTTAATTTCCTTATTCGCCGAAGAATCAGATCTTTTTGATTTCGAAGATTTTTTTTAAATCCCTTGAATTCCGGAATTCAACCAAGACAACGTTAAAAGTTAAGACGCACCTTATTTTCTAAATTCAACCATGACTAGTCAAAAGTTATGATGAAACATGTGTTTCTCATTTCACTATTTAGTGATAGCTTCATTCGTACTATTCGAGTAATCAAATTATTTTATCCGTATTACTCAATGATGATAAAACTCTATTTATCAACTCATATTCGTCATGAAAACATTTTTATGGTTAGCCATGACCACCACACTCAAATTTCGGGACGAAATTTCTTTAACGGGTAGGTACTGTGACGACCCGGAAATTTCCGACAAAATTAAAACTTGATCTTTATATGTTTTCGACACGATAAGAAAAGTCTATAATATCGAGTCTCGAAAATTTTGGAACTATGTTCATGTATTCAATTACCTTCGACCAGTTTCGACAATTCACGAACAATTAATTGTATATATATATATATATATATATATATATATATATATATATATATATATATATATATATATATATATATATATATAAATGGCAATTGAAAATATAATTTGAAATATTATATGTTATTGCTATTAAAATTTAATTATGTAAAATAAAATAAAAATAGGATAATATAATAATTATTATTTAAAATATATCTATATATATAAATAAAGTATATTAAAAAAATAAATATTAAATGATTGTAATACTCGTTTGATGTTTCGATTGATATTAAGCAAGTTAAATTCAAATTTATGTAATTTTAAAATAAACGGTGATACGAAAATGAGTTCTATAAATTTTAGGCTTATTAAAAATGTGTTTAGGAACTATTTGTTAAGTTTTAACACTTTTTATATTTTACCCAGAAATGAGAGGGACAGTTGATGTAATTTTTATTTAATAATTAATAATCAAATTTTATATCATAATGACCAAAATAAATAAATATAGTTAATTTAAAAATATGGGATAATTCTGAATAAGTTTGTTGTCCGCCACTGATTATCAACGGGTACGAAATTTAGTCCGTGAAAGGAATAGTAGACGACGGCTAAGAATTCACACATTTATTGAGTATTATATTAATTATTATTATAATACTGTCCTCAATTAATTGAACCCACCCGTGATTTGAACAATTACATTTGTTATAATTGAAAAGATTACTATTTAATTACTATTAGGTACAGTTTCATTTTCTTGTTTTCTTTCTTCTCAAATATCTTCACAGATATATCAATTGGAATATATCTACATATACTTGCATACATATAGAGAGGCACATGGACTAACACAAATGAAAACCAAAGTATCGCCCGATCGTTTTCCATTACACCCTACCTCACCACCTACAAATGAACCCCAACACCATCGGATCACCATCCTTTCCATGTTTTCTGTTTCTATATTTTCCTTCGAATCAAACCAAACCTACTTGATTACGACAAGACTCAATTTAATCAATCACCACTAGATTATAAATATATACATATACACGCAATCATACTCAATTAAACTAACACAAACTCACCCTTGATCAAACCACAAAACATCACAAACCATTCACTTAATTTTTTTGTTGTAAACACAAAATGAAAACTATTATTGCTAAGCTGCTTGCTACCATCACTTGTGATCGTGTATTTTGTCACATGTTCCTGTCCAAAAACTCACTCTCATCGACTACCACTTGCGGCTTCAACCACCAGCTACTATCACCTCCTTTCACCACCATAAGGTTCACGGTAGTGACCAAACAACCACCATCTTTAATCTCTTTATCTCATATTATATATACACAGATGTATTGGATATATACCTTGAATATATCAACCATCTATCTCCCTCATCTACCTCCCTCTCTTCTTCAAATAACTACCGCCACCACAATCACCTTAACAACCACCTAGCTAAAACCATATCTCTATGATTCCTACTACTATAACTTTTTCTATTTTTGAGTCAAAACCCACATAGAAACCAAACATCCATCCTTCTGTTTCATTCTTTTGTATCATGCACCACAAACCGTGACCCAACTCACCTTAGCAACCATAATCTCTTGATCAAAGAACCCAACAATCATCACATCATTAACCGCCACTACTACTTCCTGTGTTGCTGCTACTTTGTTACTATTACAGCCACGATTTTGCTCAACCATAAACCACCACCTTGCTATCATTGATGTACAACTATGTTCATTACTTTCTGTTATGTTTGCTGCTTTATTATCTGTTTGAGCACCATCACAACTAACAACCATGACCACTACTGCAGCTTGCTACTGTTTCTGTTACTATTTTTTTTTTGTTCTTTTGTTTGATGTTCACCGTAAAGAAACAAGGGGGAAAGAGATAACATAAGTTGGATGATTAGTATAGATGTTAATAAAATAGATAAAGATAGATAAAGGATGATATTTCATATTGATGATGGTGACAAAAAGTAAAGGATGTCGACTAAGATTGAGTTAGTGGACACAAGTGGGAAAAGAATTGAAAACCCCACACTCTAATAACATTACAATTTACGGAATTTCTTGATTTGGCTACCATGTTCATTTTCAATTTGAACTGTAAACATATGTATATTGTTGGGCTATGATTAAATCGCTAGGTGGGCTTTATGATCCATTAATCATAACGGGCCATGTGTGTATCCTCTTTTGGGTTATTAAGTAGGATGATATGAGTTGGGCTGCCATGTTGCTTCGATGATGATGATGATGGTATTATGATAATTAGGATTAGCAAAAAGATAATGATAGTTATTATGTTTAATGATGACTTAGAAGTTAAGATGACAAAGATGATGATGGTAAGATGGTGATATAAATGATGTTTTGATAATTGATTACAAGATGACGATGATTGGCGTCGAGTTGATGACAGTGTATGATGATATGGTGATGGAATCATTAATGGTTAAGATTAATGATAAGAATATTAATATGATCGTGGATGTTATGATGTCATGATAGAAAAACAAACGAGAAGACGGTAGATAAAGATAATGATGCGTGTATTATGGTTATGTTGATGATAATAGGATTAGATGATGATAATTAGTCATAATGATGATGATAATAGTATGATTTTGAAGATGATGATAATGGTTATTATGAAAATGGTTTGGTTATGATCATGATGATTATGATATAGTGATAATAAGATGATAATCATGATATCCAGAATGGTTTATGGTGTTGATATTCACGATGGTATAAATCTTATTCTTACTATTATTATTTTTATCATTATTATTATTAGGGTTATTAATATTATTATAAGTATTAACATTTTAATTATCATTATAATAATAATAATAATAATTATTATTTTATTATTATTATTATCATTTTTTTTATTATTACTAGAATCACTAGTATTATTATTATTAATATTATTATTTTTATATAACAAATAAATATTATATATTTATATTAATATTACATAAAATTATATTAAACATATTAACATCAATTATATAAAAATTATATATAACAAATTATTGATTTTTTATATATAAATATAGTACATATATAACTACAACACTTAATATATATATATATATATATATATATATATATATATATATATATATATATATATATATATATATATATATATGGAAGGAATTATGTGATTATATGTGTTAATATATATATTTGATATAGGTTCGTGAATCCAAGGCCAACCCTACATTTGTTCAATGCCGTCATATGTATTTTTACTACAAAATACAGTATCGTGAGTTTCATTTGCCTTTTTACCCTTTATATTTTTAGGCTGAGAATACATGCACAATTTTTTTAACTGTTTTACGAAATAGACACAAGTAATTGAAACTACATTATATGGGTGAATGATCGAAGCCGAATATGCCCCTTTTGCTTGGTAGCCTAAGAATTAGTAAACCGATCTACTAATTGACGTGAATCCTAAAGATAGATCTATTGGGCCTAACGAACCCCATCCAAAGTACCGGATGCTTTAGTACTTCGAATTCGTTTTTATCATGTCCGAAGGATTTCCCAGAATGATAGGGGATATTCTTATATGCATCTTGTTAATGTCGGTTACCTGGTGTTCAATCCATATGAATGATTTTTGTCTCTATGCATGGGACGTATATTTATGAGAAATGGAAATGAAAATCTTGTTGTCTATTAAAATTATGAAATGATCGTTTATGATAAGCTAATGAACTCACCAACCTTTTGGTTGACACTTTAAAGCATGTTTATTCTCAGGTGTTAAAGAAATCTTCCGCTATGCATTTGCTCATTTTAAAGATATTACTTGGAGTCATTCATGGCATATTTCAAAAGACGTTGCATTCAAGTCGTTGAGTTCAGTCTAGATTATGATTAAGTAAATGACAGATTAGATCATTTATAGATGGATATTATGAAATGGTAGGCATGTCTGTCAACTTTCGATGAAATGAAAGTTTGTCTTTTAAAACGAATGCAATGTTTGTAAAATGTATCATATAGAGGTCAAATTCCTCGCGATGTAATCATATGTTATTGTATTCATTCTTATGGATTAGGACGGGTCTTTACAGCTAGTGTCACCACTTTAGTGGATAATTTCTTAGTTTCTATGTTGGGTTTTGGTGTTGTGGTTGGTTCAATAACAGTTGGCTGTTTTTGAGGTTCTTGGAGTTGGGTATCGATAACAGGTGGGATAAATTCTTTTGGTTTCATAATCATAAGAGGGTTGTTTGTGAATGCCTGTTATTGTGGCATGCCAGAAGACTCGCCGTTTGCATTTGAAACGTGTTGTGTTTTCTGTTTTTCTGAGTGTTTTGCTTTGTAGTTGTTTGTGGTATACTAACAGCTATGTGTTCAGCACCTGAATTATTTGTTATAGTCAAATCAATTGGTGTTGAATCCCCTTGCACAATCTTGATCTTGCTACGAGTAACGGGTTTGTGATCAACAGTTGGTTTTGGAGAGTTTTTAACTTTCTTTGTTTTGGGTGATTGCTTGTTTGGTGTTGCCATTCTCTTTTGCCTAGGCATCTTGTAAAAGACTGTTACACAATAATTAAGCAAGTGTAAGTAAAACAGTTAATCTACATGTATAGATTGCATGATGTATATAAATGAACCTACCTTTTGTTAAAATTTATTAGTCTAAGAATTTTAGAGAATTATAAGCAGTCTAAATGGCAAAAAGTATTAATGTATAATATGAATTTCACACATGTAGGCCATTATACCAATGCATGCAATGTTCTATAGAAATCACAGCATTTATAAAATCGACCAAATTTTAGACATAATGATGGTAGCACAAAAAAAGCCCTAATCATGTCAGCCCTGATCAATAAGTACGTCTTTAATGTCTATTAGCCCTAATCGACCAAAATATTTACCCTAATTGAACAAAAAAAAATTGACCTAATCGAACCAAATATTTGCCCTAAATATTTTAGCCCTTACGATTTTAACACACGGGAATCAAGTAACAAGTTATGTGAATAATCACGACAGAGAATACCATGAACAAACGAGGATGAGTGATGTATCACTTACCAGTGAACAACCGAGGATGAAGGATTGATTTGCTTGATGATCGTAGTCTTCAGTTTGCACAGAGATTGACTTTGTTTGAATGAAAAAATAGAGCGTTTTTTGTGCTTTTTTATTAAATAAACCGTAAATATATAAATATAAAATATATACATAATATAAATTGAAATACAGTTTATTTTTTATTTTATATAAAATAATAATATGAACATATTATATTGTAATTAAAAATAAATCTTTAGATATAAAAATAATTTAAAATATATAATGTATAATGTATAATTATAAAATAATTGTAATGTCAATTTACATTCCCAAATCAGGTTTAATATTTTAAATCATTTTAATTTATTAATATTTAACAAATACGGAGAAGAAGATTAAATAAATACACTCTATCAGTTCCTTATTCTTAGCATTATACTCCGACGCTTTTGACGCAACTAACACATTCATCCGACCCGAAAGCAAAGGTAAGTATCTTTCAAATATTTCATGACTTTCTTGGAATTCTTTGACCTATTATTCATATATATCTGCTCCAACTGATTATCGGTTGTATAAATAACATTGTAATATCATTTAGGGTTTAGAGTACTGTATAACATCATTCAGCATAAGTTTACTTTGTTAGTTGTTAAATCGTTAGCATAGTTAGTTTTATTCACTAACAAACATTGTCTTCATGCATCTGATGACAAAAAAACAGAACAATCACTTTTAAAGTTAAAAAATTAGTTTGACACTTGAATGGATTCCATTTGGGGTAAAAAAGGACTTTTTTTGTCAGATTCTAAGATCCAGGTGATATATGGGATTCTTTTATTAATTTAACAAATTGAATGTTCATTGAAAAGTTCAATTATTGTTGTACATTCAGTTATTTAATATACATTTATGTATTACAGCACACATGCAGTTAAATGAGATTAAATATTGTTACATATATGTTAAATCTTCTGTTTTGGTATTTCATAGTACATCTTCAAAGTCATGGCTTCATCATCCCGATTACCTTCATTCATTGTTGACGTTACAGCTGTTACAACTCGTTTCCTGGTACGGTTAATGTACATTTTTGTAACAACCATTTATTGTCCATTCATACATTTTACAGGTACTTTAACAAATAAATATGTACTTATACTTATCTTGTTTATATTCACAGAAATTTCCATCTAAGTGGGTCGATTGTCACTATGATGATAATCCAAATGATTTAATTTACGTCATTATCGCCGATGGTTACCAGGCACAAGTTCAAATCATGTGGGATGGCCATGATCTAACCATGAAAACAGGATGGAAACAGGTTGTTAAGGATCTACAAATTAAAGTTCGGGATGTTCTTCAAATAACTATGGTTGATGACACAACTTTTGAACTTACGGTGTTCGATTCTGATCTATGTGAAAAGCATGTCCCCGATAAAAGAAATCCAAAATTCATTAAATGGTTCGTTGATGTATCCAAACCAAAGATGGTAAGTCAACATGATACTTAAGCTTCCAAATTGACAATGTTGTTAATATGTATACAGTTAGTTATACAATATCTTATATTATACATATCAAATAAAACTTACCCCAAATACTTGGTTTATGCAGATCCTCCCAATCAAGTGGGTCAATTCAATATATGATGTTGGTCAATTGAATGATGAAGTCTTCATCAACACATCCACAGGTTATACTGCCAATCTCAAGTTGGAAGACGATGGTAAGGACGTTTAGTTTTCTGATGGATGCAGTAAGCTTGTTAAAGATGTTGATATACGTCGGTTTGACATACTCGTCTTCACTTTTTCTGATCAAAATCAATTTGAAATGGTTGTGTATGATTCTGACTACATTCAAAGGCATGTCGTAACGTCTGAATCTTCAGACAATGAAGAATCATTGAACAAGAGGAGAAGATGTTGAGTGTTTATTGGTGCCTCTCAACATCTCTTCTGGTAGTCAAAATCAACACCTCTTTTTGATAGTCAGAATCTTCTTCTCTTTTGTAAGTTGACCATTATCTCATCTAACTCCAACTTGTATGTAATATTTGGTACAATTTATCTACTGATTTGGCTATGTAATTATAAAACAGCATGGTACTTGTTAATCAATGATAGAATCATCTTCAAGATGCTCCTCAGTTGTGTCCGTATATGTTGTAGTAATATTGTCAAAGACAATCCCATCTATGTCCTCTCCAACCAACTCAATGTTTACATTTTCATCAATTTGAGGACCCATACCTGTTTCGCTCTGCAGGTGTGTTTCCACGTCATCAAGAGATGTTACTGCATCCATTTCATAAGAATCTCTAGGCTTTGTCTTGATAACAACTTTCCATCCTTTGTGAACACAATCTTTAACATAAAACACTTGTTGTGCTTGACTTGCTAGTATGAACGGCTCTTTATCTTCCTTCAATCGACAAAAATTGAGCATTGTAAACCCATTTTCATCTTCCTTTTGACTTGAACAGTTTGAGATCCAGTCACATCGGAACAAGACTACTTTTTTGTCAGCACCATACTGTAGCTCAATGATTTCTTTTAAAACCCCGTAATATGTTACGGCCACAACGATAGGATTTTTATCTCTAACACTTGAGAAGCTATTTGTTGTTTCCTTTTCTTCTTTGTCTGTTTGGTTTGAAAACGATAACCATTAACGATATATCCCTTATATGTTGTCACATACTCAGATGGGCCATTTGCCAAATGCCTTAGATCTTCTGATATTCCGTCTACACCTTGTTTATGCAGCTTACGAACCTGGTCAAAATAATTTAATATAAGATGAATAATTGGTTACAAATAAGTTTTTTGAAAAATAATAAAACTAAATAAATCTTTAGCTACTGAGTAATTTTAGAACGAGGGTTCTTAATAAATTCATGCCTTAAAATTAATAAAATTCCAAGTGATTCTTACATGTTTCCCAAACCATTTCTCGATTTTGTTACTGTGCATGCGCTGTATCAAATGCTGACGTTCTTTCTTATTTTCACGCGGAAGAATACTCAGATGTTCTCTGTAATGAGTATAGAGGTGACGCAATCAAAGTTCAAAATGTAATATAAATTCTGAAACTCAAAATGTGTACTAAATAAACTTACATTCTAAAGGATTCTAGTTCACTACAATTGAACAACACATATGAATGTGCGTTAGCCAAACGATCTAGAGATAGTAAAGCCATTTTTCTAGCACCAATGGGTCGACCCGACATAGAAAATATTGGTAGACCATCCTCCTTACCACCGTCGTCATAGTTTCTACTTTTCTTGTTATGTATAGTCTCGACATTGTCAGCGAAGTATAATGAACAAAACGCCAAACACTCATCAGCTAGATATCCTTCTGATATTGAACCCTCAGGTTTACTCCTGTTTGGCACATAAGATTTTAATGTGGTTAAATACCTGAAGAAAAACCAATTATGAAGATCAAATTCCATGAACATGCTTAATTAAACAATTTACTATAATATTTATGTTATACAGCCGATATTAAAACATGTTATATTGTGAGTGAGTTTCCCTTAAAAACACAAAATAAATTAAAAACAACATGTCATATTTTGTACAATTTACTTAAATTAAATGTGGCTAGATGTAATTTACTACCTCTCAATTAGATACATCCAATGATAATGCACTGGTCCTCCAATTCTATCCTCATAAGCAAGGTGAAAAGAAAGATGAACCACTATGTCAAAGAATGATGGTGGAAAAATCCTCTCCATATCGCAAAGTATTATTCCAATATCATTTTCCATTTGAACCAATTCAGTTGGATCGAGAACTTTACAGCATAAGCGTCTAGAGTAACGACACAACTTGATCACAACAGAGTGGACATGCTTAGGTATACTATTTCGTATGTAAATTAGGAGCAACTGTTGCATCAAAATATAATTGTCGTGACTTTTATGGCCACAAATTTTTGGAGGGTTGAGTTGAATGCATCTTGAAATATTAGCTGAATAACCATCAGGAACTTTCATTGCTTTAAGCATCCGACAAAATCTATCTTTTTCTTTTTTATTCATTGAGAAACACGCAGGTGGCAAATACACTTTGTTGTTTTCTAGAACTTCGGGATGTAGTTCCTTTCGAATTCCCATTTCTTCTAAATCATAACGCCCATTTAAATGATCTTTTGTCTTTACATCTAAATTCATTAATGTTCCAATGACACTATCACATACATTTTTCTCAATATGCATTACATATAGATTATGTCGTATCAAGTTGTCTTTCCAGTATGGTAATTTGAAGAATATACTTCTATTCTTCCAATTATACTGTAATACTGGGTTGTCCTTGACTAGTTTCCCAAATTTAAATTCAATACCATTTAGCTCATTGAGAACGTCTGACCCTGTCAAGCAAGTTGGTTTAGTCTCTAACTCTTCCGTGCCATCAAACGAATTTTTATCCTTCCAATACGCATGTCTCTTTGACAACAATCGATGATGTCCCATAAAAACAAATTTCCTACTACGTCTCAACCGAATCGATTTTGTACGCTTATGGTAGGATGGACATGCAAGTTTACCTTTAGTGCTCCATCCAGATAAGTTGGCATACGCCGGAAAGTCACTTATTGTCCATACCATACCAGCACGCATTTGAAAGTTACTATTTGTTGATGAATCATATGTCTCTACTCCATGATTCCACAACATCTTTAGCTCATCCACTAGAGGTTCCAAATATACGTCTATATTATTCCCTAGCGCTGATGGTCCTGGTATTAGTAGAGTAAGCATGAAATAAGGTTTTTTCATGCACATCCATGGAGGTAGATTATATGGAATCAATACAACAGGCCATGTACTATGGGAATTATTCATATTTCCCAAAGGGTTAAACCCGTCACTCGCTAAACCAAGCCTAACCTTACGGGATTCCTTTGCAAATTCAGGATAATTATGATCAAATGTTTGCCAAGCTGGTGAATCTGCCGGATGTCTCAGTAAACCATCTTTCGTGCGACCCTCTTCGTGCCATCTCATGGAGGCAGCAGCTTCAGATGACATATATAACCTTTGCAAACGCGGGATGAGAGGAAAGTAACGCAAAACCTTTGCTGGGACCTTATTATGATCATTGGCTGTTAAGTTTTCCTCATCATCTGAATCATCTTCACTTGTTTATACCGTGACGTGTGACATACAACACACTTCATTTTATCCTTGTTTTGTTTCCAGTAAAACATACAATCATTAGGGCATGCATCGATTTTTTCATAACCTAGTCCTAAATCTCTTATTAACTTTCGTAGATCATACAGTGACTTAGGTATGGCTGCTTCCGGGAAGGCTTCCCTTAAAGTATCAATGATCATGCTGAAACCCTTGTCATTACATTTGCCAATACACTTGCTATGAAATAGTCTAACTATGAAAGAAAGAACAAAGAAATTTTTACATCCGGGGTATAGTTCTTGCTTTGCACTCTCCAATCCTTTATAAAACTTTTTGGCACTTTTGTTTGGTAAGCTATGATCTTCAGTTTCAAGTATGTTATCATCAAACCAATGATGGGTGTCAGACATCATTCCTATCATGTCATCTTCTGCATCTTTCATAGGAATGTCACATGGTTCACTGATCGGAGTTTTAATTGTATAGCCTTTTAAAAAACCATCACATAGTATATGTGTTCTAGCATCATACCGTCTAACCCATTTTAGATTAACACACTTATTGCATGGGCATGTTATCTCACTATTTACACCCTCCTTTTTAAATATATAATCAATAAACTTATCAAGACCTTTTTTATATACAGAAGAATTTCTCGGTCTAGACATCCAATTTGTGTCCATCCTGGAAGAAACAATGCAATCATCATCTAATTTATATAAAAATATTGTAAATATATTAAGTACTTAATTCATCTTAAAAATTAAACCAAATATTGATGGGATTAATCAATTATTACCAAAATTATTGAATTAAAGAACGAACTTATCATATGCATATTGAAATCAGAACGCGTAAGATGTAACACATGAAATTATTAACAAAATTAGTCACAGAAAAGTACTTGTTCAATATGTAGTCGCGATATACAATTGTCAGTTTAACACGTTGGAAGAAACTTGAAGTTTGCAGAGGATACGATTGAAGAAAGTAGAAAAGAAGGAGAAGATATGGTCAACAAAATACAATAAATGACGATAACAAGTAGTTTTAATTGTTTTAGAAACCATAATTATTTCCGTTTATAAATTATCTACATTAATTCACGGATACTTAGTTATTTATTATTATTAATAATTTGCAAAGTTAAAACAGAAATAAGAACTGCAGCTCATTGATAAATAACATTGTATGTAAACAGAAGGTCTTCAGTTCGATTCCCTACACTTACATTTTATAATCTTTTTTAATTTTCATTTACATAAACTAACTGTATTAATTGATATGATAATATCATATAGTTTATATAATCATTTACAAATCATAATAATTGCTAATAAATAATAATATATAAACTATATAATAATAATAATATATAAACTATATTTAGTTTATATTTTAATATTAATAAAATATAATAATTTTACCAAATTATTTAATTTATATAAAATATATGATATGATAATATCATATATTCACTATTTAATTATATTATTATTTCTTAAATTTCTAATATTATTGGGTTAATATTGTTTTTTGATTTCTATTAAGTATATGATATGATATGATTGAAGATATCGATGTCACCAAATATGAAATGGTTTAAGTTTGTCATAGCCCATCCAGTTGTCGCTTTGAACTGAATGATGAACGAATGCCCTCATCTTCGTTTGGCTCTCGTTTAGAGCTAATTAGCAAACCTAACTAGTTCTTAGGCTTTCCAATGTTGAATGAAGATATCAAACTCCCCTCCATGAGAAACTTCATAACTTAAAGAACGCCACCTCAACTATTGGATGAACACGTAATCATCAGAATAACCGAACATAACAACTAAAATCCGGTTGCCTACATGTCAACGATATTTCATATCCATCACCCCTACAAAATTTTCATATTACTGCTTTCTCGATCGCTGGTAGATTGACCCATATCGATCCTCATACATACATACATACATACATACATACATACATACATACATACATACATACATACTATGTATCTATGTATGTACATATATATGTATATATATAGATTGTATGTATGTGTGTATATATGTATGTATGTGTGTATGTGTGTTTGTGTGTATATAATGTATGTATCTATGTATGTATGTGTATGTATGCATACAAACATATATACATACACACATACACCCATAACGAATGCCCTCATCTTCGTTTGGCTCTCGTTAGAGCTAATTAGCATACCTAACTAGTTCTTAGGCTTCCCAATGTTGAATGAAGTTATCAACCCCCCTCCATGAGAAAAATCATAACTTAAAGAACGCTACCTCAACTATCGGATGAACACGTAATCAGTAGAACAACCAGACATAACGACTAAAAATCTTGTTGCCTACATGTCAACGATATTTTATATCCATCACCCCTACAAAATTTTCATATTACTGCTTTCTCGATCGCTGGTAGATTGACCCATATCGATCCTCATACATACATACATAGATACATCGCTGTGTATCTGTGTATGTACACATACATAGGTATATATATAGATTGTATGTATGTGTGTATATATGTATGTATGTGTGTATGTGTGTTTGTGTGTATATAATGTATGTATGTATGTGTATGCATACAGACATACATACATACATACATACATACACCTATACATACATACATACATACATACATACATACATACATACATACATACATAGATGCATACATACAGACATACATACATATAGATCACACACACATACCTACCTACATACATACATACATACATACATACATACATACATACATACATAAATACATACATACATACATATATACATACATACATACATACATATACATATATTCATACATATATATATACATACATACATACATACATACATACATACATACATACATACATACATACATACATAGATACATACATACATACATATATATACATACATACATACATACATACATATATACATACATACAAATATACATACATACATACATACATATACATACATAGTATTAAACGATCAAACACAAGTACTAGCTAGCTAGTGTCCCTAATCCCACTAGCCCGAAATTTTAGTCGTTTACCAAACTCCAATTGAATTTTGAACACCATCAAACAATTATAGAAACCTCGATCAACTTCAATGAATGTACAAGATCATTGCGATCGATCCATACTATCTAGGTTATCATTGCAAATAGGTCACCACTAAACAAATTGTATATATTGTTAAACAACCTACCATAACTCGACCCCTAATTTGACCGCATTTTAGCTATTCTAGACCCTTCAAACCAATTCCTTTAGTGACAGAGCTCTACCCCTAACCTCTTATCTGGCATACACCTTTATATACCAAAACTTTTTCGTTAGTCATTCCATTTTGATATGATTCATTTAATATCTATGGAACAAAATGCGTATGCATAATATTAGTTATAATTCTATTAAATCATCTATGTAACAAATTCTTTCATATCATAAGATACATATTATATATTATTATTATTATTATTATTATTATTTTATTATTCTAGACGAATATAAATGTTAAATAAATATAAATTATACAATTGGTAACCTATATTAAAACAAAGATTCGTATCAATACTTATTACAATTATATTAGTCATTATAGTATGCATAATATAAGTTTTCTATTAAATTAAATAACAAGGTCAATATAAATTTAATACTCAATAATATTAGTTATATAAGGTAAATATATATGGTATTTATATAATGATAATGATCTCTATAATTATGGGATATACCCATCATCCGATATACACGCCTCTAACACGTACATCTATAGTGCCAACAGTTACAACCCAAATTTTTTGAAGCAAGAATCTTTTATCCGAAATTTTTAGATCGCCATTTTACTTCCCACCAATCCTTTTTTCCCAAAAATTTTGAACGTCATTATGGTTCCCACCAATAAACCGATCAATATGTTAACTCTTTTTTGTAATTATTGGAGAAGACCTAGTATCACACATAATATTTTTTCGCAGCAAGGTCTATGAGTTTTTAAAATTAATCGGAGAAAAGGTAATTACTTTGGATCTTGACCTTGTAAATCTGTGATGTTGTTGTAGCATACGTTTCATATACTGCAATCATAGTTAATATTCTATTTCATACTATGGTGATAACATATTGTTTACTTATTCTATTATCTCGATTATGAAACTGAAACTGATCGAAATTGATATGCTCATTTATTTGTAATAGTTTATGAGATTTATTCTAGTATACTTATAGATTTAGGTACATCATGTTTACATTGATGTATGGTATATTTTAATCTTTATAAGACAAATAAATGTTTACTGTCATCTCCATGATTACTAGAAATAGATTTAGGTTTCCAACATGATTGTCTTGTTTTTGTTGTCTTTTACTTGTAACGTCATCGCCATGATTACGTTGATCATCCTTATGTTCATCTAAACTTATCTCTCTTCTGTCAGGTAGAAGTAATCAAGGTCAAAGATCAATGGAACATGTCATTGCTTATGAAAATGAGAGAATTATGACGATGCAGAAGAATGCACAAGTATTTAAATCCTATGGTCTGCCAAATCTTCTTAATTCTTTGCATACAAAAAAATCTGGAAAAAAACAACCGAAAGATAAATCAACTCTAAGGTTGATAGATGAGGATGATGATTATATGCCTGATGAGTTGCTTGACATTGATGGTGAGGATGGTTTTGTTGAAGCAGATGTAACAACATCCAAGGTGTCCGAAAAGGTAAAAAGAAATTATTCTAACACATTTTATTTCATTATATTTATTTAACAAACTGTTACTTCTTGCAAAAAAAGAAAAAAAATTACATAAAACCAATGTCGCTAAATAGCGTGGCTAATTTAAGGAAGAAACGTGTGAGTTCTACGACTATGAACCATAATGAGATGGTTACAAAATCTAAAAAGAAAAAGTTACAAATGGCTAGTACAAAGGGTGCGATAACACGTATGTCACAACAGTCTAAGAAATGCAAGAAGAGAGTTGGTATAGCACTGCAAATAGATTCACCAGATTAGCTAAAAGTGACAGATAGAGTCACCAATGGTGGGTTGATCGTTATTCTATATTGTGGCAGTCTTATTATTCAACAAATTTATTTCTGACATCGACTGATTATTAATCCTAGTTTTAATTTACTATTATATATAACCTTCTTCAATTACAGACGAGATGACTAATGAAGAACGAACTGGCGACATTAATGATGACATCGATAGTCATGATACCGAGATGGTGTACCCAGATGACCATGAAGTTAATTCTCAAAAAGAATTGGATTATGAAACAGAGATTGATTGGGAGCTGAACGCAGACCATGAATTTACTCAACCTGAGCATGACCAATGTAAAATTTCGATATTTGAAACATCATTCTTTTGTTTTGTCAATCCTATATTCAAACTTTGATAATGACTTTTGTGATAAAAAGCAGAAGAAGATCAAGAAGAGGAGCTTGTCCCAACAGAACAAGAAATTCAAAATGATGTGGATAGTGGATCAGGTATTCTAGTGAATTTGGTTTTATCTGTGTATAGTTAATGAATTTGATTACACCAAATAAAAATTTATTCACGTTCTGTCTTTCAGCAACAACTAAACGCTACGTGCCAAGAGGACCAACACAAATGAAAAAGACATGGGAACGAACAGAATTGGAGCGAACAATTATCGCAGTAAATGAATTTGGACAACCTGTTAATAAAAAAAGTTGTGAGCTTACCAATTTCATGGGTGTGTTAGATAGGAGTGGGAAGCAATGTCCTCTTTACAAACGTTGGCATAAAGTTCATAAATTAGCAAAGAAGGATTTGCTTGCTATCATAAAGGTCTATACATAAAAAGTGGATGTCATTGATTATCTTTTATGTTTTACTAAACTGACAGTTTATATTTAATTTGTGGACAAAATTTGATATTCGTGGAGATGCTGATAAGTGGATCCTTCAATCTATTGCAAAAAAGGTCAAGAGCTGGAGGAATAGACTTAAGAAGTTTCACTATGATCCAAGTAAATCACGCCGCGAACAATTAAGAGCCTGGCCTGAGGTAGTCCAAAAAAAACATTGGAAAAGACTTATTGACTTTTGGAATGGTGATGCATCAAAGGTATGATCATGTCTTCATATTAAAACAACATTATATTATTGTTTATCTCATTATAATATTTCATTTTCCTAAATTAGGGCATGAGTGAGAAAAATAAACGTAATCGGCAAAAAAGGTCATTACACCCATTGATCGGCAAAAAGAGTTATGCACAAATTCGTGAGGAACTAAAGGAAAGCTTATTATAAATGCAAATGTTATTATAGTACTATTTTTTATTGTTGTTACTCATTTTCTTTTTGTTACAACAGATACAATTGGGAAGAGAGCCGAGTAGAGTGGACATTTTTTAGCGGTCTTTCTCGAAAGCTGACATCACAAACAATTCTGAAGCTGTAAAACAACTTGTAAGTTACATAATTACAAAACTGAATGTGCTGGTAGAATGATAACTATTTTGCTTAAATGTAATCATTATTTTATGGCCTCTCTACTTGTGGTTTACCATGGGGATTTTAATGTTCATTTTTCTATTTACATGAACAAATGAAAGAACTTTTCAAGGAATTACCAGAAGGTTCACTCGATGAGCCTGGACCAGATGATATCTATGCACAAGTCAGGGGTACAGCTAAACATGGACAAGCATAAATGTATGGTCTCGGTGTTCGTGTATTAGATGTTTGGGGTGAAGTCAGGAGTCGTGCCGCTTTATGCCAAGAGAATGTCAAGTTGAAAGCAGAACTCCAGGAGTATAAAGAACGTGAAAAACAAAAGAACGTTATGACAGATAATTTCGTTGTTAATCCTCATGCATCAACAAATAACGGCATAATTACCAATACGCCACTACAGGTATATTTCTATTTAGTTACTATTGTTATTCTCCATGTTAAAATATTCATAGTTGAATAATTAATAGTTGAAAAATTAAAAATAGGTTGGCAAAGAAGTCCACCTAAAGTGCATTAATAATCCAACCCTGATTGTCGCAAAAGGCAGGCTTCGTAGTTTAGATCCACTAACAGTGGTTGGAGGAATAGAGATTAGTCCAGGCTGGGTGAAGTACCTGTTCAAGTTGCAATAAAAAGTGATGAAGCAGTGATAAGACCATTTGAACTTGTTACTACAATGATAGAGGCTACCGGTGTGACTATTGTGTGGCCAACTTCTTTACTCTCGGTATGCCAATGTTAAATTGTTGATCTTATTCGGTTTAATAACTTTGAATGCTTATGCTTATACATTAATTATTTGTTTGTAGGTTGTGCCACTGGATTAAGCTCGCATGATTGGCGGGGACTAATGCTTGATGACGTTGCTGCTTTTTTTTAATGTTCAGTTACTTTTCTGTTGGATTTTTTTTTAGTGTGTTACTTATTTATCCTTTATTAAGTTTTCAACAATATTATGTTATCTGGTTTGAATTTTATTAATGAAAATTATTAATTGCATGTCTATGTTGGTTAAAGAAAGCATAAATATAATAAATCTATATAAAAATATATTAAATATAATAAATTTAATATAAATATAAATATACATACATATCCCATTGGGATAATTGTGATGATAAGCAAATGATAGAATATAATTTTAGGACCCTTTTTGGATCTATTAAAAAAATTTTAATCGTGAACTACCAACATCATTGCCATTACACAGCCATTACATATTACATTTTATTGGACCTTTTTTGGATGTACTAATTAGTAAATCATTCCTTCTTAATATCACGGTTATGACATGATAATTACAAAAAATATTTTAGGACCCTTTCTAGAGGTACTATATTAATCACATTAGTTCATGGTTTCCTATTGATATCATGGCCATTACATGATATCTATATTTGGACCCATATCGGCCTAAATAAAGTGTCCCAAAAATATTTTTTAGGAACATTTTCCTTCATAATAAAGGGTGCCAATATGTTTTTATGGACCATTGTCCATCGTAATAAAGGGTCCCAATTAGTCACATTAGTTTAGGGTTTCATATTGATATCATGGCCGTTACATGATATCTATATTAGGACCCTTATCGGTCGTAATATAGAGTCCCAAAAATGTTTTTTAGGACCAATTTCCTTCGTAATAAAGGGTTCCAATATGTTTTTAAGGACCAGTGTCCATCGTAAAAAAGGGTCCCAATTAGTTTTTAGGACATTCAATAAAGGGTCCCAAAATGTTTTTAGGACCCTATTTACTAACGTACATCGTCACCTTATTGAACCTTTTTTGGGGTCCTAATAGGTAATTTTTTTTGCGACCCTTTTTACCTTTTGGTACGGCTTATCTAGCAACCAAGTGTCATTCGGTCCTACGAGCGAAAGGGTCCAAATATGTCACATATTAGGACCCTTGTGGGGGTTCCGAAAGGTCATTTTTGTTGTAGTGGAAGATGCTAAACTTAGTTTCATACAGGTAGTGTCTCCACATTTTGAGTGCAAAGACCACCGCTCCTAGTTCCAGATCGTGCGTTGTGTAGTTGTGCTCGTGAATCTTTAACTGTCGCGATCCATAAGTAATAACCTTGTTTCGTTGCATAAGCACGCAACCCATTCCTTGACGCGAGGCATCACAATAGGTAACAAAATCTTTGTTTCCCTCGGGTAGTGACAATATCAGTGCAGTTGTTAGCTTCTCCTTTAACAACTGAAATGCAGTTTCTTGCGGTTCTGACCACTCATACTTCTTGCCTTTATGAGTTAACGTTGTTAATGGTCGGGCAATCTTAGAGAATCCTTCAATGAATCTCCGGTAGTAACTAGCTAGACCCAAGAATTATCTAATCTGAGTTGGTGTCTTTGGGGTTTCCCAATTCTTAACCGTTTCGATCTTCGCCGGATCAACTTGTATTCCATTGGCACCTACAACATGACCAAGGAATTGTACCTCTTGCAACCAAAAGTCACACTTCGAGAACTTTGCATACAGTTGCTCTTCTCTAAGCATAGTCAATATCGAACGTAAATGCTGCTCGTACTCTTCTTTGTTCTTGGAGTACACCAATATATCATCAATAAACACAATGACGAATCTATCTAGGTATGGCTTACACACACGGTTCATGAGATCCATGAACACTGCTGGTGCGTTCGTCAAACCAAATGGCATCACTGTAAACTCATAATGTCAATAGCGTGTTCTAAACGCCGTCTTCGAGACATCAGCTTCCTTGACCCTCAACTGGTGATAACCAGACCTTAGATCAATCTTCGAATAACAGCTAGATCCCTGTAACTGATTGAATAAGTCATCAATCCTCGGCAGTGGATACCGATTCTTAATTGTCAACTTGTTCAACTCTCTATAGTCGATACATAACCTCATCGACCCATCCTTCTTTTCAACAAACATGACCAGAGCTCTATTTCTGAAGTCCTTGTGACGAATCGGAAATTTCTGACCAAATTTAAATTTGATCTCTACATGAATTCGACATGATAAGCAAAGTCTGTAAAATTGAATCTCAAAAATTTTTTAAACTGTTTCATGAAATCATTTGTCCTTTGACTATTCCCGACGATTCACGAACATCGATGTATAAATAAAAATGTAATATGTATATATATATACATATATATATATATATATATATATATATATATATATATATATATATATATATATATATATATATATATATATATATATATATATATATATAATTAATAAATATTAAAGATTCAATATTATAGATATTATACAACAAATGGTAATATATTAAACTTAATTGCAAGATGAATATAATTATTATATTAATACTATTATCATTACTAGTATTATTATTATTATTAAGCAATATTATCAATAATATTATTAAATAGATTGTTATTATTATTATTAGTATGTGTATTGTAATGTAAAAATATTAAATAATAATTGTATGTTATCACATAACTAAAATTGTAATATTAAATGTAATTATAAAATAAAACATAAATATTATATTAATAATGTTATTATTACTTTCATTATAACTATTAAGATTAACAGTAATATTTGTATGGTTTATACTATTATTTTTGATATAATATATATATATATATATATATATATATATATATATATATATATATATATATATATATATATATATATATATATATATATATATATATAAATATATGAAATTTGATGTGTATAAGTATTATTAATATTATTATAGAAACATGTAACTTATTATATGTTCATTATTATTAGTTGTTATTATTAATATATATAAAATTTAATACTCATTACTTAATAACCTATAGTATGTAATGTTAATATATTAAAAATAATTATTATAATAAAAATATCATTACTTTTAATAGTAATATCAATATTAGTGTATTAATATTATTATATAGGTATGAAATTTGATAAATAAATATTATTATTACTAATATTATTATCAATATTAATATATTTAGTATTATTATCATTAATAATATTATTGTTATCATTATTAATATTATATTATAATTAGTAGTAAAATTATAATTTTAGTTATTATCATGAGTATTATTAATATGAATAAATAAAAACTATCTTTTATTTAAAATTATTGATATTATTATTATTATTACTTTTATTATAATCAGTATTATCTTGATATTGATATTATTATTATCATTTTCGGTATTGTTGATAAAAATATTATTATTATTAATACATTTATATTTATTAATTATAAATATTGATTATATATATATATATATATATATATATATATATATATATATATATATATATATATATATATATATATATAGAATCAGAAAGGAAATCGAATGCTGTTTACATCCCTATCTAGCTGTTAAATTTGTCTAACAAATTAGGGTAGATGTCGACTTCATTCCACAGAATTAATCCAAAAATCTGTTATCGATCTATTTCACTTTTTAATTTATTTTATATTTTTTTCTAATTAATTCATCTGAGTGGGATTTACGTTCCTTTCCTACTGTAAAAGGATTTTGTTTTTCTCCAAGTTTGTAACACATTTACATCAATTCGTACTGATCAAAATCATTTAATTATCTGTTATATTTTTTATTTATTTTTATTTAACTGATGGAAAAACCTGTCTGGAATCTGTTACACGTCCCAATCCATGTTCAATACAAACAAATCATCTTTACTGCTTCAATTACTCGTTTACTATCAATATATGATGATACCTTCTCACAGCAAGTCGAATTAAAAACAGAAATTATCAGTCTAAGCAAAACATCCCCTGTTTCTTCTTTATTTTTCAATTAGAAAGATTTCGTAATAAAATTTAAAATGTGTTAATGCAGTTCAGCTCTAAATCTTCCATTTAAACTTTCTGGAAATATTTAAGTCCCAATTTTTAATATTGAATTTGAATTTTGGAGTTAAACATATAAATTTAAAAGTCAAACGTCTGTTCTTTGATCAAATTGAGGTTGTATAGGTACTTTCTGTTGAAATTGGTGATTCGTAGAGTTTATAGGAATGATTTAATATCTTATTCATGTTCAAAATTTTATCTAAAACGATCTCTAATTCATGATCAAAGTTTGAGTTTTCTTTTGGTGTTCTTGCGTCTGTAAATTTATTTTTTTCTTTCTTCTGTTGATGCAAGAACGATCACAACAAATTTGATTTTGTTTAAATTTCAAATGCTAAACTGGGTTCATATTAGTTGTGATGATTAACGGATTTTTGGATAGATTGGAAAGTGAAGAAGGAGAAGGAAATAAACTGTGATACATACGGGTTATATTTAATTGGGTGGGCTTAATTCCAGGAAAAACAGAATTGGTCTGATGGTTTGATGGGTTGTCGGGTGAGTGAGAGGTCTGGGGTTCTAGCCCGGTTTGGTGCAATTCTTTTTAGAATACTTTCAAAGGGTATAATCCTTTTATTATTTTTATTATTATGATTATTATTATTATTGTTGTTGTTATGATTATTCTTATTATTTATTAATGTTATAATTATAATTATAATTATTATTGTTATTATTATTATCATTTTTATTATTATTATTATTATTATTATTATTATTATTATTATTATTATTATTATTATTATTATTATTATTATTATTATTATTATTATTATTATTATTATTAGAACATTTACTATGTTCATTCTGAAATCCATACCTACGAATTCCGGATCATTATTCGCTTGACTTGAGGTCGGGAAGAGGAGACAAAAGTATGAAACCCTTGAATATAAAAGAAAATATAAAGCTCGACAACAACACATAAATTACAAACCGTGCATGTCAATACGTATTGCCACGTAAAGGCACAGGAAAATTAATAATATTATAACCCCAAGATAATAGTAGAAGTAAATAAAATTCTCCGGTGGTAGATGAAAGAGAAGAATGACAGATATGAAAGTTAAAAGTATATCAAGGATTAAAATGGGATAGAGCATATTAACGAATGTTTTAAAGTACGAGTTGAGGGAGGAAGAATAAAAGGTGTAATTTTTAAAGAAATGACGGGGGTGGATTTATAGTAAAATATCCGACAGAGCAAACAAAACAGATGATCGCATTTAAAGCGGATCTTAATTCCCTTGATTACCGAAAAATCAAATCTTATTACGAAGATTTTCTCCAAATCTCTTGAACTAGAGAAATCAATCCTATCTACGTCAAAAGATATGACGAATCTATACCTACTCATTTCACTCTTTGGTGATAGTTTCACTTGTACTCTTCACAAAATCAAATGGTTTTATCCATATTATTCAATGATGATAAAACTCTATTTATCAACTCATATTTATCATGAAAACATACTTATTGTTATCCATGACGAACTATATCAAATTTCGGGGACGAAATTTCTTTAACGGGTAGGTACTGTGATGACCCGGGAATTTCCGACCAAATTTAAACTTAAATCTTTATATGGTTCTGACACGATAAGCAAAATCTGTAATATTGAGCCTCGGAAGTTTTGAAATCTATATTCATGTAATCAATTACCCTTTGACTATTTCCGACAATTCACGAACTATTATGTGTAAATAAATATGTAACTATATATATAGAGATATAAATATAAGTGTTATATTAATATTATCATCATTACTTTCATTATTATTATTAATGTTAATAATAATATTGACATGTGTATTACTAATATTATTATTCTAATATAAAAATAAATATATATATGTAATTGAATAAAGATAACTTGTTATGTTTTGTATATTACTTGAATTATTATTAAATATCATTATTAAGAATTATCATTATTATAAATCATTATCATTATCATTATTATAATTATTAGAAAATATTATAATTTATGATTATTAATAATATTTATTAAAAATTGTTTTGTATTATTTGGTAATGATAATATTAGTATTATTATTAAATCTATTATTAATAATAATAGAAATTTAATTATTATTAATATAATTATAATTATTAATTATTAATATATATATAAATTCATACGTAATCAATTTTGGAACTGGATTCAGTTGAAGATCACTTTCAAATTCCTATTTTATTTCCTTTGTTCTTATCCCAAATCTGTTAAGGGTCAGAATCAGATTACATTATAATACAAAAACCAGTACAATTCAAGATCGTTCTTTATTTTCTTTATTTTCTTCGTTGTACGAATGATTCCTCCTGTCGTGTAATCTTTGCCATAAAACAATTGGATTAATACTGTTATAGAGTAACTCGGTCAATTACTCACCATTAATTTCAGTCACAATTATATCTAACAGCTACTAGCAGTGGAATTTAACAGAAAATAATACAGCTCGATACCTCTGTTCAAGACACTTTTAAACCAAAATCCGTCACCATTATACTGTTAGTCGAGAACTATCACCTTCGCATTATATTTATATTTTTCTTATGACAACCGTGAATAACCACCCTTCTTCAATTATGAAAATATTATTACTACTACTGCTATGATGTTGCTACTATTGATCGAAGATACAAGGATACCATCATAAATTGTTTGCTTTCGTCAATTAGTTGCAGCCGAGGATCACCACTAACACCACTGTGATTGTATGTTTCTGTTCTTGATCGAATGCTTCAAAAACCCACGTGAATTCTACTGTAACTATATGTACTCGTTTCTGTTTGATTCAAATAAACACATGACCATTACCAAACCCATAACGGGTTATATCCGTTCCTTTCGAATCATCTTAACAGATCACCATAAACCCCAAATTCCACTATTGTTTTGGTTGCTATCTTGTTGAGCTACAACTGCAGCTGCCATTAAACTATGGGTTCGAACGAAGCACAAACCTAATAACCCACATGTATGCTTCCGTTACAATTAATTCCTACTTCTGTTTTTCTATCAAAAACCCAACTTGAATCTGCGTAATATTTGATGATGTTGTCTGCTTATTTCCTTCCTTTAAAAGAAAAACGAGAACACCACCGTTATTTATTCCCTTATTGTTGTCACATTTGTTCTTGTTTTTCTGATTATCGAATGTCAACACATATCTCTCGCTCGTAAATTAAAACCTACCAACTTCGTTACAATAAAAGAAAACCTTCACACAACTTGCCAATACATACTTGAAAATTCAACCATTAAACAACTTTATCAACAAAAAGTTGTTGTAGTGCATTTCTTACTTTTATTTTTGACCAACTTGTTTCCTTACTCCCTTTCTGGCCAACCATTACTTGCATGAAATACCCCACTTCTACCTTATTCGCTAGTGGAGGAGAAAAAGGAGGTGATAAACAATTGTGATAATAAATTAAATAAAGGGTATCCAAGAAGTGGCGTGATTACAGGATATCATTTATATTTTGTTTTAAAAACCGTTTCACTAGCAAAAATCTAAAACTGGATTCCATTTTGTCTTTGATCTGAGTCGTGGTTTGCTACTACAAATATTGAAGTTTTTTTTTCTTTCTTGCGATATCAAGCTGTACCACAAGAACTCTTTTTAATTTCTGTTATGGACTACTTTCGATGGGTAAGATTAAATTGTTCCATGGATTATTAATCTTTAAGTTGGGCCGTATAAGCAGTTGGGCCGAGTTATGTTGCTGATGGACTGGATTGAAGTTGGAAGGGAAACGTACTAAAAAGGGGTTTAATAAACTGAATCAGGAATTAAAATAGAAATGTGTCACGCAGTTCATTGGTTTGGGTGGGTGATTGTTGAGGAGAGGTCGCGGGTTCGAGTCCCGTCTCGGGCAGTTTTACTCTTTTTAATGCTACAAAGGTATAACTTTATATTATTAGGATTTCTATTATTATTATTATTATTATTATTACTAACCATTGTAATATGATTATTAATATGAGCAATAATTGTTATCATTATTACTATCACTAAGTATTATTAGTATTATTATTAATATCATAATACAAATTATTATTATCGATAGTATTACTCATAAAAATTATTACTGATTTTTATAATTTTAATGTTACTATCATTATGATGAAAGGGTTTATTATTATTATCATTATAAAAATATTACAAACTAATATCATTTTCGTAAATATTAGTAGTAGTATCTTTCTGTAAATAATAGGAACGTTAATATTAACATAATTATCAATATTGTTTTAGTATATGAATTTTTATTATGTAATTACTAAAATCAATATTATAACTATCATTAATAGTAAAATTAATATTTTTCACAAATATTATTGTTAATATCACTATTATTATCATTAATAGAGTTATTATTAATATTACTACCTTTACTAATAATATTAAGTATTAACACTGTTATAAATTTTGCCATTTCTAAGATTATGATAATATTACTAATATTACTATTTTTAACAAACAAATAATATATACATATATAAAAATATATTTAATACATATAACATAACGAAAAGTAATATATTATATAACAAAATAAATATATGAAACATATATATATTATTAATATAAACAGTATATAACTAATAAATTTATATATATATTGCTCAACTATGTATATTAATAAATATACAAATTATATAGGTTCGTGAATCCGAGGCCAACCCTACACTTGTCTATTGTCGTCATATGTATTTTTACTACAAAATACATTAGGTGAGTTTCATTTGATTTCCTTTTTACTCTGTACATTTTTGGGACTGAGAATACATGCGCTTTTATAAATGTTTGACACAATAGACACAAGTACCTTAACTGCATTCTATGATAGAATTATCTGGGATTGGGGTTGATTATTATGACACGCATTAGCCCCCGGTTTCCGTTAGAGCGTATGAGCTCCCGAGTCGGGTGGATGGTTTATTATTTATGACATTTTGGCACCGGTTGTCCTATATTTTATAAACATGTGTTCAGCCGTGGGGTGTAAAGACCGGCACAGAGGTTCTATATTTTGAAGGCACATGTATTCAGTCGTGGGGTGAAAGACCGGCATAGATGGTTACTATTATATTTTGAATCCTCACCAGGTGTTCTTCATATGAAAGATATTTTTTTGTACAGTTAGTATGGGACTTCTGCACGTTTTATAATATGTAAAATCTTGTGGTCTATTAAAAAGGATGAAAATGAAATGATTACTATAAACTAATGAACTCACCAACCTTTTGGTTGACACTTGAAAGCATGTTTATTCTCAGGTTTGAAAGAAATCTTCCGCTGTGCATTAGCTCATTTTAAGGATATTACTTGGAGTCATTCATGACGTATTTCAAAAGACGTTGCATTCGAGTCATTGAAGTTCATTAGAGATTATTAAGTTAATGATGGATTAGGTCATTTATAGTTGGATATTATGAAATGGTATGCATACCTGTCAACTTTCGATGAAATGAAAGTTTGTCTTTTAAAAACGAATGCAATGTTTGTAAAATGTATCATTTAGAGGTCAAGTACCTCTCGATGTGATCAACTATTATGAATCGTTTATAATCAATATGGACTTCGTCCGGATGGATTAGGACGAGGCATTTCAGTTGGTATCAGAGTGGTGGTCTTAGCGAACCAGGTCAACATTAGTGTGTCTAACCGGTAGTTGTTAGGATCCATTAGTGAAGTCTGGACTTCGACCTAGTAGTTGTTAGGTTATATTAATGAGTCTGGACTTGAACCTGGTCTGCATGTCAAAAGTTTTGCTTATCATTTCTTGTCGAAAATTACTGCTTATCATTCTTAGTCTAGACACATCTTACTGCATCGATTGCATGAATATTGTATAGATAAAAATTCATATCTTAGCGTATCTGCTAATTCATATCTCCGCGTATCTGTTACTGTAAACTCTGCCTGATATATTTCGTAAATTCCTCCGTAATCTACGAAACCTTTTGTTCTATATATATAGATATTCTATGTAATTCGAATATCATTCGATATCCGAAAATCATTTCATATCTAAAAATCCTTTATTCAATCGTACGCAATGGAACTCACCACTAGTTCAAGTCCCTCAGATTCCGATATGGAGTCCCACTCCAGCTCCAAAAGCAGCGTCACCAGAATGAATCAATCAATCAGCCATCCCCAATTCATCTGATGAGTTCGTAGTCGACTTAATCAACGGAGACGTGAAGAAAGCGATTCCTTCCACCAACCGAATTCACCTCTTGGCGATGAACCTGAAACACTTAACGGTGAACCTATTAGAAACACCATTTTCACCCTCATTTCCCGAATATCTCGCCATGATTATATATTATCTCAAATTCAAAACCTTATTAACTCGCTCGTTCCTACCGACAATCATTCTGGAGTAATAAGTCAACGAGCTTCGCACATGAGTTGTAGTCTTGAAAAGTATGGTGCAAAATGTACCAGCTTCAGCAACATCACCAACATCAACAGTACCACCAGCATCAGCACCAATAGTACCAGTACCACCAACAACAACATCCGCATCCCACACATCAACATCACAATCTGTTCCACGAACATCAACATCATACGCACCATAGATACCAAGGAGTACCAACAGCAATTAACAATGAAGTATTGAACCATAACTTCATTAATATTCTGCGAAGAATATGTGGATCCTAATAGTTTTAGAGATTACTTATTCTAGCTCAAATCGAAAACCAAATGAGTTTAATGTCATATTGACTCATTAAATCCATAATTACATCTGAAGAAAATATATATGTATATATATTTTCATAAAGATTGTGATTAAAAATTCTTTCGTACAAACTGTTAATGATGAAAATATTTTAACGGGTAGGTAATACCCTAGGAATATTTAAGATTTTACATTAATAAGTTATACTGTTCATTCTTCAAATCTGATTCAACAGTCATTTCCTATCCTACTTACATCCACAGATATATGAATCCGTTCACCACAGAATAACCATTTCCATTCAAATTTCATATTTGGATTTTGACCTATCAGAATCCAACAAGCAAACATTTGATGGAATAAAGTTTGTTAGAAACAAACAAATTAACTATGAGAAATTTATTTAAGAATCCACGCTAACAAAATCCTAGCTAACTGTGGACTAATCAACCGAGGACTACCAACAGTGAATAATTAAAATGAATTAAATATTGATTATAACATATGAAACTAAACAATTCTTCAAGTTTGCCACTTGATTTCATCTTAAACCTCATTTGTATCTTGACAATTACAATCTGCGTTCAAATCTTCATGATTCTTGAAAATACCTCAATCGAGAAGATGAACCAACCGCACTTCATCTACGGAAGGAAAGTTTGATGCATATTGTTATACACCTGAAAACACTCGGAACCTGAGTAAATGTTTAACACGTATCTGTGCTAGCTCCTTTGTCGTTGTTATTTCTGAAAATAACAACGCAATTTCTTTTCAAAGTAGCCAGTTTTGTCACAGCTCCAGCAAGTCCACTTCGACTTTTCAGTCGAACTAGTCTTCTTATAACCTCGATAGATACGTTACCCTTTTGTCATTATTACTGGGGAACCTTTCATATCTCGCCACATTAGCAGTAAACTTATCATCAACTTCATTACTCATTGACTTAAGTCTCTCCGAAGAATCATTATACTTGTTCATTAAAACCCTATTGTATACTCATGAGCATCTTATAACGAGAATTACCATACCAATTACCGGGAATCAGCAATCAGTACTTTGAAAACTCACAGCATGTTTACATCAACAGTTATATGTATACATATAACATTTATCTCTTAGAGTTATGATCTTCCATCCTAAATTTCGAAAAAAGCATCCAGTCTGCGAATCAATTCTCCTAAGTATTACAAGAACTGATGAAGCAGCAAAAACTGTAAACGACCTTAACAGTCGAAAGTTTGACAATACAGAATTGAACAAACCATGAAGGAGACTCTGAACAAATCACAAGGACTAAACTGGTACATAAAGAATCCAGATGATTCTGTTTCTCATGAAATCTTTAGCAAATGCCTTGTTCCGTAATTGTTCTAAATCATTGTGAATGAATTTCCTCATCACACGTGAATCTAAAATTCTAAGATATTATCGTATCTTTCATTGTAAATATCCTCAATATTTCTGAAGATATCTTCATAAATATTCTCGTCCGATATTAATTATCTTTCCACGCTATCTATGTTATCTCATAAAAGGAAACTGTTTTAGTTTCTATATTCTATAAATCTTTGAATTTAAATTATGAATGTTTTTGAAGTAGTGTTGGGAACTGATGCATAAGTTAGTATAATATAATGACACTTGATCAACGTGATTATATTACAGTAATTCATGCTGAGTTTGTAATGGAATGTGATGATTCACAGAATATACCATCATCATGTGCCATTTACACGACTCTTACACTCTACCCAATCTCCAAACATATTAAGAACATATCTTCTTGATAGTTTTATCTTTCCGGATATTCTGGTAATTTACCAAATCAAGATCGTGCAATTACGATTCTTTCTTAGAACATTTACTATGTATATTCTGAAATCCATACCTACGAATTCCGGATCATTATTCGCTTGACTTGAGGTCGGGAAGAGGAGACAAAAGTATGAAACCCTTGAATATAAAAGAAAATATAAAGCTCGACAACAACACATAAATTATAAACCGTGCATGTCAATACGTATTGCCACGTAAAGGCACGGGAAAATTAATAACATTATAACCCCAAGATAATAGTAGAAGTAAATAAAATTCTCCGGTGGTAGATGAAAGAGAAGAATGACAGATATGAAAGTTAAAAGTATATCAAGGATCAAAATGGGATAGAGCATATTGACGAATGTTTTAAAGTACGAGTTGAGGGAGGAAGAATAGAAGGTGTAATTTTTAAAGAAATGACGGGGGTGGATTTATAGTAAAATATCCGACAGAGCAAACAAAACAGATGATCGCATTTAAAGCGGATCTTAATTCCCTTGATTACCGAAAAATCATATCTTATTACGAAGATTTTCTCCAAATCTCTTGAACTAGAGAAATCAATCCTATCTACGTCAAAAGATATGACGAATCTATACCTACTCATTTCACTCTTTGGTGATAGTTTCACTTGTACTCTTCACAAAATCAAATGGTTTTATCCATATTATTCAATGATGATAAAACTCTATTTATCAACTCAAATTTGTCATGAAAACATACTTATTGTTATCCATGACGAACTATATCAAATTTCGGGGACGAAATTTCTTTAACGGGTAGGTACTGTGATGACCCGGGAATTTCCGACCAAATTTAAACTTAAATCTTTATATGGTTCCGACACGATAAGCAAAATCTATAATATTGAGTCTCGGAAGTTTTGAAATCTATATTCATGTAATCAATTACCCATTGACTATTTCCGACGATTCACGAACTATTATGTGTAAATAAATATGTAACTATATATATAGAGATATAAATATAAGTGTTATATTAATATTATCATCATTACTTTCATTATTATTATTAATGTTAATAATAATATTGACATGTGTATTACTAATATTATTATTCTAATATAAAAATAAATATATATATGTAATTGAATAAAGATAACTTGTTATGTTTTGTATATTACTTGAATTATTATTAAATATCATTATTAAGAATTATCATTATTATAAATCATTATCATTATCATTATTATAATTATTAGAAAATATTATAATTTATGATTATTAATAATATTTATTAAAATTGTTTTGTATTATTTGATAATGATAATATTAGTATTATTATTAAATCTATTATTAATAATAATAGAAATTTAATTATTATTAATATAATTATAATTATTAATTATTAATATATATATATATATATATATATATATATATATATATATATATATATATAAATTCATACGTAATCAATTTTGGAACTGGATTCAGTTGAAGATCACTTTCAAATTCCTATTTTATTTCCTTTGTTCTTATCCCAAATCTGTTAAGGGTCAGAATCAGATTACATTATAATACAAAAACCAGTACAATTCAAGATCATTCTTTATTTTCTTTATTTTCTTCATTGTACGAATGATTCCTCCTGTCGTGTAATCTTTGCCATAAAACAATTGGATTAATACTGTTATAGAGTAACTCGGTCAATTACTCACCATCAATTTCAGTCACAATTATATCTAACAGCTACTAGCAGTGGAATTTAACAGAAAATAATACAGCTCGATACCTCTGTTCAAGACTTTTAAACCAAAACCCGTCACCATTATACTGTTAGTCGAGAACTATCACCTTCGCATTATATTTATATTTTTCTTATGACAACCGTGAATAACCACCCTTCTTCAATTATGAAAATATTATTACTACTACTGCTATGATGTTGCTACTATTGATCGAAGATACAAGGATACCATCATAAATTGTTTGCTTTCGTCAATTAGTTGCAGCCGAGGATCATCATTAACACCACTGTGATTGTATGTTTCTGTTCTTGATCGAATGCTTCAAAAATCCACGTGAATTCTACTGTAACTATATGTACTCGTTTCTGTTTGATTCAAATAAACACATGACCATTACCAAACCCATAACGGGTTATATCCGTTCCTTTCGAATCATCTTAACAAACCACCATAAACCCCAAATTCCACTATTGTTTTGGTTGCTATCTTTTTGAGCTACAACTGCAGCTGCCATTAAACTATGGGTTCGAACAAAGCACAAACCCAATAACCCACATGTATGCTTCCGTTACAATTAATTCCTACTTCTGTTTTTCTATCAAAAACCCAACTTGCATCTGCGTAATATTTGATGATGTTGTCTGCTTATTTCCTTCCTTTAAAAGAAAAACAAGAACACCACCTTTATTTATTCCCTTATTGTTGTCACATTTGTTCTTGTTTTTCTGATTACCGAATGTCAACACATATCTCTCGCTCGTAAATTAAAACCTACCAACTTCGTTACAATAAAAGAAAACCTTCACACAACTTGCCAATACATACTTGAAAATTTAACCATTAAACAACTTTATCAACAAAAAGTTGTTGTAGTGCATTTCTTACTTTTCTTTTTGACCAACTCGTTTCCTTACTCCCTTTCTGGCCAACCATTACTTGCATGAAATACCCCACTTCTACCTTATTCGCTAGTGGAGGAGAAAAAGGAGGTGATAAACAATTGTGATAATAAATTAAATAAAGGGTATCCAAGAAGTGGCGTGATTACAGGATATCATTTATATTTTGTTTTAAAAACCGTTTCACTAGCAAAAATCTAAAACTGGATTCCATTTTGTCTTTGATCTGAGTCATGGTTTGCTACTACAAATATTGAAGTTTTTTTTTTCTTTCTTGCGATATCAAGCTGTACCACACGAACTCTTTTTAATTTCTGTTATGGACTACTTTCGATGGGCAAGATTAAATGGTTCCATGGATTATTAATCTTTAAGTTGGGCCGTATAAGCAGTTGGGCCGAGTTATGTTGCTGATGGACTGGATTGAAGTTGGAAGGGAAACGTACTAAAAAGGGGTTTAATAAACTGAATTAGGAATTAAAATAGAAAAGTGTCACGCAGTTCATTGGTATGGGTGGGTGATTGTTGAGGAGAGGTCGCGGGTTCGAGTCCCGTCTCGGGCAGTTTTACTCTTTTTAATGCTACAAAGGTATAACTTTATATTATTAGGATTTCTATTATTATTATTATTATTACTAACCATTGTAATATGATTATTAATATGAGCAATAATTGTTATCATTATTACTATCACTAAGTATTATTAGTATTATTATTAATATCATAATACAAATTATTATTATCGATAGTATTACTCATAAAAATTATTACTGATTTTTATAATTTTAATGTTACTATAATTATGATGAAAGGGTTTATTATTATTATCATTATAAAAATATTACAAACTAATATCATTTTCGTAAATATTAGTAGTAGTATCTTTCTGTAAATAATAGGAACGTTAATATTAACATAATTATCAATATTGTTTTAGTATATGAATTATTATTATGTAATTACTAAAATCAATATTATAACTATCATTAATAGTAAAATTAATATTTTTCACAAATATTATTGTTAATATCACTATTATTATCATTAATAGAGTTATTATTAATATTACTACCTTTACTAATAATATTAAGTATTAACACTGTTATAAATTTTGCCATTTCTAAGATTATGATAATATTACTAATATTACTATTTTTAACAAACAAATAATATATACATATATAAAAATATATTTAATACATATAACATAACGAAAAGTAATATATAATATAACAAAATAAATATATGAAACATATATATATTATTAATATAAACAGTATATAACTAATAAATTTATATATATATTGCTCAACTATGTATATTAATAAATATACAAATTATATAGGTTCGTGAATCCGAGGCCAACCCTATACTTGTCTATTGTCGTCATATGTATTTTTACTACAAAATACATTAGGTGAGTTTCATTTGATTCCCTTTTTGCTCTGTACATTTTTGGGACTGAGAATACATGCGCTTTTATAAATGTTTGACACAATAGACACAAGTACCTTAACTGCATTCTATGATAGAATTATCTGGGATTGGGGTTGATTATTATGACACGCATTAGCCCCCGGTTTCCGTTAGAGCGTATGAGCTCCCGAGTCGGGTGGATGGTTTATTATTTATGACATTTTGGCACCGGTTGTCCTATATTTTATAAACATGTGTTCAGCCGTGGGGTGTAAAGACCGGCACAGAGGTTCTATATTTTGAAGGCACATGTATTCAGTCATGGGGTGAAATACCGGCATAGATGGTTACTATTATATTTTGAATCCTCACCAGGTGTTCTTCATATGAAAGATATTTTTTTTGTACAGTTGGAATGGGACTTCTGCACGTTTTATAATATGTAAAATCTTGTGGTCTATTAAAAAGGATGAAAATGAAATGATTTCTATAAACTAATGAACTCACCAACCTTTTGGTTGACACTTGAAAGCATGTTTATTCTCAGGTTTGAAAGAAATCTTCCGCTGTGCATTAGCTCATTTTAAGGATATTACTTGGAGTCATTCATGACATATTTCAAAAGATGTTGCATTCGAGTCATTGAAGTTCATTAGAGATTATTAAGTTAATGACGGATTAGGTCATTTATAGTTGGATATTATGAAATGGTATGCATACCTGTCAACTTTCGATGAAATGAAAGTTTGTCTTTTAAAAACGAATGCAATGTTTGTAAAATGTATCATTTAGAGGTCAAGTACCTCTCGATGTAATCAACTATTATGAATCGTTTATAATCAATATGGACTTCGTCCGGATGGATTAGGACGGGGCATTTCATAACAAACTCCATCCGGGTTACGGATGCTTTAGTACTTCGATTTTATCATGTCCGATGAGAGTCCCGGAATGATGGGGATATTCTAGATGCATTTTTGTTAATGTCGGTTACCAAGTGTTCACCATATGAATGATTTTTAATTCGCGGGTTACGCGTATTATTTTATACTCGGGTTACGTGTACAATTAAATATATGAAATCTTGTGGTCTATTAAAATGATGAAAATGAATGTTTATGATAAACTAATGAACTCACCAACCTTTTGGTTGACACTTTAAAGCATGTTTATTCTCAGGTATGAAAGAAATCTTCCGCTGTACATTTGCTCATATTAGAGATATTACTTGGAGTCATTCATGACATATTTCAAAAGACGTTGCATTCGAGTCGTTGAGTTCATCAAGATTATTATTAAGTCAATTATAGTTGGATATATTATGAAATGGTATGCATGCCGTCAACTTTCGATGTAATAAAAGTTTGTCTTTTAAAAACGAATGCAATGTTTGTAAAATGTATCATATAGAGTGTGGTGACCCGGGAATTTCCGACCAAATTTAAACTTAATCTTTATATGTTTTCGACCCGATAAGTAAAGTCTGTAATGTTGAGTCTCGAAAACTTTGAAACTAGGTTCCTATATTTAATTGACCCTGGACCACTCTCGACGATTCACGAACAACTGTTTATAAACAACTAAGTATATATATATATATATATATATATATATATATATATATATATATATATATACATATTATAAATGTAAGTATTAGAAATTATAAAATGATATTAACTCATTAAAAATCAAATATGAGAAATATTATACAAATAAGTTGATCTATGTATAGATATAAATAATTTCTATAATAATTATTACCATATGTATATTGAATTATATAGATAAAAGTTATAGATATTATATGTCACAATGTGTTTTAATAAGATAATATAACACATCAAGTAAATATATACGTATAACATTTATATATAAGACAGTTATATTTAAAATACAAACACATATTATATTATAAATGTATTATAGTAAAACGAATAAATAATATTCAACATATGTTATAAGTGGTACAGTTATAAATATACTATTAATAGGTTAAATATAATCACACATTAAAATATGATTGTTATTTTATTATTACTATTAGTACTTCCATTATTATTATGTTAATCTTTGTATCATTAATATTATTACTATTTCTAATACAAAATATATATATATATAGTGAAACTTTGTATGAATAAATTTATATATATAAACTGATATATCATTATTAATATTATTATTATTATGATTATTTTTATAATATTATTAAAATAGATATTTATTATTAATTATATTAAATTAAATATTATATATATATATATATATATATATATATATAATCAGATATATACAAAAATGTGCAAGACTTTTCCTCATTTGCTTTATTATTTTTTTTTTTTTTTTGTGCTCCTTGGAGTGAATAAAATGTTGGGTTATCCAGCTATGTACCAATCTATCATTTGAAGGATAAAAGCCATTCAATATTCCATCATCTATCAATTATACACTACTGATATATGTCTTAATTGGGAAATTTCACAGAAAATATAAAGAAAAAGCTTTTGCAACCTCTGCTCATACACTTTTTACTCATATCACGATTTCAAGTTAAAATTCAAAAAGTGTTAATGCAGTTTTGTTAGGAATCGTTTGCTCATACTTTCTTCAAAATCTCAGGTTCTAATTCGTTTTATCAAGTTCAAATTTCTGAGTCAAAGTTTCGGGTTTAAAAAGTCAAACTATGTTCTTCAATCAAATTCGTGTTGTATGTTATGTTTCCAGTCAAATTAACGATTCCAATAGATTTTAGAAGTGATTTGAAATAAAAGTTGTGTTATAAATTTTGGCCAAAAGTTTACCAAACTCAAAAATCATTTTTTTTCTAAAGAGACCGTAAGGCAGTAGCAGTAGCTGCGTTTTCATTTTTTTTTTATTACTAAGTATTATAAACGCATTTATATTAAGTCTAGTGAAGAATTCAAATCCTTATTCGTTATAATTACTTGGGTTTTGATATTTGACAAATTATTGTTTTGGGAAGAAGAAGAAGATAAAGGGAACAAAAGAACGAGTTAAATATTTGTGGGTTGTAATAATAATCATAAAATCGGCAGCAGCCGAATGGTTAGGGAGTGATTTGGGTATGCGAGAGGTCAGTGGTTCGAGTCCCTGGAGTGGCAATATTTTTTTAGGCCGAATTCTATTAAAGGTAGTCTACTTTTCATCATTATTATTATTATTATTATTATTATTATTATTATTATTATTATTATTATTATTATTATTATTATTATTATTATTATTATTATTATTGTATCATTATTATTATTATTATTATTATTATTAAATATTATGATTAAGAAAACATTATAAACAACTATGAAGTTAGTGATAAAAATGGTTATGGTAAAAATACGGAAACTAGTTATAAATTATATGGATACCTGTACAAATATGTATATGAATGTGGAGTTATGTTATAGAAACTCTAGTTATAAGTTTAGAAATCTAATACAAGGTTATTATAAAAATTATTATTGTTAACAAGATTGTTATTATTATCATTTTTTTTTCTTTTCTAAAGTAAAGTATCTGGAAACTAAAAATTATCAAAATTATTATATTTATCATTACTAAAATTAATACTATTAGTATTATTACTATTACTATCATTAATATTATCCTTCTTACCATTTTAGTAACATTACAAATAGATATATATTTTTATATAAAAATACCTTACGATAGTATTAATATTACGTATCACTCAATTTTGTTATAGTAACTAAGCTATATATGAATAATATCAACAAATATATATAAAAAGATATTTTATCATATATATTAACCTTAATAGGAAATAGTATCATTAATATGATATAATGAATATTAGTTATATTAAATATACATAAAATTTAATTTATCTATATAACACATAATATCACAAGTACGCTTATCAATAATAATATATATAAGTTGATCGATTACCAGTATATGTTTTAATATATATATATATATATATATATATATATATATATATATATATATATATATATATATATATATATATATATATATATATATATATATACGAATGATATAGGTTCGTGAATTCGAGGCCAACCCTGCATTGTTCAATATAGTCAGATGTATTTTTACTACAAAATACATTAGGTGAGTTTCATTAATCCCTTTTTAAATGATTTCGCAATATATATTTTGGGACTGAGAATACATGCGCTGCTTTTATAACTGTTTTACGAAATAGACACAAGTACTTAAAACTACATTCTATGGCTGGATTATTAAATCGAATATGCCCCTTTTTATTAAGTCTGGTAATCTAAGAATTAGGGAACAGACACCCTAATTGACGCGAACTCTAAAGATAGATCTATCGGGCCCAACAAGTCCCATCCAAAGTACTGGATGCTTTAGTACTTCACAATTTATATCATGTCCGATGGAGGATCCCAGAATGATGGAGATATTCTTAAATACATATTGTGAATGTCGGTTACCAGGTGTTCAATCCATATGAATGATATTTTTATCTCTATGCATGGGACGTATGTTTATGAGAAATGGAAATATGAAATCTTGTGGTCTATTAAAATTGTGAAATGATTATTTATGTTAAACTAATGAACTCACCAACCTTTTGGTTGACACTTGAAAGCATGTTTATTCTCATGTATGAAAGAAATCTTCCGCTTTGCATTTGCTCATTTTAAAGATATTACTTGGAGTCATTCATGACATATTTCAAAAGACGTTGCATTCGAGTCGTCGAGTTCATCAAGATTATTGTTAAGTCAATTATAGTTAGATATATTATGAAATGGTATGCATGCCACCAACTTTCAATGTAATAAAAGATTGTCTTTTCAAAAACGAATGCAGTGTTTGTAAAATGTATCATATAGAGGTCAAGTACCTCGTGATGTAATCAATTGTTGTGAATCGTTTATAATCAATATGGACTTCATCCGGATGGATTAGGACGGGGTATGACATAGAGGTCAAGTACCTCGCGATGTAACCAAATGTAATGTATTTATCCAGATAGATTAGGACTGGTCGTATAGTCCTTGGCCATGTACGATGCCTTTTTGCACTTTCACAGTTCAATGCATTAAGACCCTGATGCTCTTCACCATTGGGGAGCTCTGCAGCACAGAATAGCACAACGTACGAGTGTTGATAAATCATCGTTTTGAAAATATACTAGCAACGAGTGTTGAAGACTAGTAAATAATAATAGTAATACGGAAAGATTCTTAGTAGTGAGAAGTAGTGTTAAGTAGCATTAATAGTAGTAAGTAGTGACACTAGTGTTATGTAGGGATAGTAGTGATAATAAGCAATTCACAACAGTCGTTAATAACTCATCGTGCATCACAGAATAATGGTAATCCAACCACATTAAGCAGCATAACTATTCATTTATTATTCATGCATTAATAAAGAAATAGAATATCCCAAAAGTTATAACGTAAAAACCATGAATAGTAGCATAACTAAATCAAGCAATGTATTTGTAAACACCAAGTAATAAGTAACAGTACGAAATAGTATCTAATAAAGTGGAACAAGTTCAATAAAGCTCTTCTATTTTGGTTTTTGAAGCTCTTTCAACAGGTACTCGACGATCTTCTCTAGGTTCTCAACTCTCAGCTTAAAGTCATTAGTTTCATTGTTATTGGTAGCAGCAGTGGAGGTGTCAGGTTGGGAAGTAGAAGCATTATAAGGGTGGAAATGACGGCACATCTTAAGTGATTGGTTGTCATATGAAAAACTTTTCCAAAATGGATTATTGCCTAGGGTGGGTCCCTTCGGTATCCTACGGTAGCCTTTCAGTCCGTAGGGGTTATCATAATCTGGGTCCCTGAAAAGTGAATTAGTGCTAGTAGGTGAATCGGGTAATTCGGGTTCGGATTCGGGTTCCGGGTTCTCCTCGGGTTCCTCCTCCGGTTCCTCTTCCGGTTCCTATTCCGGATCCTCTTCGGGTTCTTCTTTGGGATCCTCCCCAGGTTCAGACTCCATCTCAGGTTCAGACATAGCCTCATCCTTGAACTCAAGTATAGTGTTTCCCTGTGCCTGCACGGTTTCCTCGGATTTCGTGTCGAAGTCGGTAAGAATTATAGGATTGGAAGAAGTCATCTAGCACTCAAAGAAAGAAACACAAGTTAGTGTACTAGCAAATATATCATTTAGGTTAGATACAAATCAAGTACAGTAGTAAGTAGTGTAACTCTAGTCTATGTAGCTTAACCAGTCTATGGTTACAGTTTAGACTCAAAAGGTTTCCTAAAGTCCGACATCTAATGCAGCCTAATCCTAGGTAACCGTTAGCTCTGATACCAACTATAACACCCCGCCAAATTTCCACCTGACGGCGTGTTAATCATAGGTCCCACGGTTAAGAATTACGCCCTCTATATGAGACGTTTCAAAGCATTCACATTTAATTTTATTAAAAACAGCTGACTTTAAAACATAAGTCAATAAACCAAATTAAGTAATACTATTGTGATCGTAACTACAATCCAACAATATTAAACAAGTTCAAAAGTTTAAATGCAAAAGTAATAAATGTCTTTAATAAAGTATGCTGACTCCAAAGCCAGACCAATCATCAAGAAATAGCGAAAGCTATATGATATCGGTTAAAAAGTCACATTTTTATCCCCAATATTAAGCCCTAGAACAATAAAGATTCAAACTTTATCAGCAAAATTATCACTTTTCGGTTGTTTTTGTAGATTAAGTAATTACGAATTCGATGCAAAAAGAATCAAGTAAAACGGAGCTAAAACGAAGATTCTAGAACGAAAACGGTGAAAGACAAGAAATCAAGTTACGATCCAGTGAAAATCAGCTGACCAGGTAGACCAAACGGCCTGTCAAACGGCCTTCCTGGCTCACAAACGGCCTGCCAAATAGCCAGGATAAACGGCCCCTGTAAACGGCTTGACTTGTCAAATGGCCCTTGCAAACGGCCTGCCAAACGGCCAGCCAGCCGTTTGCAGGCAAAAATCCAAGTCTATTTAAAGGGCTTTCTCCATCCATTTCAACACACACTTAATTTGTAATTCATTTTATATTTTCAAGCTTTTAGTTAGTTTTTAGTAGTAGTTAGCTTAGCTTTTATTTTCCGGAGGATATCCCGGCGAGTCCCTGCGATCTCGAGCAGATTTCTTCGGCCTTTTCAGGTTTTTATCCGAAACGCTTGTCTTTTGTATTAAACATGTGTTCTTACTTTTTATGTTTAATAATGCGTTCCGATATTACCATGATAGCTTAATTAATCTATATGTTTCCATGATAGAAGTTTGGGTTAGCGTAATTATGTTAATTTAGTACGATTACTGTCGTAATACTGAACTAGGAAGTCTGATAGATTTGTATGCTATCATCTTAAGGATTGACCAGCCTAGGTTATGATTAGGACTTGTCAACCTATATGAAATTAGCTAATTCATAGGAATAAGACCCCTGGTTATACTGTATCTGAAGATTCTATGAACACGGTATGGCAGGAGTTGTCGAGAGGCATTTAATGCGCTTTTAGGACACGGAACTTAGGAATTGAGACATGAATGACTGAGTATGCCTATTGACTATTCCGAATAGACTTCTTAGGAGCTATTAAGATCTAGTTAGTGCCTTCACTGTGTGACCCAAGACTATTGCATGTTCTTGTTTTATTGTTGCCTTAGGACTTAGTCATATCAACTATTTAGGTATTTATTAGGTTTCTATCTGCTTTACTTTCAGTATATCAACCGTAATGATGTATAATACTTGAACTGATATGATCTCATTAGTATGATGGAATGGTTGTTAGTTTTCTTTTAAGGTTTTGCCAACTTACTCCGACGGACTCCTTCCATTTGTGATCAGTGTTCAATCAACATGGCACGTTGTTATATAGTTAACTAAATTGATAACGAGGGTTAGGATTAGAGCTCAACTTACTAATAAACCTATTACTTTACCGAGGATAACCTCCGAGGTATAGCTACCTTTCAATTATACAACCAAGTGACATACTTCTCACTGCTTAAAAAGAACTCTGAGGGTTCAGAGACAAGTAGGTATGTGTAATTGGCTCATCCAACCAGATCTACATAATTCCAAGCATAGTCTTAACATAAACATAATTACCTTTCCCTAACCCAACACTGATATCTTGGTTAACATTTCTCTGATCTGCATACTCCGGATATCCTTCCACTTATTTACTTTTCTGCACTTAGGACTTTTAGCTTAAACTAACTACTATCCTTTATCTAGGTAATTTAAATAAAAGACAATTATCCACTTGATCTTCAATCGTTAATGCATTAAAAACGAGACACTAGGTTAACTTACACCTTCTACACCTTAGAAAGTAAAAGTAAATTTAGGCCCCCGCATAATATAAATAAACAAAACCACTGTGTGCCACCCTGATCAACTGAATCTGACATCATGCGGCCTAACGACACCGCACGAACAAAACCGTCTGTTTTAACCATATCACTATACCTCTTATGGACATGAGAATACAAACACGCAAAAACAGGTCAACTGTCATACCCCGTCCTAATCCATCTGGATGAAGTCACCAACATCTGGTCCCATTGCAATGATCGAATCCAAATAATATCTTTAAAATGAGCAAATGCACAGCGGGAGATTTCTTTCATACCTGAGAATTGAAATGTCCCGTTCTTATTGATTAAAAATGTTCCATATTAATTGATTTCGTTGCGAGGTTTTGACCTCTATATGAGACGTTTTTCAAAGACTGCATTCATTTTAAAACAAACCATAACCTTTATTTCATCAATAAAGGTTTAAAAAGCTTTTCGTAGATTATCAAATAATGATAATCTAAAATATCTTGTTTACACACGACCATTACATAATGGTTTACAATACAAATATTTTACAACAAAATAAGTTTCTTGAATGCAGTTTTTACACAATATCATACAAGCATGGACTCCAAATCTCGTCCTTATTTAAGTATGCGATAGCGGAAGCTCTTAATAATCACCTGAGAATAAACATGCTTAAAACGTCAACAAAAAATGTTGGTGAGTTATAGGTTTAACCTATATATATCAAATCATAATAATAGACCACAAGATTTCATATTTCAATACACATCCCATATATAGAGATAAAAATCATTCATATGGTGAACACCTGGTAACCGACATTAATAAGATGCATATAAGAATATCCACATCATTCCGGGACACCCTTCGGGTATGATATAAATTTCGAAGTACTAAAGCATCCGGTACTTTGGATGGGGTTTGTTAGGCCCAATAGATCTATCTTTAGGATTCGCGTCAATTAGGGTGTCTATTCCCTAATTATTAGATTACCAGACTTAATAAAAAGGGGCATATTCTATTTCGATAATTCAACCATAGAATGTAGTTTCACGTACTTGTGTCTATTTTGTAAATCATTTATAAAACCTGCATGTATTCTCATCTCAAAAATATTAGATTTTAAAAGTGGGACTATAACTCACTTTCACAGATTTTTACTTCGTCGGGAAGTAAGACTTGGCCACTGGTTGATTCACGAACCTATAACAATATATACATATATATCAAAGTATGTTCAAAATATATTTACAACACTTTTAATATATTTTGATGTTTTAAGTTTATTAAGTCAGCTGTCCTCGTTAGTAACCTACAACTAGTTGTCCACAGTTAGATGTACAGAAATAAATCGATAAATATTATCTTGAATCAATCCACGACCCAGTGTATACGTATCTCAGTATTGATCATAACTCAAACTATATATATTTTGGAATCAACCTCAACCCTGTATAGCTAACTCCAACATTCACATATAGAGTGTCTATGGTTGTTCCGAAATATATATAGATGTGTCGACATGATAGGTCGAAACATTGTATACGTGTCTATGGTATCTCAAGATTACATAATATACAATACAAGTTGATTAAGTTATGGTTGGAATAGATTTGTTACCAATTTTCACGTAGCTAAAATGAGAAAAATTATCCAATCTTGTTTTACCCATAACTTCTTCATTTTAAATCCGTTTTGAGTGAATCAAATTGCTATGGTTTCATATTGAACTCTATTTTATGAATCTAAACAGAAAAAGTATAGGTTTATAGTCGGAAAAATAAGTTACAAGTTGTTTTTGTAAAGGTAGTCATTTCAGTCGAAAGAACGACGTCTAGATGACCATTTTAGAAAACATACTTCCACTTTGAGTTTAACCATAATTTTTGGATATAGTTTCATGTTCATAATAAAAATCATTTTCTCAGAATAACAACTTTTAAATCAAATTTTGTCATAGTTTTTAATTAACTAACCCAAAACAGCACGCGGTGTTACTACGACGGCGTAAATCTAGTTTTACGGTGTTTTTCGTGTTTCCAGGTTTTAAATCATTAAGTTAGCATATCATATAGATATAGAACATGTGTTTTTGGTCGTTGGTGTATGGATTAGATATAAAGGATATGTAATTTTGTTTTTATTTAAATAAGTCATGAATGATTACTCATATTTTTGTAATTTTATGAGATATTTCATGCTAGTTGCCAAATGATGGTTCCAACATGTGTTAGGTGACTCACATGGGCTGCTAAGAGCTGATCATTGGAGTGTATATACCAATAGTACATACATCTAAAAGCTGTGTATTGTACGAGTACGAATACGGGTGCATACGAGTAGAATTGTTGATGAAACTGAACGAGGATGTAATTGTAAGCATTTTTGTTAAGTAGAAGTATTTTGATAAGTGTATTGAAGTCTTTCAAAAGTGTATAAATACATATTAAAACACTACATGTATATACATTTTAACTGAGTCGTTAAGTCATCGTTAGTCGTTACATGTAAGTGTTGTTTTGAAACCTTTAGGTTAACGATCTTGTTAAATGTTGTTAACCCAATGTTTATAATATCAAATGAGATTTTAAATTATTATATTATCATGATATTATCATGTATGAATATCTCTTAATATGATATATATATACATTAAATGTCTTTACAACGATAATCGTTACATATATGTCTCGTTTAAAAATCATTAAGTTAGTAGTCTTGTTTTTACATATGTAGTTCATTGTTAATATACTTAATGATATGTTTACTTATCATAGTATCATGTTAAATATATATATATATATATATATATATATATATATATATATATATATATATATATATATATATATATATATATATATATATATATATATATATATATATATATATATATCCATATATATGTCATCATATAGTTTTTACAAGTTTTAACGTTCGTGAATCACCAGTCAACTTGGGTGGTCAATTGTCTATATGAAACATATTTCAATTAATCAAGTCTTAACAAGTTTGATTGCTTAACATGTTGTAAACATTTAATCATGTAAATATCAATCTCAATTAATATATATATAAACATGGAAAAGTTCGGGTCACTACAGTACCTACCCGTTAAATAAATTTCGTCCCGAAATTTTAAGCTGTTGAAGGTGTTGACGAATCTTCTGGAAATAGATGCGGGTATTTCTTCTTCATCTGATCTTTACGCTCCCAGGTGAACTCGGGTCCTCTACGAGCATTCCATCGAACCTTAACAATTGGTATTTTGTTTTGCTTAAGTCTTTTAACCTCACGATCCATTATTTCGACGGGTTCTTCGATGAATTGAAGTTTTTCGTTGATTTGGATTTCATCTAACGAAATAGTGAGATCTTCTTTAGCAAAACATTTCTTCAAATTTGAGACGTGGAAAGTGTTATGTACAGCCGCGAGTTGTTGAGGTAACTCAAGTCGGTAAGCTACTGGTCCGACACGATCAATAATCTTGAATGGTCCAATATACCTTGGATTTAATTCCCCTCGTTTACCAAATCGAACAACGCCTTTCCAAGGTGCAACTTTAAGCATGACCATCTCTCCAATTTCAAATTCTATATCTTTTCTTTTAATGTCAGCGTAGCTCTTTTGTCGACTTTGGGCGGTTTTCAACCGTTGTTGAATTTAGATGATCTTCTCGGTAGTTTCTTGTATAATCTCCGGGCTCGTAATCTGTCTATCCCCCACTTCACTCCAACAAATCGGAGACCTGCACTTTCTACCATAAAGTGCTTCAAACGGCGCCATCTCAATGCTTGAATGGTAGCTATTGTTGTAGGAAAATTCTGCTAACGGTAGATGTCGATCCCAACTATTTCCGAAATCAATAACACATGCTCGTAGTATGTCTTCAAGCGTTTGTATCGTCCTTTCACTCTGCCCATCAGTTTGTGGATGATAGGCAGTACTCATGTCTAGACGAGTTCCTAATGCTTGCTGTAATGTCTGCCAGAATCTTGAAATAAATCTGCCATCCCTATCAGAGATAATAGAGATTGGTATTCCATGTCTGGAGACGACTTCCTTCAAATACAGTCGTGCTAACTTCTCCATCTTGTCATCTTCTCTTATTGGCAGGAAGTGTGCTGATTTGGTGAGACGATCAACTATTACCCAAATAGTATCAAAACCACTTGCAGTCCTTGGCAATTTAGTGATGAAATCCATGGTAATGTTTTCCCATTTCCATTCTGCGATTTCGGGTTGTTGAAGTAGACCTGATGGTTTCTGATGCTCAGCTTTGACCTTAGAACACTTCAAACATTCTCCTACGTATTTAGCAACATCGGCTTTCATACCCGGCCACCAAAAATGTTTCTTGAGATCCTTGTACATCTTCCCCGTTCCAGGATGTATTGAGTATCTGGTTTTATGAGCTTCTCTAAGTACCATTTCTCTCATATCTCCAAATTTTGGTACCCAAATTCTTTCAGCCCTATACCTGGTTCCGTCTTCCCGAATATTAAGATGCTTCTCCAATCCTTTGGGTATTTCATCCTTTAAATTTCACTCTTTTAAAACTCCTTGTTGCGCCTCCTTTATTTGAGTAGTAAGGTTATTATGAATCATTATATTCATAGATTTTACTCGAATGGATTCTCTGTCCTTCCTGCTCAAGGCATCGGCTACCACATTTGCCTTCCCCGGGTGGTAACGAATCTCAAAGTCGTAATCATTCAATAATTCAATCCACCTACGCTGCCTCATATTCAGTTGTTTCTGATTAAATATGTGTTGAAGACTTTTGTCGTCGGTATATATAATACTTTTGACATCATATAAGTAGTGCCTCCAAGTCTTTAATGCAAAAACAACCGCGCCTAATTCCAAATCATGCGTTGTATAATTTTGTTCGTGAATCTTCAATTGTCTAGACGCATAAGCAATCACCTTCGTTCGTTGCATTAATACACAACCGATACCTTGCTTTGATGCGTCACAATAAATCACAAAATCATCATTCCCTTCAGGCAATGACAATATAGGTGCCGTAGTTAGCTTTTTCTTCAATAACTGAAACGCTTTCTCTTGTTCATCATTCCATTCAAATTTCTTCCCTTTATGCGTTAATGCAGTCAAGGGTTTTGCTATTCTAGAAAAGTCTTGGATGAACCTTCTGTAGTAACCAGCTAGTCCTAAAAACTGGCGTATGTGTTTCGGAGTTTTCGGGGTTTCCCACTTTTCAATAGTTTCTATCTTTGCCGGATCCACCTTAATACCTTCTTTGTTCACTATGTGACCGAGGAATTGAACTTCTTCCAACCAAAATGCGCACTTTGAAAACTTAGCGTACAATTCTTCCTTCCTCAATACTTCTAACACCTTTCTCAAATGTTCACCGTGTTCTTGGTCATTCTTTGAGTAAATAAGTATGTCATCAATAAAAACAATGACAAACTTGTCAAGGTATGGTCCACACAATTGGTTCATAAGGTCCATGAACACAGCTGGTGCATTAGTTAAACCAAACGGCATGACCATAAACTCGTAATGACCGTAACGTCTTCTGAAAGCAGTCTTTGGAATATCATCTTCTTTCACCCGCATTTGATGATACCCGGAACGTAAGTCAATCTTTGAATAAATAGACGAGCCTTGTAGTTGATCAAATAAGTCGTCGATTCTCGGTAGTGGGTAGCGGTTCTTGATGGTAAGTTTGTTCAACTCTCGGTAGTCGATACACAACCTGAATGTACCATCTTTCTTCTTGACAAACAAAACAGGAGCTCCCCACGGTGATGTGCTTGGTCGAATGAAACCACGCTCTAAAAGTTCTTGTAATTGGCTTTGCAGTTCTTTCATCTCACTGGATGTGAGTCTGTAAGGAGCACGAGCTATTGGTGCAGCTCTTGGTACAAGATCTATTTGAAATTCAACGGATCGATGTGGGGGTAATCCCGGTAATTCTTTCGAAAATACATCGGGAAATTCTTTTGCAATGGGAACATCATTGATGCTCTTTTCTTCAGTTTGTACTTTCTCGACGTGTGCTAGAACAGCATAGCAACCTTTTCTTATTAGTTTTTGTGCCTTCAAATTACTAATAAGATGTAGCTTCGTGTTGCCCTTTTCTCCGTACACCATTAAGGGTTTTCCTTTTTCTCGTATAATGCGAATTGTATTTTTGTAACAAACGATCTCTGCTTTCACTTCTTTCAACCAGTCCATACCGATTATCACATCAAAACTCCCTAACTCTACTGGTATCAAATCAATCTTAAATGTTTCGCTAACCAGTTTAATTTTTCGATTCCGACATATATTATCCGCTAAAATTAATTTACCATTTGCTAATTCGAGTAAAAGTTTACTATCCAAAGGCGTCAATGGACAACTTAATTTATCACAAAAATCTCTACTCATATAGCTTCTATCCGCACCCGAATCAAATAAAACGTAAGCAGATTTATTGTCAATAAGAAACGTACCCGTAACAAGCTCCGGGTCTTCCTGTGCCTCTGCCGCATTAATATTGAAATCTCTTCCGCGGCCTTATCCATTCGTGTTCTGCTGGTTCGGGAAATTTCTAATAATGTGGCCCGGTTTTCCACATTTATAACAAACTACATTGGCATAACTTGCTCCGACACTACTTGCTCCGCCATTACTCATTCCGACACCATTTGTTCCTTTCGTTCTATTAACCCCTGGTCCGTAGACCTCACACTTCGCCGCGCTATGACCATTTCTTTTACACTTGTTGCAAAATTTGGTGCAGAACCCCAAGTGATACTTTTCACACCTTTGGCATAGCTGCTTCTGATTGTTGTTGTTGTTGCGGTTATTATTGTTGTTGGGATGATTGTTGTAGTTTTTGTTGTTGTTGTTGTTGTTGTTGGGCCGTTTGTTGTAGTTGCGATTGATGTTGCGATTGTTGGGATAATTGTTGCGATTATTGTTGTAATTATTGTTGTTGTTGTATTGGTGATTCTTATCACCGTTTCCCTCCCACTTTCTTTTGACTTGCTTCACATTGGCCTCTTCAGCAGTCTGTTCTTTAATTCTTTCTTCAATCTGGTTCACTAGTTTGTGAGCCATTCTACATTCCTGTTGTATAGAGGCGGGCTCGTGTGAACTTATATCTTCTTGGATTCTTTCCGGCAATCCTTTCACAAACGCGTCGATCTTCTCTACCTCATCTTCGAATGCTCCCGGACACAATAGGCACAATTCTGTGAATCGTCTTTCGTACGTGGTAATATCAAATCCTTGGGTTCGTAACCCTCTAAGTTCTGTCTTGAGCTTATTGACCTCGGTTCTGGGACGGTACTTCTCGTTCATTAAGTGCTTGAATGCTGACCACGGTAGTGCGTACGCATCGTCTTGTCCCACTTGCTCTAGATAGGTATTCCACCATGTTAACGCAGAACCTGTGAAGGTATGCGTAGCGTACTTCACTTTGTCCTCTTCAGTACACTTACTTATGGCAAACACCGATTCGACCTTCTCGGTCCACCGTTTCAATCCGATCGGTCCTTCGGTTCCATCAAATTCCAAAGGTTTGCAGGCAGTGAATTCTTTGTAGGTGCATCCTACACGATTTCCTGTACTGCTAGATCCAAGGTTATTGTTGGTATGTTGCGCAGCCTGTACTACGGCTATGTTTGAAGCTATAAAAGTACGGAATTCCTCTTCATTCATATTCACGGTGTGTCGAGTAGTCGGTGCCATTTCCTTCAAAATAGTCAAATGGAACAAGTTAATCATACAGAATATTAAGAGTAGTTAATAGTATTTCGTAGCATAATATGAACTCATTTATAAAAGCTTTTTCTTTATATTAGCGTTTTATAAGTTTAAATTCGGGTAGCACCTACCCATTAAGTTCATACTTAGTAGCTAATATACAATTCAACTACTACAATTCTATATGAAAAACTGATTATAATAATATTTCGCATTCAAACTTTTACACAATATTTTACAAACTTACAATATCGCTTATTTTACATATAGCATGAAATATAGCACACAATAAATTTGATACAAGATGGTTGTGAAGATAATTCTAGCTAGTACACAAGTCGTTCAGCAAAAACAATAAAGACACGTAATTCATACGTCCAGAAACAAGTCATGCATTCTGGTTTTACTAGGATTACTTCCCATCCTTGGTCTTGTGGAACATAACCGTTATGGCTGTTGATAAGACAGCGTGTTGTAACGTCGTCAAAGGGACGAGGGTTACGTAATGTTCAACAGTCCCGTAACAATCTAAAAACCTCATTTCTTACCCCAATTACCAACTTCGTCACTTGTGGGAACGTTTTGTTTAATAGTTGTAGCCCGATGTTCTTGTTCTCACTTTGGTGAGAAGCGAACATTACTAATCCGTAAGCATAACATGCTTCTTTATGTTGCATGTTAGCCGCTTTTTCTAAATCACGAAGTCCAATATTCGGATATATTGAGTCAAAATAATTTCTTAACCCATTGCGTAAAATAGCATTTGGGTTCCCTGCAATATATGCGTCAAAGTAAACACATCGTAACTTATGGATTTCCCAATGTGATATCCCCCATCTTTCGAATGAAAGCCTTTTATAAACCAAGGCATTCTTGAAACGTTCTTCGAATGTCTTACAAACTGATCTCGCCTTAAATAGTTGTGCCGAAGAATTCTGACCTACTCTAGACAAGATTTCATCAATCATGTCTCCGGGTAGGTCTCTTAAAATATTGGGTTGTCTATCCATTTTGTGTTTTTATACTGTAAAATAGACTAGAGTTAGATTCATAAAAAAAATACTTATTAATACAAGCAATTTTTACATATATCATAAAGCATAAGCACACTATATTACATATATTACACCACACGAATACAACTATCTTATTCCGACTCGCTTGTTTCTTCTTCTTCGGTTTTGGTTCGTTTTGCCAAGTTTCTAGGGATATATGATGTTCCCCTAATACGAGCCGTCATTTTTCACATTGGTTTAGAAAAACCTGGTGGTTTAGAGGTTCCCGGGTCATTGTTACAACTTAAGGACTTCGGGGGTTGACGATACATATAAAGTTCATCGGGGTTGGAATTAGATTTCTCTATTTTTATGCCATTTCCCTTATTATTTTCTTTTGCCTTTTTAAATTCAGTTGGGGTAATTTCTATAACATCATCGGAATTCTCGTCAGAATCCGATTCATCGGAGAATTGGTAATCCTCCCAATATTTTGCTTCCTTGGCGGAAACACCATTGACCATAATTAACCTTGGTCGGTTGGTTGAGGATTTTCTTTTACTTAACCGTTTTATTATTTCCCCCACCGGTTCTATTTCTTCATCCGGTTCCGATTCTTCTTCCGGTTCCGACTCTTCTTCCGGTTCCTCTTCGGGAACTTGTGAATCAGTCCACGAATCATTCCAATTTACATTTGACTCTTCATTATTATTAAGTGAGTCAATGGGACTTGTTCTAGAGGTAGACATCTATCACATAATATCAAACGCGTTAAGAGATTAATATATCACATAATATTCACATGTTAAAAATATATAGTTTCCAACAAAATTTGTTAAGCAATCATTTTTCAAGTAAACACGGTCGAAGTCCAGACTCACTAATGCATCCAAACAAACTCGATAAGACACACTAATGTAAAATTCTGGTTTTCTAAGACCAACGCTCGGATACCAACTGAAATATCCCGTTCTTATTGATTAAAAACGTTCCATATTAATTGATTTCGTTGCGAGGTTTTGACCTCTATATGAGACGTTTTTCAAAGACTGCATTCATTTTAAAACAAACCATAACTTTTATTTCATCAATAAGGGTTTAAAAAGCTTTTCGTAGATTATCAAATAATGATAATCTAAAATATCTTGTTTACACACGACCATTACATAATGGTTTACAATACAAATATGTTACAACAAAATAAGTTTCTTGAATGCAGTTTTTACACAATATCATACAAGCATGGACTCTAAATCTCGTCCTTATTTAAGTATGCGACAGCAGAAGCTCTTAATAATCACCTGAGAATAAACATGCTTAAAACGTCAACAAAAAATGTTGGTGAGTTATAGGTTTAACCTATATATATCAAATCATAATAATAGACCACAAGATTTCATATTTCAATACACATACCATACATAGAGATAAAAATCATTCATATGGTGAACACCTGGTAACCGACATTAACAAGATGCATATAAGAATATCCCTATCATTCCGGGACACCCTTCGGATATGATATAAATTTCGAAGTATTAAAGCATCCGGTACTTTGGATAGGGTTTGTTAGGCCCAATAGATCTATCTTTAGGATTCGCATCAATTAGTGTGTCTGTTCCCTAATTCCTAGATTACCAGACTTAATAAAAAGGGGCATATTCGATTTCGATAATTCAACCATAGAATGTAGTTTCACGTACTTGTATCTATTTTGTAAATCATTTATAAAACCTGCATGTATTCTCATCCCAAAAATATTAGATTTTAAAAGTGGGACTATAACTCACTTTCACAGATTTTTACTTCGTCGGGATGTAAGACTTGGCCACTGGTTGATTCACGAACCTATAACAATATATACATATATATCAAAGTATGTTCAAAATATATTTACAACTCTTTTAATATATTTTGATGTTTTAAGTTTATTAAATCAGCTGTCCTCGTTAGTAACCTACAACTAGTTGTCCACAGTTAGATGTACAGAAATAAATTGATAAATATTATCTTGAATCAATCCACGACCCAGTGTATACGTATCTCAGTATTGATCACAACTCAAACTATATATATTTTGGAATCAACCTCAACCCTATATAGCTAACTCCAACATTCACATATAGAGTGTCTATGGTTGTTCCGAAATATATATAGATGTGTCGACATGATAGGTCGAAACATTGTATACGTGTCTATGGTATCTCAAGATTACATAATATACAATACAAGTTGATTAAGTTATGGTTGGAATAGATTTGTTACCAATTTTCACGTAGCTAAAATGAGAAAAATTATCCAATCTTGTTTTACCCATAACTTCTTCATTTTAAATCCGTTTTGAGTGAATCAAATTGCTATGGTTTCATATTGAACTCTATTTTATGAATCTAAACAGAAAAATTATAGGTTTATAGTCATAAAAATAAGTTACAAGTCGTTTTTGTAAAGGTAGTCATTTCAGTCGAAAGAACGACGTCTAGATGACCATTTTAGAAAACATACTTCCACTTTGAATTTAACCATAATTTTTGAATATTGTTTCATGTTCATAATAAAAATTATTTTCTCAGAATAACAACTTTTAAATCAAAGTTTATCATAGTTTTTAATTAACTAACCCAAAACAGCCCGCGGTGTTACTACGACGGCGTAAATCTGGTTTTACGGTGTTTTTCGTGTTTCCAGGTTTTAAATCATTAAGTTAGCATATCATATAGATATAGAACATGTGTTTAGTTGATTTTAAAAGTCAAGTTAGAAGGATTAACTTTTGTTTGCGAACAAGTTTAGAATTAACTAAACTATGTTCTAGTGATTACAAGTTTAAACCTTCGAATAAGATAGCTTTATATGTATGAATCGAATGATGTTATGAACATCATTACTACCTTAAGTTCCTTGGATAAACCTACTGGAAAAGAGAAAAATGGATCTAGCTTCAACGGATCCTTGGATGGCTCGAAGTTCTTGAAGCAGAATCATGACACGAAAACAAGTTCAAGTAAGATCATCACTTGAAATAAGATTGTTATAGTTATAGAAATTGAACCAAAGTTTGAATATGATTATTACCTTGTATTAGAATGATAACCTACTGTAAGAAACAAAGATTTCTTGAGGTTGGATGATCACCTTACAAGATTGGAAGTGAGCTAGCAAACTTGAAAGTATTCTTGATTTTATGTAACTAGAACTTGTAGAATATATGAAGAACACTTAGAACTTGAAGATAGAACTTGAGAGAGATCAATTATATGAAGAAAATTGAAGAATGAAAGTGTTTGTAGGTGTTTTTGGTCATTGGTGTATGGATTAGATATAAAGGATATGTAATTTTGTTTTTATGTAAATAAGTCATGAATGATTACTCATATTTTTGTAATTTTATGAGATATTTCATGCTAGTTGCCAAATGATGGTTCCCACATGTGTTAGGTAACTCACATGGGCTGCTAAGAGCTGATCATTGGAGTGTATATACCAATAGTACATACATCTAAAAGCTGTGTATTGTACGAGTACGAATACGGGTGCATACGAGTAGAATTGTTGATGAAACTGAACGAGGATGTAATTGTAAGCATTTTTGTTAAGTAGAAGTATTTTGATAAGTGTATTGAAGTCTTTAAAAAGTGTATAAATACATATTAAAACACTACATGTATATACATTTTAACTGAGTCGTTAAGTCATCGTTAGTCGTTTCGTCATCGTTAGTCGTTACATGTAAGTGTTGTTTTGAAACCTTTAGGTTAACGATCTTGTTAAATGTTGTTAACCCAATGTTTATAATATCAAATGATATTTTAAATTATTATATTATCATGATATTATCATGTATGAATATCTCTTAATATGATATATATACATTAAATGTCTTTACAACGATAATCGTTACATATATATGTCTCGTTTAAAAATCATTAAGTTAGTAGTCTTGTTTTTACATATGTAGTTCATTGTTAATATACTTAATGATATGTTTACTTATCATAGTATCATGTTAACTATATATATATCCATATATATGTCATCATATAGTTTTTACTAGTTTTAACGTTCGTGAATCACCGGTCAACTTGGGTGGTCAATTGTCTATATGAAACATATTTCAATTAATCAAGTCTTGACAAGTTTGATTGCTTAACATGTTGGAAACATTTAATCATGTAAATATCAATCTCAATTAATATATATAAACATGGAAAAGTTCGGGTCACTACAAGAATAAACATGCTTTCAAGTGTCAACCAAAAGGTTGGTGAGTTCATTAGTTTATCATAAACGATCATTTTCATCATTTTAATAGACCACGAGATTTTAATTTCTCATAAATACACATCTCATATCAGACATTTCACAAACTGCATAGAGATAAAAATCATTCATATGGATTGAACACCTGGTAACCGACCTTAACAAGATGCATATAGAATATCCCCATCATTCCGGGACACCCATCGGACATGATAAAATCGAAGTACTAAAGCATTCCAAATTCCAGAATGGGGCTTGTTGGGCCCAATAGATCTATCTTTAGGATTCGCGTCAATTAGGGGTGCACTAATTGAAATGTCGCGTTCTTATTGATTAAAAACGTTCCATATTAATTGATTTCGTTGCGAGGTTTTGACCTATATATGAGACGTTTTTCAAAGACTACATTCATTTTAAAACAAACCATAACCTTTATTTCATCAATAAAGGTTTAAAAAGCTTTACGTAGATTATCAAATAATGATAATCTAAAATATCCTGTTTACACACGACCATTACATAATGGTTTACAATACAAATATGTTACAACAAAATAAGTTTCTTGAATGCAGTTTTTACACAATATCATACAAGCATGGACTCCAAATCTCGTACTTATTTAAGTATGCGACAGCGGAAGCTCTTAATAATCACCTGAGAATAAACATGCTTAAAACGTCAACAAAAATGTTGGTGAGTTATAGGTTTAACCTATATATATCAAATCATAATAATAGACCACAAGATTTCATATTTCAATACACATCCCATACATAGAGATAAAAATCATTCATATGGTGAACACCTGGTAACCGACATTAACAAGAGGCATATATAATAATATCCCCATCATTCCGGGACACCCTTCGGATATGATATAAATTTCGAAGTATTAAAGCATCCGGTACTTTGGATGGGGTTTGTTAGGCCCAATAGATCTATCTTTAGGATTCGCGTTAATTAGGGTGTCTGTTCCCTAATTCTTAGATTACCAAACTTAATAAAAAGGGGCATATTCGATTTCGATAATTCAACCATAGAATGTAGTTTCACGTACTTGTGTCTATTTTGTAAATTATTTATAAAACCTGCATGTATTCTCATCCCAAAAATATTAGATTTTAAAAGTGGGACTATAACTCACTTTCACAGATTTTTACTTCGTCGGGAAGTAAGACTTGGCCACTGGTTGATTCACGAACCTATAACAATATATACATATATATCAAAGTATGTTCAAAATATATTTACAACACTTTTAATATATTTTGATGTTTTAAGTTTATTAAGTCAGCTGTCCTCGTTAGTAACCTACAACTAGTTGTCCACAGTTAGATGTACAGAAATAAATTGATAAATATTATCTTGAATCAATCCGCGACCCAGTGTATACGTATCTCAGTATTGATCACAACTCAAACTATATATATTTTGGAATCAACCTCAACCCTGTATAGCTAACTCCAACATTCACATATAGAGTGTCTATGGTTGTTCCGAAATATATATAGATATGTCGACATGATAGGTCGAAACATTGTATACGTGTCTATGGTATCTCAAGATTACATAATATACAATACAAGTTGATTAAGTTATGGTTGGAATAGATTTGTTACCAATTTTCACGTAGCTAAAATGAGAAAAATTATCCAATCTTGTTTTACCCATAACTTCTTCATTTTAAATCCGTTTTGAGTGAATCAAATTGCTATGGTTTCATATTGAACTCTATTTTATGAATCTAAACAGAAAAATTATAGGTTTATAGTCGGAAAAATAAGTTACAAGTCATTTTTGTAAAGGTAGTCATTTCAGTCGAAAGAACGACGTCTAGATGACCATTTTAGAAAACATACTTCCACTTTGAGTTTAACCATAATTTTTGGATATAGTTTCATGTTCATAATAAAAATCATTTTCTCAGAATAACAACTTTTAAATCAAAGTTTATCATAGTTTTTAATTAACTAACCCAAAACAGCCCGCGGTGTTACTACGACGGCGTAAATCCGGTTTTACGGTGTTTTTCATGTCTCCAGGTTTTAAATCATTAAGTTAGCATATCATATAGATATAGAACATGTGTTTAGTTGATTTTAAAAGTCAATTTAGAAGGATTAACTTTTGTTTGCGAACAAGTTTAGAATTAACTAAACTATGTTCTAGTGATTACAAGTTTAAACCTTCGAATAAGATAGCTTTATATGTATGAATCGAATGATGTTATGAACATCATTACTACCTTAATTTCCTTGGATAAACCTACTGGAAAAGAGAAAAATGGATCTAGCTTCAACGGATCCTTGGATGGCTCGAAGTTCTTGAAGCAGAATCATGCCACGAAAACAAGTTCAAGTAAGATCATCACTTGAAATAAGATTGTTATGGTTATAGAAATAGAACCAAAGTTTGAATATGATTATTACCTTGTATTAGAATGATAACATACTGTAAGAAACAAATATTTCTTGAGGTTGGATGATCACCTTACAAGATTGGAAGTGAGCTAGCAAACTTGAAAGTATTCTTGATTTTATGTAACTAGAACTTGTAGAATATATGAAGAACACTTAGAACTTGAAGATAGAACTTGAGAGAGATCAATTAGATAAATAAAATTGAAGAATGAAAGTGTTTGTAGGTGTTTTTGGTCGTTGGTGTATGGATTAGATATAAAGGATATGTAATTTTGTTTTCATGTAAATAAGTCATGAATGATTACTCATATTTTTGTAATTTTATGAGATATTTCATGCTAGTTGCCAAATGATGGATCCCACATGTGTTAGGTGACTCACATGGGCTGCTAAGAGCTGATCATTGGAGTGTATATACCAATAGTACATACATCTAAAAGCTGTGTATTGTACGAGTACGAATACGGGTGCATACGAGTAGAATTGTTGATGAAACTGAACGAGGATGTAATTGTAAGCATTTTTGTTAAGTAGAAGTATTTTGATAAGTGTATTGAAGTCTTTCAAAAGTGTATAAATACATATTAAAACACTACATGTATATACATTTTAACTGAGTCGTTAAGTCATCGTTAGTCGTTACATGTAAGTGTTGTTTTGAAACCTTTAAGTTAACGATCTTGTTAAATGTTGTTAACCCAATGTTTATAATATCAAATGAGATTTTAAATTATTATATTATCATGATATTATCATGTATGAATATCTCTTAATATGATATATATACATTAAATGTCTTTACAACGATAATCGTTGCATATATGTCTCGTTTAAAAATCATTAAGTTAGTAGTCTTGTTTTTACATATGTAGTTCATTGTTAATATATTTAATGATATGTTTACTTATCATAGTATCATGTTAACTATATATATATCCATATATATGTCATCATATAGTTTTTACAAGTTTTAACGTTCGTGAATCACCGGTCAACTTGGGTGGTCAATTGTCTATATGAAACATATTTTAATTAATCAAGTCTTAACAAGTTTGATTGCTTAACATGTTGGAAACATTTAATCATGTAAATATCAATCTCAATTAATATATATAAACATGGAAAAGTTTGGGTCACTACAAGAATAAACATGCTTTCAAGTGTCAACCAAAATGTTGGTGAGTTCATTAGTTTATCATAAACGATCATTTTCATCATTTTAATAGACCACAAGATTTTCATTTCTCATAAATACACATCTCATATCAGACATTTCGCAAACTGCATAGAGATAAAAATCATTCATATGGATTGAACACCTGGTAACCGACCTTAACAAGATGCATATAGAATATCCCCATCATTCCGGGACACCCATCGGACATGATAAAATCGAAGTACTAAAGCATTCCAAATTCCAGAATGGGACTTGTTGGGCCCAATAGATCTATCTTTAGGATTCGCGTCAATTAGGGGTGCACTAATTGAAATTTCCCGTTCTTATTGATTAAAAACGTTCCATATTAATTGATTTCGTTGCGAGGTTTTGACCTCTATATGAGACGTTTTTCAAAGACTGCATTCATTTTAAAACAAACCATAACCTTTATTTCATCAATAAAGGTTTAAAAAGCTTTACTTAGATTATCAAATAATGATAATCTAAAATATCCTGTTTACACACGACCATTACATAATGGTTTATAATACAAATATGTTACAACAAAATAAGTTTCTTGAATGCAGTTTTTACACAATATCATACAAGCATGGACTCCAAATCTCGTCCTTATTTAAGTATGCGACAGCGGAAGCTCTTAATAATCACCTGAGAATAAACATGCTTAAAACGTCAACAAAAATGTTGGTGAGTTATAGGTTTAACCTATATATATCAAATCATAATAATAGACCACAAGATTTCATATTTCAATACACATCCCATACGTAGAGATAAAAATCATTCATATGGTGAACACTGTAGCGACCCGACAAAATCGTCATTGACGGCGCCGTCTACTTAGGTCCCGTTACGTGGTCATAAGTCTTTAAAACAACGTTTGACCAAAAGATATGTCGCATTCATTTCAAATGTAAAGATTGTTCAAAGTTTACAAGAATAATTCCACCACAAGTTACGTTACAAAGTTATAAGTACAATGAAACTTATGCGACACAATTTAAAAGTAGCCAAAAGACGCTCCAACTATGCATGTATACTCGACATCCAAGCAAGTATCAAAAGTAATGAGCGGAAGCATGTATCACACAAATGTTCAAGGACCTGAGAAAAACATAGAAATCTGTCAACGAAAACGTTGGTGAATTCATAGGTTTGATTAAGTAAGTACAAGTGAACCACAAGATTTGCAACAATGAGATAATAGTAATACATTCCAAAAGTTTGTTTTCACGAGCACCCAATTATCAATGCTTAACATTCCTTCCATAGAACCCCATCACCTTAGTGCTAGAACATACACTGTTTCTCGAAAATATATTTCATTCGTAAACGGTAGCGAACCGTTTGAATGAGGGTTTGTCAAACCCATATGGCCATATAACATAAGTTCTCGCTTACACCCGGCAAGTGTAACTAATGATAATCGAATTGAGGATTTTTGTTCTAAACTCGTATGTAGAATGTTTGTTTTCCTGTACTTGTGTTCACTTAGTTAAAAAGGAACGTTTATGTTTTCTCATCCCAAATGTAAGTTTCAAAAGAGTAAAAGTGGGACTATGATCTCACCTTGAGCGGAAGAGTAAATAGGTACTTCGACAAGTAACGTGTGCAAAGAACAATGTTAGCCTTGACCTAAACAAATAGGTCGTATCAACAACGGTAAACACAAAAGGTCAAAGATGTTCAATTAGTCCTATGGCTCGTTACGACTCGATTACGTAGCATGTTAATCAATTTGTCAAGTTTCATGCAAGATACGAGTATAAAAGCATGTTAGAACGATTTGCACAAATATTTGGTTAAGTTTGATTAAAAGTCAACTTGGTCGGGTCAAAGTCAACGAAAAAGTCAACACGTTCGGGTCTGGTCCCGAACTATTTCTCTGAGGTATTTAATCATATATGAGCACGTTAGAACAAGTTACATGTGAATCGAAGGTGCGTAGCATAGTAAACATTTTTCGAAAAATGGTAAAACGAAACAGAACAGAACAGGCATATTGGACGGCGTCCAAAATGCCTGGACGGCGTCCAAGTTTGAAAGCCTGGACGGCGTCCAAAAGGCTGGACGGCGTCCAAGTTTGAAATCCTGGACGGCGTCCAAAAGGCTGGACGGCGTCCAGATTAGTATCCAGGCCTGTTTACAGCAACTCTCAAGTGCACGAACCAAAACTCAAACAAATACAATTTGCGAACCGAAAACACCTAGAACATGTATCATACACCGTTGGGAAGGTATTTTGACGAGGAAAATGACTAAACACATTTTGTCTATCAATTCAACACTTACAACAACCAAAACCGCATTTAATGCTCATCATTAACCGCATCCAAGTTCATAAATACAAATCAGTGATTCGGAAACTTCTTACCTACATACAATATGCCATTTCGTAGGTAATCAAGCATACAATACAACCTAACACTTACTAATAACATCTCATGTCATTCCAAGCATCAAAAGTCCATTTCAAGCTTATCAAACCCCAACCCAAATTCACCAAAATCGATAATCAAGTTCATGAAGTTTTCTAAAGCAACCTACACATCAAATTGAAGCTAGTGATGCTAGTAACACAATTAAAACATCAACTTTTAACATCTAACAACATATGATAATCCAAAATTCAAGAACAACACACCAAAATTCAAGTTCATGCTAGTTACACTAAAACAACGAGATCGAGCATATAAATCATATATTCATGTTAGACTTGAGCCATAGACACTAATTAACACTTTTATAAGTTAAAAACATCAAGAACACAAAATCTAGTGATTTTAGAAAGTTACCCAAATGTAATGAAATCGGTATGGAATCGAAGAGGAAGATGCAAGGATCACGAATTTGTAATTTGTTTTGTTGCTAACTTCCTAATCCGAATTTAGATGATGAATTCTTGTTGGTGTTTTTGAGAGAAAAAGAAGAAAGAATTAGGGAAAGAGGGGATGAATGAATGAAGGAGGAAGGGTTGACCCCTTTGACCTAGTCACCAAATTTGCATCTTGGCAAGTTTAGCCCTCAAGTTTGAATCGGGTGCGTGAATTACCTAAACGAGATAATTTAAAACGCGTATCAACGGGAGATGTTATAAATATATAACGGACTTTAAAAATGAATAAACGAAAAGTAAACGGAAAAAGGCGGGATGTTACATTACCTACTCCTTAAAAGAAATTTCGTCCCGAAATTTAAGTAGGCGTAGTAGTCGTTGTTTCTTCCTCGAGATCTTGCGTTTCCGAATTCACGAATAGATGAGGATACTTCCTTTGCATTTGATCTTGTCTTTCCCAAGTAAACTCAGGTCCCCTTTTGGCATTCCAACGGACTTTGACAATTGGAATTCGGCTTTGTTTTAATGTTTTGACGGAGGTGTCCACAATTTCAACCGGTTCCTCCACAAAATGAAGTTTGTCATCGATAGTAAGCTCCTCGAGAGGGATGACGAGTTCGGGTTCGGCTAAACACTTTTTCAAGTTAGATACATGGAAAGTAGGATGAACGAAACTCAGTTGAGGCGGAAGATCTAAACGATAAGCAACGGTTCCAACACGCTCCAATATTTTGAAAGGACCAATATACCGCGGATTTAGCTTCCCGCATTTCCCGAAACGAATTACACCTTTCCAAGGTGCGACTTTTAACATTACGCGATCACCGACTTGGAATTCGAGGTCGTTGCGTCTAGTGTCGGCATAGCTCTTTTGATGACTACGGGCCGTCCTAAGCCTATCTCGGATTTGAACGATCTTCTCGGTTGTTTCATGAATAAGTTCGGGACCGGTGATTTTTTTGTCGCCTACTTCGGCCCAACAAAGAGGAGAACGACATTTTCGGCCATATAATGCTTCGAATGGTGCGGCGTTAATACTCGCGTGATAACTATTGTTGTAGGAGAATTCGGCGAGAGGCAAGTGCTTATCCCAAGCTTTTCCAAAGTCGACAACGCAAGCTCGTAGCATGTCTTCCAAGGTTTGAATTGTGCGTTCGCTTTGTCCGTCGGTTTGTGGATGATATGCGGTGCTCATGTCTAAACGCGTTCCCAATGCTTCTTGCAAAGTACGCCAAAATCTAGAAGCAAAACGGCCATCTCGGTCGGAGATAATCGATAAGGGTACACCGTGTCGGGCTACGATTTCTTTGATGTAGAGTTGTGCGAGTTTCTCCATGTTGTTGGTTTCCTTCATGGCTAGGAAGTGTGCGGATTTGGTGAGTCGGTCAACAATGACCCAAATAGTATCATAACCGCCAACCGTCTTTGGTAGTTTGGTGATAAAATCCATCGTTATCCTTTCTCATTTCCATTGCGGAATTTCGGGTTGTTGAAGTAGTCCGGACGGTCTTTGATGTTTAGCTTTGACTTTGGAGCAAGTTAGGCACTTTCCAACATAAGTAGCGACGTCCCTTTTAATGTTCGGCCACCAATATTGTTCTTTGAGGTCGTGGTACATCTTATTGTCACCGGGGTGAATCGAATATCTTGACTTATGGGCTTCGTCTAAAATAAGGCTTTGCAAGTCACCATAACTAGGTACCCAAATTCTTCCGGCGAAATATCGGAGTCCGGTCTCTTTAACTTCGAATCGAGAGGTGAGGACGTTCAAGTGTTCGAGAGAGATGTTTTCATCCTTGAGAGCTTCATCTTGGGCTACACGAATTTGACTATTGAGGTTGGTGTGAATGGTGATGTTTAAAGCTCGGACACGAAGAGGCACCGCTCTTTCTTTTCGACTTAAGGCATCGGCTACTACGTTTGCCTTCCCGGGATGGTAACGAAGCTCGCAATCGTAATCGTTCAAAGTTTCAATCCACCGTCGTTGTCTCATGTTTAGTTGCTTTTGATCGAAGATGTGTTGAAGGCTTTTGTGATCGGTGAAGATAGTACTCTTGGTTCCATAAAGATAGTGTCTCCACATTTTAAGTGCAAAGACAACGGCTCCGAGTTCGAGATCATGAGTCGTGTAATTCCGTTCATGAATTTTTAGTTGTCGAGAGGCATAAGCAATGACTTTCTTCCGTTGCATCAATACACACCCAAAACCATGTTTCGAGGCATCGCAATATACAACAAACTCATCATTGCCTTCGGGAAGTGACAAGATAGGAGCGGTGGTTAGCTTTGTCTTCAAGATTTGAAACGCGGATTCTTGCTCGGTCTCCCAAATGAATTTCTTTCCCTTGTGAGTTAATGCGGTTAGAGGACGTGCAACCAAAGAGAAGTTTTCGATGAATCTACGATAGTACCCGACGAGACCCAAGAATTGACGAATGTGAGTAGGAGTAGTAGGAGTCTCCCATTTACTAATGGCTTCGATTTTCGTGGGATCGACTTTAATACCTTGATCACTTACAACATGACCAAGAAATTGAACTTCCTTCAATCAAAATTCACACTTGGAGAATTTGGCATAAAGTCGTTCTTGTCTCAAGAGTTCAAGCACAAGTCGGAGATGTTGTTCGTGCTTTTCTTCATTTTTAGAATATATCAATATGTCATCGATGAACACAATAACGAATTTATCGAGATACGGTTTGCACACGCGGTTCATAAGATCCATGAACACCGCCGGTGCGTTAGTGAGACCAAATGGCATGATAAGGAATTCATAACTACCATAATGAGTCCGGAAAGCGGTTTTGGAGACATCTTCCCCCTTAACCCTTAATTGATGATAACCCGAGCGGAGATCGATTTTCGAATATACACAAGACCCTTGTAGTTGATCAAAGAGGTCATTGATGCGAGGAAGAGGATATCGGTTCTTAACCGTCAATTTATTTAGTTCACGATAATCAATGCACATTCGTAGGGATCCGTCTTTCTTTTTAACAAACAAAATCGGAGCGCCCCATGGTGAATGGCTAGGTTGGATAAAACCATGGTCAAGTAGTTCTTGGATTTGACTTTGCAATTCTTGCATTTCGGATGGAGCAAGTCTATACGGTGCACGTGCTACGGGTGCGGCTCCCGGAATAAGATCGATTTGGAATTCTACCGGTCGATGAGGTGGAAGACCCGGCAATTCGTCGGGAAATACATCGGAAAAGTCACTAACAATTGGCACATCATCGATATGCTTCTCATCGGACTCGACTTTCTTAACGTGGGCAAGGATCGCAAAACAACCCTTACGGAGTAGTTTTCTAACTTTAAGGCACGAAACGAGGTTGAGTCTGGTGCAACTCTTGTCGCCATAAACAATCAAAGGTTCACTATTCTCGATAGGAATTTGGATTGCGTTAAGATCACAAAGGATGTGAGATTTCATTTTGACTAACCAATTCATACCGATTATTACATCAAAGCTTCCTAGTTCCATGGGTATCAAGTCAATTTCAAATTCCTTACCCAAAATGTTTAACGTACACCCCCGGTAATATGTGTCGGCACTTAATAGTTTCCCGTTAGCCACTTCAATGGTATAAGTGGTATCTAATGGAAGAGGTGGAGTGCTAAAAGAATGAGTCAAAGTCTTGGATACAAAGCATTTATCGGCACCCGAATCGAATAAGCAAGAGACATAAGAATTGTTGAGAAGAAACGTACCCGTGACTAGTTCAGTGTCATCCCGGGCTTCCTCGGTGTTGATGTTGAAAGCTTGGCCGCGCGTGTTGGGGTTATCTTTCTTCTTTGGGCATGCATTTCTATAATGACCCGTTTGGCCATATTCGTAACAAGTGCCCATCTTTGGTGCATTGGGCCACTTTCGAGCGACGGGAGTGGCACTTTTACAATCGTTGGCCTTATGACCAATTCCTTGGCACCGATGGCAAATTAGCTTACTACATTCGCCAAAGTGATGTTTGTTGCATTTGTTGCAAAGAGGTAGATTTCCGGCATAACCCTTTTTGCCATCGGAGGTGAAAGATTTCTTGGCAAAGTTATTGTTGCTTGATTGGGGAGCTTCCCATTTTCTTTTGTTGTTACCCGACTTGTCCTCGGCTTTAGGTGCCGGTACTACGATTTCGTCCACCGTCTCTATCAATTTGCGGGCCATGTTCAAAGCTTCTTGATGATTAGGGGGTTTGGATGACATTACTCCGTGTTTGATGCTCTTTGGAAGACCATCCATGTAAAGTTCAACCCTTAAAGACTCGGGGTTCACAAGGTTTGGGCACATCAAGGCTAGTTCAGAAAATCGTTGATTATAGGCCTTGAGATCGTTTCCGACCGCTTTTAGAGTTCTTAGCGCTTGTTCGAGCTTTCGGGTTTCCTCGCGTGGAAAGTATTCAGTGATCATCTTTCCTTTCAAATCGGACCAAGAGAGAGTGTGGGCTTCATCGGTACCCACCGATTGTACATAGGTGTTCCACCAAGTGAGAGTGACGCCGGAGAAAGTGTGAGTGGAGTACTTGACCTTGTCTTGGTCCCGACAACCGCTTATGCTAAAAACGGCTTCCGTTTGCTCAAACCATCGAGTGAGAGCAACCGGTCCTCCGGTTCCATCGAAAGGGTGAGGTTTGCACCCCATGAAAGCTTTATAGGAGCATCCCTCGTTTGAGTTACCGGCTCCATTGTTGTTGTTGTTGTTGTTGTTGTTGTTGTTGTGGTTGTTATTATTATTGTTGTTGGATGAGTGACCGGCCATGGCCGCATCTACGGTGGTGGCTATCATGCGTTGTAGAGCTTGTTCGGGAGTTTCACGGCATGGCGCACGGCGAGGAGGCATTGTTCCTTCAAAACAAAAGAATATCGTTGGTTAGTATTCTAAATAATACTAACCGTGATATGGAAAAAAAGATAGAGAGAAAATTTTCCTTGACTCGCCTTAAATTCTTTATGCCACAATGTCAGAACGTTCATATGAGTCACCGTAATATAATCCCGGAAATTATATTACCCTAATTCATATGTGCATTCGACATCATTTCATATAGTCAAGGTGGCGTGTCAATCAAATTAAACAACGTGATATTAAGATGAACTAAGAGTAGATATGAGTAGAAGCGTTCGAGTATAAATGCACAAGTAGTCAAGTAATTCCTACTTCAAGTCTATATGCCGGTTGTAGTCTAGACTCACCAATGTACCCTATGACTCGAGGTTGACACCAATGAACTCTAAATCCCTACAACCAATGCTCTGATACCATCTGTAGCGACCCGACAAAATCGTCATTGACGGCGCCGTCTACTTAGGTCCCGTTACATGGTCATAAGTCTTTAAAACAACGTTTGACCAAAAGATATGTCGCATTCATTTCAAATGTAAAGATTGTTCAAAGTTTACAAGAATAATTCCACCACAAGTTACGTTACAAAGTTATAAGTACAATGAAACTTATGCGACACAATTTAAAAGTAGCCAAAAGACGCTCCAACTATGCATGTATACTCGACATCCAAGCAAGTATCAAAAGTAATGAGCGGAAGCATGTATCACATAAATGTTCAAGGACCTGAGAAAAACATAGAAATCTGTCAACGAAAACGTTGGTGAAATCATAGGTTTGATTAAGTAAGTACAAGTGAACCACAAGATTTGCAACAATGAGATAATAGTAATACATTCCAAAAGTTTGTTTTCACGAGCACCCAATTATCAATGCTTAACATTCCTTCCATAGAACCCCATCACCTTAGTGCTAGAACATACACTGTTTCTCGAAAATATATTTCATTCGTAAACGGTAGCGAACCGTTTGAATGAGGGTTTGTCAAACCCATATGGCCATATAACATAAGTTCTCGCTTACACCCGGCAAGTGTAACTAATGATAATCGAATTGAGGATTTTTGTTCTAAACTCGTATGTAGAATGTTTGTTTTCCTGTACTTGTGTTCACTTAGTTAAAAAGGAACGTTTATGTTTTCTCATCCCAAATGTAAGTTTCAAAAGAGTAAAAGTGGGACTATGATCTCACCTTGAGCGGAAGAGTAAATAGGTACTTCGACAAGTAACGTGTGCAAAGAACAATGTTAGCCTTGACCTAAACAAATAGGTCGTATCAACAACGGTAAACACAAAAGGTCAAAGATGTTCAATTAGTCCTATGGCTCGTTACGACTCGATTACGTAGCATGTGAATCAATTTGTCAAGTTTCATGCAAGATACGAGTATAAAAGCATGTTAGAACGATTTGCACAAATATTTGGTTAAGTTTGATTAAAAGTCAACTTGGTCGGGTCAAAGTCAACGAAAAAGTCAACACGTTCGGGTCGGGTCCCGAACTATTTCTCTGAGGTTTTTAATCATATATGAGCACGTTAGAACAAGTTACATGTGAATCGGAGGTGCGTAGCATAGTAAACATTTTTCGAAAAATGGTAAAACGAAACAGAACAGAACAGGCATATTGGACGGCGTCCAAAATGCCTGGACGGCGTCCAAGTTTGAAAGCCTGGACGGCGTCCAAAAGGCTGGACGGCGTCCAAGTTTGAAATCCTGGACGGCGTCCAAAAGGCTGGACGGCGTCCAGATTAGTATCCAGGCCTGTTTACAGCAACTCTCAAGTGCACGAACCAAAACTCAAACAAATACAATTTGCGAACCGAAAACACCTAGAACATGTATCATACACCGTTGGGAAGGTATTTTAATGAGGAAAATGACTAAACACATTTCGTCTATCAATTCAACACTTACAACAACCAAAACCGCATTTAATGCTCATCATTAACCGCATCCAAGTTCATAAATACAAATCAATGATTCGGAAACTTACTACCTACATACAATACGCCATTTCGTAGGTAATCAAGCATACAATACAACCTAACACTTACTAATAACATCTTATGTCATTCCAAGCATCAAAAGTCCATTTCAAGCTTATCAAACCCCAACCCAAATTCACCAAAATCAATAATCAAGTTCATGAAGTTTTCTAAAGCAACCTACACATCAAATTGAAGCTAGTGATGCTAGTAACACAATTAAAACATCAACTTTTAACATCTAACAACATATGATCATCCAAAATTCAAGAACAACACACCAAAATTCAAGTTCATGCTAGTTACACTAAAACAATGAGATCGAGCATATAAATCATATATTCATGTTAGACTTGAGCCATAGACACTAATTAACACTTTTATAAGTTAAAAACATCAAGAACACAAAATCTAGTGATTTTAGAAAGTTACCCAAATGTAATGAAATCGGTAAGGAATCGAAGAGGAAGATGCAAGGATCACGAATTTGTAATTTGTTTTGTTGCTAACTTCCTAATCCGAATTTTGATGATGAATTCTTGTTGGTGTTTTTGAGAGAAAAAGAAGAAAGAATTAGGGAAAGAGGGGATGAATGAATGAAGGAGGAAGGGTTGACCCCTTTGACCTAGTCACCAAATTGGCATCTTGGCAAGTTTAGCACCTCAAGTTTGAATCGGGTGCGTGAATTACCTAAACGAGATAATTTAAAACGCGTATCAATGGGAGATGTTATAAATATATAACGGACTTTAAAAATGAATAAACGGAAAGTAAACGGAAAAAGGCGGGATGTTACAAACACCTGGTAACCGACATTAACAAGATGCATATATAAGAATATCCCCATCATTCCGGGACACCCTTCGGATATGATATAAATTTCGAAGTACTAAAGCATCCGGTACTTTGGATGGGGTTTGTTAGGCCCAATAGATCTATCTTTAGGATTCGCGTCAATTAGGGTGTCTGTTCCCTAATTCTTAGATTACCAGACTTAATAAAAAGGGGCATATTTGATTTCGATAATTCAACCATAGAATGTAGTTTCACGTACTTGTGTCTATTTTGTAAATTATTTATAAAACCTGCATGTATTCTCATCTCAAAAATATTAGATTTTAAAAGTGGGACTATAACTCACTTTCACAGATTTTTACTTCGTCGGGAAGTAAGTCTTGGCCACTGGTTGATTCACGAACCTATAACAATATATACATATATATCAAAGTATGTTCAAAATATATTTACAACACTTTTAATATATTTTGATGTTTTACGTTTATTAAGTCAGCTGTCCTCGTTAGTAACCTACAACTAGTTGTCCACAGTTAGATGTACAGAAATAAATCGATAAATATTATCTTGAATCAATCCACGACCCAGTGTATACGTATCTCAGTATTGATCACAACTCAAACTATATATATTTTGGAATCAACCTCAACCCTGTATAGCTAACTCCAACATTCACATATAGAGTGTCTATGGTTGTTCCGAAATATATATAGATGTGTCGACATGATAGGTCGAAACATTGTATACGTGTCTATGGTATCTCAAGATTACATAATATACAATACAAGTTGATTAAGTTATGGTTGGAACAGATTTGTTACCAATTTTCACGTAGTTAAAATGAGAAAAATTATCCAATCTTGTTTTACCCATAACTTCTTCATTTTAAATCCGTTTTGAGTGAATAAAATTGCTATGGTTTCATATTGAACTCTATTTTATGAATATAAACAGAAAAAGTATAGGTTTATAGTCGGAAAAATAAGTTACAAGTCGTTTTTGTAAAGGTAGTCATTTCAGTCGAAAGAACGACGTCTAGATGACCATTTTAGAAAACATACTTCCACTTTGAGTTTAACCATAATTTTTGGATATAGTTTCATGTTCATAATAAAAATCATTTTCTCAGATAACAACTTTTAAATCAAAGTTTATCATAGTTTTTAATTAACTAACCCAAAACAGCCTGCGGTGTTACTACGACGGCGTAAATCCGGTTTTACGGTGTTTTTCGTGTCTCCAGGTTTTAAATCATTAAGTTAGCATATCATATAGATATAGAACATGTGTTTAGTTGATTTTAAAAGTCAAGTTAGAAGGATTAACTTTTTTTTGCGAACAAGTTTAGAATTAACTAAACTATGTTCTAGTGATTACAAGTTTAAACCTTCGAATAAGATAGCTTTATATGTATGAATCGAATGATGTTATGAACATCATTACTACCTTAAGTTCCTTAGATAAACCTATTGGAAAAGAGAAAAATGGATCTAGCTTCAATGGATCCTTGGATGGCTCGAAGTTCTTGAAGCAGAATCATGACACGAAAACAAGTTCAAGTAAGATCATCACTTGAAATAAGATTGTTATGGTTATAGAAATTGAACCAAAGTTTGAATATGATTATTACCTTGTATTAGAATTATAACCTACTGTAAGAAACAAAGATTTCTTGAGGTTGGATGATGAAATGTCCCGTTCTTATTGATTAAAAACGTTCCATATTAATTGATTTCGTTGCGAGGTTTTGACCTCTATATGAGACGTTTTTCAAAGACTGCATTCATTTTAAAACAAACCATAACCTTTATTTCATAAATAAAGGTTTAAAAAGCTTTACGTAGATTATCAAATAATGATAATCTAAAATATCCTGTTTACACACGACCATTACATAATGGTTTACAATACAAATATGTTACATCGAAATCAGTTTCTTGAATGCAGTTTTTACACAATATCATTCAAACATGGACTCCAAATCTTGTCCTTATTTTAGTATGCAACAGCGGAAGCTCTTAGTATTCACCTGAGAATAAACATGCTTTAAACGTCAACAAAAATGTTGGTGAGTTATAGGTTTAACCTATATATATCAAATCGTAACAATAGACCACAAGATTTCATATTTCAATACACATCCCATACATAGAGATAAAAATCATTCATATGGTGAACACCTGGTAACCGACATTAACAAGATGCATATATAAGAATATCCCCATCATTCCGGGACACCCTTCGGATATGATATAAATTTCGAAGTACTAAAGCATCCGGTACTTTGGATGGGGCTTGTTGGGCCCGATAGATCTATCTTTAGGATTCGCGTCAATTAGGGTGTCTGTTCCCTAATTCTTAGATTACCAGACTTAATAAAAAGGGGCATATTCGATTTCGATAATTCAACCATAGAATGTAGTTTCACATACTTGTGTCTATTTTGTAAATCATTTATAAAACCTACATGTATTCTCATCCCAAAAATATTAGATTTTAAAAGTGGGACTATAACTCACTTTCACAGATTTTTACTTCGTCGGGAAGTAAGACTTGGCCACTGGTTGATTCACGAACCTATAACAATATATACATATATATCAAAGTATGTTCAAAATATATTTACAACACTTTTAATATATTTTGATGTTTTAAGTTTATTAAGTCAGCTGTCCTCGTTAGTAACCTACAACTAGTTGTCCACAGTTAGATGTACAGAAATAAATAGATAAATATTATCTTGAATCAATCCACGACCCAGTGTATACGTATCTCAGTATTGATCACAACTCAAACTATATATATTTTGGAATCAACCTCAACCCTGTATAGCTAACTCCAACATTCACATATAGAGTGTCTATGGTTGTTCCGAAATATATATAGATGTGTCGACATGATAGGTCGAAACATTGTATACGTGTCTATGGTATCTCAAGATTACATAATATATAATACAAGTTGATTAAGTTATGGTTGGAATAGATTTGTTACCAATTTTCACGTAGCTAAAATGAGAAAAATTATCCAATCTTGTTTTACCCATAACTTCTTCATTTTAAATCCGTTTTGAGTGAATCAAATTGCTATGGTTTCATATTGAACTCTATTTTATGAATTTAAACAGAAAAAAGTATAGGTTTATAGTCGGAAAAATAAGTTACAAGTCGTTTTTGTAAAGGTAGTCATTTCAGTCGAAAGAACGACGTCTAGATGACCATTTTAGAAAACATACTTCCACTTTGAGTTTAACCATAATTTTTGGATATAGTTTCATGTTCATAATAAAAATCATTTTCTCAGAATAACAACTTTTAAATCAAAGTTTATCATAGTTTTTAATTAACTAACCCAAAACAGCCCGCGGTGTTACTACGACGACGTAAATCCGGTTTTACGGTGTTTTTCGTGTTTCCAGGTTTTAAATCATTAAGTTAGCATATCATATAGATATAGAACATGTGTTTAGTTGATTTTAAAAGTCAAGTTAGAAGGATTAACTTTTGTTTGCGAACAAGTTTAGAATTAACTAAGCTATGTTCTAGTGATTACAAGTTTAAACCTTCGAATAAGATAGCTTTATATGTATGAATCGAATGATGTTATGAACATCATTACTACCTTAAGTTCCTTGGATAAACCTACTGGAAAAGAGAAAAATGGATCTAGCTTCAATGGATCCTTGGATGGCTCGAAGTTCTTGAAGCAGAATCATGACACGAAAACAAGTTCAAGTAAGATCATCACTTGAAATAAGATTGTTATAGTTATAGAAATTGAACCAAAGTTTGAATATGATTATTACCTTGTATTAGAATGATAACCTACTGTAAGAAACAAAGATTTCTTGAGGTTGGATGATCACCTTACAAGATTGGAAGTGAGCTAGCAAACTTGAAAGTATTCTTGATTTTATGAAACTAGAACTTTTGGAATTTATGAAGAACACTTAGAACTTGAAGATAGAACTTGAGAGAGATCAATTAGATGAAGAAAATTGAAGAATGAAAGTGTTTGTAGGTGTTTTTGGTCGTTGGTGTATGGATTAGATATAAAGGATATGTAATTTTGTTTTCATGTAAATAAGTCATGAATGATTACTCATATTTTTGTAATTTTATGAGATATTTCATGCTAGTTGCCAAATGATGGTTCCCACATGTGTTAGGTGACTCACATGGGCTGCTAAGAGCTGATCTTTGGAGTGTATATACCAATAGTACATACATCTAAAAGCTATGTATTGTACGAGAACGAATACGGGCGCATACGAGTAGAATTGTTGATGAAACTGAACGAGGATGTAATTGTAAGCATTTTTGTTAAGTAGAAGTATTTTGATAAGTGTCTTGAAGTCTTTCAAAAGTGTATGAATACATATTAAAACACTACATGTATATACATTTTAACTGAGTCGTTAAGTCATCGTTAGTCGTTACATGTAAATGTTGTTTTGAAACCTTTAGGTTAACGATCTTGTTAAATGTTGTTAACCCAATGTTTATAATATCAAAAGAGATTTTAAATTATTATATTATCATGATATTATGATGTACGAATATCTCTTAATATGATATATATACATTAAATGTCGTTACAACGATAATCGTTACATATATGTCTCGTTTCAAAATCATTAAGTTAGTAGTCTTGTTTTTACATATGTAGTTCATTGTTAATATACTTAATGATATGTTTACTTATCATAATATCATGTTAACTATATATATAACCATATATATGTCATCATATAGTTTTTACAAGTTTTAACGTTCGTGAATCACCGGTCAACTTGGGTGGTCAATTGTCTATATGAAACCTATTTCAATTAATCAAGTCTTAACAAGTTTGATTGCTTAACATGTTGGAAACATTTAATCATGTAAATATCAATCTCAATTAATATATATAAGCATGGAAAAGTTCGGGTCACTACAGATGATCACCTTACAAGATTGGAAGTGAGCTAGCAAACTTGAAAGTATTCTTGATTTTATGTAACTAGAACTTGTAGAATATATGAAGAACACTTAGAAATTGAAGATAGAACTTGAGAGAGATCAATTAGATGAAGAAAATTGAAGAATGAAAGTGTTTGTAGGTGTTTTTGGTCGTTGGTGTATGGATTAGATATAAAGGATATGTAATTTTGTTTTCATGTAAATAAGTCATGAATGATTACTCATATTTTTGTAATTTTATGAGATATTTCATGCTAGTTGCCAAATGATGGTTCCCATATGTGTTAGGTGACTAACATGGGCTGCTAAGAGCTGATCATTGGAGTGTATATACCAATAGTACATACATCTAAAAGCTGTGTATTGTACGAGTACGAATACGGGTGCATACGAGTAGAATTGTTGATGAAACTGAACGAGGATGTAATTGTAAGCATTTTTGTTAAGTAGAAGTATTTTGATAAGTGTCTTGAAGTCTTTAAAAAGTGTATGAATACATATTAAAACACTACATGTATATACATTTTAACTGAGTCGTTAAGTCATCGTTAGTCGTTACATGTAAATGTTGTTTTGAAACCTTTAGGTTAACGATCTTGTTAAATGTTGTTAACCCAATGTTTATAATATCAAAAGAGATTTTAAATTATTATATTATCATGATATTATGATGTACGAATATCTCTTAATATGATATATATACATTAAATGTCGTTACAACGATAATCGTTACATATATGTCTCGTTTCAAAATCATTAAGTTAGTAGTCTTGTTTTTACATATGTAGTTCATTGTTAATATACTTAATGATATGTTTACTTATCATAATATCATGTTAACTATATATATAACCATATATATGTCATCATATAGTTTTTACAAGTTTTAACGTTCGTGAATCACCGGTCAACTTGGGTGGTCAATTGTCTATATGAAACCTATTTCAATTAATCAAGTCTTAACAAGTTTGATTGCTTAACATGTTGGAAACATTTAATCATGTAAATATCAATCTCAATTAATATATATAAGCATGGAAAAGTTCGGGTCACTACAGATGATCACCTTACAAGATTGGAAGTGAGCTAGCAAACTTGAAAGTATTCTTGATTTTATGTAACTAGAACTTGTAGAATATATGAAGAACACTTAGAACTTGAAGATAGAACTTGAGAGAGATCAATTAGATGAAGAAAATTGAAGAATGAAAGTGTTTGTAGGTGTTTTTGGTCGTTGGTGTATGGATTTGATATAAAGGATATGTAATTTTGTTTTCATGTAAATAAGTCATGAATGATTACTCATATTTTTGTAATTTTATGAGATATTTCATGCTAATTTCCAAATGATGGTTCCCACATGTCTTAGGTGACTCACATGGGCTGCTAAGAGCTGATCATTGGAGTGTATATACCAATAGTACATACATCTAAAAGCTGTGTATTGTACGAGTACGAATACGGGTGCATACGAGTAGAATTGTTGATGAAACTGAACGAGGATGTAATTGTAAGAATTTTTGTTAAGTAGAAGTATTTTGATAAGTGTCTTGAAGTCTTTCAAAAGTGTATGAATACATATTAAAACACTACATGTATATACCTTTTAACTGAGTCGTTAAGTCATCGTTAGTCGTTACATGTAAATGTTGTTTTGAAACCTTTAGGTTAACGATCTTGTTAAATGTTGTTAACCCAATGTTTATAATATCAAAAGAGATTTTAAATTATTATATTATCATGATATTATGATGTACGAATATCTCTTAATATGATATATATACATTAAATGTCGTTACAACGATAATCGTTACATATATGTCTCGTTTCAAAATCATTAAGTTAGTAGTCTTGTTTTTACATATGTAGTTCATTGTTAATATACTTAATGATATGTTTACTTATCATAATATCATGTTAACTATATATATAACCATATATATGTCATCATATAGTTTTTACAAGTTTTAACGTTCGTGAATCACCGGTCAACTTGGGTGGTCAATTGTCTATATGAAACCTATTTCAATTAATCAAGTCTTAACAAGTTTGATTGCTTAACATGTTGGAAACATTTAATCATGTAAATATCAATCTCAATTAATATATATAAGCATGGAAAAGTTCGGGTCACTACAGTACCTACCCGTTAAATAAATTTCGTCCTGAAATTTTAAGCTGTTGAAGGTGTTGACGAATCTTCTGGAAATAGATGCGGGTATTTCTTCTTCATCTGATCTTCACGCTCCCAGGTGAACTCGGGTCCTCTACGAGCATTCCATCGAACCTTAACAATTGGTATCTTGTTTTGCTTAAGTCTTTTAACCTCACGATCCATTATTTCGACGGGTTCTTCGATGAATTGAAGTTTTTCGTTGATTTGGATTTCATCTAACGGAATAGTGAGATCTTCTTTAGCAAAACATTTCTTCAAATTCGAGACGTGGAAAGTGTTATGTACAGCCACGAGTTGTTGAGGTAACTCAAGTCGGTAAGCTACTGGTCCAACACGATCAATAATCTTGAATGGTCTAATATACCTTGGATTTAATTTCCCTCGCTTACCAAATCGAACAACGCCTTTCCAAGGTGCAACTTTAAGCATGACCATCTCTCCAATTTCAAATTCTATATCTTTTCTTTTAATGTCAGCGTAGCTCTTTTGTCGACTTTGGGCGGTTTTCAACCGTTGTTGAATTTGGATGATCTTCTCGGTAGTTTCTTGTATTATCTCCGGACCCGTAATCTGTCTATCCCCCACTTCACTCCAACAAATCGGAGACCTGCACTTTCAACCATAAAGTGCTTCAAACGGCGCCATCTCAATGCTTGAATGGTAGCTGTTGTTGTAAGAAAATTCTGCTAACGGTAGATGTCGATCCCAACTGTTTCCGAAATCAATAACACAAGCTCGTAGCATGTCTTCAAGCGTTTGTATCGTCCATTCGCTCTGCCCATCAGTTTGTGGATGATAGGCAGTACTCATGTCTAGACGAGTTCCCAATGCTTGCTGTAATGTCTGCCAAAATCTTGAAATAAATCTACCATCTCTATCAGAGATAATAGAGATTGGTATTCCATGTCTGGAGACGACTTCCTTCAAATACAGTCGTGCTAACTTCTCCATCTTGTCATCTTCTCTTATTGGCAGGAAGTGTGCTGATTTGGTGAGACGATCAACTATTACCCAAATAGTATCAAAACCACTTGCAGTCCTTGGCAATTTAGTGATGAAATCCATAGTAATGTTTTCCCATTTCCATTCTGGGATTTCGGGTTGTTGAAGTAGACCTGATGGTTTCTGATGCTCAGCTTTGACCTTAGAACACGTCAAACATTCTCCTACGTATTTAGCAACATCGGCTTTCATACCCGGCCACCAAAAATGTATCTTGAGATCCTTGTACATCTTCCCCGTTCCAGGATGTATTGAGTATCTGGTTTTATGAGCTTCTCTAAGTACCATTTCTCTCATATCTCCAAATTTTGGTACCCAAATCCTTTCAGCCCTATACCGAGTTCCGTCTTCCCGAATATTAAGATGCTTCTCCGATCCTTTGGGTATTTCATCCTTTAAATTTCCCTCTTTTAAAACTCCTTGTTGCGCCTCCTTTATTTGAGTAGTAAGGTTATTATGAATCATTATATTCATAGATTTTACTCGAATGGGTTCTCTGTCCTTCCTGCTCAAGGCATCGGCTACCACATTTGCCTTCCCCGGGTGGTAACAAATCTCAAAGTCGTAATCATTCAATAATTCAATCCACCTATGCTGCTTCATATTCAGTTGTTTCTGATTAAATATGTGCTGAAGACTTTTGTGGTCGGTATATATAATACTTTTGACCCCATATAAGTAGTGCCTCCAAGTCTTTAATGCAAAAACAACTGCGCCTAATTCCAAATCATGCGTCGTATAATTTTGTTCGTGAATCTTCAATTGTCTAGACGCATAAGCAATCACCTTCGTTCGTTGCATTAACACACAACCGAGAACTTGCTTTGATGCGTCACAATAAATCACAAAATCATCATTCCCTTCAGGCAATGACAATATAGGTGCCGTAGTTAGCTTTTTCTTCAATAACTGAAACGCTTTCTCTTGTTCATCATTCCATTCAAATTTCTTCCCTTTATGCATTAATGCAGTCAAGGGTTTTGCTATTCTGGAAAAGTCTTGGATGAACCTTCTATAGTAACCAGCTAGTCCTAAAAACTGGCATATGTGTGTAGTGACCCGAACTTTTCCATGTTTATATATATTAATTGAGATTGATATTTACATGATTAAATGTTTCCAACATGTTAAGCAATCAAACTTGTTAAGACTTGATTAATTGAAATATGTTTCATATAGACAATTGACCACCCAAGTTGACCGGCGATTCACGAACGTTAAAACTTGTAAAAACGACATGACGATATATATATGGATATACATATGGTTAACATGAGATTATGATAAGTAAGTATCTCCATAAGTATATTAACAATGAGTTATATACATATAAACAAGACTACTAACTTAAGGATTTCGAAACGAGACATATATGTAACGATTATCGTTGTAACGACATTTAAATGTATATATATCATATTAAGATATATTAATATATCATAATATCATGATAATATAATAATTTAACATCTCATTAGATATAATAAACAATGGGTTAACAACATTAATTGAGATCGTTAACTTAAAGGTTTCAAAACAACACTTACATGTAACGACTAACGAAGACTTAACGACTCAGTTAAAATGTATATACATGTAGTGTATTTAGATGTATTAAAATACTTTTGGAAGACTTCAAGACATATATCAAAACACTCATACTTAACGAAAATGGTTACAGTTACTTTCCCATTCTTTTCTTTCATCAAGAATTCTAGTCGTATTCTTACCCGTATTATACACAGCTTCAAAACGTACTTACTATGGGTATATACCAATAGGAACTAGCATGGGATTCCACTCTTGATTATGTCATGTATGACTAATCAATTTTAACTTCTACCATGAGCTAGTCAACTAACTAGAACTCCTTTTAACCCCACTCACCACTCACCAATTACCACTCATCATTCACTCCATTTCACTTCCAATTCTCTTTCTAATTCTCTCTCAACACACACACACTATTATGAATGTATTTTTCCAGTAGTTAATCATCATCTTCATCAAAAATCACTTCAAGAATCAAGCTATAATCATCATAGGAAGAACACTTCAAGAACACTTCAAAAATCCCTTCAAGTTTACTAATTTACTTCCAAGCTTTGTAATCCATTCCAAGTAATCATCTAAGATCAAAAAACCTTTGTTATATACAGTAGGTTATCTTTCTTATTCAAGGTAATATTCATATTCAAACTTTGATTCAATTTCTATAACTATAAACTATCTTAATTCGAGTAAAAATCTTACTTGAACTTGTTTTTGTGTCATGATCCTACTTCAAGAACTTTCAAGCCATTCAAGATCCTTTGAAGCTAGATCATTTCTTGTCACTTCCAGTAGGTTTACCTACTAAACTTGAGGTAGTAATGATGTTCATAACATCATTCGATTCATATATATAAAACTATCTTATTCGAAGGTTTAAACTCGTAATCACTAGAACATAGTTTAGTTAATTCTAAACTTGTTCGCAAACAAAAGTTAATCCTTCTAACTTGACTTTTAAAATTAACTAAACACATGTTCTATATCTATATGATATGCTAACTTAATGATTTAAAACCTGGAAACACGAAAAACACCGTAAAATCGGATTTACGCCGTCGTAGTAACACCGCGGGCTGTTTTGGGTTAGTTAATTAAAAACTATGATAAACTTTGATTTAAAAGTTGTTATTCTGAGGAAATGATTTTTATTATGAACATGAAACTATATCCAAAAATTATGGTTAAACTCAAAGTGGAAGTATGTTTTCTAAAATGGTCATCTAGACGTCGTTCTTTCGACTGAAATGACTACCTTTACAAAAATGACTTGTAACTTATTTTTCCGACTATAAACCGATACTTTTTCTGTTTAGATTCATAACATAGAGTTCAATATGAAACCATAGCAATTTGATTCACTCAAAACGGATTTAAAATGAAGAAGTTATGGGTAAAACAAGATTGGATAATTTTTCTCATTTTAGCTACGTGAAAATTGGTAACAAATCTATTCCAACCATAACTTAATCAACTTGTATTGTATATTATGTAATCTTGAGATACCATAGACACGTATACAATGTTTCGACCTATCATGTCGACACATCTATATATATTTCGGAACAACCATAGACACTCTCTATGTGATTGTTGGAGTTAGCTATACAGGGTTGAGGTTGATTCCAAAATATATATAGTTTGAGTTGTGATCAATACTGAGATACGTATACACTGGGTCGTGGATTGATTCAAGATAATATTTATCGATTTATTTCTGTACATCTAACTGTGGACAACTAGTTGTAGGTTACTAACGAGGACAGCTGACTTAATAAACTTAAAACATCAAAATATATTAAAAGTGTTGTAAATATATTTTGAACATACTTTGATATATATGTATATATTGTTATAGGTTCGTGAATCAACCAGTGGCCAAGTCTTACTTCCCGACGAAGTAAAAATCTGTGAAGGTGAGTTATAGTCCCACTTTTAAAAATCTAATATTTTTGGGATGAGAATACATGCAGGTTTTATAAATGATTTACAAAATAGACACAAGTACGTGAAACTACATTCTATGATTGAATTATCGAAATCGAATATGCCCCTTTTTATTAAGTCTGGTAATCTAAGAATTAGGGAACAGACACCCTAATTGACGCGAATCCTAAAGATAGATCTATTGGGCCTAACAAACCCCATCCAAAGTACCGGATGCTTTAGTACTTCGAAATTTATATCATATCCGAAGGGTGTCCCGGAATGATGGGGATATTCTTATATATATGCATCTTGTTAATGTCGGTTACCAGGTGTTCACCATATGAATGATTTTTATCTCTATGTATGGGATGTGTATTGAAATATGAAATCTTGTGGTCTATTGTTACGATTTGATATATATATAGGTTAAACCTATAACTCACCAACATTTTTGTTGACGTTTAAAGCATGTTTATTCTCAGGTGAATATTAAGAGCTTCCGCTGTTGCATACTAAAATAAGGACAACATTTGGAATCCATGTTTGTATGATATTGTGTAAAAACTGCATTCAAGAAACTGATTTCGATGTAACATATTTGTATTGTAAACCATTATGTAATGGTCGTGTGTAAACAGGATATTTTAGATTATCCTTATTTGATAATCTACGTAAAGCTTTTTAAACCTTTATTTATGAAATAAAGGTTATGGTTTGTTTTAAAAATGAATGCAGTCTTTGAAATACGTCTCATATAGAGGTCAAAACCTCGCAACGAAATCAATTAATATGGAACGTTTTTAATCAATAAGAACGGGACATTTCAGTTGGTATCCGAGCGTTGGTCTTAGAGAACCAGAATTTTGCATTAGTGTGTCTTATCGAGTTTGTTAGGATGCATTAGTGAGTCTGGACTTCGACCGTGTTTACTTGAAAAATGATTGCTTAACAAATTTTGTTGGAAACTATATATTTTTAACATGTGAATATTATGTGATATATTAATCTCTTAACGCGTTTGATATTATGTGATAGATGTCTACCTCTAGAACAAGTCCCATTGACTCACCTAATAATAATGAAGAGTCAAATGTAAATTGGAATGATTCGTGGACTGATTCACAAGTTCCCGAAGAGGAACCGGAAGAAGAGTCCGAACCAGAAGAAGAATCGGAACCGGAAGAAGAATCGGAACCGGATGAAGAAATAGAACCGGTGGGGGAAATAATAAAACGGTTAAGTAAAAGAAAATCCTCAACCAACCGACCTAGGTTAATTATGGTCAATGGTATTTCCGCTAAGGAAGCAAAATATTGGGAGGATTACCAATTCTCCGATGAATCGAATTGTGACGAGAATTCCGATGATGTTATAGAAATTACCCCAACTAAATTTAAAAAGGCAAAAGAAAATAATAAGGGAAAGGGCATAAAAATAGAGAAATCTAATTCTAACCCCGATGAACTTTATATGTATCGTCAACCCCCGAAGTCCTTAAGTTGTAACAATGACCCGGGAACCTCTAAACCACCAGGTTTTTCTAAACCAATGTGGAAAACGACGGCTCGTATTAGGGGAACATCATATATCCCTAGAAACTTGGCAAAACGAACCAAAATCGAAGAAGAAGAAACAAGCGAGTCGGAATAAGATAGTTGTATTCGTGTGGTGTAATATATGTAATATAGTGTGCTTATGCTTTATGATATATGTAAAAAATTGCTTGTATTAATAAGTATTTTTTTTATGAATCTAACTCTTGTCTATTTTACAGTATAAAAACACAAAATGGATAGACAACCCAATATTTTAAGAGACCTACCCGGAGACATGATTGATGAAATCTTGTCTAGAGTCGGTCAGAATTCCTCGGCACAACTATTTAAGGCGAAATCAGTTTGTAAGACATTCGAAGAACGTTCCGAGAATGTCTTGGTTTATAAAAGGCTTTCGTTCGAAAGATGGGGGATATCACATTGGGAAATCCATAAGTTACGATGTGTTTACTTTGACGCATATATTGCGGGGAACCCAAATGCTATTTTACGCAATGGGTTAAGAAATTATTTTGACTCAATATATCCGAATATTGGACTTCGTGATTTAGAAAAAGCAGCTAACATGCAACATAAAGAAGCATGTTATGCTTATGGATTAGTAATGTTCGCTTCTCACCAAAGTGAGAACAAGAACATCGGCCTACAACTATTAAACAAAACGTTCCCACAAGTGACGGAGTCGGTAATTGGGGTAAGAAATGAGGTTTTTAGATTGTTACGGGACTGTTGGACATTACGTAACCCTCGTCCCTTTGACGACGTTACAACACGCTGTCTTATCAACGGCCATAACGGTTATGTTCCACAAGACCAAGGATGGGAAGTAGTCCTAGTAAAACCAGAATGCATGACTTGTTTCTGGACGTATGAATTACGTGTCTTTATTGCCTTTGCTGAACGACTTGTGTACTAGCTAGAATTATCTTCACAACTATCTTGTATCAAAGTTATTGTGTGATATATTTCATGCTTTATGTAAAATAAGCGGTATTGTAAGTTTGTAAAATATTGTATAAAAGTTTGAACGCGAAATATTATTATAATCAGTTTTTCATATAGAATTGTAGTAGTTGAATTGTATATTAGCTACTAAATATGAACTTAACGGGTAGGTACTACCCAAATTTAAACTTATAAAACGCTAATATGAAGAAAAAGCTTTTATAAATGAGTTCATATTATGCTACGAAATACTATTAACTACTCTTAATATTCTGTATGATTAACTTGTTCCATTTGACTATATTGAAGGAAATGGCACCGACTACTCGACACACCGTGAATATGAATGAAGAGGAATTCCGTACTTTTCTAGCTTCAAACATAGCCGCAGTACAAGCTGCGCTACATACCAACAATAACCTTGGATCTAGCAGTACAAGAAATCATGTAGGATGCACCTACAAAGAATTCACTGCCTGCAAACCTTTGGAATTTGATGGAACCGAAGGACCGATCGGATTGAAACGGTGGACCGAGAAGGTCGAATCGGTGTTTGCCATAAGTAAGTGTACTGAAGAGGACAAAGTAAAGTACGCTACGCATACCTTCACAGGTTCTGCGTTAACATGGTGGAATACCTATCTAGAGCAAGTGGGACAAGATGATGCGTACGCACTACCGTGGTCAGCATTCAAGCACTTGATGAACGTGAAGTACCGTCCCAGAACCGAGGTCAATAAGCTCAAGACAGAACTTAGAGGCTTACGAACCCAAGGATTTGATATTACCACGTACGAAAGACGATTCACAGAATTGTGCCTATTGTGTCCGGGAGCGTTCGAAGATGACGAAGAGAAGATCGACGCGTTTGTGAAAGGATTACCCGAAAGAATCCAAGAAGATATAAGTTCATACGAGCCCGCCTCCATACAACAGGCATGTACAATGGCTCACAAACTAGTGAACCAGATTGAGGAAAGAATTAAAGAACAGACGGCTGAAGAGGCCAATGTGAAGCAAGTCAAAAGAAAGTGGGAGGAAAACGGTGATAAGAATCACCAATTCAACAACAACAGCAATTACAATAATAATCGCAACAATTATCCCAACAATCGCAACATCAATCGCAACTACAACAAATGGCCCAACAACAACAATAACAACAACAACAACAACAACAGCAACTACAACAATCATCCCAACAACAATAACAACCGCAACAATAACAACAATCAGAAGCAGCTATGCCAAAGGTGTGAAAAGTATCACTCGGGGTTCTGCACCAAATTTTGCAACAAGTGTAAAAGAAATGGTCATAGCGCTGCGAAGTGTGAGGTCTACGGACCAGGGGTTAATAGAACGTAAGGAACAAATGGTGTCGGAACGAGTAATGACGGAGCAAGTAGTGTCGGAGCAAGTTATGCCAATGTAGTTTGTTATAAATGTGGAAAACCAGGCCACATTATTAGAAATTGCCCGAACCAGGAGAACACGAATGGACAAGGCCGCGGAAGAGTTTTCAATATTAATGCGTCAGAGGCACAGGAAGACCCGGAGCTTGTTACAGGTACGTTTCTTATTGACAATAAATCTGCTTACGTTTTATTTGATTTGGGTGCGGATAGAAGCTATATGAGTAGAGATTTTTGTGCTAAATTAAGTTGTCCATTGACGCCGTTGGATAGTAAATTTTTACTCGAATTAGCAAATGGTAAATTTATTTCAGCAGATAATATATGTCGGAATCGAGAAATTAAACTGGTTAGCGAAACATTTAAGATTGACTTGATACCAGTAGAGTTAGGGAGTTTTGATGTGATAATCGGTATGGACTGGTTGAAAGAAGTGAAAGCAGAGATCGTTTGTTACAAAAATACAATTCGCATTATACGAGAAAAAGGAAAACCCTTAATGGTGTACGGAGAAAAGGGCAACACGAAGCTACATCTTATTAGTAATTTGAAGGCAGAAAAACTAATAAGAAAAGGTTGCTATGCTGTTCTAGCACACGTCGAGAAAGTACAAACTGAAGAAAAGAGCATCAATGATGTTCCCGTCGCAAAAGAATTTCCCAATGTATTTCCGAAAGAATTACCGGGATTACCCCCACATCGATCCGTTGAATTTCAAATAGATCTTGTACCAGGAGCTGCACCAATAGCTCGTGCTCCTTACAGACTCGCACCCACCGAGATGAAAGAACTGCAAAGCCAATTACAAGAACTTTTAGAGCATGGTTTCATTCGACCAAGCACATCACCGTGGGGAGCTCCTGTTTTGTTTGTCAAGAAGAAAGATGGTACATTCAGGTTGTGTATCGACTACCGAGAGTTGAACAAACTTACCATCAAGAACCGCTACCCACTATCGAGAATCGACGATTTATTTGATCAACTACAAGGCTCGTCTATTTATTCAAAGATTGACTTACGTTCCGAGTATCATCAAATGCGGGTGAAAGAAGATGATATTCCAAAGACTGCTTTCAGAACACGTTACGGTCATTACGAGTTTATGGTCATGCCATTTGGTTTAACTAATGCACCAGCTGTGTTCATGGACCTTATGAACCGAGTGTGTGGACCATACCTTGACAAGTTTGTCATTGTTTTCATTGATGACATACTTATTTACTCAAAGAATGACCAAGAACACGGTGAACATTTGAGAAAGGTGTTAGAAGTATTGAGGAAGGAAGAATTGTACGCTAAATTTTCAAAGTGTGCATTTTGGTTGGAAGAAGTTCAATTCCTCGGTCACATAGTGAACAAAAAAGGTATTAAGGTGGATCCGGCAAAGATAGAAACTGTTGAAAAGTGGGAAACCCCGAAAACTCCGAAACACATACGCCAGTTTTTAGGACTAGCTGGTTACTACAGAAGGTTCATCCAAGACTTTTCCAGAATAGCAAAACCCTTGACTGCATTAACGCATAAAGGGAAGAAATTTGAATGGAAGGATGAACAAGAGAAAGCGTTTCAGTTATTGAAGAAAAAGCTAACTACGGCACCTATATTGTCATTGCCTGAAGGGAATGATGATTTTATGATTTATTGTGACGCATCAAAGCAAGGTCTCGGTTGTGTATTAATGCAACGAACGAAGGTGATTGCTTATGCGTCTAGACAATTGAAGATTCACGAGCAAAATTATACGACGCATGATTTGGAATTAGGCGCGGTTATTTTTGCATTAAAGACTTAGAGGCACTACTTATATGGGGTCAAAAGTATTATATATACCGACCACAAAAGTCTTCAACACATATTTAATCAGAAACAACTGAATATGAGGCAGCGTAGGTGGATTGAATTGTTGAATGATTACGACTTTGAGATTCGTTACCACCCGAGGAAGGCAAATGTGGTAGCCGATGCCTTGAGCAGGAAGGACAGAGAACCCATTCGAGTAAAATCTATGAATATAATGATTCATAATAACCTTACTACTCAAATAAAGGAGGCGCAACAAGGAGTTTTAAAAGAAGGAAATTTAAAGGATGAAATACCCAAAGGATCGGAGCAGCATCTTAATATTCGGGAAGACGGAACCCGGTATAGGGCTGAAAGGATTTGGGTACCAAAATTTGGAGATATGAGAGAAATGGTACTTAGAGAAGCTCATAAAACCAGATACTCAATACATCCTGGAACGGGGAAGATGTACAAGGATCTCAAGAAATATTTTTGGTGGCCGGGTATGAAAGCCGATGTTGCTAAATACGTAGGAGAATGTTTGACGTGTTCTAAGGTCAAAGCTGAGCATCAGAAACCATCAGGTCTACTTCAACAACCCGAAATCCCAGAATGGAAATGGGAAAACATTACCATGGATTTCATCACTAAATTGCCAAGGACTGCAAGTGGTTTTGATACTATTTGGGTAATAGTTGATCGTCTCACCAAATCAGCACACTTCTTGCCAATAAGAGAAGATGACAAGATGGAGAAGTTAGCACGACTGTATTTGAAGGAAGTCGTCTCCAGACATGGAATACCAATCTCTATTATCTCTGATAGGGATGGCAGATTTATTTCAAGATTCTGGCAGACATTACAGCAAGCATTAGGAACTCGTCTAGACATGAGTACTGCCTATCATCCACAAACTGATGGGCAGAGCGAAAGGACGATACAAACGCTTGAAGACATGCTACGAGCATGTGTTATTGATTTCGGAAACAGTTGGGATCGACATCTACCCTTAGCAGAATTTTCCTACAACAACAGCTACCATTCAAGCATTGAGATGGCGCCGTTTGAAGCACTTTATGGTAGAAAGTGCAGGTCTCCGATTTGTTAGAGTGAAGTGGGGGATAGACAGATTACGGGTTCGGAGATTATACAAGAAACTACCGAGAAGATCATTCAAATTCAATAACGGTTGAAAACCGCCCAAAGTCGACAAAAGAGCTACGCTGACATTAAAAGAAAAGATATAGAATTTGAAATTGGAGAGATGATCATGCTTAAAGTTGCACCTTGGAAAGGCGTTGTTCGATTTGGTAAACGAGGGAAATTAAATCCAAGGTATATTGGACCATTCAAGATTATTGATCGTGTCGGACCAGTAGCTTACCGACTTGAGTTACCTCAACAACTCACGGCTGTACATAACACTTTCCACGTCTCGAATTTGAAGAAATGTTTTGCTAAAGAAGATCTCACTATTCCGTTAGATGAAATCCAAATCATCGAAAAACTCCAATTCATCGAAGAACCCGTCGAAATAATGGATCGTGAGGTTAAAAGACTTAAGCAAAACAAGATACCAATTGTTAAGGTTCGATGGAATGCTCGTAGAGGACCCGAGTTCACCTGGGAGCGTGAAGATCAGATGAAGAAGAAATACCCGCATCTATTTCCAGAAGATTCGTCAACACCTTCAACAGCTTAAAATTTCGGGACGAAATTTATTTAACGGGTAGGTACTGTAGTGACCCGAACTTTTCCATGTTTATATATATTAATTGAGATTGATATTTACATGATTAAATGTTTCCAACATGTTAAGCAATCAAACTTGTTAAGGCTTGATTAATTGAAATATGTTTCATATAGACAATTGACCACCCAAGTTGACCAGCGATTCACGAACGTTAAAACTTGTAAAAACGACATGACAACATATATATGGATATACATATGGTTAACATGAGATTATGATAAGTAAGTATCTCCATAAGTATATTAACAATGAGTTATATACATATAAACAAGACTACTAACTTAAGGATTTCGAAACGAGACATATATGTAACGATTATCGTTGTAACGACATTTAAATGTATATATATCATATTAAGATATATTAATATATCATAATATCATGATAATATAATAATTTAACATCTCATTAGATATAATAAACAATGGGTTAACAACATTAATTGAGATCGTTAACTTAAAGGTTTCAAAACAACACTTACATGTAACGACTAACGATGACTTAACGACTCAGTTAAAATGTATATACATGTAGTGTATTTAGATGTATTAAAATACTTTTGGAAGACTTCAAGACATATATCAAAACACTCATACTTAACAAAAATGGTTACAGTTACTTTCCCATTCTTTTCTTTCATCAAGAATTCTAGTCGTATTCTTACCCGTATTATACACAGCTTCAAAACGTACTTACTATGGGTATATACCAATAGGAACTAGCATGGGATTCCACTCTTGATTATGTCATGTATGACTAATCAATTTTAACTTCTACCATGAGCTAGTCAACTAACTAGAACTCCTTTTAACCCCACTCACCACTCACCAATTACCACTCATCATTCACTCCATTTCACTTCCAATTCTCTTTCTAATTCTCTGTCAACACACACACACTATTATGAACGTATTTTTCCAGTAGTTAATCATCATCTTCATCAAAAATCACTTCAAGAATCAAGCTATAATCATCATAGGAAGAACACTTCAAGAACACTTCAAAAATCCCTTCAAGTTTACTAATTTACTTCCAAGCTTTCTAATCCATTCCAAGTAATCATATAAGATCAAGAAACCTTTGTTATATACAGTAGGTTATCTTTCTTATTCAATGTAATATTCATATTCAAACTTTGATTCAATTTCTATAACTATAAACTATCTTAATTCGAGTAAAAATCTTACTTGAACTTGTTTTTGTGTCATGATCCTACTTCAAGAACTTTCAAGCCATCCAAGATCCTTTGAAGCTAGATCATTTCTTGTCACTTCCAGTAGGTTTACCTACTAAACTTGAGGTAGTAATGATGTTCATAACATCATTCGATTCATATATATAAAACTATCTTATTCGAAGGTTTAAACTAGTAATCACTAGAACATAGTTTAGTTAATTCTAAACTTGTTCGCAAACAAAAGTTAATCCTTCTAACTTGACTTTTAAAATTAACTAAACACATGTTCTATATCTATATGATATGCTAACTTAATGATTTAAAACCTGGAAACACGAAAAACACCGTAAAACCGGATTTACGCCGTCGTAGTAACACCGCGGGCTGTTTTGGGTTAGTTAATTAAAAACTATGATAAACTTTGATTTAAAAGTTGTTATTCTGAGAAAATGATTTTTATTATGAACATGAAACTATATCCAAAAATTATGGTTAAACTCAAAGTGGAAGTATGTTTTCTAAAATGGTCATCTAGACGTCGTTCTTTCGACTGAAATGACTACCTTTACAAAAACGACTTGTAACTTATTTTTCTGACTATAAACCTATACTTTTTCTGTTTAGATTCATAAAATAGAGTTCAATATGAAACCATAGCAATTTGATTCACTCAAAACGGATTTAAAATGAAGAAGTTATGGGTAAAACAAGATTGGATAATTTTTCTCATTTTAGCTACGTGAAAATTGGTAACAAATCTATTCCAACCATAACTTAATCAACTTGTATTGTATATTATGTAATCTTGAGATACCATAGACACGTATACAATGTTTCGACCTATCATGTCGACACATCTATATATATTTCGGAACAACCATAGACACTTTATATGTGAATGTTGGAGTTAGCTATACAGGGTTGAGGTTGATTCCAAAATATGTATAGTTTGAGTTGTGATCATTTAACGCCTTGATTCGAGTAAAAATTTTTTTTTTTTTTTTTTTTTTTTTTTGAAAAGTTAAGTTACTGCCTGGACAAGGCTTATGCCGCGGCGCGGCCTGCCTTGTCGCGGCGCGACAATACACAGGAAAATTAATACTTCTTAGTCTTGCTTCTGTTCCCAACATCAGTTATATGCCGCGGCGCGGAGCCCTTGGCCGCGGCGCGACATATAACTAATCCGGGGGCTGATCTGCAACATTTCACTTAAACCAAACTTTTTCACTTTTCATCATACTCAAACATATTTAAAACTGCATAATTCATACACAAACATCAGAAATCAGTTTCTAACATCGTGAACCATCTATAAACAACATTTAGACAACAAAACGTGTTTTCATGAATCAAAACCATCATTTGGTCCCAAGTTCAACAATAACAAACATGACTCATTCAAAGCCCTTGGCGTTTAATAAGCGGTAACCGTAGAGCGTGATTACAAAAAGGGACTTGCAATACCACTTACACTAATGCCAATGCTCCCTTAGCACTTCAAACGGGCTCCTTACCTTCGCGATGAACCTTAGCACCTAAAACATAAAACAACACGGGGGTAAGCTTTTACACTTAGTGAGTTATAGGCAAATAATATAACATAATGCATTGGGCATAAAAATCACGTTACTTATCCTTCAACCTAACGGTTGCTTGCTTACTTTCGGATCCGATTCTTACTTACCATAGACATGACTTACTAGGCCGACCCTAGTAATCATGCCTAAGCTAACCATAGGCATACTCATATGCCTAAGCTATCATAATCTCATTTCATTACCATAACATACATAGACACTTAAAGTGTCTAAGCTAAATCATACCATAGACAAGATTACTAGCAATGTAATAACCTTGCCTAAGCTACACATCAACCATAGATACAATTATTAGGCGAACCTAATAATTCTATCTAAGCTACTCAACTAGTGCACTTAGTCGTTACTCTCTTGCACGGATGCAATCCGAGAACACTAAGCCACTCTTGACCCGCCCACATTACCCCCTATAAACTCACCTTGATTAAAAGGATTTCCTTGGTCACTTGAGGCTCCTTTACCTTGATTAGCACCTATACATGAGCTAATCTCATTAATAACACAACTTAATCAAAATCACAACTTTCACAAGCTTTTAACACATTCATACTCTTACACATTTACTTAACCCCCTAATCACATCAAATACACAAGAACAATTTCACACATAGCCTTTGATCTCATCTTTTCTAATATAACAACATTATCAATCCAACATCATTTTCCTTAATCATGCAAATCTCTAGTTCATCTCTTTTAACCATAACATGCAATTTCCTTCAATTCTTCCATTAAATATCAAATGTGCATAAATCCATTTCCATTACTAGCAACCCTAAATTATCAATTATTCAAATTCTATGACTTACAACAATAACAATAATTCATACATGAACATTCTTCTTCAAAATTACTAACTAGAACACATCAACATTTCATTGAGGCATTTCATCAAACACTTAGTGTGCATGACTAGAATTTAAGCTAGAACATCATCAAATTGACCATAATCATTCCATACTTTCATAATGCAAGTTCATACTTGAACTTATTCCCAAAATTACTAACAAATTCGTTTTCAATCATACAAGTGTGCACAATAACAACAAACAACAACATTTAAGCCTAAAATTCATCACAATCATCCAACAATAGCAACACTTAGTCATAGAAACTCATACCTTAGCTTTTAGAGTTCAAGAACTCTAATTATGCACAAAGAGGATGAAATTGAAGATTCAAGACTTGCTAGAGTGCTTAAGATGTCTTAGATTTCACTAAATCAAGCTTGCATGAACACAATTTTAACAATTGATGATTTCTCCTTGCTCTTCCTCTTGGGTCGCCACTTACAGACACACACACACACAATTTCTAATTTATTGTGCACTAATAAAAATTCTGCATTTTCTTTTTCTTTTATTTAAACTAGCTTTGCACAATTTACACTTTCTACCCTCCCCATCACATCTATAGTTAGGGAAGTCCTTAATTCTAACTTTGCACCATTAGTCCTTCTTAACTTAACCAATAAACTTAACTTTTATCCATTTAACATAAAACAACCTTTACCATATAATTTCTTAGCAATTAAAATTTACATAAAATAATACCTTAAATATTTGGGATGTTACAACTCTCCCCCTCTTGGATCGTTCGCGTCCTCGCGAACCATTCTTGATGCAACGACGGATAATACTTCAAGAGCCATTCTTCGGGTTCCCATGTACACTCGGAACCTTTTCTAAATTGCCATAATACCTTCAATAATATTACCGACTTATTCCTCAAGTGCTTAACCTTTTGATCCATAATTTTTATCGGCTTTTCCGCATACCTTAACTTATTATCGACCTCAATTTCATTCAAAGGAACATAGGTTGATTCACCCGCCAAACATTTCCTCAATTGTGACACGTGAAACGTGTCATGTATATTACTCAATTCATCGGGTAGAGCCAAACGGTAGGCTACCTTCCCAACTTTCGCCACTATCTCAAATGGTCCCACGAACCTTGGACCCAATTTTCCCCTCTTTCTAAAACGAATGATGCCTTTCCATGGAGAAACTTTTAGCATCACTTTATCACCTACTTGAAATTCTATCGGTTTTCTCCTTTTATCTACATAAGACTTTTGTCGATCTTGTGCCGCCTTTATTCTTTCACGAATTTGGTCAATCATCTCGGTGGTTTGTTGTACTATTTCCGTGCTTCCTAATTCCCGTTGACCTACTTCGCCCCAACAAATCGGGGTTCTACACCTCCTTCCATACAACATCTCATATGGTGCCATTCCAATTGTAGAGTGATAACTATTGTTGTATGAAAATTCAACTAAAGGTAAGTGAGTATCCCAACTACCACCAAAATCGATAACACATGCTCTTAACATATCCTCGAGAGTTTGTATAGTCCGCTCACTTTGACCATCCGTTTGCGGGTGAAACGCGGTACTTACATGTAACTTAGTACCCATTTCCTCTTGAAACTTTCTCCAATATCGCGATGTAAATCGGGTGTCTCGATCCGAAACAATAGAAACCGGCACTCCATGCCTTGCAACAACTTCTTTCATATATAACTTTGACATTGCTTCCGACGACGAAGCTTCTCTTATTGCCAAAAATAATGCACTCTTAGTCAATCTATCAACAATAACCCAAATTGCATCGTGTTGTCTAGGGGTCTTAGGCAACTTAGTCACTAAATCCATCGTAATATGCTCCCATTTCCACACCGGTACCTCTAAAGGTTGCATTTTACCGTAGGGCATTTGATGATCGGCTTTCACTTGAAGACAAGTAAGACACTTGTGCACATACTTAACTATATCCCTCTTCATTCCCGGCCACCAATAGTCTTTCCTTAAATCTCTATACATTTTCGTAGCACCGGGGTGAATCGAATACTTAGACTTGTGAGCTAAGTCAAGGAGCTCACTTCTAACATCACTTTGCAAAGGTACCCAAATTCTCCCATATCTAAGCCTTAAACCACGAGAATCTACCACAAAATCGTCAACTTGCCCCTTGATTTTTTTATTTTCTCACGTTTTCGGGCGATAATGCTTCACCCTGTGCAACACGAATATCATCAAATATTTGAGGTGATATTACCATAGCCAAGCTTGTTATCTTAATCGGTTGATGACTTGACTTCCTACTAAGAGCATCCGCCACTACATTCGCTTTTCCGGGGTGATATAAGATCTCACAATCATAATCTTTCACCAAATCGAGACCTCTCCTTTGCCTATCGTTCAAATCCCTTTGATCAAACAAATACTTTAAGTTCTTATGATCGGTATAAATGGAAAACTTAACACCATAAAGATAATGACGCCAAATCTTTAGAGCAAAAACCACGGCCGTCAATTCTAAATCATGCGTAGGATAGCGTTTCTCGTGTTCCTTCAATTGTCGGGAAGCATAAGCTATGACCTTCCCATTTTGCATCAATACACACCCTAAGCCTTTCTTAGAAGCATCACAATAAACCGTCATGTTCTCATTCCCTTCCGGTAAAACCAGTATGGGAGCTTGAACGAGCTTCTCCTTAAGGAGTTGAAACGCTTGTTCTTGCTTTTCTTCCCATCTCCATGGCACACTTTTACGAGTCAACTTGGTGAGTGGGGTGGCTATTCTAGAAAAATCTTGTATAAATCGCCGATAATACCCCGCTAAACCTAGAAAACTCCTAACCTCGGTAGGATTCGTAGGTGGTTCCCATCTCATAATTGCCTCTATCTTCACCGGATCAACACAAATACCCTTCTTGTTAATGACATGGCCCAAAAATTGAACTTCACGAAGCCAAAACTCGCACTTAGAGAACTTAGCAAACAATCTTTCTCTTCTTAAAGTCTCTAATACTTGTCTTAAATGTACCGTATGTTCCTCTTCACTCTTAGAATATACCAAAATGTCATCAATGAACACAATTACAAACCTATCAAGCATCGGTCGACAAACTCTATTCATCAAATCCATAAACGCGGTCGGAGCATTTGTTAATCCAAACGGCATAACCACAAACTCATAATGACCATACCTTGTTCGAAAAGCTGTTTTAGGGACATCTTCTTCCCTCACCTTCAATTGATGGTAACCCGACCTTAAATCTATCTTTGAAAAGAAACTAGCACCTTGTAGTTGATCAAACAAATCGTCTATCCTTGGCAACGGGTACTTGTTCTTAATAGTGACTTTATTCAGTTCTCGATAATCAATACACATTCTCATAGTTCCATCCTTCTTTTTCACAAATAAAACCGGAGCTCCCCAAGGTGAACTACTAGGACGTATAAAACCTTTATCTATCAAATCTTGTAATTGAGTCATCATTTCTCTCATTTCCGACGGGGCTAGTCGATAGGGAGCTTTGGCAATTGGCGTGGCCCCGGGTATCAAATCTATTCTAAACTCTACCTCTCGCTCGGGAGGTACACCGGGCAATTCACTTGGAAACACATCCGGAAACTCGTTAACTATTGGTACATCATCTAATTCAACAACCTTTTTCGAATCATCAACAACATGTGCCAAAAACGCACAACACCCATGAGACAAAAATCTTTTAGCCTTAGCATATGTGCATATAGGAATTGCACGCCTAGCTCGTTCCCCATAAATCCATATAACTTTTCCACTTGGTGATTGAACTAACACTATTTTCTTACGACACAAAATTATCCCCTCATTGTTATCTAGCCAATCCATGCCCACAATTACTTGAAATTCCCCCATTTGCATGGGTATTAAATCAATGGCAAACTTTTCATCATCCAAAATAATTTCACACCCCTTAATGATACTATACACCATCACGGTCTTATTATCCGCTATTTCAACCTCTAATGGGTGTTCTAACATACTTGGGGTCATATTAAAATGCTTACAAAAAGAATATGATACAAACGACCGCGTAGCACCGGAATCAAACAAAACATGCGCAGGTAAAGAGTTTACAATAAAGGTACCTGACACCACATTTTGGGACTCCTTCGCTTCGAGTGCGGTAATCTGATGAGCTCGGGCCCTTGGTCGGCTATCACTAGTCTTCGGTTCCGTCTTAACCTCTTTCTTAACACTACCACTAGCTAAATCCTTCTTGTATTCCGGACATTCGGCTTGAAAGTGACCTTTCTCAAAACAATAATAACATTGCTTACCTTTCTTAGGACATCCGGCGGCCCTATGTCCCGGCTTTCCACAAAAGTAACAATCGGAGGTACCCGCTTTACATTCACCCGTATGATTTTTACCGCATCTAGTACACAACTTGGCTTCTTTCCCACCGCTCTTACCCGACACAAAACCCCCTTTTGACTTGTGCGGGGATTCGGAACCAAACTTACCCTTCTTCGGACTAACATTATGCATCGCCTTAGAGTCTTGATCTAACTTCCGTTTAAATGCCGCCTTCTTCCTAAGTTCATGCTCTCTAACAAGTGCTCTATTCATCATCTCGGCTAAGGTCTTATAAGTGCTCTTGTCGATAAATTCACTTATCTCGGGATTTAACTTTTCATGATAATGATCCATCATCAGCTTGGGACTTGACACGAAGTCCGGACAAAAACGAGACTTGTCATTGAACTCGGCATTAAACTCGGTCACCGACTTACTTCCATGCTCTATATTCATAAACTCGGATTTCAACCTACTAACCTCGGCGGGCGGAGCAAATTGAGTCATAAACATTTCACGGAATTTGTCCCATGAGAAACTTGTAGCCACGTCTCGCCCATGAGACTTAACTATAAAATTCCACCACTCATAACCACTACCCTTCATTTGATGTGCCGCGTAAATTACCTTTAAATGCTCGGGGCATTCACATAACATAAAAGTTTCTTCAATTTCGTCTATCCACCTTTGACTAACGATTGGGTCAACCTTACCATGAAACTCGGGGGGATGGCAATTTGCAAAGTTCTTGTATTCAAAACGATCATCCTTCTTCTTTGGGGCTTCTACCTCTTCTTGTCTTACCCCACTACCGCCTTCACCTCTTAAGGTAGGGTTATTAGCAATAAGAGTCTTTAACTTCTCATCTAATTGATCATTGATCAATGTCTTGATCTTTTCTAACAAGGTTGGGGTATAACGTATCAAGGCTTGCCCTATTTGCCCCGAAATGTCATTTGGCATGTTAACTTCTTCCGATTAGTTTTGAGAGTCTTCTATAGACTCCGTGGATGGGGTGCGGACGTACTCATCATCCTCATCTTGACCTCGATTTGGTGATACAATAGCCATTTCTAAAAATTACATTCAACCCATTAGTTCAAATACCGGTAACACCATTATTCATCAAAACCAAACAATCCGAAAGAATTTCCTAACTCGATTCACCATGACCATAGTAGACGTCCATGTGTACTAGAATGAAGTAATAGCAATGGCCTGTTGTTATTACACCATTTCATTACACATCTAGTCTACCACGACATCATGGCTAGCGAGCATCAAACTCCTTACATAAACCAATTCGTAATCTTATTCATTATTCTATGGGTCTTGTCAATGACTCTACCCTATGGAGCATGGCACAGCTATACGACTTAAACACTTATGCAAGTCCTAAACCGCTTATCCTTTCACAACAATGGTTTAAGCCTAGATAATCCCTATCGTGGGTTATCCAAGTCCCTTAAACCACAGCTCTGATACCAACTTTTAACGCCTTGATTCGAGTAAAATTTTTTTTTTTTTTTTTTTTTTTTTTTTTGAAAAGTTAAGTTACTGCCTGGACAAGGCTTATGCCGCGGCGCGGCCTGCCTTGTCGCGGCGCGACAATACACAGGAAAATTAATACTTCTTAGTCTTGCTTCTGTTCCCAACATCAGTTATATGCCGCGGCGCGGAGCCCTTGGCCGCGGCGCGACATATAACTAATCCGGGGGCTGATCTGCAACATTTCACTTAAACCAAACTTTTTCACTTTTCATCATACTCAAACATATTTAAAACTGCATAATTCATACACAAACATCAGAAATCAGTTTCTAACATCGTGAACCATCTATAAACAACATTTAGACAACAAAACGTGTTTTCATGAATCAAAACCATCATTTGGTCCCAAGTTCAACAATAACAAACATGACTCATTCAAAGCCCTTGGCGTTTAATAAGCGGTAACCGTAGAGCGTGATTACAAAAAGGGACTTGCAATACCACTTACACTAATGCCAATGCTCCCTTAGCACTTCAAACGGGCTCCTTACCTTCGCGATGAACCTTAGCACCTAAAACATAAAACAACACGGGGGTAAGCTTTTACACTTAGTGAGTTATAGGCAAATAATATAACATAATGCATTGGGCATAAAAATCACGTTACTTATCCTTCAACCTAACGGTTGCTTGCTTACTTTCGGATCCGATTCTTACTTACCATAGACATGACTTACTAGGCCGACCCTAGTAATCATGCCTAAGCTAACCATAGGCATACTCATATGCCTAAGCTATCATAATCTCATTTCATTACCATAACATACATAGACACTTAAAGTGTCTAAGCTAAATCATACCATAGACAAGATTACTAGCAATGTAATAACCTTGCCTAAGCTACACATCAACCATAGATACAATTATTAGGCGAACCTAATAATTCTATCTAAGCTACTCAACTAGTGCACTTAGTCGTTACTCTCTTGCACGGATGCAATCCGAGAACACTAAGCCACTCTTGACCCGCCCACATTACCCCCTATAAACTCACCTTGATTAAAAGGATTTCCTTGGTCACTTGAGGCTCCTTTACCTTGATTAGCACCTATACATGAGCTAATCTCATTAATAACACAACTTAATCAAAATCACAACTTTCACAAGCTTTTAACACATTCATACTCTTACACATTTACTTAACCCCCTAATCACATCAAATACACAAGAACAATTTCACACATAGCCTTTGATCTCATCTTTTCTAATATAACAACATTATCAATCCAACATCATTTTCCTTAATCATGCAAATCTCTAGTTCATCTCTTTTAACCATAACATGCAATTTCCTTCAATTCTTCCATTAAATATCAAATGTGCATAAATCCATTTCCATTACTAGCAACCCTAAATTATCAATTATTCAAATTCTATGACTTACAACAATAACAATAATTCATACATGAACATTCTTCTTCAAAATTACTAACTAGAACACATCAACATTTCATTGAGGCATTTCATCAAACACTTAGTGTGCATGACTAGAATTTAAGCTAGAACATCATCAAATTGACCATAATCATTCCATACTTTCATAATGCAAGTTCATACTTGAACTTATTCCCAAAATTACTAACAAATTCGTTTTCAATCATACAAGTGTGCACAATAACAACAAACAACAACATTTAAGCCTAAAATTCATCACAATCATCCAACAATAGCAACACTTAGTCATAGAAACTCATACCTTAGCTTTTAGAGTTCAAGAACTCTAATTATGCACAAAGAGGATGAAATTGAAGATTCAAGACTTGCTAGAGTGCTTAAGATGTCTTAGATTTCACTAAATCAAGCTTGCATGAACACAATTTTAACAATTGATGATTTCTCCTTGCTCTTCCTCTTGGGTCGCCACTTACAGACACACACACACACAATTTCTAATTTATTGTGCACTAATAAAAATTCTGCATTTTCTTTTTCTTTTATTTAAACTAGCTTTGCACAATTTACACTTTCTACCCTCCCCATCACATCTATAGTTAGGGAAGTCCTTAATTCTAACTTTGCACCATTAGTCCTTCTTAACTTAACCAATAAACTTAACTTTTATCCATTTAACATAAAACAACCTTTACCATATAATTTCTTAGCAATTAAAATTTACATAAAATAATACCTTAAATATTTGGGATGTTACAGATCAATACTGAGATACGTATATACTGGGTCGTGGATTGATTCAAGATAATATTTATCAATTTATTTCTGTATATCTAACTGTGGACAACTAGTTGTAGGTTACTAACGAGGACAGCTGGCTTAATAAACTTAAAACATCAAAATATATTAAAAGTGTTGTAAATATATTTTGAACATACTTTGATATATATGTATATATTGTTATAGGTTCGTGAATCAACCAGTGGCCAAGTCTTACTTCCCGACGAAGTAAAAATCTTTGAAAGTGAGTTATAGTCTCACTTTTAAAATCTAATATTTTTGGGATGAGAATACATGCAGGTTTTATAAATGATTTACAAAATAGACACAAGTACGTGAAACTACATTCTATGGTTGAATTATCGAAATCGAATATGCCCCTTTTTATTAAGTCTGGTAATCTAAGAATTTGGGAACAGACACCCTAATTGACGCGAAACCTAAAGATAGATCTATTGGGCCTAACAAACCCCATCCAAAGTACCGGATGCTTTAGTACTTCGAAATTTATATCATATCCGAAGGGTGTCCTGGAATGATGGGGATATTCTTATATATGCATCTTGTTAATGTCGGTTACCAGGTGTTCATCATGTGAATGATTTTTATCTCTATGTATGGGATGTGTATTGAAATATGAAATCTTGTGGTCTATTGTTACGATTTGATATATATAGGTTAAACCTATAACTCACCAACATTTTTGTTGACGTTTAAAGCATGTTTATTCTCAGGTGAATATTAAGAGCTTCCGCTGTTGCATACTAAAATAAGGACAAGATTTGGAGTCCATGTTTGTATGATATTGTGTAAAAACTGCATTCAAGAAACTGATTTCGATGTAACATATTTGTATTGTAAACCATTATGTAATGGTCGTGTGTAAACAGGATATTTTAGATTATCATTATTTGATAATCTACGTAAAGCTTTTTAAACCTTTATTTATGAAATAAAGGTTATGGTTTGTTTTAAAAATGAATGTAGTCTTTGAAAAACGTCTCATATAGAGGTCAAAACCTCGCAACCAAATCAATTAATATGGAACGTTTTTAATCAATAAGAACGGGACATTTCAATAAGCATACTATATTACATATATTACACCACACGAATACAACTATCTTATTCCGACTCGCTTGTTTCTTCTTCTTCGGTTTTGGTTCGTTTTGCCAAGTTTCTAGGGATATATGATGTTCCCCTAATACGAGCCGTCGTTTTCCACATTGGTTTACAAAAACCTGGTGGTTTAGAGGTTCCCGGGTCATTGTTACAACTTAAGGACTTCGGGGGTTGACGATACATATAAAGTTCATCGGGGTTGGAATTAGATTTCTCTATTTTTATGCCCTTTCCCTTATTATTTTCTTTTGTCTTTTTAAATTCAGTTGGGGTAATTTCTATAACATCATCGGAATTCCCGTCGGAATCCGATTCATCGGAGAATTGGTAATCCTCCCAATATTTTGCTTCCTTGGCGGAAACACCATTGACCATAATTAACCTTGGTCGGTTGGTTGAGGATTTTCTTTTACTTAACCGTTTTATTATTTCCCCCACAGGTTCTATTTCTTCATCCGGTTCTGATTCTTCTTCCGGTTCCGACTCTTCTTCCGGTTCCTCTTCGGGAACTTGTGAATCAGTCCACGAATCATTCCAATTTACATTTGACTCTTCATTATTATTAGGTGAGTCAATGGGACTTGTTCTAGAGGTAGACATCTATCACATAATATCAAGCGCGTTAAGAGATTAATATATCACATAGTATTCACATGTTAAAAATATATAGTTTCCAACAAAATTTGTTAAGCAATCATTTTTCAAGTAAACACGATCGAAGTCCAGACTCACTAATGCATCCTAACAAACTCGATAAGACACACTAATACAAAATTCTGGTTCTCTAAGACCAACGCTCTGATACCAACTGAAATGTCCCGTTCTTATTGATTAAAAACGTTCCATATTAATTGATTTCGTTGCGAGGTTTTGACCTCTATATGAGACGTTTTTCAAAGACTGCATTCATTTTAAAACAAACCATAACCTTTATTTCATCAATAAAGGTTTAAAAAGCTTTACGTAGATTATCAAATAATGATAATCTAAAATATCTTGTTTACACACGACCATTACATAATGGTTTACAATACAAATATGTTACAACAAAATAAGTTTCTTGAATGCAGTTTTTACACAATATCATACAAGCATGGACTCCAAATCTCGTCCTTATTTAAGTATGCGACAGCGGAAGCTCTTAATAATCACCTGAGAATAAACATGCTTAAAACGTCAACAAAAATGTTGGTGAGTTATAGGTTTAACCTATATATATCAAATCATAATAATAGACCACAAGATTTCATATTTCAATACACATCCCATACATAAAGATAAAAATCATTCATATGGTGAACACCTGGTAACCGACATTAACAAGATGCATATATAAGAATATCCCCATCATTCCGGGACACCCTTCGGATATGATATAAATTTCGAAGTACTAAAGCATCCGGTACTTTGGATGGGGTTTGTTAGGCCCAATAGATCTATCTTTAGGATTCGTATCAATTAGGGTGTCTGTTCCCTAATTCTTAGATTACCAGACTTAATAAAAAGGGGCATATTCGATTTCGATAATTCAACCATAGAATGTAGTTTCACGTACTTGTGTCTATTTTGTAAATTATTTATAAAACCTGCATGTATTCTCATCCCAAAAATATTAGATTTTAAAAGTGGGACTATAACTCACTTTCACAGATTTTTACTTCCTCGGGAAGTAAGACTTGGCCACTGGTTGATTCACGAACCTATAACAATATATACATATATATCAAAGTATGTTCAAAATATATTTACAACACTTTTAATATATTTTGATGTTTTAAGTTTATTAAGTCAGCTGTCTTCGTTAGTAACCTACAACTAGTTGTCCACAGTTAGATGTAAAGAAATAAATCGATAAATATTATCTTGAATCAGTCCACGACCCAGTGTATACGTATCTCAGTATTGATCACAACTCAAACTATATATATTTTGGAATCAACCTCAACCCTGTATAGCTAACTCCAACATTCACATATAGAGTGTCTATGGTTGTTCCGAAATATATATAGATGTGTCGACATGATAGGTCGAAACATTGTATACGTGTATATGGTATCTCAAGATTACATAATATACAATACAAGTTGATTAAGTTATGGTTGGAATAGATTTGTTACCAATTTTAACGTAGCTAAAATGAGAAAAATTATCCAATCTTGTTTTACCCATAACTTCTTCATTTTAAATCCGTTTTGAGTGAATCAAATTGCTATGATTTCATATTGAACTCTATTTTATGAATCTAAACAGAAAAAGTATAGGTTTATAGTCGGAAAAATAAGTTACAAGTAATTTTTGTAAAGGTAGTCATTTCAGTCGAAAGAACGACGTCTAGATGACCATTTTAGAAAACATACTTCCACTTTGAGTTTAACCATAATTTTTGGATATAGTTTCATGTTCATAATAAAAATCATTTTCTCAGAATAACAACTTTTAAATCAAAGTTTATCATAGTTTTTAATTAACTAACCCAAAACAGCCCGCGGTATTACTACGACGGCGTAAATCCGGTTTTACGGTGTTTTTCGTGTCTCCAGGTTTTAAATCATTAAGTTAGCATATCATATAGATATAGAACATGTGTTTAGTTGATTTTAAAAGTCAAGTTAGAAGGATTAACTTTTGTTTGCGAACAAGTTTAGAATTAACTAAACTATGTTCTAGTGATTACAAGTTTAAACCTTCGAATAAGATAGCTTTATATGTATGAATCGAATGATGTTATGAACATCATTACTACCTTAAGTTCCTTGGATAAACCTACTGGAAAAGAGAAAAATGGATCTAGCTTCAACGGATCCTTGGATGGCTCGAAGTTCTTGAAGCAGAATCATGACACGAAAACAAGTTCAAGTAAGATCATCACTTGAAATAAGATTGTTATGGTTATAGAAATTGAACCAAAGTTTGAATATGATTATTACCTTGTATTAGAATGATAACCTACTGTAAGAAACAAAGATTTCTTGAGGTTTTAGGATCACCTTACAAGATTGAAAGTGAGCTAGCAAACTTGAAAGTATTCTTGATTTTATGTAACTAGAACTTGTAGAATATATGAAGAACACTTAGAACTTGAAGATAGAACTTGAGAGAGATCAATTAGATGAAGAACATTGAAGAATGAAAGTGTTTGTAGCTGTTTTTGGTCGTTGGTGTATGGATTAGATATAAAAGATATGTAATTTTGTTTTTATGTAAATAAGTCATGAATGATTACTCATATTTTTGTAATTTTATGAGATATTTCATGCTAGTTGACAAATGATGGTTCCCACATGTGTTAGGTGACTCACCTGGGCTGCTAAGAGCTGATCATTGGAGTGTATATACCAATAGTACATACTTCTAAAAGCTGTGTATTGTACGAGTACGAATACGGGTGCATACGAGTAGAATTGTTGATGAAACTGAACGAGGATGTAATTGTAAGCATTTTTGTTAAGTAGAATTATTTTGATAAGTGTATTGAAGTCTTTCAAAAGTGTATAAATACATATTAAAACACTACATGTATATACCTTTTAACTGAGTCGTTAAGTCATCGTTAGTCGTTACATGTAAGTGTTGTTTTGAAACCTTTAAGTTAACGATCTTGTTAAATGTTGTTAACCCAATGTTTATAATATCAAATGAGATTTTAAATTATTATATTATCATGATATTATCATGTATGAATATCTCTTAATATGATATATATACATTAAATGTCTTTACAACGATAATCGTTACATATATGTCTCGTTTAAAAATCATTAAGTTAGTAGTCTTGTTTTTACATATGTAGTTCATTGTTAATATTCTTAATGATATGTTTACTTATCATAGTATCATGTTAACTATATATATATCCATATATATGTCATCATATAGTTTTTACAAGTTTTAACGTTCGTGAATCACCGGTCAACTTGGGTGGTCAACTGTCTATATGAAACATATTTCAATTAATCAAGTCTTAACAAGTTTGATTGCTTAACATGTTGGAAACATTTAATCATGTAAATATCAATCTCAATTAATATATATAAACATGGAAAAGTTCGGGTCACTACACTAATTCTCAAAATTAGTGATGTTCCCTAATTCTTAGGCTACCAAGCTAAAAAGGGGCATATTCGGTTTAATAATCCAGCCATAGAATATAGTTTTAAGTACTTGTGTCTATTTCATAAAACAGTTATAAAAACAGCGCATGTATTCTCAGTCCCAAAAATATATATTGCAAAAGCATTTAAAAAGGGAGCAAATGAAACTCACAATACTGTATTTCGTAGTAAAAATACATATGACGTCATTGAAAAAGTGCAAGGAAGGCCTCGAATTCATGAACCTATATCATTTGTATATATATTAACACATCTAATATAAATCGATTAAGTTTATATATTTTGTTATGTATTAATATATAATTTTATTAACACTCATAATACATTATGATACTTATTTGATATTTAATTTATGTTATATCAACAATATTAGTTAAAACAAAATTTTATGTAATATTAGTATACCTTATGTAATACATAAATATATATATCTTTTGTTTTGCAAAATTTATAATTGTAGTAATACTAGATTAAGGATAAAAATAATAGTTTTACTTGGTAATGTTAAAGTAAATATGATAGCTTTAGCAAAAATGATATTTTTAATAATAATGGTAAGTTTAATAATAATTATAGTTTTAACAGATCTTTTAATGATATTAATAATAATACTAATAGTATAATACTAGTATTAATAATAATAATAATAATAATAATAATAATAATAATAATAATAATAATAATAATAATAATAATAATAATAATAATAATAATAATAATAATAATAATAATAATAATAATAATAATAATAATAATAGTAATAATAATAATAATAAGTTTCCAACCTTTAAAAGATTTTTCCTAAAAAAAATATCTCAGGCAAGGCTCGATCCAGTGACCTCTCGCTCACCCGCAACACGCTTAACCATTAGACCATCTTTGTTTTTCTGGAATAATAATCGATCCGTCTTTATCTAACCCATAAACTTCGGCCCAACAGAAAATACAAGAACTTGGCCTAAGTCCACAACAAGGTTCATGGCCCAACCAAGTGTGATTCATGAAATAATTTTTGAGGTTTTGGTTTGGGTCAAAAACGAACGGCTGTAGGAGTTGCAAAACAAAATTTGTGGTCTTCGTCACCATTCAAAGCCATTATCATACTGATCATCATTTTATTATGCACCATCGATCATCATGATTATTTACACCACACTCATCATTTTCATAACTATATATACGACTCAATCATGGAACAAAGTTTATGGCCCAACTATTAAACCAATTTATGTAGCCCAAGTATGTTTTAAATAAAAAAATCATTGGATTTGTGATGTGGGTTCGACAGTTTCATAACCTCCAACGCATTATAGTAAATCGTCACATATATGACCAACTTTGGTCGGCCATTACTTGTAACTAGTTCCATTAGCTAAACGAATTTGTGAATATTAAATACATAAGGATTTAAACTATGACCCCTCCTCATATATCATCCATGTATTATAATATCATCATCGGCCCACCATCTAAAGTAAAGGGAGAAAAAATGATACGTCCATATATTAATTTTCTTGGTCGGCCATTGTGCCACTTAGTCCCACCTTTCTTAAGTGCTCGACAAAAAAATTAAAGAGGTAATGATAGAAATCATGATATATAATATAGTGTTTGGGACTCATTTGGTTCGAACAGGAAGGACAGAAACAGCGATGCAGATAAAAAAATATAAGGTGAAGGTGGTTGTTGAAGAACGAAAGGAAAGAAAAAAATAAATATCAACTGATGGTTTAACAAGGTGGTGGTGAAGATGGTGTTGTGATTATGGTGTTGTAAAGGTGGTGAATCAATGGTGGTGGCGGTTTGCTTTACTATATGTGATACTTGCATATATATATTTACATGTATATATGACTTTGATGATAAAAGATGAAGGTTGAGAGTGAAGTTCATGGTTGGTTCTAGTGTTTGATTGCGAACAGACAACGAAGAAGCAATAATAAAAGGGTTCGTAGAAGGTGATGGTCGTTTGGGGTTCTTGTCGACAGTAAACCAAATTGATAACAGGTGCAGTAAACTTTCTTCTCTTAATGGTGGTAGGAGGTGATCAATGTGGCGGTTCAAGAAAACAAAAGCAAGTAAGACGGGTTGATCGAATTAAAGAGAAAAATAAACAGAAGTACTTACAACAGGGGTTTTGGCTAAAACGGATTCAAGCACAAAGAACGAAGGTTCCTTTACTTATTTATTTGATCTTTCTTTTCTTTCCTCCTCCTTAATTGCATTAGTAAAGAGTTATATAGAGGATAGTTAATTTGACTTAATTGAAGCTTGTTTTGTAGCTTGATTCGTTCGACAACATATCTTCTATCGGAAGAAGAAAAAATAGAATAGTAGAATAGTCCTTCAATACAATTTGTTTGATTCTTATTATTGAATTTTGATTTGTACGATTTTAGAGACAAGAAGAACAAATTAGGTACAGTATGATAGATATATGAAACTGATTCGTACCAATTATATGTCATTGATTTCAATGTATTTTGTTTTGTTTCTGTGAAACTCTTGGTTTTATTGCAGATTGAAGTCGACTATCATATTCAATAAAAGAAAATACAATTTTTTTTAACAGGATGGAGACGTTCAACAGATTTTGGAATGTTTTGAGAATTAGAATCGTGATTTGTACTGGATTAAGAAGAAGAATCATCAATTTAACAGAGTGTGAAAGTGATATGAAATTGAAATTGATTCTGTGTTTTTGTATAACTCATTATTTAATTAATCAAAATCTAATAATAAAAATACTGATATAATGTGGCTGTATATATGTATATCACAGTACATATGTATATATATATATATATATATATATATATATATATATATATATATATATATATATATATATATATATATATTCTGTATATACAGTACATATGTATATATATATATATATATATATATATATATATATATATATATATATATATATATATATATATATATATATATATATATATATATATATTCTGTATATGTAATATGCATTTATCTATACATATATCCTATATATCGAACCTGTATATATATATGTGCATTAATTATAATAAGAAACATAATAATAATTATTATATAAACATTAATATTTAATATTAATTTTATTAATAATAAATGTAACAAATAATAATAATAATAATAGAATTAATAATATCAATAATATTATTAGCAATACTTGTACATCTCAAGTTTTATATATTTTTATACAAATATTAATATTGTCATTTATAATGAAAGTAAGGTTAATAATATAACTTTTATATTTTAACTTGTAATTAAATTTAATTACTAATATTAACATATACTGAATATTTAATATTTATATATATGTTATATAATATATATAATATTACTTATGTATAGTATTCATATATATATATATATATATATATATATTAATATTGTCATTTATAATGAAAGTAAGGTTAATAATAATGTGGCTGTATATATATATATATATATATATATATATATATATATATATATATATATATATATATATATATATATATATATATATATATATATATATATATATATATATATATTGTTCGTGAATCGTCGGGAATAGTCAAGGTCAAACGCATTTATGAAAAAAAGTTTAAACATTTTGAGACTTGATTTAATAGACTTTGCTTATCGTGTCGGAAACATATAAAGATTAAGTTTAAATTTGGTCGAAAATTTCCGGGTCGTCACAGTACCTACCCGTTAAAGAAATTTCGTCCCGAAATTTGAGTGTGGTCGTCATGGCTAACAATAAAAATGTTTTCATGACGAATATGAGTCAATAATTAAAGTTTTATCACCATCGGGTGTTTTGAATAAAATAACTCGATTATTCAAAGCGTACGAGTGAAGTTATCACAAAAGATTTGAAATGAAGAAATAGAGATTTGCCTTGGCTTTTGACGTAGTCACGTTTGAATTTAGAAAATAAGGTGCGTCTTAACTTTTGACGTTGTCTTGGTTGGATTCCGAAATTCAAGGGATTCAAAGAAAGTCTTCGAAACCTAAAAGATTTGATTCTTCGGCGAATAAGGAAATTAAGATCTCTATAATTAAATACGGTGATCTGCCTCGATTACTCTGTCTGATATTTCCATTATAAATTAAACTCTTCCGTTCCATTATTCTCACTATTCCTATATTTTCTTTCTTAGTTTATACATCCAAAAGATTGTGAAAATGCTTAATCCAGTTCTAATCCTTCATATTTTCTTAATTATCATTTCTGTGATCCTTCTTTTCAATCTTCCACCAGAAGAATCTGTTTACTTTTACTATTACCTTGGGGTGATACTATTCTTAATTATACCGTGTCTTTATATTGATATTTGTATTAATATCCACGGTTTGTAATTTATGTGTTGTTATCGGGCTTTGTATTCTCCCTTATATTTCGAAGCTCTATGCTTTTGTCTTCTATAATCATTGTCATTCACAGTTAATGATCTCTCTTATTTGATGCGATTTATACCCCCTTTCTATTTCGGAGCTTCATGCCTTTGTTTTCTTTTCGCAAGTAATGGTCCAGAATTCGTAGGTATGGAGTTTCGAATTATCATAATATACAAGGTAGAAAGGAAAGGTAGTAGCACAATTTGATTAGTCAAATTACCAGAATATCCGGAAAAGATAGGACTATCAAGAAAATATGTTCTTGATATGTTTATAGATTAAATAGAATGTAAAAGTCGTGTAACATGGCACATGATGACGTTATGATCTGTGAATCATCACGTTCCATTAGAAACTCAGCATGACTTACTGTAATATAATCAAGTTGATCAAGTGTCATTATATTATACTAACTCATGCTTCAGTCCCCAACACTACTTTAAAAACATTCATACTTTAAGTTCGAATTTTTCAGAATTTAGAAACTAAAATAGTTCCTTTTATGATGTAATACAGATAGCGCGAAGAGATAAATGTTTTCAGATAAGAATAGTTATGAAAATATCTCCAGAAATATGGAGGATATTTATAATGAAGGGTACGATGATATCTTAAAATTTCTAATATCGAAGGATGATGAAGAAGATTTTTCCATAAAGGTTTAGAGTCAGGAACAACATATTCGTTAACGACTTCAGCAGATACTGAATCATTTGGATTCTTTGAAGGCAGATTTAACCTTTGTGATTTGTCTACAATCTCCTTCATAGTTTCGCATAATTCGCTTTTCGGTACTAAATTTTCTATTGAGTGTTTCCAACACTCCATTTTTTTTATCATTAACTTTTGACTGTTAAGGCAGTCTTCAGTTTTCACTGCTTCATCAACTTTTTCAAAGTTCAATGTATTGATTCGTAGGCTGGGTGCTTTTCAAAATTTTCAGAATGAAGATCATAATTCTAAGAGATAACTGTTATATGTATACATATAACTGCTGATGTAGAAATATTGCGAGATTTAAAATACTGATTGCTAATTCCGGGTAATTGGTATGGTCATTCTCGTTATAAGGCGTAGATGAGTGTATGATAAGGTTTCAATGAATATAATGATTATATAGAATATCTATATATAGACAAAAGATTTCGTAGATTACGGAGGGATTTACGGAATATGTCAGGCAAAGTTTACAGTAACAGATACGCTAAGATATGAATTTTGTCTATACACTATTCATGCAATCAATGCAGTAAGACATGTCTAGACAAAGAATGATAAGCAGGTAATTTTCTAAGGATGATAAGCAGGTAGTTTTTGGCACGAAATAATAAGTAAAACTTTTGACATGCAGACACGGTCGAAGTCCAGACCCACTAATGCATCTAAACAATTATCAGTTAGACACACTAATGTAAGACCTGGTTCGCTAAGACCTCTGCTCTGATACCACATGTCATACCCCGTCCTAATCCATCTGGACGAAGTCACCAACATCTGGTCCCATTGCGATGATCGACTCCAAATAATGTCTTTAAAATGAGCAAATGCACAGTGGAAGATTTCTTTCATACCTGAGAATAAACATGCTTTCAAGTGTCAACCAAAAGGTTGGTGAGTTTATTAGTTTATCATAAACGATCATTTTCATCATTTTAATAGACCACAAGATTTTCATTTCTCATAAATATACATCTCATATCAGGCATTTCGCAAATTGCATAGAGATAAAAATCATTCATATGGATTGAACACCTGATAACCGACCTTAACAAGATGCATATAGAATATCCCCATCATTCCGGGACACCCATCGGACATGATAAAATTGAAGTACTAAAGCATTCCAAATTCCAGAATGGGGCTTGTTGGGCCCAATAGATCTATCTTTAGGATTCGCGTCAATTAGGGGTGCACTAATTCTCAAAATTAGTGATGTTCCCTAATTCTTAGGCTACCAAGCTAAAAAAGGGCATATTCGGTTTAAAAGCTTTTTCCTAAAAAAAAATATCTCAGGCAAGGCTCGAACCCGTGACCTCTCGCTCACCCGCAACACGCTTAACCATTAGACCATCTTTGTTTTTTTGGAATAATAATCGATCCATCTTTATCTAACCCATAAACTTCGGCCCAACAGAAAATACAAGAACTTGGCCCAAGTCCACAACAAGGTTCATGGCCCAACCAAGTGTGATTCATGAAATAATTTTTGGGGTTATGGTTTGGTTCTAAAACGAACGGCTGTAGGAGTTGCAAAACAAAATTTGTGGTCTTCGTCACCATTCAAAACCATTATCATACTGATCATCATTTTATTATGCACCATCGATCATCATGATTATTTACACCACACTCATCATTTTCATAACTATATATACGGCTCAATCATGGAACAAAGTTTATGGCCCAACTATTAAACCAATTTATGTAGCCCAAGTATGTTTTAAATAAAAAAATCGTTGGATTTGTGATGTGGGTTCGACAGTTTCATAACCTCCAACGCATTATAGTAAATCGTCACATATATGACCAACTTTGGTTGGCCATTACTTGTAACTAGTTCCATTAGCTAAACGAATTTGTGAATATTAAATACATAAGGCTTTAAACTATGACCCCTCCTCATATATCATCCATGTATTATAATATCATCATCGGCCCACCATCTAAAGTAAAGGGAGAAAAAATGATACCTCCATATATTAATTTTCTTGGTCGGCCATTGTGCCACTTAGTCCCACCTTTCTTAAGTGCTCGACAAAAAAATTAAAGGGGTAATGATAGAAATCATGATATATAATATAGTGTTTGGGACTCGTTTGGTTCGAACAGGAAGGACAGAAGCAGCGATGCGAATAAAAAAAATATAAGGTGAAGGTGGTTGCTTGAAGAACGAAAGGAAAGAAAAAAATAAATATCAACTGATGGTTTAACAAGGTGGTGGTGAAGATGGTATTGTGATTATGGTGTTGTAAAGGTGGTGAATCAATGGTGGTGGCGGTTTGCTTTACTATATGTAATACTTGCATATATATTTACATGTATATATGACTTTGATGATAAAAGATGAAGGTTGAGAGTGAAGTTCATGGTTGGTTCTAGTGTTTGATTGTGAACAGACAACGAATAAGCAATAATAAAAGGGTTCGTAGAAGGTGATGGTCGTTTGGGGTTCTTATCGACAGTAAACCAAATTGATAACAGGTGCAGTAAACTTTCTTCTCTTAATGGTGGTAGGAGGTGATCAATGTGGCGGTTCAAGAAAACAAAAGCAAGCAAGACGGGTTGATCGAATTAAAGAGAAAAATAAACAGAAGTACTTACAACAGGGGTTTTGGCTAAAACGAATTCAAGCACAGAGAATGACGGTTCCTTTATTTATTTATTTGACCTTTCTTTTCTTTCCTCCTCCTTAATTGCATTAGTAAAGAGTTATATAGAGATTAGTTAATTTGACTTAATTGAAGCTTGTTTTGTAGCTTGATTCGTTCGACAACATATCTTCTGTTAGAAGAAAAAAATAGAAAAGTAGAATAGTCCTTCAATACAATTTGTTTGATTCTTATTATTGAATTTTGATTTGTACAATTTTAGAGACAAGAAGAACAAATTAGGTACAGTATGATAGATATATGAAACTGATTCGTACCAATTATATGTCATTGATTTCAATGTATTTTGTTTTGTTTCTGTGAAACTCTTGGTTTTATTGCAGATTGAAGTTGACTATCATATTCAATAAAAGAAAATAAAAAAAATTTAACAGGATGTAGACGTTCAACTGATTTTGGAATGCTTTGAGAATTAGAATCGTGATTTGTACTGGATTAAGAAGAAGAATCATCAATTTAACACAGTGTGAAAGTGATATGAAATTGAAATAGATTCTGTGTTTTTGTATAACTCATTATTTAATTAATCAAAATCTAATAATAAAAATACTGATATAATGTGGCTGTATATATGTATATCGCAGTACATATGTATGTATGTATGTATGTATGTATATATATATATATATATATATATATATATATATATATATATATATATATATATTCTGTATATGTAATATGCATTTATCTATACATATATCCTATATATTGAACCTGTATATATATATGTGCATTAATTATAATAAGAAACATAATAATAATAATTATATAAACATTAATATTTAATATTAATTTTATTAATAATAAATGTAACTAATAATAATAATAATAGAATTAATAATATCAATTATATTATTAGCAATACTTGTACATCTCAAGTTTTATATATTTTTATACAAATATTAATATTATCATTTATAATGAAAGTAAAGTTAATAATATAACTTTTATATTTTAACTTGTAATTAAATTTAATTACTAATATTAACATCTACTGAATATTTAATATTTATATATATGTTATATAATATATATATATATATATATATATATATATATATATATATATATATATATATATATATATATATATATATATATATATATATATATATATATATATATATATATAATATTACTTATGTATAGTATTCATATATATATATATATATATATATATATATTTATATATATATTTACAAACAATTGTTCGTGAATCGTCTGGAATAGTCAAGGTCAAACGCATTTATGAAAAATAGTTCAAACATTTTGAGACTTGATTTAATAGACTTTGCTTATCGTGTCGGAAACATATAAAGATTAAGTTTAAATTTTTGTCGAAAAGTTTCGGGTCGTCACATCAACAAATAATGTTGGTGAATCCACAGGTTTAAGTATGTAAAATAGTATCTAAAAATTTAGTAATAAGAAAATAGTTCGTTTGCATTTGACCACGAGATTTCAATAAGTACAACCCAACGTTGCAAAATGTTACATAATCCATGAGCACCTGAATACTAGCATAAAGACCTCCTTTACCCCATAAAAACGTATACACTTGTTCGAGTTTACAAACAGTTCAAAGTAAATGCACCACAGTTATAGTTGGGTGAGATTTGTCTAACCTAATGGATCGGTCCATCTAAATTGTGCTTACCCAAAGGTAATAAAAGTATTCAAGCTAGAGGATTTGTGAACAATAACTCAATATGTATAATAGTACTCGTGTTAAAAGTAAAAGCATTTAAGAAAAATGTAACCAGCGTATATTCTCATCCGTGAAAATATGTAAAAAGCAGGACTGTAGACTCACTTTCGAAAAGCTCAGAATGAAAAGTAAGCAAATAACTTGTACGGTTTACCGTCGAGTAACGCAACCTAAGTATACGTATATAGGTTGGTCAATATATATATCCTATACAATAGTGGTTTCATATAATAAGTTGTCCTATTACTCGACTCGACGCGTTTCAATGTAAAAGTCAACACATAGTCAACTAGTTCATGCAAGTCAACCAAAGTCAACCAAAGTCAAACCAAAAGTCACACATGGTCAAAGTAGTCAACTAAAGTCAACCATATCAGTAGGTCATGAAATCTTGGTCAACATGTCAATCCTAAGTTAACTAACACGTTTTAGTGCACAGTTTGTCAAGTACGCGTTCACAGTTTATCGTTTAGCACATAGTTCATACACAGGTTGCAATCAACGCACATAAATCATAGTACATATATCATGGTAATATGATCAACTCCAGATCAAAACTAGACTCATAAACGTTTCCAAAAAAGCATAACCAGGGACTCATACGATGTCTACAAGTCGGGTTTCAAAATAGGTGCATTAAGGTTTACCAAATCAGTTTCAAACTGCGCACCAATATCGTAATGGTCATAACAGGAGCTAGGGACATGCAAATCAAGCTAGGTCAATGGCCATGGTTCAAGGACAAGTCAAATTACCACATATCAAAATATGAAATATTTTTGTTTAGCCAATTGGTACAGTTTATTCATGAAAGTTAAACATTCTGTTTCAGCCCAATTCAGTAGTTACCAAAACTACAGCCTTAGTGTGCACAATGTATCAAGTTTTAAGGTTTGTCATAAACTAGATTTTTTATCTGTAACAACCCAAACCAACCCGCGAACAAACCACGTGAAAATACAAAATAAAAAAAAAATTGCTGCACAGTGAACTGGCGCGGCGCGCCAGTATGGCCGCGCGGCGCGCCATTCGGGTCTGTCCGGAAAGTCTCAAAATGCGAAAAAGATTGACTAGTTCCCGACACTTTTAGACGAAACGCTTTTTACCATACATCCAAATATGTAAAACTAACCTGTTTCAAATATAAAATCAATGTTTTACAAGCGGGGCCCACATCAGCCGTTTTACGAGTTTAATACAATTTACGAGTTTCGACCACCAAAAAGTTTAAGTTCCAAACTACACAATGAGCATGGCATTTGGGATTAAACTACCCAACTATCGGTCAACTCCAAGAGCTACTAAAGCCAAAAGCGTCCCCTAGCATCAAGCGGGATCTCTAGTCCAAAACGATGCCCTTACCCTTGTCCAAAACCGAACCTATAAAAATAGTAAACAACGAGAGGGTAAGCAAAGCTTAGTGAATGCAATAATTATACGAATACATATATAATTATACCTACTTGCATACATTTACACACCAAACCGCAAACACGCTAGCATGCACATTTAGCTTATCGTCACAATAACAAGCTATAAATCTCCAATACCACAAGCTAGCATAACAACCGCATATGAATATAACTCGAATAATATAATACGCTTACAACACAAATAACCATGGTTAACCAATAGTACAAGGGAACGGCGCTCGCGAAAACGCCATCGGTGTCCATAACATCCGTTAGGGCACTTAACACCTCGCACCACTAACCCCTAGGGTGGCACCTTAACACCTCGGCACATCACCCCGAGTGGCATCTTAACACCTCGATGCATCACTCATTATTTTTACGGAGTGGTGTCTTAACACCTCGACACTACACTCCTAGGTGGCATCTTAACACCTCGATGCTACACCCGAGTGGCATCTTAACACCTCGATGCTACACTCTTCACGTGAAATGTGGTGTCTTAACACCTCGACACTACACCTTTCACGCTACAACAAATAGATACATTATATACATACGCATATAATTATTCCACTCACCTCAAAGTCTTGTGAAAAGATACCCGAGCTTGCAAGACCTCAAAGTAACTAACCTATCATATTATACACATCATCAAACGCAAACTCAAGTCGGTCAACCAAACCCTTTCACCATTCTAAGCCATTTTGACCCAATGGTGTAATTTCAACCCATTCGCACACTTAACCCTAAATTGGGTCAACACACACCAAAACCCGAATCATTCGTCAATATGGGTTTAAAACACATTTAGGTCACAAGGCTAACTCGTTTTCATAATTGCTAGGCCACTTAGGTCATTAAAGACTCATTTGACCCATTTCAAGGTCAACACACCCATTTGGGTCATCCATACCCAATAACACCCATTTACATATTATTAAAGTGTTCTAGCACTAACTAACTAAATTTAAGACTCAAAAGTCCAATTAACACATTCAAACCCTAGGTTAGTCATCAATGAGCCTTCATAACCCATATTTACCCAAAATCCCCAAAATACTAACAAAATGAGTCTTTGGTTCATCACTAGCCCAAACCCTAACCCTTAAAGCAATTAAAGTAAGAAATTGGGTTTTATAACTTACCAACACAATCACCACGTAGCTATCGACTAGATGAACGGCTTTATAACTTGCACCGAGACCCGATTCAACCTCTTTCACCCTTTAATGGAGCTTTCTCTCTCAAGGATTGCACTCTCTCTCTAGAGTTTAATTGGAGAAGATGAGGTTGTTGTGGGAGTAGTAAATGAGCTCCCCAAAACTGATCTAGGGTATTAAATTCGGCCCCAAAGTGAAATTACACAATTGCCCTCAAAATATCTATTTTAAAAAGAAGAAAGGAATCTGTCACAGACAGATGGCGCGGCGCGCCACCTAGCCGCGTGGCGCGCGACCTCCCAGTTCAGCATCTTTTGTCTTTTTAATTATGTGCAACAAAAACCCCAAACTTGAGTAACTCATATACACATATGTACACTACGAATATTCGGGTCTTACATTATCACATAACATACAAAGATTCAATGTCCAGAAGGCCAAGTTCTCAAACTATACACAAGTCAACTTATAAGGCTAAAGGTGCATACGTAGCAGATTTAGACAGAATACAGGTTACCTTTTTCGCACACACATTACATAAGCTATACTAATCCATACAATGCAAGGCCTAGATGAAAAGTTATCTACAACATATGAATTTTCCAGATACGCAAAGACTTGATTCAATATCTCATTTCAAATAGCCTTTAGAATTTATTTTAAGTTACCGAGCAAATCAGTTTTGTCATGAACGTTCGATTAAGCATAACGGGAGATTTACAAATCTAAATAACATGATATCCTAGTCTAACTTGAGTGTTTTTGAATTCTATACACATTTATGATCAGTATATAACTCAATTCCATGTATATTTTTCCAGAATTCGAATAAATCACATAATCATCAACAAAACTTCATTTAATCGTAACTTACGCATACGGTAACGAAAATTCGCAAATCCAAAGCCTAAAATTATTAATTTTTTGAGAGGATTCCAAATATGTAATAATATTTAGCATTCAATAAATTTAAGTTTCTATAATCATGCAAAAAAAATTCGTGATTAACCCTAATCACATCAAACAATCGAATTAACGCGAGTAATTAACGACAACACATATAGATTTGAGCAATAGAATTCTTACTCTATCAAACACTAATAAAATCAGATCTATATCAATTAGGGTTTAAAGAAATATACCTTAGATCACTAAATTGGTTACACCAATGCGTAGATAACGATGTGAATTGCAAGACTCGTGTAGAACATTTAATCTAAAAATCAAAAATTAATGGTGCTAGGTTGATGATGGTGATCAACGAATAGGGCAGAGAAGAGGGAGGGGATCGACTAAATTTTGGGTATTGCGACAGTTTAGGTTACTAGTATCTCGCTTATATAGTTTCCAAATTAGGGCCTAAAACACCACAATTAATTTAACAAGCTCAAAAATCAAATAAAGGGGGTGGGGATGGGGGGTTCGGCCGTGGCCCACTTGGGATGGGTTCTCGGGCTCGTGTTGTCCATTAACGTGTAATCGTTGTCCGTTTCAAGTGCCGTTTAAACGTACCGAAGGCACGGAACGCTAAACCGATCGTTAAAACGCAACCTATAAGTTTAATTTATTAAAACACTAATAAATTAAATATTTTACAAAGTTAATAATTATTAAAAATAAACCCGAGCATTTCGTTACTCGAAAAATAGTTTTTGCAGTTATTCAAATCGTATCGTTTTCATCGTATTTCATTAACCCGAATAAGTTTATTAATTAATATTAACCCATATTAATTCACGTAACCCTCTAAGGATCAAGTATACATTTATTACACGTAAACACATATAAAATCAAGTAATCACCATTAAAACGATTAACAGACAGTTAACGGAAGTAACGGAAAAAGTAGGGTTGTTACAAAGCTGCAGCGAAATTCTTCTTTGTTTTTGATATCCTTCACACATCCAACAGAAGCTTTGATTCATCATTTCTATCTAACTTCGTATAGATTGAAACACTTGTACTATTATTAACAGGAAACCAGTCAGTTAAGCAAATGTGTTAAGATGATGAAGCTTCCTTAAACTATACATGTTAACACTTTATGATCTTGAAGAAAGCTTTAGACTAAACATAATGATAATCAAGCCAAACTACTCAAGTTAGCTTGCATGACCTTAGTCATGAAATGTTAAAAAATAAAATAAAAAAATTCATCCACATGTAAGGTTTACAGAGTTTAGATTCTTATAAAATGATCACACTTGCTTAAGGGAAAATTGGTTGGTATTAGAATATCTTTTGTTCTTTAATCAGATCACAATTGGTTGTATTAGACTCTTTTGTTCTTTAATCAGATCACAATTGGTTGTATTAGATTTTTTTTGTTCTTAAATCAAATCACGAAACGTACAAAACTCTTCAATAGCGTTTATCTACTTTGGGTTGACCTTTCTCTGCGATGGTAGGTTGGGAGAAATACAACATAAAACGGAGTACGTGTTCAATACTTCAATCCCAACCCTATGTCACTTTAACCTTTAACTATAAGAAATTTCCCCGGATTGGCCGTGACCGGTCTTTGAGTGGCCGCTAGAGGGTCAGTTTTACCTTTCTTTGAGTATACCTTGATACCCCTAGGCATCGCCACACGTCCAAGGAATTTGCCTTCCTCAAAGACAAAGCCAAAACTGCATTTGATCGGATTCAACTTCATATTTATCTTTTGAAGAGATATGAATGTCTCTAGGATGCCATCAAGCAATTAATAGCTATTTCGGTGTGGCAAAAAAAAAAAAAAAACTTGATTAGTGTGGAATTTACTTCCGTCCCCATTGTGCTTTGCCATGAATATTTGGTAATGCCGTTTGTAAGCATCTAGGAAACATATGAAGAAGAACCCGGACAACAACGTTACTCTCTAGGATGCAGATGAATATCCTTCGGGCATACTTTGTTGAAGTCTTTAAAATCTCCGATCATAGGTGAAATCCAACCCCTCCTGACCCTTTCCAAGCTCGGAACACATCTGCCACGACTTAGTTAAGAAGATACATAGATGTATTGTTTTATTTGAATTTGAACTGTTGTGATTAATTACTATTTTTTTTTTTTTTTTTTTGGGCGAAAAAAACGAATACTCAAATAGAAACGATGTCGTTTTCAAAAAAAAAAAAAAAACGCTCTCAACAAGGAAACAAAAAAATATGAGGAAACGGGGAAACTCGCACCTAGAAATCAATTATATAAACGAAACTATCTCTAAACGAGCCTCCATAACAACCCGAAAAACCATAAAGGCAAACTAACCGAACAAAACCGAATACAACACGAAAAGAGGAATCACACTAAACTAATAATCAAAACGAACCTGACCACTCAACCTCGAGGACATGCCCTTTTCAATTTACTTAGTTGATCATAATTGACATATTTAGTTAAGAAGATACATGGATGTATTGTTTTATTCTAATCGGGTTGACCCGTTTGTCTTTTGCCAACCAGTCAGCGAGCTCATAACTTAACTAGGACCTAGCTTGGTGATTTCTTGTTGGTTGGTTGGAATTTGGGATTGCAGAACAGTTGATTTTTGTGTAATTAGGGTTTTCGGTTTAAATTACCACCCCATAATGTAACGTTCTTGTAAGTGATACAGTTATAGATTAGTTAAAGTTTGAACGTTTATGATATTGTTGTCCGATGATATTATGTCTAGTAGTACAGTGTCTAATATATGTGAAGAAAACAAACAAATTTCTGAGGTTGATCGACAAATTACATACAGAACAAACCATATTTGTTCATGAATCTATACTAGTTCTTAGGTAAGTTGGGAAATTAAATTAGAAGTTGAAGAAGTTTAACTATCCAAATGTATCCCTTTTCACAAACCTCCCTTTCATTCTTGGCCTTTTCTCTGCATTTAGTTTCCTCACTTGATACCTTATCTTCTTCGAAAACAATCGTTTTCTTCGTTTCTCTCTATACCTTGACACTCTCGCTTCTCTTCCACCATCACTTCCTCCTACACCTCCGTAGGAACGATTGGTACTCCCGGTCCAATTCAAATCCTAAAAGAACATATGTAAATTTGTGTACTATACAAATAACTAAGAGCTCGACATAAAAACGAATGGATATAGGACAAACCATGAAATAGTGCCAACAATCTGAATTGAGTTGTGGTCGAGCTCCGTTAGTCCAAAGTGAACCTTGATCAGCCCAAGCCCTAATCACATCTTCGTAATTAAGTCGTAAGTTTAAGCTCGAAATTTCCACTTTTTCGTCAAATTGATCATTTGTTACCATCTTTATATGCTCTTCTTCTACGCGTATCACCACATTCTTATCCTCTTCTTTGATCGTCATCGGAGAATCATAACCAAACTCCCAATCTAGTGTTTCCCTAGTTACATCGACATCAAAACCTAAATTTGCTTCTTCAACTTTCACTTCATTTTCCTCGAAGCAAAATCCTATATTGTTAGTATCATCTTCTTCGTTATAGTGATCACTAGTTAGCCCTAATTCGCCAATCCGACATGATGTATTATCAAAACCTTTCATTGATAAGCTTCCAGCACCAGCTGCAAACTCCAAAAGTTCCATATCGTCCGTTGGGAGATCAAACCCTTGAAGATCATCCAAGTTACATGTTTGTTCTTGCTTATTTTCCAATATAAAGCTCAAGTTACTTCCTATTCGAATCGAAGCATTACATAACTCAGTTTCAAAAGGATCAAAGACTGGAACACGATACAAAAGTTGCTCTTCTTCTTCATCTTCATCAAACAACGATGCTTCTAAAACGCCTAATTCAGGAACTAAGGGAACAAAGGATTTTACCACAACTCTCTTTCCTTTTAACTTAAAAGAATGTGATTTAGATCGTGAACGTGGAGTACGTGCTCGACGCGTGAGCCCTTGGTGCCATGTTGGTTCAGGCGAACAGTCGCTTGAACCAAAGAGCTTGGAGGGTGCACTCTCGAGAAGCACCCTCTCATGTCTGCCAGCCAACTGGTTAGCAGAATGAACCGAGCCATCACAATTTTGACAAAGAAAAGCATCATCGGCATCACAATACCATCGAGCCCGATTTCGTACACAACTATCACAAGCCCTAGCAGTCTTGCCACCAACAACATTTGATGTTTTCTTTGCGGTTAACATGACTTTATCTTTGAAAATTTTAAACAACTTAACCTCCGACTAAAAGACCAAAAGGAACATTTAAAGTTATTTAGTTTTTGCTACTTGTATACTACGAGTAAAAAGATAAGCGTAGTGCATGGGCTTGTTACATTACATGTATATATGTGGAACACTGTGTATGTTTGGTGGGCCCGGCGGGGTTGACTAAGAGCGATTGATTGGTTGAGTTATTTGGGGCAATCTTCAAGTCTGGTTTCTGATTGGTTAATTTCTTTTTCATGGATTCTTTTGTGGATCCACATGCACGTGGGTTAGCATCGTCTCTCCAATAGCGAGCTGCCAGCAAATTTTGACTTATCTCCACGTAATATGTGTTGTATCTTTTCGTCTAATAGAAGAGAATTGTACGATTTTACCACAAATAAGTTTGTAGTAATTTATGGTAATTTCATATGCTTACACAGTTAGCCATCCACATTAGAGTATTAAACCATTCGCATGGTCTTATTCTCGCCACTCTTCTACCACCGCTTATTGGGTTATGCCACCACGACATGTAGTACATGGCGGCGCATCATTGTGGTGAGTCGTCACCCACACCATGGAGCAAACCGAATGTCATGTTGGGCCCCAACTTCTAATTCGATTTCAACTTATGTCCTTTTAATATAACAAAAATAAACTGCGAGTTCAAATTAGCGTTGTCGGATATCGTGAAAGTTTGAATCATATAGTGTCATGACTCATCATGAGACGACACAATATCATAGTTAACATAGCGTAGTGTCATTCCACAGGCCACAACATTCCATCACTAGTAGAAATGGTCTTACGATCAATTTATTTAGCACCATATCATATTTTCCTTTTATAATTCATAGGGCAAATGACCTGAAAAGGTAACCTAAGTTACCTAATTTGACAATCAAGGTAACCTCAAATTTGGCTAAGCCCGAAAAGAATTGTAATTTAATTTTTGCCCACATAAAGGATTGCGTGTTCAAATTGGACGATTGTAGGATGTTTCAGCTTGTTTTGACGGATGTCGAGTATTCTAATAATGATTCTAAGCACTTTTTATGAGGGAAGCTACATCCGAAACAACTTAGATCTCGATTTGCAAGTTTGAAGCTCATATGAAGGTTTGACGATTGTTCATCTCGATTCATTGTTTTTCATGATGTTTTGAATCTAGTTGCTTCACAAAATGATAATTGAAGCTCTTGAAATCTGTTTCAAGTCTTAATTTGAAGTAATTCATGATTTTAGATTTTGTGTTCATTGGGTATTACATTAATTTTAACAAATTTGAACACGCAATCATTTTTGTAAGCAAAAATTAAATTGTTATTTTTTCGGGTTTAATAAAATTGAAAGTTACTTTAATTATCAAATTGAATAACTTAAATTATTTTTTCTAGCTATTTGCCCTGATTCATATGTAAACAAATTTTGCCTCCCTTTAACCGTACTCGAGTGGGTCCACGGGTAGTATCATTTTGAGGCTATATGGTTGAAAGTCACCACTTCACTAATTTTTTCCACGTGCATACAAACACACCAAGAAAATAACTTGTCCAAATACAAAACTATATTTTCACAAGTAATTATCAAATATTCTTATATGATATTTAAATTTGCAACAGGATTTTGTTCGTCGGCACCATTTTATGACCATACGAAATGATATGGGTAGATATTACGAACTACTGTGGCATTCAAAGGCATTCATTTAGCGAAACTAACTGTTCATAAGATTAAGTACTGTTACTATAGAGCATTAGAGGACGGAAATTAATCTACTGAAAGTTTTAGCATGCATGGGGGTCTTGCAACACAGGCTTTTAATCGCACATTGTGAGACAAACAAGATCACAAAAAGGTAACTGAACAAGCATATGGGAGTGACAAAACATAGGAATAGGAATGATATACACAACAACAACACCAAAAAAATAAAATAAAAAACTAATCTCACATAAGTGGGGTATAGGGGAGGTAAGATGTAGACAATTCTTTATCCTATCCTAGAATAAAGAGAAGTCATTTCTCCACCCAGAGTGAAACACCCAAAGAGTAGAGAAAGTTCTCTCTCGATGTTCTATGAATAAGGAGATTGCTTCTGAAATGACCTCCGGCAAAAAAATAGGATATATATATATATATAAGAGACAATGTTCTATGAATAAGCAGTGGGTGTTTACGGATTTTTGCGTTAATCGTAGTTTTTAAAAATATAAGAATAAATGTTCGTCCGTAATCCGTCGGTAATTTTAAGAATTAGGGACGGAAAATTATCTAATTATTAATTTTTTTTTTTTTTTTTTGAGTACACAAGCACTTGTACACACGTTGAAGTGTTAATAAGTTTTTGTATACATATAGTGTACTAATGGAACGATATATAAACAAATACACGATATTCTTGTTGCGTTTAAACTTTTCTCTAAGTTTATGTGTTTGTAGTTTTAGGCTCGAACATTAGTTTGTATGTATAGGGGCACGAGTGCGTGAGTTATTAAGTTTTCGATTTTTAATTATGTTTATTTGGTGATATAGTTGTATGTAAGAATGATTGTTTATGAATTTTTGTGTAAATCATACTTTTTAAAAATATAAAAATAAATATTTGTCCCTATTCCGTCGGTAATTTTAAGAATTAGGGACGGATTAGTGACGGACAATTTTATGATTTTTTATTTTCTTGTTGCGTTTAAGCAACTTTTTCGACTTCCGAGTTTATGTAATTGTAGTTTTACTCTTATTATTATTATTATTATTATTATTATTATTATTATTATTATTATTATTATTATTATTATTATTATTATTATTATTATGTTACTATATAAAAATAATAACTTTACATTTATTTATATAAACTAGTGAAATGACCCGTGAAATCACGGGTTTGTTTAAACGAAACAGTTTAATGATATGTTTTAGGTATTAAGTGAACGTAAATGTAAAGTCATTTAAAATGTCCCGTTCATATCGATTATAAACGTTCCATATTAATTGATTTCGTTGCGAGGTTTTGACCTCTATATGAGACGTTTTTCAAAGAATGCATTCGATTTTAAAACAAACCATAACCTTTATTTTATCGATAAAGGTTTAAAAATATTACGACGATTATCAAATAATGATAATCTAAAATATAGCGTTTTCACACGATTATTACATAATGGTTTACAATAATATTACACATCAATTTAAATCTTCGAATGCAGTTTTTAAACAATATTATACAAGAATGCTGACTCCAACTCTTGTCCATAAATTAGCATGCAACAGCGGAAGCTCTTAATAATCACCTGAGAATAAACATGCTTTAAACGTCAACAAAAATGTTGGTGAGTTATAGGTTTAACCTATATATTTATCAAATCGTAATAATAGACCACAAGATTTCATATTTCCATTTTTCATAAACATCATCCCATACATAGAGATAAAAATCATTAATATGGTGAACACCTGGTAACCGACATTAACAAGATGCATATAGAATATCCCCATCATTCCGGGACTCCCTTCGAACATGATAAAATCGAAGTACTAAAGCAGTTCAAATTCTCTGACTGGGGCTTGTTAGTGCCCATAGATATATCTTTAGGATTCGCGTCAATTAGGGTGTCTGTTTCCTAATTCTTAGATTACCAGACTAAAAAGAGGCATATTCGGTTTAATAAATTCAACCATAGAATGTAGTTTCACGTACTTGTGTCTATTTTGTAAAATATTTATAAAACTGCATGTATTCTCATCCCAAAAATATTAGATTTTAAAAGTGGGACTATAACTCACTTTCACATATTTTTACTTCGTCGGGAAGTAAGACTTGGCCACGGGTTGATTCACGAACCTATAACAAATGTATACATATATATCAAAGTATGATAGAAATATATTCACAACATTTTTTATTACATTTTAACGATTTAAGTTTGTTAAGTTAGCAATCCAACGTTAGTAATCTACAACTAGTTGTCCACAGTTTGATGTACAGAAATAAATCAATATATATTATCTCGAATCAATCCACGACCCAGTGTATACAAGTCTCAGGCTAGATCACAACTCAAAGTATATATATTATTTTGGAATCAACCTCAACCCTGTATAGCTAACTCTAGCATTACTGCATATAGAGTGTCTATGGTTGTTTCCAAATAATATATATAGATGGGTCGATATGATATGTCAAAACATTGTATATGTGTCTATGGTATCCCAAGATTACATAATATATGTTAGAATACATGTATAATACAATATAAGTTAGTTAAGTTATGATTTGTATAGATTTGTTACAAATTTCACGTAGCTACAACAAGCAAAATTATCCAATCTTGTTTTACCCATAACTTCTTCGTTTTAAATCCGTTTTGAGTGATTCAAGTTGCTATGGTTTCATAATGAACTGAAATTTATGAAACAAAACATAAAAAGTATAAGTTTATAGTCAGAAATACAGGTTACAAGTCACTTTTTAAAGAGGTAGTCATTTTCGTCGAAAGAACGACATCTTGATGACCATTTTGAAAAACATACTTCAACTTTGTGTTTAACCATGATTTTTGGATATAGTATCATGTTCATATGAAATATTATTTTTTCAGAAAACAAACTTCCAATTCAAAGATTAAGATAGTTTTTATTTTTCTAACCCAAAACAGCCCCCGGTTTCACTACGACGGCGTATGTCCGGTTTTACGGTGTTTTTCGTGTTTCCAGGTTTTAAATCATTAAGTTAGCATATCATATAGATATAGAACATGTGTTTAGTTGATTTTAAAAGTTAAGTTAGAAGGATTAACTTTGTTTGCGAACAAGTTTAGAATTAACTAAACTATATTCTAGTGATTACATGCTCAAATCTTCGAATAAGATAGTTTTAAATATATGAATCGAATGATGTTATGAACATCATTACTACCTCAAGTTTAGTAGGTAAACCTACTGAAAGTGACAAAAATTGATCTAGCTTCAAAGGATCTTGGATGGCTTGAAAGTTCTTGAAGTAGAATCATGACATGAAAACAAGTTCAAGTAAGATTTTTACTCGAATTAAGATAGTTTATATTTCTATAAATTGAATCAAAGTTTGAATATGAGTATTATCTTGAATTAGAAAGATAACCTACTGTAAGTAACAAAGGTTTCTTGATCTTAGATGATTACTTGGAATGGATTAGAAAGCTTGGTAGTAGACTTGCAAACTTGAAAGTATTCTTGATTTTATGAAACTAGAACTTATAGAATTTATGAAGAACACTTAGAACTTGAAGATAGAACTTGAGAGAGATTAATTATATGAAGAAAATTGAAGAATGAAAGTGTTTGTATGTGTTTTTGGTCGTTGGTATATGGATTAGATATAAAGGATGTGTAAGTTTGTTTTCTTGTAAATAATTCATGAATGATTTATAATACTTTTGTAATTTTGTGAGATATTTCATGCTAGTCGCTAAATGATGGTTCTCACATGTTTTATGACTCATTAAGGGCTGCTAAGAGCTGATCATTGAATATATATACCAATAGTATATACGTCTAGGAGCTGGGTATTGTACGAGTACGAATTCGGTTGTATACGAGTAGAATTGTTGATGAAAATGAATGGGAATGTAAATGTAAGCATTTTTGTTAAGTAGAAGTACTTTGATATGTATCATGAAGTCTTTCAAAAGTGTACTAATACATCTTAATATACTACATGTATATACATTTTAACTGAGTCGTTAAGTTATCGTTAGTCGTTACATGTAAGTGTTGTTTTGAAACCTTTAAGTTAACGATCTCATTTAATGTAGTTAACCCATTGTTTATTATATCTAATGAGATGTTAAATTATTACATTATCATGATATTATGATGTATGAATATATCTGATCAATCCTTAATTAATGATGTTACATAATTAAGGATTGAGTGCAATAAGATTATAATGGAGGATGGAATGTTTGATGATTATTTTGGGCCCCGATGATCGTCTTTCACTTTAACTATCAAGTGATCAACCACACCGATCCGGTCTTGATTGTTAATTAGCTTAATTCACCTTTGCGCGGTGTAAAAATCCCTTGCGCAAGATCACAAGTGAAAATTACAAAGGCTTAGGTAAAATGGCAGAGAATCAACAACCCATAAATGAGAGGCCAAGCTCTCTATTTATAGGAATCGAAATATTCGTGGTCTGCGAGTTACTTAACTATCCGCGGAAACTCAGCGGATTAAATCGTGGTCTTGCATTAATGCTAAAACATAACCGCTGAACTTACTTTCAGCGAATATTCCACAACTTTGCATTATAATTCGCGTAGTTTTTCCTTTGGCCTTTAGCCAATAAAATATACATATACAATGCTATGTATATGATCAAGTCCCCCCAGTTTATTATGATACATATTGCGAAACAAATGCATCATGATAAACTCTAAAAATTCGCAATTTGATCTGACCACTATTCGCATTGAAACATATTTCACATTATCTTTGTTACCGTTATAACAGTCAATGTTACCGTTTGAATTATCACAATAGGTAATTAACATAATTAACCCCGTCGCCTATATATATTGTGATCTGAAATCACAAATTCACTACTCATTTTTCCAAAATATTAGAAAATTTCTCAATTCGTCAATCAACCTTTATCATTGTAGTCTTTACTTGCAGCTCGTACGTAATTTGAAATGAAGATTAACGAGTTAGATAGGAAGGCTGATCCAAAAACTATGATCACCAAACTATTAACAAGCCCGGAAGCTAAATCATCATCATCAAAAGAAAAGCAACCCATTCCAATCGTCGATTTAACCTCCAAATCTCCCTATACAAAGACGAGTTCTACCAAGCGGCCGTTACAAACACCACCGTCTTCGCAAAGCAAAAAACATAAACAACAAGAGACCCCCCCTCACGACAATCCAGTTATATCGGAACACGAAGGGGACCAGCAAACTGGTATATTGCGGATTGTTATTGCATACGTAAAATATACATTAGTTTTATTTCACCAACTAACCAACGATGTTATTTTGCAGGCGATTCTTCTGGTGATCCTTTCTTTGTAAGCCCGAACACTCTTGATCAAATCACCGAATTGTTCCGCACTCCACCTGACTCTTATGGAGTGTGGATTGATGGTTTAGCAGGATATACTTGTGCTTCATCTGCTGCTACTCTGGATCAGCGCCAACAGATGAAGTTAGCAATCCCCGGCGAGCTTCGCCGCGAGTTCTCTAAACTCTCTGCGCTGGACGCGCATAATATTTTTGTTCAAAATTTCTACATGTGCTTCAATTCAGCATATGACGTTATATGCCGTCAAGAACAATTTTTCAATGTTCTTGAAGCTGAACAACTAAAGTATAATGCTGAGAAAATCAAAGCTGAAGACAGCGAAAAACGCTGTGCTAATCTCTCCCATGAGCTAACCGCAGCAAAAACCACCGTTGATGACTTGAAACAACAGGTTGCTACTGCGACTGAGAAAGAAAACCAACTGCAGGACGCCATTAAAGCACTGTCAGAGAATGTGATGAAACTAACAACAGAGCGAGACAACGCTCTTGCTGCGAAAGCCTATGCGGAACTTGAGTTCACCAAGGTCCGCCAACATCTCCCTGAACTGGCTAGAAAGATTCTCAATTCCAAGCCTGTTTCTGTAAATTTTTCAACATTTGCCGCCTCATTAAGGCTATGCGAGAGGGTTGAATTTATGGATGAGATTGCTATTCGCTGCCCACTGCCAGACCCGCTACCATCTGCATTAGCTGATCGCCTTTGCTCACTGGAAGATGCGAAATCAGCATACGCGGTTGCTCAGTAGGGCATATCCGAAATTCCCCTCCCCAAGATAACCGCAATAATTGAGCAAGAAGATGTCACTGCAGATGACATCATCAAGCTAGACTTAACCAAGGATTAGTACGCACTTTGTATAACAGCACACAACTGCTTCTGCGATCTTATTAATAAAATTTCGCTTTTTCCTATTTTTGCAAGTACTTCTATTTTTATAGCGCTTTCATTATCAATATTCATAACACAAACTTGTCCTTTGCAATTTCCAACATATACTATTATGCACATAATAAATGCGTACTTTTGCGAAACAATATGTATGCGTATATGCTTATACGTTATGAATCTTCTAAGTCCGCCGAAACGATCCTTAGGCAATTAATTAGCATTGCAAAGCATCTAAGCATTGGCAACATCAAACACTTAGGATATAAAATTCCTTTCGCAATAATTTGTATGCAAAAGTGGGCAATTTCATCACTTTGCTATTTAAACACTGCGAAATACTATAATCATTATGAAACAATCTTTAAAACATTTCATAACTATTCGTATTTCACAAATAAGCTTTTCGCATATTTTTACAAGTGCTTATTTTTAAAATTCCTACAAGCGTGATCAAGACTTGCAAGAAAAATAAAAAAAAAACACCTAATAAGCATATCAGCCATATGCCTTGAATCTAATGTCGCACTTTGCACATATATCTTTGATATTTTTCGCAAAACTACGCATAATATCGCTTTAACAAAACAGCATGCCACGCATTAGGTAAAACTCGCCCTTCCATATCCGCGAGCTTATATGAGCCTGCGGCATTAATTGCCACAATTTGATAAGGGCCTTCCCAATTAATACCCAATTTGCCAAGCTTTTCTGCTCTGCTTGCTTCATTGTTTTGCAGCACCCATTCGCCTATAGCGTAAGACAAAGCACACACTCCTTTGTTATAATACTTAGCAATTTGCTGCTTATTATTCGCTTCTCTAATAGCAGCCATTAATCTCCGCTCTTCTATGAAATTTAGATTTTCGCTCAACGCAACATCATTTGCTTCGCCATCAAAGTTAGCAATTCGATGCGTTGGTACCAGAATTTCTGCGAGGATTACTGCCTCGGAACCATATACCAAACTAAAAGGTGTTTCGCCTGTACCCTTTTTGAAACTAGTGCGATGTGCCCATAACACATTGGGTAATTCATCTACCCAACCAGTTCGCCTTTCGCATAACCTCTTTTTAATACCACTCACAATATCGCGGTTGGTTACTTCACACAGCCCATTGGCTTGCTGGTGCGCCACTGACGTAAACTTTTGTATTATATTTAGATCAGTGCACCATGTCTTGAAAGGATCTTTCGCTATTTGAGCACCATTATTGCTAACCAATTCTCGCGGAATGCCAAATCGGCAAACAATGTATTCCCATACAAAATTTCGCACTTGCACACCAGTAATAGTGCGAACCGCCTTAGCTTCAACCCATTTGGTAAAGTAATCAATCGCGACAATTAGGAATTTAACATTTCCAGGACCTGCAGGAAATGACCCTACAATGTCAATAGCCCATTTATTAAACGGCCATGGTGAATTAACAGGAATCATATCATGCCGCGGCACTCGATTCTGCGGAGCATGCCTTTGGCAACTTTTACAGCGTTTAACGATTTTTGCTACATCGCGGTATAGGGATGGCCAAAAGTATTCCATTCGCATAATTTTTGCTGCGATAGTTTTGTATCCTGAATGCAGTGCACAAGTACCATTATGCACTTCTTCTATAATCATTTCTGCCTCGATTGGACCGACACAACGCATCATTGGCCCGCAATATGATTTGAAATATAAGATATCATCTTGGATGACATACATCGGTGCTCGCTCTCTTACTAAACGGGCTTCGCGACCATCATCTGGCAGAATATCACTGCGGATATATTGTAAAGTTGGATCCATCCAATTTTGATGTTCTTTTGTAACAGATGCAACCATTAAGTCACTATCTATTGATTTACTTGGTAATTCCTCAACCCATACTTGTTTTTGAAAGTGCGAGAACGTTAAAGCAGCCAATTTGCTCAACGCATCCGCCTTTTTGTTTTGGCTTCTTGGCACTTGCGCGAGTTTGAAATGCTCAAATCGCATTGCCATTTCTTTCAACAACTACAAGTATTTTTGCATAGAGGGATCATGCCCGTCAAAAGATCCATTAAACTGATTCGCTACTAACTGCGAATCCGTAAATGCACGCAACTTAACAACATTCATTTTTCGCGTAATATTTAAACCTGCAAGCAATGTCTCATACTCTGCCTCATTGTTTGTTACGTCAAAATTAAACCGCAGAGCATAAGTATGCTCTTCACCGCTTGAACTTGCCAAAACTAAACCCGCACCTGCACCTTCTGCACATGAAGCACCATCAGTAAATAAATCCCAAGTTTCACCGTGTTCAGGTTTTAGTGCGGTTCGCTCGTTAATCACCTCCAACTCTCCAGACAGTTCAGCGAGATAATCCGCCATAACTTGTCCTTTTTCCGCGCTACGCGGAAGGTAAGATATTTGATAAGCACCTAATTCTACCGCCCATAATGCGAGTCTACCAGAAATCTCTGGCTTTGTTAAGACTTGCCTGATTGGTAGATTAGTTAATACATGCACGGGATGCCCTTGAAAATATCTTCGTAGCCTTCGCGTTGTTAAAATGAGCGCATACACAAACTTTTCAATCGGCGCATAGTTTATTTCACTCCCCGTAAGAGCTTTACTAATAAAATACACTGGCTTTTGTATTTTGTCCCTTTCCGCAATCAAAACTGAGCCAAAAGCTTCGTTTGCTACTAAAATATAAAGATACAGAGTTTCGCCATGAACCGGCGCTGTTAGTGTAGGCAAAGTTTTTAACAACGTTTTCATCTCCTGAAACGCAGATTCTGCCTCGCTGGACCAAACAAATTTTTTTTGCTTTAAGCACCCTTTCAGAGTTTTGAAAAATGGCAACTGCCTTTCGGCAGCTTTAGACAAGAAGCGCGTTAATGCGGCTAGTTTTCCCATCAAACTTTGCACTTCTTTGACCGTTTTCGGTGCGGTCATATTTTCTATAGCCGCGATCTTTTTCGGATTAGCTTGAATACCTTGTTCTGTAACAAGCTATCCCAAAAATTTTCCTTCAGTTTCACCAAAACTACATTTTAGCAGATTAAGCTTCATGTTTATTTTTCGCAGTCTGTCAAATGTTTCGCGCATATCTTCAATGATTCACTCTTGTGTCGCACTTTTGATGACTAAATCATCTACATAAGCTTCAAGATTACGCCCTATTTGTTTATCAAATGCGGTATCAATTAACCATTGATATGTCACACCCGCATTGATTAAACCGAAAGGCATCATTATATAGCAATATATTCCCTTGCCCGTATACGATGCGGTTTTATCTGCGTCTTCTTGAGCCATAGGAATCTGATGATATCCTCTTGCCGCGTCTAGAAAACATTTATATGGAAAAGCATGTAAAGATTCAACTTTTAAATCAATTTCTGGAAGCGGATAATTATCCTTGGGGCACGCTTTATTCAAATCTTTGTAATCAATACACATTCTCCAAGAACCATCAGGTTTTTTCACCAATACTGGATTCGCAATCCATGATTGGTATTGGACTTCGCGCAAAATTCCGGCTCTTACCAATTTTGTTACTTCTTCCCACAACCATTTTACGCGATCTGGGGCCATGCCCCTTCGCTTTTGCACTATGGGTTTTAGAGCTGGATTCACATTAAGCCTGTGTTCCGCAATATGATGCGGAACACCAGTCATATCGTTTTCACACCAGGCAAAAACATCCATATACTGGACAAGTAATTACACAATTTGCCTTCTAGTATCCGCACTAACATTGCATCCTACTTTGATTTTATGTTCTGGATATGCGGGATTAATTATTTCCATAGCATCCGCACCATCAACAGGTTCTTGCCCTGTGGTTTTTACGTTAACAGCCGCACAAATAGGCATAATGCTCATTGAACATATTGTGGCAACTCCCTTATATGTTGGAAACTTAATCATGCCATGAATTGTAGACGGGACAATTCCAAATTTACTTATAGCGGTTCTCCCCAGCAGCATGTTATAGCGAGAAGAGGCTCGCATAACATAAAAATCTAATCGCGCTTGTCGCACCAAAGCGTCATCATTAACATCAGCTAACTCGATGTTTAATGACAAAACACCTATAGGTAATGAAGATTCTCCTACAAAACCGGTTAGTGAAACTGCGGTTGTTTGCAGGTTTGTTTTAATACTTTCTGGAAAATGAGCGAAGCATTGTTCGTAAATAATATCAACGCTACTGCCGTTGTCGACATGGACTTTCATGACCGTGATATCAGCTTCCGCGATTTTACACGATACCATTATCGGCATTTCAGAGAAATCATCGCTCTGCATTTTCGGGAAACTAATTGGCGCAAATTGCCAATTATGATACATTTTAGCGGACTTTCGCTTTTTTCCTCTTTTTTGGGCATTCGCTCGCACAACGACCACTACATCACTATTATTTCCAATATTACTCATAATTCTAAGCAATCAAGCAATTCGCCGCCGATTTTAAATGTATGCACCTGCAAATCATCACAACAAAAACACGATTGAAATTAAACCGTCAAATTAATTGTTTTAACGGCATAAAACAAAAAAATTTCAGTTTAATTCGTAAAACGTGTCCCACGGATGGCGCCAATTGATCAATCCTTAATTAATGATGTTACATAATTACGGATTGAGTGCAATAAGATTATAATGGAGGATGGAATGTTTGATGATTATTTTGGGCCCCGATGATCGTCTTTCAATTTAACTATCAAGTGATCAACCACCCCGACCCGGTCTTGATTGTTAATTAGCTTAATTCACCTTTGCGCGGTGTAAAAATCCCTTGGGCATGATCACAAGTGGAAATTACAAAGGCTTAGGTAAAATGGCAGAGAATCAACAACCCATAAATGAGAGGCCAAGCTCTCTATTTATAGGAATCGAAATATCCGCGGTCTGCGAGTTACTTAACTATCCGCGGAAACTCAGCGGATTAAACCGCGGTCTTGCATTAATGCGAAAACATAACCGCTGAACTTACTTTCAGCGAATATTCCACAACTTTGCATTATAATTCGCGTAGTTTTTCCTTTGGCCTTTAGCCAATAAAATATACATATACAATGCTATGTATATGATCAATATCTTAATATGATATATATACATTAAAATGTCGTTACAATGATAATCGTTACATATATGCCTCGTTTCGAGATTCTTAAGTTAGTAGTCTTGTTTTACATATGTAGTTCATTGTTAACATACATAATGATATATATAATTATCATTTTATCATGTTAAATATAGTGTAACAATACCTTAATATGATACATATGTATTTAGTAAGGTGTTGTTATAACGATAATCGTTATATATATCATTTCGAGTTTCTTAACTTAGTAATCTTATTTTTTTTATGTATATAACTCATTGTTAATATACCTAGTGAGATACTTACTTATCATAATATCATGTTAATTATATATATATATATATATATATATATATATATATATATATATATATATATATCATATAGTTTTTACAAGTTTTAACGTTCTTGAATCGCCGGTCAACTCGGGTGGTCAATTGTCTACATGGAACTCATTTCAAATAATCAAGTCTTAACAAGTTTGATTGCTTAACATGTTGGAAATATTTAATCATGTAAATATAATTTTCATTTAATATATAATCATGGAAAAGTTTGGGTCACTACATCATTTAGTTTAATGACCCGTTGAATCACAAAGTCCGACTAAGAAACTCGTCAGTTGAACATTTCATCAACAATGTGTATTAAACAATCCACATCCAATCATAAGAAATAATATTGATTGTCATTTTATTTTAAAAGCGTAAGTTAAAATATAAATTTAGAATTGGTTTCCTTCTGCCTAGCTTTTATATCTTCTCGTACTCAATTCAAAAAAATTAATTAATAATTCAAAATTATTTAATTTTAAAAATTAAAATAATTATTAATAAGATTTAATAATAATAATTAATTAATAAAATTTAATTTTAATTCAAAATTATTTAGATTAATGACATCACTCACCATGCTTATATTTTTTTCTTTTATTTTTTTATTTTCTTTTAACAAAAGAATTAGCATAATAATGACATCATCATTATAGGATTTTAATAAAAACTATAGAAGCGCTTATAAATTGTACTACCATATATATATTCTATATTAAGAGTATATATTTTTTTGAAGTTGTGAATGTAAATTATAAAATCAGCCTCTTTTTTACTCATTTTTTCAATGAGAAATCACATCACACGGATTGATACCAAACACTTCTCCACCGTGTGATTAAAAGCTCATCAACGACCATTATTATTGATTTATTCAATACAACAATAACAACATCAAAACCCAATACCACATGAGTGGTGTATGAAAGAGGTGAGATGTAGACAATCTGTGACAACCCGGAAATTTTCGACCAAATTTAAACTTAATCTTTATATGATTCTGACATGATAAGCAAAGTTTGTAATGTTGAGTCTCGAAAATTTTGGAACTATGTTCATACATTCAATTACCCTTTTGACTATGCTCGACGATTCACGAACGAATATATAAATGGATATGAATATATATATATATATATATATATATATATATATATATATATATATATATATATATATGTATATATATATATTTGAAACAACCCAACCCGTATTCCATACGATAAATTTTTTTTTTATATAATACACATTTATGCGCCAATTAAATATGTAAACCATTCCACAAGTTCCATTTAAACGTACATCAATTTAAATGTTTACAAAAGGCACGAAAGCCATTAATTAAGTTTAATACAAGTTTGACCCACTACAAGGATAGTTTATAATCCAAACGACCCTCGAGCATGGTTTGGGGCTAAACTACCCAAAACGTTAGGCCAACTTCAAAAGCTAACACCAAAAGCACCCCCGAAAACATAAGCGGGAGACCACTAGTCTAAACGTATGCCCTTACCCTTGTCCAAGCCGGAACCTATAAAAATGGTAAACAACGAGAGGGTAAGCAAGGCTTAGTGAGTGAAACAATTATACATACATATATATAACCTATCCATTTGCAATCACAATACCAAATACCTCATACGACCTTGTAACTCAAATAGCATGTCAACATACCCGTAACACTAACAAGTCGTACATTATCACACCACTTCATTAGCATATACTCAACTCAAAATATATTATATGCTAAACAAAACAACAATCTCAATATGGTTAACCAATAACACTATAGTGCTACCGGCTCGTGGTTCACACCATACGCTTTTGAGTCATACTCGTTTATAGTGCTACCGGCTCGTGTTCACACTCGATGCTACCGGCTCGTGGTTCACATCTTAGTTTATAGTGCTACCGGCTCGTGGTTCACACTCGATGCTACCATAACATCCACAAACAAATACGCCATAAACATGAACGCATAATTATTCCACTCACAATATTAACCCTTCGCCATTGGGGTTATATAATCCACATCACCCGCCCATGTGATAACGTACACACAAAGTGTGCACCTCGTCAAAGGTGGTCAACCAAAATGCACAACCGTGCCAATTGGACCTATACACAAGTCCATCAATCCACCTATATGTGAAGTGAGTTCTATGACCGAGAACCACTTCACCCAACCCGCACCCATCCTACACATACATATGCACATAGGATATTAACACTCACCTTGAAGTCTTGAAGAAAGCTTCCAAGTAAACCGCAACTCGCCAATGGAAAATACCTATTCCATTATCACAATTACAACAATACACTTAGAGTGGATTTACAAATCAGCCCAATTCGTCACTTAGTGTAATTTCGACCCAAATGCACTTCCAAGCACAAACCTTGCCCAAAACTAACCAATAATCACTAACACAAGTGAGAATGGTCCTAATACGCCAATTAAACCCGAACTCAAGTGTTAAACACGTGTCATACCCATTTTGACACTTAAACCCTAATTTTGACCCATAAGGTCAAAATCTCACCATTTACAAGTTTTGACACCAAAACACATTTAACTTGGTTTTATACTTCAACTTAATCCATTTCAAGTTTATAAACCTCATTAAATCGCCAAATGGGTCATAATCACCACCAAACCCTAGTTTGACCCAAAGTCACAATTAGTCAACCAAATAACCTTAAATGGGTTTCAATACTTCCATAATCACTAACTTAAGTGATTAAACTCAATTTCAAGTCCTAAACATGGCCAATTAGTTCACCAACCCAAAATCCACCAACACTAACAATAAACCCAATTACTAGCTTCACTAAACCCATTTCATCACCTAAAAGGGTTTTACCACAAACTAACTCAAAACCCTAACTTGAATATCAAATCAAATAGATGAAATTCGGAGTTTGAGCTTACCAATACCACCACAACGTAGCTAGGAACGAAAGGAACAACTTTAGAACCCGAGCTTTTGATCCAAACGGCCTCCTTCTTCTCCATAACCCCAAATCTCTCTCTAGATAGTTGGGAGTGATGAATGGATGTGAAAATGATCCAAAACTGATCCAAACCAGCTAATATGGCTCACAAATCCGGCCCCAAGTGAAATTACCCAAATACCCTTCATTTAAACCTTTTAAAAAGGCTGAAAATTGCCTCAGCAGCAATCGGCGCGCCGCGCCAGAAGGTGGAGCGCCGCTCCAATTAACTGGAAATTGTGGTCGAGCCCAAAACAGGTTTCAGCAACTTGTTTTGGCCACAACTTTTCGACCGTAACTCCGTTTTCGATGAATCAAATATCGTTGGAAATGTAATAAGATATTCTATCCAATGGTAAGGCTTTGAAACATCAACTCAAACTTTATTTGGGTTTGAAAAGGTACGTACACACCTTGTACCTCAAACAACGTCCAGTATTCTTCGACGGTCGAGCAAGCAACACCTACATGCTGTGCACACTCCATTCTCACATCGTACACCTTAAATACATTATGTACAATAAATATTTGGGTCTTACAACTCTCCCCCACTTAGAATCGATCACGTCCTCGTGATCTTCTCCACTTAACCAATCCGGACCTACTCAACGATCCTCAATCATAAGTCAAATACGAATTTTCCTAGACAATTCTTCCCAATGAATCACCTTTAACCACTAAAATCGTCACCCACGATTTATCAAAACCACAATCCGAGCACTAAAACCATGCTCCTACCCCAACATCGGGAGAAACTCAACTAATCTCGTACCGAGATATCAATCCCTTAGCGTACTATTACCGAGTACAATGCTAGAAGCAACCAAGTCTCAACCTAGGTTCAACAACCCGAAACGATGAAGACCGAACCAAACTAATCCTTACGGATCCCATCAATCAATAAACATCCATTGCAGTGCGCAATACGACCAATACGCAACTATTGTAACATCATAATCCAACGGTTATAAACCGGTAGCGCCCAAACGACTATGGCGACGCTAATCCCATGGTGTACAAAATCGACGATCGTCACACCCGTAACAACACGTGAGCGAAACACGGCTATCGCATCACTAATCACACAACACACGAAGGCTGGCCGAAAACACACGCGCCTTAGTGAATCCGAACTACACGCGACTCACTACCTTCACCACAACAACAATCGGGAATGGCCGAACTACACGCGCCATAGTGAATCCGAACTACACGAGAGTCACTATCCCGGAGGAATGACCGAACTACACGAGTCATTTGTGAATCCGAACTACACGAGACTCACTCCTCAATAAAATGACCGAAACCACACGAGTCATTTGTGAATCCGAACTACACGAGATTCACTTCCACAACATCGAGGTTGGCCGAACTACACGAGCCTTAGTAATCCGAAACCACACGAGATTACTACCTCAATAAGATGACCGAACTACACGAGTCACCATGAATCCGAACTACACGAGATTCATTCCAATAAGATGACCGAACTACACGCGTCATCGTGAATCCAAAAACACACGCGACCCACAATCTCAACACAGGAATGGTACTCGCATTTCCCACCGGTACTCGCATTTCCCGATAGTGTTACACCATACCGACATAACACTACTCCCTTGATGAAGTCAGCGGACCCCGAAGGTCATGCTCCACCAATCACAACACCGGATGAAGTCAGCGGACCCGAAGATCATGCTTCATCGATATAACACCACGCTCATGATGAAGTCAGCGGACCCCGAAGGTCATGCTCCACCAATCACAACACCGGATGAAGTCAGCGGACCCGAAGATCATGCTTCACCGATATAACACCACGCTCATGATGAAGTCAGCGGACCCCGAAAGTCATGCTCCACCAATCACGTATTCCCATGACGAAGTCAGCGGACCCTAAAGATCATGCTTCATCAAACAACCATACCATAATCGAGCAAGAACCACCTATACCAAACATAGGTACCAAACAATAATTCTCCACAAGAGAACCCGACACACACCTCCCTTAACCGGAGGATTTCACCTTGCTCGCCAAACACGTCCATTATCTCTCAACGAGATTTACCACGTTACCACCTCGGTGATGATTCAAATCCAAACCATAAGTACAATTTATCCGAAATTGTACTCTACCACAAATCGACCCAACCAGGTCTCGACAACATTTTCCGGATCTACCAATAGCATCATCCGAAATCTCACACTAAAACTTCCTCGTGCGGGAGTGTAACTCCCCCACTTAGAACCACGTTCCATATCCACAACTCGTACAACCGCACAATGCTACCACAGGTAGACTTTACCAACAATTGGGCTCACACGACCCATTACCACATCTTGCTCCAACCTTGAGCACACGAAGGATTTTAACCAACCCTTAAACACTTTGTACGAAAAGTGTACCGCAACATAATCGGAGTCGAACACCACGCTAGTAGGTATAAAAGAGGCACCTAATGTCGCGTCATAAAGACTCCATTACCAACACACATCGAGATTTAAAACACTCGATCTCAAGGGTTCCAACCAACCGACGAACCTCATGATTCGTCACTTCAACATCAAAGCGAAAACGAGCTTAACAACCAAACACCAAAACCATTTTCGTGGCTTGGTAGAAACGTTTCCCAAATACTAAGGAATGCTTGGTTGCACCAAGTCTTACGCCCTTCGCCCGTCAATCAATCATCAACATAGGGTACTTCCATTGGGAACGTCACCCATAGCATAACATGCACAACAAAGGCACGCAACTCAAACTCAAACGGCATTTAATAAATAATCAGAAGACATATTTATCAAAATTAAACGTACCTTAACGTCTCCTGGCCGCACCCGTCCCCGCTAACTTGGGACATCCCGACTTACGATGTCCTTCTTTTTGGCAATTGAAGCACACCATACCATCACCCTTTGGTACCGAACATTCCCAAGACTTGTGACCCCTCATGCCACAATTGTAACATCTAGCCGCACTAGAATCCGACATACCCGTTCGCGTACCACCCGTGCTCACACTCGGACCCTTAGCCCTCTTACTCGGAGCACCATAAGAAACGACCCTTCGCTCACTTGAAGGTTCACCCTTTTTCGATCGTGAATACGACTCGAAACCTCTAGCCAAGTCAAATAATTCCGAAAACGATTTCGCTTGACCCCGGATAATTTTACCTTTCAAGTCATCATTCAAGGTCCGATAGAAATCCCTCATCAACAAACGATCATTCCCCAAATACTTCGGACAAAAACAAGCCTTCGCCATAAAGGTCGTCTTGCGAGTACTCAAATCCATAGATCCTTGTTGCAAATTTCGCAACTCATTACGCAATTCCCACAAATCGGCCGAAGTCCGGAACTCCTCGAAGAATTCCTCCTTAAAGTCGTCCCACGATAAAGCCATAAACGTCTCGCCACCGACAAGATCAATCTTACCATCCAACCAATCCCTTGCCCTACCCCGCAACAAACTCGTAGCGAGTCTCGTCTTTCTCTCGGGAGGGCAATCAATAGTACGGAAACACCCTTCGACGTCCGAAATCCAAGTTGTGCTTACCAGAGGATCCGGTTTTCCGTCATACATCGGGGGTTTAGTCCTCATGAAGCTCTTAAGATAACGCTCCATTTCACTACTACCTTGAAGTTCGGAATACTTCCTATCCATTCTTTCTTCCAACGCACCCATTTGCTCCGCAACGGCGGCCGCAACTCTAGTATTAAACTCCGCGTCATTCGCCTCGGTCTCGTTTCGCGTCGTCATTCTTAAGAATGCAAAACGATTAGTCCACGAACATGTAAAACCGTACGCACGACACAGCCCCATCTTGCTAAACACTCATCGTACATCACTTGTTAGACACGATTTGCACCCGTAATAAGGTTTGCAAGTTCTTATTACGCACACATGCCGCATCGACTCGTTAGTACAACGACCGTCTCGCTCGATGATATACACAAACACAACCAAAATTCTACGCGGTACAAACACACGCGAGAATTATTATCACAACACGACAACATATTAATAATATCCGCATTACTAATATAAACGTTAGTCAACCTATAGCCAATGTACTAACCAAACCCATTCCGACCCGTAATCCTACAAGTCCCGCAACAATTTAAGCACACACAAGTCTAAGTCTAGGCACCTATCTCAAGTCACCTAAATCCCTTAGACCATGCTCTGATACCACTTGTAACAACCCAAACCAACCCGCGATTAAACCGTGTAAAATTACAAACAAATTTTTTTTTGCTGAACTGCCACCTGGCGCGGCGCGCCATATAGGCCGCGCGGCGCGCCAAACCTGACTGTCCGGAAAGTCTTTAAATGCGAAAATGTTTGACTAGTTCCCGACGTATTTAGACAAAACGCTTTTAACCGCATGTTCAATATAATAAAACTAGCGCGTTCCATTAATAAAATTATGTTTACGAAGCGGGGCCCACATCGACCCAAATTACCCTTTAAGTATCGAAATACAATTTTCGACCATAAGACTTTTAATACAAAACAAAGCCAAGCATGGCGATTGGGGATACGCTACCCAATCCTAATAAATCCAAAAGCAACCCTTCTACGCAAACTATGCAAGTCCTCTAATCCTCGCGCTTACCCGAGCCACCATCCGCATGCAATCTATAAAAAGAGTCAACAACGAGAGGGTAAGCTAACGCTTAGTGAATGATAATATACTACATACATATATATGTATAAAATGGACACGCCACAAAATAACAAATACCGCATACCGAGGCATCCATATAAGGCACTACACTAAGCATACCGTACGATCTCTAAGCAACGAGCTAAAGATACAACAACAATATAAGTTCACCAACGACGATGTGAACAACGCCAAATAGCTACACCCGGAGGGTTAGCTACAACACAACAATACATTAATATGTAACAATATAAATATAACAACGCGTAACACTCCCAAGGTTAACCATAACGCTATGGTGCTACCGGCTCATGGTTCACACCATACGCAATTGAGTCATACTCTTTTATAGTGCTACCGACTCGTGGTTCACACTCGATGCTACCGGCTCGTGGTTCACATCAATTATTTTATAGTGCTACCGGCTCGTGGTTCACACTCGATGCTACCGGCTCGTGGTTCACATCTTAGTTTATAGTGCTACCGGCTCGTGGTTCACACTCGATGCTACCGGCTCGTGGTTCACATATTAGTTTATAGTGCTACCGGCTCGTGGTTCACACTCGATGCTACCATAACATCCACAAACAAATATGCCATAAACATGAACGCATAATTATTCCACTCACAATATTAACCCTTCGCCATTGGGGTTATATAATCCACATCACCCGCCCATGTGATAACGTACACACAAAGTGTGCACCTCGTCAAAGGTGGTCAACCAAAATGCACAACCGTGCCAATTGGACCTATACACAAGTCCATCAATCCACCTATATGTGAAGTGAGTTCTATGACCGAGAACCACTTCACCCAACCCGCACCCATCCTACACATACATATGCACATAGGATATTAACACTCACCTTGAAGTCTTGAAGAAAGATTCCAAGTAAACCGCAACTCGCCAATGGAAAATACCTATTCCATTATCACAATTACAACAATACACTTAGAGTGGATTTACAAATCAACCCAATTCGTCACTTAGTGTAATTTCGACCCAAATGCACTTCCAAGCACAAACCTTGCCCAAAACTAACCAATAATCACTAACACAAGTGAGAATGGTCCTAATACGCCAATTAAACCCGAACTCAAGTGTTAAACACGTGTCATACCCATTTTGACACTTAAACCCTAATTTTGACCCATAAGGTCAAAATCTCACCATTTACAAGTTTTGACACCAAAACACATTTAACTTGGTTTTATACTTCAACTTAATCCATTTCAAGTTTATAAACCTCATTAAATCGCCAAATGGGTCATAATCACCACCAAACCCTAGTTTGACCCAAAGTCACAATTAGTCAACCAAATAACCTTAAATGGGTTTCAATACTTCCATAATCACTAACTTAAGTGATTAAACTCAATTTCAAGTCCTAAACATGGCCAATTAGTTCACCAACCCAAAATCCACCAACACTAACAATAAACCCAATTACTAGCTTCACTAAACCCATTTCATCACCTAAAAGGGTTTTACCACAAACTAACTCAAAACCCTAACTTGAATATCAAATCAAATAGATGAAATTCGGAGTTTGAGCTTACCAATACCACCACAACGTAGCTAGGAACGAAAGGAACAACTTTAGAACCCGAGCTTTTGATCCAAACGGCCTCCTTCTTCTCCAAAACCCTAAATCTCTCTCTAGAATCTCTCTCTCTCTCTCTAGATAGTTGGGAGTGATGAATGGATGTGAAAATGATCCAAAACTGATCCAAACCAGCTAATATGGCTCACAAATCCAACCCCAAGTGAAATTACCCAAATACCCTTCATTTAAACCTTTTAAAAAGGCTGAAAATTGCCTCAGCAGCAATCGGCGCGCCGCGCCAGAAGGTGGAGCGCCGCTCCAATTAACTGGAAATTGTGGTCGAGCCCAAAACAGGTTTCAGCAACTTGTTTTGACCATAACTTTTCGACCGTAACTCCGTTTTCGATGAATCAAATATCGTTGGAAACGTAATAAGATATTCTATCCAATGGTAAGGCTTTGAAACATCAACTCAAACTTTATTTGGGTTTGAAAAGGTACGTACACACCTTGTACCTCAAACAACGTCCAGTATTCTTCGACGGTCGAGCAAGCAACACCTACATGCTGTGCACACTCCATTCTCACATCGTACACCTTAAATACATTATGTACAATAAATATTTGGGTCTTACATATATATATATATATATATATATATATATATATATATATATATATATATATATATATATATATATATATATATATATATATATATATATATATATATATATATATATATATATATATATCTACACATATATTCATACATTTACGCATAAGCTAACGAGTTATAAACGTACAAATGCTTAAGTAAGTACCTTTCGATACGTACGGGAAAACGGGATGTTACAACTCTCCCCCACTTGAATTGGAGCACGTCCTCGCGATCCAAGCCGCATGACAAGAAGGAAGATAAACCAACACAAACTCTTCGGGCTCCCAAGTAAACTCGGAACCCTTACTATGATGCCATTGAACTTTAAAAGTCCTAACCTCTTTATGTCTCAACCTTTTGACCTTCTCATCAAGTATGGCAATCGGTTCCTCGATATACTCTAACTTATTATTTAGCTCAATCTCATTTAATGGCACCCAAGTTGATTCATCCGTAAGACACTTACGGAGGTGGGAAACATGAAATGTATTATGGATCCCCGCAAGCTCTTCGGGCAATTCCAAACGATACGCGACTTCACCAACACGAGCTAAAAACTTAAACGGCCCAATAAACCGAGGAGCTAACTTTCCTCGTTTCTGGAATCGAATAATAACTTTCCATGGCGAAACCTTAAGCATCACCATGTCACCTTCTTGAAATTCGATCGTTCGTCTACGTTTGTCGGCATACGACTTTTGCCTATCTTGAGCCTTTTTCAAATGCTCTCGAATCACATCAATCTTGCTATTCGTCTCTAAAACCAAATCGGTACTCCCGATTTCCTTTTGTCCCACTTCACCCCAACAAATCGGGGTTCGACACCTACGCTCATAAAGCATCTCATAAGGTGGCATCCCAATACTAGTATGATAACTATTATTGTACGAGAATTCTACCAAAGGCAAATGCTCATCCCAACTACCACCGAAATCAATAATGCACGCTCGTAACATATCTTCTAAAGTTTGAATCGTACGTTTAGTTTGACCGTCCATTTGAGGATGATACGCCGTGCTCAATTTCAATTGCGTACCCATATCTTCATGAAACTTTTCCCAAAACCGAGATGTAAAACGAGTATCTCGATCCAAAATAATAGATATAGGAACTCCATGTCTAGAGATTACTTCCTTGATAAACAACTTAGCCAAGGTCTCCGACGATATCGCTTCCTTAATGGGAAGAAATAAAGCACTCTTCGTCAGTCGATCAACTATAACCCAAATCGAATCAAATTGGGTTCTCGCCGTTTTAGGTAACTTTGTGATGAAATCCATGGTAATGTGCTCCCATTTCCATTTCGGGATTTCTAACGGTTGTAACTTACCATACGGCTTTTGGTGCTCGGCCTTAACTTGCAAACACGTGACACATTGCTCAACATACTTCACAACATCACGTTTCATGCCCGACCACCAATAATCTTTCCTTAAATCGAGATACATTTTCGTTGCTCCTGGATGAATGGAATACTTTGACTTATGTGCTTCATCAAGTAGCACTTGTTGATAATCTCCCATCTTAGGCACCCACACTCTTCCTTGAAAAGACAACAAACCCCGCGAGCCCATAGTAATGAACTCCGATTGTCCCACAATTCGCTCCGCATGCTTGTTGTGAACGTAAGCCTCTATTTGAATCACGCCGAGTTTTTCAAGAAAGTCGTTAGTAATAATCATACGTAACAATCCCAATCGTAACGTCGGGTGATGACTCTTTCGACTTAATGCATCCGCGACCACATTTGCTTTGCCCGGATGATAAAGTATTTCACAATCATAGTCTTTTACCACATCCATCCACCTACATTGACGATAATTCAAATCTCGTTGATTAAAAAGATGTTTCAAACTTTTATGATCCGAATAAATCATACACTTGACACCATACAAGTAATGCCGCCAAATTTTCAACGCATGCACAACCGCCGCCAACTCAAGATCATGAGTCGGATATCTCGTCTCGTGTTCCTTTAATTGTCGAGAGGCATAAGCGATGACTTTACCTCTTTGCATTAGAACACACCCGAGTCCATTTAACGAAGCATCACAATAAACCGTCATGTCTTCTACTCCTTCCGGTAACACTAACACCGGAGCTTGACACAACTTCTCTTTTAGCAATTGAAAAGCAATTTCTTGCTCGTCCTCCCAATTAAATCTCACGTTCTTCCTCGTCAACTTTGTCAATGAAGAAGCGATCTTAGAAAAGTCTTGGATAAACCGACGATAATAACCGGCCAATCCGAGAAAACTTCGGACCTCCGTAGGCGTAGTCGGTTGTCTCCAACTCTTCACCGTCTCTATCTTCCCCGGATCCACTTGAATACCCTCTTTGTTCACAATATGACCAAGGAATTGAACTTTCCTTAGCCAAAATTCACATTTGGAGAACTTAGCATAGAACTTCTCTTTTCGTAACGTCTTCAATACTTCACGCAAATGATGTTCATGTTCGTTCATACTCTTTGAATAAACAAGTATGTCGTCAATGAACACAATTACCGACGTCCAACATAGGTTGGCACACTCGGTTCATAAGATCCATGAATGCCGCCGGTGCATTCATAAGACCAAAAGGCATAACTACGAACTCAAAATGCCCATAACGTGTTCGAAAAGCCGTTTTCTCAATATCTTCCTCACGGACCTGCATTTGGTGATAGCCGGACCGTAGGTCGATCTTAGAGAAATACGTCGCACCTTGGAGTTGGTCAAACAAATCGTTAATCCGAGGCAATGGATAACGATTCTTGATCGTCACCTTATTCAACTCCTGGTAATCGATGCACATTCGCATGCTACCATCCTTCTTCTTCACAAATAAAATCGGAGCGCCCCATGGTGAAGCACTCGGTCGAATAAAACCCTTCTCGAGCAACTCTTGGGTTTGATTTAACGACTCTTGTATTTCCGTTGGTGCTAAATGATAAGGAGTTTTAGCAATGGGAGTAGCTCCCGGAACTAACTCAATGCGAAATTCAACTCGTCTTTCCGCCGGAACACCTGGTAACTCGTCCGGAAAAATGTCTTCGAATTCCCTAACCACCAGAATTTCATGAATAGGTGGTGGCTCATCACTAGTATCAACAACATGGGCAAGAAAAGTCAAGCCACCACTAACAAGAAAACGACGTGCCCGTGCAAAAGAACATATCGGCACAAGTCTTCTTCGTCTATCGCCATGAATAATCAACTCTCCCCCACTTGGGGTCTTCACACGTATAAACTTTTCATGGCATGCAATATCGGCTCTATTTCAATCGAGCCAATCCATACCAACAATGATATCAAAATCGCCCAAAGTCATAGGGATGAGATCAATTTTAAAGTTTTCGGCACCAAAAACGACATCACAATTCTTACACACATCAACCACTAGCACCGTCTTGCCGTTCGCTATTTCGACTTCTACCGGATGACTTAACTTAGCTAAAGGTCTATCAAGTTTAGGCACAAATTTTGGAGACACAAACGACAAATTTGCACCTATTAAATAAAATCCTTGCCGGATTAGAGTTAACCATAAAAGTACATGAGACAACTTCGTTGGATTGCTTAGCTTCATCATTCGTCATTAAATAGTTACGACCCCTAGTCGTACCCGCCGCTTTCTCTATCCACTTAACGTTATCATTATTCAAATCGGGACATTCCGGCCTCTTGTGCCCCTCTTTACCACAATTAAAGCAAGTGACTTTGGTCGACGCCTTGGTGCAATCACGGGCCATGTGTCCTCTTTGATTACAATTATAACACGTAAGTATATACATGCATACCACACTACCCCATCTTGCTCAACAATCGTCGTACATTACTCGTTTGACACGATTTGCACCTGTAACAACGGTAGCTAATCGTTGTTACGCGACCACGTCGCATTAACTCGCTAGTACAACATCCGTCTTGCCTGATGATTGCTAAACACAATACAAAACAATTAGCACAAGGTTAGTTCATATAAACTAAAACACTAACAATTCCTGATTAGATCCAAAGTCCTACAAGTCCTGCATAAAGCGCTCACACAATAAAGCCCAAGTCTAGGCACCTATCTCAAGTCGCCTAAATCTCTTAGACCATGCTCTGATACCACTTGAAACAACCCAACCCGTATTCCATACGATAAATTTTTTTTATATATAATACACATTTATGCGCCAATTAAATATGTAAACCATTCCACAAGTTCCATTTAAACGTACATCAATTTAAATGTTTACAAAAGGCACGAAAGCCATTAATTAAGTTTAATACAAGTTTGACCCACTACAAGGATAGTTTATAATCCAAACGACCCTCGATCATGGTTTGGGGCTAAACTACCCAAAACGTTAGGCCAACTTCAAAAGCTAACACCAAAAGCACCCCCGACAACATAAGCAGGAGACCACTAGTCCAAACGTATGCCCTTACTCTTGTCCAAGCCGGAACCTATAAAAATGGTAAACAATGAGAGGGTAAGCAAGGCTTAGTGAGTGCAACAATTATACATACATATATATAACCTATCCATTTGCAATCACAATACTAAATACCTCATACGAACTTGTAACTGAAATAGCATGTCAACATACCCGTAACACTAACAAGTCGTACATTATCACACTACTTCATTAGCATATACTCAACTTAAAGTATATTATATGCTAAACAAAACAACAATCTCAATATAGTTAACCAATAACGCTATGGTGCTACCAGCTCGTGGTTCACACCATACGCTTTTGAGTCATACTCGTTTATAGTGCTACCGGCTCGTGATTCACACTCGATGCTATCGGCTCGTGGTTCACATCTTAGTTTATAGTGCTACCGACTCGTGGTTTACACTCGATGCTACCGGCTCGTGGTTCACATCTTAGTTTATAGTGCTACCGGCTCGTAGTTCACACTCCATCCCACACATGTCATGGCACTACCGGCACGTGATTCATACCATAACATTCACAAATAAACACGCCATATACATGAACGTATAATTATTCCACTCACCTTGTCACAATGATGATGATTTAGCACTTCCGAGCTTCAACGCAATGTACCTAAATCATTAAGTGCACATTCAATTTCACAACTAGTGGGATTAACCACAATACTTCCACTAGAGCATTTAATGACCCAATTTGCATTAAATGACTCAACTACTCACAACCGCCCATAAATGGCCAAGACTCGACTTTAATCACTAAGACTAGTGAATTAAAGTCTATTAACTTCAATTAACATAAAACTTAGGGTAATCCATACCCATTTTATCTAACTAGGTCAACTAGTACATTTTGACCCATTTTATATCACTTAAACTCACAATCAAGTCAAACTTACCCATTAACACTTCTTTCATAAATCTTAAAGTGTATTAGTGACTAACAACACCAATTGACACTTACAACCTCAAATCACAAGGCCAAAACCCTAGATTGTGGCTATTAGAGTTTCATTACAACAACATAACCCAAACTCACCCATTTTACCACCAATTGGGTCTTACAAATCTCTAGTAACCAAAACCCTAGCCATTAACCAATTAAAACTCAAAAACTTAGAGTTAGAACTTACCGAGACTATCAACGCGTAGCTAGAGACACAAGGAACAACTTTAATTCTTGCTCCGAAGATCAACCCTCAATCCTTCACTCTCAAATCTCACTTTTAATCCAAATGGGTTTTAAGTTTTGGGAGAGAAATTAGAAAGAAAAGAGAAAAGAAATTAAATGAAATGGATAAGTGGTTGGGATTTAATGCTCCCATCAGATTTATACGCCAAATTACCACTTTGCCCCTTAAAGTCATTTAATTTGAGCTAAAACCGGAATCTGTCCAGCAGATTTTCCGCGGCGCGGTCCAAATGTCGTGGCGCGAAGTATCGAAGGAAAAACAACCCCTTTTAACCCAACTTCTGATCCAGATTTGCTTGATATGCCGCGGCGCGGACCCAATTGTCGCGGCGCGGCCTAAGGCTGTATCTGAACAGCTCAACCAACTTAAACAATTTTCGATTTTATTTAATTTGTACATTCCAAACCCGCTTCCTATATTCACCTAGCCTTCAACAATAGTCTCACAAGATTTAACGCTAACCAAACCCATGTTTAAACTTATACATGCACACATTATCAAGTATACATATATGTATATATATATATATATATATATATATATATATATATATATATATATATACACATATATTCATACATTTACGCATAATCTAACGAGTTATAAATGTACAAATGATTAAGTAAGTACCTTTCGATACGTACGGGAAAATGGGATGTTACAATATTATAACTTGAAAACGTTAACAAAGTATTAAATGTATAATATTTTAGATTAAACGTAATTGTCTTAATATATGCTTAATATATTCATCTACGAAATTAGAAGATAATACCAACGATTGGATTAGCAGATATTTCAACAATTATAAATCCCGTAAGTATTGTGATAAGTCTTTGTTGAGAGGTCCACCTTGATTTAAGAAATCTTTCCTTTTTGACTGTATTTGATATATAAATAACTTGCAACGTGTATAGAAAAAGTATATATATATATATATATATATATATATATATATATATATATACATATATATACATATATATATATATTAAGGTTCGAAATTATTTGTGTAAACAATAGTAACACCCATTTATTGTTCCGTTTGATAAATAAATATTATATACAAATTTATATTTCTAAACGAAAATATATATTTTACAATGTGATAATGCATAGAATTGAATTAGATATAAAACGTTTCGATATTATTAAATATATTTTAATAAACAACGAGGAGTTGATTTATAGAAGCAAATGACCAAATTACTAAAATGTATAAGTTATACTTTGAGTAATATAGTTTATTGATAATTTAAGATTATATTTTGACAAAGGTACGAATCACGAAATGTAAAGTACAAGTTTTCTAAGCATACGAAAATGCATTCGAGAAACCGAAACTGAGACATTAGTCGAGCGTAAACGTACGAGTTATCGGACCAAAAATTAAAAGTCAACTATGCACGTGAATATAATATAATATATAATTAATTAATTTAAATTATATATATTATATATATATATATTATAAAAATATGTCGACAAACAAAACAACAAAAAATTGTGAGCTGGATTTTGGGGCCATGCGATCATATGAGAAATAGGCATAAAACCCATGCGATCGCATGGCAGTCAGGATTCAGAAACATTCTATAAATTGGCCAGTTTGTTCGACACACACATACATATATCTCAATCTCTGTTCTCTATATTTATTATTATTATTATTATTATTATTATTATTATTATTATTATTATTATTATTATTATTATTAATTTTATTATTATTATTATTATTATTATTATTATTATTATTATTATTAATCTTATAATTAGGAGTATTATTATTAGTATTATTATATATAAAATACTACGACGAGGTCATGAGCAAGTTATTTTCAAAACAAGCTTTTCGAGCGGGATAGAGCTAAGGAAACTATGGGTTATAGCTATGGAGATTATGGGTAATGTTCATGTGTATTGTTCGCAAGTTAAATCTAGTGTTTATCATCTCTGTTGCGTCTACTTACTTTCCTGCAATATTGAATCACAATATTGATACGTGAGCATTCATATCTTATCTTTTATATATTATTTGTGTATCCATGTCTAGTGCTCGAGTATATATATTTATGCATGCTTGTATGCTAAATTTCGTCGTTAAACAGTTTATTATGAATCACGAATTAAATATATATATTACTGATAAAAGGTATATGATATGCATGTTTTTGGAAAGCTGGAGAAAAATCAATAACTTTTCATTTAGAAATCGCGTAATTTCGATGAACGAATCAAAAGATATGGTCAACTGAATTATGATTGATGTTAATTAGAATTGCTTTTGAATCTGCAATTAATATTTAAACAACTTGTTTGTAAGATTGATAAATTGAATTTTTGAATATGACCAACCGAGTAAATGAATCCTTATATAAGGTACGTCTCGTTTTGTTGAACTATTGTCAAAATTGACCTTTTGAAACGACTTTGGATAACTTTTGTATGTCGATCTTGAGCATTAGGATTGTGATACACTATGACCAGACCTAGCTTGTTATACATTTATTGACCAACATATGTTCTCTAGGTTGAGATCTACGGTTATTTGGGTATTCCGAGTTTAGGTCACATTTCGGTGAACAACTTTATGTGCTGCTAAGGTGAGTTTCATTTGCTCCCTTTTTAATTGCTTTTGCAATCTATATTTTTGGGCTGAGAATACATCCACTTTATTTTAAATGCAATGGACACAAGTACATACTAAATTCTACACTGAGTTTGAACCGAAAATCCCTTAGCTTTGGTAACTAGTAACTGCTGGTTATAAGAACTGGTGGGCGCGAGTAGTAGTATATGGATCCATAGGGCTTGATATCCTAGTCCGAGCTAGAGCACTAGCCTTTTAACGGACGTATGCTATTTGAGAAGCGTACACGTTGGTTTGCGTGTATTATTAAGATGATTATACAAAGGGTATAAATTATATATTCGTTAAGTTTAGTTACCAGGGTGCTCAATCTTGTAGAATATTTTGATAAATGTTTCTGGATGAAACAACTGAAATCTTGTGATCCACCTTTATGTACAGATTATGCAAAATATTAAAACTATGAACTCACCAACATTTGATTTGACACTTGTTAGCATATTTATTCTCAGGTTCCCTAGAAGTCTTCTGCCGTTTGCTTATATGTTAGACAAGCTATGTACATGGAGTCTTACATGGCATATTTTTCAAGGAAACGTTGCATTCACCAAATCATCACCATGTATCTTATTTTGATTGCATTGTCAACGGAAGTACTATTGTAAACTATTATATTATGGTGATTGTTTATATGTAGAAATCATCAGATGTCAATAACCTTTGATTTAAATATTCATTTATGGTGTGCCTTTTCAAAAGAATGCAATATTTACAAAACGTATCATATAGAGGTCAAATACCTCGCAATGAAATCGATGAATGGCGTGTTCGTCCATATGGATTTGGAGCGATCGTCACAGTTGGTATCAGAGCGTTGGTCCTAGCGAACCAGGTCTTGCATGAGCGTGTCTAACTGATAGTTGTTAAGATGCATTAGTAAGTCTGGACTTCGACCGTGTATGCATGTTAAAAGTTTTGCTTATCGTTTCTTGTAAGAAATTACATGCTTATCATTCTTAAGTCTAGACTAATTTTCCTGCATTTATTGCATAAATAGTGTATAGACAAAAATTCATATCTTAGCGTATCTGTTACTATAAACTTTTCCTGACATCTTTCGAAAATTTCTCCGTGATTTATGAAATTTGGTATTATATATACATATGTAAATTATGTATTGAAGAATACCAAACTAAATTCTATAATCTAATTCATATCAAAAATCATCTCCCTAATTATACAAGATGGATCCCGTATCTAGTTCAAATTCCTTAAACTCCGACAGCTATTTCGATATGGATATTCACCTGAATTCCGAAGATAGTGTAACCGAAATGGATCAACCAATCAGCCATCACCTATTCTGGATGAATTGGGGATGGGTTCGTAGCTTACTTAATCATTGGAGACAAGAAGAAGGCGATCCCTTCCATCCACAACATTGCCCTCTTGGCGAAGAACCTGAAGCACTTACCGGCGAACCTGTTCGTAATACCATTTTCTCTCTCATTTCCAGAGTATCTCTTCATGATAATATACTATCTCAAATTCTAAATCTTATTCATCCGCTCGTCCGAACTGCCAATCATCCCGGTGTAGTAGAAGAAGTCAACGAGCTTCGCGCTCGGGTAGTGGCTTTGGAGAATATGGTGCAAAGGTTACAAGCACCAGCAGAATCACCGGCATCAACAGTACCACCGACAACAACCCCAACAGTACCATTACCACCACCAACAACATCCGCACCACAAGCCTCAACATCACAATATGTACCTTGAACATCAACGTCATACGTACCCTAGTTACCAAGTGAAAGGACCCGTTCATATACATTATAAACGATTCACAATAGTTGATTACATCGCGAGGTATTTAACCTCTATATGATACATTTTACAAACATTGCATTCGTTTTTAAAAGACAAACTTTCTTTACAACAAAAGTTGACGGCATGCACACCATTTCATAATACATCAAACTATAATTGACATAATAATAATCTTGATGAACTCAATGACTCGAATGCAACGTCTTTCAAAATATGCCATGAATGACTCCAAGTAATATCCTTAAAATGAGCTAATGCACAGCGGAAGATTTCTTTAATACCTGAGAATAAACATGTTTTAAAGTGTCAACCAAAAGGTTGGTGAGTTCATAGGTTTATCATAACAATCATTTCAATATATTAATAGACCACAAGATTTCCGTTTATAAATATATGTACACTCGCAAGTGTATAAAAGTATTCTATAAGTTGTAGGCACCCGGTAACAAGCCTTAACGTTCATGTTTTACTCTCTGAAGTACACCAGATCAGGTGTGTTTAAAATAACCTCGAAGTACTAAAGCATCCCATAGTCAGGATGGGGTTTGTCAGGCCCAATAGATCTATCTTTAGGATTCGCGCCTATCGTACATAGACAAGTAGTTTAATGTTACCAAGCTAAGGGTATATTTCTGGTTTAAACCCACGTAGAATTAGTTTTAGTACTTGTGCCTATTTCGTAAAACATTTATAAAAACAGTGCATGTATTCTCAGTCCCAAAAATATATATAAAAGGGAGCAAATGAAACTCACCATACTGTATTTCGTAGTAAAAATACATATAACGTCATTTAACAAGTGCAAGGTTGGCCTCGGATTCACGAACCTATATTAATTATATATATTTATATGTTGGTCAATATTTGTCTAACAATTTTTGGTCAAGTCATAGTGTACCACAATCCTAATGCTCGAGACTAATATGCAAAAGTCAACAAAAGTCAACTTGACCCAAAATGACTTCTAAAATTTATATGTTTTTATTATATAACTTAACTATAGTCGTTTTATATATTTATTAGATTTTATAATAATAAAAGTCATTTATTAATAAAATTTATATTAACGTTTATATATGATAAAATATACTTTTATATATCTTAAGTAGTAAAATTTATAAAGTTCATTTAATATCGTAAAACTATAGTGGTAAGTATTATTAATGTAATTATATTACGCGTGGTGAAAAATATCTTTGTATCCCCTATTTATTTGATAAAATAATATTGATCATAATAATAATAAGTAAAAGTTGTATTATTTTGTAATAATAATTATTATTATTCTATAAAAAAATAACAATAGTTATATTTACTAAAAATGGTATTATGATAAAATGATAATACTAACATAATAGTAATAATGATATTTTATAATAACAATGATATTTCTATTAAAATAATAACGACGATAGTAATAATAATCATTTTAACAATAATACTAAAATTCAGTTGACTATAACTTCTAATCCGTTCATCGAAACCATTCGATATCTAAATAAAAAGTTCTTAATTTTTCGCTAGCTTTCCAATGACATGCATATCATATACCCTATCTCAGTAGCATATGTATCTAATTCAGGTTTCAACAAACCTATCTAAGGACAATATCGAATGTACAAGCATGCATAATCCTATATACTCGAGCACTAGTCAGGGATACACTATTGATATATAAAAGTTAAGTTATGAGTGCTCACGTATCAATATTGAGATTCAATATTGCAGGAAAGTACGTAGACGCAACGGAGATGATAAACACTAGATTGACCTCACGAGCATACCCATGAACCATACCCATCACCTCCATAGCTATAACCCATAATTTCCTTAGCTTCGACTCATTAAAAAAACTATTTTGAAATCACTCGAACATCACTCCGTCGTAATATTTTATGTATACTAATAATATCTTGAAATAATACAGAGCAAATATATATATATATATATATATATATATATATATATATATATATATATATATATATATATATATATATATATATATATATATATATATATATATATATATATATATATATATATATATATATATATATATATAAATCGATTGAGAGAGTTTAGAGAAATATATTTTCAAGTTTCTATGAAATAATAAAACCTATTGAATTCTATTTATAATAGATTTTTGAATTATTAAAGTGAATTATTAAAGTATGAATTATTAAAGTGAATTATTAAAGTATGAATTATTAAAGTAAATTATTAAAGTTAAAATAAAGTAAAAGTAAAGTAAAGGTAAAGTTAAAGTATAGTAAAAGTATAAAAACTATGTATATAATACGCGTATAAATATATAATATTAATTTAAATCGTTATATATATTTAATGAAATAAAATATAAATATCGTTATATTTATTATACTGGTTAACTAATGAGTTATCAAAAGTGATTCTAGATATTTATAAAAGTTATATACGTTTTAATAATAAAGTTCTTTTTAAACTGAAAACGTTTTTGTACGTTTGAAAATAGATTAATAGAATATTATGGAAACCAATTCTCCACTAGCTTTTGTCTAACTTTCGTAAATGACACTTTTTATTTTTATTTATAAATAGCTTTACAAATTATTCCGAATATCGTTAAGAGGAATAGATTTTCTCAAATCATAGTGGACCTCTCAACAGAGACGTGTAATCATAATTCAATGTTTCTGATAATTCAATCATTTAATATATTTTTTTTAATTTCGTCGATAATCATATTGAAACAAATACGTTCATATAAAGCATTATACGTTTAAATACTTTGTTGACATTTTCAATTTATAACATATACACATATAAATACATATCCATATATGTTCATTTAATGGTTCGTGAATCATTGGAATTTGGTCGAGGTTTAAATGAATGTATAAACATAGTTTAAAATCCTTGAGATTTAACTTAACAAACATTGCTTATCGTGTCAGAATAATATAAAGATAAAGTTTAAATTTAGTCGAAAATTTCCGGGTCGTCACACCAAGGAATACCAACAACAACAAACGATGAAGTATTGATTCATAACTTCATCGAAGAAATATTCTGCAGAGAATATGTAGTTTCTAAAAGTTTTAGAGATTAAATATTCTAGTCCTAGTCGAAAACCAGATGAGATTAATATTATGTTAACTCATTAAATCCATGATTACATCTAAAGAAAATATATATGTAGGTATATTTTCATAAAGATTGTAATTAAGAAAATTCTTTTGTACAAACTGATAATGGTGAGAATATTTTAACGGGTAGGTAATACCCGAGAGATATATAAATTCACAATTAATATGTTACATTCTTCGATTCTGATTCAACAAATCATCAACTATACTCACTACTTTCACAACAATATATATTCTTTTATAAAAATCAAAACAACCATCCTCATCCAAATTTGATTACATATTTTGATTTTGACAAATCAAAATCCAAGTCAAGATTTAACAAAAGACATCATTCTTAGATTCCTACATCTTTCGAAGCTATACTTTGACTTCAAAACTGTGCTAGAACATCATTTCTATTCATAGAACCCATAAAAGTATTTGTATCATTCAAAATCCTAGAACATCATATGAATTTTAACGATTACGATCGGTGTTCAAACCCTTCGAAATTCCTGAAGACACTTCAAATAATGAACAATTGAGATGATGATCCAACCACATGTTACCCACGGTCATGTACCTGAAAAAACCTCGAAACCAAAGTCATAGTTTAAAACGTATCAGTGTCAGACCCTTTGGCATTTATTAGCAAAAATAACTTTTCAATCCCTTTTCAAAGTAGACAGTTTTGTCACAGCTCCAGCAAATCAACTTCAATTGTCCATTCGATAAGCCTTATTATAACAATTACCCCTTCATCATTGTTACCGGGGAATCTTTCATATCTCGCCACATTAGTAGTAAACTTATCAACAACTTCATTGATCTTTAAGCCTTTCCGAAAAATCCTTTTACTCATTGAAACCCTATCATGTACTCATCCACATCTTGTAACAATAATTATCATACCAACTACCAGGAATTAGCAATCAGTATTTAGAATTTTAGAGCAATTCTACGCCAACAGTTATATATATATACATATAATGGCTATCTTCTAAACTTACCTACTTCGAATGTGAAATTTCTGAAAAACACCCCAAACTGCGAAACTAGTTCTCCGAAATTGGAAAAATGCCGATGAAGCAACAAAAATTGTAAACGACCTTAACAGTCAAAAGTTTGATGATAAAGAATAATATGGTGGTAAAGCTGAGAAAAAGAGAAGGTTTGGAACTGGAAACCGGATTGAGCAGACCATGAAGGAGGCTGTGGATAAATCACAAAGACTAAACCTGCCTTAAAAGAATCCAAATGATTCAGTGTCTGCTAAAGTCAATAACGAATACCTTGCTCCTGACTCTAAACCTTTACGAACAAATCTTCTTCATCATCCTTCGATATTAGAAATTCTAAGATATCATCATATCTTTCATTATAAATATCTTCGATATTTCTGAAGATATCTTCATAACAATTATTATCCGAAATTATTAATCTCTTCGTGTTATCTGTGTTACATCGTAAAAGAAACTGTTTAGTTTCTGAAATTCTGAAAAATTTGAATTTAAAATATGAATGTTTTGAAGTAGTGTTGGGAACTGAAGCATGAATTAGTATAATATAATGACACTTGATCAACGTGATTATATTACAGTAAGTCATGCTGAGTTTCTAATGGAACGTGATAAAGGTTCACAGATCATACCCTCATCATGAACCATGTTACATAACTCTTTCATTCTATTTAACCTCTAAATATATCAAGAAAGTATTTTTCTTGATGATTCGGTCTTTTTCGGATATTCTGGTAATTTGACAAATCAAGATCGTGCCATTACAATTTCTTTCTTAGAACATTAACTATGTTCATTCCGAAATGCATAACTACGAATTCTGGACCATTATCCGCTTGACTTAAGGTCGAGAAGAGAAAACAAAAGCATGAAGCTCCCAAATATAATGGAGAATATAAAGTCCGATAAAAACCCCAAAATTACAAACCGTGTATATCAATGCGTATAGAAATATAAAGACATGGGAGAATGAAAAACACTATAACCCCAAGGTAATAGTAGAAGAAAATAACTTCCTCTGGTGGCAGATGAAAAAGAAGAATGAAGGATACGATAGCCAAGAAAATATCAAGAATCAGAACTGGATTAAGCATTTTCACAATCTATTAGGAAGTATGAAATAAGGAAGAAGCTTATAGGAGTGGTGAAAATAAATGAAACGGAAGAGGTCAATTTATAGTGAAATATCAGACATAGCAATCAAGGCAGATTACGCATTTAATCAAAGAAAATTCTAATTTCCTTAATTATCGAAAAATCAAATCTTATTACGAAAATTTTCTCTAAATCCCTTGAAATCCGGAAATCAATCCTATCAACGTCAAAAGATATGACGAATCTACATTTAGTCATTTCACTCTTTTGTGATAGCTTCACTTATACTCTTCGCGTAATTAAATTGTTTATTCTATATTACTTGATGATGATAAAACTCTAATTTTTAGCTCGTATGCATCATGAAAACATACTTATTGTCAGCCATGACCTTTCCAATCAAATTTCGGGACGAAATTTATTTAACGGGTAGGTACTGTGACAACCCAGAAATTTTTGACCAAATTTAAACTTAATCTTTATATGATTCTGACATGATAAGCGAAGTTTGTAATGTTGAGTCTCAAAAATTTTGGAACTATGTTCATACATTCAATTACCCTTTTGACTATGCTCGACGATTCACGAACGAATATATAAATGGATATGAATATATATATATATATATATATATATATATATTTATATATATATATATATATATTATAACTTGAAAACGTTAACAAAGTATTAAATGTATAATATTTTAGATTAAACGTAATTGTCTTAATATATGCTTAATATATTCATCTACGGAATTAGAAGATAATACCAACGATTGGATTAGCAGATATTTCAACAATTATAAATCCCGGAAGTATTGTGATAAGTCTTTGTTGAGAGGTCCACCTTGATTTAAGGAATATTTCCTTTTTGACTGTATTTGATATATAAATAACTTGCAACGTGTATAGAAAAAGTATTTATATATATATATATATATATATATATATATATATATATATATTAAGGTTCGAAATTATTTTTGTAAACAATAGTAACACCCATTTATTGTTCCGTTTGATAAATAAATATTATATACAAATTTATATTTCTAAACGAAAATATATATTTTACAATGTGATAATGCATAGAATTGAATTAGATATAAAACATTTCGATATTATTAAATATATTTTAATAAACAACGAGGAGTTGATTTATAGAAGCAAATGACCAAATTACTAAAATGTATAAGTTATACTTTGAGTAATATAGTTTATTGATAATTTAAGATTATATTTTGACAAAGGTACGAATCACGAAACGTAAAGTACAAGTTTTCTAAGCATACAAAAATGCATTTGAGAAACCGAAACTGAGACATTAGTCGAGCGTAAACGTACGAGTTATCGGACCAAAAATTAAAAGTCAACTATGCACGTAAATATAATATAATATATAATTAATTAATATAAATTATTTATATTATATATATATTATAAAAATATGTCGACAAACAAAACAACAAAAAATTGTGAGCTGGATTTTGGGGCCATGCGATCGCATGAGAAATAGGCATAAAACCCATGCGATCGCATGGCAGTCAGGATTCAGAAACATTCTATAAATTGGCCAGTTTGTTCGACGCACACACACATATATCTCAATCTCTGTTCTCTATATTTATTATTATTATGTTTATTATTATTATTATTATTATTATTATTATTATTATTATTATTATTATTATTATTATTATTATTATTATTATTATTATTATTATTATTATTATTATTATTAAGATTAATATTATTATTAATCTTATAATTAGGAGTATTATTATTAGTATTATTATACATAAAATACTGCGACGAGGTCATGAGCAAGTTATTTTCAAAACAAGCTTTTAAAGCGGGATAGAGCTAAGGAAACTATGGGTTATAGCTATAGAGATTATGGGTAATGTTCATGGGTATTGTTCGCAAGTCAAACCTAGTGTTTATCATCTCTGTTGTGTCTACGTAATTTCCTGCAATATTGAATCACAATATTGATACGTGAGCATTCATATCTTATCTTTTATATATTATTTGTGTATCCATGTCTAGTGCTCGAGTATATATATTTATGCATGCTTGTATGCTAAATTTCATCGTTAAACAGTTTATGATGAATCACGAATTAAATACATATATTACTGATAAAAGGTATATGATATGCATGTTTTTGGAAAGCTGGCGAAAAATCAATAACTTTTCATTTAGAAATCGCGTAATTTCGATGAACGAATCAAAAGATATGGTCAACTGAATTATGATTGACGTTAATTGGAATTGCTTTTGAATCTGCAATTAATATTTAAAAAACTTGTTTGTAAGATTGATAAATTGGATTTTTGAATATTACCAACCGATTAAATGAATCCTTATATAAGGTACATCTCGTTTTGTTGAACTATTGTCAAAATTGACCTTTTGAAACGACTTTGGATAACTTTTGTATGTCGATCTTGATCATTAGGATTGTGATACACTATGACCAAACCTAGCTTGTTAAACATTTATTGACCAACATATATTCTCTAGGTTGAGATCTACGATTATTTGGGTATTCCGAGTTTCGGTCACATTTCGGTGAACAACTTTATGTGCTGCTAAGGTGAATTTCATTTGCTCCCTTTTTAATTGCTTTTGCAATCTATATTTTTGGGCTGAGAATACATCCACTTTATTTTAAATGCAATGGACACAAGTACATACTAAATTTTACACTGAGTTTGAACTGAAAATCCCTTAGCTTTGGTAACTAGTAACTGCCGGTTATAAGAACTGGTGGGCGCGAGTAGTAGTATATGGATCCATAGGCTTGATATCCCCGTCCGAGCTAGAGCACTAGCCTTTTAACGGACGTATGCTATTTAAAATGCGTACACGTTGGTTTGCGTGTATTATTAAGATGATTATACAAAGGGTATAAATTATATATTCGTTAAGTTTAGTTACCAGGGTGCTCAATCTTGTAGAATATTTTGATAAACGTTTCTGGATGAAACAACTAAAATCTTGTGATCCACCTTTATGTACAGATTATGCAAAACATTAAAACTATAAACTCACCAACCTTTGTGTTAACACTTGTTAGCATGTTTATTCTCAGGTTCCCTAGAAGTCTTCCGCTGTTTGCTTATATGTTAGACAAGCTATGTACATGAAGTCTTACATGGCATATTTTTCAAGGAAACGTTGCATTCACCAAATCATCACCATGTATCTTATTTTAACTGCATTGTCAACGGAAGTACTATTGTAAACTATTATATTACGGTGATTGTCTATATGTAAAAATCATCAGATGTCGAAAACCTTTGATTTAAATATTCATTTATGGTGTGCCTTTTCAAAAGAATGCAATATTTACAAAACATATCATATAGAGGTCAAATACCTCGCAATGAAATCGATGAATGACGTGTTCGTCCATATGGATTTGGAGCGAGCGTCACACAATCCTTCTCCTATCCGAGAATAAAGAAAAGTCATTTCTACACCCAGAGTGAAAACACTCTCAAAAGTAGAGAAAGTTATCTCTCTCTCTATTCGACGGATAAAGAGATTGCTTCTGAGTGAACTTCCGACAAAAAAGTAGAAAAAAATTCATTTAAAAAAAATAATAAAATAAAAATTAAACATAACGTTAAAAATAAAATTAAAAATAAAATAAAATAAAAGTAAAACTGAGACGCCGTGAAAATAAATTAATCTATTCAATCTTTTAGCTTTAAAGTCCCTACATCCATCTATACAAATCTATCCATCTATCTTAAAGAACTCCTCTGTTCTTTCATCAAAAATATTCACGTCACATTCATACACAAATTAACCTGCGAATACCAAAACTCTCATTTTCGAATTTGTAAGGCCTTGGCAACGAAGGAAAAGGATTAGGAAAGGGTGGAGCAACACGACATCTTAAAGTGTTATGAGACAACATTCAAGGTATTACAAACCTGCAATCAGAAGTGTAGCAAGAAGAGGTGGAGTGAAAATTAGGTACACTGAACACGCTAGAAGAAAGATGGTTACAGCCATGGATTGTTTATGACAGGAAATTGTTGTATTTAGAAATTTGTTATAAATAATAGATAATCAAAGATTCAATTTATGAGGTTTATTTCAATTTATTGTTTTTAGAAATTTTTGTTTAATATGAGGTTTATTTCAATTTATTTGTTGTAAAAGAACGAAAAAGCGGGAACAAAAGCAAAAAAAAAGTTGGAAAAGTAGAATTAGCTGTTAGATAAAAGGTTCGGCCCAAGTTCGATATGTGGGCTTGGGTCCGTTAGGGTTAGGTATATGTCTAGGGTTTATGTAATCTCTATTTATAGTCGATGAATAAAACATAATAACCACGGGTTCTATTCCCCAACATGGTATCAGAGCAGGAGGTTGCACAGTATTCGATCCAAAACTCGCAGAAGTTTTCGATTTGGTTGCTGAAGGTTTACTGATTCCTGCATTCTTCTTCCTTTGCTTGTAAAACCCTTTCATGTCTGCTGATGAAGTCATTCTGAATTGTTAATTTATTTGATTATGATTACGAAACCCTAATTTTTTGCTTTAGGTGCTTTTTTGAATTTTGAATTTGATCCTCAAACCTAGTTAGCTACCGCCCGTCAAGTCTCTCTTTTACCATCGTCTCTTACGATTCTTTTTTTTTTCATTTTAAAAGTTGCAGCCGTCACCCAACACCTTTCTTTGTGCGTGTGTCTTACTAGCACCTTTGTGTGCATATCTTCGTTCAATTAGATCAACCAATTATTTTTTCCTAGCCGTAGTCGACAATCAAATGCAAAAGAAAACACCACCGCTTAATGTTTTTGCAAATGAATCGGAACCGCCTTTTGTTTTATCTATTTATTTATTCTGTTTCTTGCTTCTCGTGAATGCCACTATTTATTTATTATAAAAAAAAATCCAGATGTGTTACCAAACCATGCTATTCATCCTAATCATACGTAGCCTTTATTTTACCAAACCTTTCATAATGTTTTCAATCCCTTATTTTTCCATCTCTTTTGGCATTTTACGATCTTCTGCGATCATTGCTCTTATTACACTTTTATTTAATTTATAGTTTACCTATTTCATCTAATAATAATCGGGGTGGGGCTGAGCCGCCTAGCTTGACTAGGTTCCAAACCCCAAAAAAAAAGAGGAATAAAAAACAAAAAAAAATTATTTGCAGCGTTGATGAAAATTGTTTATGTCGACAGAGTTCCTTGCCCAAGTCCTGCTCAATCCTTAGGCAAAGCAAACGCCACTACGTATAAAAAAAATGTTACGGAAAAGGAAACGCAGTCAAGCAAGACGCAATGATATCAGCGAATATCAGTCTATTCGGTGCAACAAATGAAAAAAAAAGTTTCTTTTATTTCTTTTTTTAATATTTATTGTTTTCTCTCCAGTCCGAACTTTCACGATTTCGCCGTTCGGACTACGGGGGAGTGTTAGATAAAAGGTTCGGCCCAAGTTCGATATGTGGGCTTGGGTCCGTTAGGGTTAGGTATATGTTTAGGGTTTATGTAATCTCTATTTATAGTCGATGAATAAAACATAATAACCACGGGTTCTATTAAGATTGAGGGGTGCGCGCTTCGCTGGTGACAATTGTATGTGATTACGATGGTTATTGTTGAGTCCCCAAAATAATTAAGGATTTAATTATGACAAAACAATAATTATTTGCACTAAAGTGTTATGTGCAGCCAGCACAAGTTTGTCTATGTATAGTCAGCTAATATAGCTGTGTCGAGTGTTTAGTATGCTGCTTAGTCTACCAGCACAAGGTAGAAATGTATTCTTCGAATTAGCACAGGATGTGCACCCAGCAAATCAAGAATATCAAGTGACTCAGCATATGAAGGACCAGTAAGTCTGGATATCAGCATACAACACAAGACAGCCATGCTCCATTACAAGCATGGTAGTTTCCCAGAGTGGTCTACATCAACGCACTATTCAACAGAAGTCGAAGACAAAGTTGAACAGAAAAGGACAGGAGTCGGCGGCTGACAAGTGACCTTACAAGACCACGTGGGAATGCAGAAGTGGAACGCATGTGCAGACATGTGTTATACTTTATTCATACCTAGGGAACACAACATTCCATTTGTTTAAATCAAATGGTAGTGCCAAACCGAATTGGTGTGTTCCTGCAAATAGCTACCTAAGAGGAAAGAAGGAGAGCACGCCTTCTGACACAATTGTCCCCACAAGTACAAGGCATCCAATGTACTAGTGGACAATAGATTAATTACACGGTTAATAGAACTACTATATATATTGTTGTATCCACTATTGTAAAAACTAGTGGTGTGGGTTTATCTGTTAGAGTCCAAACCGTGTAATAGCTTTAGTTTATCTCTTAGCTATAATCTAGGTAATCTGTATCAACCAACTATCATTTCCGCCAAGGATAGTTGTGATTCTTTCTGATTTAATCAATAAAGAATAACCGTTGAAAATTACCTGTGACTCTATCTTATTTACTACAGAATACTAAACGTGTTTAACTGACTAGTTAATTAAGAAAAGAATTGTATTCACCCCCCTCTCTACAATACTCCTGTTGTTATTAAGGGACCAACAACTGGTATCAGAGCTTCAGTCTTGATAATTAATATCTTGGATCTGAATTCTCTTATGGCTTCGTATTCAAACTCAGCTTACCTTGAGAATGGCTCGCCTAACAGACCACCTAAGTTTGATGAAGATGAGTATGAAACCTGGAAGGCAAGGTTCATGCTCCATCTTGAGTCTGTGGATTCACTCATGCCTGGAATTACCAAAGATGGCCCTTTCGTTCCCACTGAGACAGTTGGTAGTGCACCAGCAACAGCTGACACTCCTGCCATCCCTGGCAGAGAGGTTATTCTCACTCCCTCTAGATGGGATGATGAGGATAAACGTCGAGTTGGTCTTGACCCTAAAATCAGAACCCTGTTAGCCATAACTTTGCCTAACCCACTGTTCAAACTGATCAAGGGAAAAGAAAATGCTAAGCTTATGCTTGACTATCTAGATGTCACCTATGAGGGTATGGGAGAAGTTAGGCAGAACAGGATGATTGCTCTTAAAAGAGAATATGAAATGTTCTTTGCCTATAAGAATGAAACCCTTAAACAAACCTTCATTAGGTTTAACTCTTTGATAGCAGACCTGACCACTTTAAATGTGACCTACACTGAATTTGAACAAGTGAACAAATTCATTGATGCACTGCCATGTAAATGGAAACCTGTTACTGACCCATTAAGAACCACACAGACCCTAAAGAACTTTAACCTGTCTTCTCTCTACAGTTCCCTTTGGAATCATGAGAAGGCAGAAGCCAAGTTTGAACTTAACATGAAAGAAAACTTTAGGTCTGCCCCCACCACTTCAAAATCATCTAAAAATGATGATGCTGCTCTTATTGCTGCTGCTAAATGGAAGAAAGCTCAAAAAGCTTTACTGGTTCAAAAGTTACTGGCAGAACAAGAGTCAGCTGATAGTGTTGAGGAAAGTGGTACTGGGTCTGAAGAAAGCAGTACAGATGAAAGTGATGTAGAAGGATTTGCTGAAGGTATGGCTCTGCTGGCTAGGCAGTTCAAAAGGTTCAATCGTAGTAGAACCAACAAGTCATACAAAGGGAGCAAAAAGCCAAATGCTAGGTACAACAGCAAGTCAGTCAAGGGTCCTAAATCTGAGTGCTTTAATTGTGGGAAGGTTGGACATTTTGCTGCTGAATGCATGTCCAAGAAACCTTCCACATCACATGCTAACTCTTTCTCAAAAGCTGATAAGTACAAAAACAAGTACAAAGCTATGAAAGCTCAGATGAAGGAAAGTGCAAAGACTGACAAGAAGGGTAAACAGCCAGAAAAGGTTCTAGTTGCTGAACATCATGACTGGGATGAAGCCAGCACGTCCTCATCTTCTGATTGTGATACTGATGATGATGGTGCTGGTTATGCTACTGGTAAAAAGCTGTGTTTGATGGCCAAAGAGGTCGAGGAGTCTGATGAGGATGATGGTGGTAGTACGTTTTTGGCTGATATGAGGGAAGCTGATCAAAACAGAGATTCTCCTCAATGGAAAACTGAAATGATGTATAAGGTTGATAATTTTCGAACTTATACTGATGATGAAAAAGCTGAAATGTTTGACTACCTAAGAATTGATTTATGCAGAAGCTGCAAACGTGAAGAGAGTTTGAAATCTAATAACAAATCTTTAAATGAAAAACTCAAAGGCAAAAATGATGAAATTAAGATCTTAAAAGATACAATTTCCAAACTTGAAAAACAAAACTTTGCTTTAGAAACTCTTCACGTTGAGGCAGCAGAAGTCAAGACCCAGCTGGACAATCTCAAAAGAGTTGTTGCTTCATGGTGCACATCTGCTCAACGCACAGCTAAATGTGTTAACGAGCAGGTGCCTGCCCAAGTTCAAGCCTTCTTTGCTGGTGACTATGCTGCTGCTGCTGCTATTGCAGAAGTTACTTTCATGGACCCGATTCTTGAAACTGATCCTGAAGCTGTCTTGCCAAATACTTTTGCCAAGATAGTTGAAGGTAAAAAGGTTGTGACAAACAAATTTGTTAGACCTACTGTGTCCCCACCACCTGCCATGAAAGAAATTTTGGAGGATGAAGTTAGAGCAAGAGAAGCCAGTAACTCAATTGATGAGACTACTGACCCCTCAAGCATCCACTACATGACTCCGAAAGAAAGACGTATTAAAAGGGAAATCACTGAAAACAATTTGAGAAAAGTTAAACCAACTGATTCCCCTTCGTGTTCGAGTTCTACCAGTGCTAAGCCAGCTGATGACCAATCTACTGGTCACCCAGTAGCTGCAGACAAGCCAGTGAAACAAAATACTGGCAAATCCAAGGCAGCAGTTAAGATACCTACTGGTTCATCAGCATCAGAAGACAAGCCAGCAACTTCCCACGCTAACTTGTCAAATGATAAAGGAAAGACAGTTCACCATGGTCATGGTACTGGTTCCAAAAGGAAAGCTGCCCATAAGGGAAAAGCAAAAATTGACTCGACTGATGAGCTGTCTATCACTGAGATAATGACAGCCAAGCTTTACCAGCTAATTGAGGCAGTAACCAAAAGTTGACCCGATCCTACTGCCCCTATTAGATCTGTGCATGACCAGCCACAAAAGCCAAAAGTGAGAAAATGCTACAAATGTGGCAGCAAAGCTCACTTGGCTAACCAGTGTACTCAAACCCAAACCCCATCTGCTGCTTCTTCTAGCAAGCCAGTAGAAAAGAAGAAGTCATCAAAGGTGACTCCTTCAGAACCCATCCTTGGATGGGTTCCCAAAAAGAACTAATCTCTAAGTTATTGTGCAGGGCATTCAAAACAAGCAAATCTGGTATCTCGATAGTAGTTGTTCGAGACATATGGCCGGAAGTAAGTCCCTGCTGATGGACTATCAGGAAAAGGATGGTCCAGTTGTTTCGTATGGAGATAATTCGTTGGGTTACACAAAGGGTTTTGGTACTTTGACAAATGGGAATGTCACGTTCTCAAATGTTGCGTATGTAGTTGGGCTTAAACATAACTTACTCAACATAAGCCAACTGACAAGCAAGAATAAGATAGTCCAATTCAGAAAGAAAATTGGTACTATTTTTGATAAGACAGGGAAGCCACTGCTGACTGCAAAACGTCATGAAAACATGTATCAAATTGACATGAACACAGCAGTCACAACAACTGATACTTGTTTCTATTCGAAGTCAGCAGACAACCTGAAGTGGTTATGGCACAAGAGACTCTCACATCTCAACTTCAAAGATATTCACAAATTATCCAGTAGAAGTTTGGTGTCTGGGCTACCCACAATGTCTTATGTGAAGGACAGATTGTGTCCTGGTTGTGAAAAAGGGAAACATCACCATGCCTCGTTCAAATCAAAGCAAATCTCATCTGTTGAGAAACCATTTCACTTACTTCATATGGATCTATTTGGTCCAGTGAATGTGGCCAGCTGTAGTGGGAAGAAGTATACACTGGTTATTGTTGATGAATACTCGAGATACACTTGGGTGTTCTTTTTGAGGCAAAAGAGTGAAGCTGCTGATGAAATCATCAATTTTATCAAAAGAATGGAGCTTTTGAATGGGCAACTGGTGAAGCAACTAAGAAGTGATCATGGTACAGAATTCAGAAATGCTACATTAGAAGAATTTTGTGCTGACAAAGGTATTTCCCAAAATTTCTCTGCTGTGAGAACACCTCAGCAAAATGGTGTTGCAGAAAGAAGAAACAGAACTCTCATTGAAGCAGCAAGATCTATGTTGGCTGAGTCTGGGTTGAAGAATTCCTACTGGGCAGAAGCTGTGAATACTGCCTGTTTTACCCAGAATAGATCTCTTATTGTGAAAAGACATCAGAAAACTGCTTATGAAGTTCTCAAAGGAAGAAGACCCTCAATTTCATTTCTTCATGTATTTGGCACTCCCTGTTACATTCTAAATAATAGGGATCAGCTGGGCAAATTCGATGCTAAAGCTGATGAAGGTATATTCCTTGGATATTCCAACATGTCAAAGGCATATAGGGTCTACAACAAAAGAAGGGGTTGTTTTGAAGAATCCATTAATGTTACATTCGATGAAACTGCCTCTGCTTCATCTACTGATCGTGAAGATGAAGTGTTACTGTTTGAAGAGCCTACTCAGCAAGCCCTTGATGATGAAGAGCCAGCAGCACAACCCTCACCAATCCATGCTGCTGGGTTCTCTGATGATGAAATGGAACATTCTGTTCCATCTGTGTCTAAACCAAGTGGACCTACTGGCTCTACTGAAGTGCTGCAACTTGAGCCTAGGTCTGCTGGTTCTGAGAGATCACAAGCTGGTACTGATTCTACTGATATTGATCAGCAACCTTCTGTTGCTGCTCACTCATCTGAACCAGCTGATGTTCAAGATGCTGTGTGTTCTACAACCAACTCACCTGTTCATAACACCAAATGGACAAGGGAGCATCCGATTGAGCAGATTATTGGTAATCTTGCGAGTGGTGTTAAAACACGGAGGCATGCAACCAGCAACTTTTGTATGCATGTTAATTTTGTGTCTACCATTGAGCCCACGTGTCCTGAGGAAGCACTTCAAGATCCTAGCTGGGTTGGTTCAATGCAAGAAGAAATTACTCAGTTTGATAGGAACAAAGTGTGGACATTGGTACCTGAACCTGAGGATAAGACAAAGAAGATCATTGGTACTAAGTGGGTGTTTAAAAACAAGATGGATGAAGATGGTGTCGTTATCAGAAACAAAGCAAGATTGGTTGCTCAAGGGTTTAGACAGGAAGAAGGATTGGATTATGGGGAAACTTATGCACCAGTGGCTAGGATGGAAGCTATCAGATTGTTCTTAGCATATGCTGCTAGGATGAACTTTAGAGTATTTCAGATGGATGTTAAATCTGCATTTCTGAATGGGAAGCTGCAAGAAGAAGTTTATGTCAAACAGCCTCCTGGTTTTGTAAGCAGTAAATATCCAGACCATGTCTACAAGTTAGACAAAGCTCTTTATGGCCTTAAACAGGCTCCAAGAGCATGGTATGAGACACTTCATGTGTATCTCACTGGTATAGGTTTTAAAGTTGGAACAATTGATACCACTCTATTCTCAAAAGAGATAGATGGTGATCTCTTGTTGGTACAGATATATGTGGATGATATTATTTATGGTTCTAAAAATGAAAAACATTGTCAAGATTTTTCAAAACGTATGTCAAAGGCATATGAAATGAGTTTACAAAGAGATTTGCAATACTTTTTAGGATTGCAGATCAAACAACTTGATGATGGAATATTCATAAGTCAAGATAAATATATCAAAGATATGTTAAAGAAATTTGGTCTGACCTGTTTAAAAGACATAGGGACTCCAATGGCAGCATCCATTAAAATAGATGCTGATCCAAATGGTGAACCAGTCAATATCACTGAATATAGAGGTATGATTGGATCCCTACTTTATCTCACAGCCAGCAGACCAGATATTATGTTCGCCACATGTCTCTGTGCCAGATATCAAGCTGATCCTAAAGAGTCACACTTGCTGGCAGTAAAAAGAATATTCAGATACCTAAAAGGTACTGCTAAACGTGGTCTTTGGTATCCCAAAGACCAGGATTTTGAACTAATTGGGTATTCAGATGCTGACTTTGCAGGGTGTAAAATAGACAGGAAAAGTACTACTGGTGGGTGCCAGTTACTGGGTAGTAGGCTAGTCAGCTGGACAAGCAAAAAGCAAAATACTGTGTCCACATCTACTGCTGAGGCAGAATATGTCTCTGCTGGTAGTTGTACTGCTCAAGTACTGTGGATGCAAAGCCAGCTAAAGGACTATGGTGTTCACGTTACAAAAACTCCAATCTACTGTGACAACACTAGTGCAATTGCTATCACCAACAATCCTGTGATGCACTCAAGGACTAAGCACATCGATGTTCGGTATCATTTCATAAGGGATCATGTTTAAAAGGGTGATGTTGAGTTACATTTTATTTCTACATACCAGCAATTAGCAGACCTATTTACAAAGCCATTAGATGAGAAACGTTTTAACTATCTCATCTCTGAGCTGGGTATGCTTGAGCTTTAAATAAAAGACAACTTTTGTTGGTCTGCTGGCTCTACAACGTGTAGGGCAAACCAGTAAGTCACATTTATTTACTTACTGCCTACATGTCAAACAACCAGCACAGCAAGGTCTTTTATATTTTGGTTACTTAAATGTTTTCAATGAAATAATAAATAGCTCTCCAAATTTAATGATTCCTTAAAACTGGAAACTCATTTACTTCCAATGATTTAAATTAAATTCATGACATATTAAATGTAACAAAAGTATTTTGTATTTAATACAAAAAATTATTTTTGAGGTTTTAAATCAATTTGTTTGAAATGAAATCTGATGCATTTAATGCTGTATGGGAGTAATGAGTGTTTAAGCCGTATAAATGTCATGTCAACAGTCTGTCTCCCCTTGAAAACGTGCCAGTCTATCACATCTGCCCACGCGCCTGCAGATGACAGTAATTTTCTCTCTCCTGCACTTTTTCACCCAATCACAACGGATAAAAGTGTGTTTCATCTTACATAATAACCTTCGGTTATTCATTATTCAAAACACACACACTTTTACTCTCCAAACTTTTTCAATCTTCAATCTTCAAATCTTCATCCTACACTCATCAATGGCAGAACAACAACAGCAATCACCACGTGCTGCAAGCCAGCAAGAGGAACAACAGCAACAACAACCTCAAACAGTCGAACCACAACAGCAACCACAACCTGCCCCACAACCGGCACAGGCACCGGAGGAACCGGTGGTTCAAGAACACGTCGTTCAAGGACCACTGTTCAATCTCCACCCCAACCTGATTAGGGCTCCTAATGCACCTGATCACTCACTGATTCGCCTATCTAGAGGTAATGCTGCACATGCCCTCTCTATCCCCAAATCGAAGGTTAACAAAGGGTATGAGGCCCTCATCGAATACATCCGTCAATCACCTCTGGAAAGAGCCATCACCGGTGTACCTTCCCGATTCTATGCTGCCTGTTTGGCACGATTTTGGTATACTGCCACTGTTGCCACCACTCCCGGCAACGTTCCATGTATTCGTGGCATGGTGACTGAAACCCTAAATTGCTCTGTCACCGTCGAAGCTATTAGACGTGCTCTTCAATTGCCCGGTGGACCATTTGTTGCTTCACCTACTAGTGACGAATTAAGAAGGGAGGTGTTGGAGACCATTGGGTTTGCTGGACCAGTGGCACATACACCGTTGAGAAAGCATATGCCACCTCTGTGGTACTACTTCTTTGGGTTGATGACTCAGTGCATGAGTCAAAAGTCAGGAAGCTTTGACCAATGCTCAGATTTTGAGCTCAAGCTTGGTCATGGGTTGTTGTTCAACAGGAACATCGATTACGCCCTTGAAATTTATTTGAGGCTAAGGGAAATGGTGACTGCTAGAGTAAGAACCAACTTGATTCCATTTCCACGATTCTTAAGCCTGGTATTTGAAAGTGAACTGGGTGAAGCTTATCAGCAAATTGCTGATCAATCATTTGAGGTCCCAGTAAAACAAGGGGGTATGCCAAAGGATGTACCTGCTGCTCCATATGCTGAGTTGACACCAGCAATGAACGAGTATCTTGCTGCTCGTCGTGGAGCCACCCAATCGACTGCCTCTGGTTCTGCACCAGCTGAGGGGGAGGGTCCTCAGCGAAAGCCAGCAACGCGAAGGAAGCAGCCAGCTACCTCAACTAGTACAGCCACCGTCTCATATACTGGTAAAGCAGTAGTTGTATTAGAATCTAGTGCTCTCTAATCATAAAGAACAGCCCTAGTCTTATATACTGACTACCCAATTCTAGTGTTGGAATCCGTTGCTCATCTATTTCTTGGTAACAGGCAAACCTAAGCGTGCTAAAGCTGGCTCCAAGCAAACCACAGGGGAGATTGCACCAGTCTCAGCTGCTGCTCCTGCAAAGGATGTAGCTATGGAACCTGGTGCGTTTCTAGACCAAACAGCAGAACAATCTAACTTAATTGAAAAATTTTTAACTGCTGACTTGAAAAATGTTGAGGGAGTTAACGGTATAACCCTGGCTCCCAAGCTGACTGGTTTTAAAACTGGTGTCAAGAAGAGTAGCAACCCATACTCGTCTAACCAGGCACTTCCACATTTTTCTGAAATGAACTTATTGCAATACTCTCTGCTGACAGTACAACCAGCAGAGAACATAACTGACCCCCAAAGCAGGCTTGAGCTGGGTCTTCATCATGTTGAACCAGCTCAGGTGACTGCACAGCCAGTATGTTACTCGGATACTGATAAGAGTCGCACTCCTACATCATTACCAGCCAGATCTCTTATACTATCTGGGTCAACATGTGTTGCCAATGAGTCAGCAGAGTCACCGCTGTACTTACAGACACCTTCTTCTGTCTCATTCGAAGGGCTGACCAAATCACAAGTCTGTCCCCAGAGACCAAAAACAGATGCAATTGTTGAGTCAAATTTATTTGGTTCTACAGTTGCTAACATAACTTGTTCTATTGTTTCAGTTCTTAGCAGGGTAGATGAACAGGCAGAGGGGGAGCAAAATAAAGATGTTGTTATTCCTACTGGTGATATTGCTGCCTCTGCTACTGGTGTTGGTGCCACTGATTCTGTTACTGGTGGTGCTGATGCTGGTACTGTTGATTCTGCTGCTGCTGGTGTGGAAGATGTTATCATGGAAGAACCTCCTGTTCTTGAGAAGGTTATTGACAATATTGTCAAGGATGTTCTTCTTGATGAACCTGTCACCCAGCCAAGAGTGGACTCTGCATTAATGTCTGATGAGCCTGCTGATTCTTCTGATTCTTCTACTATGGAACGTCAAGTTCTTACAGAATCTGCAGTTCGTCATCCTATTGGTCCAATTTTGGTTGCTACTGAACCAACTGCTGAGATGGAGTTTAAAACCATTCAGCCGAATGCAGCTAATGTTATTGTCATTCCTGGTTCTGATTCTGGTGCACAGGTTGCTGATGTTAAGGATGCTGGTACCTCTGCTGACACAACTACTGATTTGACTAAGGCTTCTGTTACTGAGGAAACAAAGCCATATGTTGTGCAGGTACCAGATCCAGATGAAGTTGTTCCTAACTTCATTTTCAAGGGAGCTTCAATCTCCCCCAAGATTGCTATGCTGGTCGATCAGCTGACCATTGATCCCGAATCTGCAATAGTCTCAGCCAGCAGATTACCTCGTGAAGAGATGGTTGAGCTATTATCTCAGCTTGATAGACCAGCTAGAGAAGAAATTTATGAGAGGATAGCCCTGCTGGAGCAAATCAATGAACAGCCTTACTATCATGTTTTTGGTATGGCTCCAGCTGCTTCGCCATTTCCTGGTACATGGAGGCCTCTCAAGTTTGTCATCGATCCTACTACTGGTAAGTGTGTTATGCAAAATGTCCCTAATTCGCCAGTACCTTCTTCTTCCTCAGCTTCTTCCTCCTCATCTTCTTCTGATGAGGATGCTGATGAAGGTACTGGTAAGGGCGAACCAGTCATTCATGATAACGTGACTGGTTCCAAAGACAAACCAGTGGATCTTACTGATGACAATGCTGATAGTAATGCTGACAAGGATATCAGTGGTTCTAAGCCTTCGGGAGAAGGTAAAAACGATGGTGATCATGGTGATGAGTCAGCTCCTGACCTTCCATCTCCACCACCCTACGGTGATACTCCTCTGTTAGCTTGTGCTGACCAACCTTCAACCTCTGCATACTTAAAGTTCAATGCAGATGAGGTTGCTGATATTTCCACCTTTGCTGTCTATAAGACACTACAAGGGATCACACCAAATTTGGAGGAAACTATTCGCAGAGCTATTGTTGATAGTGTCTCTGCTGCTGTCAGATCTGCTGGAGAGGCTGTTACAACTCCTATTGATCTTAAACTCCAGCAGGTGTGTGCTTTTGCTGATGTGGCAGTCGAAGCAATCACAAAGCACCACGAAGATGAAGAGGAGCTTGAAAGGCGAATTATCTCTCACAATGAGTACTGTGAAAATATCACCCGACTCCAAGCTGATTTGGATGCTGCTAACCGCAGAAATACTTTCTTAAATGAGGAGAACAGGGTGTTACACGAGAGATTGGAATCGCAGGAAGCTCAAATGGCTAACATGATTCCTGCTGCTGCCTATGTTCAGATGGTTGAAAACATGCAACGCATGGCTGCTTTGCAAGGTGATGTTCGGGCCATCGTTGAACAAATGGCTATGGGTGTAGCCAGGAATGAAGTTAGATCCTCCAATCTTCTGCTAAGACAATTTGGTGTGGATCCTGGTGCCCATCTTACTCCAGAGGTTGCTGAGTGGAACAATTTTACCTTCTCTGCTCCTCAGTCAGACAGTGATCTTGATGCTACTGTCTCCCCTTCTATTCACCCTACTGCCCGTGCTGATGACAAAAAGGGGGAGAAAAAGTCCAAAAAGAAATCTAAAAAGAGAAAACAGTCTGAGGGGGAGCATGAACATGAAAAGGCTCCTAAACAACCCAGGAGAGATGGAGATGGTGATGGTGATGGTCAAGACACTGGCCCTAAGCCCAGCAACGCTCATACTGAAGCTGGTGGTGCACAGGCAACTGGTGGTACTCAACCCAGTGTGTCTGCCACACCAGTGGATGATATTGGTTCTGGTAGTAAGCCCAGTGATGTTTCTGATATGGATGTAGCTGAAGCTTTTGTGCTGTCTCAATCTATTGAACGTAAAATGAAGAGGAAGTTAGAGAGACATCAAAAGCGACAGCAGGAACTAGATGATGCCTTCAATGCCAAGTTTGAGGCCTTTGCTGAACTTAAACGTCGTAAGATTATGCACAGAAGATGGCTGAGCCCAAAAGCAATGGAAATCGATGATGACCTGACTGCCTTTGATAAACACAGAAAAGAGGCAAGAAAAAGAAATGCCAAGTTCATGGTCAAATACGACAAACAGAGGGCAAAGCTGTATGCACAGAGAGCAGAAAGAATCAGGAACATGACTCCTGCTGAGATGAAGGATTACCTTGATTCTACTGAGTCAACTGGTGGAGTTAGAGCTGATATTTTCATGAAATGGGTTGATGCTATGTTAGAAGCCAGCTCTACTGCTCAACCAGCATCTGCTGCTCAGCCAGCTACACAACAAACACAGCCAACAGAAACAATCATCCTTAATGATGATGATGTTATTAGACAGGGGGAGCATCTTGCTATTGTTCCTTACCTGCCTCCTATTCAACCAGTATCGACACAAGAACCATCAGCTGAACCCAGGCCTATTGACAAATACAGGGTGAAATCTGCTCTTAGGGACAATCAGCCCCTGAGGAAAGGACCCCTATTCGAGGCAGCTGATGAAGGTACTGAAGTGGTTGAGCCAGCTGATACTAATCAGTCAGCTGGCATTGAAGACACAGCAAGGAGTGCTGTGATAGAAGACCCAGCCAGAAGTGTGCTGCTGGGTAGTACAAGTGTTGAAGACCCAGCAAAGTCGGTTGAGCTGGGTGCTAAACAAGTAGATGATGAAACGGTTGATCCTGCTGACTTCACAGTCTGGGGAAGAGACGGCCAAACATTTGTTCTATCTCCTCTTCCTCCCCAGATTCAAGTTTACTTTGACAGAACATAGGATAACCGGGTCAATCAGCATCCAGTTAGTTCATCTGGCAGCTATGAATCATCTATGTATCCTCCATCTTCCCCAAGGGTTCATGACAAACATATCACTTGGGAAGATGACTCAGTAACCCATGGTGAGCCGAACATCAGAAAAATGAACCCAGATGAAAGAGATGCCTACAGACTTCAGATCACTGTTCCAGAGTTGCTTGATCAAAGACAAATTGAACTTAATGAAAGAATTCGTCAAGTCAGGCTGCTGCATCATCCTCTTGATCAGCCACGCTATATTGCTGCACTAACCTTTGGCGTTGACATTAGGGTGTACTTGAATAACAGTGGTCTCAGGCTCTCCACTACTGATGAAAGAATTCATTTTGAAGATGCTCTCCAGCTGGGTATGGATATAAGGGAGTATTGTGCTGCCCTTAGTACTGAAGAGGGTAGAAAGATGGTTGAAGCAGTAAGATCCCTGAACATTTCTTATGATGATTATTTGATGGGTTTAGCTGCTGAAAGGGAAGCCAGAGAAGCTGCTGATGCTGAACTTGCTGAACGATCAAGGCTTCAGGATATTGAAGACAGATTGGCTGCTGACAAAAAGCAACAGGCTGAGTCCCTCAAACTAGCCAGAGCCATTGTCAAAGAACAGGATAAGGTTTTTGATAAGATAGAAGCTGCTGAGAAAGTACCTACCACTGCTCCTGTAGTACCTGATCACAATATTGAGTTTCCTGATACTTATTATAAGAGCACGTATGGTAATGTGATGAATAGAAGATCTAATCCCTGCAGAATTATCAAGGTAAACAGAGGGACAAAAAGGGCTTTCAATGTTATCAGGGATAACAATGTTCAAGAAAGGATTAGTTTTGATGACTTAAGAACTCTTGGATTCAGTGAATGGATAGAAATCTTGGAGTATTTCATTGGTAAACGTGAGAGTGCTATCAAGAGTGCTCTTAAGACTGAACTCCAACAGCTGTTCAAGAAGGCAACTAAGTTTGGGAATGCACCAGTAGTTGATGTTGATGAATTTCTTGCTCAAAAGCCTAAAGGGAAGCAACCTACTGGTGAAGGACCAACTGGGAGAAGCCGAATTGTTCTACCTCCTTTCATCCCTGTTTTTGACCCTGCTGAATTACCTCTCCTGTTCCCTGAAGCCTGGAAGATTAAACAAGAGGAGCTATCTGATGAAGAAAGAGAAAGAGAAAGGGATAAAGATAGATAGTCTCCTATGTGCTTAACTTGTATCTTTTGTAATTTACTTTTTATTACGAATTATCTTGTAATTATTGTATATATCTGATGTAATGTAAGTAAAGTGAGTTTATCTTCAAAATCATATCAAATTATAAGATATAGATAACTCATCAAAAGATCCCAAAACAAATTTAAAGGGACGAATTTACTGTCTACTCTCACTAGGTCCCTAAGTGCTGGCTTTAGTGTTTTCTCTTCAAGTCATAGGTTTTGTCATCATCAAATAGGGGGAGATTGTTGAGTCCCCAAAATAATTAAGGATTTAATTATGACAAAACAATAATTATTTGCACTAAAGTGTTATGTGCAGCCAGCACAAGTTTGTCTATGTATAGTCAGCTAATATAGCTGTGTCGAGTGTTTAGTATGCTGCTTAGTCTATCAGCACAAGGTAGAAATGTATTCTTCGAATCAGCACAGGATGTGCACCCAGCAAATCAAGAATATCAAGTGACTCAGCATATGAAGGACCAGTAAGTCTGGATATCAGCATACAACACAAGACAGCCATGCTCCATTACAAGCATGGTAGTTTCCCAGAGTGGTCTACATCAACGCACTATTCAACAGAAGTCGAAGACAAAGTTGAACAGAAAAGGACAGGAGTCGGCGGCTGACAAGTGACCTTACAAGACCACGTGGGAATGCAGAAGTGGAACGCATGTGCAGACATGTGTTATACTTTATTCATACCTAGGGAACACAACATTTCATTTGTTTAAATCAAATGGTAGTGCCAAACCGAATTGGTGTGTTCCTGCAAATAGCTACCTAAGAGGAAAGAAGGAGAGCACGCCTTCTGACACAATTGTCCCCACAAGTACAAGGCATCCAATGTACTAGTGGACAATAGATTAATTACACGGTTAATAGAACTACTATATATATTGTTGTATCCACTATTGTAAAAACTAGTGGTGTGGGTTTATCTGTTAGAGTCCAAACCGTGTAATAGCTTTAGTTTATCTCTTAGCTATAATCTAGGTAATCTGTATCAACCAACTATCATTTCCGCCAAGGATAGTTGTGATTCTTTCTGATTTAATCAATAAAGAATAACCGTTGAAAATTACCTGTGACTCTATCTTATTTACTACAGAATACTAAACGTGTTTAACTGACTAGTTAATTAAGAAAAGAATTGTATTCACCCCCCCTCTACAATACTCCTATTGTTATTAAGGGACCAACAGTTATTGACTACACATGAATGATAATTCTATGCGATTATGATAGTTATTTACCACACATCGTTTTTACATGACAAAGTAGTTCAGGATGTAAAAGTTATCGAAAGTCGGTTATTAATTACGAATATAATTTACATCCCAAAATATTCAATTGTTACAAACTTGCAAAATTCTTACTTTGAAATGATTGAAACCCTAATAAGTATTTGCTTTATTTCTTCCATTAATTTCTTTAGTGTTTCCTCAAATTCTTCACGGTCCATTGTTCCAACCACAAGTAGACCCATATATAGAGTAATCACCTAAAAAAAAAGATGACAAAACATAAGCCTTAAACAACATTTTGCACACCAACTTCAGGTTACACACTATACCTATAAAAATGAAGTATAAGACTAATAATAAATAAGACTGATAGTAATAATGATATAATGCCCTTGATTCAGCTTTATTATTATTTTTATTTTTTTACGCGTGTGCAAAACCACTTTGCAACTGACTCTGGGTCCCACACGAGCATATCTAAAACTTTAGACTGTTACCATTCGAAAGTACACTCTTCCACCTTTTCGTAGACAGCTTATTCATTAAAGACGAAATCACGGGTTGAAAGTTATGATCTATCAAAAACAGCTCATGACTACATTTTTATAAGTCACATTTTACTGTTTATCGTTACAGAAGTACCTCAGCTGCAATACTGCATTTTGACTCTAGTTTAAAACATGTTTACACTAATTAGTTCACAGTATTTGATCTATGAACATCAGACTCTCAATTGAATAATAAATATGAATTATAAGAACAATAATTGAGAGAACACGATATGAAAATATATGAAAGATAATATTAATCGTGCAAAGATACATCGAATGAAAAGCACACGTCCCTATTTATACAGATCAAAAACCAAATCTGGAGATTTGGTTTCCAAAACTACTTCGCTACAAATAAGGAAAAGATAAACTTAAAAACAAACCAAATTTGCTAATAACTAGGAAGTAAATTCTGGAGATAAAATCAAATCTTCAAAACAAATCTTCTTAAATAACAAGCATATCTCCAGAATATTCTATGGCTTTTGCTTCAAGAAATCTTCAAACGTTTACTCCAGCAATTCCAGAGTCTGTAACTTCAGACTCTAAATCTCCAGACTCTAAAATCTGCAAAATGCTTTTGACTCATCAGATTATTATTTTCATTTTTCCAACAATCTCCCCCTATCTGATGATGTCAAAACAACCTGTACTCCTAAACAAACATCTTTGCATACTCCCTTTCAATTAGCTTGCACTTGCCCTTCATATGAGAAATTTTCTTCAACATGCTCAGCTTGCTATGCAAGTGTTTTAACAACTGCACCCTGAAAGGAGTTGTCTGCTGTGTTTTACATCTGGACAGTAAACTGATCAACATATCAATGCTAGCCCCTTCAAACTGATCACACATAATTAACATCCTTTGATTTCCATTTGTCTTGATCATCAAAGCATCCAAATACTCAACATACTTATCATCAACAAACTCTAAATGTTTAGGAACAACCTTTCCACTCACAAAAATCCAATCGAACAATTTGATTCAATTTAACTCTTAATCTCCTATCAGGTAAATGAGTCATGGTTAGCAATAAAGTGACACCTTCAAATTCAGATTTATCAACCTCAACCTTGACAACATCACCTTCATATCTTCTGAATCTAAATCTTTTGTTCATCTAAGCTCTTAAATTACCTTGCATAGCAGCAACCACAACAGCACTAGTGCTTCCTTGAATATCACCAACACCACCAACAACAACCATTTGAGTATCACCAACACCCCTATCAGTTATATTCTCCGCCTCAATCTGATGCTCCCCCTCAATTTGAGCTCTCTTTGATTGCTCCCCCTTAACACTTGCAAAACCTGCATCTGCAGTACCTGTACCTGCATCATCTGACCTCTTTCTTTTCTCCCCCTTTTTGACATCATCTAAAGGCAGAGAAGATATGACCTTCCAAATTTCAGTTTGTTGATTTTTGAGGGAACAAATATCAGAAGCAAACCCAGTAAAGCATTGTCTTAGTTCATCAACACCAACCATCCTTTTCTCCTGCTCAGCCAACCTGTGATTAAATTCTGCAACAGACCCTGAATCACCGGCACTAGACAACCCCTGCATATCCCCAACCAACCTCCTTACCTCCAACAGCTCATCTTTTGAAACAAAATTATTATTAAAGTTAAGATTATTAATCTTAGACTGCACACCAGAGAGCTTGTCATCAAACTCCTTAGTCAACTTAGTCAAAGTCTGATGTAGGCCAACCATAGTGACTGGTGCCTCAGTCTGAGATGTAGTGCTAGAAGATAAGGGTAGGGTTGGTATGTCCTCACAGCCTTCCTGTTGTAAAGAAAGCTGATCCTTAGACATAGAAGATTTTGAGGCCTGTATCTCACCCTGTGACATGAGTGTGATATTGGCAGCCTGTGCAAGTGTGACAACCCGTAAATTTTCGACAAAATTTAAACAAAAATCTTTATATGATTTCATTTAACCTCGACTAATTCCGACGATTCACGAAAAATTATTTGTAAATAATTACGCATTAATTTGATATATTAATATCCTTTTTAAACAAGATATTAATAATTAATATCTTTATTATCAGTATTGTTATTATGAATAAAAAAAATATTGACAAATATTCTTGGAAAAGTAGTAAATCAATTTGTTTATTTTAAAAAAAATATATAAAAAAAATCATTAAAATAAATGATTTTTTAATAAAATAAATAAATAAATTACTTTTTAATTAAAAATTATAATGGAAAACTACTTTTATTATTTTATTTTTTGCATTATCCCATGACTTAACATTTAATACTTTTGAATTTTAAAATCCCATTAAAAATTAAAATATTTCTTTTTCTTTTAATTATTTTATTCTTTTTACCTAATTTTTTCAAGTATAAATACCCCTCATTTTTCATTCAAACTCACACCAAAAATTTCTCTCATTCTCTCTTTGAAGAATTACTACTAGTAAGTATTCTTTTCTTACTTTTTACTTTTTACTTTTTACTTCGGTTTATTTTTTTTACCGAAACATGTAAATAATGTTATAAATTATATGCAATTAAAATTAAAATAAATAACATATTATAATTAGTAATATATGTTACTAAAAATTATAAAAGTATTTTTATGAATTAATATATAGGAGTTATAATTAAAATCGAATTAATGAATATATGTATATATGCACCTAACGTGAAGGTTATAATTAAATATAGCGTACAAAGACTACAAACATCACCGCTACTTGTGGCCTAGGGTGATCCTTGTTACCATTATGGGACGCTTGTGGATCTCGAATGCCAAGACTTAGATTCTGGTCAAGAGATCCTGGGCCGCTCGGTAACAATAGATCATTCGAGTGACTTGCATGTTAGCGACGAAGTTTGGGCGAGATTGTACAACATCTTTGTTAAGAATTATAACCCGGACATTCTTAAACTAGAAGCTTACTATAAGTGGAAGTTTTTCATAAATAGTAGGTTTCCAAAAATAGAAACTTTTGAGAAATAGGAACTTTTCTCGAAAATCGTCACTGTCAATATCGTTGCTATATTAATAAACATACTTTATGTCAAGTTAGACATTAACTAATCAATCGTTATACCTCAAGGTTGATATCCAGATCACTTACTTGCTTTACTTTCCTTCTTGCGTGGAATACTTCAACTGCTATTTAATGTGAGTTCATCTGCTCCCTTTTTATCTATATTTTTGGGCTGAGAATACATGCGCAACTTTTATAACTGTTTTACACGTATCAACTATTAAACTGTGATATGTTGGGCTATGACCAGCAAGTCTCCAACCGACAAGTATAAACGATAACTTGTTACGGGGCAAACTTGAAAGTCTAGTCTAAATACAAGTACAAACTATTAAACTGTGATATGTTGGGCTATGACCAGCAAGTTCCCAACCGACAAGTATAAACGATAACTTGTTACGGGGCAAACTTGAAAGTCTAGTCTAAATATCAGTACCAACTGTTAAAACTATGCTATACCCGGTTATGTCCGACTAAGTCCCTACAGTGATATTTTTAATTGTTGCGGCATTCTTAATTATTGGGGATAGGCCTATCGGGAGTAACGTCCCCGATACATTTGACTAAGTCTTTGTATTACTTAATAATGAAATTAAAACGACAAGGACAGAACAACTTGTCATGGGGCAAACAACGTTTAGTCTAAATATCACGCACTGACATAACTTTTTGATCCTGCGAGAGATCAACTTGACTGGATCTGAGTGATCTACTTATGAAAATAAATCTTGTGGTCTAACACTATTACTGAAATCATTATTTATGACAAACCTATGAACTCACTCAACCTCGTGTTGACCTTTTAAGCATGTTTATTCTCAGGTACTTAAATATTGCTTCCGTTGTATATCTACTGCTTTGATGATGATTGCTTGCTATGCTTGGAGTCTTCATTACATATCATATCAATTAAAGACATATTTATCTTCCGCTGCAAAACTCAACAAAACGTCTCATGTAGAGTCGTTCTCGTTTATACAACTGTGATTTGATATAATTAGTCACAATTACCCCAGGCCCTATTTGGGGGTGTGACAGATTGGTATCAGAGCAGGTTGTTGTAGAGAACCAGGATTGCATTTTATGTGTGCCTTATACAATTATGTACCTTAGCAATGTAGGACTACAACTTTCCTTGACCGTAGTGCCTTTACTTGTTGCCTTTAACTGTTAAATGCTACACTATACTTTAGAAACTTTACTTATCTTAGAATGCCGAGCCAACCTAAGAACTCTGCTCACTTTCCTAAGTACTATCCAATTCCGCCACCACATTTAAATGCGCATGTCATACTGCCATTATTACATACGTGGAGTATATCTTATCATATCTATCTCAATAGACTTTGTCTAAAACTTTTCCTAAATTTCCTCCGTAAATCACGGAAATCTTTTGCTATATATACGTATTCAAGGAGATGAATATATCATTCAATATTCGACACCCATTTCATATCAAACCCTATTCCAATCACATAATATGAATTTATCGAACTCCTCGAGCTCCAACGGCAGCGTAACAGGAACAAACGAACCAATCAGCCATCATCTATTCTGGATGAATTGGGGATGGGTTCGTAGCTGACTCAATCAATGGAGGCAAGAAGAAGGTGATCCCTTCCACCAATCGAATTCACCTCTTGTCGAAGAACCTGAAGCACTTACCGGCGAACCAGTCCGAAACACCATTTTCTCTCTTCTTTCCAGGGTATCCCGTCACGAATATATAATATCGAAGGTTCTAGATCTTATTCACCCCCTTGTTCCAACCGCCAATCATCCCGGAATAGTAGAAGAAGTCAACGAGCTTCGTGCTCGAGTAGTGGCTTTGGAGAATATGGTGCGAAACCTACGAACACCAGCAGCAGCACCAGCAGCATAACCAGTACCACCAATACCATCAACATCCCCACCAACAGCATCAGCTTCATCAACAACAACATTCGCATCCCACGACTCAACATCACACTCAGTACCTCAAACATCAACATCATACGCCCATAGATACCAAGGAATATTAGTAATAATGAGCTAAGATGTATTGACTCATTATTCGTGAAGAATTATATATGTATACCTTATATATATATGATTTGGAACAATAATAAATCTTGTCGTACTAAGCAATTACGTGTGAATCTCAACTAGTACGTACTACTTGGTTAATTCATATCACTAATATGCTATGATGTACACCCTTCGTTAATGACTTAACAATTGTTAATCACTGCTTCAACACAATAAACTCCATTTAATAATAAATCAAGTGTAACGATGAATGTATTGATTCATAACTTCATTAGCGAAATATTTCGCGACAATTATGAAATCTCTAAGGTTTTGGAGATTATTCATTCTCGTTTCAACCGTAAATCAAATGAGTTTAATATTATACTAACTCATTAAATCCATGATTACATCTGAAGGAAAATATATATGTATGTATATTTTCATAAAGGCTGTAATTAAAACTCTTTTGTACAAATTGTTAATTGTGAAAATATTTTAACGGGTAGGTAATACCCTAGAAATATTTATATCTCACATTAATATGTTACATTGTACATTCTTCAATTCTGATTCTCATGAATTGTATTCATTCATATTCTATGATGAATTATCATATCAAACCACCGAAATTATCATTCATTACTTTTAAAATCAATAACGCCTATTCGTTAACCATTAGATCCGTTGACGATTACAATCAGCGTTTAATCATCTAAAAATAAAATTTCTTAAAACCACCTCGGATTGATAACCAATGATTCGGATATGGTAGCATTAAATGCAGAGGAAACAGAAGAATTTTCCTCGTCATTGGATCTTAGAAATTCTAAGATATCACCGTATCTTTCGTTATAAATATCCTTTATATTTCTGAAGATATCTTTATAACGATTCTTGTCCGCAATTAATTATCTCTTTGCGATAACTTTATCACATCATAAAGGAAACAGTTTTAGTTTAAATTATAAATGTTTTGAAGAAGTGTTGGGAATTGAAGCATGAGTTAGTATAATATAATGACGTCAGGCCAACGTGATTATATTACAGTAAGTCATGCTAAATTTTTAATGGAAGATGATGATTCATAGACGTTATAATCATCATTTGCCATGTTACACGACTCTTACATTGTATTTAACCTCTAAACATATCAAGAAAATATTTTTCTTGATGATTCGGTCTTTTCCAGATATTCTGGTAATTTGACAAATCAAATCGTGCTATTACCTTTCCTTCTGCTTTGAATATTATGATCATTCGAAACTTCATACCTACAAATTATGGACCATTACTCGCTTTACTTAGAGTCGAGAGGAGAATAAAAAGGCAAAGAGCTCCGACATATAAGGGAAAATATAAAGCCCGATAACAGCACGGAAATTACAAACCATGCATATCAATGCGTATAGCAATATAAAGACACGGGAGAACTAAAAACACAATAAATCCTAGAGCATAATAGAAGTAAACAGACTCCTCTGGTGGGAGTTGGAAAAGAAGGAAGATTGTGGCGATAACCAATATAAGGTCAAGAACAAGAACTGGATTGAGCATATTAAGAAACCTTTTGGAAGTATGAATTGAGGAAGAAAGTATAGAAGTGGTGAAGATAATGAAACGGAAGAAGCTAATTTGTAGTGAAATTCTAGACACAGCAATCGAGACAATTCACCGCATTTAATTAAAGAAAATCCTAATTTTCTTAATTACCAGAGAATCAATTCTTACAAAGATTTCTTTAAATCCCTTGAATTCCGAAAATCAACTTTAACCATATCAAAAGTTAAGGTGAACATTTAATTTCCCCATTTCACTCTTTTGTGATAGTTTCATTTATACTCTTTCTATATTCGAATCATTTTATCCATATTATTTAATGTCGATAAAACTCTATTTTTCAACTCATATTCATCATTCTTGTTGTAAAGAATGACGATCTCTAGCAAATTTCATGATTATGATTTTCATGAACTACTCTCTATTTTGTCTACCCTAATATTGTGGCATAAACGCTCAAGGTTTAAATAAGCTCACTATTATTCATCACACATTTCATGTATGTTGAAATGCTTGTATAACGTCATCATCTCTTTCTGAGGAAAACCTAATCAATGACACTCTTGTTAAATCCTTTAGATAACCTCCGCATTAATAATAAAATGCACTTCGTAGAATTTATAGATCGTAAGATTTAAACGCTAGAAACAAAAAAATATCCTATTAGTTGGAATTCACGAAAGGCCCCGAGCATACCTGGGAACGTGAAGACCAAATAAAACGAAAATATCCTCACCAGTTTACAAACAACGCCGACTGATGGCAACAACTAAATTTCGGGACGAAATTTCTATTAACAGGGGGATACTGTGACAACCCGTAAATTTTCGGCAAAATTTAAACAAAAATCTTTATATGATTTCATTTAACCTCGACTAATTCCGACGATTCACGAAAAATTATTTGTAAATAATTACGCATTAATTTGATATATTAATATCCTTTTTAAACAAGATATTAATAATTAATATCTTTATTATCAGTATTGTTATTATGAATAAAAAAAATATTGACAAATATTCTTGGAAAAGTAGTAAATCAATTTGTTTATTTTAAAAAAAATATATAAAAAAAATATTAAAATAAATGATTTTTTTAATAAAATAAATAAATAAATTACTTTTTAATTAAAAATTATAATGGAAAACTACTTTTATTATTTTATTTTGTGCATTATCCCATGACCTAACATTTAATACTTTTGAATTTTAAAATCCCATTAAAAATTAAAATATTTCTTTTTCTTTTAATTATTTTATTCTTTTTACCTAATTTTTTCAAGTATAAATACCCCTCATTTTTCATTCAAACTCACACAAAAAATTTCTCTCATTCTCTCTTTGAAGAATTACTACTAGTAAGTATTCTTTTCTTACTTTTTACTTTTTACTTTTTACTTCGGTTTATTTTTTTTACCGAAACATGTAAATAATGTTATAAATTATATGCAATTAAAATTAAAATAAATAACATGTTATAATTAGTAATATATGTTACTAAAAATTATAAAAGTATTTTTATGAATTAATATATAGGAGTTATAATTAAAATCGAATTAATGAATATATGTATATATGCACCTAACGTGAAGGTTATAATTAAATATAGCGTACAAAGACTACAAACATCACCGCTACTTGTGGCCTAGGGTGATCCTTGTTACCATTATGGGACGCTTGTGGATCTCGAATGCCAAGACTTAGATTCTGGTCAAGAGATCCTGGGCCGCTCGGTAACAATAGATCATTCGAGTGACTTGCATGTTAGCGACGAAGTTTGGGCGAGATTGTACAACATCTTTGTTTAGAATTATAACCCGGACATTCTTAAACTAGAAGCTTACTATAAGTGGAAGTTTTTCATAAATAGTAGGTTTCCAAAAATAGAAACTTTTGAGAAATAGGAACTTTTCTCGAAAATCGTCACTGTCAATATAGTTGCTATATTAATAAACATACTTTATGTCAAGTTAGACATTAACTAATCAAACGTTATACCTTAAGGTTGATATCCAGATCACTTACTTGCTTTACTTTCCTTCTTGCGTGGAATACTTCAACTGCTATTTAATGTGAGTTCATCTGCTCCCTTTTTATCTATATTTTTGGGCTGAGAATACATACGCAACTTTTATAACTGTTTTACACGTATCAACTATTAAACTGTGATATGTTGGGCTATGACCAGCAAGTCTCCAACCGACAAGTATAAACGATAACTTGTTACGGGGCAAACTTGAAAGTCTAGTCTAAATACAAGTACAAACTATTAAACTGTGATATGTTGGGCTATGACCAGCAAGTTCCCAACCGACAAGTATAAACGATAACTTGTTACGGGGAAAACTTGAAAGTCTAGTCTAAATATCAGTACCAACTGTTAAAACTATGCTATACCCGGCTATGTCCGACTAAGTCCCTACAGTGATATTTTTAATTGCTGCGGCATTCTTAATTATTGGGGATAGGCCTATCGGGAGTAACGTCCCCGATACATTTGACTAAGTCTTTGTATTACTTAATAATGAAATTAAAACGACAAGGACAGAACAACTTGTCATGGGGCAAACAACATTTAGTCTAAATATCACGCACTGACATAACTTTTTGATCCTGCGAGAGATCAACTTGACTGGATCTGAGTGATCTACTTATGAAAACAAATCTTGTGGTCTAACACTATTACTGAAATCATTATTTATGACAAACCTATGAACTCACTCAACCTCGTGATGACCTTTTAAGCATGTTTATTCTCAGGTACTTAAATATTGCTTCCGTTGTATATCTACTCCTTTGATGATGATTGCTTGCTATGCTTGGAGTCTTCATTACATATCATATCAATTAAAGACATATTTATCTTCCGCTGCAAAACTCAACAAAACGTCTCATGTAGAGTCGTTCTCGTTTATACAACTGTGATTTGATATAATTAGTCACAATTACCCCAGGCCCTATTTGGGGGTGTGACAGATTGGTATCAGAGCAGGTTGTTGTAGAGAACCTGGATTGCATTTTATGTGTGCCTTATACAATTAGGTACCTTAGCAATGTAGGACTACAACTTTCCTTGACCGTAGTGCCTTTACTTGTTGCCTTTAACTGTTAAATGCTACACTATACTTTAGAAACTTTACTTATCTTAGAATGCCGAGCCAACCTAAGAACTCTGCTCACTTTCCTAAGTACTATCCAATTCCGCCACCACATTTAAATGCGCATGTCATACTGCCATTATTACATACGTGGAGTATATCTTATCATATCTATCTCAATAGACTTTGTCTAAAACTTTTCCTAAATTTCCTCCGTAAATCACGGAAATCTTTTGCTATATATACGTATTCAAGGAGATGAATATATCATTCAATATTCGACACCCATTTCATATCAAACCCTATTCCAAACACATAATATGAATTTCTCGAACTCCTCGAGCTCCAACGGCAGCGTAACCGGAACAAACGAACCAATCAGCCATCATCTATTCTGGATGAATTGGGGATGGGTTCGTAGCCAACTCAATCAATGGAGGCAAGAAGAAGGTGATCCCTTCCACCAATCGAATTCACCTCTTGTCGAAGAACCTGAAGCACTTACCGGCGAACCAGTCCGAAACACCATTTTCTCTCTTCTTTCCAGGGTATCCCGTCACGAATATATAATATCGAAGGTTCTAGATCTTATTCACCCCCTTGTTCCAACCGCCAATCATCCCGGAATAGTAGAAGAAGTCAACGAGCTTCGTGCTCGAGTAGTGGCTTTGGAGAATATGGTGCGAAACCTACGAACACCAGCAGCAGCACCAGCAGCATAACCAGTACCACCAATACCATCAACATCACCACCAACAGCATCAGCTTCATCAACAACAACATTCGCATCCCACGCCTCAACATCGCACTCAGTACCTCAAACATCAACATCATACACCCATAGATACCAAGGAATATTAGTAATAATGAGCTAAGATGTATTGACTCATTATTCGTGAAGAATTATATATGTATACCTTATATATATATGATTTGGAACAATAATAAATCTTGTCGTACTAAGCAATTACGTGTGAATCTCAACTAGTACGTACTACTTGGTTAATTCATATCACTAATATGCTATGATGTACACCCTTCGTTAATGACTTAACAATTGTTAATCACTGCTTCAACACAATAAACTCCATTTAATAATAAATCAAGTGTAACGATGAATGTATTGATTCATAACTTCATTAGCGAAATATTTCGCGACAATTATGAAATCTCTAAGGTTTTGGAGATTATTCATTCTCGTTTCAACCGTAAATCAAATGAGTTTAATATTATACTAACTCATTAAATCCATGATTACATCTGAAGGAAAATATATATGTATGTATATTTTCATAAAGACTGTAATTAAAACTCTTTTGTACAAATTGTTAATTGTGAAAATATTTTAACGGGTAGGTAATACCCTAGAAATATTTATATCTCACATTAATATGTTACATTGTACATTCTTCAATTCTGATTCTCATGAATTGTATTCATTCATATTCTATGATGAATTATCATATCAAACCACCGAAATTATCATTCATTACTTTTAAAATCAATAACGCCTATTCGTTAACCATTAGATCCGTTGACGATTACAATCAGCGTTTAATCATCTAAAAATAAAATTTCTTAAAACCACCTCGGATTGATAACCAATGATTCGGATATGGTAGCATTAAATGCAGAGGAAACAGAAGAATTTTCCTCGTCATTGGATCTTAGAAATTCTAAGATATCACCGTATCTTTCGTTATAAATATCCTTTATATTTCTGAAGATATCTTTATAACGATTCTTGTCCGCAATTAATTATCTCTTTGCGATAACTTTATCACATCATAAAGGAAACAGTTTTAGTTTAAATTATAAATGTTTTGAAGAAGTGTTGGGAATTGAAGCATGAGTTAATATAATATAATGACGTCAGGCCAAGTTGATTATATTACAGTAAGTCATGCTAAGTTTTTAATGGAAGATGATGATTCATAGACGTTATAATCATCATTTGCCATGTTACACGACTCTTACATTGTATTTAACCTCTAAACATATCAAGAAAATATTTTTCTTGATGATTCGGTCTTTTCCAGATATTCTGGTAATTTGACAAATCAAATTGTGCTATTACCTTTCCTTCTGCTTTGAATATTATGATCATTCGAAACTTCATACCTACAAATTATGGACCATTACTCGCTTTACTTAGAGTCGAGAGGAGAATAAAAAGGCAAAGAGCTCCGACATATAAGGGAAAATATAAAGCCCGATAACAGCACGGAAATTACAAACCATGCATATCAATGCGTATAGCAATATAAAGACACAGGAGAACTAAAAACACAATAAATCCTAGAGCATAATAGAAGTAAACAGACTCCTCTGGTGGGAGTTGGAAAAGAAGGAAGATTGTGGCGATAACCAATATAAGGTCAAGAACAAGAACTGGATTGAGCATATTAAGAAACCTTTTGGAAGTATGAATTGAGGAAGAAAGTATAGAAGTGGTGAAGATAATGAAACGGAAGAAGCTAATTTGTAGCAAAATTCTAGACACAGCAATCGAGACAATTCACCGCATTTAATTAAAGAAAATCCTAATTTTCTTAATTACCGGAGAATCAATTCTTACAAAGATTTCTTTAAATCCCTTGAATTCCGAAAATCAACTTTAACCATATCAAAAGTTAAGGTGAACATTTAATTTCCCCATTTCACTCTTTTGTGATAGTTTCATTTATACTCTTTCTATAATCGAATCATTTTATCCATATTATTTAATGTCGATAAAACTCTATTTTTCAACTCATATTCATCATTCTTGTTGTAAAGAATGACGATCTCTATCAAATTTCATGATTATGATTTTCATGAACTACTCTCTATTTTGTCTACCCTAATATTGTGGCATAAACGCTCAAGGTTTAAATAAGCTCACTATTATTCATCACACATTTCATGTATATTGAAATGCTTGTATAACGTCATCATCTCTTTCTGAGGAAAACCTAATCAATGACACTCTTGTTAAATCCTTTAGATAACCTCCGCATTAATAATAAAATGCACTTCGTAGAATTTATAGATCGTAAGATTTAAACGCTAGAAACAAAAAAATATCCTATTAGAATAAATGATTTTTTTAATAAAATAAATAAATAAATTACTTTTTAATTAAAAATTATAATGGAAAACTACTTTTATTATTTTATTTTGTGCATTATCCCATGACCTAACATTTAATACTTTTGAATTTTAAAATCCCATTAAAAATTAAAATATTTCTTTTTCTTTTAATTATTTTATTCTTTTTACCTAATTTTTTCAAGTATAAATACCCCTCATTTTTCATTCAAACTCACACCAAAAATTTCTCTCATTCTCTCTTTGAAGAATTACTACTAGTAAGTATTCTTTTCTTACTTTTTACTTTTTACTTTTTACTTCGGTTTATTTTTTTTACCGAAACATGTAAATAATGTTATAAATTATATGCAATTAAAATTAAAATAAATAACATGTTATAATTAGTAATATATGTTACTAAAAATTATAAAAGTATTTTTATGAATTAATATATAGGAGTTATAATTAAAATCGAATTAATGAATATATGTATATACGCACCTAACGTGAAGGTTATAATTAAAGATAGCGTACAAAGACTACAAACATCACCGCTACTTGTGGCCTAGGGTGATCCTTGTTACCATTATGGGACGCTTGTGGATCTCGAATGCCAAGACTTAGATTCTGCTCAAGAGATCCTGGGCCGCTCGGTAACAATAGATCATTCGAGTGACTTGCATGTTAGCGACGAAGTTTGGGCGAGATTGTACAACATCTTTGTTAAGAATTATAACCCGAACATTCTTAAACTAGAAGCTTACTATAAGTGGAAGTTTTTCATAAATAGTAGGTTTCCAAAAATAGAAACTTTTGAGAAATAGGAACTTTTCTCGAAAACCGTCACTGTCAATATAGTTGCTATATTAATAAACATACTTTATGTCAAGTTAGACATTAACTAATCAAACATTATACCCCAAGGTTATATCCAGATCACTTACTTGCTTTACTTTCCTTCTTGCGTAGAACACTTCAACTGCTATTTAATGTGAGTTCATCTGCTCCCTTTTTTATCTATATTTTTGGGCTGAGAATACATGCGCAACTTTTATAACTGTTTTACACGTATCAACTATTAAACTGTGATATGTTGGGCTATGACCAGCAAGTCCCCAACCGATAAGTATAAACGATAACTTGTTACGGGGCAAACTTGAAAGTCTAGTCTAAATACAAGTACAAACTATTAAACTGTGATATGTTGGGCTATGACCAGCAAGTTCCTAATCGACAAGTATAAACGATAACTTGTTACGGGGCAAACTTGAAAGTCTAGTCTAAATATCAGTACCAACTGTTAAAACTATGCTATACCCGGCTATGTCCGACTAAGTCCCTACAGTGATATTTTTAATTGCTGCGGCATTCTTAATTATTGGGGATAGGCCTATCGGGAGTAACGTCCCCGATACATTTGACTAAGTCTTTGTATTACTTAATAATGAAATTAAAACGACAAGGACAGAACAACTTGTCATGGGGCAAACAACGTTTAGTCTAAATATCACGCACTGACATAACTTTTTGATCCTGCGGGAGATCAACTTGACTGGATCTGAGTGATCTACTTATGAAAACAAATCTTGTGGTCTAACACTATTACTGAAATCATTATTTATGACAAACCTATGAACTCACTCAACCTCGTGTTGACTTTTTAAGCATGTTTATTCTCAGGTACTTAAATATTGCTTCCGTTGTATATCTACTGCTTTGATGATGATTGCTTGCTATGCTTGGAGTCTTCATTACATATCATATCAATTAAAGACATATTTATCTTCCGCTGCAAAACTCAACAAAATGTCTCATGTAGAGTCGTTCTCGTTTATACAACTGTGATTTGATAGAATTAGTCACAATTACCTCAGGCCCTATTTGGGGGTGTGACAGCAAGTAAGTGTAAGGATGGAATATTTGGAGTGAGTAGTGGCAGACTTAAGTTTGGGGTAGCAGTTGGCTTGGTCATTGCAGTAGGTTGTTGGATTTGTTTATTTGAGTCCAGAATTAGGACTTCTTCATGTAAGTCAACTGAGTGAGTTTTCTCAGCGACTGTAGTGTGGGTATCCAAGCTAACTAACCTACCAGGTTCAGGCTGGGTTAAAGCACTCTTCTCACTAACCTCTAGCAGAGGTGGTGGAATAGTACGTGCAGCACTTGTCCTAGTGAATTTTTGAGGTGAATTCACAAGTGCTGTAGAATCTAAGGTTGTAGATATGGTGGTATTCTCAGTATGAACTGGTGGGTTCATAAGGTGGGTTGAGTGGATAATTTGCTCAGCAGCAGTGGGTGAAGATGGGTTAGAGTGAGGTGGGATTTCCTCACCCATGTCTTTAGCCTGCTCTGTTTGTGGAACATCACCAAAAAAGGCTCTCGTTACTGGTTTTAGCCCCAATAAGGCTCTAGTGTGCGATTCATCCGCGGGTTACATGCTTGTGTATTCAAAGTTGTTCCCTGTTTTGAAACAACCACACGTCGAGTAAAATTACCGAGCCAACTAAACCCGGTTTCGGAGTAGGGCGGAAAAGATACTCGAGAATGGCAATTTGTACAATTCAATTCAATTCAATTATTGGGTAACAACTTTGACTCTGATTGCTCAGAATCTGCAGGTTGGTCTGCCGGCCAAGATTGACCCAATGCATCATAACAAAAAGTTATCAAAAAGATTGACACAATCATTATCAAATTAATACTCCTGACAAAAATTTTCAAAAAGTTACCATTAACTCCCTTCATTAATACCAAATTTGACCCTTTTATTTTAGGAAATAGAATAAAGAAATTTTTTTTTACCTAAAAACGAAATTTAAAAAAAAAAAACTTTATTTGACTAAAAAGGAAACAAATTTATACACAAAAATACACTTGAGTAAACTTTCCCAGACTCTGAACAATATTACGTCACCCAAACCCTAAGAAAATAATTCAGACTCAAGAAATATCATCACTGGACAACATTTCAATAGATGGATTTAACATTCCAAGTTGTCCAAGCAGATAAAAATGCCTTTCCTCAGGAAGTGTTTTAGTAAAAATATCTGCCAATTGATCCTTAGTGCCAATATGCTTTAAAAATACTTTGCCCTTTTCAACACAATCCCTTATAAAATGATGCCTGATTTCAATATGTTTGGTTCTGGAGTGAAACACTGGATTCTCAGTAATAGCAATTGCACTTTCATTATCACACATTATTGGAGTTTTGGTCAATAATAACCCAAAATCCAAAAGTTGATGTTGCATCCACAGTAATTGAGCACAACAACTTCCTGCAGCAACATATTCAGCTTCTGCTGTGGACGTGGCCACAGAATTCTGCTTTTTGCTAGTCCAGCCGACCAATTTTCCACCTAGCAATTGACATCCACCAGAAGTGCTCTTCCTGTCTAATTTGCAACCTGCATAGTCTGCATCTGTGTAACCAATTAGATCAAACCCTGAGTCTTTAGAGTACCAAAGACCCAAGTTAGGGGTACCTTTTAAGTACCTAAAAATTCTTTTTACAGCTTTATAATGAGACTCCCTAGGATCTGATTGGTAACGTGCACCAAGACATGTAGCAAACATTATATCAGGTCTACTAGCAGTTAAGTATAGCAAAGATCCAATCATACATCTATAGGTTGATTGACAAGTGAGTTTTCCAGATTCATCTTTACCAAGCTTTTCAGAAACACTCATTGGAGTTCTTAAAGTGGAACAATTTTTAAAAACAAACTTAGTTAACATATCAGAAATGTAATTACTTTGGTTAATAAAAATACCTTCAGAACTCTGTTTAATTTGCAACCCAAGAAAATAGTTTAAAGTACATAAATTGCTCATTCTATACTCTTCAGACATAATGTCAGAAAACCATTTTCTTAAGTGTGAATTAGTAGACCCAAAAATAATATCATCAACATAAATTTGAACAAGTAACACATCACCTTTGTCCTTTTTGATAAATAAAGTCTTGTCAATGGCTCCTCTGGAAAAATTCTTTTCTAGAAGAAATCTTGACAAGGTATCATACCAGGCTCTGGGAGCTTGCTTCAGACCATACAATGCTTTCTTCAATCTGTAAACATGCTTAGGAAATTTCTTACTTACAAAACCAGGAGGTTGTTTCACATAAACCTCTTCTTGCAATTTACCATTCAGGAAAGCACTCTTCACATCCATTTGAAACACCTTGAAATCTTTGTGTGCAGCATATGCCAGAAACAGTCTAATAGCTTCAATTCTAGCAACAGGAGCAAAAGTCTCATCATAATCTATTCCTTCTTCTTGTCTATACCCTTGAGCCACTAACCTTGCTTTATTTCTAATCACAATACCATCTTTATCAACCTTGTTTCTGTAAACCCATTTAGTGCCAATTGCAGTTTTATCATCAGGTTTTGGAACCAACTCCCATACATCATTCCTTTCAAATTCTGTCAGCTCTTCAGTCATTGCCTCAACCCAATCATTGTCAGCCAATGCTTCAAATACATCTTTAGGCTCAATCAGTGAAAGAAAACAAGAAAAGAAGCAATAGTTTGCAATAGCAAAGTCAGACACAGGTGTCTGAGAAGAAGAGCTAGGTTTAGGCAAACCAGTAGGATCCACAACATAATCCTCAAGATGCTTTGGAGGAACTATATTTCTAGATGATTTTCTAGTAGGAATAGCAGGATCCAAGGTGGTATTTGATGACTGATCACCCTCTTGAATAACAACAGACTCATATTCTTGTGGAACTTCTTCTGTATGAGAATTATCTGCGGAATCATTTTTCAACCCAGACAAATTATGTTCATCTAACTCAGACTCTGAATCTAGAGTCTGAACACTATTTCCAGAAATTAAATTTGATAATTCACCAAGTGCAGATTGCTCAGTGCTGGATGTCTTATCCATTTCTATAGAACTTTCATCAAAAGAAACATTAATGGACTCTTCTATCTTCATTCTCCTCTGATTATATACTCTATAAGCTTTAGATACAGAAGAATATCCCATGAACACACCTTCATCAGATTTTGGCCTCATCTTTTCAAGCCGATCTCTTTGATTTAAAATATAGCACTTACACCCAAATACATGGAAGTAATGAATAGTAGGCACCTTTTTATGGCATAACTCATAAGGAGTTTTGCCATGCTTCTTCACAATCAAGGATCTGTTTTGAGTAAAACATGCTGTATTAACTGCTTCTGCCCAGAATCTGAGTGCAACATTTGATTGGCATAGCATAGTTCTGGCTGCTTCAATAAGTGTTCTATTTCTTCTTTCAGCAACTCCATTTTGTTGTGGAGTTCTAACAGCAGAGAAATTTTGACTAATTCCAGACTCTTCACAAAAGTCAATTAGTGTAACATTTTTGAACTCAGTGCCATGATCACTCCTCAATTGTTTAACAAGAACACCTTTTTGAACCTGCTCTCTCTTGATCAAATTTATGATTTCTTCAGGAGTATCACTTTTTGCAGCTAAGAAAATAACCCAAATAAACCTAGAATACTCATCAACAATTACTAGAGTATATCTTTTCCCACCCAGACTACTAGTGTTCATTGGACCAAACAGATCCATGTGTAGCATATGAAGTGGATCACTAATAGTAGCTAGGGTTTTGGAGGGAAACTTTGTTTTGGTCTGTTTACCCATAATACAAGCAGAACAAGGTTTATCTTTCTTGAAAGGTTGTTGAGGCAAACCTCTTACAAGCTTCTTTTTGGAAAGCTCATTAATATTTTTGAAATTGAGATGAGATAACCTTTTGTGCCAGAGCCAATTAAGTTCAGGAACAGTCTGAGAGTACAAACATGTTTCTATTCCAGCATCAACAGAATCTAAATCCAGCATATACACATTTTGAAATCTCCAGGCTACAAGTGTTGGTCTTCCTTTAGGATCATAAATAATACCAGCTTTCTTTCTTAATCTGATCTCACAATCTTCATCAGCAATTTGACGCACACTTAGCAGATTATGCTTCAACCCTTCAACTAAAGCAACTTTCTTAAATGAAACACTTCCAGCTTTAACAGTACCATAACCAATAGTCTTTGCAACTGAATTATCACCATATCTTACAGAAGGACCTTTTTCTTCAACAAACCCTACAAGATGCTCTTTGCATCCAGTCATGTGTCTTGAGCAACCACTATCCAAATACCACATGTTACCCTGTTACACAAGACACAAAACAAAAGAAAATGGTTAGTTTTTAAGGGGAACCCACTTTTCAGTGGGTTCAGTTGGAGTGCTCTTCACTCTCCAAACAAAAGCTTTGTTCCTAATCCAAATCAACTTGTGCTTAACTGTTTTCAAAACATCTTCACAATCTTTAGGTTTCCATACCTTCTTAATTTTTTTTAGGAAAACAAGATGTTCTTTTAACTGAAGGTTTTTCTTGACTCTTGATTTTTTCATTGAGTTTTGAAATTTTCCTTTTGAGTTTTTGAATAGTCTTAGCTTGTTTTGACCTTTTCTTGGTTGACCTTATTGGATCTGGACAAGTGTCACTATCAGAGGATGATTCAGAATTACTTTTGCTACTTGACTCTTGGGTGTCAGACTCTAGGTCAGAACATACACTTTCACTTTTAGAGACTAAACTGTTAGAGTCTGAAGATTTCAAGAGTTCAGACTCTAGTGGATTTCTGCATTCTAGTATTATAGTCTCTGAGGGTTCAACAGGATCTAATGATCTTACAAAAGCATTAGTTAAAATCTTTTTGTCACCATCAAATTTTACAAATGTGTTTGGTAAAATGTCAGGTTTAAATACACTTGGATCAACTTCCACATTATTATTTAATATGTAGTTTTCACCTAGTATAGCTTTGACATCATTTAGAATTTGTTTGGCAATAGCATCAGAATTCTTTTTGGAAGATACACACCAGGATTTACAAATTGATTCATAATGTTTTGACCTTTTAATTGATCTTCCTAATTCAATATTTAATCTTTTAGTTTCTTCTGTGTATGCCATTTTATAGGTGTCAAGTTCAACCTCACATTTTTTTAAGTCTTTAATTTCAGCATCTTTGTCTTTGATGACATTTTTAAGATCAAAAATGTGTGTTCTTAACCTATCAATATCTTCTAAACACCACTTAAAGTCAAGCAACAAGTACTGAAACATTCTCACTTTTTCATTATCAAGATAATTCACAAAGTTTTGTACCTTATAGGCAGAAGCTTTATTGCAAGTAGAGTCCTTATCCATCATCTCAACAGCTTTCAGATCTTCCTCAAACTTGCTAGAACCACCATCCCTTTCAATTACAGCCATATCTGGAGTAGTAATAGTACTGCTAAGAAAAATATGGATCGTTTTAAAGATCACCGAGATAGGATTTACACCTTTCCCGCTCTGATACCAGTTATTAGTTCACAGTATTTGATCTATGAACACCAGACTCTCAATTGAATAATAAATATGAATTATAAGAACAATAATTGAGAGAACACGATATGAAAATATATGAAAGATAATATTAATCGTGCAAAGATACATCGAATGAAAAGCACACGTCTCTATTTATACAGATCAAAAACCAAATCTGGAGATTTGGTTTTCAAAACTACTTTGCTACAAATAAGGAAAAGATAAACTTAAAAACAAACCAAATTTGCTAATAACTAGGAAGTAAATTCTGGAGATAAAATCAAATCTTCAAAACAAATCTTCTTAAATAACAAGCATATCTCCAGAATATTCTATGGCTTTTGCTTCAAGAAATCTTCAAACGTTTACTCCAGCAATTCCAGAGTCTGTAACTTCAGACTCTAAATCTCCAGACTCTAAAATCTGCAAAATGCTTTTGACTCATCAGATTATTATTTTCATTTTTCCAACAATACTCAAACTTACCTAATGTATTATACACCATTTCAAAGATAATACTTTCAATCCCAATTATTGGTTTTCTTCTAAACTTAATCGTTTTTAACCCACGAGCCCGCAAATTAGGCCCTAGAGTCGTTTTTACATTTTTACTCAAAATGACAGTTGGTTGACGACTCAAATTCTTATCCAACGCACCCGAGTGACCCAAAAACACTCCACAACTCTAAATGACATTAGAAACCTGTTGGCAACTTTAAATTTCTAAAAAAAATATAATCGGGTCAAGATGGAGAATTATGACCCAAATGGATCGTAACATACCACTTTGACCAAAATAGACTAAAAAATCCTTTTGAAAATAGCAAGACCCACAAATACACTTAACATGACATTGTGAACGTATACAAACCAACTAATACCCGTTTTGACACTATATAGCCAAAACGGGTCAGTGGGTCAATATGGGCAGTTAAGGCACTTTTAATATATTCATAACCAAAAAACTCAGATTTTAGTAAGCTTATAGTAGGCCAAATTAAACCCATCGATTTTTTCGTGAAAAAAAAGGTAAGTCCAAAATATTAAGTAACTAAAAAATCATAATTAAGATCTAATCAACTAAGGGACGCAAAATAAAGAAATTAATGGTAAAAAACATACCATGTTTGCAAATACATTAGCTCTCTTTTTGTTCTCAAAGAAACCAAGTTGGAATTCTTCCTGCATATACAAAGAACTTGCAATATTTCAGTTTGCACACCAACTTCAGGTTACACACTATACCTATAATGATGAAGTATAAGACTAATAATAAATAAGTAAGACTGATAGTAATAGTGATATAACGCCCTTGATTCAAATTTTATTTATTTATTTTTTTGCGCGTTACACAGACACTTTGCAACAGAATATGGGTCCCACACGAGCATATTTAAAACTTTAGACTGTGACCATTGGAAAGTACACTCTTCCACCTTTCCGTAGACAGCTTATTCATTAAAAACGGAATCACGGGTTGAAAGTTATGATCTGTCAAAAACAGCCCATGACTACATTTTAATAAGTTACATTTTGATGTTTTCTGTACAGAAGCACCTCAGTTGTAATACTGCGTTTTGACTCCAGTTTAAAACATGTTTACACTCATACTTACCTGATGTATTATACACCATTTCAAAGATTGTCGCAAATACTTTCAATCACAATTATTGATTTTCTTCCAAACTTAATTTTTTTTAACCCACGAACCCGCAATTACTCAAGATGACACTAAAGTTGGTTGACGATCCAATTCTTATCCAACACACCATAAATGACCCAAAAACACTCTACAACTCTAAAATGACATTAGAAACCTGTTGGCAACTTTAAATTTCTAAAAATAATATAATCGGGTCAAGATGGAGAATTATGACCCAAATGGATCGTAGCATACCACTTTGACCAAAATAGACTAAAAAATCATTTCGAAAATAGCAAGACCCACAAATACACTTAACATGACATTGTAAACGTGTACAAACCAACTAATACCCGTTTTGACACTATATAGCCAAAACGGGTCAATGGGCCAAAATGGGCAGTTAAGGCACTTTTAATATATTCGTAACCAAAAAACTCAGATTTTAGTAAGCTTATAATAGGCCAAATTAAACCCATTAATTTTTTTCTGAAAAAAAAAAGTAAGTCCAAAATATAAAGTAACTAAAAAATCACAATTAAGATCTAATCAACTAAGGGATGCAAAATAAAGAAATTAATGGTAAAAAAACATACCATGTTTGCAAATACATTAGCTCTCTGTTTGTTCTCAAAGAAACCAAGTTGAAATTCTTCGCCGCATATACAAAGAACTTGCAATATTTAATGTCAAATAATGCATAAGAAAACTAAAGAACTATTTTTTTATGGCAGACCGAACAAAACACTACGAACCGAATTACACAAAGAAAACATAGGTTTAAAGTAATAACATAATAACAGTAACTTGATTATTAATTTATTATACACATACCTGGAGTCATTATGGCACACTTTTTTTTTTTTTTTGAAAGGCAAGTAAGTATTATAAATAAATAAAGAACACGATACAAACTAGCAAGGAGCTAGACAAGACGCGAACAGAACTCGAAACTAAAGGAGCACACTGACCCTAGACACGAATCCGCACAAAGACACATGAACACTAACAGAAACTCGAAACTGAAGGAACACACTGACTTGAGACACGAAACTGCACACTAAATTCACACCCTCACAACTATGTTTCCGAATCCGACGATGCGCAGGAGGAGCAGCATGAACAGCAAACATCATCCTCATCCGAGTCTTTCATCACGTTTTCGATGAAATATCTTTCATGCCATCGAAAAGTATCCCGACGTCGGTTACGTTTCATGTATCTCTGATAGTGTTCTAAATGAACATATATTTAGTATCAATATCCTTCCAATATGTAAAGCTTTTAGTTACTATTGTTTTATTTTTATGTTATAATCGTTTAAATAAATAAGTGCGAAGACTGAAGACGCAAACGAAGATTTGAAGACGCAAATGACCAAAAAGCTCAAATGTACAAGATACAATCCAAGTGGTTCAGTTTATTGATGAGAAACATCTATAAATTACAAGACTATAAGCCGTGGAACGCAAAGTACAAGATATCTAAGCGTACGAAAAGGCGTTCGAAAATCCGAAACTGAGACATGAACCAACTATCAACGTACGACTCAACGGAGCTAAAATTACAAGTCAACTATGCACAAAAATATAATATAATATATAATTAATTATATATATTATATATTATAATATATATATATATATATATATATATATATATATATATATATATATATATATATATATATATATTATATTATACAAAGCCGCCCACGTTTAAATCAATTGGTGAGCTGGAGTGCGAAACTCCGCGATCGCGGAGCTCCAAGGCACAAAAGTACCACGATCGCGGAGCAGCCCTGACACAATTTCCCCTATAAAAGCCAACGAATTTTGCCGAACTCCATACCCCCATTTTCTCTGAATCTCTCAATATATACGATAATATATTTATATTTATAATATTAATTTTAATTTAAGTTTAATAATAATAATTTTGGTTATTGTAAGAAATGTTTTACGGGTTTTAAAGTCGAAACTCTGTCCGTGTAACGCTACGTGATAAATAATCACTGTAAGCTATGTTCTTCCTTTTTCAATTAATGTATCGTAACTAAGTTATTATTATGCTTATTTGAGCCAAAGTAATCATGATGTTGGACTAAATATTAAAGACGGGGTTATTGGATTTTGTACCATAATTAGGGTTTGGACAAAAGACCGACACTTGTGAACATTGGACTATTGACTATTAATAGGTAGGGGTATTGTCTAATTGAATGACAACTCATTGGAACCTGTCGTGTAGTGACCCGAACTTTTCCATGTTTATATATATTAATTGAGATTGATATTTACATGATTAAATGTTTCCAACATGTTAAGCAATCAAACTTGTTAAGACTTGATTAATTGAAATATGTTTCATATAGACAATTGACCACCCAAGTTGACCGGTGATTCACGAACGTTAAAACTTGTAAAAACTATATGATGATATATATATGGATATATATATAGTTAACATGATACTATGATAAGTAGACATATCATTAAGTATATTAACAATGAACTACATATGTAAAAACAAGACTACTAACTTAATGAGTCACCTAACACATGTGGGAACCATCATTTGGCAACTAGCATGAAATATCTCATAAAATTACAAAAATATGAGTAATCATTCATGACTTATTTACATGAAAACAAAATTACATATCCTTTATATCTAATCCATACACCAACGACCAAAAACACCTACAAACACTTTCATTCTTCAATTTTCTTCATCTAATTGATCTCTCTCAAGTTCTATCTTCAAGTTCTAAGTGTTCTTCATATATTCTACAAGTTCTAGTTACATAAAATCAAGAATACTTTCAAGTTTGCTAGCTCGCTTCCAATCTTGTAAGGTGATCATCCAACCTCAAGAAATCTTTGTTTCTTACAGTAGGTTATCATTATAATACAAGGTAATAATCATATTCAAACTTTAGTTCAATTTCTATAACTGTAACAATCTTATTTCAAGTGATGATCTTACTTGAACTTGTTTTTGTGTCATGATCCTACTTCAAGAACTTTCAAGCCATCCAAGATCCTTTGAAGCTAGATCATTTCTTGTCACTTCCAGTAGGTTTACCTACTAAACTTGAGGTAGTAATGATGTTCATAACATCATTCGATTCATATATATAAAACTATCTTATTCGAAGGTTTAAACTCGTAATCACTAGAACATAGTTTAGTTAATTCTAAACTTGTTCGCAAACAAAAGTTAATCCTTCTAACTTGACTTTTAAAATTAACTACACACATGTTATATATCTATATGATGTGCTAACTTAATGATTTAAAACCTGGAAACACGAAAAACACCGTAAAACCGGATTTACGCCGTCGTAGTAACACCGCGGGCTGTTTTGGGTTAGTTAATTAAAAACTATGATAAACTTTGATTTAAAAGTTGTTATTCTGAGAAAATGATTTTTATTATGAACATGAAACTATATCCAAAAATTATGGTTAAACTCAAAGTGGAAGTATGTTTTCTAAAATGGTCATCTAGACGTCGTTCTTTCGACTGAAATGACTACCTTTACAAAAACGACTTGTAACTTATTTCTCTGACTATAAACCTATACTTTTCTGTTTATATTCATAAAATAGAGTTCAATATGAAACCATATCAATTTGATTCACTCAAAACGGATTTAAAATGAAGAAGTTATGGGTAAAACAAGATTGGATAATTTTTCTCATTTTAGCTACGTGAAAATTGGTAACAAATCTATTCCAACCATAACTTAATCAACTTGTATTGTATATTATGTAATCTTGAGATACCATAGACACGTATACAATGTTTCGACCTATCATGTCGACACATCTATATATATTTCGGAACAACCATAGACACTCTATATGTGAATGTTGGAGTTAGCTATACAGGGTTGAGGTTGATTCCAAAATATATATAGTTTGAGTTGTGATCAATACTGAGATACGTATACACTGGGTCGTGGATTGATTCAAGATAATATTTATCGATTTATTTCTGTACATCTAACTGTGGACAACTAGTTGTAGGTTACTAACGAGGACAGCTGACTTAATAAACTTAAAACATCAAAATATATTAAAAGTGTTGTAAATATATTTTAAACATACTTTGATATATATGTATATATTGTTATAGGTTCGTGAATCAACCGGTGGCCAAGTCTTACTTCCCGACGAAGTAAAAATCTGTGAAAGTGAGTTATAGTCCCACTTTTAAAATCTAATATTTTTGGGATGAGAATACATGCAGGTTTTATAAATGATTTACAAAATAGACACAAGTACGTGAAACTACATTCTATGGTTGAATTATCGAAATCGAATATGCCCTTTTTTATTAAGTCTGGTAATCTAAGAATTAGGGAACAGACACCCTAATTGACGCGAACTCTAAAGATAGATCTATTGGGCCTAACAAACCCCATCCAAAGTACCGGATGCTTTAGTACTTCGAAATTTATATCATATCCGAAGGGTGTCCCGGAATGATGGGGATATTCTTATATATATGCATCTTGTTAATGTCGGTTACCAGGTGTTCACCATATGAATGATTTTTATCTCTATGTATGGGATGTGTATTGAAATATGAAATCTTGTGGTCTATTGTTACGATTTGATACATATAGGTTAAACATATAACTCACCAACATTTTTGTTGACGTTTAAAGCATGTTTATTCTCAGGTGAATACTAAGAGCTTCCGCTGTGGCATACTAAAATAAGGACAAGATTTGGAGTCCATGTTTGTATGATATTGTGTAAAAACTGCATTCAAGAAACTGATTTCGATGTAACATATTTGTATTGTAAACCATTATGTAATGGTCGTGTGTAAACATGATATTTTAGATTATCATTATTTGATAATCTACGTAAAGCTTTTTAAACCTTTATTGATGAAATAAAGGTTAAGTAAAAGAAAATCCTCAACCAACCGACCAAGGTTAATTATGGTCAATGGTGTTTCCGCCAAGGAAGCAAAATATTGGGAGGATTACCAATTCTCCGATGAATCGGATTCCGACGAGAATTTCGATGATGTTATAGAAATTACCCCAACTGAATTTAAAAAGGCAAAAGAAAATAATAAGGGAAAGGGCATAAAAATAGAGAAATCTAATTCCAACCCCGATGAACTTTATATGTATCGTCAACCCCCGAAGTCCTTAAGTTGTAACAATGACCCAGGAACCTCTAAACCACCAGGTTTTTCTAAACCGTTGTGGAAAATAACAGCTAGTATTAGGGGAACATCATATATCCCTAGAAACTTGGCAAAACGAACCAAAACCGAAGAAGAAGAAACAAGCGAGTCGGAATAAGATAGTTGTATTCGTGTGGTGTAATATATGTAATATAGTGTGCTTATGTTTTATGATATATGTAAAAATTGCTTGTATTAATAAGTATTTTTTTTTATGAATCTAACTCTTGTCTATTTTACAGTATAAAAACACAAAATGGATAGACAACCCAATATTTTAAGAGACCTACCCGGAGACATGATTGATGAAATCTTGTCTAGAGTCGGTCAGAATTCTTCGGCACAACTATTTAAGGCGAGATCAGTTTGTAAGACATTCGAAGAACGTTCCAAGAATGCCTTGGTTTATAAAAGGCTTTCGTTCGAAAGATGGGGGATATCACATTGGGAAATCCATAAGTTACGATGTGTTTACTTTAACGCATATATTGCGGGGAACCCAAATGCTATTTTACGCAATGGGTTAAGAAATTATTTTGACTCAATATATCCGAATATTGGACTTCGTGATTTAGAAAAAGCGGCTAACATGTAACATAAAGAAGCATGTTATGCTTACGGATTAGTAATGTTCGCTTCTCACCAAAGTGAGAACAAGAACATCGGGCTACAACTATTAAACAAAACGTTCCCACAAGTGACGGAGTCGGTAATTGGGGTAAGAAATGAGGTTTTTAGATTGTTACGGGACTGTTGGACATTACGTAACCCTCGTCCCTTTGACGACGTTACAACACGCTGTCTTATTAATGGCCATAACGGTTATGTTCCACAAGACCAAGGATGGGAAGTAATCCTAGTAAAACCAGAATGCATGACTTGTTTCTGGACGTATGAATTACGTGTCTTTATTGCCTTTGCTGAACGACTTGTGTACTAGCTAGAATTATCTTCACAACCAACTTGTATCAAATTTATTGTGTGCTATATTTCATGCTATATGTAAAATAAGCGGTATTGTAAGTTTGTAAAATATTGTGTAAAAGTTTGAACGCGAAATATTATTATAATCAGTTTTTCATATAGAATTGTAGTAGTTGAATTGTATATTAGCTACTAAGTATGAACTTAACGGGTAGGTACTACCCGAATTTAAACTTATAAAACGCTAATATGAAGAAAAAACTTTTATAAATGAGTTCATATTATGCTACGAAATACTATTAACTACTCTTAATATTCTGTATGATTAACTTGTTCCATTTGACTATTTTGAAGGAAATGGCACCGACTACTCGACACACCGTGAATATGAATGAAGAGGAATTCCGTACTTTTCTAGCTTCAAACATAGCCGCAGTACAGGCTGCGCTACATACCAACAATAACCTTGGATCTAGCAGTACAGGAAATCGTGTAGGATGCACCTACAAAGAATTCACTGCCTGCAAACCTTTGAAATTTGATGGAACCGAAGGACCGATCGAATTGAAACGGTGGACCGAGAAGGTCGAATCGGTGTTTACCATAAGTAAGTGTACTGAAGAGGACAAAGTGAAGTACGCTATGCATAACTTCACAGGTTCTGCGTTAACATGGTGGAATACCTATCTAGAGCAAGTGGGACAAGACGATGCGTACGCACTACCGTGGTCAGCATTCAAGCACTTGATGAACGAGAAGTACCGTCCTAGAACCGAGGCCAATAAGCTCAAGACAGAACTTAGAGGGTTACGAACCCAAGGATTTGATATTACCACGTACGAAAGACGATTCACAGAATTGTGCCTATTGTGTCCGTGAGCATTCGAAGATGAGGAAGAGAAGATCGACGCGTTTGTGAAAGGATTACCGAAAAGAATCCAAGAAGATATAAGTTCACATGAGCCCGCCTCCATACAACAGGCATGTTGAATGGCTCACAAACTAGTGAACCAGATTGAAGAAAGAATTAAAGAACAGACTGCTGAAGAGGCCAATGTGAAGCAAGTCAAAAGAAAGTGGGAGGAAAACGGTGATAAGAATCACCAACACAACAACAACAGCAATTACAACAATAATCGCAACAATTATCCCAACAATCGCAACATCAATCGCAACTACAACAAACGGCCTAACAACAACAACAACAACAACAACAACAACAACAACTATAACAATCATCCCAACAACAATAATAACCACAACAACAACAACAATCAGAAGCAGCTATGCCAAAGGTGTGAAAAGTATCACTCGGGGTTCTGCACCAAATTTTGCAACAAGTGTAAAAGAAATGGTCATAGCGCAGCGAAGTGTGAGGTCTACGGACCAGGGGTTAATAGAACGAAAGGAATAAATGGTGTCAGAACGAGTAATGGCGGAGGAAGTAGTGTCGGAGCAAGTTATGCCAATGTAGTTTGTTATAAATGTGGAAAACCGGGCCACATTATTAGAAATTGCCCGAACAGGAGAACACGAATGGACAAGGCCGTGGAAGAGTTTTCAATATTAATGCGGCAGAGGCACACGAAGACTTGGAGCTTGTTACGGGTACGTTTCTTATTGACAATAAATCTGCTTACGTTTTATTTGATTCGGGTGCGGATAGAAGCTATATGAGTAGAGATTTTTGTGCTAAATTAAGTTGTCCATTGACGCCTTTGGATAGTAAATTTTTACTCGAATTAGCAAATGGTAAATTAATTTCAGCAGATAATATATGTCGGAATCGAGAAATTAATCTGGTTAGCGAAACATTTAAGTTTGATTTGATACCAGTAGAGTTAGGGAGTTTTGATGTGATAATCGGTATGGACTGGTTGAAAGAAGTGAAAGCAGAGATCGTTTGTTACAAAAATGCAATTCGCATTATACGAGAAAAAGGAAGACCCTTAATGGTGTACGGAGAAAAGGGCAACACGAAGCTACACCTTATTAGTAATTTGAAGGCACAAAAACTAATAAGAAAAGGTTGCTATGCTGTTCTAGCACACGTCGAGAAAGTACAAACTGAAGAAAAGAGCATCAATGATGTTCCTATTGCAAAAGAATTTCCCGATGTATTTTCGAAAGAATTACCGGGATTACCCCCACATCGATCCGTTGAATTTCAAATAGATCTTGTACCGAGAGCTGCACCAATAGCTCGTGCTCCTTACAGACTCGCACCCAGCGAGATGAAAGAACTGCAAAGCCAATTACAAGAACTTTTAGAGCGTGGTTTCATTCGACCAAGCACATCACCGTGGGGAGCTCCTGTTTTGTTTGTCAAGAAGAAAGATGGTACATTCAGGTTGTGTATCGACTACCGAGAGTTGAACAAACTTACCATCAAGAACCGCTACCCACTACCGAGAATCGACGACTTATTTGATCAACTACAAGGCTCGTCTGTTTATTCAAAGATTGACTTACGTTCCGGGTATCATCAAATGCGGGTGAAAGAAGATGATATTCCAAAGACTGCTTTCAGAACACGTTACGGTCATTATGAGTTTATGATCATGCCGTTTGGTTTAACTAATGCACCAGCTGTGATCATGGACCTTATGAACCGAGTGTGTGGACCATACCTTGACAAGTTTGTCATTGTTTTCATTGATGACATACTTATTTACTCAAAGAATGACCAAGAACACGGTGAACATTTGAGAAAGGTGTTAGAAGTATTGAGGAAGGAAGAATTGTACACTAAGTTTTCAAAGTGTGCATTTTGGTTGGAAGAAGTTCTATTCCTCGGTCACATAGTGAACAAAGAAGGTATTAAGGTGGATCCGGCAAAAATAGAAACTGTTGAAAAGTGGGAAACCCCGAAAACTCCAAAACACATACGCCAGTTTTTAGGACTAGCTGGTTACTACAGAAGGTTCATCCAAGACTTTTCCAGAATAGCAAAACCCTTGACTGCATTAACGCATAAAGGGAAGAAATTTGAATGGAATGATGAACAAGAGAAAGCGTTTCAGTTATTGAAGAAAAAGCTAACTACGGCACCTATATTGTCATTGCCTGAAGGGAATAATAATTTTGTGATATATTGTGACGCATCAAAGCAAGGTCTCGGTTGTGTATTAATGCAACGAACGAAGGTGATTGCTTATGCGTCTAGACAATTGAAGATTCACGAACAAAATTATACGACGCATGATTTGGAATTAGGCGCGGTTGTTTTTGCATTAAAGACTTGGAGGCACTACTTATATGGGGTCAAAAGTATTATATATACTGACCACAAAAGTCTTCAACACATATTTAATCAGAAACAACTGAATATGAGGCAGCGTAGGTGGATTGAATTGTTGAATGATTACGACTTTGAGATTCGTTACCACCCGGGGAAGGCAAATGTGGTAGCCGATGCCTTGAGCAGGAAGGACAGAGAACCCATTCGAGTAAAATCTATGAATATAATGATTCATAATAACCTTACTACTCAAATAAAGGAGGCGCAACAAGGAGTTTTAAAAGAGGGAAATTTAAAGGATGAAATACCCAAAGGATCGGAGAAGCATCTTAATATTCGGGAAGACGGAACCCGGTATAGGGCTGAAAGGATTTGGGTACCAAAATTTGGAGATATGAGAGAAATGGTACTTAGAGAAGCTCATAAAACCAGATACTCAATACATCCTGGAACGGGGAAGATGTACAAGGATCTCAAGAAACATTTTTGGTGGTCGGGTATGAAAGCCGATGTTGCTAAATATGTAGGAGAATGTTTGACGTGTTCTAAGGTCAAAGCTAAGCATCAGAAACCATCAGGTCTACTTCAACAACCCGAAATCCCGGAATGGAAATGGGAAAACATTACCATGGATTTCATCACTAAATTGCCAAGGACTGCAAGTGGTTTTGATACTATTTGGGTAATAGTTGATCGTCTCACCAAATCAGCACACTTCCTGCCAATAAGAGAAGATGACAAGATGGAGAAGTTAGCACGACTGTATTTGAAGGAAGTCGTCTCCAGACATGGAATACCAATCTCTATTATCTCTGATAGGGATGGCAGATTTATTTCAAGATTCTGGCAGACATTACAGCAAGCATTAGGAACTCGTCTAGACATGAGTACTGCCTATCATCCACAAACTGATGGGCAGAGCGAAAGGACGATACAAACGCTTGAAGACATGCTACGAGCATGTGTTATTGATTTCGGAAACAGTTGGGATCGACATCTACCGTTAGCAGAATTTTCCTACAACAACAGCTACCATTCAAGCATTGAGATGGCGCCGTTTGAAGCACTTTATGGTAGAAAGTGCAGGTCTCCGATTTGTTGGAGTGAAGTGGGGGATAGACAAATTACGAGTCCGGAGATTATACAAGAAACTACCGAGAAGATCATCCAAATTCAACAACGATTGAAAACCGCCCAAAGTCGACAAAAGAGCTACGCTGACATTAAAAGAAAAGATATAGAATTTGAAATTGGAGAGATGGTCATGCTTAAAGTTGCACCTTGGAAAGGCGTTGTTCGATTTGGTAAATGAGGGAAATTAAATCCAATGTATATTGGACCATTCAAGATTATTGATCGTGTCGGACCAGTAGCTTACCGACTTGAGTTACCTCAACAACTCGCGGCTGTACATAACACTTTCCACGTATCGAATTTGAAGAAATGTTTTGCTAAAGAAGATCTCACTATTCCGTTAGATGAAATCCAAATCAACGAAAAACTTCAATTCATCGAAGAACCCGTCGAAATAATGGATCGTGAGGTTAAAAGACTTAAGCAAAACAAGATACCAATTGTTAAGGTTCGATGGAATGCTCGTAGAGGATCCGAGTTCACCTGGGAGCGTGAAGATCAGATGAAGAAGAAATACCCGCATCTATTTCCAGAAGATTCGTCAACTCCTTCAACAGCTTAAAATTTCGGGACGAAATTTATTTAATGGGTAGGTACTGTAGTGACCCGAACTTTTCCATGTTTATATATAATAATTGAGATTGATATTTACATGATTAAATGTTTCCAACATGTTAAGCAATCAAACTTCTTAAGACTTGATTAATTGAAATATGTTTCATATAGACAATTGACCACCCAAGTTGACCGGTGATTCACGAACGTTAAAACTTGTAAAAACTATATGATGACATATATATGGATATATATATAGTTAACATGATACTATGATAAGTAGACATATCATTAAGTATATTAACAATGAACTACATATGTAAAAACAAGACTACTTACTTAATGATTTTTAAACGAGACATATATGTAACGATTATCGTTGTAAAGACATTTAATGTATATATATCATATTAAGAGATATTCATACATGATAATATCATGATAATATAATAATTTAAAATCTCATTTGATATTATAAACATTGGGTTAACAACATTTAACAAGATCGTTAACCTAAAGGTTTCAAAACAACACTTACATGTAACGACTAACGATGACTTAACGACTCAGTTAAAATGTATATACATGTAGTGTTTTAATATGTATTTATACACTTTTGAAAGACTTCAATACACTTATCAAAATACTTCTACTTAACAAAAATTCTTACAATTACATCCTCGTTCAGTTTCATCAACAATTCTACTCGTATGCACCCGTATTCGTACTCGTACAATACACAGCTTTTAGATGTATGTACTATTGGTATATACACTCCAATGATCAGCTCTTAGCAGCCCATGTGAGTCACCTAACACATGTGGGAACCATCATTTGGCAACTAGCATGAAATATCTCATAAAATTACAAAAATATGAGTAATCATTCATGACTTATTTACATGAAAACAAAATTACATATCCTTTATATCTAATCCATACACCAACGACCAAAAACACCTACAAACACTTTCATTCTTCAATTTTCTTCATCTAATTGATCTCTCTCAAGTTCTATCTTCAAGTTCTAAGTGTTCTTCATATATTCTACAAGTTCTAGTTACATAAAATCAAGAATACTTTCAAGTTTGCTAGCTCGCTTCCAATCTTGTAAGGTGATCATCCAACCTCAAGAAATCTTTGTTTCTTACAGTAGGTTATCATTCTAATACACGGTAATAATCATATTCAAACTTTAGTTCAATTTCTATAACTGTAACAATCTTATTTCAAGTGATGATCTTACTTGAACTTGTTTTTGTGTCATGATCCTACTTCAAGAACTTTCAAGCCATCCAAGATCCTTTGAAGCTAGATCATTTCTTGTCACTTCCAGTAGGTTTACCTACTAAACTTGAGGTAGTAATGATGTTCATAACATCATTCGATTCATATATATAAAACTATCTTATTCGAAGGTTTAAACTCGTAATCACTAGAACATAGTTTAGTTAATTCTAAACTTGTTCGCAAACAAAAGTTAATCCTTCTAACTTGACTTTTAAAATTAACTACACACATGTTCTATATCTATATGATGTGCTAACTTAATGATTTAAAACCTGGAAACACGAAAAACACCGTAAAACCGGATTTACGCCGTCGTAGTAACACCGCGGGCTGTTTTGGGTTAGTTAATTAAAAACTATGATAAACTTTGATTTAAAAGTTGTTATTCTGAGAAAATGATTTTTATTATGAACATGAAACTATATCCAAAAATTATGGTTAAACTCAAAGTGGAAGTATGTTTTCTAAAATGGTCATCTAGACGTCGTTCTTTCGACTGAAATGACTACCTTTACAAAAACGACTTGTAACTTATTTCTCCGACTATAAACCTATACTTTTCTGTTTATATTCATAAAATAGAGTTCAATATGAAACCATAGCAATTTGATTCACTCAAAACGGATTTAAAATGAAGAAGTTATGGGTAAAACAAGATTGGATAATTTTTCTCATTTTAGCTACGTGAAAATTGGTAACAAATCTATTCCAACCATAACTTAATCAACTTGTATTGTATATTATGTAATCTTGAGATACCATAGACACGTATACAATGTTTCGACCTATCATGTCGACACATCTATATATATTTCGGAACAACCATAGACACTCTATATGTGAATGTTGGAGTTAGCTATACAGGGTTGAGGTTGATTCCAAAATATATATAGTTTGAGTTGTGATCAATACTGAGATACGTATACACTGGGTCGTGGATTGATTCAAGATAATATTTATCGATTTATTTCTGTACATCTAACTGTGGACAACTAGTTGTAGGTTACTAACGAGGACAGCTGACTTAATAAACTTAAAACATCAAAATATATTAAAAGTGTTGTAAATATATTTTAAACATACTTTGATATATATGTATATATTGTTATAGGTTCGTGAATCAACCGGTGGCCAAGTCTTACTTCCCGACGAAGTAAAAATCTGTGAAAGTGAGTTATAGTCCCACTTTTAAAATCTAATATTTTTGGGATGAGAATACATGCAGGTTTTATAAATGATTTACAAAATAGACACAAGTACGTGAAACTACATTCTATGGTTGAATTATCGAAATCGAATATGCCCTTTTTTATTAAGTCTGGTAATCTAAGAATTAGGGAACAGACACCCTAATTGACGCGAACTCTAAAGATAGATCTATTGGGCCTAACAAACCCCATCCAAAGTACCGGATGCTTTAGTACTTCGAAATTTATATCATATCCGAAGGGTGTCCCGGAATGATGGGGATATTCTTATATATATGCATCTTGTTAATGTCGGTTACCAGGTGTTCACCATATGAATGATTTTTATCTCTATGTATGGGATGTGTATTGAAATATGAAATCTTGTGGTCTATTGTTACGATTTGATACATATAGGTTAAACATATAACTCACCAACATTTTTGTTGACGTTTAAAGCATGTTTATTCTCAGGTGAATACTAAGAGCTTCCGCTGTGGCATACTAAAATAAGGACAAGATTTGGAGTCCATGTTTGTATGATATTGTGTAAAAACTGCATTCAAGAAACTGATTTCGATGTAACATATTTGTATTGTAAACCATTATGTAATGGTCGTGTGTAAACAGGATATTTTAGATTATCATTATTTGATAATCTACGTAAAGCTTTTTAAACCTTTATTGATGAAATAAAGGTTATGGTTTGTTTTAAAATGAATGCAGTCTTTGAAAAACGTCTCATATAGAGGTCAAAACCTCGCAACGAAATCAATTAATATGGAACGTTTTTAATCAATAAGAACGGGACATTTCATGTCGAACCTATCTTCAAATTAGTTAATCTAATAATTATTAATTGATTACGAATGTCCTATTTAGTGACGTTTATACGACATCGTTTGCAATCATTTAATTAATCAATTGGATTGGGTAATTGATTATTCATTATGGCCAAGTGAATAAATTAAAGTATCATGGACTAATTAAACAGGGGTGGATTTCATACAAGGATAATTGGTGTAATTGTTAACAAAGTATTAAAACCTTGGATTACACGCAGTCGATAACCTGGTGTAATTATTAACAAAGTATTAAAACCTTGTTACAGTTCGAATCCCTAATTAGTTGGAATATTTGACTTCGGGAATAAGGTTAATTTGACGAGCATATTATAATTATGACCGATGGACTATTATGGGCAAAACCCAGATAGGTATCAAATAAGCCAGGACAAAGTACAATTAACCCAGAGTAATACATTAAAATCAAAACGTCAAACATCATGGTTACGGAAGTTTAAATAAGCATAATTCTTTTATTGTATTTCTCATCGTACTTTTATTTCCTGTCATTTTATTATTCGCAATTTTATATATCGTCATTTAAATATTGTTAATTATTTTACGCACTTTAATTATCGTCATTTATCTTTACGCTTAATATTTAAAATTGACAAACCGGTCATTAAACGGTGAAACCCCCTTTTATATAATAATATTACTATATATAATTATATATATTTTATATAAATATAGTTGTTAAAAATATAGTACGTAATCACTAGCTCACTGTGGAACGAACCGAACTTACTAAAAACTACACTACTCTACGATTAGGTACACTGCCTATAAGTGTTGTAGCAAGGTTTAGGTATATCCCATCTATATAAATAAATAAAACTTGTATCATATTTCGCCGTATTTCGTAGTAAAAAATAATACTATTTTGTATTATACCTCGAACACATCAAGTTTTTGGCGCCGCTGCCGGGGAACTCGGCAAAACAGTATATTTTTAATCTATATTTGTAAAAATATAATTATATATAAGTTTGAAAAAAAATATAAAAATATAAAAAAAATAAAAAAATAAAATTAAAAAAAATAAAAAAATATATTTTTAAGAGTTTGTTCAAAATATATAAAATTATAAAGTATTTTTATTTTTATTTGTAGTTTTTAAAATATAAATTTATTTTATTTTATATTTTTTTGTAAAATTAAAATCTTGTAAAAATTAAAAACAGCAACTGGGCCCAAATCTGGCCGAAGCCCAAAACTGAAGCCCACACAGGAATAGTACCAGGCCGAACCTGTTTTAAGCCCAAACCGGATCCATCACTGTTTAAATCCGCAATCGCGGAGCTTCGAAGGTATAAACCGCAGCAATCGCGGAGCTGCTCTGACAGCTGATACCTAGGATCATTAATTACATAATTAGGGTTTAATTTTTAATTATTATTATTTAAAACCTAATTAGGGTTTATATTTAATATTTAGTTTTAGTTTTTAATTAATTTGTATTTTAAGTTTTAGTTATTATTATTTATATTAATACTTTTACAAATAATAATATAAAAATAATATTTTTTTATAAAAATTGTATTCTTATCACTTTAATTTCTTTTTGTATTTTTTTTATTCAGTTATTCACAATTCGTATATTTATCATTCGTAATTAGTTTTAAACTTAGTTTTTGGCGTAGTTATTTTATATTTCCAGTTTTTCGGTTTTGCCGTAAAATCCCTTAAGTGCTTTTTCTTTAGATTAAGATTTAGGCGCTTTAGAATTTTGCGAGGCGGTTTTGGATATAAAATTTCTTTTAAGTTTTAATACCTTTAGGCGCAACTTTTTAGATTATAATTTTTAGACTTTTAAGTTTCGACGCTTTACTTTTTAATTATTATTTTTCGAATTTTTATTTTTCGATGTTTTTCGACGCGCGCTTTTTCTTTCTCATTTCTAAGCTCTAGTTTTTAGGACATAGAATTTCCTAGAATTTCTTTAAAATATCGATGAAAATTTATTTTAAGCGATTAAATTGATAGACATCCAAAATTTTCTGCTTCGTAGTAATAGTTAGATTTGTTAGTGGCTGAGTTGTGGATTTTCCAACTTAAAGGATCCGGGCTCCCTGCTGCATCTTTTGGCTATTCGAAACGTGGGTAAAAGCAGAAAAGTCTATTAATTTGATAACTTATATAATTTCTAATAGGATATTCAGTGAATGCACCGAGCAAAACGTTCATCACCTTTCATACGTTCACCACCTGTAACCCGATCAAGACATCTAGCCAATATTATCGTCGTTGATTTTTCTTTAGAATCATCATCTAGTCAAACGAGTACTCCAATTCAAATTTCCGATAATCCATTTTTTGAACCCGACTTCACAATCGAGAACCCGGAGGATATTCAAGGACAATTCCAAGATCCTGAACCACTAATCATTCCTCCTGAACCACAAACCGTTAAATCAGAATCTTCTAGTAATTTGGATTCAACAATTTCAAATATGGAAATAACGGAACCTCTAAGTATGGAAGATTGAATGCGAGCTACACGCACTGGCTAAGGACGTGCCATTAGACATTAATGCGCCAGATTATGAAATCAAAGAACAAATCCTACATATGGTAACTAATCAGTGCCAATATAGTGGTGCGCTAAAAGAAGATCCAAATGAACATCTTCGAACCTTTAATAGGATTTGTACTCTATTCAAAATCAGAGAAGTTGAGGATGAACAGATCTGTCTCATGTTGTTTCCCTGGACTTTAAAGGGAGAAGCCAAAGATTGGTTAGAATCGTTACCTGAAGGAGCGATTGACACATGGGATATCTTAGTTGAGATATTTCTTAAAAGATTCTTTCCGGCATCTAAAGCCGTGAGACTTCGAGGAGAAATTATTACGTTCGCGCAAAAGCCAATGAAACATTATATGAGGCGTGGACAATATTCGAAAAGTTGTTGAGAGGATGTCCTCAGCACGGTTTAGACACTTATCAAATAGTACAAATATTCTACCAAGATGTCGACGTTACTACACGTAAAGACATCGACACATCAGCTGGTGGTTCCATTATGAAGAAAACCGCAACTGAAGCTCACAAAATTATTGATAACACAGCCTCCCACTCACATGAGTGGCACCAGAAAAAAGATATCTTTCGATCATCTGAAGCGGCTAGAGCCGATTCTAGCCATGACTTTGATTTCGTTTCCGCAAAAATAGATGCTTTCGAAAGACGAATGGAAAAGATGACTAAAGATATTCACACAGTACGAATCAGTTGTGAGCAATGCGGTGGACCACACTTAACGAAAGATTGTAATGTTGAACAAACTATGGAACAACGTGAGAATGTTTTCTACATGAACCAAAGGCCGGGAAATAATTATCAAAATAATTATCAACCGCTAAGGTCAAACTTCAATCGAAATCAAAACATTCTTTATAATTCAAATGGACCCAACAATAACTCATACAACCAACAAGGTCCGAATAACCAATCAACTCAAAACAACACTTTCAATCAACAAAGACCTGGTGATGTGTACAAGGGATAGTACGAAATAGATTATTATATTTTATTACAAAATACTATTAAATACGATACAATTTTACACAAGTTATTTATTTATTTATAGAATGGGATATACCTAAACCTTGCTACAATACTTATAGGTAGTGTACCTAATCGTAGAATAGTGTAGTTATTAGTAAGTCCGGTTCGTTCCACAGGGATCCACTTATTGCGTACACTATATTTTTCACAACTATATTTGTACAAATATATATATTTATTTATATATAATGATAATAATATATAAAAGGGGAGTTTTACCGTTTAATGACCGGTTTGTCGATTTTATATTTTAAGCTTAAAGATAAATGACAATAATTAAAGTGCGTAAAATAAATAAATGACGATAAATAAAATAACAGTAAATAAAATTGCGATGAGAAATACAATAAAAGAATTATGCTTATTTAAACTTCCGTAACCATGATGTTTGACGTTTTGATTTTAATTTATTTATCTGGGTTAATTGTCCTTTGTCCTGGATTTATTTGATACCTATATGGTTTTTGTCCATAATAGTCCGTCGGTCATAATTATAAAATGCTCGTCAAATTAACCTTATTTTCGAAGTCAAATATTCCAACTAATTAGGGACTTGAACTGTAACAAGGTCTTAATACTTTGTTAATAATTACACCAGGTTATCGACTGCGTGTAATTCAAGGTTTTAATACTTTGTTAACAATTACAACAATTACCCTTGTATGTAATCCACCCCTGTTTTAATTAGTCCATGATACATTAATTTATTCACTTGACCATAATGAATAATCAATTACCCAATCCAATTGATTAATTAAATGATTGTAAACGATGTCATATAAACATCACTAAATAGGACATTTGTAATCATTTTAATAATTATTAGATTAACTAATTTGAAGATAGGTTCGACAGGTTCCAATGAGTTGTCATTCAATTAGACAATACCCCCCACCTATTAATATTCATAGTTCAATGTTCACAAGTGTCGGTCTTTTGTCCAAACCCTAATTATGGTACAAAATCCAATAACCCCGTCTTTAATATTTAGTCTAACATAATGATTACTTCGACTTAAATAAGCATAATAATAACTTAGTTACGAGACATTAATTTAAAAGGGAAGAACATAGCTTACAGTGGTATTTAATCGCGAAGCGTTACACGGACAGAGTTCCGACTTTAAAAACCGTAAAACATTTCTTACAATAACCCAACTAAACCATAATTTACTATTAATCTTAATTAAAATTAAAATTATAAATATATATTACATAAGAGAGAAAGAGTGTGAAGAGGTGTGTAAACTCGTCCGAAAATTGCTGAATTTATAGACTTGGCCAGGATTCTGAAGCCATGCGATCGCATGGAAATTGTGCTTTTAGGCCATGCGATCGCATGGCCAGCTGGATCAGATATTTTACTTTCGCAAAACGTGGGCTGCTGGTTTATTTTATTATATAATATAATATATATAATTATATATATATATATATATATATATATATATATATATATATATATATATATATATATATATATATATATATATATATATATTATATTATATTCTTGTGCAAAGTAGACTTGTAATTTTAGCTCCGTTGTCTTGTACGTTTACGCCCGGTTTATGTCTCGGTTCCGAATTTTTGAACGTCCTTTCGTACGCTTAGATATCTTGTACTTTGCGTTCCGCGGCTTGTACTCTTGTAATTCTTTAGACGTTTCTCATCAATAATTTGAACCACTTGGATTGTATCTTGTACATTTGAGCTTTTTGGTCATTTGCGTCTTCAAATCGTCGTTTGCTTCTTTTATCTTCGAACTTATTTATTTAAACGAATATTACTTGAAAATAGAACAATTGCAACTGAAAACTTTACATATTGGAAGGATATTGCGCCTAAATATATGTTCATTTGGAGCACTATCAAATATCCCCACACTTGAGCATTGCCTATCCTCAAGCAATACAGAACTTGAAATTAAATCACACTTTACTCGAATCACTTTTTTATTCTCACACTTTATACATCAGTGATTTTGATACGGCAGTATAAACAATGATAGTAACGATGTGGTTTACAGTCCCGCATGACTATGAAAATTTAGATCCTTTAATAAAATTGGATCTTTATGAAAACATTTGATATTTTGAAAATTTATTATAGCTTTTACCCTAGATAAGTTTTCCGGAATAACCTTTCACCGGTGTTTGTAAAATATTTTTGTGGGTTTCAGATTTTAAAATTTTAGCTCAAAACTTGCGGTTTTGTGTCACCCACTTGCTAACCTTGTATTAGGAAAGCAACACGTCCAGTATACTTGCTCCGTATATTACCTTTCGGTAAACTACCGTCCGGTTGTAAAGGAAAGCGATGAACAAGCAACTGTTAAAGCAATGTCTAATGACATGCAGATGTTCATGGTCCACAACGTGTCGGATGCAATTACTATCCTTTGTAGGAGAAATAGTAAAGATCACTCTATAATTTTTCGGTCTGGCACAAGGTCCTGTCTTCGACCATGCTATGCAACCATCGTTCTTACGGTTGACACCCGATTTGGTTCAGGTGACCTAATGAATTCCGGTGAATTCTTAGGATTTTACGTTCAACGGTAATGAACGCATTGAAAATAGGTTTTCAGAAAACAAATCGGTTTTAATTTTGATCAAAATATTTTCTCGTTCAAGCTCGAGTTTAGATATCATCGAATTCCATGAGTTTGTAATTCTCAATCTTTAAAGTCAATCTCAAGGATTGAGTAATATCAGTCTTAAAAGCTGATTTTTAATCTTTTAAGGGGATTATCCTTTCTGGGGGTCTGATTCATTAGTCTTATCAAGCTAATTGGCACGACGCCCTCCCCATTTTACGAGACAGATCCTCTCATGGTTAGGATAAGTCTGACCACATGGCGACCCTGTTTGATGCTGAGGTCCGTGGATTTCCTGCTGATTTTAGAGATGACTTTTCTAGATTTTTCGTCAACCTACAGCTGGTCTGGACGACAACTTCCTGACCTAAATCAAGAAGCGCGTGTCTTTTTTGGAAGACTTTACTTCCTTCATTTCTTTTTCTGGAAGACTTTACGTCCTTTTAAATCAAGTGACACATTTCTTTCAAACATATTATAAGAAATCGGGTAAAGTTGATTAAAATCATCCAAAACAAAAGTACCTTCAATTATTTGTACAAAAATATGTGATATGTAATTTAAATAACTTGTAAATTCTTCCCACACTTAGCTTTTATTTATTTCTTTCTTTTCCTTTTTATTCTCTTCTATTCCATTTTAAATGAATTCTAACGTTTTGGGTTGTTTCTCAATTTATGTCGTTTCCGAGGTTACAATAATTTCGGTATTATCACCTAGTTTTATCGTTCATAAATATGTATAAACATGATTTTGAGTTCATTTTTTTCAAATTTTCACAAAATTTGGCAATTAAACCAAGTGCAAACCCGAGAGAATTTATAACCCTTTCCCACACTTGAGATCATGCAATGCCCTCATTTGCATGAAATCAGACTATAATTATAAATTCATGAGGGTAATTAGTGTAGAAAAGTGATTAAAAATACCCAGTTTGTGATTACAAAGCTCATCGAATGATAGATGGCGCGCCTCATCGTTCATTCCTTTTGTTGTAATTTCACATATGTTTTGCGTCTTATCGTCAAAATTAGTAGCATTTGCTGAACTTAATGCAGTCTTTGAAAGTGCGCTGTTTTACCCTGTTTTGTACATAAGATAAACTACAAACATATATATACATAATATATTTTGTATTTTTTTATTTTATAAAACCTTTATTTATTAAAGCAATTTAAATGAATACATTTTTTTTTTAAAATTTTGCTTTCTTTTACTTTAGGTAGTTTCGGTACGTTTACCTAGTTTGTCCCTCGACAAAATTTAAAATTTGTCATTTTTAAAGCAATTGTTTTAAAAGTAAAGATTTTTGGTTTTTTAATTTTTTTTTGTATACTTTAGATCAATAATATTAAAAATAATGATAACAAAATTTTTCGCCCCGCCCTCGGGTAAAGCAATTTCGGTTCCATGACCTAGTCTTTAACTTACGACAAATTTTAGAAATTATTTTTTTAAACTTAATGAAATAAAGTAAATTTTGTTTTTAAATTCACACAAAACTTAAATTTAAAAATGCATATTAATTTAATATAAAACCTACAAAACAAAAAAATTCAGAAAGGGGGAAGAAAACTAGTTCTTTAGTGTCTGCTAGTGGAAAAGACCAATCAGATTCCATTCTCGGAACTACACGAGAACAGAACAACTAACTCTAGACAGCATTTTCTTTTTAGAACATTTGAATCTCCCACATTTAGGTAGCTGTGGTGTCGAAATTGTGATTAACTTCATCGTCAATTTCTTTTGGACCATAATCAACTTGCATATCAGTGACTTTTGCTTTAAGCCATTGGTCGGATTCCTGTGTAATATCTACAAATTCAACTAGTTTTACCTTTTCTTTGGGCGATAGATTGGATACTAACCGGTTACATAACTTAAAGTTTCCGTTAGTTCTAGCATCGTGAATCCGTTTAATAAGTTTGTTCATTGAACTGTTAATAACGGGATCATTTAATTTCGTATCAACAACGGGGTTCTTTGTTATCAGGTCATCACTAGGTGTTACTTCATCTTCCCCACACTTAGGCGTTTTATTATTGTTAAGCACTACTGTTGGAATTGGTAAAACAATATGGTTCTTACCAGTCGTCTTTATTGGTTCAACGGTTTTGGTTGGTGGAGATTTAGACTTTCGAATCACAAAGGTGACCGATTTGTCACCATCACTAAGTGTCATTCTACCCTTTCTTACATTAAATAATGCCCCGGTGGATGCTAAGAATGGTCGACCTAAAATTAGAGGAATGGTTGAGTCCTCTTCTATGTCAATAACAACAAATTCGACTAGAAAGGTTAAATTACCCACTTGAACGGGTAGGTTGTCAGCAATTCCAAGTGGGTGCCTAATGGTTTGATCAAAGAGTCGAACACTCATTTTCGTTGGACTTAACTCACCTACTCCTAATCTGTTATATAATGAAAGAGGCATAACACTCACACTCGCACCTAAATCTGCTAGTGCATCATACATGATACAATCACTAAGTAGACAAGGAACAATAAATTCACCCGGATCACCCAACCTGGGTGGAGGTTTCGGTGGAACTGTCTTCACTGGGTTTACTTTTACGGTTTTTGTTTCTTGCACTTTCTTATTCTTCTTCTTCTTCTTTTCAGAGGTATCACAAACTTTATTACCTATTACTTGCTCATACTCAACTCCTTTTCTTGGAAACGGGATGGGTAGTCTGTATGTTGCAACCACTGGCTTTACATACTCGGGTAGTGGTGGTGGTGTAACTTCTTCATCGTTACTCACATCTAAAACCTTCCCATCTTCTGATGCTGGTTTATCAGAATTCGTTGATACCATATTAACGTTCTCATTCCGAGAATTTACTTCAGTATTACTTGGTAGCTTTCCTTGTTCCCTCTCACTCATCATGCTAGCAAGAGTACCTACGTGTTTTTCTAGATTCAAAATGGAAGCTTGTTGAGTTCTTAATGACTGATCAAACCTCTCATTTATTTAGGTTTGAGATGTAATAAATTGTGTTTGAGATTCCATTAGCTTTTGTACCATTTCTTCCAGATTTGACTTTTTCTCTTCGGTTTGTTGTGGTGGTTTATACAAGCCAGGTCTTTGTTGATTGAAAGTGTTGTTTTGATTTGGTTGGTTATTCGGACCTTGTTGGTTATACGAGTTATTGTTGGGTCCATTTGGATTGTAAAGAATGTTTTGATTTTGATTGAAGTTTGGCCTTGGCGGTTGATAATTATTTTGATAATTATTTCCCTGCCTTTGGTTCATGTAGGAAACATTCTCAAGTTGTTCCATAATCTGTTCAATGTGACAATCTTTCGTTAAGTGTGGTCCACCGTATTGCTCACAACTGATTCGTATTGTGTGAATATCTTTAGTCATCTTTTCCATTCGTCTTTCAAAAGCATCTATTTTTGCGGAAACGGAATCAAAGTTATGGCTAGAATCGGCTCTAGCCGCTTTAGATGAACGAAAAATATCCTTTTCCTGGTGCCACTCATGCGAGTGGGAGGCGGTGTTATCAATAATTTTGCGAGCTTCGGTTGCGGTTTTCTTCATAATGGAACCACCAGCTGCTGTGTCGATGTCTTTTCATGTAGCAACGTCGACACCTTGGTAGAATATTTGTACTATTTGATAAGTGTCTAAACCGTGCTGAGGACATCCTCTCAACAACTTTCCGAATCTTGTCCACGCCTCATATAATGTTTCATTTGGATTTTGCGCGAATGTAACAATTTCTCCCTGAAGTCTCACGGCTTTAGATGCCGGAAAGAATCTTTTAAGAAATTTCTCAACTAAAACATCCCATGTATCAATCGCTCCTTCAGGTAACGATTCTAACCAATCTTTGTCTTCTCCCTTTAAAGTTCAGGGAAACAACATGAGATAGATCTGTTCATCCTCAACTTCTCTGATTTTGAATAGAGTACAGATCCTATTAAAGGTTCGAAGATGTTCGTTTGAATCTTCTTTTGGCGTACCACTATATTGGCATTGATTAGTTACCATGTGTAGGATTTGTCCTTTGATTTCATAATCTGGCGCATTAACGTCTGGCCGAATAATGGCGTGGCCTTGGCCAGTGCGTGTGGCTCTCATTCGGTCTTCCATACTTTGAGGTTCCGTTACTTCCATAATTGAATTTGTTGAATACGAATCACTAGAGGATTCTGATTTAACGGTTTGTGGTTCAGGAGGAATGATTAGTGGTTCAGGATCTTGGAATTGTCCTTGAATATCCTCCGGGTTCTCAATTGTGAAGTCGGGTTCAAAAAATGGATTATCGGAAATTTGAATTGGAGTTCTTGTTTGACTAGATGATGATTCTAAAGGAAAATTAACGGCGACAATATTGGCTAGATGTCTTGATCTGGTTACAGGAGGTGAACGTATGAAAGGTGGTGAATGTTTTGCTCGGTGTATTCACTGAATATCCTATTAGTTATAAAGATAAAAATTATATAAGTTATCAAATTAATAAACTTTTCTGATTTTTCCCACGTTTTGAATAGCCAATAGATGCAGCAGGTAGCCAGGACCCTTTAAATCGGAAGCCCACAACTCGCCACTAACAAATCCAACTATTACTACGAACCAGAAAATTTTGGATGTCTATCAATTTAACCGCTTAAAATAATATTTTTTTTTCGAGATTTAAAGAAAATAAAGAAACTTCTATGTCCTAAAAACTAGAGCGTAGAAATGAAAAAGAAAAAGCGCGTCGAAAAACAAACGGTCGAAAAACAAACGTCGAAAAATAAAAAGTCGAAAAATAATAATAAGAAAGTAAAGCGTCGAAACTTAAAAGTCTAAAAATTAAAAATTAAAAATTGCGTCTAAAGGTATTAAAGCTAAAAAGGAAATCTATATCCAAAACGGCAATAACTTAGTTAGGCACTAAAATCTAAAAACTGCGTCGCAAAATTCTAAAGCGCCTAAATCTTAATCTAAAGAAAAAACACTTAAGGGATTTTACGGAAAAACTTAGAAATCTAGCAATATAAAAATAACTACGGCAATATACTAAATTTAAAACTATATAACGAACGATAAATATATAAATTATGATTAAAAACGAATAAAAAGATACAAACTATAAAAATAAAATAAAAGTTATAAAAAAATACAATTTTTATAAAAATATTATTTTTATATTATTTATATAAAAGTATTAATTTATATAATTAATAATAATATTAAAACTTAATATTACTAATTATAACTTAAAACTACAATTAATTAACTAATTATTTATTTAAACCCTAATGAAATAATAATAAAAATTAAAACCCTAAGCGTATTTAATGCATACTAAGATCTGATCTGTCAAGTCACCTCATGTGATCGCATGAGGTTTACTTGTTATTTCTATGCGGTCGCATGGAGATGTAGGCTCAAATTGGGTGCAACTTCAAATCAGGTTCGGCAGATCAGTTTTTTTTTAAAAGAAAAAATAGATAATTTAATAAATTTATATTTTAAAAATCTAAATAAAAATATTTTTTAAAGACAATCTTATATATATATATATATATATATATATATATATATATATATATATATATATATATATATATATATATATATATATATATATATTTATTTATTTAATTTTTTTAATACTTATTATAAATACAAAATTTTTTTTACCAAATAAGAAATAATATATTTTTACAAAAATATAGTTTTAATAAAATATAGCATTTTTCATCGAGTCCCCGACAGCGGCGCCAAAATACTTGATGTGTGCGAGGGATAGTACGAAATAGATTATTATATTTTATTACAAAATATTATTAAATACGATACTATTTTATACAAGTTATTTATTTATTTATAGAATGAGATATACTTAAACCTTGCTACAACACTTATAGGCAGTGTACCTAATCGTAGAATAGTGTAGTTATTAGTAAGTCCGGTTCGTTCCACAGGGATCCACTTATTGCGTACACTATATTTTTCACAACTATATTTGTACAAATATATATATATTTATTTATATATAGTGATAATAATATATAAAAGAGGAGTTTTACCGTTTAATGACCGGTTTGTCGATTTTATATTTTAAGCTTAAAGATAAATGACAATAATTAAAGTGCGTAAAATAAATAAATGACGATAAATAAAATAACAGTAAATAAAATTGCGCTGAAAAATACAATAAAAGAATTATGCTTATTTAAACTTCCGTAACCATGATGTTTGACGTTTTGATTTTAATTTATTTATCTGGGTTAATTGTCCTTTGTCCTGGATTTATTTGATACCTATCTGGTTTTTGTCCATAATAGTCCGTCGGTCATAATTATAAAATGCTCGTCAAATTAACCTTATTTTCGAAGTCAAATATTCCAACTAATTAGGGACTTGAACTGTAACAAGGTCTTAATTCTTTGTTAATAATTACACCAGGTTATCGACTGCGTGTAATTCAAGGTTTTAATACTTTGTTAACAATTACACCAATTACCCTTGTATGTAATCCACCCCTGTTTTAATTAGTCCATGATACATTAATTTATTCACTTGGCCATAATGAATAATCAATTACCCAATCCAATTGATTAATTAAATAATTGTAAACGATGTCATATAAACATCACTAAATAGGACATTCGTAATCATTTTAATAATCATTAGATTAACTAATTTGAAGATAGGTTCGACAAGTTCCAATGAGTTGTCATTCAATTAGACAATACCCCCCAACCTATTAATATTCATAGTTCAATGTTCACAAGTGTCGGTCTTTTGTCCAAACCCTAATTATGGTACAAAATCCAATAACCCCGTCTTTAATATTTAGTCTAACATAATGATTACTTCGACTTAAATAAGCATAATAATAACTTAGTTACGAGACATTAATTTAAAAAGGAAGAACATAGCTTACAGTGGTATTTAATCGCGAAGCGTTACACGGACAGAGTTCCGACTTTAAAACCCGTAAAACATTTCTTACAATAACCCAACTAAACCATAATTTACTATTAATATTAATTAAAATTAAAATTATAAATATATATTACATAAGAGAGAAAGAGTGTGAAGAGGTGTGTAAACTCGTCCGAAAATGGCTGAATTTATAGACTTGACCAGGATTCTGAATCCATGCGATCGCATGGAAATTGTACTTCCAGGCCATGCGATCGCATGGCCAGCTGGATCAGATATTTTACTTTCGCAAAACGTGGGCTGCTGGTTTATTTTATTATATAATATAATATATATAATTATATATATATATATATATATATATATATATATATATATATATATATATATATATATATATATATATATATATATATATATATATATATATATATATATATATATATATTATATTCTTGTGCAAAGTAGACTTGTAATTTTAGCTCCGTTGTCTTGTACGTTTACGCCCAGTTTATGTCTCGGTTCTGGATTTTCGAACGTCCTTTCATACGCTTAGATATCTTGTACTTTGCATTTCGCGGCTTGTACTCTTGTAATTTTTAGACGTTTCTCATCAATAATTTGAACCACTTGAATTGTATCTTGTACATTTGAGCTTTTTGGTCATTTGCGTCTTCAAATCATCGTTTGCTTCTTTTGTCTTCGCACTTATTTATTTAAACGAATATTACTTGAAAATAGAATAATTGCAACTGAAAACTTTACATATTGGAAGGATATTGCACCTAATTATATGTTCATTTGGAGCACTATCACCTGGCTTATATAAACCACCATAACAAACCGAAGAGAAAAAGCCATATCTGGAAGAAATGATGGCAAAGCTAATGGAATCTCAAACACAATTTATTACATCTCAAACCCAAACAAATGAGAGGTTTGATCAGTCATTAAGAACTCAACAAGCTTCCATTTTAAATCTAGAAAAACACGTAGGTACTCTTGCTAGCATGATGAGTGAGAGGGAACAAGGAATGCTACCGAGTAATACTGAAGTAAATCCTCGTAATGAGAATGTTAAAATGGTGTCAACAAATTCTGAAAAACCAGCACTAGAAGATGGGAAGGTTTTAGATGTAAGTAACAATGAAGAAGTTACACCACCACCACCACCCGAGTATGTAAAGCCAGTAGTTGTACCATACAGACTACCCATCCCGTTTCCAAGAAAAGGAGTTGAGTACGAGCAAGTGATAGGTAATAAAATTTGTGATACCTCTGGAAAGAAGAAGAAGAAAAATAAGAAAGTGCAAGAAACAAAAACCGTAAAAGTAAACCCAGTGAAGACAGTTCCACCGAAACCTCCACCCAGGTTGGGTGATCCGGGTGAATTTATTGTTCCTTGTCTACTTAGTGATTGTGTCATGTATGATGCACTAGCAGATTTAGGTGCGAGTGTGAGTGTTATGCCCCTTTCATTATATAAGAGATTAGGAGTAGGTGAGTTAAGTCCAACAAAAATGAGTGTTCGACTCTTTGATCAAACCATTAGGCACCCAGTTGGAATCGCTGACAATCTACCCGTTCAAGTGGGTAATTTAACCTTTTTAGTCGAATTTATTGTCATTGACATAGAAGAGGACACAAATATCTTCTAATTTTAGGTCGACCATTCTTAGCATCCACCAGGGCGTTATTTGATGTAAGAGAGGGTAGGATGACACTTAGTGATGGTGAAAAATCGGTCACCTTTGTGAGTCGAAAGGCTAAATCTCCATCAACCAAAACCGTTGAACCAACAAAAACGATTGGTAAGAACCATGTTGTTTTACCAACTCCAATGGTAGTGCTTAACAATAATAAAATGCCTTAGTGTGGGAAAATGAAGTAACACCTAATGATGACCCGATAACAAAGAACCCCGTTGTTGATACAAAATTAAATGACCCCGTTATTAACAGTTCAATGAAGAAACTTTATAAACGGGTTTACGATGCTAGAATTAAGGGGAACTTTAAGTTACGTAACCGGTTAGTATCCAATCTGTCACCTAAAGAAAAGGCAAAACTAGTTGAATTTGTGGGTAATACAGAAGAAGCCGGCAACTGGCTTAAAGCAAAAGTCACAGATATACAAGTTGATTATGGTCCAAGAGAAATTGACGATGAAATTAATCACAATTTCGACACCACAGCTACCTAAGTGTGAGGAGATTCAAATATTTTAAGAAAACGCTGCCTAGAGTTAGTTATTCTGTTCTCGTGTAGTTCCGAGAATGGAATTCGATTGGTCTTTTCCACTAGCAGACACTAAAGGACTAGTTTTCTTCCCCCCATTCTGAATTTTTGTTTTGTAAGTTTTGAATAAAATTAATATGCATTTTTAAGTTTAAGTTTTGTGTGAATTTAAAAACAAAATTTACTTTATTTCATTAAGTTTAAAAAATGATTTCTAAAATTCATCGTAAGTTGAAGACTAGGTCATGGAACCGAAATTGCTTTACCCGAGGGCGGGGCGAAAAATTTTGTTATCATTATTTTTAATTTTATTGATCTAAAATATACCAAAAAAATAAAAAAAACTCAAAAATCTTTGCTTTTAAAACAATCGCTTTAAAAATGACAAATTTTAAATTTTGTCGAGGGACGGACTAGGTAAACATACCGAAATTACCTAAAGTAAAAGGAAACAAAATTTTAAAAAAAATTATTCATTTAAATTGTTTTAATAAGTAAAGGTTTTATAAAAAAAATATAATAAAAATATTATGTATGTTTGTAGTTTATCTTATGTACAAAATAGGGTAAAACAGCGCACTTTCAAAGACTGACATTAAGTTCAGCAAAAGCTACTAATTTTGACGACATGACGCAAAATATCAAATGTGATATAAAATAATATGTTTGCAAACTCGGTATTTTTAATCACTTTTCTACACTAATCACCCTCATAAATTTATAATTATAGTCTGATTTCATGCAAATGAGGGCATTGTATGATCTCAAGTGTGGGGAAGGGTTATAAATTCCCTCGGGTTTACACTTAGTTTAATTGCCAAATTTTGTAAAAATTTGAAAAAACTTTAACTAAATGAATTCAAAATCATGTTTATACATATTTATGAACGATAAAACTAGGTGTTAATGCCGAAATTATTGTTACCTCGGAGAGAACATAAATGGAGAAACAACCCAAAACGCTTGAATTCATTTAAAATGGAATAGAAGAGAATAAAAAAGCAAAGAAAAGAATAAATAAAAGCTAAGTGTGGGAAGAATTTACCAAGTTCTTTAAAACACATATCACATATTTGGTACAGATTATTGCAGGTACTTTTGCTTTGGACTAAACTAATCAGTTTTACCCGATTTACTCTAATATATTTGAAAGAAAGATGGATCTATACGATGAATCAGTTCCATCATTAAAAGGAAGTAAAGTCTTCCAAAAAAGACACGTGCTTCTTGATTTAGGTCAGGAAGTTGTCGTCCAGACCAGTTGTAGAGTCTACGAAAAACCTTGAAAAGTTTTCTCGAAAATCAGCTGGAAATCCATGGACCTCAGCATTTAACAGGGTCGCCAAGTGGTCAGACTTATCCTATCCATGAGAGGATCTGTCTCATAAAATGGAGAGGGCGCCGTGCAAATTAGATTGATAAGACTAATGAATCAGACCCCCAGAAAGGATTATCTCCTAAAAGATCAAAAATCAGCATTTAAGCTTGATATTACTCAATCTTTGAGAATGACTTTAAAGATTGAGAATTACAAACTCATGGAATTCAATGATATCTAAACTCGAGCTTGAACGAGAAAATATTTTGATCAAATTAAAACCGATTTGTTTTCTGAAAACCTATTTTCAATGCGTTCATTACCGTTGAACGTAAAATCCTAAGAATTCATCGAAATTCATTAGGTCACCTGAACCAAATTGGGTGTCAACCGTAAGAACGGTGGTTGCATAGCATGGTCGAAGACAGGACCTTGTGCCAGACCAAAAAATTATAGGATGATCTTTACTATTGCTCCTACAAAGGATAGTAATTGCATCCGACACATTTTTGACCATGATCATCTGCATGTCATTAGACATTGCCTTAACAGTTGCTTGTTCATCGCTTTCCTTTACAACCGGACGATAGTTTACGTAAAGGTAATATACGGGACAAGTATACTGGATGTGTTGCTTTCCTAATACAAGGTTAGCAAGTGGGTGGCACAAAACTACAAGTTTTGAGCTAAAATTTTAAAAATCTGAAACCCACAAAACTCACAAAAATATTTTGCAAACACCGGTGAAGGGTTATTCCGGAAAACTTGTCTAGGGTAAAATCTAGCTTGAATTTTCAAAAGATCAAATGTTTTCATAAAGATCTAATTTCCTTAAAGGATCTAAATTTTCATAGTCATGTGGGACTGTAAACCATTTCGTTACTATCATTGTTTATATTACCGTATCAAAATCACTAATGTATAAAGTGTGAGAATAAAAAAAGTGATTCGAGTGAAGTGTGATTTAATTTCAAGTTCTGTATTGCTTGAGGACAAGCAACGCTCAAATATGAGGATATTTGATAGTGCTCTAAATGAACATATATTTAGTATCAATATCCTTCCAATATGTAAAGCTTTTAGTTACTATTGTTTTATTTTTATGTAATAATCGTTTAAATAAATAAGTGCGAAGACTAAGGACGCAAACGAAGATTTGAAGACGCAAATAACCAAAAAGCTCAAATGTACAAGATACAATCCAAGTGGTTCAGTTTATTGATGAGAAACGTCTATAAATTACAATACTATAATCAGCGGAACGCAAAGTATAAGATATCTAAGCGTACGAAAAGGCGTTCGAAAATCCGAAACCGAGACACGAACCAACTATCAACGTAAGACTCAACGGAGCTAAAATTACAAGTCAACTATGCACAAGAATATAATATAATATATAATTAATTATATATAATATATATTATAATATATATATTGTATATTATATTATACAAAGCCTCCCACGTTTAAATTAATTGGTGAGCTGGAGTGCGAAACTCCGCGATCGCGGAGCTCCAAGGCATAAAAGTACCACGATCGCGGAGCAGCCCTGACACAATTTCCCCTATAAAAGCAAATGAATTCTGCCGAACTCCATACCCCATTTTCTCTGAATCTCTAAATATATACGATATATATATTTATATTTATAATTTTAATTTTAATTTAAGTTTAATAATAATAATTTTGGTTATTGTAAGAAATGTTTTATGGGTTTTAAAGTCGGAACTCTGTCCGTGTAACGCTACGCAATAAATAATCACTGTAAGCTATGTTCTTCCTTTTTCAATTAATGTATCGTAACTAAGTTATTATTATGCTTATTTGAGCCAAAGTAATCGTGATGTTGGACTAAATATTAAAGACGGGGTTATTGGATTTTGTACCTTAATTAGGGTTTGGACAAAAGACCGACACTTGTGAACATTGGACTATTGACTATTAATAGGTAGGGGGTATTGTCTAATTGAATGACAACTCATTGGAACCTGTCGAACCTATCTTCAAATTAGTTAATCTAATAATTATTAAATTGATTACGAATGTCCTATTTAGTGACGTTTATACGACATCGTTTACAATCAATTAATTAATCAATTGGATTGGGTAATTGATTATTCATTATGGCCAAGTGAATAAATTAATGTATCATGGACTAATTAAAACAGGGGTGGATTACATACAAGGATAATTGGTGTAATTGTTAACAAAGTATTAAAACCTTGGATTACACGCAGTCGATAACCTGGTGTAATTATTAACAAAGTATTAAAACCTTGTTACAGTTCGAATCCCTAATTAGTTGGAATTTTTTACTTCGGGAATAAGGTTAATTTGACGAGCATATTATAATTATGACTGATGGACTATTATGGGTAAAACCCAGATAGGTATCAAATAAGCCAGGACAAAGGACAATTAACCCCGAGTGATAAATTAAAATCAAAACGTCAAACATCATGGTTACGAAAGTTTAAATAAGCATAATTCTTTTATTGTATTTCTCATCATACTTTTATTTCCTGTCATTTTATTATTCGCAATTTTATATATCGTCATTTAAATATTGTTATTTATTTTACGCACTTTAATTATCGTCATTTATCTTTACGTTTAATATTTAAAATCGACAAACCGGTCAATAACGGTGAAACCCCCTTTTATATAATAATATTACTATATATAATTATATATATTTTATATAAATATAGTTGTTAAAAATATAGTACGTAATCACTAGCTCCCTGTGGAATGAACCAGACTTACTAAAAACTACACTACTCTACGATTAGGTACACTACCTATAAGTGTTGTAGCAAGGTTTAGGTATATCTCATCTATATAAATAAATAAAACTTGTATCATATTTCGCCATATTTGGTAGTAAAAAATAATACTATTTCGTACTACACCTCGCACACATCAATCTCCTTCCCCAAATGTGTTGAATGAAGTGACTTTTAATCAAAGGATGAATTATCTTCTTTTTAACACGAAAATGAGTGACAGCAGTATATGTTGAAAAAGGCTCGCCCACGTCTCGTTCATCTGCATCCAGACCTAGCCCATTTGAGGAGAGCTTGTCCATATCAGAAATAGGGCAATCTGATTCGTTTGAAAGCTCTGGCCCAATAGAATGGTCTGGCCCAATAGGGTTTTGATTTTGAAAAGACATTGGAACTTTCATAGAAGCTGAATCACGCGTGAAAAAAGCATCCTCGATACCTACGCTGTCATTATTGTAGAATGAACCATAGTCCCTCGACCTTTCAGCTGGATTCCCCATCGGACCGCCGTCTTCAATGGAATCCGGAATGGATACCGGTGCCGGAGAATCATCGGCTGGAGCCCCAATCCCATTAATTTCAGACTGCAAAAATTCACCATCTTCCACCTCAGCGTCACTCTTCGATGGAGTACAGGTAAATGGATCAACAACATGATCTTCTTTATTATCTTCATCATAAGATCCATTAATCTCTCTCACATTTGATGATTCAAAGACCTCACTTTTCGATTTATTAACCCTACATGAGAGACCAATATCACTCACAGAATCATTGGCCGGTTCAGACTGAATATTTTCGTCAGCAACATCGACATTGAACTTATTTATTTCGACCAGTGACCAAGATAAACGATCTTTATTAAAACATAAAACAAGCTTGTGATTCCTTACCGACTCAGGTAGATCAAAATCGATCCATTTACCCCCGACTTTTATCTCAATACGATTAGATAACGGAATCCGAGACTCCTTGGAGTTGTGGTTTAAGCCTGCAAGTGATTCTACATAGCTTTTACCTTCCCATCTTGGAGGGTTTTCCGATCCACTTTTCCAAGGAGCAGGTGGAAAATCTTCGAATCCATTAACATTCAAATTGAAATCTCGATCCTTACTCGATGAATGTTTATTGGTGTTCCTCTCTAAAGCCTTGTAAGCACGAATCCACCTCCCGTTAACTTGTATGGTGTTTAAAGTTTTTACGAAAGAGTCAAAATCAGAAACGCCTTCAAAACGGATATACCCGAAACGTTGGCCACTCGAAAGTTTTTTTCGTGGAAAAAACACGTCTTTGAGAGTCCCGTATTTCTTGAAGACTCTCTGATAATGCTAAAAACGAACATATCTTTCATAGCATTATCCCTCAAGAAAGACAAGCTTTTATTTGCAATTGTCCTATTTACAAGTGATATTCATTTAAATACTAAAAGGTGAAGACAAAAGGAAGATTCGACGAATTGAAGACGCAAACGACCAAAAAGCTAATAAGTACAAAGTACAATCAAAGCGGTTCAAATTATTGATGAGAAACGTCTAAAAATTACAAGAGTACAAGCCGCAAAATGCAAAGTACAAGATATCTACGCGTACGAAAGGACGTTCGAAAATCCAGAACCGGGACATAAACTGGGCGTAAATGCGTGACGCAACGGACCTAAAATTACAAGTCAACTATGCACAAGAATAAAATATAATATATAAATATATATATATATATATATATATATATATATATATATATATATATATATATATATATATATAATAAATATGTCGACAAAGCTAGGATCTAAAATTTGGTGAGCTGAAATCCGAAGCTCCGCACTCGCGGAGCTGTAAAGGTTAAAAACTCCGCACTCGCGGAGCTGCACAGTAAAATGTGGGCCTATAAAAGGCAACGAATTCTACACAACGAAAACACATCTTTTTCTTTTCCTTACTCTAACTCTCAATATATATATTTATATTTATAATTTTAATTAATTTTAATAATAAGGGTATGTTAGCGAATGTTTTAAGTTTGTAAGTCGAAATTCTGTCCGTGTAATGCTACGCTATTATTAATCATTGTAAGTTATGTTCAAACTTTTTAAATTAATGTCTCGTAGCTAAGTTATTATTATGCTTATTTAATGCCGAAGTAATTATGATGTTGGGCTAAATATTAAAATTGGGTAATTGGGCTTTGGACCATAATTGGGGTTTGAATAAAAGAACGACACTTGTGGAAATTAGATTATGGGCTATTAATGGGTTTTATATTAACTTAACGATACCTCGTTAATTTAATATAAAGGTTATAATTTGACGTATCTATAAATAACCACATACGCTTAATCGGGTACAGTGGGCGGGATATCTATAAATACCAATAATTGTTCATTTTACCGGACACGGAACTGGATTAATAGTTAATGGACTAGTTGAAACAGGGGTGGATTACATTCAAGGGTAATTGGTGTAATTGTTAACAAAGTAATAAAACCTTGGATTACACGCAGTCGATAACCTGGTGTATTCATTAAACAAAGTATTAAGACCTTGTTACAATTCGAATCCCCAATTAGTTGGAATATTTGACTTCGGGTGTAAGGATAATTTGACGAAGACTCTCGCACTTTATATTTATGACTGATGGACTATTATGGACAAAACCGTATGGACATATCGAATAATCCAGGACAAAGGACAATTAACCAATGGTAATAAATTAAAATCAATACGTCAAACATCATGATTATGGAAGTTTAAATAAGCATAATTCCTTTATTTCATATTTCATCGCACTTTTATTTACCGTCATTTTATTTAATTGCATTTTTAATTATCGCACTTTTTAATTATCGCAACTTTTATTTAGTGTCATTTTATTTTATCGCACTTTAATTTATCGCACTTTAATTATTGTCATTTACTTTATGCTTTAAATTAAGTTAATTTTTTTTTACATTAGGTTTTAACTGCGACTTAAGACATAAAATCGACAAACCGGTCATTAAACGGTAAAAACCCCCCTTTTATAATAATAATAATACTTCTTATATTTATATATATATTTATATACAAATTTAGTTTTAAAAATATAGCGTTAAACTTGGCTAGTTCCCTGTGGACGAACCGGACTTACTAAAAACTACACTACTGTACGATTAGGTACACTGCCTATAAGTGTTGTAGCAAGGTTTAGGTATATCCACTCTATAAATAAATAAATAACTTGTGTAAAATTGTATCGTATTTAATAGTATTTCCTAGTAAAAATTAATATTATTTCGTATACACCTCTACGCACATCACTCTCCAGCAATCATAGCGACACCATGAGGCCGGAAAGTTGAAGATCATAAACGATGTTACACGATTAACATTCGACTTTGAACACGAAGGGCCGATTGGCTTCGACATTAGAGTTACATCATCGATAGCCAGACGACTGGCCGGAGAAGAAGGTGTTGGGTGGATGGCTGGTGAAGATGGAGGTTGTGAGGTGTTGTATTTATGTGCGAATGTTAGCGACGTTGAAGTCGGTTGATTGAATGTGGGCTGAAAGCAGAAGAATTACTACGATGGGTTAATTGTGGCACACTTAATAGCAACATTGTACGTAAAGTTATACTAAACATATGAGCTCAAAATAAGAAGAAAACAAATACATGATAAAAATTGACAGACTTACTTAAGAGTAGCTTCGGCACTTTCGACAGTAACTTTATCATCGGTCGCATCACGATTAAGAAGACCAAGGTCATAATACTTGATGTCAAGATCTAAGAACGGAAATATGAGTTGTATCACCCACACACATATATAAGTACAATTATTAGATGAAGAGCATGATTACAGAAAAACAAAAGAAAAACATTATTTTTACAAAAGAAAAACAAAAATATATAGAGACATATATATAACAACCGATGAAGAGCATGATTACAGAAATATGATCTTTGTGTTACCCGCTCATTGTTATTGTTGCCCATCGTGAGACAAATGGAAGTTGAAACCCTAGAAATTGGAAGTGAAAAAAGAGGAAAAAATTAGAAGTGATACAAAGAAGAACATAAGATCTTAACATCAAACAGATTATGGCAGATGCCATTACTATCATTAATCGAAAAGAAAAAGGGACATAGCTTGGAGATGGATGAACCCTAATCAATAAGCAATCAAACAATCAAACTGAATGATTTCAACACGAAACAAACATAGAATCAACCTAACGATCGATCTATAAAGTACAATCATTATGAACACGAGAAATTAAATTACAAATAATGAAACGTGATAGTTCAATTTTATTGAATAAAGGTAGGGTGAAGAAGATGGGTTTGGGTATGGAGCTGACAAAAGACGTGGAGGAATAGAACTGTGAATGCAAGTGTACATGCTACCTCCTTATTTTTTAGAGTTTCATGTTAAAAGTTAAAACATTTTTTTATCAAGGCTTAAATGGGAAAACGTGAATAGTTAAATTAGAACCAATGGGAAGAGAGGAAATAGCATGGCTAATAGAAGATGGATAATTAGGGACAACATTTTCCGTCGGCAAAAAGACTGCCTCATATCCGTCGTTAAATATGTTGGAGAACATACGGTATATTATTTCTGTATGTGTTGCCCAGTACATAGAGTGCCTATAAGTAGGCATAAACCCTTACAAATATAAAATGGTTAGGCCCAACTAATATATTACATGGAATGAATATAATGGACTAGCCTAACCAGTAGTCTAACATCCCCCGTAGTTGGAGCGAGAGTGCGCCGAACTCTCAAACTGGAGCAAAAATCGTCAAAGAGGGCAAATGGAAGGCCTTTGGTGAAGATGTCGGCAAACTAATATCTGGAGGGTACATGTAACACCCGAACCTGTCCCTTTGTAACTAGATCATGGACAAAATGAATATCTATCTCAATGTGTTTGGTTCGCTGATGTTGAACCGGGTTGGTAGAGAGATACACAGATCTGACATTATCGCAGTAAACGAGAGTGGCGAAAGTGATTGGGAAATGTAATTCACGAAGAAGGTTACATATCCAACAAGTTTCGGCAACAACATTGGCAATGACGCGATATTCCCCTTCAGCACTAGAACGAGAAGGTGTAAGTTGCCGCTTGGACGACCATGAGAGAAGGTTGTTGCCGAGAAATACATAATAACCAGTGGAGTGAATGGTAGTCTGGCAACCTTCCCAGTCAGCATCCGAGTAAGCAACTAATGTGGAAGGAGAAGATGCATATAACTGTAGAACTAGATCAGTGGTTCCCTGGACATAGCGTATGATCCGTTTAAGAGCATGCATATGTTGTTCTCGAGGATCATGCATGAAAAGACAAATCTGCTGAACTGTATAGATGTCTAGCCGAGTGAAAGTTAGATACTGTAAGGCACCTGTAAGACTGCGATAGAAAGTCAGGTCTTTCAGAGGAGGCCCGTGACTAGTGAGTTTGGCACCTGGTTCGACCGGGGTCCGGTAGGGATGGCAGGTTGTCATATCAGCCCGCTCAATAATCTCAGTTGCATACTGTTTCTGAGATAAGAATAGTCCAGAGGTAGTACGAGTGGCATTGATGCCAAGAAAGTAGTTCAATGGGTCCAAGTCGGTCATAGAGAATTCCTTGTGTAAGTAATTGATGATCTGCTGAAGTAAACTTGTAGAAGAAGCATTCAATACAATGTCATCAACATACAAAAGTAGATAGGCGATATTAGATCCCTGGCCGTAGATAAAAAGAGAGGTGTCACAACGACTCTGAGAAAATCCAAGTCACTGAGCATATCTCGCAAATCGCTGAAACCATGCAAGTGGGGCCTGCTTAAGGACATAAAGAGACTTTTGCAGTACGCCGACATAGGATCCTGAAACCCGGGAGGCTGATGCATGTATACTGTCTCAGATAGTTCGCCATAAAAAAAGGCATTCTTGATATCTAGCTGATGAACACACCAATGCCTAGAAACCTCTAAACTGGGAACAGTGCGAATCGAGGCTGGTTTAACAACCGGGCTAAAAGTCTCATCACAATCAATGCCAACCTGCTGACTACGGCCGTTAGCAATGATTCGAGCTTTATACCTACTCAAGTTACCTTATGCATTAAACTTATTCTTGTACAAACACATGGAGCGAACTATGTTCGTGTTCGACGGGCGAGGCACAAGTTTCCAAGTTCTGTTGTTAATGAATGCATTATATTCATCAGTCATAGCTTGTTTCCAATTGGGGTCGTGAAGGGCATCACGGTAAGTGCGAGGGATTGGAGAGATGACAGTGGTTTGAAGGTTAAGGCATTGGACGGGTTTAGTGGTACCAACACGGGTACGGGTAATCATAAGGTGAGTGGACGAGGATGTAGCCACAGTAGCAGGAGACTGTGTCTCTGGAAGAGAGGATATATCCTGAGTGGGAGTAGGTTACATCTCCGAAAGAGATGATGTAGCCCCATTAGGAGGAGGTTGTGTCTCCGGTTGCGGGTTAGTGGTGGTAGCCTCAAAAGGAGGAGGTTGTGTCTTCGGTAGTGAGTTAGTGGTGGTAGCTTCAGTAGGAGGCGGCTGTGTCTCCGAAAGATGAAATGTTCGAGAGAATAGATTCGGAAGAGGGTCAAGTCATAAGAGGGCGGCTGAGTAGGTGTCATGGATCTGAAAGGAAAAGAGGTCTCATCAAAGGTGACATGACGAGAAAGAATGATTCTGTTGTTGGTTAGGCCAAGACAACGGTACCCCCAATGATTGGAGGGGTACCTGAGATATGACAACCCGAAAATTTCCGACCAAATTTAAACTTTAATCTTTATATAATCCCGACACGATAAGCAAAGCTTGTAAGTTGAATCTCAAGAATTTTAAACTATGTTCATACATTCATTTAACCTCGACCAAATTCCAAAGATTCATGAACCATTATAGGAACGGATATGATTATATATGTATATATGTATATATTATAACTTGAAGACGTTAGCAAGTATTAAACGTATAATACTTTACATAAACGTATTGTTTCGAAATATATATTCAAATAATTATCGATGGAATTAGAGGATGTTATCAAATGATTGATTCAACAGTTACATTGAATTATGATTACGAGTCTCTGTTAAGAGGTCCACTTTGATTTAGAAAACCTTTTCTTTTTTTAACGGTATTCGGAATATATTTGGTAAAAGTGATTTACAAAAGTGTCAATTACGAGAGTTAGACAAAAGTTAGTAATCATTTCCGTTTAAATTTCAAAAGTGTACCTTACTTTGATTAGCTCGCGTCCCTTGATAATCAACTAGGTAGTTTACATATTAAAAACATTAATTGGTAAAATAACTACAATTATTTAAAAAAAAAACGAGTTAAATTATATAAAACGAACTTTGAAATATATCTGAGTTTGAAAGACTAAATATTATATCATTAGTTAAAATATTTCAAATATATTTATTATGTACAAGTCTACAATTTTAAATATATATATATATATATATATATATATATATATACATATATATATATTTTAACTTAGTCATAAAACGTCTTGATTTAAAATAATATATTTTGATATACAACGAGTCACTGATTTATAGAAGCAAATGACCACAACGCTCAATTTTATAAGTTACATTTTTATAAGATAAATTTTTGATAAGTAAGTCAAATTATTAATAAGGGTACACGTCGCGTAACGTAAAAGGCTAGTTTTCTAAACGTACGAAAGAGCGCTCGAAAAACCGAAAGTGATACATGTGTCGAGTGACAACGTACGAGTCATTTTAGTAAAAATTAGATTTTTACCATGAGTGTAAATATAATATAATATATAAGTAATTATATAAATTAAATATAATATATATAATAATAATAATAGGAGTGTCGGCAGATCGAAAGAGTGCATATTAGCTGGAACAAGGAGGCATGCAATCGCATGGCATCCTCTCCCATTACCCATGCGATTGCATGGTGTGTTTTGGTGAGCCAAGATCCTATAAAATGAACGTTTCCCAGTTTCATTTGCCCAATTCATCTATCTATCTATCGTATACTCTATATCTATATATATATTTATATTATTATTATTATTATTATTATTAATGATTAGTATTATTAATATTAAGAGTGTTATTATTATTATTAGTTTATACATAAAATACTACGACGAGGTTTCGCCCGCGCGATTTCAAAATGAGTTTTTTTCGAGTAGGATAAGGCTAAGGAAATTATGGGTTATAGCTATGGAGGTGATGGGTATGGTTCATGGGTATGCTCGTGAGGTCAATCTAGTATTTATCATCTCCGTTGCATTTACGTACCTTTCCTGCAATATTGAATCTCAATATTGATACGTGAGTACTCGTAATTTAATTTTTACATATTAATAGTGTATCCCTGACTAGTGCTCGAGAATATAGAATTATGCATGCTTGTACTTTTGATATTGCCATTAGATAGGATATGTTGAATCCTGAATTAGTTATGTATGCGATTGAGATAAGGTATAAGATATGCATGTCGTTGGAAAGCTAGCGAAAAATTAAGAACTTTTCATTTAGAACTCGAATGATTTCGATGAACAGATTAGAAATTATAGTCAACTGAATTTTAGTATTATTGTTAAAATAATTATTACTACTATCGTCGTTATTATCATCGTTACTATTTTTATCTATTAATTATTATTATTATGATTGATAATATTATCATTTTTAATATAAGTATAATTAATAAAAGAATTTTTATTATTATTATTATTATTATTATTACTATCATTATTAATATTATCATTATGATTAATATTTTTATTATTATTATCATTAAAATAGTTATTAGTATTATCATTAATGTTATTATTATTAGTATTATTATCATTAAAAAAATTGATATTAGTATCATCTAACTATTATGACTAATATTATTATCATTATTATGAATACGATATAAAAGACGACTAAAAGATATTTTACAAATTGATTAGGAAATAATGAGTATGAGTATCATGATGAAATTAAAATATTATAAGATAGTGAATTAGATAAAATTATCGTTCTTATTATTTTTATCATTTTATTATTATTAAAAGAATTATTAATATTAAAATTATCATTTTTACTAAAATTATCATTTTTAATAGAAATATCATTGTTATTATAAATATCATTATTATTATCAGCTTAGTACTACTATTAATAAAAATTATTATTTTAATATCATTTTTTAATAAATATAAATATAGATATTTTATTAGGAGAATAAAAATAACTATTATTACAAAATAATACAACTTATAATTACTATTGTTATTATCGATATTAATTTATCAAATAAATATGTAATACAAAGATATTTTATTACACGTAATATAATTACATAAATAATACCTATCATTATATTTCTATGATATTAAATGAACTTTATAAATTTATTTACTTAAGATATATAAAAGTATATTTTATCATATACAAATTTTAAATATAAATTTTATTAACAAATGACTTTTAAAAATATTAAATATATAAACGAAGATATTCAAGTTATATCTTAATCATGTATAAATTTTGGAAATCATTTTGAGTCAAAGTGACTTTTATTGACTCTTGCATATTAGTCTCGAGCATTAGGATTGTGGTACACTATGACTTGACCTAATTTGATTAGACAAACATTGACCAACATATACATATACATAATTAATATAGGTTCGTGAATCCGAGGCCAACCTTGCATTTGTTCAATGATGTTATATGTATTTTTACTACGAAATACAGTATGGTGAGTTTCATTTGCTCCCTTTTTAAATGCTTTTGCAATATATATTTTTGGGACTGAGAATACATGCGCTGCTTTTATAAATGCTTTACGAAATAGACACAAGTGATCGAAACTACATTCTATGATTGGATTATCAAACCGAATATGCCCCTTTTTAGCTTGGTAGCCTAAGAATTGGTGTTTATTATAATTGCCACCAATTGACGTGAATCCTAAAGATAGATCTATGGGCACTAACAAGCCCCAGTCAGAGAATTTGAACTGCTTTAGTACTTCGATTTATCATGTCCGATGTGAGTCCTGGAATGATGGGGATATTCTATATACATCCTGTTAAGGTCGGTTACCAGGTGTTCAATCCATATGAATGAATTTTAATTCGCGAGTTACGCGTGACAATATATGAAATCTTGTGGTATATTAAAATGATGAAAATGAATCATTATGATAAACTAATGAACTCACCAACCTTTTGGTTGACACTTGAAAGCATGTTTATTCTCAGGTATTAAAGAAATCTTCCGCTGTGCATTAGCTCATTTTAAAGATATTACTTGGAGTCATTCATGGCATATTTCGAAAGACGTTGCATTCGAGTCGTTGAGTTCATCAAGATTTTTGTTAAGACAACTATAGTTGGATGTATTATGAATGGTATGCATGCTGTCAACTTTTGATGTAAAGAAAGTTTGTCTTTTAAAAACGAATGCAATGTTTATAAAATGTATCATATAGAGGTCAAATACCTCGCGATATAATCAACTATTGTGAATCGTTTATAATGTATATGAACGGGTCCTTTCAGTTGGTATCAGAGCGGTGGTCTTAGCGAACCAGGTCTGCATTAGTGTGTCTAACTGATAAGTCGTTAGGATGCATTAGTGAGTCTGGACTTCGACCGTGTCTGCATGTCAAAAGTTTTGCTTATCACTTCTAGTCGGAAATCATCTGCTTATCATCCTTAGGAAATTATCTGCTTATCATTATTAGTCTAGACACGTCTTGCTACATTAATTGCATGAGTAGTGTAAAGATAAAATTCATATCTTAGCGTATCTGCTAAATCATATCTTATCGTATCTGTTACTTTAAACTTTACCTGATATATTCCGTAAATTCCTACGTAATTTATGAAATCTATTGCTCTATATATATAGATATTCTATGTAATTAGAATACCATCCGATAGCCGGAAGATCATTTCATATCGAAAAAAAATTCTTTATCCAATCGTACGAAATGGAATTCGCCATTAGTTCAAGTCACTCGGATTCAAAAATGGAATCTCACTCAAGCTCTGAAAGCAGTGTGACCGAAATGGATCAACCAATCAGTCATCACCTATTCTGGATGAATTGGGGATGGGTTCGTAGCCTCCTCAATCATTGGAGACAAGAAGAAGGCGATCATTTCCATCCACCACATTGCCCTCTTGGCGAAGAACCTGAAGCACTTACCGGCGAACCTATTCGAGACACCATTTTCTCTCTCATTTCCAGAGTATCTCGTCACGATTACATACTACATCAAATTTTAGATTTTATTTATCCGCTCGTCCGAACCGACAATCACCCCGGTGTAATAGAAGAATTCAACGAGCTTCGCGCTCGGGTAGTGGCTTTAGAGAATATGGTGCAAAGGTTACAAACACCAGCTGCAGCACCAGCAGCATAACCAGTACCACCATCATCAACGCCTACAATACCATTACCACCTCCAACCACAACCGCGTCGTAAACCTCAACTTCACAATCTGTCCCACGAGCATCAACGTCATACGCTCTGTAGATACCAAGAGATATGATAGTGCTCCAAATGAACATATATATAGTAGCAATATCCTCCCAATATGTAAATTATTTAGTTGTAATTGTCCTATTTTAAGTTGTAATCGTTTATATTAAATAAGTGCGAAGACAAAAGGTGAAAACGACGATTTGAAGACTGAAATGACCAAAAAGCTCAAATGTACAAGATACAATCCAAGTTGTTCAATTTATTGATGAGAAACGTCTAAAAATGACAAAAGTACAAGTTGCGGAACGCAAAGTACAAGATATTAAATTATACGAAAGGACGTTCAAAAATCCGAAACCGGGACCTGAGCCAACTATCAACGCCCGACGCAACGGACCAAAAATTACAAGTCTACTATGCACAAGAATATAATATAATATTTAAATAATTATATAAATTATTTATATATTTTATATTATATTAAATAGTGTCGGCAGACTAAAAAACAAATGAATGTGAGCTGATGCCAGACACCATGCGATCGCATGGCCAGAAGGCACATATCCCATGCGATCGCATGGCCCGAAAAAGTTGGTCAGGTCCTATAAATAGCCAGCTTATTCGACGAGTTTTAAATATAATAATAATAATACTCCTCTAATAATAATAAATATATCTATATATATATATATATATATATATATATATATATATATATATATATATATATATATATATATATATATATATTATAGTATAGGGTAGTTTTATATTAGATTAGTTTGGGTTATGTAAAGGTTATTTTACGGGTTTTAAAGTCGAAGCTCTGTCCGTGTAACACTACGCGATAAATAATCAATGTAAGATATGTTCTCCTTTTTAAATTGATGTCTCGTACTTAAGTTATTATTATGCTTATTTAAATCGAAGTAATCATGATGTTGGGCTAATTACTAAAATTGGGTAATTGGGCTTTGTACCATAATTGGGGTTTGGACAAAAGAACGGCACTTGTAGAATTTAGACTATGGGCTATTAATGGGCTTTATATTTGTTTAACTAAATGATAGTTTGTTAATTTTAATATAAAGATTTACAATTGGATGTCCCTATAAATAACCATATACACTCGATCGGACACGATGGGCGGGGTATTTATATGTACGAATAATCGTTCATTTAACTGGATACGAAAATGGATTAATAGTCTATGGAATTATTAAAACAGGGGTGAAATTATGTACAAGGACACTTGGCATAATTGATAACAAAGTATTAAAACCTTGGGTTACACGCAGTCGATATCCTGGTGTAATTATTAAACAAAGTATTAAGACCTTGTTACAGTTTAAGTCCCCAATTAGTTGGAATATTTGACTTCGGGTATAAGGATAATTTGATGAGGACACTCGCACTTTATATTTATGACTGATGGACTGTTATGGACAAAAACCAGACGGACATATTGAATAATCCAGGACAAAGAACAATTAACCCATGGGAATAAAATAAAATCAACACGTCAAACATCATGATTACGGAAGTTTAAATAAGCATAATTCCTTTATTTTCATATTTAATTGCACTTCTAATTATCACATTTTTAATTATCGCAATTTTATTTCATCGCACTTTTATTTATTTCAATTTCATTATCGTTATTTATTTTACGCTTTATATTAAGTCTTTTATTTATTTAATATTTTACATTAGGTTTTAACTGCGACTAAAGTTTTAAAATCGACAAACCGGTCATTAAATGGTAAACCCCCTTTTATATATTATTATATATAATTATAAATATTTTTTACAAATATAGTTAATTAAAATATAGTGTACAATAAGCCCGCTCCCTGTGGAACGAACCGGACTTACTAAAAACTATACTACTCTACGATTAGGTACACTGCCTATAGTGTTGTAGCAAGGTTTAGGTATATCCCATCTGTAAATAAATAATAAATATCTTGTATAAAATTGTAATGTATTTAATAGTATTTCCTTGTAAAATTTAATAGTATTTTATACCCCTTAGCTTTAACATCAAGTTTTTGGCGCCGCTGCCGGGGATTCGGTGAAACACTATATTTTATAAATATATTTGTATATCATTTTTAGAAAAACAATAAAAAAAATAAATAAAAACTCTCGGGCCCGAACACTGTAGCAGCCCAGCTCTTGGCCCGAAACCCTACCTCATGCGATCGCATGAGATTTTAACTTCCAAACCATGCGATCGCATGGCTTGAGTTGACAGGCCTGGTAACCTCAGCCGACAGTTTAGGGTTTTAATTAATTTATAATTATTATTATTATAACCCTAATTAGGTTAGTTTATTTAATTATTAGTTTTAGTTTTATTTAATTTGTATTTTTAGTTTAATTAGTTTTAATAAATTATAAAACTAATACTTTTATAAAATAAATAATATAAAAATAATATTTTTATAAAAATTGTACTTTTTACAACTTTAAGTTTATTTTTATATTTTGTATCTTGTTATTTGTTTTAGTGTAATATTTGTATTTGTATTTTTTTTTGCTCGTATTTTGTTTTAATATAGTTTTTACCATAGTTATTTTTATTTCTAGATTTTTAGGCTTTGCCGTAAAATCCCTGAAGTTCTTTTTCTTTAGACTAAGAATTAGGTGCTTTAGAATTTTGCGACGCTGTTTATAAATTTTAGTACCTTTTTAAATTATTGCCATTTTGGGATATAGTTTTCCTTTTAAGCTTTAATATTTTTAGACGCAACTTTTAATTCTTAGTTTTTAGTTCCTTTTTAAGTTTCGACGCGCTACTTTCTTATTTTTATTTTTCGACGCCTATTATTTTTCGACATTTTTATTTTTTGACGTTTTTCGACGCACTTCTTTTTCTTTCTTATTTCTCGACGATCTAGTTTTTAGGACATAGAATTTTCTATTTCTTCTCTAAAATTTCAAAAACGAAAAATTATTTTAAGCGGTTAAATTGATAGACATCCAAATTTTCTACTTCGTAGTAATAGTTGGATTTGTTAGTGGCTGAGTTGTGAGCTTCCGATTTAAAGGGTTCTGGCTCCATGCTGCATCTATTGGCTATTAGAAACGTGGGCAAAAGCAGAAAAGTCTATTAATTTGATAACTTATATAATTTTTATTTTTATAACTAATAGGATAATTAAGTAAATGCATCACATTGTAGCTAAAATTTGGTAATAAGCGCATTATGGAAAATCTCGAGAATATTTTGGAAACTCTTTATGACATCCGAAATCAATTTAATCAATACTCTCAAACGGGTGTTGATGAAAATTCGTTCGGTCAATCTTGGATCACGAATGACGAAACAATAACTGGTTGTGAAATCTGTGGAGATTATCACTCAACATGGGAATGTTATTATTACGTTCCTATGGAAAATTATGAACCCATGGAACCTGAAGGGAACGATTATGAAGAATACAATTCAAATTGGGATTATTCCCAAGAATATTTCCAAACTCCACAACCAGAAGATGAGGAAAATTATGTGTCTGAAAATTCTTTAGATTATATGAAAATCAAACTCGAAGAACTTGATGCTCAAAATGAACAAATGAGAGAGTTTGTAAATAGGCAAGCTGAAACTCTATCAGATTACGCACATGTTGATCTGAGGAGTCATGTACAAGAAAATCTCATATCATCGAATTTTGATGAATTCGAGAGCTCCGAAATCACCAATTATCCCGATGATACTTTTTATTCAGTTTTACCAATTTCACAACATATCGACACATTAGCCTCTACTGACAAAATCATCGATCCATCAATGAATGAAGAAGAAGTAAAGGTGACAAATTGGTACTCTTGAGAAAATGATAACGTTGAAAATTTTACCCCCGAGACCAAAATGGTGAGACCAATAAGTACCATTAATGAAGAAGAATTTGCTTCGATCCCGAAATTCACCATTCCACAACCTTCCAACCCAATATTCTCAATAGACGAGTCATCTACCAAAGATGAACTACAAGCTGTAATAGATATTGACACCTCGAATTTCACCAAATTGGGTAATAGAGGTGAAAACCTTGATCCCGAGAATGAACGAAAGGAAATGTTAGGAATTGTCCACCCTATAGAAATATGTATGTCGGTGTATATCGATCCATTTGACCAAGAACCAGAAAAGAAACGTATCCATTTACTAAAAGCTACACTTAAAAAAGAATTAAGTAGTGACAATCGAGTGGTTCTAAAATTTAAACCCATTGATATATTATACACCACCCGAGATGTAAATAACTGGCTCACTATTCTAATTCGTGAAACTTATTCTACCGACTTCACATATCGTCAGCTAAGTGTGGGGAAGTCTAACCCCACTTAACGTTAAATTAGGGGTTCGGGTTAGTGCATAACTCGTTAATAAACATGCATAATAAGTAAGGGTAAAAGACGCATTTTCAAATATTAACAAACAGCTCAGAAAATCAGTCGTTTTTAAAGAAAAAAAAAACATGTGTGATAAAACAAGAAGGGATGAACGATGAGGCGCGTCATCTATCATTCGACAAGCTTTGTAATTACAAAACTGGGTATCTTTAACTACTTTTCTGCACTAATCACTCTCATGAATTTATAATTAGAGTCTGATTTCATACAAATGAGGGCATTGCATGATCTCAAGTGTGGGGAAGGGTTATAAATTCTCTCAAGTTTACACTTGGTTTAATTGCCAAATTTTGTGAAAATTTGAAAAATTTTCAACTAAATGAATTCAAAATCATGTTTATACATATTTATGAACGATGAAAACTAGGTGTTAATACCGAAATTATCGTTACCTCGGAAAGGACATAAAATTGAGAAACACCCTAAAACACTTGAATTCATTTAAAATGGAATAAAGGAGAATAAAAAGGCAAAGAAAGAAACTAAGTGTGGGGAGAATGTACCAAGTTATTCAATTAAAAAAAAAACTATCTATCACATGTTTCTGTAAAGTTATTGCAGGTGCTTTTGTTTTGGACTAAATTTACTGTTTTACCTGCAATATTATAATAAAGATAAAAAAAAAGATGGATCTACACGATGAATCAATTCCATCATTAAATGGAAGTAAAGTCTTCTGAAAAAGACACGCGCTTCTTGATTTAGTCAAGAAGTTGTCGTCCAGACCAGCTGTAGGTTGACGAAAAATCTAGAAAAGTCATCTCTAAAATCAGCAGGAAATCCACGAACCTCAGCATCAAACAGGGTCGCCAAGTGGTCAGACTTATCCTAACCATGAGAGGATCTGTCTCGTAAAATGGGGAGGGCGCCGTGCAAATTAGCTTGATAAGACTAATGAATCAGATCCCCAGAAAGGATAATGTGACGACCCGGAAATTTCCGACTAAATTTAAACTTTATCTTTATATTATTCTGACACGATAAGCAATGTTTGTTAAGTTAAACCTCAAGGATTTTAAACTATGTTTATACATTCATTTAAACCTCGACCAAATTCCAATGATTCACGAACCATTAAATGAACATATATGAATATGTATGTATATGTGTATATGTTATAAATTGAAAATGTCAACAAAGTATTTAAACGTATAATGCTTTATATGAACGTATTTGTTTCAATATGATTATCGACGAAATTAAAAAAATATATATTAAATGATTGAATTATCAGAAACATTGAATTATGATTACAAGTCTCTGTTGAGAGGTCCACTATGATTTGAGAAAATCTATTCCTCTTAACGATATTCGAAATAATTTGTAAAGCTATTTATAAATAAAAATAAAAAGTGTCATTTACGAAAGTTAGATAAAATCTAGTGGAAAATTGGTTTCCATAATATTCTATTAATCAATTTTCAAACGTACAAAAACATTTTCAGTTTAAAAAGAACTTTATTATTAAAACGTATATAACTTTTATAAATATCTAGAATCACTTTTGACAACTCATTACTTAACCAGTATAATAAATATAACGATATTTATATTTATTTCATTAAATATATATAACGATTTAAATAACGATTTAAATTAATATTATATATATTTATACGCGTATTATACATACATAGTTTTTATACTTTTACTATACTTTAACTTTACCTTTACTTTACTTTTACTTTACTTTAACTTTAATAATTCACTTTAATAATTCATACTTTAATAATTCACTTTAATAATTCATACTTTAATAATTCACTTTAATAATTTATACGTTAATAATTCACTTTAATAATTAAAAAATCTATTATAAATAGAATTCAATAGTTTTCATTATTTCATAGAAACTTGAAAATATATTTCTCTAAACTCTCTTAATCGAATTACATATATATATTTTCTTTGTATTATTTCAAGATATTATTAGTATACATAAAATACTACAACGGAGTTATATTCAGACGATTTCAAAATAAGTTTTCAAACGGGATAGAGCTAAGGAAATTATGGTTTATAGCTATGGAGGTTATGGGTATTGATCGAGGGTATTGCTCGTGAGGTCCACCTAACGTTTATCATTTTCGTTGCGTCTACGTACTTTCCTGCAATATTGAATCACAATATTGATACGTTCGTGAATCCGAGACAAACCCTGCATTTGTTCAGTGCCGTGATATACATAATTGCTACGAAATACAGTATTGTGAGTTTCATTTGCTCCCTTTTTAATTGCTTTTGCAATATATATTTTTGGGCTGAGAATACATGCGCTGTTTTATAAATGTTTTACGAAGTAGGCACAAGTACTAAAACTAATTCTATGTGGGTTTAAACCAGAAATATACCCTTAGCTTGGTAACATTAAACTACTTGTCTATGTACGGTAGGCGCGAATCCTAAAGATAGATCTATTGGGCCTGACAAACCCCATCCTAACTATGGGATGCTTTAGTACTTCGAGGTTATTTTACACACCTGATCTGGTGTACTTCAGAGGGTAAAACATGAACGTTAAGGCTTGTTACCGGGTGCCTACAACTTATAGAATACTTTTATACACTTGCGAGTGTACATATATTTATAAACGGAAATCTTGTGGTCTATTAATATATTGAAATGATTGTTATGATAAACTTATGAACTCACCAACCTTTTGGTTGACACTTTAAAGCATGTTTATTCTCAGGTATTAAAGAAATCTTCCGCTGTACATTAGCTCATTTTAAGGATATTACTTGGAGTCATTTATGGCATATTTTGAAAGACGTTGCATTCGAGTCATTGAGTTCATCAAGATTATTATTAAGCCAATTATAGTTGGATGTATTATGAAATGGTGTGCATGTCGTCAACTTTCGTTGTAAAGAAAGTTTGTCTTTTAAAAACGAATGCAATGTTTGTAAAATGTATCATATAGAGGTCAAATACCTCGCGATGTAATCAACTATTGTGAATCGTTTATAATATATATGAACGGGTCCTTTCAGTTAGTATCAGAGCAGTGGTCTTAGCGAACCAGGTCTTGCATTAGTGTGTCTAACTGATAGTTGTTAAGATGCATTAGTGAGTCTGGACTTCGACCGTGTCTGCATGTCAAATATTTTTCTTATCGTTTTTAGTCGGAAATCATCTACTTACCATCCTTAGGAAATTATCTGCTTATCATTCTTAAGTCTAGACGCGTTTTCCTACATTTATTGCATAATAGTGTATAGACAAAATTCATATATTAGCGTATCTGCTAATTCATATCTTAGCGTATCTGTTACTGTAAACTTTGCCTGACATATTCTGTAAATTCCTCTGTAATCTACGAAACCTTTTGCTCTATATAATTAGAATACCACCCGATAGCCAGAAAATCATTTCATATCGAAAAATTCTTTATTCAATTGTACGAAATGAAATTCGTCATTAGTTCAAGTCCCTCGGATTCCGAAATGGAATCCCACTCAAGTTTCGAAAGCAGTGTGACCGGAATGGATCAACCAATTAGTCATCATCTATTCTGGATGAATTGGGGATGGGTTCGTAGCCTCCTTAATCATTGGAGACAAGAAGAAGGTGATCCCTTCCATCCACCACATTGCCCTCTTGGCGAAGAACCTGAAGCACTTACCGGTGAACCTATCCGAAACACCATTTTCTCTCTTATTTCTAGAGTATCTCGTCACGATTACATACTACACCAAATTCTAGATTTTATTTATCCCCTCGTCCGAACCGACAATCACCCCGGTGTAATAGAAGAAGTCAACGAGCTTCGCGCTCGGGTAGTGGCTTTGGAGAATATGGTGCAAAGGTTACAAACACCAGCAGCAGCAGTAGCAGCAGCAGCATAAACAGTACCACCATCAGCAACACCAACAGTACCATCACCACCACCAACAACAACATCCACATCCCACACCGCAACATCACAATATGTATCTCAAACATCAACGTCATATGCCCTGTAAATATCCAGGAATATCAACAACAACAAACGATGAAGTATTAATTCATAAACTTCATTGAAGAGATATCTCTGCGGCAGTTATGTAATCTCCAAAATCTTAGAGATTATTTAATTCTGACCGTAAATTGGATGAGTGAACGGAGATGGTAGAGTAGAAACTTTGATCGAAAATGGTGTACGATTTACAAGCTAGAATTGTTTTACCAACAGCATCAACAGGATCGTAGCATCATCAACACAGTCAATGCCGTCAGTATCGTCAGAATCAACAGCACATGTAACATCACAAACTCTGTCAGTTCAAGAATCATTGTGGACATCATTACGAATCAACAACAAATATATTGTATCAACGAGTTATGAAGTATTAACTCATTTCCAATCGAAAGATTTATATGTATATTTTATATGTATAAATTTTTAAACCATAATAAATCTTCCCGTACTAAGCTATTATGTGTGAATCTTAACTACTCAGTTAATTCATATTACAAATATGCAATGATGTACGTCCTTCGTCCGCAACTTAACCATCGTTAATTACAATCTCTGTCTCAATTCAATAAAAAATCCAATTCATAATAAATCAAGTGTATTATTCGAATATATGTTTGATTTTACATTTTCATCATCGATGCACTCGAAACTTTTCAAATAACATCATTCGTACCTTGCGAAGTTCACAAGAATTTCACGAAAACCAACAAATAACAAAGTAATGATTCATAATTTCAATATTATTAAAGAAATACTTATGCAATTTATAAAGTTTTAGGGATTACTCAATTCTAGTTCCAACCATAAAACAAATGAGTTTAATTTAATATTAACTCATTAAATCTATATTACATCTAAAGAAAATATACACATATATTCTCATAAAGACTGTAATAAAATTCTTTTGTACAAAATATTAATTGTGAAATTTTTTTTAACGGGTAGGTAATACCCGAGAGATATATAAATTCACAATTAATATATTACATTTTTTGAATCTGATTAAGCAAATCATCAACTATACTCCCAAAATCTCACAACAATATACATTCTTGTATAGAAATCAAAGCAACCATTCTCACCCAAATTTGATTACGCATTCTGATTTTGACAAATCAAAATCCAAGTCATGATTTAACAGAAGACATCACTCTTAGATTCCTACATCTTTCAAAGCTATACTTTGACTTCAAAACCATGTTAGAACATCATATGTATATTAACGATTACAAACTGTGTTCAAACTCTCCGAAGTTTTCGAAGACACTTCAAACAATGAACAATCGAGATGATGATCCAATCACATATTACCCACATTTATGTACCTAAAAAGCTCTCGAAGCCAAAGTCATAGTTCGACGCGTATTCGTGTCAGACCCTTTGGCATTTATTAGCTAAAATGACTTTTCAATTCCTTTTCAAAGTAGACAGTTTTGTCACAGCTCCAGCAAGTCAACTTCGACTTTTCAGTCGGACTAGTCTTATTATAACCTAGATAGATACGTTGCCCTTTCGTCATCGTTACTGGGGACCTTTCATATCTCGCCACCTTAGCAATAAACTTACCAACAACTTCAATTATCTTTGACTTTTCGAAAAATCATTATATTTATTGAAATCACATCATTTACTCATTCGCATCTTGTAACGAGAATTGTCATACGAATCATCGAAAAACAGTAACCAGTATTTTGAAATCTCGCAGCATGTCTACGCCAACAGTTATATGTGTACGTAAAACGTCTATCTCCTGGACTTACATACTTTGAATGTGAAGTTCTGAAAAATATTTTGAACTGCAAACTAGTTCTTGAAATGCTGACGAAGCATCAAAAACTGTAAACGATCTTAACAGTAAAAAGTTTGATGACAAAGAATAGTAAGGTGGAAAAGCTGAGAAAAAGAGAAGGTTTGGAACTGGAAAACGGATTGAACAGACTATGAAGGAGGCTGTGGACAAATCACAAAGACTAAATCTGCCTTCAAAGAATCCAAATGATTCAGTGCCTGCTAAAGTCATTAACGAATACCTTACTCTTTATTCTAAACCTTTACAGACAAATCTTCATCATCATCCATCAATATTAGAAATTCTAAGATATTATCATATCTTTCATTATAAATATCCGCGATATTTCTGAAGATATTTTCATAACTAATCTTATCTGAAGTCATTTATCTCTTTGCGCTATCAGTGTTACATCATATAAGAAACTATTAGTTTCTATATTCTATAAACTTTCGAGTTTAAATTATGAATGTTTTGAAGTAGTGTTGGGAACTGAAGCATGAGTTAGTATAATATAATGACACTTGATCAACGTGATTATATTACAGTAAGTCATGCTAAGTTTCTAATGGGACATGACGATTCACAGACCATGCCGTCATCATGTTCCATGTTACACGACTCTTGTATTCTATTTAATCTCTAAAAATATCAAGAATATATTTTCTTGATGATTCGGTCTTTTCAGTGTATTCTGGTAAATTAACAAATCAAGATCATGCCATTACCATTTCCTTCTTAGAACATTAACTATGTTCATTCTGAAATTCATATCTGCGAATACTGGACCATTACAAACGTTGCTTAATCGCAAGAAGAAGAAACGAAAGGACAAAACTCCAAAATAGAAATTGGAGTATAAATCGTAGCAAATAGAAGGGAGCATTAACTGTGGATGTCAATGATTATAGAAGACAAAAGCAGGGGCTTTGAAATATAAGGGAAGATATAAAACCCAACAACCACCCAAAAATTATAAACCGTATATATCGATGCATATAGCAATATAAAGACACGGAAGAACTAAAAACACTATAAAACCGAGAGTATAGTAGAAGTAAATAGATTCTTCCGGAGGTAGATGAAAAAGAAGAACGACAGATATGAAAGTGAGGAGTATATCGAGAATCAGTACTGGATGAAGCATATTGACAAATACTTTAAAATATGAGTTAAGGGAGAGAGAATAGAAGGTGTAAGTTGTAAGAAAACGAAGGAGGTGGATTTATAATGAAATACCCGACAGAGAAATCAAGATGGATTATCGTATTAATTCGAAGAGAATCATAATCTCCTTAATCACCGAAGCATCAAATCCAACATAGATTACAAAGATTTTCTTTAAATTCGGAGATCAATTGTGATGATGTCAAAAGATATGACGAATCACTATAATCTTATTTCCTTCATTTACGATAACTTCCCTCATACGCTTCGAGTAATCGAATTATTTTATCCATACTTCTTAGACATGATAAAACTTCATAATCGTTACGTCATAATAACATTCTCATTGTTAGCCATAACGACCTCTATCAAATTTCGGGGACGAAATTTCTTTAACGGGTAGGTACTGTGACGACCCGGAAATTTCCGACTAAATTTAAACTTTATCTTTATATTATTCTGACACGATAAGCAATGTTTGTTAAGTTAAACCTCAAGGATTTTAAACTATGTTTATACATTCATTTAAACCTCGACCAAATTCCAATGATTCACGAACCATTAAATGAACATATATGAATATGTATGTATATGTGTATATGTTATAAATTGAAAATGTCAACAAAGTATTTAAACGTATAATGCTTTATATGAACGTATTTGTTTCAATATGATTATCGACGAAATTAAAAAAATATATATTAAATGATTGAATTATCAGAAACATTGAATTATGATTACAAGTCTCTGTTGAGAGGTCCACTATGATTTGAGAAAATCTATTCCTCTTAACGATATTCGAAATAATTTGTAAAGCTATTTATAAATAAAAATAAAAAGTGTCATTTACGAAAGTTAGATAAAATCTAGTGGAAAATTGGTTTCCATAATATTCTATTAATCTATTTTCAAACGTACAAAAACATTTTCAGTTTAAAAAGAACTTTATTATTAAAACGTATATAACTTTTATAAATATCTAGAATCACTTTTGACAACTCATTACTTAACCAGTATAATAAATATAACGATATTTATATTTTATTTCATTAAATATATATAACGATTTAAATAACGATTTAAATTAATATTATATATATTTATACGCGTATTATACATACATAGTTTTTATACTTTTACTATACTTTAACTTTACCTTTACTTTACTTTTACTTTACTTTAACTTTAATAATTCACTTTAATAATTCATACTTTAATAATTCACTTTAATAATTCATACTTTAATAATTCACTTTAATAATTTATACGTTAATAATTCACTTTAATAATTAAAAAATCTATTATAAATAGAATTCAATAGTTTTCATTATTTCATAGAAACTTGAAAATATATTTCTCTAAACTCTCTTAATCGAATTACATATATATATTTTCTTTGTATTATTTCAAGATATTATTAGTATACATAAAATACTACAACGGAGTTATATTCAGACGATTTCAAAATAAGTTTTCAAACGGGATAGAGCTAAGGAAATTATGGTTTATAGCTATGGAGGTTATGGGTATTGATCGAGGGTATTGCTCGTGAGGTCCACCTAACGTTTATCATTTTCGTTGCGTCTACGTACTTTCCTGCAATATTGAATCACAATATTGATACGTTCGTGAATCCGAGACAAACCCTGCATTTGTTCAGTGCCGTGATATACATAATTGCTACAAAATACAGTATTGTGAGTTTCATTTGCTCCCTTTTTAATTGCTTTTGCAATATATATTTTTGGGCTGAGAATACATGCGCTGTTTTATAAATGTTTTACGAAGTAGGCACAAGTACTAAAACTAATTCTATGTGGGTTTAAACCAGAAATATACCCTTAGCTTGGTAACATTAAACTACTTGTCTATGTACGGTAGGCGCGAATCCTAAAGATAGATCTATTGGGCCTGACAAACCCCATCCTGACTATGGGATGCTTTAGTACTTCGAGGTTATTTTAAACACACCTGATCTGGTGTACTTCAGAGGGTAAAACATGAACGTTAAGGCTTGTTACCGGGTGCCTACAACTTATAGAATACTTTTATACACTTGCGAGTGTACATATATTTATAAACGGAAATCTTGTGGTCTATTAATATATTGAAATGATTGTTATGATAAACTTATGAACTCACCAACCTTTTGGTTGACACTTTAAAGCATGTTTATTCTCAGGTATTAAAGAAATCTTCCGCTGTACATTAGCTCATTTTAAGGATATTACTTGGAGTCATTTATGGCATATTTTGAAAGACGTTGCATTCGAGTCATTGAGTTCATCAAGATTATTATTAAGCCAATTATAGTTGGATGTATTATGAAATGGTGTGCATGCCGTCAACTTTCGTTGTAAAGAAAGTTTGTCTTTTAAAAACGAATGCAATGTTTGTAAAATGTATCATATAGAGGTCAAATACCTCGCGATGTAATCAACTATTGTGAATCGTTTATAATGTATATGAACGGGTCCTTTCAGATAATCTCCTTAAAGATTAAAAATCAGCTTTTAAGACTGGTATTACTCAATCCTAGAGATTGACCTTAAAGATTGAGAATTACAAACTCATGGTATTCGATGATATCTAAACTCGAGCTTGAACGAGAAAATATTTTGATCAAATTAAAACCGATTTGTTTTCTGAAAACCCATTTTTAATGCGTTCTGAAAACCGATTTGTTTTCTGAAGTCAACGAGCTTCGCGCTCGGGTAGTGGCTTTAGAGAATATGGTGCAAAGGTTATAAACACCAGCAGCAGCACCAGCAGCATAACCAGTACCACCATCATCAACGCCAACAATACCATTACCACCTCCAACCACAACCGCGTCGTAAACCTCAACTTCACAATCTGTCCCACGAGCATCAACATCATACGCTCTGTAGATACCAAGAGATATGATAGTGCTCCAAATGAACATATATTTAGTAGCAATATCCTCCCAATATGTAAATTATTTAGTTGTAATTGTCCTATTTTATGTTGTAATCGTTTATATTAAATAAGTGCGAAGACAAAAGGCGAAAATGACGATTTGAAGATGCAAATGACCAAAAAGCTCAAATGTACAAGATACAATCCAAGTGGTTCAATTTATTGATGAGAAACGTCTAAAAATGACAAAAGTACAAGTTGCGGAACGCAAAGTACAAGATATTAAATTATACGAAAGGACGTTCAAAAATCCGAAACCGGGACCTGAGCCAACTATCAACGCCCAACGCAACGGACCAAAAATTACAAGTCTACTATGCATAAGAATATAATATAATATTTAAATAATTATATAAATTATTTATATATTTTATATTATATTAAATAGTGTCGGCAGACTAAAAAACAAATGAATGTGAGCTGGTGCCAGACACCATGCGATCGCATGGCCAGAAGGCACATATCCCATGCGATCGCATGGCCCGAAAAAGTTGGTCAGGTCCTATAAATAGCCAGCTTATTCGACGAGTTTTAAATATAATAATAATAATACTCCTCTAATAATAATAAATATATATATATATATATATATATATATATATATATATATATATATATATATATATATATATATATATATATATATATATATATATATATATATATTATAGTATAGGGTAGTTTTATATTAGATTAGTTTGGATTATGTAAAGGTTATTTTACGGGTTTTAAAGTCGAAGCTCTGTCCGTGTAACACTACGCGATAAATAATCAATGTAAGCTATGTTCTCCTTTTTAAATTGATGTCTCGTACTTAAGTTATTATTATGCTTATTTAAATCGAAGTAATCATGATGTTGGGCTAATTACTAAAATTGGGTAATTGGGCTTTGTACCATAATTGGGGTTTGGACAAAAGAACGGCACTTGTAGAAATTAGACTATGGGCTATTAATGGGCTTTATATTTGTTTAACTAAGTGATAGTTTGTTAATTTTAATATAAAGATTTACAATTGGACGTCCCTATAAATAACCATATACACTCGATCAGACACGATGGACGGGGTATTTATATGTACGAATAATCGTTCATTTAACCGGATACGGAAATGGATTAATAGTCTATGGAATTATTAAAACAGGGGTGAAATTATGTACAAGGACACTTGGAATAATTGATAACAAAGTATTAAAACCTTGGGTTACACGCAGTCGATATCCTTGTGTAATTATTAAACAAAGTATTAAGACCTTGTTACAGCTTAAGTCCCCAATTAGTTGGAATATTTGACTTCGGGTATAAGGATAATTTGACGAGGACACTCGCACTTTATATTTATGACTGATGGACTGTTATGGACAAAAACCAGACGGACATATTGAATAATCCAGGACAAAGAACAATTAACCCATGGGAATAAAATAAAATCAACACGTCAAACATCATGATTACGGAAGTTTAAATAAGCATAATTCCTTTATTTTCATATTTAATTGCACTTCTAATTATCACATTTTTAATTATCGCAATTTTATTTCATCGCACTTTTATTTATTTCAATTTCATTATCGTTATTTATTTTACGCTTTAAATTAAGTCTTTTATTTATTTAATATTTTACATTAGGTTTTAACTGCGACTAAAGTTTTAAAATCGACAAACCGGTCATTAAACGGTAAACCCCCTTTTATATATTATTATATATAATTATAAATATTTTGTACAAATATAGTTAATTAAAATATAGTGTACAATAAGCCCGCTCCCTGTGGAACGAACCGGACTTACTAAAAACTATACTACTCTACGATTAGGTACACTGCCTATAGTGTTGTAGCAAGGTTTAGGTATATCCCATCTGTAAATAAATAATAAATATCTTGTATAAAATTGTAACGTATTTAATAGTATTTCCTTGTAAAATTTAATAGTATTTTATATCCCTTAGCTTTAACATCAAGATACCACCAACAACAAACGATGAAGTGTTAATTTATAACTTCATTGGAGAAACATTTTGCAACGATTATATAATCTCTAAAGTCTTAGAGATTATCTATTCTAACCCTAATCAGAAATCAGATGAGTGAACCAAAATGATAGAAGGAAGAGTAGAAACCCTGACAAGAATAATGCGTGATTCACAAGCTAGACTTGTTTTACAAACAGCATCAACAGTACCATAGCATCACCAGCACCATCAGTATCGTCAGCTTCATCAGCCCTAGCAGCACCTATAACATCACAAGATCCAACAGTTCAAGAATCACCATGGACATTATTACAAATCAATAACAAGTATGTCATATCAACAAGATATGAATTATTAACTCATTTCCACTGAAGGATTTATATGTATATCTTATATATATAAATTTCCAAACCATAATAAATCTTTCCGTACTAAGCTATTATGTGTGAATCTTAACTACGCGTTTAATTCATATTACAAATATGCAATAATGTACGTCCTTCGCCCGCAACTTAACCATCGTTAACTACAATCTCTGTCTCAATTCAACAAATTCCAATTCATAATAAATCAAGTATATATATTTGATTTTACACTTTCATCATCGATGTACCCGAAACTTTTCAGATAACATCATTCGTACCTTGCGAAGTTCACAAGAATATAACGAAAACCAACATTACGCCTCAACAAATAAATGAAGTATTAATTCAAACAATATTATTGAAGAAATACTTATGTAATCTCTAAAGCCTTCAAGGGATTATTCAATTCTGGTTCCAGCCGTAAATCGAATGAGTTTAATTTAGTATTAACTCATTGAAATCTATGTTACATCTGAAGAGAATAGATACATATATATTTTCATAAAGACTGTAATAAAATTCTTTTGTACAAAATATTAATTGTGAAATTTTTTTAACGGGTAGGTAATACCCGATATATATATATATATATATATATATATATATATATATATATATATATATATATATATATATTCACAATTAATATGTTACATTCTTTGAATCTGATTAAGCAAATTATCAACTATACTTCCTACTTTCACAATAATATACATTCTCTCATAACAATCAAAACAACCATACTCATTCAAACTCAATTACATATTCTGACTTTGAAACCTCAGAATTCAATTATAGATATAACCGGTATCATCACTTTTAGATTCCTACATCTTTCGAAGCTATACTTTGACTTCAAAACTGTGTTAGAACATCAAATGTATATTAACGATTACAATCTGTGTTCAAACCCTTCGAAAATTTCTGAAGACACTTCAAATAATGAGCAATCGAGATGATGATCTAACCACATGTTACCCACAGTTATGTACTCGAAAAACTCTCAAAACTAAAGTCATAATTCCACACATATCTGTGTCAGATTCTTTGGCATTTATTAGCAAAAATAACTTTGCAATTCCTTTTCAAAGTAGCAAATTCTATCACAGCTCCAGCAAGACAACTTCGATTTTTCATTTGAAGTAGCCTTATCATAATCTTGATATATATGTTGCCCTTTCGCCATTGTTACCGGGGAACCTTTCATATCTCACCACATTAGCATTAAGCTTATCAGCAACCATAATGATCTGAGATTTTTCAAAAAGTCAATATATTTATCAAAACCCCATTATTTACTCATCTGCCTCTTTTAATGAAAATTGGCAGACGAATCATTGGGAATTAGCAATCAGTATTTTGAAATCTCGCAGCATGTTGACACCAACAGCTATACATATAACGTCTATCTCTAAGGTTTACATACTTCGAATGTGAAGTTTTTGAAACACACCTCGAAATACGAACTAGTTTTCGAAATGCTGATGAAGCATTAAAAACTATAAACGATCTTAACAGTAAAAAGTTTGATGATAAAGAATAGTGTATCGGCAAAGCTCAGAAAAAGAGAAGTTTTGAAACTGGAAAACGGATTGAGCAAAGTATGAAGGAGGCTGTAGACAAATCACAAAGACTGAACCTGCCTTCAAAGAATCCAAATGATTCAGTATCTGCTAAAGTCATCATCAAATACCTTGCTCCCAACTCTAAACCCTTGTGAACAATATTCTTCAGCATCCTCTGATATTAGAAATTCTAAGATATCATCGTATTTTCATTATAAATATCCTCCATATTTCTGAAGATATTTTCTTAATTATTCTTATCTGAAATCATTTACCTCTTCGCGCTATCTGTATTACATCATAAAAGAAACTATTTTAGTTTCTAAATTCTGAAACATTCGAGTTTAAAATAGGAATATTCTTTTAGAAGTAGTGTTGGGAGCTGAAGCATGAGTTAGTATAATATAATGACACTTGATCAACGTGATTATATTATAGTAAGTCATGCTGAGTTTCTAAATGGAAGGTGATGATTCACAGATCATAACATCATCATGTGCCATGTTATATGACTCTTGTATTCTATTTAACCTCTAAAATATCAAGAAAATATTTCTTGATGATTCGGCTTTTTCCGAGGTATTCTGGTAATTTGACAAGTCAAGATCGTACCATTACAATTTCCTTCCTAGAACATTAACAATGTTCATTCCGAAATTCATATCTGCGAATTCTGGACCATTACAAGCGGTGCTTAATCGCAAGAACAAGAAACGAAAGGACAAAATTCCGAAATAGAAATTAGAGTATAAATCACAGTAAATAAAAGAGAGCATTAACTGGAGATGACAATGATTATGGGAGACAGAAGTAGATACATCGAAATATAAGAGAAGATATAAAATCCAACAACCACCCAGAAATTATAAACCGTATATATCGATGCATATAGCAATATAAAGATACGAGAGAACTAAAAACACTATAAACCCAAGGGTATAGTAAAAGTAAATAGATTCTTCCGGCGGCAGATGAAAAAGAAGAATGACCGATATGAAAGTTAGAAGTATATCGAGAATCAGAACTGAATGGAGCATATTGATGAATACTTTAAAATATGAGTTGAGGAAGAAAGAATAGAAGGTGTGAGTTGTAAGGAAACGAAGGATGTGGATTTATAGGAAAATCTCCGACAGAGCAAATCAAAATGGATGATCGCATTTAAAGCGGATCCTAAATTTCCTTAATCAAATCCTATTACGAAGATTTTCTCCAAATCTATTGAACTTGGAAATCCACCCTATCTACGTCAAAAGATATGACGAATCTATACCTACTCATTTCACTCTTTTGGTGATAGCTTCACTGGTACTCTTCACAAAATCAAATGATTTTATCCATATTACTCAATGATGATAAAACCCTAATCTTCAGCTTATATGCGTCATGAATACATACTTATTGTCAGCCATGACCATCCCAATCAAATTTCGGGACGAAATTTCTTTAACGGGTAGCTACTGTGACAACCCGAAAATTTCTGACCAAATTTAAACTTTAATCTTTATATATTCCCGACACGATAAGCAAAACTTGTAAGTTGAATCTCAAGAATTTTAAACTGTGTTCATACATTCATTTAACCTCGACCAAATTCCAAAGATTCACTAACCATTATAGGAACGGATATGATTATATATGTATATATGTATATATTATAACTTGAAGACATTAGCAAGTATTAAACCTATAATACTTTACATAAACGTATTGTTTCAAAATATATATTCAAATAATTATCGATGGAATTAGAGGATGTTATCAAATGATTGATTTAACAGTTACATTGAATTATGATTATGAGTCTCTGTTAAGAGGTCCACTTTGATTTAGAAAACCTTTCCTTTTTTTAACGGTATCCGGAATATATTTGGTAAAAGTGATTTACAAAAGTGTCAATTACGAGAGTTAGTCAAAAGTTAGTAATCATTTCCGTTTAAATTTTAAAAGTGTACCTTACTTTGATTAGCTCGCGTCCCTTGATAATCAACTAGGAAGTTTACATATTAAAAACATTAATTGCTAAAATAACTACTATTATTTAAAAAAAAACGAGTTAAATTATATAAAACGAACTTTGAAATATATTTGATTTTGAAAGACTAATTATTATATCATTAGTTAAATATTTCAAATATATTTATTATGTACAAGTCTACAATTTTAAATAAAAATATATATATATTTTAACTTAGTCATAAAACGTCTTGATTTATAATAATATATTTTGATATACAACGAGTCACTGATTTATAGAAGCAAATGACCACAACGCTCAATTTTATAACTTACATTTTTATAAGATAAATTATTGATAAGTAAGTCAAATTATTAATAAGGGTACACGTCAAATGTACAAAAGAGCGCTCGAAAAACCAAAACTGATACATGAGTCGAGTGACAACGTACGAGTCATTTTAGTAAAAATTATATTTTTACCATGAGCGTAAATATAATATAATATATAAGTAATTATATAAATTAAATATAATATATATAATAATAATAATAATAATAATAATAATAATAAAAGGAGTGTCGGCAGATCGAAAGAGTGCATATTAGCTGGAACAAGGAGCCATGCAATCGCATGGCATCCTCTCCCATTACCCATGCGATTGCATGGTGTGTTTTGGTAAGCCAAGATCCTATAAAACGAACGTTTCCCAGTTTCATTTGCCCAATTCATCTATCTATCTATCGTATACTCTATATCTATATATATATTTATATTATTATTATTATTATTATTATTATTATTATTATTATTATTATTATTATTATTATTAATGATTAGTATTATTAATTTTAAGAGTGTTATTATTATTAGTTTATACATAAAATACTACGACGAGGTTCCGCCCTCGCGATTTCAAAATGAGTTTTTTTCGAGTAGGATAGGGCTAAGAAAATTATGGGTTATAGCTATGGAGGTGATGGGTATGGTTTATGGGTATGCTCGTGAGGTTAATCTAGTATTTATCATCTCTGTTGCGTTTACATACCTTTCCTGCAATATTGAATCTCAATATTGATACGTGAGTACTCGTAATTTAATTTTTACATATTAATAGTGTATCCCTGACTAGTGCTCGAGAATATAGAATTATGCATGCTTGTACTTTTGATATTGCCATTAGGTAGGATATGTTGAATCCTAAATTAGTTATGTATGCGGTTGAGATAAGGTATAAGATATGCATGTCGTTGGAAAGCTAGCGAAAAATTAAGAACTTTTCATTTAGAACTCGAATGATTTCGATGAACAGATTAGAAATTATAGTCAACTGAATTTTAGTATTATTGTTAAAATAATTATTATTACTATCGTCGTTATTATCGTCGTTACTATTTTTATCTATTAATTATTATTATTATTATTATGATTGATAATATTATCATTTTTAATATAAGTATAATTAATAAAAGAATTTTTATTATTATTATTATTATTATTATTATTATTATTATTATTATTATTATTATTATTATTATTATTATTATTATTATTATTATTACTATCATTATTAATATTATCATTATGATTAATATTTTTATTATTATTATAATTAAAATAGTTATTAGTATTATCATTAATGTTATTATTATTAGTATTATTATCATTAAAAAAAATTGATATTAGTATCATCTAACTATTATGACTAATATTATTATCATTATTATGAATACGATATAAAAGACGACTAAAAGATATTTTACAAATTGATTAGAAAATAATGAGTATGAGTATCATGATAAAATTAAAATATTATAAGATATTGAATAAGATAAAATTATCATTCTTATTATTTATATCATTTTATTATTATTAAAAGAATTATTAATATTAAAATTATCATTTTTACTAAAATTATCATTTTTAATAGAAATATCATTGTTATTATAAATATCATTATTATTATCAGCTTAATACTACTATTAATAAAAATTATCATTTTAATATCATTTTTAAATAAATATAAATATAGATATTTTATTAGTAGAATAAAAATAACTATTATTACAAAATAATACAACTTATAATTACTATTGTTATTATCGATATTAATTTATCAAATAAATATGTAATACAAAGATATTTTATTACACGTAATATAATTACATAACTAATACCTATCATTATATTTCTATGATATTAAATGAACTTTATAAATTTATTTACTTAAGATATATAAAAGAATATTTTATCATATACAAATTTTAAATATAAATTTTATTAACAAATGACTTTTAAAAATATTAAATATATAAACGACGATATTCAAGTTATATCTTAATCATGTATAAATTTTGGAAATCATTTTGAGTCAAAGTGACTTTTGTTGACTCTTGCATATTAGTCTCGAGCATTAGGATTGTGGTACACTATGACTTGACCTAATTTAATTAGACAAATATTGACCAACATATACATATACATAATTAATATAGGTTCGTGAATCCGAGGCCAACCTTGCATTTGTTCAATGATGTTATATGTATTTTTACTACGAAATACAGTATGGTGAGTTTTATTTGCTCCCTTTTTAAATGCTTTTGCAATATATATTTTTGGGACTGAGAATACATGCGCTGCTTTTATAAATGCTTTACGAAATAGACGCAAGTGATCGAAACTACATTCTATGGTTGGATAATCAAACCGAATATGCCCCTTTTTAGCTTGGTAGCCTAAGAATTGGTGTTTATTATAATTGCCACCAATTGACGCGAATCTTAAAGATAGATCTATGGGCACTAACAAGCCCCAGTCAGAGAATTTGAACTGCTTTAGTACTTCGATTTATCATGTCCGATGTGAGTCCCGGAATGATGGGGATATTCTATATGCATCTTGTTAAGGTCGGTTACCAGGTGTTCAATCCATATGAATGAATTTTAATTCGCGAGTTACGCGTGACAATATATGAAATCTTGTGGTCTATTAAAATGATGAAAATGAATGATTATGATAAACTAATGAACTCACCAACCATTTGGTTGACACTTGAAAGTATGTTTATTCTCAGGTATTATAGAAATCTTCTGCTGTGCATTAGCTCATTTTAAGGATATTACTTGGAGTCATTCATGGCATATTTCGAAAGATGTTGCATTCGAGTCGTTGAGTTCATCAAGATTATTGTTAAGACAACTATAGTTGGATGTATTATGAAATGGTATGCATGCTGTCAACTTTCGATGTAAAGAAAGTTTGTCTTTTAAAAATGAATGCAACATTTATAAAATGTATCATATAGAGGTCAAATACCTTGCGATATAATCAACTATTGTGAATCGTTTATAATGTATATGAACGGGTCCTTTCATGAGAAAGATGCAAGGAGTGGATCGAGGAGCAAGTTTATGAGTGGTGTGGAGGTGTGGGTAGCAGAGACAGCCAAAGATGCGAAGGTTGGTGTAGTTGGGTTTTTGTTTGTAAAGACGGTAGTGTGGTATGTCATGGTTAATGGCGGAGGAAGGGAGAATATTAAGTAAGTGGGCTACCATATGAAGAGCTTCCACCCAGTAGGTTGGGGGAAGATGGGTTTGAATGAGGAGAGTGCGAATGAGATTGTTAATTGTGCGAAGCATGCGTTCAGATTTCACGTTTTGTTGGGAAGTGGGGACACGAAAAACGAAATTGTATGCCATTAGACTGGAGGATTTGGTGGAAGGTTGTGTTATCGAATTCACCACCGTTATCACATTGGAATGCTTTTATTTCTTGATTAAATTGAGTGCGAATAAATGATCGAAATTGGATGAATTTATTGAGCGCGTTAGATTTATTGGGTAAAGGAAAAACCCGAACATAATGTGAAAAATGATCAAGAAATATAATATAGTACTTTAAACAACTAAGACTAGAAACAGGAGATGTCCATAAATCGGAATGAATAATATCAAAAGTAACATTAACATTGGAACTAGAAGCAGAAAAAGGGAGTCGTACATGTTTTCCAAGCTGACATGCATGGTATAATACAGGTGATGAACTTTTATTACAAATAATGTCTTTATTAGAAATAAATCTTCGAAAGACATCATGCCCGGGATGCCCGAGACGCTGATGCCAAGTAACCAAACTGGTGAGAAGAGCTTGCTGTGAAGAGTGGGAGGTGGAAGGCGTGAGTGGGTAGAGGTCCCCGGTGCTATCACAACGTAGAAGGAGCCGACGCGTCAGGTAATCCTTCACAGAAAAACCAAAAGGATCAAATTCAACAGAAACAATATTATCATGAGTAAAATGTTCTAACTAATATAATATTTTTAACGATATTTGGGGTGACGAGGACGTTGTTCAAGTGTAAAGGTCGTTGTACATTGGGTAACAAGCTATGGCCCGTGTTTGTAACGGGAATTGTGTTCCCGTTCCCAACGACGACTGATGAATATTTGCTATTATTAAAAACGGTACTAAGATTATTAATACAAGAGGTAAGATGTGAGGACGCACCAGTATCCATATTGAAACGTCCGCAACTAATCCATCCGGACGAAGTCTTCAACAGTTGGTCCCATTGCGATGATCGACTCCAAATGATATCTTTAATATGAGTTAATGCACAGCGGAAGACTTAATTCGTACCTGAGAATAACATGCTTTAAAATGTCAACATAAAGTTGGTGAGATATAGGTTTGATGCTAGCAGCGTTATAACTATGGACCACAAGATTTCATGTTTATACATAATACACTTCTCGTGTATAGAAAAGACGTTGAGCACTTGGTAACCATACTTAACTAAAAGTCACAGCAGCATACTCTTAAATAAACCCTACACCGTACCAAAGTGTAGTAACGAGAACGAAGTACTGTGCAACCGTTAAATGCTGGTCGTCCAACCCGGTTGGGGATGTCAGCCCGATAGATCTATCAACAGGATTCGCGTTTACGCTCCTCACGTAATTAGCAGTTACCAAGTATAAAGAGATATGCCATGGTACAACTCAACGTAGAATTTAGTTTGATCACTTGTGTCCATAACGTAAATCATTTATAAAAACAGCGCATGTATTCTCAGCCCAAAATATTTAGAGTTAAAAGGGAACTATATACTCACCTAATGTATTTTGTAGTAAAAATACGTATAACATCATTGATCAAGTATATGGTTGGCCTCGGATTCACGAACCTATATCAGGTATATATATTAATACACATAATAGTAATCGAACAATTTATTTATTATTATTAGTAATTGTTAAGTTATATGGTTTCATTAATAATTTAGCTATATTTACTTTATGTATACTTTAGATAAAAATTTGTTAAAATAATTATTTAAATGATAATAATAATAACAACAATAATGATAATAATAATAATATTATTCATGAAATTAGTAATAATAGTAATTTTCATAGAGATAATATTAATATCCATAAAATGATAATAAAAATTATGAAAATTTTTAAATAAAAGATACTTTTATTAATAATAGAAATTTTTAATAAAAAGCTAATTTTAATGAATATAATAATTTTAATGAAAATATTAATGATAATATTAATAAATTTTAAATAAAAAAAAAATTGATATCTTTAATGATAATGATAAAATGATAATTTTAATACATAAATAAAAATGATACTAATAATTATTATAATTCTAATACTTATGATATTAATAATAATAATGATATTAATAATTCATTTTAGTCATAAATAAGTTTTAGGGTTAATCATTTTTATAATAATAATATCAATTATAATAATAATAGTAATCAATTAAGAGATTATACCCTTGAAAGCCTTTTATAAAAAGAAATGCCCTGAATGGGACTCGAACCCAGGACCTCCCAAATAACAATAACATCCCTAACCACCCATCTGTATCGTGTTTTTCTCATTTAAAAAGACACCCAAAATCATTTAACTTCTAGACACCGTATTTCTTCCTCCATCTTTTTACATCGGCCAACACAGTATCCTATGATGATCTCGGCCCAACTAAAATAACAAATCTTCGGCCCAGTATGCCTCGGCCCAGATAATCAAACAATTCTTGGTAATTAAACAGATTGAAGTCCATTTAACCATTTAGAGCATTAGTTTATACGTATCAATTAGTAGATAGTCGCCGTAATATTTATTTAAAATTCATGGTGCTCGACAATTATCTTTACAGCTCATCCTTTTTCTTTATCTTTCTGTTTCGTTATCGAGATCGTGTTCACATGGAACCATCCTAATCATTATCACCTTCTTTATCAATATCGTTTTCACAGGAACCTTTTCAAAAAAATAAAAAATAATAAATATAGCAGCAATTACAGGAGAAAGAATTTCGTGGGTTTCAAGACTGAACCGTAAACGGCAATAAGAGGAGTTGCAGGTGGTTCGATTTCAAATGGATTTTCAATCGTGATAGACTTAATGGTGGTTTTAATGGTGGTGGAACGTGGTGAAGTGATTCTCGGTGGAGGGTTTCTAGGTTCTGGGTTTGATCGAGTAAATGAGTAGGAAACAACAGCAGAAAGTATTTTGTTGTGATAGTTGTCCTAGTGATTCGAAACAGAAACTTTCATAGGAAAAAGAAAAATATATATAAACAATGACGGGTTTACAGCAGTTGCAGCAGCAATTATGATCATAACCGTTATTTCCATCGGTTAGAAACCAGGTACAATAAATAGGATGATACGCAGCAGTGGTTTAAATGATGAGCTGGGTTGTCGATGGTTTGCAGGGAGTAGGGTGAAGTGATGACCACCGTCGATGATTACAAAGGTGATGAAGTAGTGGTGTCTCAAACAGGAAAAGAAAGAAAATATCATCAATGGTTTTTGATTGTGATTTAGTCTTGTACTCGAGAACAGGTAAAAGAAGTCGAAGGTGGTGTTGTTTTGTGGTGGTCTTAAGGTGATGATGTTAGGTGTTCATGGTGATTTATGTTGTGATGGTGGACGGTTAGTTTCTAAGTAGTTTTAGGGTGGCAATTTGGTGATGGAGGTGAAGTCCGATGGTTGTGTTGGCTATCGAATAGTAGTAGAAAAGATGGTTGTAAAAACAGAAAAAAAATGGCGAAGGTGTTGGTGTTGTTCGTGGTGGAAGTGGAGGTGATTATAAGGTGAACATAAACAGATTCATGGTGATGGGAATGGGTTTCGAAGTGGTGGCGAGGGTGGTGATTATGATGGAGTTAAAGGTGATGATAAATGGTGTTTTGTTGGTTTGGGTTCTCACAACAACCAGTAGGCAAGGGTGATCAATATCGTTATGTTTATGTAATATGTACGGGGTGTATGTATATATATATATATAGATAGATAGATTAGGATAGATAAAACTGTGGGAATGTTGATCACAAGCGAAACAGGAGATGGAAGAAAAAAACAAGAAGTGGGGTTTTTATGTTTCAATAAATATCATATATAGTATAGTGTTCATATTAAATTTTGTTTATTGGTAATCGTTATTATTACTAGCTATCATAAAGTCATGAACAACTAATTAAATGTAATTACATTAATTATATTTCAAGTTATTATATATATATATATATATATATATATATATATATATATATATATATATATATATATATATATATATATATAATATCTAAACATATACATATTTTGCTTATCGTGTCGGAACCATATAAAGATTAAGGTTTAAATTTGGTCGGAAATTTTCGGGTCATTACAGTACCCACCCGTTAAAGAAATTTCGTCCTCGAAATTTGGTAGAGGTCGTTATGGGTAACAACAAGAATGTTTTCATGACGAATATGAGGTAATAATGGAGTTTTATCGTTATTGAGAGATATAGATAAAACGATTCGATCGTGTGAAGCGTACGAGTGAAGCTATCACAAAAGAGTGAAATGAGTAAATAAATATATTCATTTCAACCGATGATGTAGTTACTATTGACTTCCGGAATTTAAGGAATTTAAAAGAAAATCTTGGAAATCTAAAAGATTTGATTCTTCGGCGAATAAGGAAATTATGATCTTCTTTGATTTAATGCGCCAATCTGTTTCAATTTCTCTGTCGGATATTTTACTATAAATCCACTCCTTTTGTTTCTTTATTTCCATATCTCACATCCTATTCTTTCTCCTCAGTTCATACCTTAAAGCATTCTTCAAAATGCTTCATCCCGTTCTGATTCTTGTTACACTTCCAACTTTCATCTTTCATTCTTCTCTTTCAACTGCCGCCAGAAGGATCTATTCACTTCTAACATTTCCTTGGAATTATAATTTTTTTTAATTCTCCCGTTTCTTTACGTTGCAATACGTATTGATATACACGGTTTGTAATTTCTGAGGGTTGTTATCGGCTTTTGTATTCTTCATTATTTTTCAAAGCCTCATGCTTTTGTTTTCCTTTCCCGACTTCGAGTCAAGCGAGTAATGATCCGGAATTCGTAGGTATGAATATTTGGAATAAATATAGCTAATGCCTTAAGAAAGAAATGGTAACGGCACGATTATGATTTGTCAAATTACCAGAATTTAGAAGAAGAGATGGAACTATCAGGAAGATATGTTCTCGATATATTTGAAAATTGAGTAGAATGTAAGAGTCGTGTAACATGGCACATGATGATGGTACTGTAAATCATCACATTCCATTAGAAACTTAACATGACTTACTGTAATATAATGAAGTTGATCAAGTTTCATTATATTATACTAATTCATGCATCAGTTCCCAACACTGCTTCAAAACATTCCTATTTTAAACTCGAAGGTTTCAGAATTTAGAAACTAACACAGTTTCTTTTATGTTGTAACGTAGATGTTACGAAGAGATAAATGATCGCCGATAGGAATAGTTGTGAAAATATCTCCAGAAATATGGAGAATATGTATAACAAAAGATATGAAAATATCTTATAATATCCAAGATAAATGATGATGAAGAATATCATTTTGGAAAGGTTTAGAATAATGAGTAGGGTTCTTACTAACGGGTCCAGCAGGCACTGAATCCTTTGGATTCTTTGAAGGCAGGTTCAGTTCTTGTGGTTTATCCATAGCATCTTTCATACTTTGGCTCAACCCGTTTTCTAATTCCAAACCTTCTCTTTTTCTGAGCTTTACCAACACACTGTACTTCATCGTCAACTCTTGACTTGTTAAAGTCGTTTACAGTTTTTGCTGCTTCATAGTTCAGGGTGTTTTTCAGAAACTTCACATTCGGAGTATATAATTCTTAGGGATAGTCGTTATAGGTATGATGGAAGAAGTTCTGCGAGATTTTCAAAATACTGATTGCGGATTCCGCCAAAGGGATGACGATCTGCTGGTACATCTGCTGATGATGTCGTGGAATATAAAAGGTTCTCCCGTAACGACGGCGAAAGAACAAGGTATAAATATCGAGGTTATAATAAGAGCAGTCTTTTCTGGGAAGTCGAAGTGGAGCTGTGACAAAATTTGCTACTTGAAAAGGAATCGTATGATTGTTTTTGCTAATGAATGATAAGGAATTTGACGCGGATAGGTTTTAACTATAACTTCGGTTTCGAAAATTTTTCAGGTGCATAACTGTATGCATGAATCTTTCTTCCATAGGCGAGGTGCGGCTGGTTCAACTTCTCGTTCGAGATGTTTTCAAGAATCATGAAAGATTTGAATGAGGAGTATAATTGTCGAAGTACAAATGAGGTTTAGGATGAAATCAAGTGGCAAACTTGAAGAATTTTTTAGTTTCATATGTTATAATCAATATTTTAATTCATTTTAATTGTCCAAAGTTAGCAGTTCAATAGTTCAATGGTCCAATAATTCATATATAACTTAATATATAATATTCGAATTAAATAATACGTATCGTGACCCATGTACCGGTCTCGGTGTCGATCACAACTCAAAGTATATATATATTTTGGAATCAACTCCGACCCTGTATAGCCAACTCCCACCTTCACATATAGAGTGTCTACGGTTGTTCCGAAATATATATATAGATGGGTCGATATGATAAGTCGAAACCTTGCATACGTGTCCTGTTATTTAAAGTGCGTAAAAGTAAATAACAGAAATTAAATGACGATAAATAAAATTGCGAGAATGTAAATTGCGATAAATTAAATGTTAATCAGTTAGCTGGGAACAGTTAGCTGGAACAGTTAGCGTGGAATCCTTAACAGATTTTCAATTAGTTAATTCGTGTGTTTCTAACAATTTTTAATCTGTCCAATGTTTCTTCTTTATGCCACTTGTTGGATTCGGATAGGTAAAAATCCAAATATGAAATTTGAATGGAAATGGTTATTCTGTGATGAATTGATACGTATATCGATGATTGTAAGTAGGATAGTAAATGACCGTTGAATCAGATTCGAAGAATGTACAGTGTAACTTGTTAATGTGAATTTTAAATATTCCTTGGGTACTACCCACCCGTTAAAATATTTTCATCATTAACAGTTTTGTACGAAAGAATTTTTAATTACGATCTTTATGAAAATATACTTGCATATATATTTTCTTCAGATGTAATTATGGATTTAATGAGTCAACAGGATATTAAACTCATTTGATTTATCGATAATACTAGATTACATAATCTCTAAAACATTAGAGATTACATAATCTTCATGTCGAACGAGGATAAATGAGATAGAATAATACATAAAGTGAAGATAATCGGTGTAGAACGATATGTAAAACTAAGATCATACTCAAAGTACAGATTTACGACGCGGTTGTGGTTGAGGGTGATAAAGGTACTGTCGGCGTTGATGATGGTAGTACGGATTATGCTGATGGTGCTGCTGCTGGTGTTTGTAACCTTCGCACCATGTTCTCCAGAGCCACTACTCGAGCGCAGAGTTCGTTGACTTCTTCTATTATACCGGGATGATTGATGGTTGGGGTGAGCGAATGAACAAGATCTGGAATATGAGATAGTATATAATCGTGACGAGATACTCTAGAAATGAGAGAGAAAATGGTTTCTCGAGCAGGTTCACCGGTAAGTGCTTCAGGTTCATCGCCAAGAGGGCAGTTTGATGAATGGAATGGATCCTCGATGTGAAATGATCGTCAGATATCAGATGATATTCTAGCTATATAGAATATCTATATATATAATACTAAAGATTTCGTAGACTACAGAGGAACCTACGACATATGTCCGGCAAATCTACAGATGCGCTAAGATATGAATTATCAGATACGCTAAGATATGAATTTTGTCTATACACTATCGATGCAGTAACTGCAGTAAGACGTGTTTAGACTTATGAATGATAAGTAGGCAATTCCCTAAGGATGATAAGCAGATGGTTTCCGACTAGAAATGATAAGCAAAACTTTTTGACATGTAGGCACGGTCAAAGTCCAGACTCACTAATGTATCCTAACAACTACTAGTCAGACACACTAATGCAAGGCCTGGTTCGCTAAGACCAACGCTCTGATACCAACTGAAACGTCCGCAACTAATCCATCCGGACGAAGTCTTCAACAGTTGGTCCCATTGCGATGATCGACTCCAAATGATATCTTTAATATGAGTTAATGCACAGCGGAAGACTTAATTCGTACCTGAGAATAACATGCTTTAAAATGTCAACATAAAGTTGGTGAGATATAGGTTTGATGCTAGCAGCGTTATAACTATGGACCACAAGATTTCATGTTTATACATAATACACTTCTCGTGTATAGAAAAGACGTTGAGCACTTGGTAACCATACTTAACTAAAAGTCACAGCAGCATACTCTTAAATAAACCCTACACCGTACCAAAGTGTAGTAACGAGAACGAAGTACTGTGCAACCGTTAAATGCTGGTCGTCCAACCCGGTTGGGGATGTCAGCCCGATAGATCTATCAACAGGATTCGCGTTTACGCTCCTCACGTAATTAGCAGTTACCAAGTATAAAGAGATATGCCATGGTACAACTCAACGTAGAATTTAGTTTGATCACTTGTGTCCATAACGTAAATCATTTATAAAAACAGCGCATGTATTCTCAGCCCAAAATATTTAGAGTTAAAAGGGAACTATATACTCACCTAATGTATTTTGTAGTAAAAATACGTATAACATCATTGATCAAGTATATGGTTGGCCTCGGATTCACGAACCTATATCAGGTATATATATTAATACACATAATAGTAATCGAACAATTTATTTATTATTATTAGTAATTGTTAAGTTATATGGTTTCATTAATAATTTAGCTATATTTACTTTATGTATACTTTAGATAAAAATTTGTTAAAATAATTATTTAAATGATAATAATAATAACAACAATAATGATAATAATAATAATATTATTCATGAAATTAGTAATAATAGTAATTTTCATAGAGATAATATTAATATCCATAAAATGATAATAAAAATTATGAAAATTTTTAAATAAAAGATACTTTTATTAATAATAGAAATTTTTAATAAAAAGCTAATTTTAATGAATATAATAATTTTAATGAAAATATTAATGATAATATTAATAAATTTTAAATAAAAAAAAATTGATATCTTTAATGATAATGATAAAATGATAATTTTAATACATAAATAAAAATGATACTAATAATTATTATAATTCTAATACTTATGATATTAATAATAATAATGATATTAATAATTCATTTTAGTCATAAATAAGTTTTAGGGTTAATCATTTTTATAATAATAATATCAATTATAATAATAATAGTAATCAATTAAGAGATTATACCCTTGAAAGCCTTTTATAAAAAGAAATGCCCTGAATGGGACTCGAACCCAGGACCTCCCAAATAACAATAACATCCCTAACCACCCATCTGTATCGTGTTTTTCTCATTTAAAAAGACACCCAAAATCATTTAACTTCTAGACACCGTATTTCTTCCTCCATCTTTTTACATCGGCCAACACAGTATCCTATGATGATCTCGGCCCAACTAAAATAACAAATCTTCGGCCCAGTATGCCTCGGCCCAGATAATCAAACAATTCTTGGTAATTAAACAGATTGAAGTCCATTTAACCATTTAGAGCATTAGTTTATACGTATCAATTAGTAGATAGTCGCCGTAATATTTATTTAAAATTCATGGTGCTCGACAATTATCTTTACAGCTCATCCTTTTTCTTTATCTTTCTGTTTCGTTATCGAGATCGTGTTCACATGGAACCATCCTAATCATTATCACCTTCTTTATCAATATCGTTTTCACAGGAACCTTTTCAAAAAAATAAAAAATAATAAATATAGCAGCAATTACAGGAGAAAGAATTTCGTGGGTTTCAAGACTGAACCGTAAACGGCAATAAGAGGAGTTGCAGGTGGTTCGATTTCAAATGGATTTTCAATCGTGATAGACTTAATGGTGGTTTTAATGGTGGTGGAACGTGGTGAAGTGATTCTCGGTGGAGGGTTTCTAGGTTCTGGGTTTGATCGAGTAAATGAGTAGGAAACAACAGCAGAAAGTATTTTGTTGTGATAGTTGTCCTAGTGATTCGAAACAGAAACTTTCATAGGAAAAAGAAAAATATATATAAACAATGACGGGTTTACAGCAGTTGCAGCAGCAATTATGATCATAACTGTTATTTCCATCGGTTAGAAACCAGGTACAATAAATAGGATGATACGCAGCAGTGGTTTAAATGATGAGCTGGGTTGTCGATGGTTTGCAGGGAGTAGGGTGAAGTGATGACCACCGTCGATGATTACAAAGGTGATGAAGTAGTGGTGTCTCAAACAGGAAAAGAAAGAAAATATCATCAATGGTTTTTAATTGTGATTTAGTCTTGTACTCGAGAACAGGTAAAAGAAGTCGAAGGTGGTGTTGTTTTGTGGTGGTCTTAAGGTGATGATGTTAGGTGTTCATGGTGATTTATGTTGTGATGGTGGACGGTTAGTTTCTAAGTAGTTTTAGGGTGGCAATTTGGTGATGGAGGTGAAGTCCGATGGTTGTGTTGGCTATCGAATAGTAGTAGAAAAGATGGTTGTAAAAACAGAAAAAAATGGCGAAGGTGTTGGTGTTGTTCGTGGTGGAAGTGGAGGTGATTATAAGGTGAACATAAACAGATTCATGGTGATGGGAATGGGTTTCGAAGTGGTGGCGAGGGTGGTGATTATGATGGAGTTAAAGGTGATGATAAATGGTGTTTTGTTGGTTTGGGTTCTCACAACAACCAGTAGGCAAGGGTGATCAATATCGTTATGTTTATGTAATATGTACGGGGTGTATGTATATATATATATATATATATATATATAGATAGATTAGGATAGATAAAACTGTGGGAATGTTGATCACAAGCGAAACAGGAGATGGAAGAAAAAAACAAGAAGTGGGGTTTTTATGTTTCAATAAATATCATATATAGTATAGTGTTCATATTAAATTTTGTTTATTGGTAATCGTTATTATTACTAGCTATCATAAAGTCATGAACAACTAATTAAATGTAATTACATTAATTATATTTCAAGTTATTATATATATATATATATATATATATATATATATATATATATATATATATATATATATATATATATATATATATATATATATATATATAAATATCTAAACATATACATATTTTGCTTATCGTGTCGGAACCATATAAAGATTAAGGTTTAAATTTGGTCGGAAATTTTCGGGTCATTACACATATGCCATCTGAAAACACCGTAATCTTAAAGCGTCATCGCGTTAAATGCACTCCGTAAAATAGTTTTCTGAGTCTGAGTGCGTGGGTCAACCGTGAAGGATTCGTGAGTTAAGGGCTGACCTACATAATAAGTGGACTGGGCCAGTTAGTGCTGTTGGGCCACAATAATCTGCAGCAATTGGTCCTGATTCAGACTCATGGGGCGGCTGTTATTGTACGAATTAGCTGTGGAATTGTGCCTTCTTGGGCTCCCTTGATGTAGAAAATGGCGACGATTTTCAAACCTGCAATACCCTTTGGAAAAATTGTGACATATCTCAGGCTGTGAAGAATTGTTGGTGTGAGAAGGTGTTGTTTGAGCAATGAGTGCTGATGGACTGGAGGAGTTTGATTGAGTGTCGAATGTCTGCTTACTCAGTCGATTGTCGTTCATCTCTTCCATCAAAATCATGGAACGCACCGTATCAAAATCAGGGAATGTATGGCGATGAATGATGATGTAAGAAGCGTGATGATAATTTCCATTCAAACCATTTACAGCATACATGACAAGGTCACGATCTTCAACAGTCGATCCCAAGTTTTTAAGAAGAGCAACGAACTTGTCAATTTGTCGAAAGTATTCTTCAATAGATTGATTCCCAATATCCAAACCGCGTAGTTCCACAGTCAATTCCATGGTTTTTGATGACTTATTGTCTTGAATTTTTTTTAAGAAAGACCCAGGTTTCGTAGGCTGTAGTATGTTGTTATTAAGGACACGTTCAAGAAGAGGCTCAGAGATGGTGTTGTATATCCATGTAGAAATGACTGCATCGGCTATTAGCCATTCGGACGTGACTTGCTCGTCTACTGTTGATGTCCCTTGAATGTATTTTAATACATCAAACCCTGCATAATGGGTAGTGAAAATCTTTTTCCAGTTGGAATAGTTGAGTTTGAAGAGATCTAACTTAACTGGAATGAGATGATAGATGGAGGTGACGGTATATATTTTATCATATTGACTAGCCATGATTGGAAGAAGAAGAAGAAGAAGGTGATTGAAGAATGACCGTATGGTTTTTTTTTTTTTTTTTTTTTGCCGACGAAAAAGAAAAATTAGGGTTGAAGGGAAAGGCTCGATACCATGTTGAAAAACATACGGTATATTATTTCGGTATGTGTTGCCCAGTACATAGAGTGCCTATAAGTAGGCATAAACCCTTACAAATATAAAAGGGCTATGCCCAACTAATATATTACATGGACATAATATAATGGACTAGCCTAACAAGTAGTCTAACTAAATATGCCGTCATAAATTTGTCGGTAAAATGATTGCCTTAAATTCGTCCTTAAATGTGTTCGTCGGTAATTATTCCGTCCCAATCCCCTCGGAAAAATCCAATGTAAATCCGAAGGAAATCCGTCGCTAAAATTATAGCCATCCCAAAATCCGTCGGTAATTTTTTCTGAGGGCGATTTTAGGGTCGGCCGATATCCGTCGGTAATCCGTCGTTAAACGTGTTTTGGGACGGATTTTGCCGTCGGTAATTCCCAGTTTTCTTGTAGTGATGCTCCTTATTGCAGTTACTACCATGAAATTGTATGTAGTTTTACGTTTCGGCTCTTTGAATTTAAGTTATTGTGCGATTTTAGGAGTAAAACAATGTTTGAATGCTCCTTTTGTAGTTACTACCATGGTCTCCACGGTTGTTGGCATGGTTGCTGGAACTTCATCGGCTATTCAAATGGTCGTATTGTAAGTGTTGGTATATACTATTTGTGTCTTTCATTAGATAATATGAATAATGCCGAATTAGGAGTAGAAATGTTTTCTATATTAAATCATTTAATATAGAAAAAATTTCTACTCCTAATTCGGCATTAACAAGATGCATATAAGAATATCCCCTATCATTCCGGGAAATCCTTCGGACATGATAAAAATGAATTCGAAGTACTAAAGCATCCGGTACTTTAGATGGGGTTCGTTAGGCCCAATAGATCTATCTTTAGGATTCGCGTCAATTAGTAGATCGGTTTACTAATTCTTAGGTTACCAAGCAAAAGGGGCATATTCGGCTTCGATCATTCACCCATATAATGTAGTTTCATTTACTTGTGTCTATTTCGTAAAACATTTATAAAACTGCATGTATTCTCATCTCAAAATATTAGATTTTAAAAGTGGGACTATAACTCACTTTCACAGATTTTTACTTCGTCGGGAGTAAGACTTGGCCACTGGTCGATTCATGAACCTATAACAAATATATACATATATATATAAAAGTATTTCTAAAATATATTTACAACATTTTTAATACATTTTGATGTTTTAAGTTTATTAAGTCAGCTGTCCTCATTAGTAACCTACAACTAGTTGTCCATAGTTAGATGTACAAAAATAAATTGATATATATTATCTTGAATCAATCCACGACCCAGTGTATACACGTCTCAGGCTAGATCACAACTCAAAGTATATATATTTTTGGAATCAACCTCAACCCTGTATAGCTAACTCCAACATTACTGCATATAGAGTGTCTATGGTTGTTCCAGAAAATATATATAGATGGGTCGATATGATATGTCAAAAAATTTGCATACGTGTCTATGGTATCCCAAGATTACATAATATATTAGAATACATGTATAATACAATATAAGTTAGCTAGGATATGATTAATATAGATTTGTTACCAATTTTCACGTAGCTACAACAAGCAAAAATATCCAATCTTGTTTTACCCATAACTTCTTCGTTTTAAATCCGTTTTGAGTGAATCAAATTGCTATGGTTTCATATTGAACTCTATTTTATGAATCTAAACAGAAAATGTATATGTTTATAGTCAAAAATATAAGTTACAAGTCATTTTTGTAAGAGGTAGTCATTTCAGTCGAAAGAACGACGTCTTGATGACCATTTTGAAAAACATAATTCCACTTTGAGTTTAACCATAATTTTTGGATATAGTTTCATGTTCATAAAAAAAATCATTTTCCTAGAAGAACAACTTTTAAATCAAAGTTTATCATAGTTTTTAATTATCAAACCCAAAACAGCATGCGGTGTTACTACGACGGCGCATGTCCGGTTTTACGGTGTTTTTTGTGTTTCCAGGTTTTAAATCATTAAGTTAGCATATCATATAGAAATAGAACATGTTTTTAGTTGATTTTAAAAGTCAAGTTAGAAGGATTAACTTTTATTTGCGAACAAGTTTAGAATTAACTAAACTATGTTATAGTGATTTCAAGTTTAAACCTTCGAATAAGGTAGTTTTATATATATGAATCGAATGATGTTATGAACATCATTACTACCTTAGGTTTTATGGATAAACCTACCGGAAATGAGAAAAATAGATCTAGCTTCAAAGGATCCTTGGATGGCTTGAAAGTTCTTGAAGCAGAATCATGACACGAAAACAAGTTCAAGTAAGATTTCCACTCGAAATAAGATTGTTATAGTTATAGAAATTGAATCAAAGTTTGAATATGAGTATTACCTTGTATTAGAAAGATATCTTACTGTAAATAAGAAAGATTTCTGGAGGTTGGATGATCACTTTACAAGATTGGAAGTAAGCTAGCAAACTTGGAAGTATTCTTGATTTTATGAAACTAGAACTTATAGAATTTATGAAGAACACTTAGAACTTGAAGATATAACTTGAGAGAGATCAATTAGATGAAGAAAATTGAAGAATTAAAGTGTTTGTAGGAGTTTTTGGTCATTGGTATATGGATTAGATATAAAGGATGTGTAATTTTGTTTACATGTAAATAAGTCATGAATGATTACTAATATTTTTGTAATTTTATGAGATATTTCATGCTAGTTGCCAAATGATGGTTCCTAAATGTGTTAGGTGACTCAAATGGGCTGCTAAGAGCTGATCATTGGAGTGTATATACCAATAGTACATACATCTAAAAGCTGTGTATTGTACGAGTACGAATACGGGTGCATACGAGTAGAATTGTTGATGAAACTGAACGAGGATGTAATTGTAAGCATTTTTGTTAAGTAGAAGTATTTTGATAAGTGTCTTGAAGTCTTTCAAAAGTTTATGAATACATATTAAAACACTACATGTATATACATTTTAACTGAGTCGTTAAGTCATCGTTAGTCGTTAGATGTAAATGTTGTTTTGAAACCTTTAGGTTAACGATCTTGTTAAATATTGTTAACCCATTGTTTATTATATCTAAAGAGATGTTAAATTATTACATTATCATGATATTATGATATATTAATATATATTAGTATGATATATATACAGTTAAATGTTGTTACAACGATAATCGTTACATATATGTCTCGTTTCGAAAGCATTAAGTTAGTAGTCTTGTTTTTACATATGTAGTTCATTGTTAATACACTTAATGACATGTTTACTTATAATTTATCATGATTAAACATAGTGTATCAATATCTTAATATGATTCATATGTATTTAGTAAGACGTTGTTATAACGATAATCGTTATATATATCGTTTCGAGTTTATTAATTCAATAAACTCAATTTTATGTATATAACTCATTGTTAAAATACCTAATGAGATACTTACTTATCATAATATCATTTTAACTATATATATAATCATATATATGTCATCATATAGTTTTTACAAGTTTTAATCGTTCGTGAATCACCGGTCAACTTGGGTGGTCAATTGTCTATATGAAACCTATTTCAATTAATCAAGTTTTTACAAGTTCGATTTCTTAACATGTTGGAAACACTTAATCATGTAAATAACAATTTTATTTAATATATATAAATATGAAAAAGTTCGGGTCACTACACATATATCCATCTTTATTTTTTATAAAGAATTTTCTTATTTAATTTAAGTTTTTTAACAAAACTCTAACTAAATATTGACATTGTGTACAAAGATTTGTATGCGTTACTATATGTTATGATATTTTTTAAGATAAAAATTCTATAAATCAAGAAAAATCTTGTTATTATAGATATATTTTTGAATAATAATATCACGAGACTTTTGATGATAATATAGTGAACATTTATTTGTGCTAACATATACACAATATAATCGAGTATTTTAATGCTTAACATTATAAAACACACTTAGTTATACAATACGCCTTACATGTTAAAAGAAAAAAATTTGCCCCCTCGGAAAGTTAATTCAAGTTCCGCCACTGATTAAATGATGAGATAACGTCGATGTTTGTACCCACTCTTGGTGTACTGATTGCCAGAGCAATAAGTTTGCTCTATCCAGTTTTTTGATTTCTTATATCATTATCCTCATTATTATTTTTAATGGAACATTGAATTTTTGATTAAGTATGAAGCTTGGATGGATGTGAAAGATGGTGAAAGGTTCAAACATTGATTTGTTGCATCAGTTGTATATGCTAATTTTATGCTAATGCTAGTTTTATGCTAATTTGCGTGGCTGGCAAAGTAAGGAACACAACATGTTCCACCCATGCAACAATATCATAAATTGAGTTACAAGTAGTCTTGACATATTTCGTTAGTCAATTAAATCAACTGCAAAAGTGGTTATGTGTAATTTGTATTGAATCCGCACCATGTCAATTTTAATAACTTTGAAAAACAGTTTTTATTGGGAATGACGTAAGTTAACACCTATAGTAGCATTCTGTTTATTGAAATAGCTATTAACTAAATTTTGCTTAATTTTATGTTTAGTTATATAAAGTTTTCGGTAATTTTATGTTTAATTTCTATAAATTTTGCTTATTGAAATAGTTATTAACTAAATTTTATTTATAACATTTTGTTTGTTTGTGATGTTATTTATGTAGTAGCTTTGTTAATAATGGGCATATATTCATTGACTATTATGGAGTAGCATATAATCTTCGAGGCCTCCTCCATCTTACGACAACTTTTCTACCGGATTAGTTACTCTTTTTGTTTACTTTGTATTCCTCGCTCATATATATATGACTACTAAGTTCGACACCTTCAAAACCATTATGGGTTTTCGATAATTATGTGTAATCACCTCAACGTTTGTTATATGTTTGCCATCATTACTCATAATTTCCATATCTTTTAATTTGTTAGTATCATTTTTGTAAATTTTGGTGTTTATAGGTGCTAAGAGGGAACAACTATAATCAAGATAAACATGTGAAGGAAGATTTTATTGCGAATCAGGGAGCAACTTACTTCAGTCGAAGTGCGAGGCCTTCCACCTCCACCTATAGTAAGCTTTTTATTTGTATTCCTATTAATCTTTTATTGTTAGTTTCTATATGTGTTTGTGACACTGTAAAAACTTTCATGGGTTCAATCCAATATCCCCAATCGGGGCGTTAATCAGAGGTTTTACCGACTATCAATGGAATATGTTTTACTTGGTAATGTTCTAATCTTTGTTTTTAGCTTTGTAATATATATATATATATATATATATATATATATATATATATATATATATATATATATATATATATATATATATATATATATATATATATACATATATATATATATATACATATATATATATATGTATGTATGAATGTTGTGACGACCAGGAAATTTCCGACCAAATTTAAACTTAATCTTTATATAATTATGACTTGATAAGCAATGAATTTTAATAAATCTTGAACCTCCGGAAAGAGTTTTACACAAGCTTTTGGTCACCCTTTTATTCCGACGATTCACGAATGTCATAACTTGATTTAATTGTTTAATTGTTTAATTATTGTGTATATATGGATTTATATATATTTAACTTGAAAATATGATAATTAAATATCCCATTACGTATATTAACAAAGTATTATATATATATTTTCATACTACTAATTTAAAGAGTTTTCAAACAATATATATGTTACTATTTAAACGACGTAATTAACTTATGTTAAAATGTATTTACATATAATGTATTACGAGTGTAAATACATCCTTACAAGTATTGAATACACTTTATTATATACCAATACATATAAAGGATAGCTATACTTGTATTTCCGTTCAATTTCCTCAAGAATTCTACCAGCATTCATACGGTATTTTTACCCGTATTATACATAGCTTCTAGAAGTATTTACTATTGGTATATACCAATAGAAATCTGCAATTATTTATGTAATATGTCATCCATGACCTAATCAATTTAATATGTCATGCACGACTTAATACAATTTAACTTATCTTAGATATTTTCACTAAAAGCCAAAATTATAAGCTTATAAATAAGGACCATTTTAACTCATTTTTACTCCACATTTTCTTAAACTAAAAACACACACTTGAATGCTCTAATATCTTACTTTAATCTCAGCAACTTTCCTCTTCATAATCAAGGTAAAATACTTCTCAAAATCCTTGTTCAATTCCTTGTATAGTTGCTATCTTATTATACTTATAAAACTTGTAAAAACTTGAACTAGTTTTGGTGAACACCAAGCTTGTTTGAAAAACTAATCTAATCTTTCTAACATAACTCTAATATCACTTATTTATATGTATTATGATGTTATATTAAGTTAATATAAGAACTTATAACTTGTACATATGAAGAACACCTTGAAACTTAACATTTATCCTTTAATCTCCATTCGGTAAAAAGCGGGCTGTTTTGGGTTGGAAATTAAAAACCTATCTTAAACTTTGAGCTCGAGGCTAAGACTTTGAAAATAAGTTAATATATGTAAATAAGACTTCCAGTATTTTTTTCATGATTTTAGACAAAGTGAAAGTATTTTATCAAAAATCATATATTAGGTGGATGTCGGGATTTTTCCAAATCTGTCCACCGACACAAAAAGAGGGTAAAGCTCTAAAAATTTCTACTTGGGATAAACTTTTAGAATTGGTTTTGTAAAATTTACTTCTTAAGGAATCCATAGCAATTTGATTCACTTTAAACGGAGTTGTAATGAATATTTGGCGAGCAAAACAAAATCTGCTAAAATTAACGTTGTATGGATGAAATTTATATTATAAAAACTATATTAACCATATCCTTGTTAACTTTTCCTATATCCTATATATATTTGGACATGTTATCAGTAGTATAACAAAATATTATAATCTTGGTTAATTCTGTGATTGTATATATGTATAATAATGTCATACCCCGTCCTAATCTATCTGGACGAAGTCACCAACATCTGGTTCCATTGCGATGATCGACTCCAAATAATGTCTTTACAATGAGAAAATGCACAGCGGAAGATTTCTTTCAAACCTGAGAATAAACATGCTTTAAAGTGTCAACCAAAAGGTTGGTGAGTTCATAGGTTTATCATAAAATAATAAAATTCATCATTTTGATAGACCACAAGATTTAAATCCTGCATGGTACAAATGAGCCCGAATCCTATACCCACCTGTAATGTACATGCGATATCTTTTAAATACAGTACACCTTTTTCGTGTACGCAACCATTTTTCATAAATTATAGTAACCGTACACATATCTCGTGCACAAAAACTAATACACATAACTTGTGTATAAAAATCATTCTCTTGATACATAACATTCATATCAATTGGTGGCAATTATCATGTCCACATAATTCAATGGTGGCAATTATCATATCCACATAATTCAACGGTGGCAATTATCATGTCCACATAATTCAATGGTGGCAATTATCATGTCCACATAATTCAATAATAATTCACAGAACTTCTGTCTGCATAATAATTCATTCGAGGAATGTTTTGCTTGTGTCTATCTCGTTAAACATTTATAAAAGCATTTCATGTATTCGCAGTTCAAAATATATTTCAAAAGCATTTAATAAAGCAGTTGTAAAAACCGCGCATGTATTCTCAGTCCCAAAAATGTAAATAGTAAAAGGGAGCAAATGAACTCACCAAATGTATCTTGTAGTAAAAATACATATGACTATATTGAACAATGCAGGGTTGGCCTCGGATTCACGAACCTATATCATTTGGATATTTATTAATACACATAATTGTAACTGAACAATTTATTTATAATATCTTTAATTTATATATAATGTAGGTTTAATTTGTGTATATTTTCATAATGATTAATATTTATGTAGTTATATTAATATATCCATATTTATATACATAATTGTTTAAATGTTATATTTAAAATCGATAGTTTGTTATTTGTATGTATTAATATAAATAATATTAATAGGTTTGATATATATATAGTTACGTGAAATTTTAATATAATTATAATATATATATAACAAATATATATTTTTGGTACAAATATTTATCTGTTTAAACATATATAGTTTTGATAGTAATAACGATTTACTAATAATAATAATAATAATAATAATAATAACTTTATTAATAATAACACAAATAATTAGTAATTTACATAAATTATAATTTTATCCATAGTTTTTAAATCCATACAATTATGTATATTCCTATAATCTTAATGATAAAATCTTTAAATTTTTATTGTCATAATGATCATAATCTTCGTGTTAAATTTCTAAAATAATGATTATAGTTTCTTACAACATAAATTCGTAATTGAAATCATAATCTTTACTTGTATTCGTATAATTATAATCAATTTCTATGATCTTTTAACATATCATCTTTTATTATACACTTTCGTCATTAATATGTTTCATATTCTTGAAATCATAATAATGATATAATACTAACAATAATAATACAATAATAATACTTATATTTATGATAATAATAATAATAATAATAATAACAATTATGATACTTTTAATAATAAATAGATTACTAAATATAATAATAACAATAATAATCATAATAATACTGATCATATTTGTATTGATAATAATAGTAAGTGATATCTAAAACTTATGTTACTAATTATAATAATAACAATGATAATTATAATGTAAGTAATACTATCAATAATAATAATAATAATAATAATAATAATAATAATAATAATAATAATAATAATAATGGAAAAGAGAAGAAAGGTATACCCTAAAAAGAAATGCACCAAACAGGACTCGAACTCAAGACCTCTTGAACACTGACCCAACACCTAAACCATTACTCCGTTTCTGCTTTTCTGATTTTAACCCAATCGAAATACTTATAACCCGTTACTATCGTAGTCCACTTAAAGCCCAAGGAACAAATCAATAAGCCCAATCATCATAATAATGTTCACGGCCCAATTCCCCTTGGCCCATCGTTATAAACATTTACGGCCCAACAACTTAACAGTGTGGAACCCATTTTTAGTCAGTTAAACATAAAAAAAATCGATCGTATTATCCAGCTGGATTCCATCAAATATCAATCATCGACACTTTTTTTTATACATCATTATCATCAAAATTAATTTATTATTAATATCATTATCAAAGATATTTGGAGTATCATCGTTAATCATCACAGTCGCTCTCTTCATCCCTTACATCCGTTATTATTTTCATCAGGGTTTCGTCAGGGTTTCATCACCAATACATCGTCATCGATATCGTCTTCCTCACTATCATCTTTATCGTGTAACGATGTATCATTCTTCAAATAATCATTATAGCAGTCGTAACGGTGATCTATGGTGGTTTACAGTTGTATGTACGACAAAAAGAATGAAACAGAAAAAATGGTTGTTCAGTTCATGTAGGTTTGTATGGTGTTTTCATGAAGTTTTCGATTAGGAGCAGAAATAGATAGAAACAGGATACAAGGATGGTGGTGGTGATTGTATGATTAAAGTTAGTGAGTAGTAGCTATAGCAGTTTAAATCCAAGGTTTAATGAAGACGGTTGAGTGGTGTCCAATGGTTGTTGACTGCAGTAGCAGCCAGAAACATATGTAGTCGCAGCAGTAGCAATCAAATATCATCACAACAAATGGTTTTGGGTTTATGTCTTGGGTTATAATCGAATAGGTAACGAAGATTACATGCTTTTACTAGATGGAAACCCTAATGAATAAGACTAATTTGTTATATGGAGTATATAATATAATTGAAGAAGAATTTCGCGAGTTATGAAGTGATCTGTGGTCAGTGTTTAGCCAAAAAGGTGTAGTAAACAGCGAGAATAACTGCAGCCTTCATATAGTTTTTGGTTGATGTTATACCTGATCGTAATAGTAATAATTCGAGGTGTTCTTGGTGATGTTAACCGAAGGTAGATCCAGAAGATCGAGCTGCAGTAGAACGAGTTGTAGCAGCAAAGCTTGATGGTTGAAGGTAATCGATCAAGGTTAACGAGAAGGAATTGTAGAGAGAGAGATGATCGTGGTGGCGGATGTGGGGTTGTACAAGCCATAGGTGGTGCGTGTAGGGTTTTAAAAAAAATGGTGGGTTTGGAGGTGTCTGTGGAACATAAATAAGTCATAGCAATAGCAGTTGAACGGTTTATTTTGTGAAGATGGTGATGGTTTGGTTTCTTGTTTGGGCTACGTTCACGAAGGATAGCAATACAAGAACATGATGTGGATTGTTGTTGAGTTTAAACATATAGTAGAAACAAGTAATAAAAGCTCAGTCATAGGCAGTAGATTATGGTTGTGATGGTGTTGTAATAGGGACACAAAAGAAAAGGAACACAACATGGTGAAGTGGTGAGTTTATTGGTGGTTTGGTTTCTCCAAATTTGTTTTTCCTTTTATGAACCACAACACGCAAATTATATAGTGTTATTGAATGATTAAAGCTGTAGTAAGATTTGATAGGGAGTTGTTTGTAGTGAAGATTGAGTAGATAATAAATCCCAAGTAGAGAAGAAATCGAATTAAAAAAAATGACATAAATAAAGGAGATAGGGATATGTAACAAAATTTGATTCTTTATTTGTCTATATTCATATGTAATTAATATTAATATTAATAATTATATGATTAATACCAATAAGATTGATAATATTATTAATAATAAAAATACAAATAATAATAATAATAATAATAGGAATAATAATACTAATATTAATATTAATATTAATAATAATATCAAAATATTACTAATAATAAGGATGATATTAATAATAATGATATTTAATAAAAAAAAAAAAATTTTTGAAAATAATACTAACTAATAATTTATTTAAAAGTAAATTTTAATCATTTTTCTAATAATATATATATCTAGAATTTTTATTTTTATCGTCATTACCTTTATTAGAATTTCCAATATTTATATTTATAATACAAATTTCATACATTAGTCTAATAACCTTTCAAGTTATTAAATAAACGTGCATAATTATTTACATATAGAGTTACAGCTAATTGTTCGTGAATCGTCAGAAATAGTCAAAGGTCAAATGAATATATTAAACACAGTTCAAAATTTTTAAGATTTCAACATTACAGACCTTACTTATCGTGTCGGAAACATATAAAGATTAAGTTTAAATTTGATCGGAAATTTCTGGGTCGTCACAGTACCTATCTGTTAAAGAAATTTTGTCTCGAAATTTGAGTGAGGTGGTCATGGCTAACAATAAAAATGTTTTCATGATGAATATGAGTTGATAAATTGAGTTTTATCATCATTGAGTAATATGGATAAAATAATTTGATTATTCGAAGAGTACGAATAAAGCTATCATTAATTAGTGAAATAGGAAAGTAAAGATTCATCTTAACTTTTGACAGAGTCAGGGTTGAATTTAGAAAATAAGATGCGTCTTAGCTTTTGACATTATATTGCTTGAATTCCGAAATTCAAGGAATTTAAAGGAAAATCCTGGAAATCTATAAGATCTGATTCTTCGGGATTTATGGAAATTAAGATCATTATAATTAAATGCGATCATCTGTCTTGATTGCTTTGTCTGGTATTTTCACTATAAATAAACTTCTTCCATTTCACGATCTTCACCATTCCTATACTTTCTTCCTCCATTCATACTACCAAAATATTGTGGAAATGCTCCATCCGGTTCTGATTCTTGATATTTTCCTAACTATCGCATCTGTCATTCTTCTTTTCTATTTACAGCTAGAGGAATCTATTAACTTCTACTATTACCTTAGGGTTATAGTATTTTTCATTATCCCGTGTCTTTATATTGCCATACGCATTGATGTACACGGTTTGTAACTTATGTGTTGTTATCGGGCTTTATATTCTCCCTTATATTTCGAAGTCCCTTCTTCTGTTTTCTATAATCATTGTCATCCACAGTTAATGCTCTCTCTTATTTGCTGCAATTTATACCCCCTTTATATTTCGGAGCTCCATGATTTTGTTTTCTTTTCGCAAGTAATGGTCCAGAATTCGTAAGTATGGAATTTCGAACGAACTTAATGTTCTAAACAAGAAAGAACGAAGTCACACGATTTGATTTGTCAAATTATTAGAATCACTGAGAATAGAACTATCAAGAATATACCTTCTTGATATGTTCAAAAGTTAAGCAGAATGAAAGAGTGATGTAACATGGCACATGATGAGGTTAAGATCTGTGAATCATCACGTTCCATTAGAAACTCAACATGACTTACTGTAATATAATCACGTTGGCCAAGCATCATTATATTATACTAACTCATGCTTCAATTCCCAACACTTCTCCACAATTCATTCATAGTTTATACTTAGATTTTACAGAAGTTTCCAATATAATGGTATTCAGATCGCACGAAGAGGTATATAATTTTGGACGAGAATATTTATGAAAATATCTTCAAAAATATCGAAGATATTTATGATGATATTTTGAAATTTCTAAGTTCCAAAGTTAATAAGGAAAAATTTTCCGCAAGATTTTAACATGACTTCGGAGCAGGATATTCTCTAACGATTTCATCGGATCCAGAATTACGTGGATTCTTTGAACATATGGTATGGTCCGTGTATTTGGCCTTGGTCTCCTTCATGGTTTGCTCAATCTGTTTTTCAGTACCAAATTTTCTATCGAGCGTTCCTAACACTCCCTTCTTTATCATCAAACTTTTGGCCATTTAGACCATCTACAATTTTTCTGTTTCCTCTATATTTAATGCTATGATATGATATCTGAATCATCGGTTATCAATCTGAGGTAGTTTCATGAGACTTTTGTTTTTAGATGATTAAACGCTGATGGTAATATGGTAGAATATAAAAGGTTCCCTGGTAACAATAAAAGAGTAGGCATATATATCAAATTGATGATAAGGTTGTTCCGAACGAAAAGTTGAAGTTGACTTGCTGAAGCTGTGACAAAATTGGCTACTTTGGAAAGGGATTGTAAGGTTATCTTCGGTAATAACAACGCCAAAGGAGCTAGCACAGATATGTATTAAACGTTTAATCAGATTCAGAGTATTTTTCTGGTGCATAACTATATGCATAAATCTTTTCTTCCGTAGATGAAGTGAAGTTGGTTCATCCTCTCGATTGAGGTGTTTTCAGGAATTATGACAGGTTTGAACGCATATTGTAATCATCAAGATACAAATGAGGTTTAAGATGAAATCAAGTGGCAAACTTGAAGAAATGTTTAGTTTCATATGTTATAATTAATATTTTAATTCATTTTAATTGTCCAATGCTATTAGTCCACAGTCGATAGTCCACAGTAACAGTCCAATAATTCATATATAGTTTAATATATAATATTTGAATTAATTAATACGTATCGTGACCCGTGTACATGTCTCAGACTCGATCACAACTCAAATTATATATATTATTGTAGAATCAACCTCAACCCTGTATAGAGAACTCGTTCATTACTGCATATAGAGTGTCTATGGTTATTCCAAATAATATATATAAATGCATCGATATGATATGTCAAAACCTTGTATACGTGTCCCGATATTTAAAGTGCGTAAAATAAATAACAGAAATTAAATAACGATAAATAAAGTGCGTAAAGTAAATAACAGAAATTAAATGACGATAAATAAAATTGTAAGAATGTAAATTGCGATAATTAAATTGCGATAAATAAAATGTAACCAGTTAGCTAGGAACAATTAGCTAGGAACAGTTAGCGTGGATTCTTAACAAAATTTCGCATAGTTAATTTGTTTGTTTCTAACAAATTTTATTTTTTTCAAATGTTTTCTTCATTATGCCACTTGTTGGATTCTGATAAATCAAAATCTCAATATGAAATTGGATGAATATGGTTATTCTGTGGTGAATGGATTTGTATATCGGTGGATGTAAGTAGGATAGTAAATGACTATTGAATCTGATTCGAAGAATGTACAGTGTAACTTATTAATGTGAAATCTAAATATTCCTCGGGTATTACCTACCCGTTAAAATATTTTCATCATTAACAGTTTGTACAAAAGGATTTTTAATTACAATCTTTATGAAAAAATATATACATATATATATTCTTCAGATGTAATCATGGATTCGTTGAGTTAATATGATATTAAACTCATTTAGTTTACCGTTAGAACTAGAATACATAATCTCTAAAACATTTAGAGATTACTTAATCGCCATGAAGAACGAAGATAATCGATGTAGAACGATGATTATACTCGAGGTACGGAATGAGATGTTGAGGCATGGATTGTTGATGGTACTGGTGCTGTTACTGATGGTACTGTTGGTGCCAGTGATGTTGCTGAAGCTGGTACGTTTTGCACCATATTTTCCAAGGCTAAAACTCGGGCGCGAAGCTCGTTGACTTCTTCTATTACTCCGGGATGATTGTTGGTCAGAACGAGTGGATGAATAAGGTCTAAAATGTGAGATAGTATATAATCGTGACGAGATACTCTGAGAGAGAAAATGATGTTTCTAACAGGTTCACCGGTAAGTATTTCAGGTTCTTCGCCAAGAGGGGAATGTGGTGGATGGAAAGGATCGTCTTCTTCTCATCTCCATTGGTTAAGTCGACTACGAACCCATCAGATGAATTGGGGATGGCTGATTGGTTGATTCATTCTGGTGACGCTGCTTCCGGAGCTTAGGTGAATATGCATGTCGGAATAACTGTTTGAATAACTATCGGAATAGCTTTCGGAATCTGAGGGACTCGAACTGGTTGAGGGATTCATCTCGTACGATCAGATGAAATATTTTTGATAAGAAATATATTATAGGATGTAGATTAATACCCTGCAATACATAGTTTACATATGCATATATAATACTCAAATCCCATAAGTTACGGAGGAATCTACGGAAGCTGTCAGGCAAAGGTAACAATAACAGATACGCTAGGATATGAATTTATCTATACACTGTCTATGCAATAGAGGCAGTAAGACATGTCTAGACTAAGAATGATAAGCAAGTGATTCTCTAAGAATGATAAGCAGGTAATTTTCGACACGAAATGATAAGCAAAACTTTTGACACGCAGACACGGTCGAAGTCCAGACTCACTAATGCATCCTAACGACTTATCAGTTAGACACACTAATGCAGACCTGGTTTGCTAAGACCACCGCTCTGATACCACATGTCATACCCCGTCCTAATCCATCTGGACGAAGTCACCAACATCTGGTTCCATTGCGATGATCGACTCCAAATAATGTCTTTACAATGAGCAAATGCACAGCAGAAGATTTCTTTCAAACCTGAGAATAAACATGCTTTAAAGTGTCAACCAAAAGGTTGGTGAGTTCATAGGTTTATCATAAAACAATAAAATTCATCATTTTGATAGACCACAAGATTTAAATCCTGCATGGTACAAATGGGCCCGAATCCTATACCCACCTGTAATGTACATGCGATATCTTTTAAATACAGTACACCTTTCTCGTGTACGCAACCATTTTTCATAAATCATAGTAACCGTACACATATCTCGTGCACAAAAACTAATACACATAACCTGTGTATAAAAATCATTCTCTCGATACATAACATTCATATCAATTGGTGGCAATTATCATGTCAACATAATTCAATGGCGGCAATTATCATATCCACATAATTCAACGGTGGCAATTATCATGTCCACATAATTCAATGGTGGCAATTATCATGTTCACATAATTCAATAATAATCCGCAGAACTTCTGTCTGCATAATAATTCATTCGAGGAATGTTTTGCTTGTGTCTATCTCGTCAAATATTTATAAAAGCATTTCATGTATTCGCAGTTCAAAATATATTTCAAAAGCATTTAATAAAGCAGTTATAAAAATAGCGCATGTATTCTCAGTCCCAAAAATGTAAATAGTAAAAGGGAGCAAATGAACTCACCAAATGTATGTTGTAGTAAAAATACATATGACTATATTGAACAATGCAGGGTTGGCCTCGGATTCATGAACCTATATCATTTGGATATTTATTAATACACATAATTGTAACTGAACAATTTATTTATAATATCTTTAATTTATATATAATGTAGGTTTGATTTGTGTATATTTTCATAATGATTCATATTTATATAGTTATATTAATATATCCATATTTATATACATAATTGTTTAAATGTTATATTTAAAATCGATAGTTTGTTATTTGTATGTATTTATATAAATAATATTAATAGGTTTGATATATATATAGTTACGTGAAATTTTAATATAATTATAATATATATAACAAATATATATTTTTGGTACAAATATTTATCTGTTTAAACATATATAGTTTTGATAATAATAACGATTTACTAGTAATAATAATAATAACTTTATTAATAATAACACTAATAATTAGTAATTTACTTAAATTATAATTTTATCCATAGTTTTTAAATCCATACAATTATGTATATTCCTATAATCTTAATGATAAAATCTTTTAATTTTTATTGTCATAATGATCATAATCTTCGTGTTAAATTTCTAAAATAATGATTATAGTTTCTTACAACATAAATTCGTAATTGAAATCATAATCTTTACTGGTATTCGTATAATTATAATCAATTTCTATAATCTTTTAACATATCATCTTTTATTATACATTTTCGTCATTAATATGTTTCATATTCTTGAAATCATAATAATGATATAATACTAACAATAATAATACAATAATAATACTTATATTTATGATAATAATAATAATAATAACAATTATGATACTTTTAATAATAAATAGATTACTAAATATAACAATAACAATAATAATCATAATAATACTGATCATATTTGTATTGATAATAATAGTAAGTGATATCTAAAACTTATGTTACTAATTATAATAATAACAATGATAATTATAATGCAAGTAATACTGTCAATAATAATAATAATAATGGAAAAGAGAAGAAAGGTATACCCTAAAAAGAAATGCACCAAACAGGACTCGAACTCAAGACCTCTTGAACACTGACCCAACACCTAAACCATTACTCCGTTTCTGCTTTTCTGATTTTAACCCAATCGAAATACTTATAACCCGTTACTATCGTAGTCCACTTAAAGCCCAAGGAACAAATCACTAAGCCCAATCATCATAACAATGTTCACGGCCCAATTCCCCTTGGCCCATCGTTATAAACATTTACGGACCAACAACTTAACAGTGTGGAACCCGTTTTCAGTCAGTTAAACACAAAAAAAAATCGATCGTATTATCCAGCTGGATTCCATCAAATATCAATCATCGACACTTTTTTTATACATCATTATCATCAAAATTAATTTATTATTACTATCATTATCAAAGATATTTGGAGTATCATCGTTAATCATCACAGTCGCTCTCTTCATCCCTTACATCCGTTATTATTTTCATCAGGGTTTCGTCAGGGTTTCATCACCAATACATCGTCATCGATATCGTCTTCCTCACTATCATCTTTATCGTGTAACGATGTATCATTCTTCAAATAATCATTATAGCAGTCGTAACGGTGATCTATGGTGGTTTACAGTTGTATGTACGACAAAAAGAATGAAACAGAAAAAATGGTTGTTCAGTTCATGTAGGTTTGTATGGTGTTTTCATGAAGTTTTCGATTAGGAGCAGAAATAGATAGAAACAGGATACAAGGATGGTGGTGGTGATTGTATGATTAAAGTTAGTGAGTAGTAGCTATAGCAGTTTAAATCCAAGGTTTAATGAAGACGGTTGAGTGGTGTCTGATGGTTGTTGACTGCAGTAGCAGCCAGAAACATATGTAGTCGCAGCAGTAGCAATCAAATATCATAACAACAAATGGTTTTGGGTTTATGTCTTGGGTTATAATCGAATAGGTAACGAAGAGTACATGCTTTTACTAGATGGAAACCCTAATGAATAAGACTAATTTGTTATATGGAGTATATAATATAATTGAAGAAGAATTTCGCGAGTTATGAAGTGATCTGTGGTCAGTGTTTAGCCAAAAAGGTGTAGTAAACAGCGAGAATAACTGCAGTCTTCATATAGTTTTCGGTTGATGTTATACCTGATCGTAATAGTAACAATTCGAGGTGTTCTTGGTGATGTTAACCGAAGGTAGATCCAGAAGATCGAGCTGCAGTAGAACGAGTTGTAGCAGCAAAGCTTGATGGTTGAAGGTAATCGATCAAGGTTAACGAGAAGGAATTGTAGAGAGAGAGATGATCGTGGTGGCGGTTGTGGGGTTGTACAAGCCATAGGTGGTGCGTGTAGGGTTTTAAAAAAAATGGTGGGTTTGGAGGTGTCTGTGGAACATAAACAAGTCATAGCAATAGCAGTTGAACGGTTTATTTTGTGAAGATGGTGATGATTTGGTTTCTTGTTTGGGCTACGTTCACGAAGGATAGCAATACAAGAACATGATGTGGATTGTTGTTGAGTTTAAACATATAGTAGAAACAAGTAATAAAAGCTCAGTCATAGGCAGTAGATTATGGTTGTGATGGTGTTATAATAGGGACACAAAAGAAAAGGAACACAACATGGTGAAGTGGTGAGTTTATTGGTGATTTGGTTTCTCCAAATTTGTTTTTCCTTTTACGAACCACTGCACGCAAATTATATAGTGTTATTGAATGATTAAAGCTGTAGTAAGATTTGATAGGGAGTTGTTTTGTAGTGAAGATTGAGTAGACAATAAATCCCAAGTAGAGAAGAAATCAAATTAAAAAAAATGACATAAATAAAGGAGATAGGGATATGTAACAAAATTTGATTCTTTATTTGTCTATATTCATATGTAATTAATATTAATATTAATAATTATATGATTAATACCAATAAGATTGATAATATTATTAATAATAAAAATACAAATAATAATAATAATAATAATAATAATAATAATAATAGGAATAATAATACTAATATTAATATTAATAATAATATCAAAATATTACTAATAATAAGGATGATATTAATAATAATGATATTTAATAAAAAAATAATTTTTGAAAATAATACTAACTAATAATTTATTTAAAAGTAAATTTTAATCATTCTTCTAATAATATATATATCTAGAATCTTTATTTTTATCGTCATTACCTTTATTAGAATTTCCAATATTTATATTTATAATACAAATTTCATACATTAGTCTAATAACCTTTCAAGTTATTAAATAAACGTGCATAATTATTTACATATAGAGTTACAGCTAATTGTTCGTGAATCGTCGGAAATAGTCAAAGGTCAAATGAATATATTAAACACAGTTCAAAATTTTTAAGATTTCAACATTACAGACCTTACTTATCGTGTCGGAAACATATAAAGATAAAGTTTAAATTTGATCGGAAATTTCTGGGTCGTCACAAATAATATTCTTGGTGCGTCCTAACACAATAAGTATACAATACGTTTGACAAATCCTAAGACAATACGTACACAATACGTCTTAGTTAATTCTAAGACAATACGTATACAATACGTCTCTGGGTTGATGCAAAGACAATACGTATACAATACGTCGTGGGGTAATTCTAAGATTATATATATACCGATTATTGGACTGTTGGACTTTTCGGACTATTTTAGACTACTAACTAAGGACTACTAACAATGGACTACTAACATAAAATGTTAAAAATTATTATATAAGTATTCTATGAACTTGCTTTATTTTATTCATATGCCGTATTATTGTCTGAATCGTTATTATTGTTATAGGTTCGTGAATCCAAGGACGACGGTCATATTTTTAATAAGTTGAAAACTTATTATTAATATACTTTTACTACTATGAGTATATAGTCCCATCTTTAAACTCTAAAAATATTTTAGGATGAGAATACATGCATTTTATGTTTTACGCCATGAACACAAGTACTTAAAATATATTCTACGTTGAGTTGTACCACTTTGCATATCTTCCCTAATAGCTTGGTAACTAATATTTACATGTTGTAAGAACATGTATACGCGAATCCTATTAATAGATCTATCGGGTTTGACAACCCCAACCGGGCTAGTCGCTCTAGTATCGTAAACGGTTGCATAGTACTTCGTTTTTACTACACTTGGTATAGTGTAGGGAGATTTCATAATAAAGGGAATATGCCACATTAATGGTTAAGTATGGTTACCGAAGCACTCAACAACTTATAGAATACTTTTATACACTTGCGAATGTACATATATATATATAACTATAAAATCTTGTGCTCTATATTTATATCGATGCTAAACCTATATATCTCACCAACCTTTGTGTTGACTGTTTAAGCATGTTTATTCTCAGGTCCTTAAGAAAGTCTTCCGCTGTTGCATTATCTGAGCAAGCTGTGCATGGAGTCTCATATTTTTGTTTAAATGAAGTGTTGCATTCAATAAAACTTTAATCATGTATTATATTCAACTTTTATGTCACGTGTGTAGTATTTGGAAACCGATGTATTATGGGGATTATTTCTCAAATAATCGCCCACTTGTTTAAAACATGCATTATGTATAATAATGGTGTGCTTTTTATGAAACGAATGCAGTAATTTCTAAAACGTATCATATAGAGGTCAAATACCTCGCTATGGGACCAATGAATAACGTACTGCGTTTATAGTGATATCAGCGGATCGTTTCATATGTATATATATATATATATATATATATATATATATATATATATATATATATATATATATACATATATATATGTATGCTTTAGTTCTTTTGCCTTTCGTTTATTATAATCACTGATTATGGGCTTCGTTATGGTATATGTGTTTCTGATGTTTAGTTATAAAGGTTATGCCTTTTAAGAATCTTTAATTTTGCTACCTGCTTTGCGATATTGTTAATTGATATTATGGCAAGTAAAAAATAATAGAAGAGGTGCGTCGGTAAGGAATTTGTGGGGGAGGAGTTTGTTATTGACAATTCTATCGGTTGCGTTTCATTTTTCGTGTCGCCGGGAGAGGTGTTTTCCTCTTGTGGTAGTTGAGAAAGCATCAACACACTATGCCTTACAAGTTTCACCATGTAACGAGTGGTATACTTTTTTCTGTTTCAGTCGTGTCATTTTTATGTAGGCAGATAGTGTCTTTTTTCAGTTGATAATGCTATTGCTATATACAGGCGTAAATCCCAGATGTAAATCCTACTCCTGTTTTGTTTGAAGACCGTTTGCAAAGCTTGCAACTCCAGATCTTCTTTACCTTTCAACATTATTCTGATTATAAGCTTCAGGTATTGCCCATATTTATGTCATTATTTGCTTCAATTTTTTTTTTACTTATTTATCTCAAAAATTTTATTTCTGGTACAGATTGTCGGACATTCTTTAGGTGATGGAACTACTGCAATTTTAACTTATGTGATATGGGAGCAGAGAGAACTTTCTACAACCAGATCTTTACCTTTGCTCCAGGTTTGTGATCTGTTTTATCATGTGTCATTTTTGCCTCTTCACTCACAAATAGGTTGGGGTTGGTTATGGTTAAACTTCTGGATGATTTTTTTTCTTCTTTTTGGCTATAAGGGTGTTATTCATGGAGTCAATAATTTTTTATAAGCATCTAAATAATTGTTCCTATATGTTCACTTCGTTAATCTGTTTAGTATCTAATTTATTTTTATACTCTCTTTGGGATCACGATGTCTATATTTGTTTCTAGCATATGTATCTGACTATTTCAAAGCAGTGACCCTTGAATGGTCAATGATCCATAAACATGGCTGCAAAACTCGGCCGAGTACTCTGGGAGAAATCGGCAGAATGGAGAAAACGAGAATTCGGCCACAAACTCGGTCAAAACTCGTTCAACCTTGGTTAACGCCGGACAAACCTGCAAAAATTTTCATTTTTTTTGTTTCTCACCTTTTTCATATTCTTGGGGGCTGGAAAATGTAATTTGATGGCTGAAATTAGAAGTTAGTGGCCGGAATTTGAGTTAAGGAAGAAATAGTTAAGGAAGAAAGAGTTAAAAGTATAAATAAATGGGATGAGACTAACATATATGGGCTCTATAAGTTAATAAATCATTATTATAACCTTAAATATTTAAAAATATATATATTAAAAACTAAAAAGTCAAAGAAAGTGAACATCCGAGTTCTCCTCGAGTTCTCCCTGAGTCGCCGAGAACTCCTCAAAAACCTCCTGACAAGTTCTCCCCGAGTCGCGAGTTTTACAACCTTGTCCATAAAGGTGTACACTGTGTAGGGTTGCGAAGCCAATAACCCTTATTTTAATGTTAATTAATACACATATATAATTTTTATTAATGATACAACTTATAAACCAACTCATGTTTGGATGAAATGTTTTAATAATTTGCAGTGCTAAACTTTGTGTAGCAATACATACTTATAACCATGTTTAAATAGGTCATTAACTAAATTTATATGCAATGATTAGTATATCAGTTTGTTGCTCCATTTGAATACTTAGTTGGAAGATCGGCTTGTGGGTGGCAACACCTTGGTCATCGACAGATCCTTATATATCATAAATACGTAAATTAATAATATTTTTGTATTTGCTTTAGGAAAGATTAAACACCAGAAGGAAAGATCAAACACCAGAAAGAAAATATCGATTTGTTGTTGGCAGATAGTTTGCTCGCTCTTACCTCAAATGAGATCTAAAGTATACTCAAAATAAAGCAAACGACTTGCTCTCTATCGTTCATCAACACGTTAAGAGATTAGAATCATGAGTAATATGTGGGAAACTCGACCAAAAAATTAACTGCAAAGTCTGGCTGGTTATCAATATTATGGTTTTCAACTTCAGGTTTTTTCTTTTTTCGGGTTATCATTAATTCAACGATACCTTTGATATTTTTTTTGTTTCTATTCCACCTAACAAATACAATATAACATCGTATTAACTTACACATGTGAATTACTTATTTCATGGAATTTGTATAAAGTTATTGGTTTTTATTTTTTGTAGGTAGATAGATTACGCGTTGTTACCTTGAAACAGATCCAAAGTATATTTATAATCAAGCAAACGGCTTTTGCTCTCTATACAATTCAACAACACGTTAAGATATTAGAATCATGAGTAGGTTGTGGGAAACTCGACCTAAAAATTAACTACAGAGTCTTGCTTTTTAATGATATTATGGTTTACAACTTTGTGTTATTTGGTTTTGCAATATTATTGATACATCATTATTTCTAATATTGTTTTGCTTAATAATCAACCTAACAAATATATATAAATTTTTATTGATGATACAAATAAAAATTTTACTTGACCTTAAAATAAATCTCACGAATTCGCGGGTCTTAAACTAGTTAATATTAATCATATTAATAAAATATAAAGTAATATTCTTTTCTTTTTTCTTTTGGAACAGCACTACCAGATCATTCAAGGGGACTTAACTACTCACGCGTTCATCTCTTACAGTTGCGTAAACCGCCCCAACTGCTGCCCAGAAGGAAACCCGGCCCAATCTGACGGCATGAGCGCCCCCTCCCCCACTGCCCCCGCAACGCGATGTACGAAAGGCACCCTTTGGTGGAATTCAAGGGTAAAGGGGCAACCTTGGTGCAATGTTGCACCCCACAGGAGTCGAACTTCTGACCTCTCGCTAAGAGAGTCAGACCACTATGAGCTACAACACAAAGTATTCTATAAGGTAGTTAGACATAAGCGTCCGTTACGAACATATCCTCCTATAATTTAGTATCAATTATAAAAATTCAAGTGGTATGTTGGGATGGGCGAGACATTGGTCTGGCGTGTGATACTGTTACGATTTACATTGAGCCAGGGCATTACTTAAATAAATATATTTTACTCAGTATTGAAGATAAGTTACTAGATGACGTTGATTATGATAAAATAATTGATGATTTTGCTTCAAAATATGTACAAAGACATTGTTTAGATGATGTATGAGGGCATTTTTTTGTTTTTTTTTAAAGGCTAACTCACACGCTTTACACGAATATTTACAAATATCCATGAAATATGTCACAAAGGGACTTGAACCCTCAATCTCTTGGTTAAAAGGGTCACCACGATACCGCCAGACCATTAAAAAAGGTTGGACCGGCCGCGGGTATATTGATACATGTGTGCAAAGCATAATTTTAAACTTCTATATTTTTGTAATATATACTTATACCATAGTCCATATACATTAATGTCATGGAGAAAATTCGTGTATATGAATGTTTTTTTAGGGGTGTGTTTGGACGAAAGTAGCTGGAGCTGGAGCTTATAGCCGGAGCTTATAACTGGAGCTGGAGCAGGAGCTGGAGCAGGAGCTTGTTTTTGAAGCTGGTAGCTGGA